>NC_059180.1:28579893-29829893 GCF_019923935.1 Bubalus bubalis
CTGTCTTATTTTCTCAGTCTCCCAAGACTGTCACACAGCAGAAGTTTTCAATTCTAAATAAGTCCAGTTTATTATTTATTTAATTCTTAGATCATGTTACATCTAAAGATTGATCATCATACCCAACGTCATCTAGATTTTCTATGCTGCCTACTGGGGTTTTATAGTGTTAAATTTTGCATTTAGGCCTCTGATTCATTTCAGTTAATTTTTGTGATCAGTGTAAAGTCTGTGTCTGATTTTTTTTTTTTTACACATATATGTCCAGCTGTTCCAGCATCACTTGTTGAAAAGACTGTTCCATTGTATTGACTTCACTCTTCTGTCAAAGATCAGTTGACTATAATTTTTTTAATTGGTCTATTTCTGGGGTTTCTATTTTGTTCTATTGACCTATTTGTGTATTCTTTGCCAGCATCACAGTATTTTGATTATTATAGCTTTAAAAGTCTTGAATCTGCCTGCAATGTGGGAGATCTGGGCTTGATCCCTGAGTTGGGAAGATCCCCTGAAGAAGGGAACGGCTACCCATTCCAATATTCTGGCCTGGAGAATTCCATGGGTCCATGGGATCACAAAGAGTCAGACACGACTGAACAACTTTCACTCAAAAGTCTTGAAGTTGGGTAGGATCAGTTCTCTGACTTTGTTCTTTTTCAAAATCTTGTCGGCTATTCTGGGTCTTTTGCCTCTCCACAGAAACTTTAGAAACACTTCGTTGATATCCACAAAACCACTTGCTGGGGTTTTGACTGAGACTTCATCGAATTTATGGATAAAACTGGGAAGAATAACAATGTGGCAATAGTGAGTCTTCCTATGCATGAACATGGAATATCTCCCCATTCATATAGTTCCTCTTGGATTTTGTTTATCAGGTTTGTGATTTTCATCCTATAGATCCTGTACATATTCTGTAAAATTTATACGAAGTAATTTCTGGAGTACTAATGTAAATGGTATTGTTTTTAATTTCAAAGTCTACTTGTTTAGCACTGGTATACAGGAAAATTTTTAACGTTTGTATGTTAATCTTGGATCCTACAATCTTGCTATAATTCCTTACTTGTTTAAAGATTTTCTACATAGACAGTCATGTCATCTGTATACAAAGACAGTTTTATTTCTTCCTTCCCAATCTGTATACCTTTTATTTCCTTTTCTCATTTTATTTACTGGTGTCTTAGTCCATTTAGGTTGCTATAACAAATTGGCATAGATTGAGTGGCTTATATACAACAGAAATATATTTCTCACAGTCCCGGAGGCTGGGAAGTTTAAGACCAAGGTGACAGCAGGTTTGGTAACTGGCAAGGCCCACTTCCTGATTCAAAGACAGCTGTATTCTTATCATGTCCTTAAATGGAGGAAGTGGATGAGGGAGTTCTCCATGGTCTCTTTTAGAAAGGTACTAATCCCATCGATGAGAGCTCTACCTTCATGACGGATTCACCCCCGGAGTCTCCACCTCCAAATACTATCACATTGCAGGTTCAGTTCAGTTCAGTTCAGTCGCTCAGTCATGTCCAACTCTTTGCGACCCCATGAACTGCAGCACGTTGGGCCTCCCTGTCCATTACCAACTTCCAGAGTTTACTCAAACTCATGTCCATTGAGTTGGTGATACCATCCAACCATCTCATCCACTGTTGTCCCCTTCTCCTCCTGCCCTCAATCTTTCCCAGCATCAGGGTCTTTTCAAATGTCAGCTCTTCGTATCAGGTGGCCAAAGAATTGGAGTTTCAGCTTCAACATCAGTCCTTCCAATGAACACCCAGGACTGATCTCCTTTAGGATGAACTGGTTGGATCTCCTTGCAGTCCAAGGGACTCTCAAGAGTCTTCTCCAACACCACAGTTCAAAAGCATCAATTCTTCTTCGCTCAGCTTTCTTTATAGTCCAACTCTCACATCCATACATGACCTCTGGAAAAACTATAGCCTTAACATTGTGGGTTAGATTTCAACATATGAATTTGAGGGGCTGGGAGGGGATGCAAACATTTAATCAAAGCAATTAGCTAGGACGTCCTGTATGATGTTTTAAAAAGAGTAGTGAGAGGTGACATCTTTGCCTTGCTCTTGATCTTAGCAGTGGGGTTCTAGTTTCTCATCATTCAGTTTGGTGTTGGTTGTAGACTTTTTGTAGATGTTCTTTATCAAGATGAGGAAATTTCCTCTATTCCTAGTTTGCTGTATTGATTTTATTTTAATACTTTATACCATTATCAGCATATTAAAAAGCAGAGACACTACTTTACCAACAAAGGTCTGTCTAGTCAAACTATGGTTTTTCCAGTAGTCATGAATGGATGAAAGAGTTGGACTTTAAAGAAAGCTGAGTGCTGAAGAATTGATGCTTTTGAACTGTGGTGTTGGAGAAGATTCTTGAGAGTCCCTTGGACTGCAAGGAGATCCAACCAGTCAATAGTAAAGGAAATCAGTCCTGAATAGTCATTAGAAGGACTGATGCTGAAGCTGATGCTCCAATACTTTGGCAACCTGATGCAAAGAACTGACTTATTGGGAAAGACCTTGATTCTGGGAAAGATTGAAGGCAGGAGGAGAAGGGGACAACAGATGATGAGATGGTTGGATGGCATCACGGACATGATGGACATGAGTTTGGGTAAACTCTGGGAGTTGGTGATGGACAGGGAAGTCTGGCATGCTGCAGTCCATGAGGTCACAAAGAGTCGGACGTGACTGAGTGACTGAATTGAACTGAACTGAACTGAACCATTATCGTTACCAAAAGCCCTTTGAACAATTTAGGATTTCTTGGTGTAGGTGTTTGTCTTTAGGAAGTAAAACCAAAATATCATGTTTTAAAGTCTCTTCCTCTCTTTGTGGTTATTTACCAACCAATTATACAGACAGTCATTTATTTCAGCTTTAAAAAAATTTTTTTAGGGATATTGTCCTTTTGATTTAATTTTATTCCTAAATTATGTAAAATTGTACTTGAATCCACAATCAAAACTTGTAAAAAAATACATTGAGAAGTGTATCATCTACTCTTTCCTCAATACACTCTCATAGTCTCCTGCAGGTAACCTAGGTAACTATTTTTATTAGCTTCCCTTGTAGCTCAGTTGGTAAAGAATCTGCCTGTGGTGCAGGAGACCCAAGTTCGATCCCTGGGTTGGGAAGATCCCCTGGAGAAGGAAATGGTGACCCACTCCAGTATCCTTGCCTGGAAAATCTCATGGACAGAGGAGCCTGGTGGGCTGCAGTCCGTGGGTTCACAAAGAGTTGGGCATGACTAAGCAACTAATACACAATTTGGTTTATCTTTTTATTGAACCAAATTCATGTCCACTTTCCAGTCACACAGCAAAGCCAGTTACGAACACCAGGTCCCTGTGAAGGAAACTATAGCATTAATTGCAGGGTACCAAGCAAGGGAGTGGGCTTCACTGGTAGCTCAGATGGTAAAGAATCCACCTGCAATGCCAGAGACCTGGGTTCAATCCCAGGATTGGGAAGATCCCCTGAAGGAGTGCATGGCAACCCACTCCAGTATTCCTGCCTGGAGAATCCCCATGGACAGAGGAGCCTGGTGTGCTGCAGTTCATGGGGTTGCAAAGAGTTGGACACAACTGAATGACTACGCACTTCACAGCACAGCAAGCGAGAGAGTAGGAGACAAACATCAGATTCACTGCAATTAATTTTTGAGTTGGGGGTTGTCAAAAGTGAAGAACAATAGAAGTTGAGATTAATCATCATTTTGTGATGTTTTTCTTAATCATAGTTTCGAGAGTCAAGCTGTTTCTGGCTTTTGCATCTCTGACCAAGTGTTTCGTGGTTCTTGGGTCTATGAGCTCATCTTAGCCTGGAGAAACAATGTTGATAATGATATCTATGAGGGCAATTTTAGTACATTAATGTTGTTATCGACAACAGCAATTTTAGTTACCTGACTCTAGTTGATTAGTGTTCAGTTAGCACAGGATTGAGGTAAAAGGGGACAAGAAAGAGAATAACGTTTTGGATTGAGAGATTAATCATAAACTCAGTAAAGGGAAGATGATTTTAGGAGGAATCAGTTTCAAAACCATCAAAGAGTATGGAGAATTTCTTGTACACCTTATATCACCCAGCTTCCTCTGTCAATGTCTTACTTAGCCATAGTGTTGTTACTGAAAGCAAGAAATTCAAATTGATATAATGACCTAACTTACAAATCTTATTCAAATTTTTGTTTGCAAATATTTTGATAGGTCAAAATTGCTGTCCCTTGATGCCAGGGTGGTTGCTGCCATCGTATCCCCCAGCGCTAGTGAGAGACATGATGCTATATGTATATTTGCCTAGATATCTACCTTGAGGGAAAAAATAATCAGACATAGTGAGCAAACTCAGAGGCATGCTGATCTGGAAACATTTTATAGTCTATGCGTCCGTGTGAGCTTGCTCAGTTGTGTCTGACCCTTTGCTACCCCAAGAGCTGCACCCCACCAGGCTCCTCTGTCCATAGGATCTTTCAGGCAAGAATGCTGGAGTGGGTTGCCATTTCCTCCTCCATTTATAGACTATACATTTTATCAATTAAACCAAATTGTCACAGAAACATTGTGCCTATTCTTTTAGCAGTAGACCTAAAACAAGCAGTGATATATGCCAGTAGTTATACTCTGTGAAAACTTCACCAGAGAATTTTCTTTCTGTCTTGAATGCTGACGGCAGCAGTTTGGTCAGAAGTGACCTAATAACTTTAAATATTGATAGGGAGACAAACATTTGGCAAACAGTTCAACTGAATTATAGCATGGGTTTTGCCTGGTCTGGATTCTTGGGTCAGTTGCCCATCACTGCTGGTGTCTTCTTCTCATCCTGGTGTGGGTGTCGTTTGGGGTCCGCAGGTCTTTCTATACAGGTCTTCAATGCAGAGGCCCTTATTAACTGGGAAATATGAATTCAAGAGTCAACTCCCTTCAGTTTCACTGTGCATGAGCTGGTTAGGAGAAGCTGCAGAGAGTCCTTTTATCTAAGTTGGAGGCAGCCCTTTAACTGATGCGTTTCCAGTGTGCACAATCTCCTGGCTGAAGGTCATGAGTCATCTGATCTTCATCCAAAGAAAAATTGCTGCGATAAGCTTCAGAAACAAACCTGGAGAGCCCTTTTAATAATTTAGTTTAACTATACTATAAGATCATGGCATCTGGTCCCATCACTTCATGGGAAATAGATGGAGAAACAGTGGAAACAGTGTCAGACTTGATTTTTCTGGGCTCCAAAATCACTGCAGATGGTGACTGCAGCCATGAAATTAAAAGACGCTTACTCCTTGGGAGGAAAGTTATGACCAACCTAGATAGCATATTCAAAAGCAGAGACATTACTTTGCCAACAAAGGTTCGTCTAGTCAAGGCTATGATTTTTCCTGTGGTCATGTATGGCTGTGAGAGTTGGACTGTGAAGAAGGCTGAGCGCTGAAGAATTGATGCTTTTGAACTGTGGTGTTAGAGAAGACTCTTGAGAGTCCCTTGGACTGCAAGGAGATCCAACCAGTCCATTCTGAAGGAGATCAGCCCTGGGATTACTTTGGAAGGAATCATGCTAAAGCTGAAACTCCAGTACTTTGGCCACCTCATGCGAAGAGTTGACTCATTGGAAAAGACTCTGATGCTGAGAGGGATTGGGGGAGGAGGAGAAGGGGACGACAGAGGATGAGATGGCTGGATGGCATCATTGACTCGACGGACGTGAGTCTGAGTGAACTCCGGAAGTTGGTGATGGACAGGGAGGTCTGGCGTGCTGCGATTCATGGGGTCACAAAGAGTCGGACACGACTAAGCGACTGATCTGATCTGATCTGATACTATAATGTAACATAACAGCAAATAGCTATCTGGGAAGTTGAGTCAATTGACAAAATTAGAATTTAATTTCCTTGGAAACATAATATTTTTCTGTCTAAAATTACCCTCATTTCTACAAATATACCTAAATGAAGACTATTTTGGGGAATTTCCTGGTTGCTTTCACTGCCAAGGCTCAGGTTCAATCCCTGGTTGGGGAACTAAGATCCCACAAGCTGTATGGTGTATCAAAAAAACCCAAAGACTAATTTGTTTGCAGCCTAAATCTGGTTTCAATTAACTTGGCCTGGTTATTTACATATGCATAAAAATATCACATAGGCTCTTTCAAGTGAACTCTGCTGGATCTTTTTATAAGGAATTTCAGATTGAACTTTGGTAGATTTATCCAGTGGAATATTAGTCAGCCACAAAAAGAATGAAATAAAGCCATTTGTAGCAACATGGATCGACCTAGAGATTATCATGCTAAGTGCAACAAACCAAACAGAAATATCATATGATATTGCTTATATATGGAACCTAAAAAATTATACAAATGAACTTCTATACAAAACAGAAATAAACTCACAGACATAAATAAACAAACTTATGGTTATGAAAGGGGAATGGATAGGGGGTGAGACAAATTAGGAGATTGGAATTAACGTAAGCACACTACTTATATATAAAATAGATAACCACCAAAAACCTACTGTATAGCACATGGAATTTTACTCAGTATTTTTTAATGACCTATAAGAGAAAAGAATCTGAAAAAAAAAATGTATAACTGAATCATTTTGCTCTGTGCCTGAAATTAACAGAACATTGTAAATCAACTATACTTGAATTTTTTAAAAAAGGCCTCTCAAGGCTAGGAAAGCCATGCCAAGGTCTTACCATCAGATTCCACCTGTGATATCTATGGATTTGGGTGAATTCCTCTCTTTCCAAGTCCCAAAGTATCCTGAGATTCCTGCATCTACCAGGAGGTGGCCTTCTGTATTTACCTGGTAAGACTGCTGGGAATCTATTAAGCAGGGTACTGGGTTGTTTTTCCAAGAACTTTATGGTTTTCATAAAGTCCACATTAGCTCCATAAAACTGCCTGGTCATATTTGTTAATGATATTTGCTTATTTATTTGGCTGTGCCGGGTCTTATTTGCAGCACACAGGCTCTTCAGTCTTCGTTGTGGCATGTGAGATCTTTAGTGGCTGCAAGCGAACTCTTAGTTGAAGTATGTGGGATTTAGTTCCCTGATCAGGAATTGAATCTAGGCCCCCTACATTGGGAGCGTGGACTTAGCCACTGGATCAACAGGGAAGTCCTGTCTGGTTATACCAAACTCTACAGTAGTACTGTTTAGTTGCTCAATTGCTGTGTCTGACTCTTTGCAATCCCATGGACTGTGACCGGCCAGGCTCCTCTGTCCATGGGATTCTCCAGGCAAGAAAACTGAAGTGGGTTGCCATTCCCTTCTCCAGGGGATCTTTCCCACCCAGGATCAAACCAGAGTCCCCTGCATTGCAGACAAATTCTTTACCGTACTGACCAAGTCCTTTGATTCTATGCATATTCTCAAATATGTCATTCCAGTCAAAGCCATGGTAATATGACCAATGTTCACAATTCCGTACTGTTATAAGGCGAACACATTCTTATTGAACATACAAAAATAACTATATTTCCATAAAATAAGAATACTCAGTAAGAGTTTCAAAATTCTGGAAGGATCTGGTAGAGAAAAAAGAGAAATGTTTCAATGGCTATTACAAAGATATAGATTACCATGTTACTATGAGCCGTGATTAGCTTGAGAAAGCTTTCCTAATAGAAAACACACATTAAATCAGTAATATTGCAGACAAAAACCATAAAAACTATAACCACATTCATCAGTGCCCTCAGCCCCACATTCTCCAATCCTTGTTGTGGTCATCTGTTAACCATTTAATCCCTTAGGGTTTCCATTAGAATTCTTTAATTTCTTACCCAGTTCAGCAGTATGACCTGAAAGTTTTCAGTAAACTGTGTACATATAAAAAACTCCTTTCTGTGAATCTTCCTGGAGATGAACTACATTTCTGCAAAAGCATCAGAGTACAGCAAGAACTACCTATAAATAATAAGACTTTAAAAGCCATGGTTCTACACCTGATTACAATGCAATTGGCAAATAGACTTGGTTACTGTGGTGGCATACAACATTTTAAGATATTAACAAGAATTATGACTGAAAAAATTCTACCAGGACATATTCAAGTCTTAGAAGTTTTGTATAATTTCTAGAACATCTATATTAATCACATTTACCCACACAGTAAGGTTTATCTCCAACCACTTGACAATGTTTCCCGTGTAATTTAACATACTTAATCATCCTAATTAGCTTAATCTTTGTCTCTGGGATGCCATAGGGACATTCTGAAGCATCTCAAAGCTAGCTAGAGGTCAAAAGAACTTCAGGTAAATGTGAGTGTTGGTGTGGGAAGGAGAGGGTGGAACGAATTGAGAGAGTGGCATTGACGCATAGACATTAGGCAGATTCGTTACCATTTGAGCTACCAGGTAAGCCTGTAAAATGGATAGCTAGTGGGAAGTTGCTGCATAACACGGGGAGCTCAGCCTGCCTCTCTGTGACAACCTAAAGGGGTGGGGTGGGGGGAGGGGGTTATAAGAGGGAGGGGTTATATGTATGCTTATAGCTGATCCACATTGTTGTGTGGCAGAAACCAACACAACATTGTCAAGCAATTATTCTCCAATTAAAAATAAATTAAAAAACAAAAGATTTTGACTCTTGGGAAATTTGTCAAAAATATTAAAATATTTCAAGACATTTGGTCAAAAAGGATCATAGGTCACTGTGAGACAATAGTTTTGTTGTTGTTCAGTTGCTCAGTCATGTTCGACTCTGCAACACCATGGACTGCAGCACACCAAGCCTCCCCGTCCTTCCCCATCTCCTGGAGTTTGTTCAAACTCATGTCCATTGAGTTGGTGATGCCATCCAACCATCTCATCCTCTGTCATCTCCTTATCGCACCTTCAATCTTTCCCAGCGTCAGGATCTTTTCTAATGAGTAGGCTCCTCTCATCAGGTGGCCAAAGTATTGGAGCTTCAGCTTCAGCATTAGTCCTTCCAATGAATATTCAGGTTTGATTTTCTTTAGGATTGACTGGTTTGATCTCCTTGCAGTCCAAGGGATTCTCAAGAGTCTTCTCCAACACCACTGTTCAAAGGCATCAATTTTTCAGTGCTCAGCCTTCTTTATGGTCCAACTCTCACATCCATACATGACTACTGGAAAAACCATAGCTTTGACTCTATAGACCTTTGTTGGCAAAGTAATGTCTCTGTTTTTTAATATACAGTCTAGGTTTATCATAGCTTTTCTCCCAAGGAGCAAGCATCTTTTAATTTCATGGCTGCAGTCACCATCTGCAGTGATTTTGGAGCCCGAGAAAATAAAGTTTGTTAATGTTTCCATTGTTTCCCTAGCTATTTGCCATGAAGTGATTGGGACTGGATGCCATGATCTTCCGTTTTTGAATGCTGAATTTTAAGCCAGCCTTTTCACTCTCCTCTTTCACCTTCATCAGGAGGTTCGTTAGTTTCTCTTCGCTTTCTACCGTGAGGGTGGCATCATCTGCATATCTGAGGTTGTTGATATTTCTACCAGTAATCTTGATTCTGGCTTGTGTTTCATCTAGGCCAGCATTTCTCATGATGTACTCTGCATATATATTAACCAAGCAGGGTGACAATACCAGCCTTGACATACTCCTTTCCCAATTTGGAAACAGTCCATTGTTCCATATCCAGTTCTAACTGTTGCTTCTTGACCTGCATACAGATTTCTCAGGAGGCAGGTAAGGTGGTCTGGTATTCCCATCTCTTGAAGAATTTTCCACAGTTTGTTGTGATCCACACAGTCAAAGGCTTTAGATTAGTCAATGAAGCAGAAATAAATGCTTTTCTGGAATTCTCTTGATTTTTCTAGGATCAAACAGATCTTCATAATTTGCTCTCTAGTTCCTCTGCCTTTTCTAAATCCAGCTTGAACATCTGGGAGTTCTTGTTTCATGTACTGTTGAAGCCTAGCTTGGAGTATTTTGAGCATTACTTTGCTAGTATGTGAAATGACTGCAATTGTTTGAACATTCTTTGGCATGGCCTTTCTTTGGGATTGGAATGAAAACTGACCTTTTCCAGTCCTGTGACCACTGCTGAATTTCCCAAATTTGCTGGTATACTGAGTGCAGCACCTTAACAGCATCACTTTTTAGGATTTTAAAAGCTCAGCTGGAATTCCATCATGTCCTCTAGCTTTCTTCATAGTGATGCTTCTTGGGGCCCACTGGACTTCACACTCCATGATGTCTAGCTCTAGGTGAGTGATCATACCATCATGGTTATCTGAGTCATGAAGATCTTTTTTTTTTTTTTTTGTATAGTTCTTCTGTGTATTCTTGCCACCTCTTTTTAATATCTTCTGCTTCTATTAGGTCCATATCATCTCTCTCCTTTATTGTGCCCATCTTTGCATGAAATGTTCCCTCGGTATCTCTAATTTTCTTGAAGAGATCTCTAGTCTTTCCCATTCTATTGTTTTCCTCTATTTCTTTGCATTGTTCACTTAGGAAGGTTTTCTTATCTCTCCTTGTTATTCTTTGGAACTCTGCATTCAGATGGGTAACTCTTTCCTTTTCTTCCTTGCCTTTCGCTTCTTTTCTCAGCTATTTGTAAGACCTCCTCAGGCAATCATTTTGCCTTTTTACATTTCTTTTTCTTTGGGATGGTTTTGATCACTGCCTCCTCTACAAGGTTATGAACCTCCACCCATAGTTCTTCAGACTCTCTGTCTATCAGGTCTAATCCCTTGAATCTATTCATCACCTAGACTGTATAATTGTAAGGGATTTGATTTAGGTCATACTTCAGTGGCGTAGTGGTTCCCCCTATTTTCTTCAATTTATGCCTGAATTTGGAGTTCCTCATAAGGAGTTCATGATCTGAGCCACAGTCAGCTCCATGTCATGTTTTTGCTGACTATATAGAGCTTTTCCATCTTTGGCTGCAAAGAATATAATCAATCTGATTTCGGTATTGACCATCTGGTAATGTCCATGTGTAGAGTAGTCTCTTGTGTTGTTAGAAGAGGGTGTTTGCTATGACCAGTGTGTTCTCTTGGCAAAACTCTGTTAGCCTTTTGCCCTGCTTCATTTTGTACTCCAAGGCCAAACTTTTCTACTGACTTTCTACTTTTGCATTCCATTCCCCTGTGATGAAAAGCACATCTTTTTTTTTTTTTTTTTTTTTTTTTTTTTTTTTTGCTGTTATTTCTAGAAGGTTTTGTAGGTCTTCACAGAACCATTCAACTTCAGCTTCTTCAGCATTAGTGGTTGGGGCATAGACTTGGATTACTGCCATGTTGAATGGTTTGCCTTGGAAACAAACAGAAATCATTCTGTTGTTTTTGAGATTGCCCCCAAGTACTGCATTTTGGTCTCTTTTTTTTTTTTTTTGACTATGAGGACTACTCCATTTCTACTAAGGGATTCTTGCCCACAGTACTAGATATAATGGTTGTCTGAGTAAAATTCGCCCATTCTCATCCATTTTAGTTCACAGATTCCTAAAATGTTGATGTTCACTCTTGCCATCTCCTGTTCAATTTACCTTGATTCATGGACCTATTATTCTAGGTTCCTATGCAATATTCTTTACAGCATCGGACTTTACTTTCACAACCAGACACATCCACAACTGGGTGTTTTTTCTGCTTTGACTCAGCCTCTTCATTCTTTCTGGAGCTATTTCTACACTCATCTCCAGTAGCATATTGGGCACCTACTGTGGGGAGTTCATCTTTCACTTTTATATCTTTTTGCCTGCTCGTATTGTTCATGGGGTTCTCATGCTGCTTTGCCATTGCCTTCTCCAGTGGACCACGTTTTGTCAGAACTCTCCACCATGGCCCGTCCATCTTGGGTGGCCCTACACAGCATGGCTCATAGTTTCATTGAGTTAGACCAGGCTGTGATCCACATGACCAGTTTGGTTAGTTTCCTGTGACTGTGGTTTTCATTCTGTCTGCCCTTTCATGGATGAGGATAAGAGGCTTGGACAAGCTTCTTGATGGGAGGGATTGGCTGTGGGGAAAACCGGGTCTTGCTCTGGTAAGCAAGGTCATGCTCAGTAAATCTTTAATCCAATTTTCTGCTTATGGGGGGTGGGGTGCTGTGTTTCCTCCCTGTAGTTTCACCTGAGGCCAAACTATGGTAGGAGTAATGGTGACTTCCTTCAAAAGGATTTATGCCAGCATGCTACAGCTCCCAGGACTGTTGTAGTCAGTCCCCGGACCCCATGGCAGGCCGCTATTGACCCACACCTCCACCGGAGACTCCCAGACACTCACAGTCAAGTCTGGCTCAGTCTCTTCTGGGGTCACTGCTCCTTTCTCCTAAGTCTTGGTGTGCACAGGGTTTTGTTTGTGCCCTCCAAGAGTCTGTTTCCCCGGTCGTGTGGAAGTTCTTTAATCAAGTCCCACTGGCCTTCATAGTCAAATTCCCTGGGGGTTCTCAGTCCCTTTGCCAACTCTTTGTGGCAAGAATACTGGAGTGGGTTCCAATGCCCTCCTCCAGGGGATCTTCCCAACCCAGGGATCAAACCCAGGTCTCCTGCATTGTAGGCAATTGCTTTACTGTCTGAGCCATGAAGGAAGTGAGACAATAGTTAATCACTTAATAAAAGTGACAATAAAAGATTTCAAAGCAAACACAGAAAGTTAAAATAAAGTACTTAAAAGATTTTTTAAAAAGCTTACAATCTGTTATCAAAAGTAACTTGATATTAAAAAAAAAAAATTGGTTCTCCTAACAGAGAAAAGAAGTTCAGGTTTTTCACTATCCTGCCTTTAATATTAAAATTTGTTTACTTGATTAAATTCATTCTAATCTTGGACAGTCCCGACCACACATAGAATTCCTTTCTAAAGATTCTTTTTAACCTTTTGTATACTATAACTTTCTATATTCATATTAATTTGTTCCTTATTTTCTTTCCCATTTAGAAGTAACCAGCTTTAGGGCCAAATTACTTTCTTTTCCTTAACAAAATGCATTTTTGTTCCTTATGCTTTCTCTTTCCTTGCATTCAAAGATGTCTTCTTTAGTAATTTTTAATTACCTATATTAATTAGAATTCTCAACTCATAAATAAATAAACTTTTTATTTTCTAGTGAAAACTGAGAAGTAAGCATTAAAATTTTTCTAAGTAAATAAGTATACTTCAATTAAAAAAAAAAGAGTAAGCAATTGTGAACTGTTGTCATACCAACATGTCTTGACTGGAAAACTTATGAACATATTCTATAACCTCCTGAAATGTGCATTTTCTCATAGCATAATTTTTTTTTCTTAATATGGTATAAGGTATGTATCTAATAAACCCAACATCTTTAATTTTTTCTTCATAAGAAGACAAAGTAAGTAAACTTATGCTTGTTCAGCAATGAATTGCTTCAGCATTTTATATCTTATTTGAAATGATCTGGATAGTCAATGACTTTTCCATCATTACCTTAATTTAGCAAAACTCTAAAGTGGCTCAGATGGTAAAGAATCCTTCTGCAGTGCAGGAGACTTGGGTTCAATCCCTGGATGCAAAGGTCCCCAGGGGAAGAGAATGTCTACCTACTCCAGTATTCTTGCCTGGAGAATTCGATGGACAGAGGAGCCTGGTGGGCTATATATGGGGTTGCAAAGAGTCAGAAACTACTGAGCAACTAACACTTAAAGTGACAGACTTAAGTCTAAAGTTTTCACTTACAAAATCTGGAGAAACTATTTCTTTGGAGGGGTTTGGAAATCAGTTTGTTTTAATGAGACTTTAGCATTTTCTGTATTACTTTTAAAACAAAGGTCCGTGTGAGTCCCTGTTGTTGTTGTTTAGTCAGTCAGTAATGTCCAACTCTTTAGGACCCCGTGGATTGTAGCCTGCCAGGCTCCTCTGTCCATGGGATTTCCCAGGCAAGCATACTGGAGTAGGTTGCCATTTCCTTCTCCAGGGGATCTTCCTGATCCAGGGATTGAACCCACGTCATCTATTTGGCAGGTGGATTCTTTACCACTGAGCCACCTTAGAAGCCTGAGTCACTTTTTAGAGAACTTAATATTAGAAAAAAAGTTTGTTTTTCTCCTCAATATTTGAAATGTTTATTTTAAAATTTATGTTATTGAAATAAGATTGATTATCTTGTGTTAATTTCTTCTGTATAACAATGAGATTCAGTTACACATATACCTACAATCTTTTTCATATACTTTTTTAAAAAAATTATTGGTTTATAGTTGAGTCAGCAGGGTTTGATTTCAGAAATTCCAGAGGACTGGGGGAAACAGAGGCACTTGGAGGCCACAAACAAAACCTTGTGGACACCAGGACCAGGGGAAAGGAGCAGTGACCCCACAAGAGACTGAACCAGACCTGCCTGTGAGTATTTGGGGGTTTCCTATGGAGGTGAGGCTCAACTGTGGCCTGCGTAGGGATCAGGGGCATTAGCAGCAGCTGTCTTGGGAGGTGTGGCATGTTGGCATACGTCCTCTTGGGGGAGGTTGCCATTAGCCCTACCATAGAGGCCATAGCCCTACCATAGAGAGTGCAGACTCCAGGACTGGGTCACCTCAGACCAAACAACTAACAAAGAGGGAGCACAGCCTCACCCATCAACAGAAAATTGGATTAAAGTTTTACTGAGGATGGCCCTGCCCACCAGAGCAAGACCCAGTTTTCCCAATAGCCAGTCCTTCCCATCAGGAAGCTGGCACAAGCATCATCCATCAGAGGGCAGACAGGAGAAGCAATAACTTCAGTCTCATGGCCTTCAGAACAAAAAGCACAATCACAGAAAACTAACCAAAATGATCTCATGGATCCTAGCCTTGTGTAACTCAATGAAAGCATGAGCCAGACTATGCAGGGCCACCCAAGATGGATGGGTCATGGTGGAGAGTTCTGACATAATGTGGTCCACTAGAGAAGGCAATGGCAAACCACTTCAGTATTTTTGCTTTGAGAACCCCATGAACAATATGAAAAGGCAAAAATAAATGACACTGAAAGATGAACTCCCCAGGTTGGAAGGTGCCCAATAGCCTCTTGGGGAAGAGTGGAGAAATAATTTCAGAAAGAATGAAGAGACGGAGCCAAAGTGGAAATGACACCCAATTGTGGATGTGTCTGGTTGTGAAAGTTAAGTCTGGTGCGTTAAACAACAATGTTGCATCAGTTCAGTTCAGTTCACTTCAGTCGCTCAGTCGTGTCCGACTCTTTGCGACCCCATGAATTGCAGCACGCCAGGCCTCCCTGTCCATCACCAACTCCCGGAGTTCACTCAGACTCACGTCCATCGAGTCAGTGATGCCATCCAGCCATCTCATCCTCTGTCGTCCCCTTCTCCTACTGCCCGCAATCCCTCCCAGCATCAGAGTCTTTTCCAATGAGTCAACTCTTCACATGAGGTGGCCAAAGTATTGGAGTTTCAGCTTTAGCATCATTCCTTCCAAAGAAATCCCAGGGCTGATCTCCTTCAGAATGGACTGGTTGGATATTCTTGCAGTCCAAGGGACCCTAAAGAGTCTTCTCCAACACCACAGTTCAAAAGCATCAATTCTTTGGCGCTCAGCTTTCTTCACAGTCCAACTCTCACATCCATACATGACCACTGGAAAAACCATAGCCTTGACCAGACGGACCTTTGTTGGCAAAGTAATGTCTCTGCTTTTCAATATGCTATCTAGGTTGGTCATTACTTTCCTTCTAAGGAGTAAGCGTCTTTTAATTACATGGCTGCAATCACCATCTGCAGTGATTTTGGAGCCCCAAAAAATAAAGTCTGACACTGTCTCCACTGTTTACCCATCTATTTCCCATGAAGTGATAGGACCGGATGCCATGATCTTCGTTTTCTGAATGTTGAGCTTTAAGCCAACTTTTCACTCTCCTCTTTCACCTTCATCAAGAGGCTTTTGAGTTCCTCTTCACTTTCTGCCATAAGGGTGGTGTCATCTGCATATCTGAGGTTGTTGATATTTCTCCTGGCAATCTTGATTCCAGTTTGTGCTTCTTCCAGCCCAGCGTTTCTCATGATGTACTCTGCATATAAGTTAAGTAAGCAGGGTGACAATATACAGCCTTGATGTACTCCTTTTCCTATTTGGAACCAGTCTGTTGTTCCATGTCCAGTTCTAACTGTTGCTTCCTGACCTGCATACAAATTTCTCAGGAGGCAGGTCAGGTGGTCTGGCATTCCCATCTCTTTCAGAATTTTCCACAGTTTATTGTGATCCACACGGTCAAAGGCTTTGGCATAGTCCATAAAGCAGAAATAGATGTTTTTCTGGAACTCTCTTGCTTTTTCCATGATCCAGCAGATGTTGGCAATTTGGTCTCTGGTTCCTCTGCCTTTTCTAAAACCAGCTTGAACATCTGGAAGTTCACAGTTCACGTATTGCTGAAGCCTGGCTTGGAGAATTTTGAGCATGACTTTACTAGCGTGTGAGATGAGTGCAATTGTGCGGTAGTTTGAGCATTCTTTGGCATTGCCTTTCTTTGGGACTGGAATAAAATCTGACCTTTTCCAGTCCTGTGGCTACGGCTGAGTTTTCCAAATTTGCTGGCATATTGAGTGCAGCACTTTCACAGCATCATCTTTCAGGATTTGAAATAGCTCAACTGGAATTCCATCACCTCCACTAGCTTTGTTCCTAGTGATGCTTTCCAAGGCCCACTTGACTTCACATTCCAGGATGTCTGGCTCTAGGTGAGTGATCACACCATCGTGATTATCTGGGTCATGAAGATCTTTTTTGTACAGTTCTTCTGTGTATTCTTGCCACCTCTTCTTAATATCTTCTGCTTCTGTTAGGACCATACCATTTCTGTCCTTTATCGAGCCCATCTTTACATGAAATGTTCCCTTGGGATCTCTAATTTTCTTGAAGAGATCTCTAGTTTTTCCTATTCTGTTGTTTTCCTCTATTTCTTTGCATTGATCGCTGAGGAAGGCTTTCTTATCTCTTCTTGCTATTCTTTGGAGCATTCAGATGCTTATATCTTTCCTTTTGTCCTTTGCTTTTCGCTTCTCTTCTTTTCACAGCTATTTGCAAGGCACAGGAACTTAGAATGTTGCATTGGAACTTAGAATATCAGGTCCATGAATCAAGGTAAATCAGATACAGTCAAATAGGAGATGGCAAGAGTGAACATCAACATTTTAGCAATCAGTGAACTAAAATGGATGGGAATGGGCAAATTAAATTCAGATGACCATTATATAAACTACTGTGGGCAAGAATCCCTGAGAAGCAATAGAGTAGCCCTCATAGTCAACAAAAGAGTCCAAAATGCAGTACTTTGGTGCAGTCTCAAAAATGACAGAATGGTCTCTGTTTGTTTCTAAGGAAAACCGTTCAGTATCACAGTAATCCAAGTTTATACCCCAACCACTAATGCTGAAAAAGCTGAATTTGAACAGTTCTATGAAGAATCAGAGATCAAATTGCCAACATCCGCTGGATCATCAAGAAAGCAAGAGAGTTCCAGAAAAACATCTATTTCTGCTTTATGGACTATGCCAAAGCCTTTGACCGTGTGGATCACAATAAACTGTGGAAAATTCTGAAAGAGATGGGAATGCCAGACCACCTGACCTGCCTCTTGAGAAATTTGTATGCAGGTCAGGAAGCAACAGTTAGAACTGGATGTGGAACAACAGACTGGTTCCAAATAGGAAAAGGAGTTCGTCAAAGCTGTATATTGTCACCCTGCTTACTTAACTTATATGCAGAGTACATCATGAGAAACGCTGGGCTGGAAGAAGCACAAACTGGAATCAAGATTGCCAGGAGAAATATCAACAACCTCAGATATGCAGATGACACCACCCTTATGGCAGAAAGTGAAGAGGAACTCAAAAGCCTCTTGATGAAGGTGAAAGAGGAGAGTGAAAAGTTGGCTTAAAGCTCAACATTCAGAAAACGAAGATCATGGCATCCGGTCCTATCACTTCATGGGAAATAGATGGGTAAACAGTGGAGACAGTGTCAGACTTTATTTTTTGGGGCTCCAAAATCACTGCAGATGGTGATTGCAGCCATGTAATTAAAAGACGCTTACTCCTTAGAAGGAAAGTAATGACCAACCTAGATAGCATATTGAAAAGCAGAGACATTACTTTGCCAACAAAGGTCCGTCTGGTCAAGGCTATGGTTTTTCCAGTGGTCATGTATGGATGTGAGAGTTGGACTGTGAAGAAAGCTGAGCGCCAAAGAATTGATACTTTTGAACTGTGGTGTTGGAGAAGACGCTTGAGAGTCCCTTGGACTGCAAGGAGATCCAGCCAGTCCATCCTAAAGGAGATCAGTCCTGGCTGTTCATTGGAAGGATTGATGTTGAAGCTGAAACTCCAATACTTTGGCCACCTCATGTGAAGAGTTGACTCATTGGAAAAGACCCTGATTCTTGGAGGGATTGGGGGCAGGAGAAGAAGGGGACGACAGAGGATGAGATGGCTGGATGGCATCACTGACTCAATGGACGTGAGTCTGAGTGAACTCCGGGAGTTGGTGATGGACAGGGAGGCCTGGCGTGCTGCAATTCATGGGGTCGCAAAGAGTCGGACATGACTGAGTGACTGGACTGAATTGAACTGATGGAGACCTACAAGACCTTCTAGAACTAATGCCAAAAAAAAAGATGTCATTTCATTCTTAGGAGATTGGGATGCAAAAGTAGGAAGTTAAGAGATACCTGGAGTTACAGGCAAGTTTGGCCTTGGAGTACAAAATGAGGCAGGGCAAAGGCTAATAGAGTTTTGCCAAGAAAACGCACTAGTTGTAGACATCACCAGATGGTCAATACTGAAATCAGATTGATTATATTCTTTTCAGCCAAAGATGGAGAAGCTCTATACAGTCAGCAAAAACAATATCAGGAGCTGACTGTGGCTTAGATCATGAGCTCTTCTATAGCCAAATTCAGATTTAAATAGAAGAAAATAGAGAAAACCACTAGGCAATTGAGGTATGACCTAAATCAAATCCCTTATGATTACATGGTGGAAGTGACAAATAGATTCGAGGGAAGTGACAAATAGATCTGATAGACAGAGTGCCTGAAGAACTATGGATGGAGGTTCATGACCTTGTACATGAGGCAGTGACCAAAACCATCCCAAATAAAAAGAAATGAGAAAAGGCAAAATGGTTGTTTGAGGAGGCCTTAAAAATAGCTGAGAAAAGAAAAGAAGCTAAAGGCAAAAGATAAGAGAAAAGATATACTCAACTGAATTCCAAAGAATAGCAAGGAGAGATAAACCTTCTTAAGTGAACAATGCAAAGAAATAGAGGAAAACAATGGAATGGGAAAAATTAAAGATCTCAAGAGAATTAGGGATATCATGGGAACATTTCATGCAAAGATGGGCAAAATAAAGACAGAAACAGCAAAGACCTAACAGAAGCAGAAGAAATTAAGAAGGGGTGGCAGGAATACATAGAAAAACTGTACAAAAAAGGTCTTAATGACCTGGATAACCATTATAGTGTGGTCACTCATCTAGAGCCAGACATCCTGGAGCATGAAGTCAAGTGGGCCTTAGGAAGCATCACTACGAGCAAAGTTAGAGGAGGTGATAGAATTCCAACTGAGCTATTTCAAATCGTAAAAGATGATACTGTTAAAGTGCTGCACTCAGTATGCCAGCAAATTTGGAAAACTCAGCCATGGCCACAGGACTGGAAAAGGTCAGTTTTCATTCCAGTCTCAAAGAAGGGCAATGCCAAAGAATGTTCAAACTACTGTACAAATGCACTCATTTCAGATGTGAGCAAGGTAATGCTCAAAATCCTTTAAGCTAGGCTTCAGCAGCACATGAACTGAGAACGTCCAGGTGTTCAAGCTGAACTTAGAAAAGGCAGAGGAACCAGAAATCAAATTGCCAATATCCGTTGGGTTATAGAAAATGCAAGAGGGTCCCAGGAAAACATCTACTTCAGCTTCATTGATTACACTAAAGCCTTTGACTGTGTGGATCACAAAAAACTCTGAAAAATTCTTAAAGAGATGGGAATACCAGACCACCTGACATGCTTCCTGAGAAACCTGTATGCAGGTCAAGAAGCAACAGTTAGAACCAAACTTGAAACAACAGACTGTTTGAAATTTGGGAAAGGAGTATGCCAAGGCTGAATTTTGTCATCCTGCTTATTTAACTTATATGCACAGTACATCATGTGAAATGCTGGGCTGGATGAAACACAAGCTGGAATCAAGTTTACCAGGAGAAATATCAACAACCTCAGATATGCAGATAATATCACTCTAATGGCAGAAAACAAAGAGGAATTACACTACCTCTTGATAAGAGTGAAAGAAGAGAGTGAAAAAGCTTGCTAAAAACTCAACATTAAAAAAAACTAAGAACATGGCATCCAGTCCCATCATTTCAAGGCATACAGATGGGGGGGAAATGGAAACAGTAACAGATTTTATTTTTGGGGCTCCAAATTCCATGAAATTAAAAGATGCTTGCTCCTTGGAAGAAAAGCTATGACAAATCTAGATGATGTATTAAAAAGCAGAGACATAGCTTTGTCAACAAAGTTCTGTATAATCAAAGCTATGGTTTTTCCAATAGTCATGTACAGATGTGAGAGCAGGACCATAAAGAAGGCTGAGCACCAAAGAGTCTATGCTTTCAAACTCTGGTGCTGGAGAAGACTCTTGAGAGTCCCCTGGACTACAAGGAGATCAAATCAGTCAATCTTAAAGGAAATTTACCCTGAATATTCACTGGAAGGACTGATGCTGAAGCTGAAGCTCCAATACTTTGGCCACCTGATTCAAAGAGCTCATTGGAAAAGACCCTGATGCTGGGAAAAATTGAAGGCAGAGAGGAGGGTGAGATGGTTGGATGGCATCACTGACTCAATGGCCATGAATTTGAACAAACTCCAGGAGATACTGAAGGACAGTTAAGCTTGGCATGCTTCAGTCCATGAGGATCTCAATGACTTAGCAAACTGAACAACAGTTGATTCAGTCAGTGAAGAATCCACCTGCAATACAGAAGACACCTGTAATGCAGGAGACCTGGTTTCAATCCCTGGGTCAGAGATCCCCTGGGGAAGGAAATAGCAACTCACGCCAGCATTCTTGCCTGGGAAATCTCATGGACAGAGGAGCCTGGTGGGCTACAATCCACGGGGTTGCATAAGTCAGATGCAACTGAGCAACTAAAAACAACATACTTGACTTACAATGTTGTATTAATTTCTGCTGTATAGAAAATTGACTCCATTGTGTGTGTGTGTGTGTATTATATACATATATATTTCTTTTTATTTCCATTATGGTTTATGGCAGGATATTGAGTATAGCTCCCTGCGCTACACACTAGGACTTTGCTGTTTATCCATTCAATATATAATAGGAAATAATTTCAGAGTAGAGGTGGATCCAGTTTTCTGGCAGCGAGGTGGCTATGGGCCAGGGCAGGGATGCACTGCTGCGTGGTGGGAACTGATGTCATCCCCAAGAAGAAGTTTGCACGGCCAAGTATAGGGAGTGAGGGAGTGTCTTGGCTGAGATGGATGTCCAAGCAGTTGGACATGTACAAGACCAATCTGAAAGATTACGTCAGCAAGCCCAAGCAGGGGATCTGGAAGAATCCTGTGTCCCAGATGCAGTTCCAGGACTATTGGAACTGTGTGCTACTATTGGGGTGGATTCTTTGGCCTCTGGGAAAGGATTTTGGTCTGAGATGCTAGGCGTGGGAGATGTCTATTACAAGCTGGGTGTCTAGATTATCCATGTGTGCTTGGCCCTGAAGCAACAGAATGGAGACCTGATAACTCTGGAGGGACTACATGACATCAACAGGTGTTAAAAGGAAAGGTCACATTCACCCAGGATGTCAGCCAAGACGACCTGATTGGGGCCATCAAGACACTGAAGGCACTTGGCACTGGCTTTGGCGTTATCCCTGGAGGCGGCACTTACCTCCTTCGGTCTGTCCCGCTGAGCTAAATATGGATCAGGCTGTGGTGCTGCAGGTGACAGGGAAAATGGCTCTGTGGCTGTCAGTGATTTCAAAGTCAGTCTTTTATTTTTAAATTATTTATTTATTTTTGGCTATGCTGGTCTCTGCTGCTGCAGGAGCCACGCTCCAGTTGCAGTGTGGTGCGTGGGCTTCACGGCAGTGGCTTCTCTTGTTGCGGTTCCCAGACTCAGTAGTTGTGGTGCACAGGGGCTTAGTTGCTCCACAGCATGTGGGATCTTCCCAGACCAGGAATCAAACCTATGTCTCCTGCAGTGGTAGGAGAATTCTTTACCGCTGAAGCCCCTATCAAAGCCAGTCTTAAATGGGAGATGGAGCGAGCAAGGCAAGTGCTGCAACACCTGCTGAAGGAAGGGCTGGTTTGGCTGGATCTGCTGGGCGCCAGGGGAGACCTACCACTGGGTGCCAGGTCTCCTCTCTGACCTCTAGACTCCCAGGAGTGTACAGCTGAGGCGACCAGAGAAGCCCACCCTTGACTGGGAATGCTCAAGGAGGGCACAGCAGTGGGCAGGGAGAAGAGAGAGGAGTTGGTGGTGAATAAAACCTGGACAACTTTGTTTTCAAAAAGAACATCCCTGACAGTCTATTGGTTAAGAGTCCGTACTTCCAAAGGAGGAGACACAGGTTCGATCCCTGGTCTGGGAAGATCCCACATGCTTCAGAGCAACAAAGCCCATGCACCGCAACTCACAAATGAGCCCACGCTCTAGGACCTGGGGGCCACAACTATTGAAGCCCACGTGCCTTGAGTCTGTGCTCCCCAACAAGTGGAGCCCCCACAAAGAGAAGGCCACACCCCACAACAAAGAGTAGCCCCTGCTCATTGTAACTGGAGAAAAGCCCAGGTAGCAATGGAGACCCTGCACAGCCAAAAATAAGAAAATATAGAAAATGAAAAACACTCCCTAACCCATCAGGAAAAAAAAAAAAAAGAACAGGAGGACTTCCCTGATGGTCCAGTGGTTAAGATACTTTCACTGCAGGGGGTGAGGGGTCAATCTAAGAACTAAGATCTCACATGCCCTGGGATGTGCCCCCTCCAACTTTTAAAAATATACACATCTAAAACATTATTTCTAAAGAATTCATCTTAGAAGCTCTTATCTCATTTAGTCAGTTTCACTACTTATGACATATCATCATACCAAGTTAATTTTTCTTCTCTTTGTTAAAAATTGAAGTATAGTTGATCTACAATGTTGCATTAGTTTCTGAGGTATAGCAAAGTGATTCAGATAAATATATATGATCAATGTATATATAATTTTCAGATTTTTTCCAATATAGCTCACTACAAGATAATTGATATTGTAGTAAGATAAATGATAGTGAATATAGTTCCCTATGCTATACAGTAGGACCTTGTTTATCTATTTTACATATAGTAGTTTGTATCCAGTATTTTGGTTATCTGATGTGAACAGCTGACTCATTGGAAAAGTCCCTGATGCTGGGAAAGCCTGAGGGCAGAAGGAGAAGAAGGCATCAGAGGATGAGATGTTTGGATGGCATCACTGATGCAATGGAGATGAACTTGGGCAAACTTTGGGAGATGGTGAGGCACAGGGAGGCCTGGCATGCTGCAGTCCACAGGGTGGCAGAGAGTCAGACATGACTGGATTGCTGAACAATAACAAGTTTGTACCTACTCATCCCTGCCTATGAGTAGCTATGGTTCAGACATCCAAGGAAATAACCAGGTGACACTATGGGTGTAATTTTAGACTAGTCCTTGCATTGCTAAGAACTTGAGTTTTCTGAGTTGTGTCAGACTTGGATGCCACCAGACGTTCTCAAAACAATGTCTGCCAGCAGCTAGTAACTGCAATCTTACTTTTTATAAAGCCACACAACTGGCTACTTGACTATACGTCCAGAGTCAGTTTCAGGCCTATTCTTCTGAAAAGAAATGAGATTTATTTTGTCTATTTAGATTCTAGTTGTCACTTCCAACTATTTCTACTTGGGTCTGTTGCCCAAAAATGACAGACCAAGGGATTGAGGTTTTAATCATATAAGACTCAGGTCCAGGACTTGGTACTCAGAATCATACAAGACTCAGGTCCAGGACTTGGTACTCAGAAATACTTCCAGTTCAGTGTCCATTCTTCACACTGAGGCAGCACTATGCCCCATTTCAACAGGAAGTTATCAGAGCCATAGTTGCCCAGTTCCCTGAATTAAAGTGAGCAGGAGTCTATGGGGTTTTGGGGTCTTTCTGTGTCTTCTGTTCTTGTTTGTAGGATACACACTTCATTCAGCCTCTTTGACATTCCCTGAGTTCCAAGGGCAGATTCAAATAGTTGCTGACCAGGGAAGGGATGGGATACAAAAACAGGAGAGGAACAGTCAAGTGAGTTTGCGTAAACTCTGGGAGTTGATGATGGACAGGGAGGCATGGCGTCCATGGGGTTGGAAAGAGTTGGACTGAACTGAACTGAACAAACAAGTGGTGGTACAGCCTTAGGGCAGGGTCCTGTTTCCTACTCAAGGAATACGCATAACAATATCTTTGAGTTCTTTGGCAGAACTGGAGCCCCACTCAGGTGGAGGATGGTAACTTCAGGCTGAGCGCAAGATTCCTGAAGCACCGCCCCGTTGCCTCACACCAAGCAATCAGAACAAAGTCACACATCCTGCAGCCCTCACCCCAGATTGTGCCTTCCTTCCCTGGGCCCTGTTTGGCCCCTGCCTATTTCAGGGTTCCATGCTAAATGGCTGTTATTAGAAGGGTGAATGCTGGTTTCAGACCCAGCTCAATTGGTAAAGAATCTGTCTGCAATGTGGGAGACCTGGGTTTGATCACTAGGTTGGGAAGGTCCCCTGGAGAAGGGAAAGGCTACCCACTCCAGTATTCTGGTCTAGAGAATTCTGGTCGCAAAGAGTTGGACATGACAAAGTGACTTTCACTTTCTTTTCTTTCTTTCATATCTAGATTTAGATTAGGTAGAGAGAGACTTTTGCTCTGCTAGGCAGGACTATGCCCATGCACAGCAGCAAGAAGTTACAGGAGAAAGGGACCTCCACCCCAATCCCCAAAAAGTATCTTGAGTATGAAGTCTCAGGGGGAGTTGTTAGGCGAAACACACTGACTGACTGCCCACCATAGCCAGGCACCATAGTAACCATTTGCCTGAGTTGTTTTATGACAGGAGATCCTGATAAGGAATACAGAACTAATAAGCCACCACCAACCGGAAGAGATCGGGAAAGGTCTAAAGGAGACACCGCGTGTCCGTCCACTTCCCAGAATCCCTCTCACTAGCATCCATCTTGGGTGAGCGATGCGTGCACCACCAGGAAAGACTCTGAATTAGAACGATTGGCCAAAGACCACCTGGGAATGAATCCCATCACCATAAAACCTGAGACTGCAAGCCACGCGGCAGAGCAGTTCTCCTGGGTTCCCTTACCCTACTCCTCTCCACCCAGGTGCCCTTTCCCAATAAAATCTCTTTCTTTGTCAGCACGTGTCTCCTCAGACAGTTCATTTCTGACTGTTAGACAAGAGCCCAGTTTTGGGCCCTGGAAGGGGTCCCTCTTCCTGCAACAGTTGGATCTCCTTGTAGTCCAAGGGACTCTCAAGAGTCTTCTCCAACACCACAGTTCAAAAGCATCAATTCTTTGGTGCTCAGAGAAGACCACGTGTCCTACTATCTCCCAAAATCCTTCTTGCTGGTATCCATCTTGGCTGGGCAATGTCTGCATCACCAGGAAGGACCCTGAGTCAAAACAAAGACTTGGCCAAAGACAACCCAGAAACTAATCCCATCAACATAAAACCTAAGACTGTGAGCCACATGGCAGAACAGTTCTCCTGGGTTCCCCCATCCTGCTGCTGTCCACCTGGGCACCCCTTCCCAATAAAGTCTCTTGCTTTGTCAGCATGTGTGTCTCCTCAGACAATTCATTTCCGAATGTTAGACAAGAGCCCACTCTTGGTTACTGGAAGGGGTCCCTCTTCTTGCAACAAAAGTTTAAAATGAGGGTGCCATCTGCTCAGTCATGTCCAATTCTTTGCAACCTCATGGACTGTAGCCCACCAAGTTCCTTTGTCCATGGAATTTTCCAGGCAAGATTACTGGAGTATGTTGCATTTCCTCCTCCAGGGGATCTTCCCAACCCAGGGATCGAACTTGAGTCTCCGGTGTCCCTTACATTGCAGGCAGATTCTTTACCCACTGAGCCATCCATAAAGTCCAGCCTTGAACATACGCCATTTCATTTTTTTCCCAGTATATTTTTGTGATAGGTTCTTAGAATGGGATTCCTGAATCAAGAGGTACATGCATATATTTAACTATACTCATTAAACAACAACTCCTCTCTTTTTCCTCCCCATAGCCCATGGTAACAACAGGGATATAAAGTTTTTCAAAAACCACAAAACAGAAACCCAAAACTGATGGGTATCTTTATTCTTATATCTTTGGCTTTGAGTTTTCTGAATGATATCAAGATAACTTTTCAATAGACAAGCTTTCTTGAATCAAAGTTTATTAATCTTGTTTTGTTTTAATTTTTTTTTCTGAATCACAAAAGTTGAAGCTCTTATAGAAATTTGGAAAACAAAGATACAGATATAAAAGTAGGTGAGACAGTGCACTAAGTCATGTCTGACTCTTGCAACCCCATGGACTGTAGCCTGCCAGGCTCCTCTGTCTATGGGATTCCCCAGGCAAGAATACTGGAGTGGGTTGCCATTTCCTTCTCCAAGATATAAAAGTAAGAATCATGCAGTTCCACCAGCAGAAGATTACCAGTAACCATTTTGATACGTTTCATTCATTCTTCCAAATTTTCTTCTTCATTCTTCTGTTTGTTCCGGAGGAAGCTCCATGGAGTCACCAGGGAAGTCAACATGCATCAGATATGTTTATATATTGGGCTTCCCCTGTGGCTCAGCAGTAAAGAATCAGCCTGCATTGCAGGAGCCGCAGGATACATGGGTTTGCTCCCTGAATCGGGAAGATCCCCTAGAGGATAGGATGGCAACCCACTCCAGTATTCTTGCCTGGAAAATCCCCATGGACAGAGGTGTCTGGTGGGCTACAGTCCATGGGGTTGCACAGAGTCAGGAATGACTGAAGCAAGTTAGCACACACACACATTTATATATGGCTCTCTGTCGTGTGATGTGTAATGATAAAGATAGGATTACACTGCCAATGCCTACTTTTTAAAGTATTTTAAAATGGCCATCAAATATTCTTCAAAACACTATTAGAATGAACATGTATGAAAATCTTATAATGTTTTAATTGTTGTATATTTATGCTGTTTCTAGAGTTTTGTTGTTAAGGATCCATTTTGTGTATAAATCTTGTCTGAGAAATTTATTTTCTTAGTGTTCTTCCTAGAACTGGGTTTCTGGGTCAAAGGATGTACTCATCTGTATCAGGATTCACTGTTCTATTATTTGTGGTCTCACAAGTTGGAGCATGTACACAGATTCACACACTCCCCTGTATGTATAAAGTTATTTTATCTTCTGCAGTCAAATTCTCTTCCCCTGAGCTATACCTCCATTTTATCTTCTAATAGAAGAGCACTCACTTACAACACCTAAAGAAATTATTTTATTCATCAAACATTTGTAGCAATTTTTTGTCAATAGACCAGGATGAAACCTGAAGATTAGACTGAGACCAACTCTGTTGTTTAGTTGCTAAATCGTGACCAACGCTTTGCAACACCATGGACTGTAGCCCGCCAGGCTCCTCCCTCATGGGATTTCCCAGGCAAGAATACTGGAGTGGGTTGCCGTTTCCTTCTCCAGGGGATCTTCCTGACCCAGGGATCGAACCTTGTCTCCTGCTTAGCAGTGAGCCACCAGGGAAGCCCGAGGCCAACTCTAGATCACAGTTAATTAATGTGCTTAACTCACCCTTAGGAAATGAGATGATTGGGCTCCATTCACGTTGTGGCATGTTCCCTCTCACTCAGCATGTTCAGTGGAGGCACCTCTGGACCAGACTTGTAATTTCAGTTCAGTTCAGTTGCTCAGGTGAGTCTGACTCGTTGCAACCCCATGGACTGCAGCACATCAGGCTTTCCTGTCCATCACCAACTCCTGGAGCTTACTCAAACTCTGGTCCATCAAGTTGGTGATGCCATCCAACCGTCTCATCCTCTGTCGTCCCCTTTTCTTCCCTTCTTCAATGTTTCCCAGCATCAGGGTCTTATTGAGTCAGTTCTTCGCATCAGGTGGCCAAAGTATTGGAGTTTCAGCTTCAGCATCAGTCCTTCCAATGAATATTCAGGACTGATTTCCTTTAGGATGGACTGGTTGGATCTCCTTGCAATCCAAGGGACTCTCAAGAGTCTTCTCCAACACCACAGTTCAAAAGCATCAATTCTTCGGTGCTCAGCTTTCTTTATAGTCCAACTCTCACACCCATACATGACTACTGGAAAAACCATAGCTTTGACTAGATGGACCTTTGTTGGCAAAGTAATGTCTCTAGTTTTTAGTATGCTGTCTAAGTTGGTCATAGCTTTTCTTCCAAGGAGCAAGCATCTTTTAAGTTACTTTAAATATATTAATTAAGGACAGAGTAGATCTTTAGTATATTTGGTGATGGGACTTCCCTTGAAGCTCAGCTGGTAAAGAATCCATCTGCAATGCGGGAGACCTAGGTTTGATCCCTGGGTCGGGAAGATCCCCTGGAGAAGGGAAAGGTTACCTACTCCAGTATTCTGACCCAGAGAATAAAGAGTCGCAAAGAGTCAGACTGGACTGAGCAACATACACTCACTCACATATTTGGTGATGGTCTTGAAACTCCAGTTATTTAACATAATTGGAAACAAATTGTTTTGCAAATATTGCAGATATTGAGGATAACCAGTTAAAGCAGTAGAGTCTGAGGTGCAAAAGTTCCAATATTGAAAGCAGATTCCTAATTTCTTAATTATAATGGACCTAGCACAGATGGTAAAGAACCTGCCTGCAATGCAGGAGACCCAGGTTTGATTCCTGAGTCCAGAAGATCCCTGGAGGAGGCAACCCACTCCAGTACTATTGCTTGGGAAGTCCCATGGACAGAGGAGCCTATTGAGCTACAGTCCATATGATAGGAAAGAGTTGGACATGACTGAGCAACTAACACTTTTAACAGTATAAATGAGTTTTCCTCCATGCATATTGATTGTGAAGCACCTTGAAAGCAGAAGTCTTTTTCCCTAAATTTATGTGGGATATTTCATTCCCCATTGCCCATGAAGACCTTCAGAAGAAAGAAAATGTTTTTTATCCCATGTTTTGTAGAGTCTGAAACGCATAATCTGTTTGGACAAGCCTTGACTGGATACCTGTTTTATGCCAGGCAGGCCAATGCTGGGTGTTCAAGAGGAGAGACTTTGGTTTTGCTTTGATAAGCTCACTCCTCAAAGCAAGGGGAGAGTGACCTCAGAGTATGGCAGGTGGATGCCCCGAGGCTCAGGTTTTCCTCGAAGGAGGCAGACAAGGGTTTGGCACCATGTAGAAATAAATGTGAACCTGGGCTCCCCAACTTCTTGGTTCTTAGCTTCTCTGAGCTTCACTTTCTTCTTGGGAAAATGAGAACATCAGGGGTCTGAAGTAAAATCGTGCACCCGACGTCCTTTCTACACTTAGCAGGTGAGAGGCGAGGTCACCTTAGTTGCCACCATTTTTCGGAGGGCTTGGGGAGGGGTTCCACCCTCAGAATCAGTCATGACTAATTGGGTAGGGCTATCACCGGGAACAAAGGGGAACAGATGTGTGCCATCTATTTTCGACACGGAGCACCTACTGTGTACCTCTTTCGGCCTCGCGAGGCCTCTTGGAGGACTTGATGCCCTCCACCCGATGAAGAGCCTGAGGACGGGAGGGAGCTGGGGTGGGGGGTTTGCTGAGACGCAGCTGCAGCCTGGCTCCCCGTTGCCACCGCTGTTCCTCGGTCTTTTTTTTTTTTTTTTTTTTTTTTTTTACCAGAAGCCACTCTGTGACCTTGAGCAAGTCTCGGCTCCCCTCCATTTCCGACTGGCGGTGGGTAGTGGATTGCAGGGACAAGGGACAAGGACAGGGAGGCCAAGCTTTAGGGACATCTAAAGTTTTTAAGACCCTTCCAGTCCCTCCCCTTCCCCTACGTCTCCTCCCGTCGGACGCCCAGGTGAGCTCCGGGAGGGGAGGGGCTCGCAGGTAATGATAACAGCAACCGAGCACCTAGGGACTCCGCGACCTGACGCGCGCTAAACGCCTTTCGTCCGTAATTCTCCCCTAAGCCCGGGCCGGATTCTCCCTGGGGCCGGGCGCCCATCCGATGACCAAGACGCAGAGGTCGCGATGGCGGGCCGGCGCCTCCCCCGGCCCCTGCGGCCCCTGCGGCCCCTGCGGCCCCTGCGGCTCCGCCCGGGCGCTCCGGAGACGGAGGCCGGGGGCGGGGTCGGGCGGAGCTGGGCGGGGCGTGGGGAGGGGGTTCGGCCCCGGCCGGGTGACTGCAGTGGCCCGCCAGACCGCTCCACACTTGCCTCCCGCCGACGGGTCCGATGGCTCCGCTGCCTTTGTGCCCGAAGGTAGGGCTGTTGCTGCTGCTGCTCCTGGGATCTGGACCCGGGCTCAGAGCAGGTGAGTGAAGGGACGAGCCCCCATCCGAGGACCCAGGGCTTCCTGGGACTCCTTCAGTCCTCCCCGGGATACCTGGAACCCTGCCTCCCCACCCATCCGCAAGAACCCCAACTCCCCAGCCCTTCCAGGGAACCCAGGAGCCCTACAGTCCCCGGTCCTCCTTTGTGCAGCCCACCTGCCCATTGCTTCCCGGCTTCCTGGAAGTCCTGTGTGTCGCCCCCTCCCCACCTCCACCTCTTCCCCCAAAGCCCCTGCCTCATTCACCCCTTCCAGGGACCCTGAAACCTTCTCCAGGGGGGTTCTGTGTCCTCCCCAAACATCCCCTCTGTCACCCTCTCCAGTGATCAGATCTCCCCATCACCTGACTTTTGATCCTGTGAACCCACCCTTCTCTGCGCCTGTCCCTGGGGTCTGCAGTGGGACCACCAGGGAGACACCAGAGCTTGGAAGGAACAGGGGAGAAGGGGCCTAACCCTACCTGGAGCCAGAGAAGGTGATGTCTCCTTCTCACCCACTCCTGGACATCACCCTTGGAGAGGTCCCCTTGGCAACCTCCCATTTACATGGATACCACAGGGAAATATGTGGTCATCACAAGCTCAGAGACACACAGGCATAGAACACCACCAGCAAAATCTGGGCACACAGGTGTTGGGCTCACGCATGGCCTCACACACATGCTGCATGCATGCTCAGTCACTTCAGTCGTGTCCGACTCTTTGTGACCCCAAGGACTGTAGCTCGCCAGGCTCTTCTGTCCATGGGATTCTCCAGGCAAGAACACTGGAGTGGGTTGCCATGCCCTCCTCAGGCTCACACACAGACACAGGCAAAGACACACGGAGGGGAACACACACACACACACACATTCAGGGATGCTGAGACAGCCCCATATGAGCACACACACAGACACACACACAGAATCACATGGGCACACACATGCACACACACACATGCACACCCTCAGGCCCATAGGAAGCCTGGGCAGCCTTGGCACTCCCAGTAGAGGCTGTTGTGGGCAGACAGAGCAAACAGCCCCCAGAGTGACCTGCCCCACCTAAGTTGGCATAGAGGGAGTGTTTGCCTTGGTTACAAACCCAGCGCTGGGCATCCACCCATGCTCGGGTTCTCCTTAAGGCTGAGCCCCGGACCCTGAGATGCCAGAGTTGGGGTCAAGTCAGGGTAGGGGGACCTCTGGGGACAGCTTTGGGGTATGGGTTTGGAACGGGGGTCTTTTCAGATGTGCTTGTTATTATTTTTTTAAGTTTTTATTTATTTGTTTTTGGTGGATTCTTAAGTCCCCAGCCAGGGAATCAAACCATGCCCCCTGCAGTGAAAGCACAGAATCGTAACCTCTGGACCACCGGGAAGTCCCCAGATGTGCTTAGACTGGAAGTGTTCCATGGGGCTTGGTGGATCCAGGGGTCAAGGGACCTTTTCTGAAAGCCCACTCATGCCAGGGGATCTGGGGCTCCTAGGGCAGAGATCTGTCCAGGCTGGAGAGTCATTGCCGTGAGCAGAGAGTAGCACAGGGTGACAAGGGCCCCTGTGGTCACGTGGCAAGGAGGCAGATTCTAGAAGGAGGTGATGAGTGAGCTAAGTGAGGATGGGGTCAGGGCATTTGTTATACAGGGTGTATGTGACAGTGTGATGGGAAGTTTAATTGGAGGAATAGGAAATGATGAGTGGGGTCCATGTGGGGTCCATGTTGAGAGAGGGCGCCAGAGGCGTGAGTGAGTAAAGTTGCTCAGTCGTGTCCGACTCTTTGTGACCTCATGGACTGTAGCCCACCAGGCTCCTCCATCTATGGAATTTTCTAGGCAAGAGTAGTGGAATGGGTTGCCATTTCCTTCTCCAGGGGATCGTCCCGACCCAGGGAGAGGGTGGGCTTCTGCAGGGCCTCTGGCTCAGTGAAGAACCTGAGCTTTATCTGGTGGGGGTTGGTAGCCTGGGGAGGTTTCAGGCAGAGATGTGGTCACCTGGGCAAGTCCTGTGAGGGTGAGGGCTGGTCATCCAGAGAGGAGGGCAAAGCTTTTAACTCTAAACTCGTTGTTACATTTTGTTTCTATTTGCTGCTGCTGCTAAGTCACTTCAGTCGTGTCCGACTCTGTGCGACCCCATCGATGGCAGCCCACCAGGCTCCCCCGTCCCTGGGATTCTCCAGGCAAGAACACTGGAGTGGGTTGCCATTTCCTTCTCCTTGTTTCTATTTAGTTTATCTCTAATCCCCTAGATTGGAGAAGTCAATGGCACCCCACTCCAGTACTCTTGCCTGGAAAATCCCATGGATGGAGGAGCCTGGTGGGCTGCAGTCCATGGGGTCACTAAGAGTCGGACATGACTGAGCGACTTTACTTTGACTTTTCACTTTCATGCATTGGAGAAGGAAATGGCAACCCACTCCAGTGTTCTTGCCTGGAGAATCCCAGGGACGGGTAAGCCTGGTGGGCTGCTGTATATGGGATCGCACAGAGTTGGACACGACTGAAACGACTTAGCAGCAGCAGCAGCAGCAGCAATCCCCTAGATGAATATGCTCCTTTTCCACTGAGAAATAAGAAAATTGAGGGGACTCCCTGGCTTCCCAGTGATAAGAAAGACTCTGAGTTTCCACTGCAGTGGGTCTGGTTCAATCCCTGATCAGTGAACTAAGATCCCACATGCTGTGCCTTGCGGCCAAACAAAACCAAAAAAAAAAAAAAAAAAAACCAACCCAACAAAAAAAATTGAATTTGAATTTTGACCTGGATTCTTCAAAGAAAAGTCAGCATGATAAAATCTCGTTCTAGATTTTACAAATGTGAAAGGGAATCCACAAATCTCTGGATTCTCAGTCCTGGAGCCATGGGTGGAGAGTGAGCTCCCAGGAGTCAGGCCGACATGGGAACAAGTTTCTGTTCAGCAATTCACCTGCCCTGGGACCTAGGATGGGTCCTTTTGCCTCTCCTAGCCTCAATCTCTCCATCTTTGAATGGGAAACTAGCAGTCCACAAGACAAAGAGATTGACAACAGATGTCGCCTGTAGATTGGGGAACACGGTGCCTGGTGCCAGGTGAAGTTCAAGTGATAGCTTCTCCACGCTGTGGCTGATTGTGTGTGTGTGTTTTCTACTTGTTGACTGTGAGCAGCATGTGAGATCTTAGTTCCCTGACCAGTGATCGAACCCCTCCCCCTGCGCTGGAAGCACAGTGTCTTAACCACTAGACCTCCTGGGAAGTCACTGATTGTGGTTTTTGACCAAACACCAGAGTGAACTCTTGGACCTCACCAGAAGGAGGAGTGGCTCTGGGATTCTCTGATGCCCAGTTGCAGTGGGTTTGACCACCCCTGACCGCAAGCAATGGACTCCTTGATGCCCCTTACCTCTGTCACCCCAGGCCTCCCTCTCCTGCTGCTATTGGGTGAGGAGGAACCACTGGATTGGGAGTCAGAAGCGCCCCCCCCACCCCATCCTGTGACTGTAGGAGTCGTGCTTCCCATCTGAGCTTCCTCTTTCTCCCATGTGAGATGCAGGGGTTCCGGTCGCACCAACTGTGTTCTGCTATGGTCCACAGCAACATGAGGATCCAGAGAAATGGCTGGGATGGGGTCACAGGGCCTCCCTGTGTGGCAGGAATCTGTGCCCTGGCAGTGAAAATAAGAGGTGATGCAAAGAATCTGGAAGGCAGTGGTGAGGGGGTGGGGGAGGTCCCTGTAGAAGATGGCAGAGACCCTGTTTGGTTCATCTCTGATGTCCAGTGCCCAGGACAGGCAACTAGACAGACATTAGACGTACAACCCACAATCCGACTATGTCTGAAGTTGACATTGGCAAAAGATCGAGAATGAGGGCATTCTAGGAAAAGGGACCAGCCAGTGCAAGGGCCTAGAGGTATGATTTTTTTTCAGATGCCGTGGCTCTGTGACCTGTTTTCTCCTTCACGGCTGCCTTGAAGATATTGATAATGATAGTTAGAGCTCATTGTGTGCTGGTAATTTATATGCATGATCTCATTCCATTCTGGGGAGAGATGTCCCCTTATTCCCCTGTTTTAAGATGAGGAAACCAAGGCACAGAGAGGTTGAATGGTCCAAGGTCACACAGCTAGGAAGAAGGAGAGCAGGATTCAGCCCGGAGATAGTCATCCAGAGGATGAGGTGGTTGGATAGCATCATCGACTCAATGGACATGAGTTTGAACAAGCTCCGGGAGACTGAAGGAAAGGGAAGCCTGGTGTGCTGCAGTCCACGTGGTCGAAAAGAGTCGGACACAACTGAGCGACTGAACAACAAATCATCCAGACACTTTTCAGGCTAGTGCCTGTCCCCAGGCCAGGCCAGCCCCCACCTGCAGCCTCTAACTTTTGTCCCCCTCCCCCACGCCCAGCTCCCCAGAGGTCACATGTGCACCGACGTGGGCTCATAGGACTGGCCGGGACTATTGACTGTGTTGGCCCTCGCCCTGCCTTGGTCTACGTGAAATACGGCTGCTTTTGTGGTCTGGGGGGCCATGGCCAGCCCCAGGATGCTATAGACTGGTGAGTGCATGCTGGGGGCATAAGGTCCCCACCCCCTGGGGTGGTTAAGGCTTATGAGGAAATACCCAAAACTGAGGTTGGGGTTTAGATACGAAGCCCCCAGAAAATGGTGCTCCTTGCAGGCAAAGGGTCTCCTGGGCAACATGCCCATGAGGCCAGACCTTGGTGCCAGCTGGCCCCCAGTCTGGCAGGGTGATTACTTTAGCTGAAAAAAAAAATCATACATCACTGATCAGACTTATTATGCACCAGAACTGTCCTGAGAGCCCCTTTGAGTTCTCACAACAACCCCATTTCAGAGATAAGGAAACTGAGGCCCAGAGAGATCAACTTGTCTAGAGCCACATACAGAGTGAGGGGTGGGGGCTGGGATTCGAGCCCAGGCGGCCTGGCTGGATTCATGCCCCTGATCACTGCCTTCTGCTGCTGGCTGAGAAGGGCCCGTTCTGTGCCAGGCTGTGGGCTTAGACCTTGCCACGGGCTCCTCTCATTTGTCACCACAGCCATGGCCATCCGATGGTGATCCCTATTTTACAGACCGGGTCCCACAGCCACTCATCCATTTCCAGAGTGGTCAGGGGGCAAAACGTTGATTGTCTCTTCCGGGTCTTGGAGGATATAGTTGTCACTGACAGGTCTCTATCCAGCCTCGTACCTCCAAGGCTCCTGCCACAGGCCCTGCCCTTCCTCCCACACTCTGGTTGTCTGGTTCCTGCACATCTTTCCAGATGTAGCCCCTCCAGGCATCACCCCCTCTTGGAAGTCTTCTCTGAAGCCTAGCTGGACCTGGCATCCCCTCTGGCTCCCAGAATCCCATCACTTGCATCCTAGGGTTTCTCGCCCATGCCCACTGCATCTGAAGACTTGTCTGCCTCCCCCCATCCTGGGGTTGGGGGCTGGTGCTTGGGCTGAGACCTCAAGCAGGAAGAGTGGGCAGGAAGTTTTCCCAGGCAGAGGCAGACTGGGGGCAAAGTCAGGAGGCAGGGAAGGTATGGCTGGAAGGGACCAGCGTGGCTGGAGCTCAGAGGCTCAGAGACTGAGGCAGGCAAGGGCCAGACTTGAGCATGGAGGAGAGATAGAGGTAGGGCAAGACACACTGGGGTCGGTGGAATTAATTCCCAGGACAGGGATTCTCAGGAACAAAGCCTGGACCAGAAGATGCTCTCCCCTGTGGGTCTTCATTCTCCTGAAGTTAATGCACAGGAGGATGGCCAAGGGACCATCCTTGCCCTCGCTCACCCCTTGGTCTGTCCATCTGCTATCCACAGGTGCTGTCATGCGCACGACTGCTGCTATACACATGCCGAGAACTCCGGCTGCAATCCCAAGTTGCAGCCCTACTCCTGGAATTGTGTCAATCAGAGTGTCAAGTGTGGTGAGTTCCCAACATAACACCCAGCAGCAGCCATTGGCTGGAACATAGAGGGGCTTCCCGCTGTAGGTAGGGCCATTCTCTCATCTGCCCCAGTCTCCACCATGCCCTATTGTCTCTCCGACATTGTGGCCAAGGGTCAATTACCATAGTTCATTTCTCCTGTGCTGTTGATTTTGTTAAGGAAAAGGAATTCTTCTGTCAAACCTAGGAAAACAGAAGGTAGGTCCAAAGGCTGAATGATTTGAGAAAAATGAGAGTGGGGAGCGAGCCCATTTATTTATCAGAATGAAGAGTATGCTTGTGTCTAATGGATCCCCTTTGTGTTAGGACTGCCGGCCCAGGGGATGTCTGAGTTTGCAGATCCTGGCCTGTGGTTGACAGCTTGGTCTGTGATTCAGATTCTGTGACGTCACCAAGCCCTGATCTCCTGGGGCCTCAGTTTCCTCACTGGTAAACTCTGGGGTAGAAATCAAGCTGGCCTGTGGTGAGGATGAAGTGAGAGTGTCATGGCATTTCATGCCTAATAGATGTCCTTAATGGTCTGTTCAAGAAATGACCCAACACAGAACCTCCAATGAGCAAGACCAGGCACAATTTTATGGAGCCCAGGATTTAGGAAAGGACATGAACACAGTTCTGAGTAACCCTGAACGCCCTCAAGAGAAAGTGATTTCTCTTTCAATTTTCTTTTAATCCTTCTAATTTTGTGAAGTTAGAGTCAGTTTTAATTTAGCTAAAACATCTGTGGGACCCTCCCTGAACCTTTTGAACAGAGAGAGGAGATTTCTGGCTTATAACGTTATTCAAAAACAGTTCTATTCTTAAATTTAATTCTGGCTTTAAAAAAATCCTTCATATCTATCCATCTGTCATCTATCTGTCTGTTACTTCTCTTTAACCACAAGCAGCATGTATTTAATGAGGATAATTGTAACATAACTTGATACCACTGTACATTTTACATGACTAGCTACCTGTAAAGCTGAAAGAAAAATAAACCTGTGGTTAAAAATGTTTTGTCCCTCAGGGCAATCTTACTGGTTTTCAAAACGAACCAGTAAGAAAAGGAATGAGGTATTTGTTTTTAGGATTATCTTCTGATGGATGGTGTTTTCCATTTACAGTTTCTGTTCACATAAATTTAAAAAGCCGGATCAAGGGAAGAAACAGGATGTGAATAATTGTACAGGCACGATGTAGATAAGGCTGGGATTTGGGCAGTGAGACTCCAAGTTATCTGAGGAGCTAGAAATGAAACACGCAGACAACGGACTCCATAACTATTTTTTTCTTTTTACTTTTAACTGAGCATAACTTAAAATTAGCCATTTTAAAGTGTACCTTTCAGTGATATGTAATGCATTCACGACGTCCTCCAACCATAACCTTGGTTTCCAAAACATCTTCTTTTTAATTTATTTTTGGATGCGCGGGGTCTTCTCTGACATGTGCGCTTTCTCTAGTTACGGCAAGTGGGGGCTACTCTCCAGCTGTGCACAGGCTTCTCCTTGCGGTGGGTTTTCTGGTTGTGAAGCAGGGCTCTAGGCCGTATGGGCTCAGTAGTTGTTTGACTCGGGCTTTGTGGCTCCATGACATGTGGCATCTTCCTGGACCAGTAATGTGTCCCCTGCAATTGGCAGGCAGATTGTTAACCATTGGACCACCAGGGGTTCCCAGAACATTTTCATCAACATTCCCCCCAAAATCATGTACCTGTCAAGTGCTCAGCTTCTATTCCTCCTCCTTCCAGCATCTGGCAACCACCAATTTGCTTTCAATCTCTATGGATTTACCTATTCTAGGTATTTCCTATAAATGATGTCATACAATAAGCCTTTTGTGTCTGACTTCTTTCACTTAGCCTCATGTTTTCAAGGTTCATTCATGTTGTAGCATGTATCTGAACTTCATTCCTTTTTATGACTGAATAATATTCCATTGTAGGTATATACTACATTTTGTTTATCCCTTCATTCATTGTAGGACATTGTATTGTTTCTGAAACCGTTTACCTCTGATTGGGACTTGAACCCACATGCTTGGACTTGAACCCACATGAAGTGAAGTGAAGTGAAAGTTTCTCAGTTGTGTCCAACTCTTTGCGACCCCATGGACAGTCCATGGAATTCTCCAGGCCAGAATACTGGAGTGGGTAGCCTTTCCCTTCTCCAAGGGATCTTCCCAACCCAGGAATCGAACCCAGGTCTCCCGCACTGCAGGCAGATTCTTTACCAGCTGAACCACAAGGGAAGCCCAAGAATACTGGAGTGGGTGGCCTTATGCCTTCTCCAGGGGATCTTCCCGACCCAGGAATCAAACCAGGGTCTCCTGCCATGCAGGCAGATTCTTCACCAACTGAGCTCACATGGCTGGGACTCAAACCCAGCCAAAACCCATGGTACCTGGTTTCAGGACCTAATGAAGCTCAGGCTCTTGATGTCTCATTGCAGAAAGAACTCAGTGAGAGACAAAGTGATAGGTGGGAAGTGGATTTATTCAGATTCAGAGAGAAGCACACTCCACAGAGTGTGCGCCATCACAGAGGGTGAGTGTGGCCGTGAAATGTGGTGTGGTTGGTTTTTATAGGCTGGGTAATTTCACATGCTAATGAGTGGGAGGATTATTCCAACTATTTTTGGGAAGAGGTGGAGAGTTCCAGGATTTGGTCCACTGTCCACTCCTTGGTCTTTTGACAGTGCCTTGGAACTCTGATGGCACCTCTGGGTGTCATGTGTCATGACACTTGCTGATTGAGGATCAAGGTCTAGTGTTGTCTGCCATCTTGGTCCCATTTGATTCTAATCGGTTTATGTTGTGTCCTTGGGTTATGTCATTCTTTCACAAGTTGTGCCCTGCCCCTTTTCTTCCTGTTACATTCCCACCTTTTAACTACTGGGAATAGTGCTGCTGTGAACATTTGTGAACAAATATTTGTTTGAATACATGTCTTCATTTCTTTGTGGGCATATACAAAGGAGTGGAATTGTTGCATCATCTGGTAATCCCATTTTACTTTTTGAGGAACCCTTCCCTGGTGGCTCAGATGGTAAAGAATCTGCCTGCAATGCAGGAGATCTGGGTTTGATCCTTTGGTCAGGAGGATTCACTGGAGAAGAGAATGGCTATCCACTCCAATATTCTTGCCTGGAGAATTCCATGGACAGAGGAGCCTGGTGGGCTATCGTCCATAGGGTCACAAAGATTCAGACATGAGTCAGTGACTAACACTTCCACACCAATTTTTGCTATAGGAGCTGCACTGTTTTACATTCTTATCAATGTATAGGGTATTTCTCCACAGCCTTGCCAACATTTGCTATTTTTATTTATTATTTAGTGGAGATAATTAGTGTATCTCATTGTGATTTTGACTTGCCTTTTTCTCATGAGTAATGATGTTGAACATCTTTTCATGTGCTGGTTGGTCATTTTTCCATCCTCTTTGGAAAAATGTCTATTCAAGTCTTCTGCTCATTGAGTAGCTTGTCCTATTGTTGAATTGTGAGAGTGTCTTATTCTGGATACTGGACTCTATCATGTATGTGATTTGCAAAAGATTTCCTATCATTCTGTTGCCTTTTTATTTTCTTGATAATGTCTTTGGTATACAAAAGTTTTAATTTTGATAAAGCCTGACATATCAATTTTGTCTTTTTTATTTTGGGGCTGCACTGGTCTCCGTTATGGCAAGTGGGCTTCTCCAGTTGTGGTGCGTGGGCTCCGGAATGCCCAGGCTCAGTAGTTGTGGTGTTAGGGCCCCAGAGCGCGTGGTCTCTTTAGTTGGGGTGTGCAGGCTCAGTTGCTCTGCAGCATGTAGGATCTTAGTTCTCCAGTCAGGGATCACACTCACCTCCCTGCTTTGGAAGGCAGATTCTTAACCACACACAACTAGGGAAGTCCCAATTTTGTCTTTTGTTGATTGCGTTTCTGGTATCCTATCTAAGAATCTGTCACCAGATCCAAGGTCATGAAAATTTACCCCTATATTCTTCAAACAGTTTTATAGTTTGAACTCTTTTATTTTTAACATTTTATTGAAGTATTATTGATTTACAATGTTGTGTTAATTTCTGCTGAACAGTGAAGTGACTCAGTTATATATTCTTTTTCACTGAACTCTTAACTTTAGGTCATTGATCTACTTTGAGTTGGTTTTTGTCAATGGTGGGTGGTAGGAGTCCACGTTTATTCTTTGGCATATGGATATTCAGTTGTTCCAGCACCATTTGTTGAAGAGACTCTTTTGTCCCCGTTAAATTGTCTTGGTACTTTTGTTGAAAATCACTTGGCCCTTAGATTGGTGTCATCTCTGAGCCTGTTTTCCTACCTGGAAGATGGATGTTGCAAAGATGAAAAAAAAAGAGTTTATAATGTGATATCCAGATTGGATGGAGGTTGCTACTTTCTCCCCTCCTCTCTCCTCCATCCCTCACCCTTATCTGAACTTCTCTCTGATCCCCACTGCCTCCACCTCAGAGAACTGAATGTCTGGTGTGATTTTTCACTGAAACCCCAGCTTCTGCAGACTTGGTCTGCTCTAGAGGCAAGGAGGCTATACTAAGGGTTACATAGAAGGATATTGTTAGATATGCACAGATTCCTAGCCATGTCTTCTTAGTCTACATTAAGAGTTGACACAGAGCAAAGCTGAATTAATATGGAGACATTAATACGGAGTCCTTAATTCAGTCAATCAAGGACTGAAAATGTCCCAGACATCATCTCATCCAACCATCTCACTTAGAGCTTCAGGGAAATGAAGCCCAGGGAAAGAAGTGACTTGCTTAACCTGGTGATGATAAGCCCACTTCTGGGCATATTCTCTGTCCCCACACTGCCCCCTTCCATTGTGAGTGGAGAGGAGAAGTGGACCTTGAGTGGAAAATATGTTAAAGACCTTTCTCTTCTCCCTTCAACCTGCATGTTCTGCTGCCCCTAACCATGTGAAAGGGCTTCCCAGGTGGCACAAATCGTAAAGAACCTGCCTGCCGATGCAGGAGATGCAAGAGACGTGGGATCGGTCCCTCGGTGGGGAAGATCCCCTGGAGAAGGGAATGGCAACCCACTCCAGTATTCTTGCCTGGAGAATCCCGTGGACAGAGGAGCCTGGTGGGCTACAGTCCATGGAGTCACAAAGAGTCGGATACAACTGAGCGTGTGCACGCGTGTGCACACACACACACACACACACAACCATCTAAAAATGATATTTGTGAAATACTTATTAGTGTGTCAGCTACTGGGGCTGTGCCTATTTACAGAACTGCTTTCCCTGAACCGAATGAAGAGAACCAAAATATCTATTATGCATTTTTTTGGCTAAAAATATTCTCTTATTCTGTTTGGAGATATTCTGAACTTAGCTGTTTGCTTAATTACAGGTGTGGCCCATTTTCCATTTATGGGCTTGACAAATATATTTTTTTTTAAATGTTAAGCATATAATAATATTTACCAGCAGGCCTTTATTTTAAACTTAACCCTTGGGAGCTAGGTTTCCTTTTCAGTTTTTTATTATTCTTGAATAACATGAATCTGTTGGGCTTCTGAGGCCATAGAATAGTGAGACCAAGCCTTGTTTTTCAAAGGATTTTCTTGCTCAGGGAGAAGTGGGGAGCATAGCGGAGGGACAGACACTGGGTCAGGAGATGCTGGGCTGGAATCCTGGTATACTCTTTCCCAGATCTGTGGCCTTGGACAAGTTACTGAATCCCTCAAGCCTCACTTTCCTTTTCTTTAAATGGGAATAATAAAACTCTGGTGCTGGGTTTGTACAAGAATTGGAAATGATGTATGTTTTTTCTATATTCTCCCAACAACCATTATTGAGAATCTATTCTGTGTCAGGCTCCCTGATGGGCAAAACAGAGGAGCAAGGCTCTGTGGTCGAAAAAGAGAGCAGGAAATAGTGTCCATGCCAATTGCTTTTATAAGCGCTTGTTGGAAAAGAAATCAGTGAGGTACTATGCGTGAAAATGAAAAATGAAAGTGTCAGTTGCTCAGTCATGTCCGACTCTGCGACCTCATGGACTACAGCCTGCCAGGCTCCTCTGTCCATGGAACTCTCCAGATAAGAATACTGGAATGGGTAGCCATTCCCTTCTCCAGGGGATCTTCCACTCTGGTTGCTGCAAGGAATATAGCTGGAGGGAACAAGGGTGGCAAATAGGTCCCCCTGTGAGGCTGTTGCAGGGATCTGGGTGAGAAGTGCCTTGGACAGATGACATCAGTGGAGGTAGTGGAAGGTGGAGCCGGGGGACTCCCATGGACAGGGGAGGGAAGCGGAAATGGCTGGAGTGTTTGTGCCCGTCCCCCTGTCCTTAGACAGCTGTCCTTTGGCCAACTCTGCAGGAACAGTGCAACCTTGGAGTTTCAGTGGCTCTTCCTCAGAAGTCCCTAGCCCACCAGGTCATGTTCCAAGGGTGTGGCCCGTGGAAATTTTACTGGTAAGAGTGCTGGCTCTGGTACCAGCTGGTTCATTTACCAATTTTTACGTATTAGTTTTATCTATCTGTCCATCTGTCCATCCATCTGTCTGTCCATCCATGCACATGCCTTTTCTGATTCAAACCTAATCCATGTTTGTTGTGGAAAATCAAAACATCCCAGAATCATTGTAATGTAGGAAGTTAGGCTCCATCCACCAGTGTTAACTAGCTTCTGTTGCTTGGCATGTTGTTTTCCTCCATATTTATGCATGTGTAAACAGACAAACAGGAACAAATATCAGGACTTCCCTGGTGGTCCAGTGGTTAAGAATCTGCCTGCCAATGCAGAGGATGCAGGTTCGATCCCTGGTCCGGGAAGATCCAATATGCCCTGGAGCAGCTAAACCCGGGTGCCACAACTATGGAGCCTGTGCTCTAGAGCCCGAGAGTTGCCACAGAAGGCACCGCACTGAGAAGCCTGCACTGCAACTCGAGAGTAGCCCTGCTTGTCACAACCAAAATCCACTCACAGCAACGAAGACCCAGCACAGCCCAAAATACATAAAATAAATAATTTAAAAAAAAAGAACAAAAATCGGATCACATGATATACATCATGTTTTTTTTTTTTCACTTAATATTGTGTCTTGGACATCTTGGAACATCTAGGTTGGCCTCATTCTTAAATATATATTTATTTTATTTATTTATTTTTGGCTGTGGTGGATCTTTGTTACTGCATGGGCTTTCTCTAGTTGCGGTGTGGAGGCTTCTCACTGCCGTGCCTTCTTTTATTGCGGACCATGGGCTCTAGGGTGCGTGGGCTCAGTAGCGGTCGCTCTTGGGCTCTAGAGCTCAGGCTCAATAGTTGTGGCTCATGGGCTTAGTTGCTGCGTGGCTTGTGGGATCTTCTCAGACCGGGGATCAAACCCGTGTTTCCTGCATTGGCAGATGGAGTCTTTACCACTGAGCCACCAGAGAAGCCCCAGCCTCATTCTTTTAAAGTCTGACAATCACCTGTGGCAGAGTGTCTCCATCTTGACACTATGGACATTTGAGGCTGGATCTCTGGTGTGGGAGCCATCCTGGGCATTGCAGATGTTTAGTAACATCCCTGGTCTCTACCAACCAGATGCCAGTAGCAAACCCCCTACCCTCTGCATGGAACAGCCAAAGATGTCTCTAGACACTACCACAAGCCCCGTGGGGGACACAATGGCCCACAGCTGAGAATGGCCAGTCTGTGGCACCAATGTACTTCATTTTGCAGAGACTGTGGTTGTTTATCAGGCTTTGTGCACCTGTGAGAGGCTTTTGCAACATGGAGTCTTAGAATTGTAGGGTCAGATGGTGTATTTGAGGCACCCTTAGAATAATGGACTTCCCTTGTAGCTCAGTTGGTAAAGAATCTGCCTGCAGTGCAGGAGACCCAGGTTCAATCCCTGGGTTGGGAAGATCTCCTAGAGAAGGAAATGGCAACCCACTCCAGTATCCTTGCCTGGAAAATCTCATGGACACAGGAGCCTGGTGGGCTGCAGTCCATGGGGTCTCAAACAGTTGGGCATGACTGAGCGACTAGCTTACTTACTTACTAGAATTTATATGTAGAAAGGGCTGGCAGGCAGCCTGAAAGGGAGATTGGAGGACTTGTCCTGGAGGAGTATTTACTCTGCAAGGGCATTTAAACAATGTAAATTGTATTTATTGTAGAAGCTGGGGAGGTGCTAACGGGAGGCCTGGTGAAGATTAGGGAGGAGGAGGGCCATCAAAGACCCCACAAGCCACCTCCTTTCATCACTGAGTGGTATAGGTATTTTAAGTCTAATAAGTAATGTAAACTAAATTCAAAATAGCGGCCGCTCACATTTGGTTAATTGAGATCACTTTTCCACAATGAAAGCACTGTATGGCTCAAAGTAGAAAAGTTTCAAATTATAACTTTTCCCACAAAAGTTTTGTGGGAAATAAAACTCCTATTGACACTACCCAGACCTCCATTTGATAAATTTTCTGGTGCTGTTCTTGTTTTGTCTTTTTTTGAGTGCATAATACATAAAAAATATAGCAGTGTGTTTTGTACCCCCTAAGTTTTCTTAAATGTAAGTTGCTTCCCATGTTATTAATGGCAAAAACCATCACAATATTGTAATTATTCTCCAATTAAAATACATTGAGTAATTAAAAAAAGCTCTATTAAAAGAATAGATTGTTGTTGTTCAGTCACCAAGTCGTGTCTGACTCTCTGCGACCCCACTGAATTGCAGCACGCCAGGGTTCCCGTCCTTCACTATCTCCTGGAGTTTCCTCAAACTCATGTTCATTGAGTCAGTAATGCCATCCAACCATCTCATCCTCTGTCGTCCGCTTCTCCTCCCGCCTTCAAGGGTTCGACTCCTTGTCAGAAAACTAGATTCTACATGTCGCAATTAAGACCAGGTGCAGACAGATTCATTGATTGATTTAAAAATCCTGTCTTAAAACTTGAATTTGTAAGGGCAGATGAGTCCCCTGAGTTGACACCCTATTCCCTTCTGGCAGACAAGCCAGGAGGCCTGGGATCAGGCAGAGCTGAACTGGGGATCAGTCCCTATCCCCCTTCTCTGGATTTTTCTTCTGTAAGGTTGGGGTACTGATGCCGAAAGCTCAGCTTCTCTGTACACCGGTGCTGAATCAAATCTTGGAGGCAGAATTTTGGGCAAAGTAGAAAAGGATAGGTTTTTTGCTTTGTCAGGCAAAGTGGGGGACAGAGCAGGCTTATGCCCTCAAAACCCACTTAGGAAGATAGTGAGAAGTTTTATAGTAATTGTCCAAAGAGGGAGTGATCAGCTCGAGGACGTTCTTCTGGTGGGTTGGTGGTGAGGTAAATAGTTGTCAACATCATCAACCTTCAAGTCCAACTAGCCTGAGGCCTATGCACTTATGGGCAGCATACTTCTGATAACTTCTCCCACCTGGAAGCCTTTCAGTATCTGCAAAATATCCCAAAGACATTCTTGTGTGGATCTGTTGGTAGGAAAACAGGACCTTGCCCCAAGGCTGCTCTTGACTTTCTCCCTGGTCTCCCATCCTTTCCCTTCCCTAGATAACAACTGCTTGACTCTGCCTCCAAGTACTGCATTTCGGACTCTTTTGTTGACCATGATGGCTACTCCATTTCTTCTAAGGGATTCCTGCCCGCAGTAGTAGATATAATGGTCATCTGAGTTAAATTCACCCGTTCCAGTCCATTTTAGTTTGCTGATTCCTAGAATGTCAACTGTGAAGAAAGCTAAGCACTGAAGAATTGATGCTTTTGAACTGTGGTGTTGGAGAAGACTCTTGAGAGTCCCTTGGACTGCAAGGAGATCCAACCAGTCCATCCTAAAGGAGATCAGTCCTGGGTGTTCTTTGTTGTTTTGTTTTTTTTTTTAAAAAACAAGCTCTGGCCAGTTTTATTAAAGAAAAATTGTACATGATTTACTTTTCACCAGTCTGTTCTGGCATGCTTCTAATAATATCAGAATCACCTGGATCAATGATAGCCAGTGTGCATACTCTGTAGTGTTTTCCACATGCTGTGCCCAATTCAATATTATTGCCACTGTAGTGATGGACACCAGTTTTGGCCAATATGGCGTAATACTCTGTTTCAGATTTCCTCAAGGCTGAGCAGTTGTTGGCTAGGATGACCAGTTTCGCTTTGCCTTGTCAGATCATTTTGAGAGTCTGTTTGTACCCCAGCACGTACTTTCCACTTTTCATAACCAGCTGGAGCCTAGAGTTGATCGACTCCAGTGACTTTTTCGTCTTCTTTGCGGCCACCATCTTCCTGCCTTAGATGCGGGATGCCCCCAACCAAGAGCAGCCACCAAGATGGCCGGGGAGCGAGAAAGCCCTGGGTGTTCTTTGGAAGGAATGATGCTAAAGCTGCAACTCCAGTACTTTGGCCACCTCATGCGAAGAGTTGACTCATTGGAAAAGACTCTGATGCTGGGAGGGATTGGGGGCAGGAGGAGAAGGGGACGACAGAGGATGAGATGGCTAGATGGCATCACTGACTCGATGGATGTGAGTCTGAGTGAACTCCGGGAGTTGGTGATGGACAGGGAGACCTGGCGTGCTGCGATTCATGGGGTCACAAAGAGTTGGACACGACTGAGCGGCTGAACTGAACTGAACTGAACTGACTCTGCCTATTGGAATTCAGGGAAGGAGTTGGAGGAACTCATGGAGAACTCATGGAGGCTGAAGGAGGGCTGTTTCCTATAGTCAAAGAAGTGAGGGGCACAAAGGCCTTGTGCCCAGGAGCCCCAGAGGGCTCTGCACGCCTCCAGTGCAGTGGCCCTGCCCTGAGAGGACTGGGTGAGATGGGGACCAGAGAGCCAGCCCTTCACGTAACTGCACAGTTAACTCAGGCTTCCATCATCTCGACTTTTTCAAGGCAATTTTTTGTTCTGTTTTTTAAAATTTCGTTTTGTATTTTTGGCCTTGCAGCATGGCTTGGGATATTAGTGTCCTGACCAGGGATCCCGTCTATGCCCACGGCAGTGAAAGTTTGGAGTCCTAACCCCTGGACCGCCAGCGAATCCCCAAGGCAGAGTGTTTAAACACAGCCTCTTGGAGTTGGAGGTGTTTGTGTTTTGCCTTCTCTCTCAATAGTTTCCCAGAGTGTGAGAAGCTTAATAAATGAATTTAAGTGAGAAGGATTTTCCCTTTCAGTCCTTTGTTAATTTTTCCAGTTAGGCAAGGAGGAAGTATCGACTGCATGATGGTCTGACTGCTAGAGAGGGTAAACCTCTCTTACACTTGCTAATCTTCCTTTTTTAAAACTAAGACACTCCATTCTGGGGGCTCATAGCCTTCAGGTACGTAACAGCATTTAACTAGACTTTGATATTAGAACTTTATCTTCACTGGCTTTTATTCTTAGTCAGTTTTATATATTTGTGGTATAAGATTTTGGTTTTCCATTTATGTCAGTGATGATTTATTTAATGCAATTTAATACTATTTAATATAATTAAATCATAATTTATTTAATAATTGACTATTAAAAATAAAGGGGATTTAAAGATATCCCTGGTGGCTCAGTGGTAAAGAATCTGCCTGCAATGCAAGAGACATGAATATGGTTACCTTGGGTTGGGAAGATCCCCTGGAGAAGGAAATGGCAACTCACTCCAGTATTCTTACATGGAAAATCTCATGGATAGAGGAGCCTGGTGGGCTACAGTCCATGGGGTCACAAAAGGGTCAGACAAGACTGAGAGATTGAGCACACATAAAGCTATCATCTTGAAGGTGCCATGGGCCTGGGTTTGGAAAACCCTGTGTGCGGTCATGCTGATAAACACCTTTAATCAACTCATTACAGGGTCAGAGGGTCTCAGGCCCCCTGCCTCCTGCTTGACATCCCCCAACCCTGCCCCTGTTCATCACGCCAGGTGCTGCCAAGCTCTGACTGTTGCCCTGAGACAGAAGCTGAATTTTCTGACTCTCATGCTTCATCTTGCTAGGATCTCTAAGGAACCTGTGCATTTTAAGAGGAGATCTTTAAGATTAGCTGGCAGTTTAAGGTCAGCTACAGCTCATAAGCACCTGCTGTATGCCCTACATTTTACTGACTTCATCTCTTTTCATTCTCCCAACAGCCCTTAGAAGTAGGTACTTTTAGTATCCTCATGTGGATCCTGTGGAAGCAGCCTGGGAAGGATGAAGTGATGTGTCCAAAGGAACTATATGCATGGCTGAGCTGCCTACCTCCAAGCTCATGCTTTACTGTGCCTGTGGAAGAAATTTGGAAGGATTTAATAGTGGGTGTCCCCTGCCCTCCCCCCACACTGCTCACCTCCACCGCCTTCTGTGAATAATTAAAAACTCACAAAGGCAGGTGACGTATCCAGAGCTGTTATATCTTCTAGATTAATAGATACAACTTGAAGATCACAAAATCTTTCGAACCCAAAGGAATGATTCTGTAGCAGCAAAATTCCCAAGGTAGAGGGAGATTTATCTTTGGATGGCAGCCTTTGCATCTTTGTATAAAGTAGGCCCAAGATGGAAGGGAGAGATGGAATATACAATTGTTACCTAAAACAAGCTGTTTTTTTATATGGTTATCATGTCATCTGCATATAATGACAATTTTACCTCTTCTCTTCCAATTTGGATACCCTTTATTTCTTTTTCTTATCTGATTGCTATGGCTAGGACTTCTACTACTATGCTGAATAGGAATGGCGAGAATGGGCATCCTTGTCTTGTTCCAGATTTCAGTGGGAAGTCGTTCAGCTTTTCACCACTATTATGTTGGCTATGGGAACAAGCTGTTTTCTTGAAGGAGCATCTGAAAGAGACTTGGAGAGAAAAGGTAGGGAAGTGCAGGTGGAACCAACATTGTTGGTGTGCATGCCTAGGGCCAAACCCCTGCCTGGCACTTTATATATGCTTTCTTACCCAGGCTTCATAATAAACCTGCAAAGTGGATAGTGCCCCTTTTTAAATGAGGACTTCGCTCAGAAAGTTCACAGTAAGATCACACAGAGCAGGGCTCCAAAAAAAAAAAAAGCCTGGATTCCCAGGCACCTACTGCTTGTCTAACTGGATCCTCAAATGCAATAGTGTAATACTGATACAGAAGAGAAGTTTTATAAAAGGGCGTATGGACTTTGGACTTTTCCTCTGAAAATATTACCCTGGTGACTTCAACTTTGTTTTCTGTAAAATGAACTGAATATCACTTTCCTTGGGAGTTGTCATGATGAGGGAGATCACTGCGGTGAACTGTCAAAGTGTTACCCGGATGCAGTTTATGACCTTTCCTGTTTCCTGCTTTACTAGCTTCCCTTGTGTTTATCTTCAGGTCTCTGCAAATCCCTGTTCTAACCTCAGTTTCTCCACTTCTTCCAGAACCAACGGAGGACAAATGCCAAGAACTCATATGCAAGTGTGACCAGGAGTTTGCTCACTGCTTAGCCCGGGCAGAGTACAACATTAAGTACCTCTTCTATCCCCATTTCTTGTGTGGGAACTACTCACCCGAGTGTGACTGACTAGCCTGACTTGAAACGTTTTTGCACAAGGGAATAAAACTCCTTTTTGCTCATCAACAGCCTCATTCAGTTCTTTGCAGAAGGGAGCTGAGGCCAAGTGTCAAAGCAGCAACCCTGGTGTTTGCTTTCTCTCCTGTCCCGGAACTTGGGCTAGAGCCAGTTTGGTTTCCAGTTTGATTACTGTCAAAAGTCCCATGCCTGTTGAATAAAACCACAACTGTGCTTCTGACTGTATTGGGTCTGATACCATTTTTGACATTCAGCCTTTGTGAAAAAGGGCTAGGCCTTCCTTATCTTCTAACCTGCTCTTGATGGCAGGTAGTTAAAAGAGAGCAAATACATACCATGTGTCTAGATTCTGGGTAATAAAAATCCAGCCACACGCTGCCCAAACTTGTGAAGTTCAAGTCTAGTAGTTTTTAGCTCAAGTCTTCTTTCCATATCCCACTCCACTTTTAACAGTTAAAATTTATTTCCTGATTACAAAAGTATAATAGTACCTAAGCATTGCTAAAAAAACAAAAGAAAATAAGAGAAATATAGAAAGAAAAAAACCCACTCCAATTCTCACAGTCCAATATAACCACATTTAGCATTTTGGTGTGCTGCCTATCAGTCTTGTCGGCAATGTTCTAAAAATGTAATTGAGGCAGTTCCCTGGTGGTCCAGTGGTTAGGGCTCTGTGCTTTCACTGCAGGGGGTGTAGCTTCAATGCCTGATCAGGGAATTAAGATCCATTTCATGGTATGGCCAAATCAACAAATATTTAAAAACCTCACTCAATTAAAAAAAAAAAACGTAACTGAGACTCCGTACTGTATGACTTTTATAAGCTTTTTCCCATTTCTCTGTGTCTTTAAAAAAAGCTGTGAAAACTTCATTTCCAAGTGTTATTAGATACTATTTTATAGACTGCTAGCTTTCTGACATGGGCAGCATTTCCTATTCTTATCAATAACTAATGTAGCGAGGATGCTTGTGAATCTTTACCCTCTCCCACCTTTTTATTATCCCTTGAGATTTGCAGAAATGGAACTCTTGCATTAAAGGGTCTGTGCAGTATTTTAAATAGACACCTCATTTGGAGACACCTGAGCCTGCTCTGAGAGGGTGGCCCTCGCTCTGCTATGCCCGTTCCTCCCGCAGGTGATAAACAGGGAGCACCCCGCCTCTCCTGTTTGCGCTTGGCTGTCTGCCTTGTACTCCTCCCTGGAGCACATGTATTACTCATCTCTGAAGCACGATTTGGGGAGCAGGTAAGGACAGTGTGGGGAGGCCAAGGGGCACAGGTGAGAAGCACTGGACAGGGAGTCTGGCCTGGACCCCAGCTCCAGTAGTGCTACCCAGCCTCCATTTCTGCATCTAAAAATAAGAGGGACTTCCCTGGTGGTCCAGTGGTTAAGAGCCCACCTTGTAATGCAGGCAACGTGGGTCTGATCCCTGATTGGGGAACTAAGATCCCATATGCCACGGAGCAACTAACCCTGCACACCGCAACTACTGAACCCACACACCACACAACTAGAGCATCCACAAACTGCAACTAAGACCTGAGGCAGCCCAACAGATCAATATTTTAAAAGCTAAAAAAGAGAAGAGTAACCTTGTGAGGCACCAGGCCAGGGAGATGTAGACACTGCAATGTCCCTGGATCCACTGGGCTGGCAGTGTCTCTGGCGTATCAAGTCAGGCAGGAACAGGGCCTGATGAGGAAACACGGGGCTAAGGAAAACACTCTCTCCCCTTTCACTTAAGATCTCCTCAGTGGCTCCCCGGCTGTGGGGTGGGGCGGGGCGGGGACGGGTGTGGTAAGTGTGACCAGTAGGTTGTACTGGGCAACATCGATTTTCTTCATGTTTCCTAAACAGTCAATTTTTCTCTATGTAGAAGTTTTATCTGTATATATATAAACTTTATTTTTATTTCAAGTCACTTCTTCAAACTTTCAGATGTAGTTTGAGAGAAATCTTCAAAGATACAAAGGGTTAATGAATGGTTCATAGACTCGCAAAAAAACACTTTGGATGCAAGCTGATTTCTGTATAAATATGGGGCCGATCTTCAGACTGATAGCCTTTCACACCTGCTACTGTCACACTGGCAGGAAATCAAAGGCCACAGTTCATCTCATATTTACAATTACAGCACTTGGTGTAATTACACCTTGTTTTATACATCAGACAGGACAATAAAGATTATACAGTGCGAGGTCGATGTACAAGGTATTTCCTTAAACAAACGGACTGGCTTGCATTTTATAGATTACATTCTTAAAAACAAAGCAAACCCCCCAAACAACAATTTTACATAGCATGGAAGCAGCTCAGCCTGATGATTAAACTGCCTGACGTCCCACTCAACAACTCCAGCAAAAAGATCCCAACTTTCAATGATTCCAAGTAGAAAACAGTGGTGGCGAGTCTAACCACCATCATTCTAACCTCAAACTGACTGCTTTCAGAGGTTTAACTCTGAACCTTCTAGCAACTCTTACACAAGACAGAATCGTCAACTAGATTGTGGTTTTTCCTCCTTATTTTTTATGTGCAACTGCCTCTGCCTATGACAACATCTTCTCCTGTTTTCCTACCCTTGACTGAGGACAGGCCTGGCCCTGGGCTCCGACCCGCCCTGGGAGCCTCTTGTCAATCACTGAGGTTAGAGCAAGCGGGGATTGTGACCCACCGTGTGTCCTCCGAAGACCCGGAGTCCCTGCCAGCCGTCACGGGCTGAGCCTCCCAAGTCCCGGCGAGGAAGGCGGCGGGTGGGAGGTGCGGCCGCCGTGTTGGCCAAGCCCTGGGGCACCAGTCCCTGCTGCTACGGGCCGAGGCAGGGGACCTGGCTGTGGCCTCTGACGGACAAAGCAGCACCTTGTTTACTAGGGGCGGAAATAGGAAGTCCGCTTCCCCTTCTCCCCAGAGCTCGGTGGGCAGGGAGAGTGCAAGGGTCTCTCCGAACCTCGGCAGTGTCAGTCATAAGACCTGGGTTTCCAGCCGTCGGACTTCCTTGACCACGAGATCAATGTTAATAATTGGGTTAAAGTACAGGGCCCAGTAAAACAGACAGTTGCAAACAAACTGAGGGATGAGGGGCCAGAACATGGCCACAAAAAGCCCCTGTGTCGACACTTTCCAGAAATGGCTCCACATCCTCTGAGGCACGGTCCTGCAAAAGGAAGAGAGGCATGGGAGAGGTGAGACCGAGGCGCTCAGACCCTGCCTGGGCCTTTCCCCGCCGCAGAGTCTGGCCGCTGGAGCTGCAGGAGACCCTGTTTCCTGTCCCCTGTGCCTGAGACACACCTTTCCTGACCCTGTCACCTTCAACTCCTGGGACGGAGCCTGGAGGGGGCCTCCTCAGGGAAATGTCACCAGGTCCCCCCAGGTGAGGCCTTCCCAGCACTGCCCCAACTCCACCCGCTTCTGCGCTGAGTCACACTTGTATGTGTTTAATATAATACAGACATATTCTAACTTGTTTATTTATTTGTGGCGGTGTTGGGTCTTCGTTGCTGCGTGGGCTTTTCTCTAGCTGTGGCGAGCACGGGCTCCTCTCTGGTTGCAGTGCACAGGCTTCTCACTGCAGTGGCTTCTGGTGTTGCAGAGCATGGGCTTTAGGGCGCACGGGCTTCAGTAGTTGTGGTTCCTGGGGTCTAGATCACAGGCTCAATAGTTGTGGCCCATGGGCTTAGTTGCTGCTGGGCATGTGGGATCTTCCCGGATCAGGGATTGAACTAGTGTCTCCTGCATTGGCGGACAGATTCTTTACCACTGGGCCACCAGGGAAGCCTCTTTAATTTAATATTAACATAATATTTTCTCTGCTAGGCTGTAGGCCTTCAGGGTATAAACTATTCTCTTGACCAACACATCTGTGCTGTCCAGCAGAGAAGCAGGGGCACAGGAGAGTTTCAATCAACTGGGCATGAATAAGCGGAGTCACTGAATTGAATAAATAATGGAGATTCCTGTCAGGTTCTCACTATTCACCTGATGGGTAAGGCTAAGAAGCCTTCGTGTCACAGGCTGTTTCAGGCTAAAAGGGTGCAGGCGTGCTGATACGTTGTGTCTGCCTGCCCAGCAGCCGTCCTGTCTCCTGGAAGCATCTTCTGAGTTTCCCTTTGGGGTGCCTCCGTCCCCTATTCTCTTCCATGTGGCCCATGTAGGGCTGAAGCCAGCCCCTGGATGGGGGGTGAGTGCATGCTTGTGTCTGGACAAGGGGAGCCCACAAAGCCCTGCACTTGTGACAGGTTCAGGGGGCCTGTGACCCAGGCTGGGTGCATCCGAGCAAAGGCATGTGAGCCTGAGGCTAGGCTTTCACAAGTGCTATAGGGAGAGAAGTGTCTCTTTCCTCTAGGGTTCCTAAGCTGTCGGTCTCTACCTGGAGGGATCAAGGGCCCCTGAACACAGGAGCTGTTGAGGTGAACAGAGGACAGCTGTGAGAGGGAGAAAGACAGTTGGCCCTAAGGACAGTGTTCGGGTCTCTGGGTCCAGCCACGCAGGAAGCCATCACTGGGCATGGCCCCTGGTACGAAAGCCAACCTAGGTTGGTTTCTGCCACTTGCAACCAAGAGTCCTGACTCAGCGATTGTCTAGTCCAACTTTTTCATCTTACACATTAATCCAGAGAAATGATTACTGTCCCAGTTGGTGGCAGAGCAGGGTAAGAACTCAGGCCTACAGAATTTCTCCTCAGATCTCTTTATGTTCTACCACACTACTTTCCATAAAGCACCCTCTTCTTCTCGCTTGTTTATTCCTCAGTTATTAAACTCCTTCATGTACACCTCACCCTCCAGGAATTATCTGGTGTATTACATGGGGAAAAGGCACCCGGAGGCGCCCTTTAACAATGAGCACCATGAGAGCCTCCCCATCCTGAAACAAAGTCGTTTTCCTGTTCGCTGCTTAAGCAGTGTTTCTAAACCAGATCGCTGGGTGTCTTACTAGAGTCTGAAAAACACGCCAGAGGACTTCTCCACTTGTTATTTCTTCCCCACTCTCTGTTGCTCCAACCATCTCCAACATAAAAACATACTTACTTCAGTTCACTTCTTGACCAGATCCTCCAGAAGGAGAATAATTCCAGAACCGAGAGTAGCATGGCATTGACGATGAGAAACCGTGATGTCCAGTAATGGACCTCCAGCCAGTCCCAAGCAAACTCAGCAATCAGCTGGTACGGAAGGAAGGAGTACTTGATGAGGAATTCTCGCCACTGCTTCCATGTGGGCTCTCTAAGATCCTTTAGGAGTAGAACACAAGTAAATAAAAGTACATAAAAACAAACACAAAAAATTATGAGGACTGACTTTTACACAAGATACTGTGATCAGCCCAGCGAGTTTTACATTTATTAACACACACACACAGACATACACATCCAACAATCTCAAATGAGATCTCCATCCATCAACTAACCTTGTAATAACTCATCTTACACTAAATAAATGTTACCAAAGAGACTGAACCTCTTACATTGTTATATGATTGTGGAAGCTCAGAAGAAAAAAAAAAAAAAAAAAAAAACCTAAGCATGAGATATTAATCAGAAGGTTGAAATGGATAAATATTAACCAGTTTTAAAATGTCTTCAGCACTGCAAGAGCAGCTCAAACAATTTCCCAAATTCAACCTCTCACCTGTGGTGGAATGATCACAGGTCATGGGAAAATTAAACGTGTACCTTTAAAAAGTAATTTTGGGAAAATGAAAAACTTTAATGACAAACTTAGCAGGTAATTTATAACAAGAGTTTTTAAACAACTCATAAGCATTTGGGACTTTCTTGGTAGCTCAGACTGGTAAAGAATCTGCCTGGAATGTCGAAGACCTGGGTTTGATTCTTGGGTCAGGAAGATTGCTTGCAGAAGGGAATGCCAACCCACTCCAGTATTCTTGCCTGGAGAATCCCTTGGACAGAGGAGCCTGGCGGGCTACAGTCCATGGGGTCGCAAACAGTCAGACACAACCGAGCAACCAACACTTTCACTTTCTTTCAGGCATCCAGAGGCCAATGAAAGCTGAGCAAGACTGTGTACAATGGAGCAGACACTGAGCATCCCAAGAAAAAAGCCAGCCTGATGAGCAGACAGGGATATAGACAGGGCTTATTACAATACCACGGTCAGGGGTTCTCTGTGCTCCCAGTCCAGCAAGGGCAGAGAACAGCTGAAAATTGGGTAATTGGAGAAACACTGTGCAAAGGGGCCAATGAGCAGGCTTAAAGCGACATCAAGGCTAAAGTCCGTCAGGCAGGCACTTGATCCAATTCTGCAATATCATACACAATGATTCCTATAACCATGTGACTTTTGATATAAACAGATCAGAAGGACTGCCCCCAAAAGTACCAATGTAAAGGGCAATACCCTCCAGTGACACAGAGAATCACTCTGAGTCAGTGCAATCAACTATTCTGAAGGAATACAAGAGAGCCGGGGTGGGTAACCAGCCCTGCCAAAGGCCTGGTGGTCAGCTAACAGGATGACTGCCATCCGTGAGCAGGATGGTGGCTTCCTATTCTGAGGCCCACAGGACATATACTAAACCGATTTAGAAGATCCCGTTAAGAGATCCATTACCAAGCTCAAGGGCCCATAAATCTAACCCTCGGGCAATCTGGAACTAGGCTACCTTATTTTATAACAGAAGCAATACTTTTTTTTTTCCCCCCTCTAAATATTTCAAGTCTAAAGAGTAACCCCTCTTGCTATGCAATGCAGGAAACAAACAGCCTTCTAGGAGTGGGGAAGTTCCTGCTCTGTTTTCTTGGTAAGGGCTCTCCTTGCAAGATTCCAATGAAGACTTGTGCTATTTGCTCTTCCCTGCTAGGCTACAGCCACGTATCCAAATCCATTCCACGATGGGCAGTGGTGGCGTGATGCCCCTCAAGGCCCTCTGCAGACCCACCAGGAGCTTGGATATGATGTCATCCCCAGAGCCGTCTTCTTGCAGAGGACAGATGGTGTGAATGAAGGGCAGGAAGGTGTCGGTGTAGTCAAACAGGTAGAGGTACAGCAGACCGAGGCGCGGGGAGCTCTTGAGGGCGTACAGCAGGAACAGGGACCTCCCGGGGTTCACGGCCTGCAGAGCACAAATATTCATTACAACCACGGCTGCATTCTGCCAACTCATGCTCCTTCTGCAGTCTCACACCCTCTGCCATGTGGTTTGTGCTAACAATGAATGAATGAATGAATGAGAAGAGCAGGCCAAGCAATTCATCTGATGGGCTACATTATATAAAGATCTAGCCTCTCTCCACGGCTGGGGAGAGGAGGGGGGATGAGAAGCAAGGTCCTAGGCACAGTTAAAAGAACACAACCTTTCAGGAAAGTAGATGAGTGAGTGGGTGGGCATGCTCAGTCCTGTCTAATTCTTTGCAACCCCATGGACAGTAGTCCATCAGGCTTCTCTGTTCATGAGATTATCCCAGCAAGAATACTAGAGTGGGTTGCCATTTCCTCCTCCATGGTACCTTTCTGATCTAGGGATTGAACCTGTGTCTTCTGCATTGGCAGGTGGATTCTTTACCACTGAGCCACATGGGAAACCCCAATTAGTGGGCACCACTTAATAAAAATAATCTGAACTACAGGTTTCATGCACAAAGTATCTTGTGTTGCACTGTATATAACAGAGAAAAAGTGAAATCTGTGACTTTTGTCCTGAAGTTACAGTAGATATTTAGCCCAGAATTCATACAGCCATTGAGGAATGCAAAGGAGGAGCTTTGGATAATGCTCACGTTAAAACATTAGGTGAAAAAAGTCAGCACTGTTGAAAGCAGGGCCTGACTCGTTCAAAGCTGAGATCCTCTTCTAAAAGATCACCTGGCTCACAAGAGATGTCAATACATATTTGTGTGTGTGTGTGTGTGTGTGTGTGCGCACGCACGCACATGCTCAGTCGCTCAGTCTTGTCCTACTTTTTTGCAATTCCATGGACCGTAGCCTGCCAAGCTCGTCTGTCCCTGGGATTTCCCAGACAAGAATACTGGAGTGGGTTGCTATTTTCTTCTCCAGGGGAATCTTTCCAACCCAGGGATCGAACCTGTATCTTCTGCATTGCAGATGGATTCCTTACCACTGAGCCACCTGGGGAGCCCTATAAACGTAGTCAGAATAATCAAAATGGTTGTTGAGAAGAAACCTCCCATTTAAAGATGTGTAAGTGAAAAAGAAACGAGAGTTATGATATCACCATTTGGCAACCCTTAATGAAGGCAGAGATTTAAACAATCAATGATCGTGGGACGTTATGAGCCTCCTGATGGAAGAAGAGGTGACACCACAGAGAGACAAGTGCCAAAGTTCAAGATGTCAGAAACCACAGGAGAAAATGATCTGGTTTCTACAACAACTAAGTGCAGGGTAATGAAAAGAGGGAGGCAGAATCTACAGACCGAAAGAGATGTAAGAGATGTGTGTGTGTGTGCGTGCATGCACGTGTGCTCAGGCATGTCTGACTCTTTGCAACCCCATGGACTGTAACCCGCCAGGCTCATGTGTCCATGGAATTTTCCAGGCAAGAATACTGGAGTGGGTTGGTCATTTCCTTCTCCAGGGGATCTTTCCACCCAGGGATCGAACCCATGTCTCTTGCATCTTTGACATGACAACCAACACACAACCCAATATGCAGTTCAATACCAGAAAACCAAACAACCCAATCAAAAAGTCAGAAGAAGACCTAAATAGACATTTCTCCAAAGAAGACATACAGCTGGCTAATACACACATGAAAAGATGCTCAACATTGCTCATTATCAGAGAAAAGCAAATTAAAACTATCACCTCACACGTCAGAATGGCCATCAGCAAAAAAATCTACAAACAATAAATGGTAGAGGGTGTGGGGAAAAGGAGACCCTCTTGCACTTTGGTGGGAATATAAATTGATACAGCCACTGTGTAAGATAGTATGGAGACAAAACTAGGAATAAAACTACTATAGCAATCCCACCACTGGGCATATACCCTGAGGAAACCATGATTGAAAGAGACACACATACCCCAATGTTCACTACAGCACTGCTGACAATAGCCAGGACGCGGCAGCGACCTAAACGCCTGCTGCAGGATGAATGGATCAAGGCTGTGGTACTTAGTACAACATTACGCAGCCATGATGCGACAGTGATTCAAACAAGTACAGGCACCCAGAGCCTATTACATAGAGTGAAGTCAGAAAGAGAAAAACAAGTATCATACATTAACGCATATATATTGAATCTAGAAAGATGGTACTGATGAGCCTGTTTGCAGGGCAGCAACGGGGATGCAGACACAGAGAAGAGACTTGTGGACACAGCGGGGGAAGGAGAGAGAGGGACAAATTGGAAGAGTAACATTGACACATACACATTACCATGTGTTAAATAAGACAGCCAGTGGGAATTGGTTGTGTGATGCAGGGAGCTCAACCCGGGGGCTCTGTGACAACCTACAGGGGAGGGATGGGGCGGGAGATGGGAGGGAGGTTCAAGAGGGAGGTGACATTTGTATACCTATGGCTGCTTCATGTTGATGTATGGCGGACACTAACCCAATATTGTAAAGCAATTATCCTCCAATTAAAAAAGAAAAGAATCCAGAAGACCCGAATAGACATTTTTCCAAAGGAGACATAGAGATCGCCGACATGCATGTGAAAAGGCACATCATCATCGCTAATTATCAGAAAAATGGAAATCAAAATCACAATGAGATATCACATCAACCTGTCAGAAAAACCAACATCAAAAAGATAACAAATGCTGGAGAGGGTGTGGCGACAAGGGAAGCCTTGTACATTGTTGGTGGGAATTTATATTGCTGCAACCACTGTGGAAAACAGTATGGAGGTTCCTCAAAAATCTAAAAATAGTCCTTCCATATGATCCAGCAATTGCACTCCTTGGAATATATCTGAAGAAAAAAAAACATTAATTCAGAAAGAAACAGACAACCAATGCTCATAACAGCATTATTTATGGTTGCTAACCTATGGAAACAGCCCAAGTATCCATCAACAGAAGAATAGGTAAAGATGATGATAATGATATAATATATATGGAATGGAATACTGCTCTTCCGTAAGAATGAAATTTTGCCATTTTCAACAACTTGGATGGACCTGGGGGTATTATGCTTAGTGAAAATTAAGTCAGATGCAGGAAACAAATACATATATTTTGACTTACATGTGGAATCTAAAAAATAAAACAAAGAAATGACTATAAGAAAACAGAAACCAACTCATAGGTTTCGAGAAACAACAAGTGGCTACCAAAGGGGACAAGGAAGTGGGGAGGGGCAAGATAGGGGTAGGAGATTAAGAGGTACAAAGTACTACATATAAAGTAAGTCAGCCCAAGAACATATTGTATAGCACAGGCAATATAGCTGATATTTTAATAACTTTAAGTGGGGTATAATCTACAAAAATACTGAATCACTATGTTGTACACCTGAAACTAATATAATATTGTAAATCACTTTTCCTCAATTAAAAAAAAAAGATATAACAACCAAATGTGGACTCTATTTGGACCCTGGCTGGAACATGTCAACTGGGAAAAAAAAAATATATGGGATATTGTATACTGATAGATTGTTTGATAACATCAGAGGATTATTCATTCTGGGGTGTACACTGTGATATTTTAGTTTTGTTTTTTTAAAAAGTCTTTACTTTTTAGAGATTCAGTGAAATATTTACTTCTGAAATAGAACTATCTCAGATTTTCAAGATAATCAGGAGTAGTAGGAATAGGTATTACTGTGAAGTAAACATAGCCACGAGTTACTGTCTTATGGGCGGATGGTAGTTTTGTACTATTATCTTGTCTTTGTGTGTATTCAAAATTTTCCATAGTAAAAGTTCAAAAAAAAGTTTAATTTCTGAAAAATATATCTTTATATCGTAATTTAGGTGAGACACAGAAATATGGAAGTAGTTCTTCACTTTAAAGCAGCTTTTCCCAATCTTTTTTACATTATTACCTCTTAAGGATTCTTTTAAAGACTTTCTCATAAACCTGCCCCTGCCCCAGAAAATGTTAATACCACAGAAATACTGTGTATTTGTTTATGTACTATGGTCTCTGGAGCCACAAGTCATTGCAATACGTAACGCTCTTCACCCCTCCAGAACCAACGGCCTTGGGGGCAAAACCACTCTTTTGAGTGTGCGTTCTCTAAAAGAACACAGGTCCCAGAAACGGAGCCTGATGGTGTGCAGCCACATTGTGGTAAGGACGAGAGAAGGGACGATGACCGCGTTAATGTTTGTAGGTCTGGGGTCAGCTGGGCCAAAATATCCCAACTCTGGGCTCCTCTCTATCAGATGAGGAGGATGAACCAACCTCCCAGCGAGGGGATCATGATGGCAGGGCTACAGAGGGGAGCGAGCCGTCTCTCTCAAGTCCGCCCAGAACAGTGGCACTCAGGAGCAGCTGCACTTGGACTCCAGGGTCAAGGGAGTCCTGTCACACAGCCCATAGTGTGGGCTAAGTCACGTCAGTCGTGTCTGACTCTTTGAGACCCCATGGACTGTAGCCTGCCAGGCTCCTCTGTCCATGGGATTCTCCAGGCAAGACTACTGGAGTGGGTTGCCATGCCCTCCTCCAGGGGATCTCCCCAACCCAGGGATGGAACCTGTGTCTCCTACATCTCAGGCTTTGGCAGGCAGGTTCTTCTAGCACCACTGGGAAGCCTATATGCACAACATCAAACGACCACCCTTGAGGAGATCTGAAGGAACAAGATTCTGCTTGCCTTTTATACCAGGACCAGAATCCCAATCCCATTCACTCCAGTGAATATTAAGTTTACTTTGACAGACTCTAAATAGAGGGTCATAGGACCCAGAAAGGTTCTGTCATATATTAAAATCCACCACAGGACTAATATTGGCTACAAAAAATCCAGAGTTTGACTGCATTAACGAAACTAATAATTTATGACAAAAGAGAAGTAGGGATTTGAAAAAAATTGACAAAGGAACAACAGTAAAACAGTAAAAAAAAAAAACCACAAAAAAATAGTAAAACAATAAATCTTCTATCTTAGGACCCCTATCCCCATTCTTCAAAAAATTTGAAACTAGTGTTTTTCAGTTTTAAAGTAATACAGGCACACACTGCTATATTCAAAATGGGTAACCAACAAGGACCTACTTATGGCACATGGAACTCTGCTCAGTGCTGTGTGCCAGCCCAGAGCGCAGGGGGGTTTGGGGGAGGATGGATACATGTGTTGTGAAGGGCTGAGTCCCTCTGCTGTTCGCCTGAGACTACTGCAACATTGTTCATGGGCTATTCCCCGATACAAAATATAAAGTTTAAAGTTTGAAAAAAAAAAATAAAGTAATACATGCATATAATAAACACAATCTTCTTTTTCAAATGGCACAGAATTGAATTGAATGACAAATACAATTCAGCCTTTCACCCATGTCACAATCCCGAGATGAGAACATTGTTAGCAGTCTGTGTATCCTTCCAAAGATTCTCTATGATCCACACAAACATGAAGGTTTTCTAACGTGCTTTTTGTTTTCAGTTAACAATACCACTTGGGCGTCCTTTCTGGTTGGCGCACCCCAGGTCACCTCCTCCTTTGTAATGGCTACAAGCGGGGCTGAGCTGTATTTACTCAACTTGCTCCTAACAATGGGCGTTGAGGTTGCTTTCCATGTGCGACTGCCAGTGATACTGGCGTCAAATCTTGTTTAATGGTTTCTGTGACTCGAATGTACAGCTCTCACTGATTCTCTGAGGTCACTGGCTGAGAAGGAAAAGGGACCAGGAGGCCCAGGGTCGTGCTGACATCCCCAGTGTGTCCTGCAGGAGCCACAAGTCACTGCAACACATGCCTCATTTCACCCCTCAAGAACCAATGGCGAGGAGCCCAGGAGGCAGGCTCCCAGGTCAGACCACTATGCTGCCTGTGCGCTCAACGCAAAGAAGTGAAATGAAGATCAAAGAGTAAGTACCGCTTAAATTTGAATAGTTAGTGACAAACTGCTCTCCAAAGAGACAGAGCCAATTTAGGATCCGCAAATACGAGCGCCTCTTTGCTCGTGTTATGATGAAATGTTCTCATCCTTGACAATGTCAGAGTTGAGAACAACACAGGGGGTTGTCTCAGTTTGTACTAGAATTATCAGTGAGCATTACCCCCAACCCCAATCGACTTAACTGGTTATTTGTATTTAATTTTCTCCATGATGTCTTGTTTAGGGTACAGGTCTGTGTATTTCAGATATTCTATGACTAATAAAAAATAGAGTGTTCCTCCTATAGTACGGTACTCCCTACACTCTCCCTGTAAAAGAGAACGAGGTACCCAGCGAAGAACAATTTATCAGAATCGAGTAAAGTTGATGGCGTGCATTATTTGCGACCCGGTAATCCCATTCCTCAGTGTACAGCACTGAGAAGAAAGAGTGGCCATCAACGGGAGAGTGGACAGATGGTCACGCTGGTGAACAGGGGCCAGAGAGAAAAGCTACTTGCACAAGCATCAGCTTACTTCATGCCTCTTAGGTTAAGGTTCAAAATCTAGAATGTTGTTCCTACTGCTGTGGAGACACACCCGTAACACAAGTAGGAGAGCAGGCCCAGGAAGGGTTCACAGCCTGACAGGGGCTTCAGCTGTGTCTGCCATGTCTGCGAGCAGTGGGCAGACAGATAACTGCTATCTCATTCTCAATACTTTTTTTTTTTCCATTGAAGAAATAGAGTGTCCACCTTATATTCCCAGAGGTTCTGGGGGGGCTTCACGCCCAGGGCTTTCACGCGCTCCAGCTCCATGAGGATGGCTCTTCGGTGGCTGCTGCTTTCTATGGTATACGGTGCCTTAGAAAATTCTTCCTCTGTCAGAGTTAAAAGCAACCTGGGGGGATAAGGGTGGAAGCAAACTTTTCAGTCAGAATCCACCTTATCAACACAAATACACACTTTGGGCTTGAGGTAAGGCACCTAACACATGAAGTAATATGACTAACAGCAAACAAGTGAAAGCTTAAAATTTGCCAGGGACTCTCTGAAAACGCTTTGCTATACTGTCACTGACCCATCTACCAATTCTGCAAGGTAGGTGGTATCATGTCCATTTTGTGGGTGAGAAAACTGGCTTAGACAAAAAAATGACTCGCCCAAGGCACACTCAGGAGGACCATTTTGCTCCTACTCTTGATCTTTCAGCTATGCACTCTGACCTTACTATTTTTCAAAGTATATGTGTATGTGTGTGTTTGTGTGTGTGTATAGGGAAAAAAAAACCTAGAAAGAAATCCAATGAAATATCATGATAATTAGAGTAGCTGTTTGGGGGTAGTGATTAAAGATGACAACAGATACATTATCTGTTCCCTTTCATCAGAAAATGTGAAATCACCGCCAGTGATTCCTCATTAAAGTACCCCATAAAGGTTTATTCTCCTTCACTCAGCAAAGCCAGTTTAGGAAGCTCTCCTCTGGAAGGAAGACAGTTATGCAAAGTACATTGTATTAATAAGGCAGAGAATTCCAGGAGGGAGCAAGGTGAGGTGGGAGGTGCTGCTGCTGCTGCTGCTAAGTCACTTCAGTCGTGTCCGACTCTGTGAGGCCCCATAGACGGCAGCCCACCAGGCTCCCCCATCCCCGGGATTCTCCAGGCAAGAATACTGGAGTGGGTTGCCATTTCCTTCTCCAAAGCATGAAAGTGAAAAGTGCAGGTGAAGTCGCTCAGTCGTGTCTGACTCTCTGCAACCCCATGGACTGCAGCCCACCAGGCCCCTCCACCCATGGGATTCTCCAGGCAAGGGTACTGGAGTGGGCTGCAGCCCACCAGGCCCCTCCACCCATGGGATTCTCCAGGCAAGGGTACTGGAGTGGACTGCAGCCCACCAGGCCCCTCCACCCATGGGATTCTCCAGGCAAGGGTACTGGAGTGGGCTGCCACTGGAGGTGGTGCTACTTTTTACAAAAAGCAGAGTGGGGGCATTTTGCTTCCTCAATAGAGAGTCAAGTGTTGAAAGTTCAGTTCAAGGGGAAAAACAGAGCAGGGTGCGAGGTGGGGTACCAGGTAGGTTACCTGGGGACACCAGGTAGACAGCCTAGCAGTGAGGACCACATGTCTGATTCAAATGGGTTAGAGAACAGTGGCCCGGTGGTCTAAGTACATCCCTATGTGATCCCTCCAAGGAAGGGAGGGACCCAGTAAAAATGGACAGGGCTTAGGAAGGGGCAGGGAGCTTTGCTGATAGGCAGAAGCAGCCTGCCCCATCGCTCGACAATGAGTGAGTTCTGCAAACTAATGGCTTCCTCCATTTGCACCAATGCAGTTTGGTACTATCTGGAGCAGAAAAAAAAGGACCACCACAAATGTGTGTTCGTAGAGGTTGATTAATAGACTCTAGCATATACATACACATATAAACACACACATATACATATGTATATATATACATATAAACACAGGTCTGCTTAGAACAATCATATTTTCCATTTAAATAAATAATCCACAGTTCTATGTGTAGAACTGTATAAACATCGAAAAAAATCTGGACAGCTGTCCAGCAAGTGGTTTTTTCCTCAAGAGCAGGATGATGAAGGTATTTCATTTCTAATGTCCTATAGTCCCACATTATTATTTTGAAATAAATAAACACGTTACCCTTATATTCGGGAAGCAACAAACAATTAAGATGTCAACCAATGACATAAAACGGGATGGCTGCTTTAGAAATGTTTAATGGTTCGCTAAAAGGTAAACACAGAGTTACCTTATGACCCAGCAATTCCGCTCCAAGAGTATTGAGTATTGAAAATACAAGTCCACACAAAAACCTTTATACAAGCGATCACAGCAGCAGTGTTCCTAACAGCCCCCAAATGGAATCAATCCAAATGTCCATCAACCGAAGAATGAATGAAGGAAGAACGGAAATACTCTGAACAGGCAAATCCAGGAGACAGAAAGTAGAATGGTGCTTGCCGGGGGCTGAGAGGGGGGAAAATGAGGACTGACTGCCTTTGGCAGGAGCTTTCTTTTGGGGGGTGATGAGAATGTTCTAAAGCCAGACTGTGGCCATGGCAGCACATATCTGCAAATATATTAAAAACCATGGATTATACACTTCAAATGGGTGAGTTTCAGGGTATGTGGACAGTATCTCAAAAACAGTTTCAGAAATGTCAGTGATGCAGCGGCAGATTTTGCTCCTCACCTTCCGTTTACTCTTTCAGATAAAAACCTGTCTCTGTAGAGGGAGGCCCAAGGGCCTAGCTGCTCCAGCCAGAGCACAACTTCCTCCGCTGTCCATCTGGCCACGGCCTTGTGGACCAGGAGGTGCCGCTCGGATTCTCTGCTGCTCCAGTGGTACACCAGAAGGACCACCTGGGGAAAAGCGACAAGGACCTTATCGCACAGAAAGACCAGAGATGCCAGCTTCCGAATACGCGAGCGTGGGGCCGGGGAGGGAAGATGCTGCGCTGGGAGGAAACGATGCCAAGTCTGTCAACATGGAAACCAGGCCACACCACTGCCACAGGGAGCTGAGGAGCACGACCCTCGGTGGGCTCACCTCTGCTGATTTTCGGGTTGTTGTCGGGGAACAGAGACAGAAATGGGACTCACTACAAGGCACCTGGGAGCACTGCACCCTCGACCCCATCAATTTGGCCAATGTGACTGACTCATGTGCCTTTGCTATTGGAAAATTTGTTAACAATAAGATTTTCATAGCATGGATAGAACTTCAAAAGAAAAAGAGTCTCTAAGGTTTGAAGTTAGTAAAGTGCTGTGCTCAAGACATGGCCTCGGTTCCAGCCCTAACACCTTTCTGCACCAGTTTCCTCCTCTCTAGAGCAGGAATAATGACAGTGTCTATTGCATAGGCTGTGAAGATGAAATAGGACAAAATTAACAGTTACTGGGTTCTGAATACCAGACTCTGTAGATACTTGTATAGGCAACATCCCAGGTTCCAACTTACACAGTGAATTACCATGTGCGATCACTTAGGAGTATTTCAACAGAACTGACTTCAGTGAAAACCATGGGACATCCACTTACTGCCACCCCAGTTAAAGCTGTGAGCACTCCGGAGTAGAAACCCCCTCCCCTGTGCTGGTTCCCTCGGCCGGTGTGGGGAGCTGAAGGCGTGTGATCATTCCCTAACTTCTGAAAGGCTGCAAGACTCTGGACTATGTCGTTATTCTGCTGAATGTCTTCAAATCGCATTCTAATGGCATCAGGAAATAATTTTTCAACGGCGTCCCTATGAAGAAGAGAGAGAGAGAAAAAAAAGACAGTTAACTAAATACACTTAAAATGTTTTAGAGAACAAAATAACACTGATGTCAACATTTAATAATATACCAAGGATTTCCCTGCTCGTCCAGTGGTTAAGAATCTACCTTCCAATGCGGGGGATGTAAGTTTGAGACGAGGAACTAAGATCGCGTAAGCTATGGGGCCATTAAGCCCATGTACCACAGCTAGTGAGCCCACATGTCCCAACGAAGACCCGATGCAGCCAAAAGTAAATAGATATTTTTAAAAATACATATACCAGGATTCAGAAAGAATGGACAAGAAGGTTGGTTATGGCCCTATTGCCAACAACAACAAATCAAAAACATCTACATGTCCACTGTTAGGGAAGCAGCTAAACAAAACATAGCATATTTCTACAGAGGAACAACACATTGTTTTAAAAATAAGTTTACTGGATATCACTGGGTATCAAGATAAATAAATTTAATTAAACATATTGTTTGAATGAAATAGGAAACTGCGGAAACACAGACCTTACACAACTGACATCAGAAAATATTTGCATTTCCTGTTGGCACATAAATGTATAAAAGTATCATAACTGAGACTACTCTCAGAAAAAGGAAGAACTGTAAGATGGGGGGAGGCGGAGTCGAAGGGGTCTTTATCAGCAACAATCTGATTATTAAAAATTAACTCATAAAAAAAGAAAAAAGGTGAAGTTCAGTTGTAAAAGTTAGACCAACCATCAGGCCATGCTATAGGGCTCTTTATGTTGAATTATACACAATTTGAGAACTCCCCCGCCACCCACCAAAGAGAACCCTTCTTCAATTTAAGATTAACCTGCAGATAAACCAAGACTGACAGGTCAGAGCAAAGTGTTTGTAAATACGCTTCTGTGAAAAAGAGAATGCTGGATTAATGTTTTAACCTTCCTGGTACTCTGTTTGTCAGAAAGGATTAGCCTCATAGACCTCCCAGGAACAGGATGAACATCATGAATAGAAAAAGGAAAAAACCCACCATCTGAAGGTCTTATCTGCCGTGTGATGCCACGCATGAGAAACTTTATGAATGTGGTAAGTGCAACAGAGTTTAGTCAGAGACTGTGAAAATCAGCATCATACTAGTTATTCAGAATCATACAGTTAGACCACTTCCTCTATTCTAGGGTGTTCTCAGTGAACACACATCAGTCAGAAGTATTATGTACCAAGGGTTACAGAAAATGGTCTGGTAACCAGTTTCTTTCTTTCCCTCATTTATAATAAATAGTAAACATATCACGGTCACCTGTGAGGAAGGGAGTCAGGACTGGCAGGCCCTTGAGCCCCCTGACTCACAGCGGACCAAGAGTGACCCCGAGGCAGCGGGCTCCACGTCTCTGGCCTTTCCAGACGTGGCTGCTCCCAGTAAGAGAAACCACGCTGTACAAGCCCAGTGAACTACCCGTATGGACTTGAGCATTACCTGAGGAGAATATTGACTTTGGGGAAACCTTCCCATTTTTCTCTGCATTCTGGACACTCTGTTTTCTTCGAAGAGGCCCACCACAGAGCTAGGCAGTGCCGGCAGAAGCTGTGCCCACAGTTCAAGGTGGTGGGGTTAACCAGGATGTCGTAACAGCAGTGGCAGGAGAATTCATTAATGGAAATCTGAGGGCTGGCGCTCTCGAGCGGCTCATTTTTCTCAAGGCTTGCTGCATCCAGATCATTCTGTGGAGACTCCTCCATCTCTTAGCAAATTCTGGAATCCATAGACATAGAAAATTACAGACTCAGCAGACCTATGCAAGATGACATTAAATCTAGGGGAAAAAGAGAGACAAACAAGAGAAATAGGTCAAATAATTTAGCAGGTGTTTGAGATGACAGATATTCTATTAAAGCTCTGATTTTTAAATGTGACAAATTTGGTTTCTAAAAATTTACATTTCGTAAACCACATAAACATCACTAAATTTTTCGACTTACTGTCACACTTTTGAAAATTAGGTAAAGCAAAAGAGTGCAAAGGAAAGTTCAGTGGGCTTGGGTGGGGGGAGGCTGGAGAATTCTAGATCCTTCCCTGCTAATGTCCTTGGAAAATTTAATTTCTCTGGCCTCAGTTTTCTCAATGAAATCTGTGACATCCTTTCAATGTACAAACTTTAAATAAACCAGATTCTTGGCCCACTAAAATGTCTGGAGTTGGCAATAACAGATGCACTTCATATAAACAACAGATTTTATCCAAACGAATCTGCCTTCCCCTGAGGTAATTATTTAACATCTGACTTCAGAGGCTCCCATAGGGAGGGTACCTGGAAGAGAGGCCTGGTTCTCTGAGATGCCCTATGCCAGGCTTACTCGCCTGAGGCTAAACATCTCTCCTCTCTCCCCAAATCAACCCAAACATGCACATCCTGCCTACTGGATCCCGCTAGTTTGGTGTCACAGAAACATGCTAATGTCACTAATAAGCTAATGGCAAAGGACCATTCTCTTCTCATTCTTATCTGGGTCTTAAGGGATTTTTATTGAGAAGCAGTATGATGAGGGCATGGAGTTAGAAGTTCAACTCTCCATCTCTGGGACTAAGGTACCTGGGCTCTCCCAGCCCTACTTCCTCAACTTCACAGTGTCTTATGAGGGTTGTGCTGTGCTAAGCTGCTTCCGTCTTATCCCACACTTTGCAACCCCATGGACTGGAGCCCACCAGGCTCCTCTGTCCATGGGATTCTCCAGGCAAGAATACTGGAGTGGGTTGCCATTTCCTTCTCCAGGGGATCTTTTCAACTTCAGGGATTGAATCCATGTCTCTTACGTCTCCTGCATTGGCAGGTGGGTTCTTTACCACTAGTGCCACCTAGGAAGCCCTTGTGAGGGTTAGAGATGGTGAACTAGGGTGGCAGATGGTGTACACAGGGGTGAAAGAAATTATTATTCATATTGCTACTGGAATTAGCATGCACAGACACTGGTGGGGATGTTTCTCAATCTATTATTACAGGAAAGAAAGTAAGTTGCTGTCGATCACCCACACTGGTCTCGCAGAGAAGGACTCTTTGCAGGCAGAGTGGTTGAGAACACAGGTCCCAGGGCTGGGCTGCCTGCGTTCTTACCCCCGCTCTGCCCTCTGGATTTGAGTCTCAGGTCTCTCATCTATTAATAGGGGTGGTAATAGGGGCTTCCCTGGTGGCTCAGTGGTAAAGGATTGTCTGCAATGCAGGAGATGTAGGTTCGATCCTTGGGACAGGAAAATCCCCTAGAGAAGGAAATGGCAACTCAATCCAGGATTCTTGCCTGGGAAATTCCATGGACAGAGGAGCCTGGTGAGCTAAAATCCATGGGGTCACAGAGTCAGACACGACTTAGCAACTAAACAACAACAATAATCAACAATAGTGTTTAACTCATTGGGAGGTTTTGAGAGTTAGGTAAGAGAATGCAATGAAAGTGCCTGGCATACTGTAAGTAGACCTTAAATGCTAACAATTTCTCTGATTTTCAGGGAATTGTATCACTTTTTACATGGTACAAATTTTAAATTAAGCATGATAACACTATTTTAAACAAGAAAATCTATAAACACAAGAATACAAACCATGGCCACTGTTTCGTGGTCTGCTGCCCGTCTGATCTGCTACAGCTTTCTGAATCCCTAAGAAACAATTCCATCCGAGAAGTATGCTCAGCAAATCAATGAGATGCACTGAAAGCTGCAATGCCTACAGTCAGCATTGGGCAACACAAAGGGCCCAGTTCTTCTCCATGACAACGCCCAGCAACCAAGGCTTCAAAAGTTGAACAGATTGTGCTACGAACTTCTGTCTCATTGACCATATTCACCTGAGCTCTTGCCAACCGATTACGGCTTCTTCAAGCATCTCAACAACTTTTTGCAGGGAAAACGTTTCCACAAACCAGGAGGAGGCAAAAAATGCTTTCAAAGAGTTCGTCAAATCCTGAAGCACAGATTTTTATGCTACAGGAATAAACACAGTTATTGCTCGTTGGCAAAATTGGTGTTGATTGTAATGGTTCCTATTTTGATTAATAATGATGCATTTGAGCCTAGTTATAATGATTTAAAATTCACAACTTTAATTAAACCACAATTACGTTTGCACCAACCCAATGTTAGTAGGCTATGGTCTTTCCAGTAGTCATATATGGATGTGAGAGCTGGACCATAAAGGCAGAGAGCTGAAGAGTTGATGCTTTTGAACTGCAGTGTTGGAGAAGACTCTTGAGAGTCCCTTGGACAGCAAGGAGATCAAACCAGTCAATCCTAAAAGAAATCAACTGTGAATACCTTTTGGAAGAACCGATGCTGAAGCTGAAGCTCCAATACTTTGGCCACCTGATGCAAACAGCCGACTCACTGGAAAAGACCCTGATGGAAAGACTGAGGGCAAGCAGAGAGGGGAGTGACAGAGGATGAGATGGTTGGATGGCATCACTGATTTAATGGACATGAACTTGGGCAAACTCCACGAGATGGTGAGGGACAGGGAAGCCTGGCATGCTACAGTCCATGGGGTCGAGAAGAATTAGACATGACTTGGTGACAGAACAACAATAGTAGTTGCTTTGTTGGGTGGGACGAGGATGATTTTTTTGGTTTTGGTTTTCTGTATTTACTAAGCTGTTCTTAATGAAAATGAGGTTATAACTGCAAAAATACAGAGAAAATCATAAAAATAAACCACATTTGCTGATTATTTGTATTTTTTAAAAAATTAACTGAATTTTACTTATTTTTGGCTGCACTGGGTCTGCATTGCTGTGTTTGGGCTTCCCCTAGCTGTGGCAAGAGAGGACTTCCTCGTGTGGTGTGCAGGCTTCTCCCTGTGGTAGCTTCTCTTGTTGCCAAGCTCAGGCTCAAGCTTGGCAGGTATTGTGAGTTTCAGTAGTTGAGATTCATAGGCTCAAGCTGCCCGGTGGCATGTGGAATCTTCCCAAACCAAGATCGAACTGGTGTCCCCTGCATTGGCAGGCAGATTCTTAACCACTGGACAAGGAAGTCTTATCTGTATTTTTAAGAAACATTTAAACATTTTCTGCTTTCCTCTGGGAAGTCTCTTCAAATTACTTGAGAGAGCTCATATATACAGGTTTTCAGAGAAAGGAATCATGATTTTGATAAAGCGATTCCTTTATTTGTCCAATACTAATTAAACAACTACCATGGGGACAGAGTTATACCAGGAAATAATCATTGGACCATTTTGAGCTACTGAGCATCACCAAGGAGCTGGGCACTGGTGGGCACTTGAAGTGCATTCACGAGCACATCGACATTCACTGTCGGAGGCAGGATACAGAGGCTTCTGGTGAGGGCTGCACAGGGGTGAGAAGAGATGGGCCTGATCTGGGTGCTGTTCTTGGTGCTTCCTGGGGAGCAGTGAGCGACACACCTGGAGATACAGGTCTGATACAGAGTCCTGTGTTCCATGCCTGGTTCATGACAGGTGGGCAGATGAGGGCACATAAAGGTTCTGGAGGCAAATGAAATCAGTAAAGCTGTGCTTGAGGAGTGGGCTTCCCTGGTAGTTCAGCTGGTAGAGAATCCACCTGCAATGCAGGAGACCCTGGTTAGATTCCTGGGTCGGGAAGATCCGCTGGAGAAGGGAGAGGCCACTCGTTCCAGTGCTTGAGGATGATAAATCTCATCAGGAAGGTGGGCTGGGCTGGGACAAGGTAGAAGGGAGGTGCTGTTACTTCTGCGACTATGGTGACAACCATGAAAGTGCAAAGAAAGCGATCAATCTATGCAAGAGATATTACAAGAGTTGTTTCTGAGCTTTGGTGACTAGAGAGAAGAATGATCAAAGAGGTTGTCTAGGTTCTAGAACTGGGGAAGTAGACGGGTCTGCTGATAGAAATGGGTCACAGCAGGGACTTTCCTCGTGGTCCTGTGGTTAACATTCTGCACTCCTGATGCAGAGGGCCCCGGTTCGATTCCTGGTCAGGGAACTAGATCCCACATGCTCCAACTAAGAGCCTGCATGCTGCAACTAAAGCTCTGGCACAACTGAATAAATAAATTTTTTTTTTAAAAATGAGTCCCTGTAAACTAATGCGGCCCAGCTTGAAAAGAAGGTAAGTCGAATTTTGGAAAAGTTGAGTTTGAGGTGATGACAAAATTTCCAAGAACTGCCTAGTGAGCGTGTGCAGATATGAAACTGTGGTTGTGCGGTTAGGGTGAGGCCAAGTGTATGGATCTCAAAGTCATTTGAAATGGCAACATATATGGAAATAAATCTCTCACAACCTTTTAAAACGAGAATGTACCAATAATTCTTAGTTTATCAGATCTGAAAGTTATTTCTCATGAGAGAAAATAAGGTAACAAAAGTGTATTTTAAAAGTCATGTTTGGAAAAGCTGAAGTGGCCACTAACTCTGTTTTTTAATTGTCTTCAACAAACTAGAAACTGCACGGACTTTGATTACTTCTTAGGAATTCTGTTCATTTCATTTTACTCTAAATTGAAAAACCGGAAGTTAACAGAGAAAGGGTGCACAACTTAACTGAATTCAACTGATCTTTTCTGCTATTTTTGTATAGGTATTTGGGTTTTTTTCCATTAAAGAAAGCAACAGGAAAGCAAAAGGAGGAAAGTGCCTCCTAGGTGATAAAAATGTAGCTCAGATACTAAAGTTCCAAGCTGTGGCCTTTTGACTTGGATAAACACACTGTCCTGCACTGCAAAGGCCTCTTTTGAGGATGTTTATGACGATTCTCTACAAACTCGGCAGACACAGCAAGGGGCTACAACTGAGAGCAGCTTTGCTGGCTGAGTTCCTTCACGGGGAAGTGTGTGTTAGACGCACCCACAGCCTGCTGCTCTTCCTGTCGCGGTCTCAGAGGAGTCTGGGGCATGTGGTTAGGACAGGGCAAGAAGCATTCCAGCCCCACTCCCAGTGCCCTGGCCACATGGAGACACTTAGGTTTGTGCTTAATCACTGCACGACAAGACCAGTGTTGATTACCTTGCTCAAAACAAATGGGGAAAATGCCTGAGTTGGGAAAGCCTGCAAAACTGCAAACAGAGACAAGCTAAAAACAACTGCCTGGATACCACAGAATTGAAGACCTCTGCTCTGAGTCACTCTGAAGAGCTGCGGTTTCTGGCAGTTGAAGCTGGCTCTTCAGCTGACGTCTGTGTACGTTCTTCAAGGGGTCAGGGCACACTCTGAAATCATGGGCCAAGTTTGTGTTTGTCTACACAAGCGTTTTCCTGAAGGAAATCTACATTTTTATTTACTCTCTTGGGGCTTCTCAGGTAGCACTAGGGGAAAAGAACCCTCCTGCCAGTGCAGGAGACATGGGTTCCATCCTTGGGTCAGGAAGAGCCCCTGGAGAAGGAAATGGCAACCCACTCTAGTATTGTCTGGAGGGCTACAGTCCATGGGGTCGCAGAGTCAGATATGACTGCAGCGGCTCAGCATGCACACATAGCATGCAAAGCGGACCAAGACCCAGATAAGGCTAAGAACCACTGATTACCCAGAGAGATAAGGGCTTTATTAATGTGACCCCCGCTGCTCCCCAGTGACCCAGCATTACTGTCAAGAGCAGCCATCCTCCTCGACTTGGAAGTTTCAACAGTGGCACCATCTTTTTTTTTTTTTTCTTCCGGCCGCATAGCATGTGGGATGGCCAGGGATCGAATCTGTACTGGAAGTGCAGAGTCAACCACTGGACCACCAAGTCCCAACATCTAGTCTTCAGACAGGCAATTTTCACGAGGTGCTTCTCTTTCTCCTTCCCCTCCCCCACTTTCTATTGAATTTGATGCCAGCATTTAAAACAATCTGATGTCAAAGAAAAATCCAGATTCCTGGCTGCTTCTGAAAATTCAGAAGATCTGGCAACCCTGGGCGCTCCTTGTGCGTGTTAAGAATCCACTGAAGCTGTGGATCTGAGCAGCTGCCCGCTTCAGAGGGAGCTGCAGTCGTCACCCAGCTGGTTTCCTTACTTCCATCAGCTGCCAGATTTCAGTGGATATTTCTGTTTTTCATAACTTGTTCCGTAAGGTGCTGCGTTCTGGGTCCAGCATGAGAGTGTGACATTTCTAAGTTGACTGGCCTTTTAGGCTAGAAAGCTTCTGGAGATCTATGGGCTTATAATTTTTCTCTTTCTCTGCTGTCGGGTGGTTACTTATTGCCGGGAAGGTGGTTACTTATGAGGTCTTCCTCACATTTTTCTACGTTACCCCTTCTATTCTGCTTTAGACTCAGAGGTGCAGGAGATTCCGTGTGTGAATGGCTGTGCATGAGGGCAGGTTGCTAAGTCGCGTCAGTCGTGTCTGACTCTGTGCGACCCCATAGACAGAAGCCTACCAGGCTCCTCTGTCCCCAGGATTCTCCAGGCAAGAACACTGGAGTGGGTTGCCATTTCCTTCTCCAATGCATGAAAGTGAAAAGTGAAAGTGAAGTCGCTTAGTTGTGTCCAACTCTTAGTGGCCCCATGGACTGTAGCCTACCAGGCTCCTCCGTCCATGGAATTTCCCAGGCAAGAGTACTGGAGTAGGGTGCCATTGCCTTCTCCAATGAGGGCAGGGGTCAAAAGTTTAAAAATCGTAAGCTGGCTTTATTCTCATTATATCCTCACAGACCTAGCACCTATTTATCAAATATTTCAGTAGAGGCCTTTAAAACACTTAATTTTTTGGAGGTCTTACCTATTCCTGGTTCTGAGGGACAGAGTAATACACCTCAGTTTTAAAATCAGAAGACAGATTCTGATTCCCGGCTTCACTACCAGCCATGAGATCAAAGGCAAATTATTCATCCTCCCCAAGGCTCACATCACCAGACATAAGCAAAGGGGTTACTGCTGCTGATCAGACAGGACTGGCCTCAGAATTAAGAGGACAGCACACGGGAAGCGCTCATGGTCCCTTCTTCTGCATCACGTTCCAGCGGGTGACATGTGTCAATCCATACAAGTCAAGAATTGCTGAGGTGGTGGCTTTCCCGCCCATGCCATATAACCAACTTACTCTACCATGTAACTTGTATTTATTAAAATGACCACACGTGCTTTTATTGCAAGACACATGGATGTTTTTTTAAATTTTATATTACGTTTTTGGCTGCATCTCACAGCATGTGGGATCTTAGTTCCCCAATGAGGGATTGAACCTGTGCCCTCCGCAGTGGAAGCACCCAGTCCTAACCACTGGCATGCCCGGGAATTCTCTACCCTGTAACTTTTTAACACCTGGAGAGACACGACTTCCTGAGTAGCACACCATCTTTAAAGTTGCCATGTCAAGAAATGGCATAAAATCTTAGAGAGCATTAATATGTGAAATATGACATGAATATAAGCACATGAACCAACGGCACAGCTGACATTTTCTAAATGTTCATGGGTGAGGGCTGTTGGCACAACAGATAGGAAACGATTGCTAGAAGATAATCATCACAAGATATCTATCACCCCAAAGCTATGCATGTTCTCCCCAAGAAATACCTAACTGACAGGGTACAACTGTCTGAAAATCCATGGCGGGAGAAAAAGAGCGGGACACATATAATGTCCCAACGATTCTATGGAACTAAAGACCCTGGAATGAATTTGGCTATTCCATCCCTGGAAGGCAAGTTGTTTGCCAAGTGCTTATCTATGGATTTATCCAGAGGCCTACTCTCCAGGAGGAGGCCGGGGCCCTGCCATAGCCTGCTTCATTCTTTAGTCCCTCAACTCACACTGAAGAAAATTAATATAATGACTTTTATTGAGTTTATTGAAGAAGAATGCATTAATTTTCAGTTTAAGAATTTTTATACCTTAGCTTCTGAAGACCTCACTATGTGATGACCGTTAATTCTTCAGAAAGCGAAATTATCAAGCTGCTTAGTTCAGTGAAATTATGGTTCTACTTCTTCACTCAACAAAACACTGACTGTGACCGTAATACATACCGAACGTTTTAGGAATAAGTCTTTGAAGAGCTAATGTATTGGGATTCCAGCCTGAAAAATGTGATCTCAATTATTTCTTAGCAGAGATGTTGGCTGCAAGAATACAAAGATTTTGGCTTTAGACTGGTCTCTAGTTAGGTTATTTCTTCTCATCACATACTGCCCAACAACAGAGAATAATGACAATTGCTAATATTGATTGAGCCCTTATATAATATGAGAGGTATAATAATCTTATGGGATAATTATTATTATCATCTCCATTTTACTGACGAGAAACTGGAGACCTAACTGGTATACGACAGAGTCCGGTTTTTTGTTTTGTTTTTTCAAACAACACAAATTTCTTTTCTTTCTTACTTTTTCTGTTTTTTGGCTGCACGGTGGAGCATGTGGGATCCTAGTTCCCCGACCAGGGATCAAACCCATGCCTCCTGCAGTGGAAGCCAGGGAATTCCAGGTCAGGTTTTAAATCATGGTCTCATGTAAAGCCTGTCCTCGTACACTACGCCAGTCTAAGCCACAACATAGAGGCGCCCCTGCGAGGCTGAGAAATTCAAACCAGAATCTGACAGTACTGCATTTCGGAACGAGAACTGCAGCTTGAGGCTGTTAGGGTGACCATGCTCTTCCACCTAGGAGATAAACAAGCAGAAATATTCACGAGAAGTAGGGGTGATGGTGTTTGGGTGTACCTCATTTCTGGCACCCCAAGTCCACCCCCAGGGACACCACTTAGACACTAGCAGAACACTACAGAAATTATCAAATGTCCAAAGACCAAACACACCCATTTCTAGTAATTATGAGATACACAGAAATGAGTCCAAATGTAAGCAAAGCAAAGATCAGAAGTGGCAATAAAAAGAGAATGTGGTAAATACTTCTTGCAGGTGGTGGAAACTGGCTTTCATTAACATAAAAGAAGAACTTCCAGGCTCTTATTGTATAAAACTCTGTATTTTTCCAACTTCAAAGAGACAGACTTTCTTTCTCAACAGGGTCAGGAATCACTAGAGCAAAGGTAGCCAGCCAGCTCATGGGTTAGGTCCGTCGGTACAATTGATAGAAAACAACTGCTAGGAAATAATTATCACAAGATATCTATCACCCCAACTGTATGTATATTCTCCCAAAGAAATACCTAACAGGGTACAACTGTCTGAAAATCCATGGGGGAAAAAAAAGACCTGGGACACATATACTGTCCCAATGATTCTATGTAACTGGACACTGACTTGCTGCCCACACTCGGAGGCCCTGTGATTTACTGCTCTGGAGTGCTGTTGTGCAAGACAAGAGCACACAGCGAAGGGTCTGTGTGCCTTATCTTGTGTGAAACACTGGTGACGTCCAATAATTTAGAAAGTGATCAAAAACTACTGGTGGTCACCACTAATCCACACCTTAGCTACTGGTTTTTAAACTATCCCATTATGACTCACGCATTTCTAAACTCATGAATCCTTTTCAGGTTTTGCACACTGCTGCTTGAGCAACCTGTGCCTCTCCAACCAGATCCTGAGCTCTTGAAGGTCAGGAACCAAGTCAGAGAATTCTATCATTGTACCTGAGAGTGACTGGCACAAAGCTGAGTTCTAGTTATTTGGAGCTGAGAATAGAACCCACAAACCTTTGATTTCTATCATAGAAATTTCTTAGAACCTCTGTTGGAATCACCCCAGAAATTTGGTAAATTCAAACAAAGATATCTGGCAGAGAGGACCAGGAATCCTCCTTTTAAAGAAGCCCCTTAGAATATTCTTTACAAAAAAAAAAAAGTTACTTTTAATTGAAGGATAATTGCTTTACAATATTGTGTTGGTTTCTGCCATACATCAACATTAATCAACCATAGATTACGTATGTTCCCTCCTTCTTAAACCTCCCCCCCACTTCTCACCCTATCCTGCCCCTCTAGCTTGTCACAGATCTTATTTACATGGATGTTTGGGAACTGAGAGCTGTTACATACAAATAAACACTTACAATCCTAAATATATGTTTCACATAAGGTGAGGCAAGACAGTAACGAAATCAAGCTTAAATAACATTTCCAACTTCATTTCCTCCCCTCTCAATCCTTCCTCTCACCACAGTCCCAATCACCCTCCCGGAGCAAAATCCTGATTAAGTCCTTCTTTTACTCAAAACCTTCCCAACCGTGAGAGTATAAAACCCACAGTCATTAAGGATCTTTATGGCCCAGCTGCAATCAACAGAACTTTTTAACTAAGAGCACGGACTCTGCAGCCAGAATGACTGCATTCAAATCCCAATGATTCCAATTATTAGGTTGTGTTAACCTCGGCAAGTTACTTAACCTGTCTGTGTCTCAGTTTCTTAATCCGTAAAATGGGGATATGGGTAGTACCTGCCTGATAGGATTGTTGACAGGATTAAATGAATTAATGTACGTATGGCACTCAGAATAGTGCCTGGCACACAGTAAGTGCAATTAAGTGTCCGTTTTTACTATTTTCCTGATCACCTCCTGCTACTCACCTACTCATAGGTTATACTCTAGTCGCACCTATTAATTCCTGCCGTTTCCCCACATTGTTCTATCTATAACACAGATACACACCATCTCTGGGTCAAAAGTGTCCAACTGACAAGACCCAAATCAACCATCACTTGAAAATCTTTAATGACTAACCTTCCTCATAGCTCATATTAATCCTTCCTGCCTCTGTGCACTAATGTAACTTTCATTTGTGCATGTTTTCTCATCTCCTAGACTATGATTTCCCTGGAGACGTTAGTATAATTGAAATAGTACCGTTTTAAGAGTGACACAGTCCATCTATCTCCTCTGAGCCTCTATTTGCCATTTCTAAGCTCAGGATAGTAACAATTCCTTTGAAGGAAGCTTAAATGACTAATTTCTATCTACAGATAGTCGGAAAATCTGCTGTGTGATTGATTGGCATTAGCAATTATTAATAGTGGTGTTTATTTAGTGCCAGCTAGGTAGCCACCAGGGTGGCTCAGAGGTTAAAGTGTCTGCCTGCAATGCGGGAGACCTGGGTTCGATCCCTGGGTCGGGAAGATCCCCTGGAGAAGGAAATGGCAACTCACTCCAGTATTCCTGCCTGGAGAATCCCATGGACGGAGGAGCCTGGTGGGCTACAGTCCACGGGGTCGCAAAAAGTCGGACGCGACTGAACGACTTCACTCATTCACTCAGGTAAGTAGTACCGGTGCCAAATACCAGAACTTCAAAACAACAACAACAACAACAACTGCCCTGGAGCAGCACAATTTTCCCATCAAGTTTATAGAGATATGCAGGGAAACACTGAGCACATGGGTTTGTATATCCCTAGGCGGGCTTGTTTATAAGCCAGCTGTGACAAAAACAAACCCAACCCAACCCAACCCACACTTGCATTCTTGCGGGTCAGCTCTGGGACGTGCTCCAGGAGAGGGAGGTAGTAAAACTCCTTCCCATTGGCATCGAAGCAGGGCAAAGACTAATAGAGTTTTGCCAAGAAAATGCACTGGTCATAACAAATACCCTCTTCCAACAACACAAGAGAAGACTCTATACATGGACATCACCAGATGGTCAACACCAAAATCAGATTGATTATATTCTTTGCAGCCAAAGATGGAGAACCTCTATACAGTCAGCAAAAACAAGACCAGGAGCTCGCTGTGGCTCAGACCATGAACTCCTTAACGCCAAATTCAGACTGAAATTGAAGAAAGTAGGGAAAACCACTAGACCATTCAGGTATGACCTAAATCAAATCCCTTATAATTATACAGTGGAAGTGAGAAATAGATTTAAGGGCCTAGATCTGATAGAGTGCCTGATGAACTATGGAATGAGGTTCGTGACATTGTACAGGAGACAGGGATCAAGACCATTCCCATGGAAAAGAAATGCAAAAAAGCAAAATGGCTGTCTGGGGAGGCCTTACAAGTAGCTGTGAAAAGAAGAGAAGCAAAAAGAAAAGGAGAAAAGGAAAGATAAAAACATCTGAATGCAGAGTTCCAAAGAATAGCAAGAAGAGATAAGAAAGCCTTCTTCAGCGATCAATGCAAAGAAATAGAGGAAAACAACAGAATGGGAAAGACTAGGGATCTCTTCAAGAAAATCAGAGATACCAAAGGAACATTTCATGCAAAGATGGGCTCGATAAAGGACAGAAATGGTATGGACCTAACAGAAGCAGAAGATATTAAGAAGAGAGGGCAAGAATACACAGAAGAACTGTGCAAAAAAGATCTTCACGACCCAGATAATCACGATGGTGTGATCACTCACCTAGAGCCAGACATCCTGGAATGTGAAGTCAAGTGGGCCTTAGAAAGCATCACTACAAACAAAGCTGGTGGAGGTGATGGAATTCCAGTTGAGCTATTCCAAATCCTGAAAGATGATGCTGTGAAAGTGCTGCACTCAATATGCCAGCAAATTTGGAAAACTCAGCCGTGGCCACAGGACTGGAAAAGGTCAGTTTTCATTCCAATCCCAAAGAAAGGCAATGCCAAAGAATGCTCAAACTACTGCACAATTGCACTCATCTCACACACTAGTAAAGTAATGCTCAAAATTCTCCAAGCCAGGCTTCAGCAATATGTGAACCGTGAACTTCCTGAGGTTCAAGCTGGTTTTAAAAAGGCAGAGGAACCAGAGATCAAATTGCCAACATCCGCTGGGTCATGGAAAAAGCAAGAGAGTTCCAGAAAAGCATCTATTTCTGCTTTATGGACTATGCCAAAGCCTTTGACTGTGTGGATCACAATAACCTGTGGAAAATTCTGAAAGAGATGGGAATACCAGACCACCTGATCGGCCTCTTGAGAAATGTGTATGCAGGTCAGGAAGCAACAGTTAGAACTGGACATGGAACAACAGACTGGTTCCAAATAGGAAAAGGAGCACATCAAAGCTGTATATTGTCACCCTGTTTATTTAACTTGTATGCAGAGTACATCATGAGAAACGCTGGACTGGAAGAAACACAAACTGGAATCAAGATTGCCGGGAGAAATATCAATAACCTCAGATATGCAGATGACACCACCCTTATGGCAGAAAGTGAAGAGGAACTCAAAAGCCTCTTGATGAAAGTGAAAGAGGAGAGTGAAAAAGTTGGCTTAAAGCTCAACATTCAGAAAATGAAGATCATGGCATCCGGTCCCATCACTTCATGGGAAATAGATGGGGAAACAGTGGAAACAGTGTCAGACTTTATTTTTCTGGGCTCCAAAATCACTACAGATGGTGACTGCAGCCATGAAATTAAAAGACGCTTACTCCTTGGAAGTAAAGTTATGACCAACCTAGATAGCATATTCAAAACCAGAGACATTACTTTGCCAACAAAGGTTTGTCTAGTCAAGGCTATGGTTTTTCCTGTGGTCATGTATGGATGTGAGAGTTGGACTGTGAAGAAGGCTGAATGCTGAAGAATTGATGCTTTTGAACTGGGGTATTGGAGAAGACTCTTGAGACTCCCTTGGACTGTAAGGAGATCCAACCAGTCCATTCTGAAGGAGATCAGCCCTGGTATTTCTTTGGAAGGAATGATGCTAAAGCTGAAACTAAAGACTCTGATGCTGGGAGGGATTGGGGGCAAGAGGAGAAGGGGACGGCAGAGGATGAGATGGCTGGATGGCATCACTGACTCGATGGACGTGAGTCCGAGTGAACTCCGGGAGTTGGTGATGGACAGGGAGGCCTGGCGTGCTGCGATTCATGGGGTCGCAAAGAGTCGGACACGACTGAGCGACTGATCTGATCTGATATGATTGGCGTTTCAGAGCGTGTCATCAAGACCATCTACAAGGTCTGGCCAAGGACTGGCCAATGGGCTTCGGTGGGAAGGACCCAACGAGGACTACGGAGGGCAGGACAGCACCTGGTTCCTTCTCCCCACCAAAGTTGGAGGGCCGCCTTCTGCCCCGCCAAAGATCTCCTATCAGACACGGCCTGATTCTCTTTTGCCTTTTTTTTTTTATTATTATTACAGAGAACTCTATTTTGCATAAGTCCAGATTTCTAAGCCATGAAGTCACAATCACAAGAGCTGGGAGTGTGACTCTGGGTTTCACTTTTCCTTTCGGCGAGTCCCTTATACTCTTTTAAAACGGGTTCATTCGTTCAGCCCTGGGGCCAGAACGCACCCGGCTCGTTAGATCTGAAGCCCAGTCTGGGGTCTATCAGGAGCCCGGTCAATTCTGCACGCGCTGTCGCAGGCTGTGACCCGCGCTCCCGGGGGCAGGGTCCCGGTCATCTCCCTCCGAGGTGTGAGGCAGCCACGTCCTCTCCGTCTCGCCCTGGGGAGGGTGGAGGCGGAAATCCAGAAACTACAGGCTCGGACTGTGACCCGGGAGAGAACACACGTGAGGTCCAGTAACCGGCTTGCCGACGTGGGGCTCTCGGGAAAGATGGAGAAGCTGGCCAAGTAGGGGTCCACGCCTCAAAGCTAGGGCTGAGGCTGCACAGAACCCAGGTCTGGGAGGGGAGATCCCGCCCACCTCCTCCGACCCCGTCCTCCACCTCCTCCTTCCACACCCTAAGTCGAGCCCGGCCGCACCCTGGCTACCCTCCGCCAAGCCGCTTCTTACCTCCGCGCTCATGGCCAACCTGGCCGTCGACCCCTTCCTGGGCCCCTTCGCGGACACAGAGGAAGAGGTAGCAGCTCCACTTCCGGAAATAACCTTGGACTCTCTGCGGAGGAGGGTACCCCGCCGGCCCGCGACCATAGAGGAGAGGCCGCAGTTGTTCCCCAACCTCCTGAACCCTGCGCCCTCCCCGCTGCCTAGAGCGGCCACTCCCGCGCCTGGGGGTCCGCGCAGGCGTACTACCTCTAGCCCCGCCCCTTCCTCTTGGGTGGACAGACCTTGAGCGGAGGGCGTTACACCCTGAAGGTGCTCCCGCGGGGTGTGTGTTTTGTTAACTGCGGGAAGCAGCTTTGCCCGGAAATTAAAATAATATTACAAGACCGTACTGTACTCGCCACGATTTTTTTTTGGCGGTTACATTGTATGCAGAAATCAGAGCACCGTCGCTATATTTCCATTTGCAGTATTAAGAATCGGATTATTAAAATATCTTTCTTATCGCCACGTTTTTTTCTCACCCAGCGTCTTGGTTCGTTAAACTGTGCTGTGGTGTGCTTAGGCGCTTAGTCGTGTCCGACTCTTTGCGACCCCGTGGACTGTAACCGCCAGGCACCTCTGTCCATGGGGACTCTCCAGGCGGAAATACTGGAGTGGGTTGCCATGCACTCCGCTAAGGGATCCTCCCAACCCGGGGATCGATCCCAGGTCGATCCCTGCTGCTGCTACTGCTGCTAAGTCGCTTCAGTCGTATCCGACTCTGTGCGACCCCATCGATGGCAGCCCACCAGGCTCCCCCCTCCCTGGGATTCTCCAGGCAAGAACACTGGAGTGGGTTGCCATTTCCTTCTCCACAGGTCGATACCTAGATGGTAGTTATCAAAGGCTGGCGGGTTCTTCACTGTCTGAGCCACCAGTTAAGAATTCATTCTGATTATCTGCTTTAAGTCACTGGCCTGGAGATTGATAAAACTGATCATTTTCCCCGCTAGTAATCAAATGTGCAAAGAGTAAAAAGACTGATAGTTCTGTGCTAGTGCCAGGAGTGTACGAACTCATTTTCTGGAGGATAGTCTGGCAATAGGCAGCACCATATTTTTAACATTGCAGTGAAAGATACATGACAAAATTTACCATTTTAACTATTTTCGAGTGTGCAATTCACTGGCACTAAGTGTATCCACATTATTGTGCAAGCATGACTCACATCCATCTCTAGGACTTTATCATCTTCCCAAACTGGAAATTCATATTCATTCAACAATTCTCAATAGTTTTCCCCAGCCTCTGATAACTACCATCTAGGTACCACATGTAAATGGGATCATACAGTGTTTATCTGGTGACTGGCTTATTTCACCCACCATAGTGTTCTCCAGGTTCATTTACTTTGTAACATGTGTCGGAATTTCCTTCCATTTAGAGGTAGAATAATATTCCATTGTATGTATACACGACATTTTGTTTATCCAGTTTATCTGGTGACGGATACTTGGGTTGTTTCCGCTTTTTGTCTATTGTGAATTATGCTGCTATGAATATGGGTGTACATATACCTATTCAAACCTCTACTTTCAGTTAGTTTGGGTGCATGCCCAGAAGTGGAATTGCTGCATTACATTTGATAATTCTATTTTTAATTTTTAAAGACAGGCCATAATGTTTTCCATAGGGGCTGTACCATTTTACATTCCCACTAGCAGTGGGCAAAGTTCCAATTTCTCACCTAATAGGTGTGAAATGAAACCTCATTTTGGTTTTCACTTGCATTTGTGATGTTCGGCATCTTTGCATGAGCTTATTGGCCATTTATATCTTCTTTGAAGAAACATTTAAGTCCTTTGTCCACTTGAAAAATAATTTTATTTATCTATTTATTTCGGCTGTCCTGGGTCTTTGTTGCTTTTCTCTAGCTGTGGTGAATGGAGCCTACTCTCTAGTTTCGATGCTAGGGCTTCTCCTTGTTGTGGAGCTCAGGTTCTAGGGTGCGCAGGCTTCAGTAGCTGTGGCTCCTGGGCTCTAGAGCACAGGCTCAATAGTTGTGGTGCCTGGGCTTAGTTGCCCTGTGGCATGTGGAATCTTTCCAGACCAGAGATCAAACCCCTGTTTCTGGCATTGGCAGGCAGATTCTTTACAACCGAGCCACCTGGGAAGTCCCACTCCACATGTCCATTTTTATACTGGATTGTTTGCTTCTGTGTTTTTGGGGTTGTAGGAGTTCTTTTTGTATTATGGATATTAACCCATTATCAGATATATGGTTTGCAAATATTTTCTCCCATTTTATGGGTTGCCTTTTCACCTTGTTGGTAGTGTCCTTTGAAGCACAAAAGTTTTAAATTTTGATATAATTCAATTCATTGATTTTTTTTCTTTTCTTGCTTGTGCCTTTGGTGTCATAGCCAAAAAAATCATTGCCAAATCCAATGTCATAAAATTTTGCCTATGCTTTCTTCTAAAACCTTTATAGTTTTGGCATTTGCATTTAGGTGTTTGATTTACTTTGAGTTAATTTTTATACAGTGTTAGGTAAGGGTCTAAATTCATTCTTTTGAATGTGGATATTCAATTTTCTCAACACCATTTATTGAAAAGAGTATCCTTTCCTCATTGAATGACCTTGGCATCCAAATCATTTGAATGTATATTCAAGGGTGTATTTGTGGGCTGCCTACTCTATTTCATTAGTCTCTATGTCTATTTATGTCAGTGCCACACTGTTTTGATTAATGTAGCTTTACTCTAACTTTTGATAATTATTGAGCTTAAATTACTTAAAATTTAAGTGGCCATATGTGGCCACTACTTTCTATCTAGGACTTTCAAAGCTGATACCAGTAGGCAGAGAGATATTTCAGATTTTAAGTTTGACTACTTGTATTGGTTTTCACATTTACACAGACACTGCTGCTTACACTAAGAATAGAGGACATAGCTAACTATATATAAATTTCCTATGAATGAGGAGCGGAAAATGGACTTGTGGCACCTGGTGGGGATAATATGGTCACACTCTTACTTGTTCTTTAGGGTACGTAATATTTTCTTTTTGGGGAAAATAGTTATTTTCTTTTCAAAAAGACCAAGTGGTTTATACTCAGCATTTCTCCCAAACCTAAGGGGTGAATTCAGGGAAATGTGACAGCAGGTCAGAACTCTGATCATAGCTTATTGACATATTTATTTCTACAGTGCTTTACAAGTCACATACATTATCAACACTGATCCTAAAACTGATTTAGTGGAAGAGAAAATCGAAGCTTAGGAATATTGAATAATTCCATACCTAATAAACAGATAGTAAAGAATCTGCCTCCAGTGCAGGAGACCCAGGTTTGACCCCTGGGTCAGGAAGATTCCCTGGGGAAGGGAATGGCAACCCACTCCAATATTCTTGCCTGGAGAATTCCATGGACAGAGAAGCCTGACAGGCTACAGTCCATGGGGTCACAAAGAGTCGGATACAACTGAGTAACTAACACTTTCTCTCTGACCACTAACATCTTGACTGAGCCTTAGAAGCCAGATCATGTAACCAACTTCATACAGCTTTTGTGAAAGACCAAGGAGAATTCTCAGACAGCCATTTTCCTTTTTGGCACTTCTTTTTCTTGGGGATGGTCTTGATTCCTGTCTCCTGTACAATGTCATGAACCTCCATCCATAGTTCATCAGGCACTCTGTCTATCAGATCTAGTCCCCTAAATCTATTTCTCACTTCCACTGTATAATCATAAGGGATTTAATTTAGGTCATACCTGAATGGTCTAGTGGTTTTCCCCACTGTCTTCAATTTAAGTCTGAATTTGGCAATAAGGAGTTCATGATCTGAGCCACAGTCAGCTCCTGGTCTTTTTTTTGCTGACTGTATAGAGGTTCTCCATCTTTGGCTGCAAAGAATATAATCAATCTGATTTCGGTGTTGACCATCTGGTGATGTCCATGTATAGAGTCTTCTCTTGTGTTGTTGGAAGAGGGTGTTTGCTATGACCAGTGCGTTCTCTTGGCAAAACTCTATTAGTCTTTGCCCTGCTTCATTCCGTACTCCGAGGCCAAATTTGCTTGTTACTCCAGGTGTTTCTTGACTTCCTACTTTTGCATTCCAGTCCCCTATAATGAAAAGGACATCTTTTAGGGGTGTTAGTTCTAAAAGGTCTTGTAGGTCTTCTTAGAACCATTCAACTTCAGCTTTTTCAGTGTTACTGGTCAGGACATAGACTTGGATTACCGTCATATTGAATGGTTTGCCTTGGAAACGAACAGAGATCATTCTGTTGTTTTTGAGATTGCCCCCAAGTACTGCATTTTGGTCTCTTTTGTTGACTGATGGCTACTCCATTTCTTCTAAGGGATTCCTGCCCACAGTAGTAGATGGTGATTACAGCCATGAAATTAAAAGATGCTTACTCCTTGGAAGGAAAATTATGACCAACCTGCTGCTGCTGCTGCTGCTGCTGCTAAGTCACTTCAGTCGTGTCCGACTCTGTGTGACCCCATAGACGGCAGCCCACCAGGCTCCCCCGTCCCTGGGATTCTCCAGGCAAGAACACTGGAGTGGGTTGCCATTTCCTTCTCCAATGCGTGAAAGTGAAAAGTGAAAGTGAAGTTGCTCAAGTCCTGTCCGACCCTCAGTGACCCCATGGACTGCAGCCCACCAGGCTCCTCCATCCATGGGATTTTCCAGGCAGGAGTACTGGAGTGGGGTGCCATTGCCTTCTCCTAGACAGCATATTAAAAAGCAGAGACATTACTTTGTCAACAAAGGTCTGTCTAGTCAAGGTTATGGTTTTCCTAGTAGTCGTGTATAGATGTGAGAGTTGGACTATAAAGTAAGCTGAGTGCCAAAGAATTGATGCTTTTGAACTGTGGTGTTGGAGAAGACGCTTGAGAGTCCCTTGGACTGCAAGGAGATCCAACCAGTCCATGCTAAAGGAGATCAGTCCTGGGTGCTCATTGGAAGGACTGATGTTGAAGCTGAAACTCCAATACTTTGGCCACCTAACGTGAAGAGCTGACTCATTTGAAAAGACCCTGATGCTGGGAAAGATTGAGGGCAGGAGCAGAAGGGGACGACAGAGGATGAGACGGTTGGATGGCATCACCGACTCAATGGACATGGGTTTGGGTGAACTCCAGGAGTTGGTGGTGGACAGGGAGGCCTGGCGTGCTGTGGTTCATGGGGTCACGAAGTGCTGCGAGGTTCATGGGGTCGTGAAGAGTCAGATACGATTGAGCGAATTAACTGAACTGAAGGTGAATTCTTTTGACCAATCCATGTTTATGGAGCATCTGCTCGTGTCAGGAGTGTTGTAGGCTCTGGGAATCAACAGCAAACCAATAACCAACATAAAACTCCATTATGCAGGACCTCATCAGTTTTGCTCACCATCGTATTCCCAGTAGCTAGTGCCACAGCTAAGGGTCTCAGCTTTGCGTTCCCTGTCGCCTCTGCAAATAACCCTCTTTCCCATTATTCTTATTGCAGCATTCTGCTCTTTCTCTTTAAACAGATCTTCGGATTTCCAAGTGGCAAATTTGAATCTTGCCTGACTTTCCGCTCGTCCCTCAAGTTAAGCGCCAATAGGGTTGGGCATCTTGTCTTTTCTATTCACCCCTGTATCCCCACACCATACAGGGTGTCTGGCACATAATTGGAACTCAGGAAATATTTCCTCATCAATCGGATGGCTGTCAGGTCACTCAAACTTCTCAAGTAAAAGGCCCAAGTCTGGTCGTCTCCAGTGAGACCACGCCTTGGAGAACTTCGATAGCCACGCCCCTGCTGCCTCCCGGGAACGAAACCAACCCTTGGCCCCGCCCCCGCAATGACGCAGGCGCACGTGACGCGCGCCGGCGCGCGCTGTTTCCGGAAGTCGCCCCCGTGATCGCTGCCGCGGCTGCCAGCGCTGTCGCCGCGGAACTTCGCGAGTGGAACGGTCGAGGCGGGCCCGGGCGGGGCCGGAGGCCTGGCCACTCCGCAGAATGGAGATAATCAGGAGCAGTGCGTGTCCGCTGTACATCTCCCCGCCTACTCGCGGCAGTTCCTCACCCGGCCTGCTAGGCCCGCACCGCGGCAGGTCTACTTGACCCGGCCTTGGGCAGAGGCAGTCCCCTCAGGGGTTTGCTCCCCTTTTGCGCCTCTTGGGGCCTTGTTCGTATCTGGCCAGTGCACCCCTCGGGGCTTATACCCCTCTGCTCTGTGCACCCCTTAAGGACTTGTCCTCTCATCCCAGGATCCTTGGAAGCTCCCCCTCCCTCCTTCCCTATCCCCCTAGGAACTCGTGGGCAGGAAGCCAGGCCACCGATTCTGAGCCTCTTCTCGGTTTCTCCGCAGATTTTAAGAGTAATCTTCACAAAGTGTACCAGGCCATAGAGGAGGCCGACTTCTTCGCCATCGATGGGGAGTTCTCAGGTATCCCTCGCTTGCAAGCTCGAGGCTGGCACCCTGCAGTGCATAGCCCAGCCTCCTTCAGCCCGCTACCCCTACCCCCCACCCCTCAACCCCCACCCCCGCGCCCTCCTGACCTCTGGCCTGGGCTTATACCTGCTGGTCGCTCTTCCCTGTTTGAGTTTTCTGGGTCAGGGTGCATGAGTCTCCACGTTTCCTCTTAAACGTTTCAAAAGCATGAAAGAGGTGCAGTGGGTTTCCTGACTGGGTTTGTGGTGGTTCGAACTCTTGAGGGTTGCGGATAAGAGACTACGGTTTTGATGCTGCTGAAAAACAGCTGGACAAAGTGTGGGACAGAGCTTGAGAGTTAGGGTCAGGCCTTTTTTGGTTTGTGGTGAAATACACATAGCATAAAATGTATCCTTTCAACCATTTTTAAGTGGTTTTAAAAGTTAAGTGACATGTAGGACATTCACACTGGAATGCCACCATCCCCACCGTCCATCTCCACAGAACTTTTTCATTTTCCAGAACTGAAATTCTACGCGTTGAACAGTAATTCCCAGCTCCTTCCTCCCCTCTGCCTCTAGCAATCATTGTTTCCATCTCTATGAATTTGACTAGTTTAGACATTTCCTCTAAGAGGACTCATGCAATATTTGTGCTTTGTGACCGACTTGAGGGTTGGACTTCTGCAGATAAATGAGGGTATTCCTTTAGGCATTAATGAAAGTGTTCATTGCCTGCCCACATGTATCTAGTACTTAGATTGGTATAACTAAGGGTTATAATTGCAAGGTTCTTTTTTTTTTTTTTTTTGGATCAAAGGTATCCAATTTTTGGTAAAGATAGCCATTTTTGCTACAAATTGTACATGTTTCAAAGACTTCAGCTCTTTCTAAAGGAATCCATGTTGGGCATAATCTTTTTTACTGGGCATAATCCATTACTGGATTATAATTGCTTAATTATATAGTTATATATATTGGAGAAGGCGATGGCACCCCATGTGTACTCTTGCCTGGAAAATCCCATGGATGGAGGAGCCTGGTAGGCTGCAGTCCATGGGGTTGCTAAAAGTCGGACACGACTGAGCGACTTCCCTTTCACTTTTCACTTTCATGCATTGGAGAAGGAAATGGCATCCCACTCCAGTGTTCTTGCCTGGAGAATCCCAGGGACAGGGGAGCCTGGTGAGCTGTAGTCTATGGGGTCACACAGAGTCGGCCACGACTGAAGCGACTTAGCAGCAGCAGCAGTTATATATATAATTGTATATAATTATAATTACTGAATTATATTCAACCAATTGTATCAGTTTCAAGTGTAGAACATAGTGATTTGATATTTTTATACATTATGGATTGGTTACCTTGCTAAGTCTAGTTACCATCTGTTATCATACAAAGTTCTTGTCAGATACATTATTGGCTATATTCTCTGTGCTGTGACTTACTTATTTTATAAGTGAAAGTTTGTACCTCTTAAACCCCTTCACCTATTTGGCCCCCCCCACTCCCCCCCCCTACTCTGGCAACCATCAGTTTACTCTGTATCAATAAGTATCTTTGTTTCTTTCTTTTTTTTTTTTAAGATTTCATCAGTAAGTGAAATCATCAGTATTTGCTTTCTTTGTCTGACTTATTTCACTCACTTAGCAGAGAAGCTATGGCACCCCACTCTAGTACTCTTGGCTGGAAAATCCCATGGACAGAGGAGCCTGGTAGGCTGCAGTCCGTGGGTTCCCGAAGAGTTGGACACAACTGAGCGACTTCACTTTCACTTTCCACTTTCACGCATTGGAGAAGGAAATGGCGGCCTACTCCAGTGTTCTTGCTTGGAGGATCCCAGGGACGGGGGAGCCTGGTGGGCTGCCGTCTATGGGGTCGCACAGAGTTGGACACGACTGAAGTGACTTAGTAGTAGTAGTAGCATGGTACCTTCTAGGTCCATCCATATTACAAGGTTTTTTTTCTTTCTTTTTTGTGGTTGAGTAATATTTCTTTACACCAATTCTTTGCAATCCCATGGACTGTAGCCCCTCAGGTTCCTCTATCTGTGGAATCCTCCAAGCAAGAATACTGGAGTGGGTAGCCATTCCCTTCTCCAGGGGATCTTCTCAACCCCTGGTCTCCCACATTGCAGGCAGATTCTTCACCATCTGAGCCATCAGGGAAGCCCCATGTATGCATATATATGTGTGTACACACACACACATATATAGCATCTTCTTTACATATATATAGGATCTTTATCCATTCATTTATCCTTGGACACTTAAGTTGCTTCTGTCTTTGCTATTGTAAATAATGCTGTAGTGACTTAGGGATGCATATATCTTTTTCAGTTAGAATTATTGAAGAAAAAATAATTTTTGTTTTCTTCTGATAAATATCCAGAAGTGGAATTGCTGGATCATATGTTCGTTCTATTTTTAATATTTTGAGGAAGCTTTATACCGTTTTCTATAGTGTCTGCAGCAATTGACATTCCCACCAACAGAACATGACAGTTTCCTTTTCTCCACATCCTCGCCAGCACTTGTTATTTCTTGTGTTTTTGAGAATAGCCATGCTGACAGATGTAAGTTGGTATCTCAAGATTGCTGTGATTGTTCGGGGTCTTTTGTGGTTCTATACAAATTTTAGAATTATTTGTTTAGTTCTGTGAAAAATGCCATCAGTTCAGTTCAGTTCAGTTGAGACACTCAGTCATGTCTGACTCTTTGCGACCCCATGAATCGCAGCATGCCAGGCCTCCCTGTCCATCACCAACTCCCGGAGTTCACCCAGACTCATGTCCATCGAGTCAGTGATGCCATCCAGCCATCTCATCCTCTGTCGTCCCCTTCTCCTGCCACCAGTCCCTCCCAGCATCAGAGTCTTTTCCAGTGAGTCAACTCTTCGCATGAGGTGGCCAAAGTACTGGAGTTTCAGCTTTAGTATCATTCCTTCCATAGAGATTGCATTGAATCTATAGATTGTTTTGGGTAATATGGGCATTTTAACAGTATTCTTCCTGTTCATGAGCATTTCTGTTTATTCATGTTTTCTTCAGTTTCTTTCACCAGTGTCTTATAGTTCTCAGAGGACAGGTCTTTCAGCTTGGTTAAATATATTCCTAGGTATCTTATTCTTTTTGATGCAGTTGTCAATGGGATGGTTTTTATAATTTCTCTTTTTGATAGTTTGTTATTAGTGTATAGAAATTTACAATGGATTTCTGAATATTAACTTTGTATACTGCAACTTCTGAATTCATTTATTAGTTCTAATAATTTTTTGGTGAGATATTTGTAGGGTTTTCTTTATTTGAAATCTGTTTTAGATACTGAAACTATCCATTCTCAAATTGAAACATTTGTATTTCTGAATTCTTTATTATAGGGTTTGGCTTGTTAGCCTGCGAAATTCGTGCTAATTTTGAAAAAGTGAAGTAAAGAGCACTTCCAATTAGTTTTAATTCATAAAAATATGAAATTATAGAGCCATTGAATAGTTGACTGACATTTTTCCAATAGCATTTACTAATAGGTTAAAACTTTTTTTCTTAAAATCTAGGAATCAGCGATGGACCTTCAGTCACCGCATTAACAAATGGTTTTGACACTCCAGAAGAAAGGTATCAGAAGCTTAAAAAGGTAAGTGGGTGTGCTAGAAAATCTTATTTTTTTTCCCCATGTTGGTCTTGCATATGTTAAATTATAGAGGAATAAAATCATCAAACTTGTTTATTAACTTCTCAACCCCAGCTATGAAATTATATTTAGTGGTGTTTAAAACAACAGCAAAAATAATTGTTTGCTGGAAAACATTTTGGGGAAGGTTTAGTATTTTCATTGTTAATTTGATTTATAGGAAATATGATGTGGTTATTTTAATCATTTGGAAATAGGTTTACTATGATGCTCTGGATGATGCATAAATACTTAGTTGGGAAAATATTAAGAAATGTATATAAATTAATAATGCTTCTGATAGATAATCTGTAATCTGTTTGGATCAGAAGTATTCTGCCAAAGTCAAGTAATCAGAAAACCTACCTGATTGCAAATACTGTTGCTCAATGTCGACTATACAGCACTGTTTTGACAGATATTTTATTTCCCTTTTCCAGCATTCCATGGACTTTTTGCTGTTTCAGTTTGGCCTTTGCACTTTTAAGTATGACTACACAGATTCAAAGTAGGTTGTTTTAACAAGTGGTGGGAATTCTTGTGTCATGGCATAATGTAACACCCTAAATCTCCTTTTATCTTATTTTCTCTAGGTATATAACAAAGTCTTTTAACTTCTATGTTTTCCCGAAACCCTTCAATAGATCCTCACCAGATGTCAAATTTGTTTGTCAGGTTAGTAGTATAATTGAGGTTTTTTTTTTTTTTTTTCTGTTATGAGTCCCTGATGAAGCCGTGTGGAAACATGGAATCAGAATTCTCTTTAAAATTTGGTTCTATAACCAACTTTGCACGTTAGGCAAATCAGTTTACCTCACTGACCTTCAGTTTTAGGGTTATAAATAAATCATACTCCCATCTTTTCTTTGACCTGAGAGTGAGTTAAGGAATAAGATGTGAGAGACAGGCAGAGGGAACATGAACTTTATTATAAGTAAAGCTGAATTTGAGACCATGACTTTGTACTGTGGCTCTTTGGGGGATTTTTTTGTCTTACCCCTGAACTGAACCTACAGATTAGGACTTGCAGGTTTTTTCCCACCCCATTCTCACTGCATGCCTCTCCAAGGGTAGACCTTTATTTTCTGGAGGAGCGGAGTATGTATGTATCCTCTTTGAAAAGAGCAAGCCTAGAAGTGAAAGTATAGTCACTCAGTCGTGTCTGACTCTTTGCGACCCCATGAACGCAGCCCCCAGGGTTCTCAGTCCATGGGATTCTTCAGACAAGAGTACTGGAGTGGGTTGCCGTGCCCTCGTCCAGGGGATCTTCCCGACCCAGCGATTGATCCCAGGTCTCCTGCATTGCAGGCAGATTCTTTACTGTCCAAGCCACCAGGGAACCCAGAAGGGGCTAAGTTATATGTGCTCAGTTTCTTTTCCCAAGCTTACCAGTTAGGAAAGAGAGGGTAGAAAAAGACCACTGTTACCTACTGAGGAGGAGAGGGCTGACTTTATGAGCCAAGGGAAGGATACAGGGAGGGTCCCTTTTAGAACAGCCAGTTCAGAGTTGTAGCTGATCTGGTGGACATTCAGTGAATGTCAGCTTCCCCTTTTTTCTCTCTTAATAATCTGATTAATGGATAAGGAGATCATTGATCTCCACTGATAAGGAGAATGTCAATTAGTGTCTACCATATGGATATGTGATGAAGCCTGAGTTTTGGTCTTCTCTTCCTTAGAATCTTATGCCTGAGCTTCTCTCCCCAGTAACATTAGTTCCTTTGAGTCTTCCCATCTGTCCCCTTTCCTGCATCTAAGTAGTAACGCAGTTAAGAAAGCCTGGAGGGTAGGCTTCTGAGTGACTGAGTCATGTCAGATTCTCTCTGTAATGAGGATGTAAACAAATGAAACAGCATTCATTGTATGTCTGGAGCTGGAGAGAAGGTAATTTTAGTCTTGAAACCAGCATTTTTCTTAAATTAGCAGATAAACTATTGTTGATATTTCTTTACCTTGTAATAAGTTCAGTTCAGTCTCTCAGTCATGTCCAACTCTTTGTGACCCCATGGACTGCAGCACTCGAGGCCTCCCTATCCATCACCAACTCCTGGAGTTTACTGAAACTCATGTCCATTGAGTTGGTGATGCCATCCAACCAATCTCATCCTCATTTAACAACTATTTACCAGTCACCTGCATATAGAATACTTCATTAAACAGTATTTGTAGATTTTCTCTGAGAAAGATAGGTTCAGTTTGGACATTTGTATGGATGTAGTTTTCCAGTGGTAGCAGCAAAAGACAGTTCCTTAAAGTGGATTCCATGGTTTTAGCCAGGGATTAATCAAATGCACACAGTGGCAGTGAGACATCTTAGGGATGACAGTATGTTCTAAAAGACCAACACAAACACAGTTACTCTAGGAAATCAACTGGAGACAGATCAGGAGAACCCTACCCATCATACAAAACCATCCTGTGACTACACCTGGAACACTTCATACAGTTCTAATAGCCCGCCACTCCTTAAAAAAAAAAAAAAATCATAGACTTGAAGACAGGCCAGAGATTAATGGGCTCAAATGGTGCAGTTCTCTATTCTGGAAAAACAAAGGCAGAGAAGAGGTTGAGAAATAGTAAGTAAACTTGGCAATTGTATGGATAAGGTAAATGATAGTATCTCTGAATTTTTTTTCTTGTCCTCCATCTAAGGTGGATTTTGTCTTGTTTAAAATTCTATGCCTACAGCAGAGTCGCATCTTAAAAGGAACTTAGCTTCTAGAGTCAACGAGTAGGGTGAAGATTGTGTCTGGTTAAAAATCGATCTCGAAAAGCTTTTATTATCCTTAAAGCAGGGAGAATTGGGGGGCAAAACAACTTACTATGCTACCTGAAAACTAAGTATCTGTACACACAATGATCCATGCACACTAGGCAGGATGTGGAGGAATGGACCCCCTGTGAGCCATGCACACTCCCGGAGCACGTGCCCATCCAGGTGAATTGCAAGGCATCTGCGTTGTCTTCACTTCCTTTTTCTTCTGTTCTTTTTTCTGGCTGAACATCTGTAGTTGAGTTCATGGAGGAAAATATATACATGGTCATGAAAAGTCAAGACACTGCAGCTGTCTATAGAGTAAAAAATGTTTCTTTTTTTTAAATAGCCTCTCTTCCCCCATGCCACTTCTTTCCCTGTTTCACTCCTTTTGTGCCATATATATGTATACTGCTGTGTCTACATATGTATATACACACACACACACACAAACACAATTTTAGGTTTTTCCTTTAATATACGCAGAGTCATAACATTCATATTTTATATAACTTGCATTTTCTATTTAACACAGTGTCTTCATATTTCATAATACAGATGTATTATAATCGATCTAATTGGAATTGGAAAGTTTTCCAGTGGCTCCCTATTTTAAACAGTGCTATAGTCAGTGTCCATGTGCATGTGTCTTGGTTGTATATAGGAATTTTTTTTTTTTGGCTGAATCAACATATGTTTTTTAAGCTATTTTTAAAATTTATTTTTAATCGGACGATAGTTGCTTTACAGTGTTGTATTGGTTTCTGCCATACAATAACATGGATTAGCCATAGTGTACATATATCCCCTCCCTCTTGAACCTCCCTCCCCTTCCTCCCCCACCCCATCCCACCTCTCTAGGTTGTCACAGACTAAGTTTCAGGTTAAACTCCAGGAATGTTTTTATTGGATGGCTTTCCCAGGAGGGGAATTAATGAGTCATAGAACTTTCAGATTTAAAATTTTGATAGATGCCTCAAATTGTCTCCCCTAATATCTATGCTTATCTTTTGATTCTTGAAAATGGTACATTTAGGACAAACCAAAGATAGTGTTTAGTATATTACAAATAAAGTTTGTTGGTTTGAAGTGTTTTTTCTTTATTATGGTAAAAAAAAATCTATAACCTAAAATTTACCATTTTAAAAGGCTTGAAGTTCAGTAGCACAGAGTAGATTTTTTGGTGCAGTCTAAAGAGTATTGTTTGAGTAGAAAATAAATAGCTTCAAAAAGGGGATATGTGATCTCTGACTCTGATTTTTAAAGAAGAAAGTTAGGATATTTTGGAGTCTAGTGACAGGAGGGGTAAAAATGCCTTTCCATAACCCATCTTTTGGTGTCTCTGTTGGTGATGGGTATTAGGGGAGCAGAGTTATAAGAATACTGAGGCATGGAAGGTAGAGGGGCTTGTGGCCTAAGTCAGAAGGCACTTGGTCTTATTTCAGAACAGGATGAAAAGGGAAGATATAGGGGAAATGGTTGCTTACTTCACACCACAGAAAACCTAGAAAACCTAGAAAAGATAGAAAATGATATGCCTGTATCTATGTGTGTGTGTGCGCGCGTGCACATACCTATGTATATTTGATTAAGTTGCTCATATTTTAAAAGAACTTGTGTCAGGTAATAAAGATACATAAAGTACATAAAAGTATATACAATATATAAAACCTTTTAACCTAAGATTAAAAATAAGTAAGTGAAAAATTGGAAGAAAAGAAAAATGAGGGTGTGATTACTGTGTTATGATTAGAACACAGAATTCATGCCAAAGAAAGTCTTACTTTTGGCTTACCTCAGAAGCTTGTCTCTGAGCTTCCTACCAGGCAAGACAAGGGGGAAACACACCATCAGTTCTGCGGCCCAAAGGATCAAAACGGACCAGGACTCAGGACCAGTTCAGCTTTCCTCAGATTAGAGACCCCAAGACATTTCCCTTTCTGTATCATCATAGTAGTTGCTCAGTCATGTCTGATTCTTTGTGACCCCATGAACTGAAGCCCGCCAGACTCCTCTGTCCATGGAATTCTCCGGGCAAGAATACTGGAGTGGGTTGCTGTGCCTTCTTCCAGGGGATCTTCCCGACCCAGGGATTGAACCCAGGTCTCCTTAATTGCAGGCAGATTCTTTATCATCTAACCCATCAGGGAAGCCCTCTGTTATCATAAAGAAGTCATTAATGTAGAAGACGTTGTCTTCAGCAGCATCTCTAAAGTGAATACGGTAATGAGCTTACTGGAACTAGGAGAGCATCCTCAGTCTAGACTGATGGTGTAACATCAAGTACGGCTCAGGAAGGGCCGCTCTATAAGGGGTCAGATTTAACTGTTCTGAATTTAGTTACTTCAGTTGCTCAGTTATGTCCGACTCTTTGAGACCCCATCGACTGCAGCACGCCAGGCTTCCCTGTCCATCACCAAATCACGGAGCTTGCTCAAACTCACGTCCATCGAGTCGTGATGCCATCCAACCATCTCATCCTCTGTTGTCTCCTTCTCTTCCTGCCTTCAGTCTTTCCCAGCATCAGGGTCTTTTCTAATGAGTCAATTCTTTGTTATCAGGTAGCCAAAGCATTGGAGTTTCAGCTTCAGCATCAGTCCTTCCAATGAATATTCAGGACTGATTTCCTTTCAGATGGACTGGTTGGATCTCCCTTGGACTTGCTGTCCAAGGGACTCTCAAGAGTCTTCTCCAGCACCATAGTTCAAAAGCATCAATTCTTTGGCACTCAGCTTTCTTTATAGTCCAACTCTTACATCCATACCTGATTACCGGAAAAACCATAGCTTTGACTAGGTGGACCTTTGTTGGCAAAATAATGTCTCTGCCATTTAATTTGCTGTCTAGATTAATCATAGCTTTTCTTCCAAGGAGCAAGTGTCTTTTAATTTCATGGCTGCAGTCACCATCTGCAGTGATTTTGGAGGCTAAAAGATCATGCCATGATCTTCATTTTTTGAATGTTGAGTTTTAAACCAGCTTTTTCACTTTCCTCATTCACTTTCATCAGGAGGCTCTTTAGTTTACTCTTGCCGTTTCCTGTTTGATCACTTCTAATTTACCTTAATTCATGGACCTAACAGTCCAGATTCCTATGCAGTATTGCTCTTTACAGCATCAGACTTTACTTCCATCACCAGTCACATCCGCAGCTGGGCATTGTTTTCTCTTTGTCTCAGTCTCTTCATTCTTTCTGGAGTTACTTCTCTACTCCTCTTCAGTAGCATATTGGACACCTACCAACCTGGGAATTTCATTTTTCAGTGTCATATATCTTTTTCCCTTTTCATACTGTTCATGGGGTTCTCAAGGCAAGAAATTGGAGTGGTTTGCCATTCCCTTCTCCAGTGAAGAACTCTCCACCATGACCCTTGCGTCTTGGGTGGCCCTTTACAGCATGGCTCATAGTTTCATTGAGTAAGACAAGGCTGTTCTGACTTAAAACAAGAATAAAATTAGAGAAGCTCAGTGATGTTTTCCACTCTTCAGTCAGTTGAGTAAGGATTTTGTGAAAATTTTCCCATTCTTGTGTATTGTTACTTGATATTTTTGCTACCTTTACTTTTGTATTTTGACTTTGAAATAGGTGTTTAATAAGTCTCTTTACTGGGAATTTTTCTGTATTATGATGTTGAATGTAAAGAACATCCAATTAAGATTTTGGGCTTCCAGAATCTAAGTTGAAGTGAATATTGATACCTTATAATTTGCGCATTTGTTCCCTTAAACTTGAACCTGGGGTGAGATAATAAATGTTGGGTAACAAAGGATATTTCTCTTATAAACTATAGGGGAGAAGCCCAGATAGTTGAAGTGAATGAATGGACAGTTCAGCAGCCGTGGCGTAGAAACCCCTTGTCCTCTGACCCGTGGCATGCTGCCCCCTTGCCTGGTTGCCTTCATTTACTCCCCAGAGTTCTTTCTCTGCTTCTGTTCACATACCTGCCATGAACATCACTGAAATGCATGTTCTATTTACTCTTGTTTCAGAGCTCAAGCATTGACTTTCTAGCAAGCCAAGGATTTGATTTTAATAAAGTTTTTCGCAACGGTAAGATTACATGTGACCTCTCTTCAGAGCTTGTAAATCTGGATTCGTTTGAGAATTATCTTTCTGTGCGTACTGTCTGAGACAGAGTCTCGGATTTCCATTCCAGCCTATGCAGCCGTTAAAGTTTTTATTGTGCCCCACTATTGAAGGCCTGGTCAAGCATGAATGGCACAGGAGAGGAGCTGCTGCCTCATTTAGCTCTAATGAGGCCTCTTGAGCCCCAGATTCATTGAGTGGAGCTTGTGCTGTTACTGGTATGACTCAGTCGCCTGGCAGACTCCCTGTGGGGTATGTGTCCCTGTTATCTTTCACTGAGACAAGTGCTGCAGTGTCGCATTTTCAAAAACAGCCATGTTTCAGTAACACTGTGATGGTCTTTGGAGGAAAAAATTCATTTCTGACGGCTAACTTGCTGGTGTGATGCGCTGACCAGCAACCTGGCGGGGTGGGGAGACCAAGTCCTAGTCCTTATCCCCAGCACAGGGCACGATCCCTCAGAGAGGTGATTGTTAAATATTTAATTAATGAACCCTGGACGTTCAAGCACGTCAGAGTGGCTTTTTTTCCTCCATTCATTTATTTTCTGGAAAGTGCCTGGGAAAGCCTCTAAGCCTGTCTTGGTCCCAGCAGTATTAAGTGCCTGCTGCTCTAAGGTCAGTAACTACTTTTCACTTAATTTTTCTTGTAAACTATGTTCTTTCCCATGGTGGATGTGTTACTGAGTGAGGTAGGGAAGGAGATATTTCTCAGCAAAGGTTCTAGAACATAGGCTTCAACTACAATCTCTCTCCCTAAGCATGATCTCCTTGTAGGGTCTTTAGGACCATGTCATGTTGTTTGTTAATTGCTTCAGTGGTGCTGCGTCTTCATATCTACTGATGATTTTGATTTTTGGAAATGCTAAAAAAATTTTGAATCCAAACTGCTTAACGTAGTGGGTAAACCTGCTGGATAACACAATTTGGGTATAACAAAGTAATTTTATTTCCTGTGGCTCATGCTTGACTCTGAAAGCCACTATAAAATACAAATTCCACATGTAATTAGAGCACTATGATGGAATGTGTGCAATTTTTTTTTTTTGGTGCACTGTGTGGCATGTGGGATCTTAGTTCCCTGACCAGGGATCGAACTTGTGCCCCCTACATTGGAAGCATGGAGTCTTAACCACTGGACCATCTGGGAAGTCTTATCGCAGAAATGTTTTGAAGGAACTACTTTAACCAGATTCCTTTGAATGTGTTTTCCAGCCTGAGGATTTTATTTTCATAGGAGAGAAACAGCTAAATAGGAGGATGCTTCATTTTCTAGTTTTGTACTCAGACCTTGGAGTATTTTAGTCACAACTGCATCAGGGCTCCCAGGCCATCTGTTATTACTGAGGCTCTTATCCCTGTGCTTTAAATCTGACCCAGACCTTCACTTCTCTTCCTTATTAAATCTTTCCACTCTAGGGTTTGCGCATGCCAGAACCTTTCCTTCTGGCAGTCTCCTTGGAAGTACCTCTGACTTCCTTGTCTGAAGTGGAACCAGGTGACTGCGGTTACCATTCTCCCAAGCACAGATGGTTTCAGCTCTGTTTGTGCAGCCGGGCAGTAGGCCCGCCACCTTCAGTCCATCTGAGTTCTTCTCAGGAGCCATGGCTCTTACCAGGGCTGTGTAACCAGCTCTGCCGTCCCCCTTCTGCTGACGTCCTGGGCATGGCCTTCACCAGAAGCCTAGACTTTGGCTCATCTTGCTCTCTATTCCTATCTCTCTCCTCCTTTCAGATGACTCCAGCATCCACACAGAGCACCTGCAAAAGCTCTGTCGCATCTGCTCCCGGGAGGTCAGCAGTCCTCGCTTCTGCCTCCCCTTAGCTGTCCACTCCTTTAGTGGCATCATGGGTCTTATCAGCAGGCACTGTGCCCGCCTCCATCATTTCTCCTTGACAGCGCCTCCTCTCGTCCTTCACATCCACTTGGCTGCCTCATTTCAGCGGTTGGTTGATCTCCGTTGCTTTCTCACTGTCAGTTACCTTCTACTCTCTGGTCTAGGCTTCTCTCCTTGTCCACCTGGTCCATTATTATCCTTTCTTCTTCCCCTTGCTCCTCTCCGCATATTGAACTCATCTAGCTAAGTCCTAGGGACGGGGGAGCCTGGTGGGCTGCCGTCTATGGGGTCGCACAGAGTCGGACACGACTGAAGCGACTTAGCAGCAGCAGCAGCAGCAGCAGCTAAGTTCCAGCCTTAGTTGGTTCTGATCGTTCACTTTCTTTCTTCCTGAGCATCTGCGTATTGTAGTAAAATGGGACATACCTGAGCTCATTTGTCACTTTAAATTTATGAGCACAAGCATCAAGTAAGGACTCCATCATGCTCAGAAATCCTACTTTTCTGACTTAGAAATTCCCTTTCCGACTTTCTACAATATCAGTATTTTTACCATCTCTCTCTGGGCCTCCCTCTCAGCTGCTGGTCATGCCTCAATGAAAATAGAAGCCAGCAGGCAAGAGCCAGTTTGTGTTCTTACCACCAGACCCACAGATCTCCCCGCCGAGCCTGGGCCCGGCCTTTTCACAGGTATTCCTTAGAAGGCTAGTCCCTCCCTCTGTGTCAGGCACTGGCTCTTCAAGTTTGCCCTTCTGTCTGCTGGATGTTTTCCCTTCTCTGCTGATCATACCATCAACCTTTGTAAACATTCTTTTAGTGCAGAGCTCCTTAATCTAGTCCATGGGCCGCTTTCCTGCCATAGATAGAGTTCTGGAGTCTGTGAATCTGGGGAAGGCAGTGAGGAGTTGACATCTATATTTTGTCTAACCTTTAACTGAATTTGTTCATTTCTTCTGTTAGGAATGTAGGCAACCCAGCTGCATTAGCAGTAGCAGGAAGTTTGTCCTCAAGTGAAATCCTAGGTATCTTCAAATGGCATTTTCGTTTTGGTCAATATCTTGAATATTGTTTGCCTTCATCAGTACTTTGAAGTTATCATAGTTATTTCACCTGCCGTTAGGTCTTTAAAAAAAATTTATGTATTTAATTTACTTATTTGGCTGCACCACATCTTAGTGCAGCACTTGGAATCTTCGATCTTTGTTGCAGCATGTGAACTCAGTTATGGCATGCCAGATCTAGTTCCCTGACTGAGGGTTGAACCCGGGCCCCCTACATTGGGAGCACAGAGCCTTAGGACCAGTGGGAAAGTCCCTGCCGTTAGGTCTTCTTAATTTCATATGTTGACCAGGAAGCTGGTATCTTATATTACTATATCATAGATATAAAAAAAAGTTCTTGGTAACTATTTCAATATAATTACTTTTCTTTATAATCTTGTGTATTTTATTTTATGCGTTGGAAAACATCATTTTGAGGAAGGGCCTGTAGATTTCACCCGACCACCAAAGGAATAGGTGGCATGTGAAGATGAATCATGCCTGTGGGAATATCTCTATCTCAGAATAACTCTAAGCAAAGCAAACCCATCCCCCTCACTTGACTCCACATCCCCAGCGTCCCTTCTGGCCTGTGATGCTCCCACTCGGAGGAAGGCATCTTGAATGAGGTGTTTGCTCTCGCTGTTCCCGCCTCTTCCCCTCTGGTTTTCTCTTCACCCGCCAGAGCCGGTCTGCTGTCCTCAGCCCTCCTCGGACTTGAGGTTGGGTCATATGCCAGGATCTCACACCTTGTGGATCCTTTTTTGTCCTCACTCAGCCTGTGGTGGAATTTGACCGGGCCGATTGCGCCCTCCTCCCCTGACGCTCTCCCCTGGCTTTCAGACTCTTCGTTCTGTGCTTTTCCTCCTGCCTCCCTCTGGACTCCTCCGCATTCTGAGTGACTGTTTTTCGTCTCACCTGGCTTCAATGTTAGTCTCATACATTCCGTGGTTTCATTTACTTTTTATTACTAAATTCTTATTTTGAAATAATCTCCGGCTTTATAAATGTTGACAAAATACCTCGGAGAGTTCCTGGTACCTGCCCTCCAGTTTCCTGAATGTTGGCATTATACTGTTTGCCTTGTCGTCCTTTCTCTCATTACATGTGTGTGTATAATTCCCCCCCCCAAACCATTTTCGAGTAAGTTCCAGACATGACGTTTCTTTATTCTTAACTACTTCAGTGTGCATTTTCCTAAAAACAAGTACCTTCTTTTACACAGTACAGTAATCCAAATTAGAAAATGGATGTTGCTCCAGTACTGTTACCACATTTACAAACCTAATGTATATAAGTTTTGCTACTTAGATTAAAAGAGAAAAACAACTACTCCCCATCCAGATTCAGTCTGGGCTCACATGCTGCACTTAAGCTGTCATATCTCTCTGCTCTTTTACAATCCAGAACAATTTCTCAGTCTGTCTTTGATTTCAGTACCTTGACAATATTTTGTAGCGGAGGCTAGTTTGTGGCATGCCCCTCAATTGGGACTTTTTTGATGTTTCCTCAGCCAAGTCTACAGGCATCCATTCGTCTTGGGCAGAGATACTGCAGATGTGTGCTGCTCAGTACATCATATCAGGAGAATGTGGCACCAGTGAGCCGAGTTACTGAGATTATAGCTTTTCTTTTTATTTTTAGCAAAACACACGTACATCATCTGTTAACCATTTCTAAGTATACAGTTGGCTGGTATTAAGTACATGCATATTGTTGTGCAGCTTTTGGTGTTTGTAATGTTGATCAGACTTCTTCAATTAGGAGTAACAGGCAAATTTGGCCTTGGAATACGGAATGAAGCAGGGCAAAGACTAATAGAGTTTTGCCAAGAAAATGCGCTAGTCATAACAAACACCCTCTTCCAACAACACAAGAGAAGACTCTATACATGGACATCACCAGATGGTCAACACTGAAATCAGATTGATTATATTCTTTGCAGCCAAAGATGGAGAAGCTTTATACAGTCAGCAAAAACAAGACCAGGAGCTGACTGTGGCTCAGACCATGAACTCCTTATTGCCAAATTCAGACTTAAATTGAAGAAGGTAGGGAAACCACTAGACCATTTAGGTATGACCTAAATCAAATCCCTTATGATTATACAGTGTAAGTGAGAAATAGATTTAAGGGCTTAGATCTGATAGATAGAGTGCCTGATGAGCTATGGAATGAGGTTCGTGACATTGTACAGGAGACAGGGATCAAGACCATTCCCATAGAAAAGAAATGCAAAAAAGCAAAATGGCTGTCTGGGGAGGCCTTACAAATAGCTGTGAAAAGACGAGAAGCGAAAAGCAAAGGAGAAAATGAAAGATATAAGCATCTGAATGCAGAGTTCCAAAGAATAGCAAGAAGAGATTAGAAAGCCTTCTTCAGTGATCAATGCAAAGAAATAGAGGAAAACAACAGAATGGGAAAGACTAGGGATCTCTTCAAGAAAATCAGAGATACCAAAGGAACATTTCATGCAAAGATGGGCTCGATAAAGGACAGAAATGGTATGGACCTAACAGAAGCAGAAGATATTAAGAAGAGATGGCAAGAATACACAGAAGAACTGTACAAAAAAGATCTTCATGACCCAGATAATCACGATGGTGTGATCACTGACCTAGAGCCAGACATCCTGGAATGTGAAGTCAAGTGGGCCTTAGGAAGCATCACTACGAACAAAGCTAGTGGAGGTGATGGAATTCCAGTTGAGCTATTCCAAATCCTGAAAGATGATGCTGTGAAAGTGCTGCACTCAATATGCCAGCAGATTTGGAAAACTCAGCCGTGGCCACAGGACTGGAAAAGGTCAGTGTTCATTCCAGTCCCAAAGAAAGGCAATGCCAAAGAATGCTCAAACTACCGCACAATTGCACTCATCTCACACGCTAGTAAAGTCATGCTCAAAATTCTCCAAGCCAGGCTTCAACAATATGTGAACTGTGAACTTCCTGATGTTTAAGCTGGTTTTAGAAAAGGCAGAGGAACCAGAGATCAAATTGCCAACATCCGCTGGATCATGGAAAAGGCAAGAGAGTTCCAGAAAAGCATCTATTTCTGCTTTATGGACTATGCCAAAGCCTTTGACTGTGTGGATCACAATAACCTGTGGAAAATTCTGAAAGAGATGGGAATACCAGACCACCTGATCTGCCTCTTGAGAAATGTGTATGCAGGTCAGGAAGCAACAGTTAGAACTGGACATGGAACAACAGACTGGTTCCAAATAGGAAAAGGAGTATGTCAAGGCTGTATATTGTCACCCTGTTTATTTAACTTGTATGCAGAGTACATCATGAGAAACGCTGGGCTGGGAGAAACACAAGCTGGAATCCAGATTGCCGGGAGAAATATCAATAACCTCAGATATGCAGATGACACCACCCTTATGGCAGAAAGTGAAGAGGAACTCAAAAGCCTCTTGATGAAAGTGAAAGTGGAGAGTGAAGAAGTTGGCTTAAAGCTCAACATTCAGAAAACGAAGATCATGGCATCCGGTCCCACCACTTCATGGGAAATAGATGGGGAAACAGTGGAAACAGTGTCAGACTTTATTTTTCTGGGCTCCAAAATCACTACAGATGGTGACTGCAGCCATGAAATTAAAAGACATTTACTCCTTGGAAGGAAAGTTATGACCAACGTAGATAGCATATTCAAAACCAGAGACATTACTTTGCCAACAAAGGTTTGTCTAGTCAAGGCTATGGTTTTTCCTGTGGTCATGTATGGATGTGAGAGTTGGACTGTGAAGAAGGCTGAGCGCTGAAGAATTGATGCTTTTGAACTGTGGTGTTAGAGAAGACTCTTGAGAGTCCCTTGGACTGCAAGGAGATCCAACCAGTCCATTCTGAAGGAGATCAGCCCTGGGATTTCTTTGGAAGGAATGATGCTAAAGCTGAAACTCCAGTACTTTGGCCACCTCATGCGAAGAGTTCACTCTTTGGAAAAGACTCTGATGCTGGGAGGGATTGGGGTAGGAGAGAAGGGGACGACAGAGGATGAGATGGCTGGATGGCATCACTGACTTGATGGACGTGAGTCTCAGTGAACTCCAGGAGTTGGTGATGGACAGGGAAGCCTGGCGTGCTGCGATTCATGGGGTTGCAAAGATTTGGACACAACTGAGCGACTGATCTGATCTGATGAGTCTTGCTTGAGACAATTATTGTTGCTGACAAATGATGATTTTTCTAACTTCATCATTTGTTCCACAGTTCGTTAACTGTCCCATGACTTGTAATGCTCCCCTTCATCCTGATGACACCTAAATTTGTATCTCAACACCTTTCTCCTGAGCTTTAGGCTTTTATTTGTAGCTCTTCACTTATATGTACATCCCTAGATGATCTAATATATCCAGGAGGTAGCTTTTGGCTTTATTGGGACAACCATGTCCATTTATTTACCCGCTGTGCATGGCTGTTTGCATGTTAGAAAGATTTTGAGATCTCATGCCACAGAGATCTCCATGTGGCCCATAAGCCTAAAATGTCTATTGTTTGTCCCTTTAAGGAAAGGTGTACTGATCTCTGATCTAAGCGGTTATCTCCTGCCTGGACAACCACAGTGGACAGTTCTTTCTGGCTGACCTCCCTACTTCAATTCTCATAGGAGTCCAGATGGTCTTTTAAAAACATGGAGCAGGGCTTCCATGGTGGTCTAGTGGTTAAGAATCCGTCTTGCAATGCACATGGGTTTGATCCCTGGTCCAGGGAGATTCCGTATGCAGTAGGGCAGCTAGCAGGCACCTCACAACTACTGAACCTGAGTGAGCTCTAGAGCCTGTGCCCGCTGCAGCTAGAGAGTAGCCCCTGCTATCCACAACTGGGGAGAGCCTGTGTGCAGCAGTGAAGACCCAGTGCAGCCAAAAATAAATAAATAAATATTTTTTAAAAAGCACATGAAGATGTGGAGCAGATAATGTGATTATTGTGCTTAAAACTTTCCAATGGTATCCTGTTGTTCCTAGAGTAAGTAAATTCTTACCGTGGCCTCTAAGGGCCCGTGTAATCTTGCCCCATCCTGTCCAGCCTGACGTTACTCCGTTCTCCTGCTTACAGCTTCCTTCTTCTGGAACTGTTTGTGGAACAGTCCAAGCGTTTCTGTCCTTCAGGCATTTATGCCTGCTCCCTGCCTGAAATACTCTTCCCCCGGCTCTTGCATGTCTGATCCATGCTCACCTTTTGGGTCCTCCTGCCCGGTGGCCTTCTCTGGTTGTCCTAAGGTGTTCCCTTCACTAGCAAGCAGGATGCATCCCCCTTGTTCATCATTAGCTCAGTGGTGCCTGGTACAGTGCCTGGCACAGTGTGCATGCCAAGTCACAGCCTGTTGAGAGATGAATGAATGAACGAGTACATGGAATGAAGGAAGTAGACATACACGTTTCAAAATCACTTGCTTTTTCCATTGGATTTTTTTTTTTTTGAGCTGTAGTCAAATATGGTCTTTCCCGAGTCTTTTAGTCTCTGTGGTTTGTTACAAAATTTTTTATGATAAACAGTGACCTCTGCTAATGCACGCTTTTAAAAATTCTGTTCAGGAATTCCATACTTAAACCAGGAAGAAGAAAGACAGTTAAGAGAGCAGTATGATGAGAAACGTTCGCAGTCCAACGGTGCAGGTGCTCTGTCCTACACATCTCCCAACACTTCAAAGTGTCCCGTGACAATTCCTGACGATCAGAAGAAGTTTATTGACCAAGTGGTGTAAGTTCCTAAACTGAAACCAGACGTGCGATTAGACGTGTGTCTTGGGGCAGGATTGATGCCTGTATCTCAGGCTTGTGCTACACACAGAAGTGGGATGTGAGGGCAGGATTTAATTGTGGCATACCTGAGTTTGTGTTACATGTTGTTGTTCAATCGCTAAGTTGTGTCTGTCTCTTTGTGACCCCATGGACTGCAGCATGCCAGGCTTTTCTGTCCTTCACTGTCTCCCGAAGTTAGCTCTAACTCATGTCCATTGAGTTGGTGATGCCATCCAACCATCTACTGTCAGTTGTAAATTGAGCTCTGTGTACTGTGCGCAGAATTGCAATGTGTCACCAGGCCAGAGACTGCCTTGGCAAGTGGGCACACCTCTTGTGTGGGCCACAGGCCTGACAGCCACTGTTCCCCCGAAAGCAGAGGCCCATCCAGATATTGCAACATATCCATGTTTGTTTTTCTGTTGTGGTGAAGTTTCTGACAAGCACATGTGCCACGGGAGGAGCATCTGGTTTTGCTCAGTTTAGTTATCAGTATAGCTACTGACTCATTGGAAAAGACCCTGATGTTGGGAAAGATTGAAGGCAGAAGGAGAAGAGGGTGACAGAGGATGAGATGGTGGAATGGCATTACTGATTCAATGGACATGAACTTGGGCAAACTCAGAGATGGTGAGGGAGAGGGAGGCCTGGAGTGCTGCAGTCCATGTTGTTGAGAAGAGTTGGACATGACTTGGTGACTGAACAATAGACTTGGTGACTGAACAATATTACTTTACTAGGAAAGTAAAAATGTAAATCACTTGTATTGATGAATTCTTGAGAAGTTGTCACTAACTCATTAATAACAATGACAAATTCAGGCTGGGGAACACATGTATACCCACGGCAGATTCAAGTCAGTGTATGGCAAAACCAATACAATATGGTAAAGTAAAATAAATAAATAAACAGAAAAAAAAAATACCAGAGGGAGGAAGAAGATGTTAAAAGAAAAAAAAAAAAAATGACAAAAAAGAATCTGCCAAAGTAAAGTATTTTAAGCCTTACTGAACTAAAAAGTTATGATTTGGTAAATTTACATTGTCATACTAACTTTTGAGTATGATGGTTCTGTTGATTGACGACTTCATTCCTTAATGATGCTGATGGTCATGTTTTTATTCTAATTCTTCAGAGAGAAAATAGAGGATTTATTACAAAGTGAAGAAAACAAGAATTTGGATTTAGAGCCATGTACTGGGTCAGTTGCCTTGAATATTTTTACTTGTTCTTTTTCGGGAAAGGTAGATGATTTCTGGCATGTGCTCTCCTTGGTGTCTTAAAAACATTCATAAATAGTCTTTTTATTATAGGTATGTTCCCAGGATTTCAGCACTAACTTTAGCATTAATGCAGTGGGGACCATGGTATATTGAGACTGAGTGCTTTGTCCTGTCCTGGAGGGAAGAAAACTGTTGTGTACCTTTGCTTTAAGTCATGCTCAAGGGTGGCGTAACTATTGTAGCCTTGATGTGTGCTTCATACAGAAAGGCTTCGGAAGAGCAGAGTCCATTGTTAGGCTATTTCTGTCCTTTTCATTTCTCTCTGCAGTAAAAAGCATCGGTGTTTCAAAGAGTCAGTAACTGAAACAGCCTGCTTTCCTTCCTTTTACTTTGTGACTAGCTTCACAGAAGTGTTAATGCATCTGTCTACTTAAAATTCTCTTCATACAACCACAGGAGGTAATATTTTGGTTGGATAAGGACTTCTGCCTCTTCTATAAAGGCAGTATAATAATAGCAGTGATAAAGAGCATTTTCAATTCATTAATTCTCTTGGAGAAGAGAATGGCTACTTCAGTATTCTGGCCTGGAGAATTCCATGGACTGTTCCATGGGGTTGCAAAGAGTTGGACATGACTGAGCAACTTTCACTTTTATGTTCAATTCATTAATTAGGCTGTGTGGTGACATAGTTGTGGCACACGGGCTTCTCTGGTTGTAGCTTGAGTGCATCTCTCTAGTCGTGGTGTATGGGCTGAATTGCCCCTTGGCATATAGGATCTTACTTCCCTGACTAGGGATCAAACCCGAGTCCTCTCCATTGGAAAGTGGACCACCGGGGAAGTCCCAGTAAAGAGCATTTTGATGAAGAAAAGTGGTGAGGAATCCTCCCACCTCAAGCATCCTCTCTGTTCTTTTTTGCATATTAACTGTCACTTCTAATGAAGCCTCTTTTAAAACTGATATGGTCTTTCCCAATCAGTGCTTGGTCAGTTTGAAATTTCCTTCAGTGATTGCAAATTAATACCTTTTCACTTGTTTTCGTAGGTTCCAAAGAAAACTGATTTATCAGACTTTGAGCTGGAAGTAAGTGTTTATATTATACATGAGGGTTCTGTGAGGGACCCAGAATTAAAAAATTAAACGCAGTTTTTTAGCCTTTATTTCATTTTTGATGTTCTGCTGGTTTTGGTGACTTGACCATACCATGTTCTTGGGCAGTGCTTCATTTTATTACTGTTTTCCCCAATTTCTTAAGTTAAATACCCGCTTAATTTATCTGCTCTTGCTTCTTAGTAGCTGCTGTAAAGGCTTTACAGTTTTCTTTTAATGATCAACTTGGCGAATCCTAAATTGTAGTATTGTTTTTGTTCTTTGAAGGTATATGATAAAGATTTGGCTTTAAGACCTGGGAAATACTCAGGTGAATGCTCTTTGTTTTTCTTTTTTGAAACAGGATAATTTTTATTTAGATTCTTGTCATTTAAGTTAACTTTTTAATTTATGCAGCTTAAAATATTTAATTATATTAGGCTGCCTTCTTTACTATACTTCAGTAGCATCGTACACAGAATTTTTAATTTCATACTTTTGCTGTTTATAAGAAATATTGAAATAAATTAGATTAAATGAAAGGCAAATGCTTTTTCTAAAGCAGGGATTAGATCATGGGTGGGTTTCAGGATGCCTGTGAATCTCCTGAAATAATATCCAAAATTTTGTATGTGTTTTTTTCTGGAGGTATTTCCATTAGTTTAATTATATTTTCAAGTGAATCTCTTAGCAGTTGAATGTCAGGATTGGACAGATGGATGTTTGCACTTGACTTTGTTTTGGGTTTTTGTTCTTTCGTTAGAATCTGCCAGTGGCATGTACACTGGGAATTTAGTTTGACCAGACTAGGAAAAGGGCCATTATTATTTGATCAGGCTCCTTTCCTCTCATGTTATCCTTGCAACATACTCCCCATGGATTCCAGATTCCTCTCCTTGGCAGATGCCAACTACTGTGCAGCTTACCACAGAGTTACTCATCTCAAACCTCCCCTGTGTGTGCCCCAGACCATCCAAAGAGACCTTCAAAATTTTTCACTTAGGAAGTAAGCATTGTGACATTTAGAAGCAAGATTTGACTGTGGGGTAATGTGTTGACTGTATTATATGATGCCTGACATTTCAGAAACTGCCTAAGTCCTAAAAACTTAATTTGAAATCAGATACATTGCTGTATTCTAAGAGCAGAGATAGGGAAACATTTGGAAACTGAAATATTATGGAATAGGCTTACTCTGCAGTCTTCCTTGTAGTAATATTTATTGCATACTTAATAAAACTGATGTAATGAAATTATAGCTATAAAGTTGTTTTAAAAGTCCTTTAGGGTCTTAGCTGTCATTAGCTCGTCTACTGATAATCATGTTTTCTTTCTTTTCTTTAGGTATCCCAAAGGCATTCATGTTGAGACTTTAGAAACCGAAAAGGTAACCCCAAGGCTTATCCAGGGCCAACATTAAATGCATTGAACCAGTGCCACAATATTCAAGTACAAAGTGCAATCAGATCAAGAAGTTGAAAGTCAGAGTTGGCTCCCATATGTATGAGCTGGGTGACATTGGACAAGTCATTTCCCCGCTGCCAGCCTCGGTTTCCTCACTTGTAAATCCTTGCGTGAGTGTGGTAATGATGAGCTCCACTGTCTCACAGCAAAGTAGTCGATGGAACTGAACTTTGTAAACTTGAGAGCATGCAAATGTTAGTACACGTTCTCATCATCACAGAAAGCTGATATGCATGGTACTCATGTAGTAATTTCTTCTTGTTACATGGGCCACTAAAATTGGGTTTTAGAATCTGGGGCATCAGCAGTCTGTCATCATGTATTCCCGGAGAGCAGTGATAGAACCGAAATGGGTAGTGGTGGGCTGATGGTGGGTTCCTTTGACAGAACTATAGAATTTTAGAATTCAGTTCTTGTTCTTAAGTGAGATATCTAATTAAATAAGAGATTACATAAATTAAATCTTGCTAGAAGATAAGTCTCAGACTTTGACACAGGAGATTTTGTGGTGTTTGATTGATCCAGAATGCAGTGTGAGAAAGAAGATGCTAGTTATCTGACAGGTTACTGGAAAATCCAGGATTTTTCTTTTATGTTAATGAGAAATGATATAGAAATTTTAAAAATTGAGGTATGGTTGACTTATCAGTATTAGTTTTAGGTATATAATATGATTCAAATTTATATGGGTTACATAGAATTTTTATTTCAAAACCAACTACTTTGAAATCCGTGTTCAAATGCAACATCTTAGTGTCCATTATGAAGTGTCTTACTGACACAGTCTCTTGATATTTATAATTGACTCTGTTGGGGTGAATTAATAAATCATAGGAAAATGTCGTGGAAACAGGGGAACGAATTCTAGTTTGTAAAGCAACAACTCAACTTTTGGTGGCATTTCAAGATACTTTGAATGTGTTTAGCCCCTGAAAGACTGTGCACTGATAAAAATTATAACTTCTAATGGTGGCAGAACCTGAATTTCAGAGGGTGAGGAGGGTCAGGTAGCTTCCAGAAAATTGTATATCTCCTTTATGTCTTTTAGAAAGAGCGATATATTGTTATCAGCAAAGTAGATGAAGAAGAACGCAAAAGAAGAGAGCAACAGAAACATGCTAAGGAACAGGTGATTGAACTACACTCATTTCCTTTGGGTGAGAAATGGCAACAGAATTGTAGATCCTATGTTGGATTCAATTTAGTGACTCATTTTCTCCCGTAGAAGAATTGAATTCATAGCAAAACCTGAAAGAGAGTGAGGGAAATCTAAGAGTAGGTATTTAGACGTAGCCAGCAAAGTGAGGATGGCATCGTGGTGGACCGTCTTCACCTTCATGAAGCCATCTCAGAGCAAGAGTTAGTGGTTAGCATTCAGACTTTGTGTCACTGAGCGTCTCGGCCCATTAAGTGGTCTCACTGTGGCTAAATTCAGGCCCGGTTACCTAGTTTTCCTAAAACAAAGTTAAGACAATATGGGCCTACAGATGCATGCTCATAGTTATGTTGGAACCTCACTTTGGTTGTCCTCTGGAGAATGGATTCTAGCAGGAAGACCAGTTAAGCTGAAGAGTAACCAGCTAAGAGACACTGGTGGCCTTAAACAGGAGAAAGTGAAGTGGAAATGTTAAGCGGTCTTTCGTGTCCAACTCTTTGCGACCTGATGGACTATAGCCCGCCAGGCTCCTCTGTCCATGGAATTCCCCAGGCAAGAATACTGGAGTGGGTTGCCATGCTGTCCTCCAGAGGGGCTTAGCTTTGGGAATAGGTTTTTTTTTCTTTTAAAAAAAATATTCTATTAAAAAATTTAATTCTGGGAAAGTATGTAACATGAAATTTACCATCTTTGCCAGTTTGAAGTATTCAATTCTGTACTGTTAAATACATTCACATTGTCCTACAACCATTACCACCATCCGTCTCCAGACTGTTTTTATCCTGCAAAATTGAAACACTATACCCATTAACTAATAACTTCTTATTCCTCCCGTCCCCCCAGCCTCTGGTACCCACTGTTCTGCTTTCTGTCTATGAATTTGACTCCTCTCAATGCCTCACATAAGTAGAATCAGATAGTATTTGTCTTTCTGTTACTGGCTTCGTTCATTTAACATAATGGCATTTTGGGTTCATCTTTATTGTAGCATGTGTCACAATTTCCTTTCTTTTTAAAGTCTGAATAATAATATATATACCACATTATGTTTGTCCATTTATCTGTTGATGGACTCTTGTGTTGCTTCTGTCTTTTGGTTCTTGTGACTAATGCTGCTCTGAACATGAGTGTCAAGGACTCTCTTGAGTCCTTGCTTTCAATTCTTTGGGGCGTATACCCAGGAGTGGAATTGCTGGATCATACGGTAATTCTGTTTTTAATATTTTGAGGGACTACCGTGCTATTTCCCACGTGACTGTACCACTTTACATTCCCACCAACAAAGTACAAGTCTTCCAGTTTCTCCACAAAACCATCAGTGTTTTTTAGACTCGAGTAATTTAAGGAAGTGAACAATTTCAATGAGGGTGAAACGGGAGAGCAGGGGACTTGCAGGTTCCTGGGAATTAAACTGGACCTGGTGAATTTTTTTTTAATTTAAATTTTTGGCCATGCCACACAGCATGCAGGATCTTAGTTCCCTGACCAGGAATAGAACCCATGCTCGTTGCAATGGAAGCACAGTCTTAATGCCTGGACCAGGGACATCCCAGGAGAAGAGTCATTAAGTAATTTAGCTGTGAAGAGACAAGGAGAAGGAGAGTGGTTCCCTAGAGCTTAGAGTTAAGGAAAGGATTTCAAGATAGGAAAGAAATTGAGTCTATTTAAGCACCATCATGAAGAAAACAGGAGGGAAGAAGCTGAGTGGCAGTGAGTCTCAGTGTGGTGCTATACAAATTTTATAAAAATGCATTTGACCAGGAAAAAAGAAGGTGGCGGGGGTGGGGGGCGGGCGGTGCTTCCCTGGTGGCTCAGTTGGTAAAGAATCCTCCTATAGTGCAGGAGACCTAGGTTTGATCCTTGGGTTGGGAAGATCCCCTGGAGAAGAGAATGGCAACCCACTCCAGTATTCTTGCCTGGAGAATCCCATGGACAGAGGAGCCTGCTGGGCTACAGTTCATGGGGTCAAAAAGAGTCTGACATGACTGAGCAACTAAGCACTCACTCAGGAAAAAAAAAAATCAGAGAATTCTTGATTTAACAGTTGGTCTGAGTGGTCCTCCTAGGAATGGAATGCAGTATTAATTTGGCCAGCAGGTGGCAGCTTTTAAAAGTCTCTGTTTCTAAGGCAACTTCTTGTTTAGTCCTTAAGTTGTATCGGATTCTGCAACCCTGTGGACTATAGCCCACCAGATTCCTCTGTCCATGGGATTACCCAGGCAAGAATACTGGAATGGATTGCCATTTCTTCCTCTAGGGGATCTTTCTGACCCAGGGATTGAACCCATTTCTCTTGCATTGGCAGATGGATTCTTTACCGCTCAGCCACCATGGAAGCCCTCAAGGCAGCTTGAGGGATGTGGAGATTTCAGCAGTTGATTGGAAGTGATGGGTATACCCTAGCACTGTTAGCTTAGTAACTAATGAATAGTTTGCCACTTGCTCATCCCTCTCTCTGAAACAGAAAAATGGTACATGCAGAAATCATTTCCAATGCAGTTGTTTGGGGGTGATGGACTCAAAACATGGGAAACAAAAGTTATCTAACTGGGTATAAGATTTCAGCCTCTGTTTTTTTTTTTTTTGCCTAGATTTTAACTTATTCAAACAAGGAACATATATATTTCAATAGTTGGTTTTTTGTTTTGTTTTTAAATTAGGAAGAACTGAATGATGCTGTGGGATTTTCTAGAGTCATTCATGCCATTGCTAATTCGGTGAGTGAAACAAACTTTGTAATTAGTTTCCTGAACATAACATTTACTGTGAAATGCCAAGTTATCATTACAAATCCATCATCTGGTCACATTGATATTAGAATGTTTTCCTGGTCTGGAAGGAGAAGTTAGAACTTAATAAAGATAGCTTGTTGTCATAATGCGCTCAGCGTGACATTATAATTGCTGACTTACATCCAAACCATTTTTTTAGAAAGCATTTCTATTAAAACGCAGAAGAGGATTATACTGTGATGGCCTTATGTGGGTCCATGAAACTGATATTTATTATTCTCAAAACCAACAAGTAGCAGAATAGCAAACTAAAGAAGATGAGGAGAAATAATCTAGTGTTTGAAACCTTGTATTCCTTCATTAAAAGAAATCTAGAGGATAAAAATAATTGTGTTGAATTCCTCTGCTTAACTGAATCTTGTATGTTTGTTTTTTAAATAATTTTATTTATTTATTTAGGCTGTGCTGGGTCTTTGTTGTCGTGAGGGCTTTTCTCTAGTTTTGGCGAATAGGGGCTCCTCTTTCGTTGCAGTGCGCAGGCTTCTCATTGCGGTGGCTTCTCTTGTGGAGCGCAGGCTCCAGAGCACGTGGGCTCAGTGGCTGCGTCTCCTGGGCTCTAGAGCACAGGTTTAATGGTTGTGGTGCATGGGCTTAGTTTCTCCCCAGCATGTGGAATCTTCCCCAGCCAGGGATTGAACCTGTGTCTCCTGTATTGGCAGCTAGATTCTTTACCACTACCCCTGAGAATCCCTGAATGTTACATTTTAATAGCATTAGATACATTTAAAAAATGTGTCAACTGTTTATGTAAATGTGCTGGAGGGTTCTGTGATAGATATAGTAGATATTTTCCCTTGTTTCTTACATCCTTTAAGAAAAGAAGCACGCCCATCTTGCACAGAGAAGCTGGGTCTTGCTGCTGGTTGTTCTGTTGAGTTACCCATCCAAGTCACACTGCTTGCCTGATGTTAAACTTCCTGGAGTCTAAGACCTCCTTGTCCTTGAGTAGCTGGCCTAGGGAGAAGGCATTGTCTCCCTCAAGGAGTCGTCTTGTCCCTTAGATGCTGAGCTCCGCATCGGGGGAGCTTGAAGGCGGTGCTCCAGGAGTCCATGGTTGTCTCAACAGCAGGTGTAGCCTTGTCAAACAGGAGCACTTTCGGGGAGGCAGCCACTGTCCCCAGCAAGGGGTAAACAGAACTTAGACCTTGAGAGAGAGAAGGGCTGGCTTCTTAGGAGCTCTTTCTCTCAAGTAAATGATGTTACCGAAACAGAATAGAACCAGGGATAAGCCTGGAGAAAAACAAAGGTGTGGGTCTCTTGAGAAGTAGCTAAAAAGCTAGTTTAAAACTCAACATGTCAAAAAACTAAGATCATGGCCTCTGGTCCCATCACTTCATGGCAAATAGATGGGGAAACAATGGAAACAATGACAGACTTTATTTTCTTGGGCTCCAGAATCACTGCAGGTGGTGACTGCAGCCACGAAATTAAAAGACACTTGCTCCTTGGAAGAAATGCTGTGACAAACCTAGATAGCGTATTAAAAAGCAGAGACATACTTTGCCAACAAAGATCAATATAGTCAAAGTTATGGTTTTTCCAGTAGTCATGTATGGATGTGAGAGTTGGACTGTAAAAAAGGCTGAGCACTGAAGAGTTGATGCTTTTGAATTGTGGTGTTGGAGAAGACTCTTGAGAGTCCCTTGGACTGCAAGGAGATCAAAGCAGTCAGTCCTAAACTAAAGGAAGTCAGTCCTGAATAGTCGTTGGAAAGACTGATGCAGAAACTGAAGCTCCAAAACTTGGGCCACCTGATGCGAAGAGCCAACTCATTGGAAAAGACCCTGATTCTGGGAAAGATTTAAAGCAGAAGGAGAAGAGGGTGACAGAGGATGAGATGGTCAGATGGCATCACTGATTCAATGGACAATAACTTGGGTAGACTCCGTGAGATGGTGAGGGACAGGGAAGCCTGATGTGCTGCAGTCCAAAGAGTTGGGACACAACTGATCAACAGCAACAAGATTGCGTGTATCCAGAGAAGCAGAGAGGGCTTCCCTGGTGGCTCAGTGGTAAAGAATCTGCCTGTAATGCAAGAGAATTGGGTTTGATCCCTGGATTAGAAAGATCTCTTAGAGAAGGAAGTGGCAACCCACTCCCGTATTCTTGCCTGGTATATTCCATGGACAGAGGAGCTTGCTGGGCTACAGTCTGTGAAGTCACAGAGAGTTGGGCTTGACTGAGAGACACACACACACAGAAGCAGAGGGGAGTTTCTGGTCTTGTTTGCTTACATTATACACACTTAACCAGCCGTCTTCAGAGCAGTGGTGGATTGATTGAAGCTGTCCCTGAAACAGATGTGGGGCAGCAGTTGGCTTTGAGCTCCCATAACCAGCATGATGGTTTAGGGGGCTTTTCCAAGATGGGGGCATTTATTTGCCTTGTACAAACAATTCAGATCCCTTAGCCAGCTGTGCCTCTATTTATTTTTCCTCTCTGTGGTCCCTCTTCAGCAGAGTGATTCATAGCATGTTGTGGACCATCCGAAGTGCACGTCACGGAACATACCGTGATAAAAATTTAGCCCTGTTTATTAGTGATCCAGACTTTTAAAATTTAAGTCACGTACTTCGAAACTACTAACATAGTTGAGCTCTGTATAGCCAGTGAACAAGTAAACACTCTATATTAGACCAGGTTCTTTCCCTGTCACTCTTAGTAACGAATCTGTTTTCTCTAGTTTTAAAAAAATTCGTATTAATTTTTCACCCACAGAAAAGTTGCAAAACTGGTACAGGATTTCTATACACCCGTCACCTAGCTACACCTAATGTTATTATCTTGTATAACCATACAGTTGCAGAACCATGAAATTAGCATTGGTACAATACTATGAGCTAACTTGAATTTAACCTGTTTTTCCTCTAAGTCCTTTTCCTGTTCATGGTTCTATCTAGGATCCCACATTGCATTTACTTGTTATTTCTCCTTAGTCTTCTGCAGCCTGTAGTTTACTTTGTCTTTCATAACCTTGATGTTTTTAAAGAGTGTTGATTGTAATTGTGTCAGGTGTCCCTTGGTTTGGATTTGTTTGATCTTTTCTCACGTTGGATTGAAGACACAGTTTGGGCAGGCATGCCACAGAAAAGATGATTCATGACGTTGACCCCCATCCCTCAGTTCAGGTGGTGTCTGCTGGGTTTATGCACTGTAGAGTTACTGTTTTCCCTTTTGTAGTTAATAAATATATTGGAGATATTTGGAGGTGCTGAAAATCCTGTTTTTTCTCGAGCTTTTGCCAGTGACACAGCATCTGTCAGTGGCTCTTGCCTGCAGCCATCATTACTGTGGTATTCTAGTGGCAAGTTTGTGTTTCCCTCTTTCTTTCTCCTTTGTTTCTGGAAATCTTTTAGAAGAGCTGCCCCTGCTCCCCTTCTGTTAATTCTTTTTTTTTTTTTTTTTTTTTGGACTCAGAGAAATTGATTTCATTCTACATATCTTTAAACAATTGATTTATTTATTTGGCTACATCAGGTCTTAGTTGCAGTGTGCAGGCTCTCTAGTTGTGGTGCACAGGCTTAGTAGTTGGGGCTTGCGGGGTGAGTTGCTCCAAGGCACGTGGGATCTTAGTTCCCTGATTAGAGATTGAACTGACATCCCCTGCATTGGAAGATGGATTCTTAACCACTTGGCCACCAGGGAGGTCCCCACTGTGTAGAGGTATTTCTTAATTTAAAAACATTATCTATTTATTTATTTTTGGCTCTGCTGAGTCTTCACTGCCGTGTGTGGGCTTTAGTTGCAGTGGGGCAGGGGCTACTTTTCTCTAGTTGCGGTGTGCAGGCTCCTCGGTGCAGTGGCTTCTCTCATGGAGCATGGGCCCTAGAGCATGCAGGCTTCCGTTGATGTGGCACACAGGCTAGTTGCCCCACAACCTGTGGGGTCTTCCTGGACCAGTGATTGAACCTTGTCCCCTGCATTGACAGGTGGATTCCTAACCACTGGACCATGAGGGAAGTCCCTCTACAGATTTTAATCTAGTGTTGTTATTTTGTTCTTATTTATTTTGTTGCTCGGATGGTATCACATGGGCCATTGGCGCTTCTTCAGGCTGACTCCGCTGGAACAAGCCCCATCCTTTTCTGAGCACCTCCTTACTTTCTGACATCACAAGATATTCCGCACTTATCTTGTATTTTCCCTTCCTCAGCTCTAGAATCAAGGACTTCTCCAAGGAGCCCTGGTTCCTTTTAGAAACCAAGTTCTGGTGCTGGGCTCCTGCTGTAGTGTTACTACTTCTAGTTCCCCTCCCTGCACAGAGCTAAGAATGATACATGTGTAACCATGCATGTATACACATGTTGCTATTTCCATGTCAGACTTAAATGCACAGAGCTAAGAATGATACATGAGTGTAACCATGCATGTATACACACTTTGATATTTCCCTGTCTGACTTAAATGCACAGAGCTAAGAATGATACATGTGTAACCATGCACATATATACATGTTGATATTTCTGTGTCTGAGTTATATGCATATTTTAAAAAATGAATTTATAGTGATATATGACAGATTCTAGTCCAATACCACAGGGTTTACTTTTAACCTACTCTCTTTTCTTATTTGTAACTTTCTCCCCTCCAACACTGGGAATTGCAGTTCTTGTTATCTGCTGTGTTGATGTTAGTTCTGTTCTTCCCAACCTCTTTCAGTATGGTCGAGGGCTTCATTTATAATACAGTTAGGTTTATCTTTTAGGGTTTCCATTTTGGGTTCCTTCCTTCTCTGTGGTTTCAATCAATACTTGGTATCTTAGCATTGCATAGATATTCAGAATGGCCCACACACTGAGCTGAGAGAATAGCTCATCTGTTGGATTTGGGAGATTTTTGTATAGAATTATTTATTTCAGAGAATTATGTTTAGCTTTGTGAGTCAAGGAGTATTGCTCTGAAGGTCCACTGGGATGTAGCGAAAAGCTCTGGATGCTTTATGTTAAAAATGCTGTCACCTGGCTAGCTAAATCTAAGTTGATGTTCCATTTTTTGCAGTTTTTTTTTATCAAAATGGACTAATTTATTGCATATATATTGTACCTCATTGGTTGAGGAGCAGTAAATTTCATTGGAAACAATATTTCAGAACAAGCCCTGTGGAATTTGACATACATGATGAAGGAAATGAAAACTCGTTCTTCTTAATAAAGTTTGTTATACACCTTCTAGCATTGTTATGAGTGTGTCTTTTGAAAATAAGTGAGTTGTTTTGAAGAAAACATTTCTGAAATAGATATTCGGAGTTTGTTCACAAATTATTTGACAGTTCAAGGTATCTAGTATTTTCAGTTACTTTTTTGAGCTCTTTAATAAACATTTTACTACTTCTGATTCTTGTGTTAATAAAATTATACTACTTCTGATTCTTTTGGGTAGAAGATGAATAAAAATCAGAGAAAGAGATCAATGAAATCGAAGTCATTTGGAGCTTTTACTTTGCATTCTGGATTTTACACCAGAAGAGGAATGAAGCCAGCCCAAATTTATTTGCATATCTTTATACATTTTTTTTCCCCTTAGTGTCAAAAAGTAAGTTTAGTACAAAATCCTCATGGAACCAAGCCATACATTTCAAGATACTTAGCATTTTCTGTTAGTTTTTTGAGCTCTTCAATAAAAAGCCCTGATACAATTTTACACCAAGGAGTCTTTCTTAACCTTGACTTTTTTTCAGGGGAAGCTTGTCATTGGACACAACATGCTCTTGGATGTCATGCACACGGTTCATCAGTTCTACTGCCCTCTGCCTGCGGTGAGTGTCTTGTCAGCCTGTGTTAAGAATTCTCGTCTTCAATACTGAGAAAGCGTTCTCTGTGGGGTTCCGTTCCCTTGTCCGCAGCTGTCCCAGAGGGACAGTCTCCTGCACTTGGTTGAATGTTTTTGAAGAGATTTCAAAGGATCTTGGGATGGCTGCCATTGCTGGAGTGAGGTTAAACATTTGTTTGGTCTTGATGCCGGAGGTTTGTTTGCTCAGTACTGAGCAGGGGTTGCTGAGCCGCACATTTGGTCTTCAGGTTTGATACTGCCAACATGAGCCATAGCAGGGCATTGAAGCGGTGGTGGCTGGGGTTGGGGGGTGGGCAGGGGTGGGGGGTGGGGCTAGAGGTCTGTAGACTGGATCAGGTTGTGTAAACGTCTTGGTTCCCTCTTGTGAGGCTGCTTCCCTTAGATTCTTTGTGGACCTTGGTGTTTTTGGACTCTTGGAGCCATGCTGTCTCTGTGCACCAAAGCACGAGCTCCAGGTAAAGGGCTGCTCTCTGTCTCCTCCTCTTCGCTCCCTGACTGCCTGGGGCCTCATCTCTCTGCTGCTCATCACTGCAGTGTCTCTCCTTCATTTTCTCCCCATATTTTCTGTCCTTTAGTGATCTCACCCACCTTCTAGGACTTCAGCTGGAAGACACTGACATCTTCCTCTCCAGCTGGGATCTCTCCTCAGATCCAGGTCACAGTTGATGCTGACCCCGCACGTCTCTACCTGGGTAGCTTTCAGGATGAGTGGGGTTTAAAATTCATGTGTCGCAAATAGGGTGTGCAACTTAACATAACCTTCCTCTCCTTCTGTCTCCAAACCCATTCTTTCTCCTGATTGCTTTACTGTAAATGATGCCCAGTCACCAACATGGTTTTTAACATCCGTTTTGGCTCTTCTCTGTCCCCCAGATCTGGCCAGTTACAAAATCCTGCCAGTTTTGTCTCCAGGCTGTCTCGCACATCTGGATTCTTTCCATTTCAAGTAGCAAGTAGCCTTATTCCTCATCTGAAGTTAGCAAACTCCAGGCAGGATTCCCTGCCTCACTTTAACCTTCAGCTCACCCTTTAAACAGAGGTTGGCAAAAAAGGGTCAGATAGTAAAATATTTGGGGCTTTCCAGGCTGAATAGTCGTTGTCAGGACTCTCAACACTGCCACTGTCACCTGAAAACTGCTGTGGAATGCAGCGCGTCAACAAACGGATATGACGTTGCCCCAGAAAAATTTTATTTAAAAATAGGTGATAGTCCAGATTTGGCCCGTGGCTGTGGTTTTCCAGTCTCTGTTTTAAACTATTATACCACCAGATTTTTTTTTAATTGGAAGATAATTGCTTTTCAATATTGTGTTGGTTTCTGCCGTACAACAACTCGAATCAGCTGTAATTATATATATATATATATCTCCCTTCCCTCTTGAGCCTGTCTTCCCTACCCTGAACCCCATCCCTCTGGGTCATCACAGAGCACCAGGCTGGGCTCCCTGTGTTATAGAGCAGCTTCCCGCTAGCTAGCTGTTTTACACGTGGTAGTGTGTATATGTCAGTGCTACTCAATTCGTCCTACCCTCTCCTTCCCCCTTCCTGTCCGCAAGTCCATTTTCTATGGCTTTGTCTGCATATACCACGAGATTTACCTTTTTTTTGGTTTGTTTATTTATTTTTTGTTTTATTTATTATTTTTTTTTAATTTAAATTTATTTATTTTAATTGGAGGCTGATGGCTTCTGGATTGGATAATACCTACTTTAGAGTTCACTATCATTTATACATCTGCAAAGCCTCAGTTACTTCATGTTTCTCACAATGCATCATTCCTTCAGCATCTTGATTACTTTTCTTTGGAAAATTCCGACTGTTGGGAAGCCTGTTCCTATTTCTGCAGCCTTAAGATTGTCCTTGCTTTTCATAAAAACTGCATCACCCTCAGGGACTCAAAGGCATCATAGTTGTGAGACTCAAACATGATGGGTGTGAATTTGCATTCTGTAAATCTAAAGAGCTAATGTTAATTTCAGATTCGTCACTCCTTATTGACTGAATAGTAGTAGCCTCTCTCACGGCCTTTTGACCTTCAGAGCTTCAGTGAAGTTATCTGTAAGGAAAAGTGTATTTAATGCTGGGTTTATAGGTGTTTTAAACAGCAAACAGAGCTTGGCTTGTAAGAGGCATTAAATACTGATTTAACAAATGAGAGTCTTCCGACTGTGTCAGCTTTGTAATCTCCTGATGTATGGCTCTGTCCACATCACTGACCCTGAGTTAAATTCTGAGTTAATCCCATGTTCTTTGTTTTTCTATACAGTTGATTCTTTTTAGCCTGCATTATCAAGCCTTCTGTGATCTGGCCCAACCTTCTTGTGTAGTCTGGACCTGTTTTTGTCCTTCTTCCCAGCCAGACTGGCTTGTTTTTTCTCACCCTAGAAAACGTTGTGTGCTTTTGCACGTCTGTAGTTTTTGGTATATGAAATCCTTCAATTTGAATTTCCTCTGGCTTTTCTGAGTGTTTGCTATTTACGGCTTTACCCATCTTACCCAGGTACAGTGTATGCCTCTTTGGGTGTACACCTTTCCCTTGCCTGCTGCCTTGCCCGAGTGATCTTTGCTTTCTCTGAACTGTCAGAGAACCATGTACCTCTTCTGTTGCATAATTTTTGCCTTTACATCTTACTCTGCTTTTCTCTCTAAGTGATTCCCTCCTTGGACAAGGAGTGTGACCTTTTTATTGTCTGTGTCTAAATGCCTAGCATAGCGCTTTGTATGTAAGGACTTAATAAATGTTATCTTGCATGTAGCTGGTTTTCAATCAGATTGTCCTGGAAAGAGCATATGATTTATTGCACAGTAGAAGGTGGGTTAGGGTAAGTGGTTTTATCCTTGCTTTATTACTAGGCCCGGGTATGTTATGTAGCTTCTTTGTGTTCTGTCATTGTCAGAAGGAGAAAATGGTTTTCTTCCATCCACCTTTGGAAGAAGTGATGACAGGAAAGGAAAAAGCCTAATTAAAATGATAGAACTTTTACATACACAGTTACCAAATGTATTTAAAAGTACAGTAAAGAATCTACATTTTGGGGCAGGTTTTTAGGGGAAGAGTCTCTTCTTAAAAGTCTTGCTATTCTTTCTTGCTTGTGAGGCTTTCTAATGGTACTGAGAGATTACAGTCTTTATTGTCTTTTTGTTTGACTTAGCACTGAAACCTCTTATTCATGTATTGTTCATTAATTTAACGATAGCCATTGAAAAAGCTGGTAAATACTTCAAGCTAGCTAAATACAGACTGTATTTACAGGCTCGAAAAGCTAATGGGAAATGGCAGTTTCCTGTGAAGCATGAATAACGCTGAAGAGAACTGTAGTCACAGTGGATCAGGAGGATGAGTAGGCGGTGTGGTGTGGCAATTATGTATATAAATAACGTTAATTCAAAATGAGAGCAATCTCATTCCAGCTCTAGACTTCCTGATCAGATAAACTTGGGAAATGAATTGCCTAATTTAGGCGTTTGCTATTGGTGCCACTTAAGCAATTTTCTGAGTAGTTAAAGCAAGAATCATGTGTATTGGAAAGTCTGTGTTTTAATGGCCATTTTAACCAATATTTCAATGGTGTTTCCATTAAAAGTATGATCCAATTTACAGTATGTCCATTTCCTGCATGAACCACTTTATTTTATTTTTTTAAAAATTTTATTGAAGTATAGTTGATTTGTAGTGTTATGTTAATTTCTGCTGTACAGCAAAGTGACTCAGTTATACATAAATATTCCTTTTCATATTCTTTTCCTTTATGCTTAATCACAAGATACTGTCAACCATTTTGTTTAAATAATTCTAAATGTCTCACTTTACAATGAGTTGTGTAATAGAAGTATTAGTGATAGTTTTCTACACATAATAAAAACCTTTTCCCCCAAACTCTTATGTTTCAGCCATAAAATGCTCATATATCTATTTTGCTTATGCAGAATTTTAGTATCAGGTCATATGATTCCCAATCAGTGAGGAATTGCCAAAATTTTTAGATATTAGTGAGAATTGGAAGTTTAGCTTCAAGGGCCTGTGTTGGTATCATGGTTTGAGAAAAGAACCATGGGACTTGAAATATTTGTTTTAAATATTGCAAATATACCAGTAAAATTATAACAGGTCACATTCTTATTTTTTAGGACTTAAATGAATTTAAGGAGATGACAACATGTGTTTTCCCCAGGTAAGCTTTCTTTGAGGATTTGCCTTTGGTTTAAAACAGCCATCAGGGCATCCATAATTACACATAGGTATAAGGCAATGGCACCCCACTCCAGTACTCTTGCTTGGAAAATCCCATGGATGGAGGAGCCTGTTAGGCTGCAATCCATGGGGTCGCTAAGAGTTGGGCACGACTGAGCGACTTCACTTTCACTTTTCACTTTCATGCATTGGAGAAGGAAATGGCAGCCCACTCCAGTGTTCTTGCCTGGAGAATCCCAGGGATGGGGGAGCCTGGTGGGCTGCTGTCTATGGGGTCGCACAGAGTCGAACACGACTGAAGTGACTTAGCATTAGCATACAGTAATTTATTAAAACCATTGGATCATGGTGACAGTTCAGTTTGCATAAGCTGGAAAATGGCTTAATAGTTCCACCTTGCTGATGTTTGCTTTTACAAATGATGATTATGTTTGTTGTTAAAATTTAAAAATCAGAATTTGATCCAAGGGTGAAAATGGACAGCAGCTGCTTTTTTCTCATCCTGTCTCCCACTGTCTGAGGGACCTGGGAGGTCTGCTTGAGTTGGCGTTTGTCTCTCTTGTCTGTTGGGTGAACCTTGTCACAGTGAAGCATCCAGTTGAGGGTATTCAGTTGAATATTGAAGATGGTTGAATATATAGTTGGATATGTTGAGAGTATTCTGTCGTCGGTCAAAAACTGTCTGGCTAGAGAACTCCTTTTTCGCAACTTTGTCAGTGCCTTAGCCTGTTGGTATTGTCCATGGTTAGTGTGGTGTGTTCTGATAGATCCCACATCAGCCGCATGGAGCCCTCAGAGCAAGAGTCTACATCTGAGGACCTGTCTGCAGAGGACTTGGAGCAGTTGCTCTTTCAGCCAGACTATTTCTGTCCAATTATCTGCAGTACTCATATTTATATGAGAGGAAATAGTATTTTTATATGAGTGTGTGTGTGTGTGTGTCTCTCTCTCTCTCTTTTTTCTATTATTGCAATCTCTGAAGCAGAGTAGTGAGAAATAACAGTTGTATGAGACTGCAAATGCAGTTTTTGACCCTTCAGGATGTTATATTGTACAGATCTGGGTAGTGGTAGGAGATGATAAGAGCTTGGGAGCATCAGGCCTGCCGCAGTGTTGGAACCATGTGCAAACGCATGAGGATGACTTACCCTTGATGTCAGTGTAAGCCCGTGCCCTCTAGAACTTGTGCTCTGGGTGTGGGCTTCCCCACAGCCTCCTGATGAAGTGCCGGGATGAGGGGACCGTGTCCTCAGTCTGACGTAGTAGAGATGTAGATGACTGATGTGCCTAACGCCCCCATCCACAGTTATTCATTGGAGTAAAGTACATTTTGAACATTGCTATCCATTTTGTTTACCTTTTTAAAAAATTCTGTTTTTAGGCTCTTGGATACAAAATTGATGGCCAGCACACAACCTTTTAAGGTATTTTCAAAATCAGAACTATTGTTGATAAGTTATAGTTTGAAATTTTCCTGATTGCTGCTAACAGCTTTAGAATTCTGGTCAATTAATGTCACTTTCCAATACAACTTCCCCCCTTACCCGCCTCTTGTTCTCTGAAAAAACAAAAAAGATAAAAAAGAAATTGAGGAAAGACTAGAAATAAATAGGTCAAAATGTGAATAGCAGTTGTCTTTGGGTAGTGGAATTGTGGGAGTTTTTTCCTTCTGATTGTAAATTTTTAATGTTAAAACATATAATGAATTTTTGAATAGATTACAGATGCATACACTCATTCCTTTTCCTTATTTTACATATTTTGGATATATAGTCTAATCAAGAGAATTCAGGTAAAAATATAATCATTTGCTTCTTTCTGAAGTGAGTTTATATGGCTGAGTGAAATGAATGCCAGAACAGTATAGCTTTCTGGCCAAAGGTCTGTAGATACTTAACACATCTGTAAAAACTTTTCATATGATTATACTTCGCACACGGTGGGAATTAAACTTGTGGTTTCTCTCTCACATTGAAAAGAAGGACTCCTGTGTTTCTTTAAAGAACACAAGGGGGCAGTGCTAGATACTTTTTTTGGTCCTGATTCTTGGTGACTCTGAGCTGACGGCAGCTCCTCCCTGTGCTTCCTGTTTGTAGGATTTCATTAACAACACAGCCCTTGCAGAACTGGAGAAGCGGTTAAAAGAGACACCTTTCAACCCTCCTGAAGTTGGTAAGAATATAAACGACCCCAGAAAGCTCCACACTCTCAATAATTATGGATGTCTATTATAGAAGAAAGGTAAAACTGTTTTAGAAACTACATATGTTGTACATTTATAAATTTTGGCTGAATTAACTTGCTCATACCCTTGGTTGAGTTGCTGTTTTCTGAATGAAGATGATCTTCTAATCCTACCTCTATTTTGCATGGGTAGGATTGGGTAGCCTGTTCGTTGAGAAGTTTAGCAATTGAATCTTCAGGGCTTTTTGTTTCTTAATGCTTGGAATTGTCCCCAAACTTTATGTGTCTTCCTTTTGGTTTAAGCAAAGACAAAAAGCTGCTGATTAATTGTCAGCGGTAGAGTGAAAATATACTTTTTGTCTCAGGAAAGCCCAAGAACTGGGTTTACAGATGAGGAAGGTGGGGGCTCCACCTCTGCCTCCTTCAGAGATAGCTTAGGCACTGCACAGCAGTGGTGAGGAAAACCAGAGGAGGGAGGGACGTTTCTCAGGCGTGCAGATGTCCGCACCTCTGGCCGTGGGCCCACCCCTGTGTTTGGTGAGCCTTCAGGTGTTAGTTGCGTCCTGGTTCCCCTTGGCCTCGGTTATGCTGCTAGTATCATAATCAACATCCCACTAGCTGTAGCCTGCAAGCTTCCTGAGAAATCGACGATGGGACTGATGGCTCAGAAACTGACAGTGGAAGGTACTAAAGCAGCCAAGATGGCAGTCATTTGCTTTCCTTTCTGGAATAGTCCAAAAAAGGAATTAAGAAAGGGGTGGGGGGAGAAAACCTAGACCTTTCCTCTAACAATATAATGGACAGTATAATGGAAATAATTGATTTTGGAAATAAGTGTTTCAGCTGGTGGTAGAGTAGAGGCCATGACTTAGTTGGCTATCATGTTAAAAGACTTTTCTTTTAAGCTTAAAATCTAATATTCGATACTTACTGAGGTTAAAGAATTCTTGCTTAAAGAGCATTGTATTGATATAAAAACAATTATAGCTTTTTCATTGTTAATTTCCACTCATGCTTTTGATTCTGTTGTAACCTTTTTGATACTCATTTACAAAATGGTTCTAGGAAATAACTATTTATGAGTTACAGTTTTATCCCGTTATTTCCATATAATATTCCAGTAAGGAGAGTTTAGTCTAAAGCAGGTTCAGTAAAGCTCATTCTCTCAGCATCTGTGTATATCACTGTGACCAGAGAGGCATGTCATAAAACGGTTTCTCCCATGAAGATGTGCCATGTTGCAAGAGCAGCGTTACAGCAAATTCTGATCTGTTTTTGGACTTGTTTGTGCTTTCCATTTTTATATCTGAGCTCGGAGACATAGTGAAGGACACTGTTGACTTGAGCTGCCAACCTTGATGGGAGTCTTTGGCTTTTGGGGCGGGTGAGCTGGCGTATTGCAGATAACAGTTACAGAGTGTTTACCACGTACCAAACGTGGCATGAGAGCTTTACTTACTTGAGCTCATTTGATCCTCCAAAAGCCTAACGAGGGAGCTCTGATTGTCATCGCCCTTCTACCATGGTGGAGGCCCAGAGGGGGCAACGTGCCCAAGATCACATAGCAGCTAAGTGATGGAGCAAAGATTCAAACTCAGACAGTGGACGCCGGGGGCCATGCTCTTAGCCGTTGCTCTGAGGTCCCCAGCTTCCGGGATCTAATGCCTGATGACCTGGGGTGGAGCTGATTTAATAATAATAGAAATAAAGTGCACAATAAACGTAATATGCCTGAATCATCCCCAGACCACCTCCGCCCCCGTGGAAAATTTGTCTTTCATGAAACTGGTCCCTGGTGCCAAAAAGATTGGGGACCACTGCTCTGAAATACCCCTTGCATCCCAGTCAGAGGAGGAGTCATGGTCACAGGAGTGAGTTATGCATGGTTGTAAATAGCATCCAACAGCATGCAGTTGGGAGGCGTGTGGCTGAGTCTTTGATAACGTAACCAAGACACTTCTCTAGTCTAGACCAAAGCCCTCATTTTCAGTGACTCTGTTATCTCAAGATCTTGTGTGGAGAGAATTAAGGAGATAGGTTTCTTTTTGCTTATTTAGGGTGTTTCTGCCGCACAGACATCTGGATTTGGCAGGGCAGCATGCTTACCAGTCTTCATAATTTGTGACGACCTTGGGAAGACTGTGTTTTCTTTTTTCTCTTTAGAAAGTGCAGAAGGCTTTCCAAGTTATGACACGGCTTCTGAACAGCTCCACGAGGCAGGCTATGATGCTTATATCACAGGACTGTGTTTCATCTCCATGGCCAACTACCTAGGTACACACTGTACCTGTCTCTGTCAACACACATGGCCCAGGGGGATCTTCCCTGTCTACCCTTTCCCTGGGATCCACTCACCCAGTAGGAAGTGGGAGGGTTTTGAGGGAGGAGGGGGAGGGGGTTGGGAGGGGGGATGGGGAGTGCACAGAAAGAACCATCAGACGCTTACCTGGGGTTGTGGTGCTTGGTCCACATGAGCACTTATTTTACCCTTGCAGAACCATACTGTTGATTGCAGGATATTTTTTTCAGGCTTTGTTTTTCCTTGACTGTATGTGATATTCTGCTTCTTTTCTTCATTAGGTTCTTTTCTTAGTCCTCCAAAGAGTCATGTGTCTGCCAGATCAAAACTCATCGAACCTTTTTTTAACAAGTAAGTAATCAGAGTCCCAGTGCCCCAGCATCCTCTGCTGGTGGACGAGCCCAGTATCTGGGATGTCAGTGAGGGGTGACTGGGAGCTCTTGGCATTTGTAGATAAGACATTTCTCATCACTGGTGACTCAGATGTTTTTTGAAAAACAGAAATTGACCTTTTCGAAAAGAATGTATTCAATATTTGCTAGAAAAAAAAGAAAGAAAACATTATGAAAGGTAGCACGTCTCTTTCAAAACAAAGGACGGGTGGCTTCAGAATTTAAATGACCCACGAGGGAGTCTCTGTGTATGTGTCTGTGTACACAGTCAGACCTAACTTAACGCCAGCAGGCTTTACGAGTGCGAGTATTCATGCTTGCATTATTACCTAATTAAATAATGTCCTTTCTGAGAAGATGTTGGTTACACAGATGACTTCTGAGATAACCTGTGGAGCAGTTTTGATGGTCATTGCATCCTGAGCCCTCATCTGAATGGATGCGGTGAAGTTGCACCTTCACCATTGGAGGAAGTCAGTGTGATTGCAGGGAAATGTCTACTTTCAGAGCATTTCCAAAGAATCTCTAGATTGTTACTTCAAAGTGAGGCTGGTGCTTTCTTGGCACAGTTGAGACTAAAGTTGTGAATGTGATCATCAAGCTGGCCACAGCATGGCTTTGTGCCAGGGCCCCAAGCCTTCGTCTCTACCCCAGCGCTCTTCACAGGGCTGGTTCTGGGAGGTTTAGGTGAGCCAGATAGAAGTGGGAGCCCACATCACTCACCACTTCTGCGAGAGCCATTTCAGGGTCGGCTTGGTGACATCATTTCCTTATATGTGGCGTTTTACATTTCTATCAGTGCTCTCCTGAGTAAGAATGCCGTCTCCTCCAGAGTCTGTATAAATTCTGGTATCACAGTGCTTGTTCATAGGTGCCATGCTACAGTCAGAAGTTAATTCCAAACATCTGGATTCCTACAGGCTTGCAGTCTGTGTTGAGTTAGTGAATTCTGTCATCCTGTGGCTTCTTCCTTTTTAAATCTTTGTTCTTTTCTGTGGAAGTTCTTTTCTGTGGAAGTTCAGAGGTAAATGTGTTTGACTTTTCAAAAACATCTTTCACATCAAAAAAAAAAATCTTGCAAAGAGGACTGGGTAACAATGTAGCGTATATGGAAAATTAAGTTGAATTTTTCTGCATGGAAAATGAATTCTGCCACCAGTTGAGTTCTTGCTATCTATCCAGTTCAAAATGGGATTTTCTAACCCCTTAACTCTACATTCGGAGAAGGCAATAGCACCCCACTCCAGTACTCTTGCCTGGAAAATCCCATGGACGGAGGAGCCTGGTAGGCTGCAGTCTCTGGGGTCACTAAGAGTCGGACACGACTGAGCGACTTCACTTTCACTTTTCACTTTCATGCATTGGAGAAGGAAATGGCAACCCACTCCAGTGTTCTTGCCTGGAGAATCCCAGGGACAGGGGAGCCTGGTAGGCTGCCGTCTATGGGGTCACACAGAGTTGGACACAACTGAAGTGACTTAGCATAGCATAACTCTACATTGGGGGCAGTGTTTATCTTTGTAAATCTTTGGACCTCTTATGGCATCAACCATGGAACCTGTGAGTGACACTAAATGCATATGGATTGTGGCCTTTCTGACATTTTTACGCATGTGATGTTAAGTTTGTCATTCAGCAGTATTTTGCAACTGGGGAGATGTTTACTGCCGTTTAAATATTTAAAACAACAATCCTGCTTCTGCACTAAAATCAGCTCCTAATAAAGTCAGGTGATGGTTGCAAATGGGGGTGGATAGAGGCTGTCTCTTGTTTATCAGTCATCTGTGTGGCCAAAATGAAGGGCAGTCAAAGTAGGCTTTGGTTTCTAAGTTTAAGTGAAGTGAAAGTTGCTCAGTCGTGTCCAACTCTTTGCGACCCCATGGACTATACAGTCCATGGAATTCTCCAGATCAGAATACTGGAGTGGGTAGGTGTTCCCTTCTCCAGAGGATCTTCCCAACCTAAGGATCGAACCCAGGTCTCCTGCTTTGCAGGAGGATTCTTTACCAGCGGAGCCACAAGGGAAGCCCTTTAAAAGTTTAAATAAGACTTTATATATTTCTAGATCAATTTAGTATTGCTAATTATGTGTGAAGATATTTCTCAGAAGAATTGGGCAGTAAACACATAACTTCACTTTTAAATGGGGCTGGTGTCCATTCAGATTATTTTTTTTGCTAAAACCTAGATGCATACCAAAAATAGTTGAGGTTTAGGAATCCTCCTGTGATATTGCACTGAAAATTCTTGCCCAGTTTGATTTTTTCTCTATTTTTCCCTATCTGTGAAGGAAGAATTGTTTCTTTGTCTTTGAAGGGAAAAAATATTCTAGCAGGATTTAAAGTGCAAAATAAGGACTATTTTTATTCTATATCGGACTAGTTTGGTTAAGTACAGCCACCCATTCTGAACCCGTTAAGAAAATGGGAAAAGCGGTTGCTTTTGATGTTGTAAGTGGATGCATATTCAGTTGCTCAGATGTGTCCAACTCTTTGTGGCCCCTTCGACTGTAGCCCACCAGGCTTCTCTGTCTATAGGATTTCCCAGGCAAGAATACTAGAGTGGGGTTCCATCTTCTCCTCCAGTGGATCTTCCTGATCCAGGGATCAAACACGCATCTCCTGCATCGGCATGTGCGTTCATTATCACTGCACCACCTGGGAAGCCAATATTGACCTCCTTCTTACTTAAATGCAGGTTTCATTTAGGATATTAAACCTTGATTTTGTTACTTTTCTTCAAGATTGCTCTTGTAAAAAGACGTCCAACAATTGCTATCAGTATTATCTCAACCGGTTGATTTTAGAAGAATCTAAATTTTTCTGAGGGTTTATTTGTTTTTGTTGTTGTTCAGTCACTAAGTTGTGTTGGACTGTTTGTAACCCCATGGAGCACAGCATGCCTGGCTTTCCTGTCCTTCGTTATCTCCCAGAGTTTGCTCAAACTTGTGTCCACTGAATCGGTGATGCCATCCAACCATTTCATCCTCTGTCACCCTCTTTTCCTCCTGCCCTCAATCTTTCCCAGCATTAGTGTTTTCCAATGAGTCAGCTTTTTGCATCAAGTGACCAAAGTATTGGAGCTTCAGCTTTAGCTTCAGTCCTTCCAATGAGTATTCAGGGTTGATTTCCTTTAGGGTTGACTGGCTTGATCTCCTTGCTGTCCAAGGGACTCTCAAGAGTCTTATCCAGCACCACAGTTTGAAAGCATCAATTCTTTGGCGCACAGCCTTCTTTTTGGCACCTGGCTTTTCTCAGTGTAAGCTTAACCAAACATGCATAGCCTTAATACGAATTTGGGTGGACATGAGACGACTTACACGTGCAAATAATATTTTGCTCTGCTCTCACAAGATTTATGTTTAAAAAGTAAACCTTGAGTGAAGATAAACCCAGTATTTCTGCATTATTTTAAATTAGCATCTGACTGCCTTAGGTGTTTCTTTTGGGGAAGCTTTACCGAGTCTGCTAATGAGAAGATCCCAAGACAGTTGTTGCTTGAGCAGATTGCAGAAATGGAGTGTAGTACAGGGCACTTTGTAAGCCCAGTTTGTCCAGGGAAATGTCCCAGTAGGACTTTGCAAGGTACCACTTTTCTCTTTCCTTTCCTGGGCACCTTGCGTGTTTCTCCCTTCCTTTTTGGACTCAGAATGAAAGTCCTAACGTTGCTGAATGATGGAAATCGGGCTGAGACCACTGCTAATGACTGGCTGTGTGCAGCGTGCTCTTCCTCTGTGTTGTGGGCTCTCTGCTCAGGAATTGGTTTGCCTTCTTTTATGACCTTGGTCAGTTTTCATCAATGCATAGAAAACCAGACTTAGAGAAGATCTTTTGGTCAAATCCTTTTAGCTCCAGAAGGAGCTAAAAATATTCTCTGCTTATTCTTTTTATTGCACGACAGAAAGCACATGATCAGACTTTAGTGTTATGTTTTATTAACAGCCATCTGTTTCTGCAAGACCCCTTGAGCTCTCTTGTATTAATAGATAACCTTTTATGAAGGGTTTTGGGGAAAGGTTATTTTCGATTTTCCTCAGTTCTTAGAAGGAGGAAGGAAATGAGCACGTATCTTATTTTGGCCAATCTCTAAGTAGTGGGATTAAAAAGGAAGAAGTGCCTGCACTTTACTATATAGGACAGCTGCGTCATGCTTGGCACAAGTGTTCTGAATTTTTTTAAAAGTCTCTATTGAATTTGTTACATTATTGCCTTTGTTGTTTATGTTCTGGCTTCTTGGTGATGAGGCATGTGGGATCTTAGCCCCTGGACCAGGGATTGAACCCACACTGCCTGCAGACCACCAAGGAAGTCCCGTAGTGTTCTGAATTTCAACAGGAGTCTTCCTAGGATGACAGGGCCATGTGTTCCATCTAAGCTGAAGATAAGACAATTCATTTCCTCCTCTGTAAAAACAGGACTGGAACTATCCCCCTCCCATGTAAGTTATAAAAGTCACATGAGATGCAAAAGGACTTTGATAGTTTCTCAGACTTAGTAGGTGGCCAGGGTCTATTATTTTCCTTTCCTGAAGTACAAGAGAATTTGACATGCTGGGAAATTCAAAACAGTCGATATCGTAGCAGCATGAGTTTTTATGTTTTTAGTTTCATGATAGAGAAGAAAATGGAGTGAAGTGCCGATTTAAAACTGGAGCAAATGTGAAGCATCCACTTTCCCTATACACCTTTTAGTGTTTGCTTAAGAAAAATCAGAGGAGAATGAAGTATGTCAGATTGGTGCATAATAGAAGCAAGATTGCTTTGATTTGAAACATTTTAGAAAGTTTTGTTATGCAGATGAATCCAGCAATTTATGGAAGGTTGTGTAGGTACACAAAGCAGTGATAAGTGGCGAGTGGGAGGAATGATTACGGCGCCTGAGATAAAGCACACTGATGTCTTCTCCCTTTTCCTCCATGGAGAGCAATCATGTGCGGGCAGTAAGTTCTTTCTGCTAATATGCCTGTGCTTCCCCTTTAACATCAGAGAGATTTTTTAAACTGAAGGGTTGTAGAAAAACAAAATACTTCAGATCCGCGCGGAACCTCCTTTCGCTGGTGCTGGACGTGAGCCACGCTTATTGTCTCAGTTACCAGCAGCCACGCTTCATGTTGAACCCTGTCGTTCACTGCGTGACCCACGGGTCCGAAAGCGCAGACCCTGCTTGTCTTTCATGAGAGTAGTACCTGCGCCCCTGCAGGGTAGCCCTCAGCTTACCTTCTCCTGTCCTGCCTGCCCCTTCTCATACAGAGGAGTAAAAGGTGCTGGAGCAACAAGAAGGCAAGGCCAGTCTGTCCATGTGTGCTCAGTCGCTCAGACAGAGTGTCCAACTCTTGTCACCCCATTGACTGTAGCCCACCAGGCTCCTCTGCCCATGGAAATTTCCAGGCAAGAATACTGGAGGAGGTTGTCAATTCCTCCTCCAGTGGATCTTCCTGACTCAGAGATCAAACCCAAATCTCTTGCATCTCCTACTTTGGCAGGTGGATCTTTACTAATGTGCCACATGGGAAGCCTCCCAGCAATTGCTGTCAGGTTTTAGCATCTTGGGGGATGCAGCCAATATGTCTTTACTGAGATCCTGTTAAGCTTGGGTATCAATTAAGTCCATTGTGGTTCTTTTTTTAAAAAATAATTTAATTTGTTTATTTTTGGCTGTGCTGGGTCTTCGTTCCTGCTCTGGCTTTTTCTAGTTGGGCTGTGTGGGGGCTACTCTAGTTGCAGTGCTCGGGCCTCTCATTGCAGTGGGTTCTCTTGTTGTGGAGCCTGGGCTCTAGGGTGCTCAGACTTAGTAGCTGTGGCCTGTGGGCTCAGTAGTTGGTGGTTCCCAGGCTCTCGAGCACAGGCTCAGTAGTTGTGGTGCGTGGGTTCAGTTGCTGCATGGCATGTGGGATCTTCCCAGATCAGGGATGAAACCCTCATCTCCTGCATTGGCAGGTGGATTCTTTACCACTGAGCCACCAGGGAAGCCATTCCATTGTTTTAAGTGTTAGAGTAATTTCCCCAAGAGCTGTCCAGCTTGACAACATAAGCGAGAGTGCAACACAGTTTGTGCTGTTGGGAAGGCCTACCTGTGAGTGTCACAGTGCTCAACATAATGGGTTTCCATATGCGTTTCACGTGTTAAAATCACTTGGTTAATTTCTCTGGTAGAACTGCTTCACTTCAGGGCACTGTGTAATAGAGAGCAGTTGTGGTCTCTGGGATCGGGTACCTGGATTTGAATCCCAGCCCCGCTCCCTACACCTGGATGCCCTTGAGCAAGTTACGCTCAGCTTCCTCATCTGTAGTTGAGAACAGTGGTACCCATTGGATAGGGTTGCCATCAGAGTGACATGGGAGAATGTATGTAAAATGCACAGTGCCTGACATGTCATAGGCCTCAGTCAGCTTGTCACTGCTTTGCGGACATTTATACTTTGAAGATGTGCTTCTGTTGCCCAAATGCTGGGAACAAATGGAGAGCTTTTTGTTTTTAAAGAAAATACCGTATAATCATATCTTTGGTACTGTAGGCCTCCTATAAGGTGGGCTTTGTATTCAGTTATGAGCCTTGATCAGAAAAAAGAGGGAGAGGAGGATAAAGCGTGCTTGTAACTCCGTGGTGCTCAGGAAGATTTGCATGTACATCTTTTTTGCTTTTTATTTCCCCCTTTGAGGCATATGGTCATATCTCAGTCTTTGGGCTGGGCAGCATTTCTAGTTGTAGGTTTTTACTGGGAGAGGAAAGTAAAGAAGTAGCATTTACTAAGTGACCTTTTGAAAGTGGTTTCTTTTTGTTTTTTTTTACCAGCTTTATTGGGATATAAATTTGCACACCATGCAATTCACCCATTTAAAGTGTACAATTCAGTGGTTTGGGGTATATGACATTATGCATTTTTTAAAAAATTATGGTAAACTCTATGTAACATACAATTTGCCGTTTTAATGACTTTTAAGCGTACAATTCAGTGGCAGTAAGTACATCCACAGTGTCACACAGCTGCCACCGCTATCTGTTTCCAGAACTTTTTCCTCACCCCAAACAAACTCTGTGGTCATTAGGCAGCAATTCCCCATCCCCTGCTCCCCTCAGCCCCAGGTAAACCTCTCACCTGCTTTTCTGTCTACGAATTTGTCCTTTTGTGAGCTGTTTCTTCTTGAGCAACTCATTGCTCCAGTGAGATCTTAATCTATTGAAACAATACCCTGGGTTTCCCAAATCAGCGTTGGCTTGGTTTGACTGCCCGGAAACTGAGTGCCCTGGTTTTCATAAAGGTGAAAGACAAGGTGAGTCTCGAGCACATGAAAATAGCCTAGAGTGTGGGGCTTCTTAAGACTAGAAACTAGTGCTTGTTTCCAAACCAGTTGTTGAGTTCTCCAGGCAAGGGGTGCTTGCCTCAAACTGATACTGCCTTATCTAATTTCTGCCTTGCAACCTTGTTTTCCCAAAGAGTTATCAGGCAAGCTGCTTCTATGGCTTTATCAGAAGGCCACTTTTGATGTGGGCATAGGCCACGCCACATAGCTCTATGCGGTGTGCTAGCCCTGTGGGCCCCCAAGGGCTGTCTACATGTGGGCCCATTCTAGCCTTGGATTGGCTCTGGTTACTTTAAAGTACATGTCTCTCTAGCTTAATAACTTGTTTATCATTACAATTTGTAGAGGTTAGAAAAAATCAGTCCCTGGGTATATGTTTAAGCAGCCTGCCTCCTTAGCAGGATATCATCTCAGTTTCCTGTGATTCCTATTTGAATCTCCACAAGCTTGGTAGGTGACCTAAAACAAGAGACATTTATTCTTTCACAGTTCTGGAGGCCAGAAGCTTGAAATTAAGGTATAGGTGTGGCTGTGCTCCTTCCACAGGCTCTGGAAAGGATCTGTTCCTCGCCTCTCGAGCGCCTGGCGATGCTGGCACTCCTTGGCTTGTCACCGTGTCACTCCGGTCTCTGCCTCCCCTCTGTGTGTATCCCGTCTCTCTCTCTTGTAAGGACAGTTGTGATGGTATTTAGGGTTCACTTGGGTAGTTCGGGATACGTCCTCATGTAAGGTCCTTAACCTGATTTCTAGTTCCATCTGCTAAGATCCTTTTTTCAAAGAAGACAGCATTCAGAGGTTCTGGGAATTAGGATGTGAACCTATCTTTTTGGAGGCCCATTTATAGGCATGTTGGTAGTAAAGTCAGTATTCAATTTAGGTAGTCCTTGCCTTGCTTTGGCCCTGGCTGTAAGCAAGTAGGTCATAGTTACTTCCAAGACTGTTTCACAGTTTATTTATATGAGTCAGAGGTTAGCAGGATACCCTAAGAAATTTAGAAGAGAAGAAGTGAAGAGAAGTGAAGTCGCTTAGTCGTGTCCAACTCTTTGCAACTCCATGAGCTGTAGCCCGCCAGGCTCTTCTGTCCATGGGATTTTTCAGGCAAGAATACTGGAGTGGGTTGCCATTTCCTTCTCCAGGGGATCTTCCTGACCCAGGGATCAAACCCAGGTCTCCTGCATTGCAGGCAGATTCCTTACCGGCTGAGCCACGAGGGAATTTAGACTAGCTGCCAAGTATCTTCTCCACTGAACATCTTCCATGGTTCAGAGTATTTCACCCACAACGACTATAATTTCTGACAGCATCCCTGCTGCTAAGTCACTTCAGTTGTGTCCGACTCTGTGCGACCCCGTAGACGGCAGCCCAGCAGGCTTCCCCGACCCTGGGATTCTCCAGGCAAGAACGCTGGAGTGGGTTGCCATTTCCTTCTCCAATGCATGAAAGTGAAAAGTGAAAGTGAAGTCGCTCAGTCGTGTCCAACTCCTAGCGACCCCATGGACTGCAGCCCACCAGGCTGCTCCGTCCATGGGATTTTCCAGGCAAGAGTGCTGGAGTGGGGTGCCATCGCCTTCTCCGAGACAATGCTAGTGTCACTGAAAGATTTCTTTCTCTGCATGTTTGGCTTGAGCAGTGATGCTAAAAGATGTTGACTTGGACCACCGGATCACGTGCTACCAGTTTCCTCTGACATTTTACAGTCTGCTGTTTTATAGGTCCAGCAGACGTTGCCTTTGTACAATGTTTAGTTTAACACTTTTATTTGATGTAATTTGATATGGTTCATTTGATGGAGACTGTTTAAATGAGCTGCTGACTTTCTTTCTTTTTGCCTTTCTTCCCCACACCCCGCTTGTTTCTTGCGTTACATCTGTGAGAAGGAAAATGAGTTGGCTTTGGGACAAATGTCGGGTAATGCTCTATTTGTCAAGACATCAAGTGACTGGACTGGAAATTGCACGTGCACCCCTCTCCCCAGCCCTGAGTGAAATGAAAATAGCTGGTGCCACAGTGACTCCTCTACCCGGTGGTTGCCCTCTCATTTTACACAAGAGCTTTAGTGAGCAAAATAAACAAGCTTATTTTGTGAGCGATGTCTGCATGCTTCCTACCCTGGATGATAAAATTAGTTTTTTATGGCGCATAAATATGTATAATGATGAGCCCTTGCATATACGGTTCTCATGAAGTACTTTTTACTACTGTGCCCTGAAGGAAATACCAAGACCATTTGCAAGAACAGTAGAGCTGGCAGTCGTTAAAGGTTTCAGTTTTCCTCTGGAAGGCTTGGGACTTGGAGTTAGGTGCAAATTAATTCACCACTCAAATCGTGTTGAGATGAGATTGTACTCGGCATCTCCGTATTCCAGTCTGCAGTGGCATAAGAGGAGTGCAGTTTTGCTTGGAAATCTGTTCTTTGAGGTAAAGCTTTTTAGGAAGAGACGTGTGGTCTTGAACAAATGCACATGTTTACTCTTTAAATGAAATACTGAGTTTCTAGGTGGAAGAATGAAAAGTTTGGGGGCTGGAGGGTTTTCCTTTTGTTCAGGCAGAACCAGAGTAAGCACTATCCTCTTTTATGAAGACAGGCTGTAACATCAGAAATCCTTCTAGATCATTCAGGCCTGTGTGTATGTGTACAGATCTGACCTTACAGAAAATAAAGCTCTTGTATTCAGATACCTCATTATCTCACTCACCCCTAAGATGCGCCGATTCACAGGGTTTTCCTGATGGTGATCATGGTGTGTGGGGTTGTGTGTGACCGCGAGGCCCGAGGCCCGGGTAGCAGCTGCTTCTGCACTGCAGATGTGGAAAGGTTGCCCTTTGACCTGCAGCAGCGTGGCTGTCTTCTCTGCTCCTTCATCCTGGTTGCCTTCCTCAGTCCACCCAAAGCTCTTCTCAGAAAGCAACCTCATTTCTTATATCTGGACTCTGCCCCATTGCACGAAGCTATAATTTAATCAGCCCTTAGAGCATTGCCAAAAAATACCAACAAAAGCCTATGTCTGAGATCTTACATCTCGAGTTCTTGCACTAGAGGTGATTCAGGACGCGCGTCCTCATTTGTCCCTTGGAGGCTCCTGTGGGGACTGAGGCTCACTGTTTCACGTGAGGCTGTGGGAGGAGCTCAGGTTAAAAGCCCGATGTGAGGGGGTATGGGCTTCCCAGGTGGCACCAGTGGCAAAGAACCCGCCTGCCTGCCAGTGCAGGAGAGGTACGAGACGTGGGTTCAGTCCCTGGGTCAGGAAGATCCTCCGGAGGAAGAAATGGCAAGTTGCTCCAATATTCTTGTCTGGAGAATTCCACAGACAGAGGAACCCGGTGGGATTGCACAGTTGGACACGACTGAAGTGATTTAGCTCACATGCACGTGAGGGGGTACCTGGCAGAGAGAAGGTGAGGTCTTTAGTGTAAGACTAGTAATGGGGAAACTTTGGGTCTGAATCTGTCTCTGCTCCCATGATGGCCAAGGGTAAGCCACTGGAGCAGGAAAAAGCTGCTTCCTCGTTCCCTGTGTGATAGGACCTGGTGCCTGTCCCCCAGACAACCAGAGGATCAGAGGAGGCTGAGTGTGCTGTAACAAACACTTATTTTAGTCAGGAACCTTGTCCTTTTAAAAAGTAATATATTCTTACCTGATTGAAGCACAAATTACCCACTTGTAATTCCACCAGCCAAAATAAAACTGTCATTTGGTGTATTTCCTGCTAATGTGTTTTCTCTCTGTATTTCATGTATTAATTGAGATTGTACTGTTATATAATTTGGTAACTTAAAAAAATTCAATAAAGGATTTTTCAAAAGACGTTAACGCCAGTGGTTAGCAGCGTGGCGTTGCTGGTCTTCAGTGGCGGGTCTGGTGAGCATCGTGTTCCGCTTACAACCTAACCCGTGTGTCTGGCCTTCTGTCAGCTGCACACCCACTGCCCTGCGCTGGGTATTACTGGTTTTTTGCCAGTTGTCTTTTTTTTTTTTCTTTTAAATTTATTTATTTGGCTCTGCTGGGTCTTCATTGCGGCATGCGGGATCCTTAGTTGAGGTATGTGAACTCCTGTGGGATCATGATTTGCAGCATGTGGGATCTAGTTCCCTGACCAGGAATTGAACCCAGGGCCCCCCTGCACTGGGAGTGCAGAGTCTTAGACACTGGACTACCAGGGAAGTCCTGCCAATTGCTTCTTTGAGTGGCCCCGAGTGCAGGTCATTGATCCACTGTCTTTTTCTGCCATCACTTAGCAGCAGTGGAAACCATGCTGCTGCAGGAGCAAAACGAAATATTTCCTTTCATTTCTGAATAGACTTGTTGGCTTTACGTTGTAGACTTGGTCATGCGGAATTTTAATGAACCGTAATGATCTTTTTGGTTCCCAGAGGTTTCCGCCTCTGCAAAATATTCCTGAGTCACCTTCAGGACTTCCTGTCTGCATTTTTGAATGTCACCTTTGCCCTTTATGTTTTCTTGAGCACAGCTGCATAAAGCAGGTTAATACCAGCACTGTTTGCCATCCATTTTCACATTGGACAACTGCAAATGATTCAGTAAGCCACAGTCCAAGACAAGCTCTTGTGTCATCAGAGAATACCCTTTGACCTTAGTGTACCTCTTTTGAGCTGCTCAGTGTGTCTTGTGCTTGCCAGAATCTGGGTCTGAAGCTTGTTGGTAAGGTCGGAGAATTTTGACAAGTTTGGAGAGTCTCTGTGTGTGTGTGTACCAGCCTTGGGGGCCGTATTTGTGGCTAAAGCTTGTGATGCTGGAGGGGCTGCTTTGTTGCCAAGTCATAGAAAGGGTTGGACTTTGGCCAGTGAGTTGCCAAGAGAGTGGTTTATGCCATCTTTTTTTTACTTTCTTCTTCAAAATGAAGAAAACAGTGGTCAGCAGTTGTTTCCCCCAGTTGACCTCCTGCAGAGGACTGAGCTGTTTGCCACAGTTGATCTCCTGGTTTCAGGAATGGTGGAAGCCTACGTTATCGCTGCCTGGATGTTGAGGTAGTCCTTGACGTTTGTTGTGGTAGTTTTGTGTTTCTCTTAAGTCAAAATAATTTACTGCAAACAAATCATTAAGACTAATACCTTTTTGGAGAAGTTGACACAAGTCATTATTACCCAGCTGATCAGTGAATCACCATTTGTGGAAATTAACACAGTCTTAAACATACTTTTTTTGTGTGAACCCAGTGATTTTCAGTTCCCAGGTTCTGAGTCAGTAGGACTTAGGTGGGTGGGGCCCAGGAATTTGCATTCCTATCAAGATGCCTGTCTGGGGAAACACATTTTGATAAGTGCTCAAGGTTCTAGGCTCCTAAGAAGCTTTATGTCTGAAATGAAATTCTTCTATGACTACAAGCCTTCTAACATAGTCTAGGCCACAGTGTCATACCGCCATGGTCAGAAAAGAATGTCAGCAGATGACTTTCCATGAGTGCCATGCAGCAGATGGGCAGCAGAGCTGGGTGGCTGTTTTGGACACAAAGGCATTGTCCACAGCCTATTCTTTGTAGCCTATTAAAAGGCTGAGCTGAAGTCACCCAGTCTGCTGAGTGAATGACCCCAGAGTATGGTGTGCTCCACCCTTGGATCTGTCCGGATGTTTGAAAGCCACGCTAAACAACATCGCCAGTGTCATCATGAACATTAAAAAACTGACAAATGCCCCAAAGGGTAGAGTTTATTTTATAGCATCTAGAATGTGAACATGAGTCACGTAGTGTGCTGGGATAGAATCCCAGTGTACGATTGGCCCTTGTATCAGGTGGGAACTTTAATTTTAGTCTTTGACAGAATCATTGTCAGTCCTTCAGAGAATAAGTGCAAAAATAGTGTTTCATCAGGAAGCTTGCAGGAACGTGGCCAGGGCCCCACACAGTCTTGTGTGTCTCTACCAAATTATAGCCGCCCTGAATCTTCACTGAAATAAAAATAACATTTCCTGCAAGCGATGGTGCGAGTGTGTTTCCAATATCTGCAGATGAAAGGCCTTCTGGGAGAGACTGTTCTTCAATACAATTCACAGGGAAGGAGCATCCTTTCATGTGCTTGTCAGTATTTCTGCTCGCCTAGTGCATTTCTCATACGTTAAAATGAAAACTGTTGGGTCAGATGAGCCAAACATGACGTATTTTATCAGATCATCCCAGGGTGTCAGTGTAGGCCATCTGACAGCCAGTCAGTATGAGGTGTGCATGCAATGAAATGTTTTAATTTTCCTTCAAAAGGGCAGGCGGGGATGCTTCCAGAGCAGTGGCCTGCAAACCGTCTGGCCTAAAAGGAGAGGGAGGCCCTCGGCGAGTTGACTTTGGGTCTGTTCCACAGACGCTCAGCTCCAGTTTTAGAATCGGTTTCCCAGTTGCATGGGGTACAGTCAGCCAAGTCACACACAGAATTGGTTTGCGTGTTCTTCCAGGGTTAGGGGTGATTTGCTTCTCTGTAAAGCCCAAACATGAAGGTGGAGGGATGAGTGAGAAGGGCTATTAATATAATTCATTTGGAAGGGGTTTCTATTTAGTTAAAGTATTGAGTAAGCAAACAAGGTAGTGTAGGATTAACTAACTTAAAAAAAATCTTTTGTTTCTGCTGAGAATAAATTTTTACTGAGTTTAAACAGAAATGACAACTTATAATCGAGATGAAATATTAAAGGACAAAGAGCCAGTGTAATGCTTGACAAAATGTATCTTTAAAAGTAAGAAAATATATATTTACATGGCAAGAGAACTGGGGAAGCCTGCTTTTTAAATGTCATCCTTGTTTGTATTTATAGGACAATAGATTTTTAAAAGAAATAAAGCAGCTGCACACTCAAACTTGTGATTTTACTTTATATTCGTCTCCCCACAGCAGGTGGGGTAGTGCACAGGATATACAGGATTGATTCTACTGGTGTTTTCAGTTGAACTTTCTCTAAGAAAATCTCTAGTTATTACCCCTGGGGCTCTCAGTTCTGGTAGCCTCTGTTTTCATTTTTAAGTTTAAAAAATAATCACAAAAGGATTTTTGGAGAACAAAACTCAGTTTCCCAAAACCATTGGCTGTTTTTTTTTCAGCACAGGGAGTGGGGAGTATTTTTTATTTTTGGTTTAATGATATTGGGTGTCTAACAAAGCTGTCACAATAGTATAAAATTTTGTGCTTTTTTTAAAAATTAAAAATTGTCCTGCAAGTTACTGATGTTTTGAATTTTTTGAAAGTTATCTTGAATTTAATTCTGTTGGAATGATGAACTGTAATTTACCCAGCCATACATGTTGTTGCATCTGGAGGTTGATTTTGATTACTGGTGTCTTTGAAGGTATAGCAGTGAACATCTTGTTGATTCAGTTTTTATTCTTCTGTTGAAATTTGGGTACACTATTTTTATAGTGGTTGATATGTTTCTTCAACTTTTACTGAAAGTTGTTTTGGGTTTTTTTTTTTTTTGGGTTTAGAGTTGGGAGCCATCTCTCAATTTACTAAATGGAGAATTGAGAATTATGTGAACCATAAAAATATTGATCCTTCTAACCCAGGACTAACTCATCAGGTTCTGGTTGTCAGTAGTAGTAACAACCACTTTCGAGGGGAATCTGTGCTTTTATATGTCTCATTGTTTTCTGGCATTGCAGGCGGTATCGATTAAACTGGGTGAACCAGCTACCAGATCCAGAATAGTACACTTGAACCTAAATTAGTGAACTAAAAATAAATTTGGTTTCTTAGCCATAGGATTTGGTTTATTAAATTGTAGGCTAGGCAACAAGTCCTCAAACCGCAGAGTACCAGGACTTTGTTTTTTCTGGCATTCACAGAACAGTGGTATTCATGCTGATGGTTCCATTTGTAAACTGGATCATGCCCTGCCTGGCTTTTGAATGCCTGGTAATAATGTGCCTTAATTGCAGGTCAGTGAAGCCAAACTAATTGCTTGTTGGGCAATTGGATTGCCTTTTTAATTTGCTGTATAATGCAGTCCCTACCAGAAATGCACAATATGCCGTTATCTAAATAAAACTCATTAAAATCATCTTACAGACAACAGAATGCCTGATATTTTGCCCACAATTTTGCAAATAAAAGCAAATTGAATGGCATTATGGAGAGCTGTAATTTAGAAGCACTCTTTTAAAAAGTGCCTTTGTATCCATTTTAAAAGTAGACATAAATGACTGCTATGGTTTCTATCAGTGTGATAGGTTTTTTGTTTGTTTGTTTTTACCGAGGATTATTTTGCTTCATGCTTTTAATATGTTTTAGATGGGAGTAATGAAAGTTTACCCAGTAAAATTAGTACTCATCCAATGATGGCATTTCAGTTTAAAAAAAGAAGAAAAGAAAGACACTGCTGACACATTCCTAGCTCACAAAACACCGGTCCGTAGGGATTACCTTTACGATTTGTGGGGACAGTTGTTCAAGGGGGTTAAGATGGTTGGCGCGCTGTAGGACTCGTTTTCTCTCAGTTTCTCTGGACTAACAGGGCAGTTCAGCAGAGGACTTGGTTTTGACTCTTTGATGACTAATTTTATTCATTTAGCTAATATTTATTGAGTAGCTCCTGAGTGCCAGGAACTGTTGTAGGTGTTGGGGATACCAGTTTTTGTTTTCTATTTATAATAAATACTTTAGACTCAAGAAGTATGCTCAGTCGTGTCTGACTAATATTTAGCTCTAGAGAAAGATGTGAAGTGGATCTTAAGACTCTTCAAAATGATTTTAGACATAAGGTAATATAATTAAGGAGCTTCTACGAAAGAATTTTCTAGATGTTTTTATCAGTTGCTTTTTTTTTTTTTTAAATAGAAGTTAGTCCATTATCCATTTTCCTTTTCTTTTGGTAGGTTGTTTCTTATGAGAGTCATGGATATCCCCTATCTAAACTTGGAAGGACCAGACTGTAAGTGAATTTTTATTTTCTCATTGCATCTGCACATTTAAGTGTGTGGTCTGGAAAGGATAACAGGAACAGAATTACTGAAGAAAGAGCTTTATTCACTTAAAAATAGCCAGTGATTTTGTGGTTGATATGAATAGTATGCTTAAGTTAATGTTACCCTTGGGCCTTGATTAACCCATCTCTTTACTTACATTTTCCAGTTTATACATGAGTTGAATTTAAAAATATATATATCTTCTCATCATTACTTCATTTTCACTCAGCACTCTGAGTTCATGATTTTCTATAAATACATTGTGTATGTAATTGATTTCAAGATGTACTAGCCGTGACAATAACAGTACATTTTCTATTGTCCAAGTATTTGAGTATGTATATATTTAAGTTTTGTGGTTAGGTTTTTTTTTCTCTTTGAAGACCTCGGACAACCATACTGTTTGAGAGGTAGTTGTTGCTACTTCCGATTGTTCTTTTCCATTGCTGTTTTTGTAGCCTTGGTAAATTGCCTTAATATATGCCGTAGGCATATAGAAACAGAGGAATTACACTTTATACAAAATGATAATAATCACTGCAGTAGAAGTTTGAGGACATACTGTGTTGCACTTCGTATTAGTTTTAATGCTCAAACCTGTCATCCTTGCAACAACTCTGTGCGCTGAGTCTCGTCATCCCCAGTTTATAACCATGAGTGGTTAGGTCTCTCGCTCTGAGTTGCACAGTCAAGTGGTAGGTGTGGGATTAGAAAGCAAGATTGTGACTCGGGCCTGCGTCTGTTCAAACAGTCCATTCAGTTTGGACAGTGCATTTTTTTTTGTTTGTTTAAGTTAGATAAACATGGACATTAGGGCTCATTTGGTAATCGCAAGGGTTTCATAATGATTCTCCAAGTTAGCCTGGGCTCAGTTTCACTGACGAACCACTGGCCAGCTGTCCACTTTTCAGCCATCAACCTTTCATCAAAAATTTGTTTTGTAGTGCAGCCTAAACGTGATCATGTCCTCCACGTGACATTCCCCAAAGAATGGAAAACCAGCGACCTTTACCAGCTTTTCAGTGCCTTTGGTAAGTGAAGCACAAGTATAGATGTGCTTTTAGGGTCCTGCTCCTCTTACAGTCTAGGTGGTCACAGTATATAGATAGCTTTAGCTTGGACATAAAAGAGGATTACTTTGCAAAGTTTTCATCTCAGAGAGTTTTGGGGGCTTGGTATGCTGCTTTCTTATTCCAATATGATCTGAGGACTTTTTGCTAGCATCCCACAGTAGAGCACTGTTACTCATCTATATCCATGGAAATCAAGAACAGTTAGCCCCTCACTGACGACCCATGGGGAGGAAGTCTAGGCTGAATCATTGTTAAGGTGAAATGGAAAGAGAACACCTGTTCCATAAGGGCAGGCAATTGCTGCTTGATATCGAATAGTCCAGCAGACAAGCACAGGTGTTTGAGAGGACCGAGTATGAGGTAGTTTCTTCTGTTACCTTTTTTATCAGGTCAGGCAATTAGATTAAATTGAACAGTCTTCTGATTAGGGTTTATAAAGTCCATTCTGATTGTAAGTCTTCAGCAGTGTCTCTTAATTTTAACAAATAAAGTATTTAAACTGTCATCTCTGGAAATTCCTGATTAAAATGGAAGCAGCAAAAACCTGAATGTCCAATAATAAGCATGTTTAGTGAATGTTAATGTGTCTCCCCAACAGCTTAGTATGTAGCCATTTTAGAAAGGGTTGAAGAGTTTGTTAAAAGGTAGTTAAGTGTTTGTATTTTAGCATTCAGAGCAAAAAGCAGATACAAAGTAGAATTCCTATATAACTAACATCATTTTTGTTGAAATCAAACTGAAAGGATGCACGGTGCTCTTATCACTGAATGTTTTAGATAGGATTTTTTTCTTCCTCTTTGTGCTTTTCAATATTTCTTAAAATAAACATATATTAGCTTTTATAAGTACAAAACGTTGCGCAATTTTTAGGAACGTAAGTGTATGCAAGTATATTTCTGGCAAGTTATCCTAATCTTTGTACATAGTCTAAATGACTTCTGAAATTCTAGCCCTGCTTTTTAATTTAAATGCAGTTAGATTTCACAGTACATTCCTTTGGTAAGCTTTGGATGTTGTCTCCCATCTTGTGTTGCTCTTACCCCTATTCACTTAAACTTTAATTGGCTAAATTCAGCAGGATTCTCTGAGTAGAATATTTTTCATTTTAATTAAAGAAAGGTTAGCGGTGTGATATTGAACAGGTAACCTCTCTGTGTTTCCTCCTTGGAGATGATGATGGTGATGCTGCTGCCTATTTAATGGGCTTGTCAGGATGATCAAATGAGCTGATCCATGGAATGCATTCAGAATAGTATGTGGCCTAGAGTAACTACTTGAGAAATGTTAAATATTGTTGTTGAGTCTCTAAGTCATGTGCAGCTCTTTGCAACCCCATGGACTGTGGCCCACCAGGCTCCTCTGTCCCTGGGATTTCCCAGGCAAGAATACTGAGTGGGTTGCCATTTCCTCCTCCAGGGGATCCACATCTCCTGCACTAGTAGGTGGATTCTTTTCCTGAGCCACCTGGGAAGCCCCCAAATACTATTTGTCTAAAAAAACACATACAGGGTAGAGAGCTAAGGAAGTAATGGTAGTGACTTTTGTAATTGAGAAAGTCCTGGCACCCCACGGTGCAGCAGGAAGTGAAAGTTCTTTCCTGTGAAGGAGACTCAAAGCAAATTTCAAGTATTCCGAAGCCTTCAAAAATTTTAATAGATAATAAGACATTTTTTCACTACTAAGTTTTGGTGATGTTTAGCCGTTTAAAAAAAATTCCAGTCTTCTGTGTTTTTTCAGGAAGAGGGTAGTGGGTAGATCTCTGCTTGCCCCTGGGTTTTCTCCAGCTCCCGGCCCTCTGCTCCTCTCCCGCCTCTGTCCGATCTCCTGCATTCCATTCTGTTTGCATTTCGCCTTTGCAGAGGACTTGTCTCTGGGTGTGAAAGTCATTTTGTGCCACTGTACTGCTCTCTGTCCCTCCGTGTTTTTCTTTTCTGTATTAGTCTGTCTTGGTCTCCTCTCTCTGACCCCTTCTTCTCGTCCTTTATCCCCTACCTGTTTTTCATTATTTGAGTTCTTTCCCTGGCCTTGAGATCAGCATTGACTTTTTCTTGTTTCTTACACACATGTTCTCTGGTTTTTACTAGTGATCTTTTTTAAAATATACCAGGTTCGTGGACTTTTAGTCTTTTAGTACGTGAGCCTGGCATAGTCTTTCATTTATTTAAGTCTTCATTAGTTTTCGTTTGTTTGTTTATTTTCAGTCCTGACCCCAGCAGTGCAAGTGCCGAATCCTAACGACTAGACCACCAGGGAACTCCCTACTAATGATCTTGATTGGGAAAAAGTCTCTAACCCTGACAGGAGATTGGGTTGAATGATAAAACTGCCTCAGGATTTAATCCAGAAGGATCTTTTTTTGTTTGTTTGTTTTTAAAACAAACTTTAGAAGATTCTTCTGGTTTTCCTGGTTTATCTGCTTTCTTGAAGTTTTAACTGTAGTAGCTACTATGATAGATTTAAGTTTTATTTCTCTGTAGTGCTGAGATTTTGATCATCTTTTAAACTTACACCTCATTTCTCTTTAAATTGATGGATGTTCTGAAATATATCAGATATATAAATGGAATCTGCTAGCTATCTAAATGGCTAAATGCTTGCTTTGCTTTTAATTCAATATTTCAGGTAACATTCAGATATCTTGGATTGATGACACATCAGCATTTGTTTCTCTCAGCCAACCTGAGCAAGTTCCGATTGGTAAGTGTGTTGGGCCTTTGTGTGTTGATTAAAAGTGGGAGCTTGCCCACTTCCCAGTCTAGATGCTGTGGTGTTCAGTCAGCTGACTCACAAGCACTGCTGCCTGGTTTGTTTTGAGCTTGTCTCTAAAATAAAGGAAGTAATTAGTAAGTATCGCATGTAGATGAAAAAATAAGAAAAATGTATAGCTTCTTTAGATATACTTTATCATATATTTTTCATTTTTCTGTTCCCTTCCTATAGCCCTTTTTCAAAAATGATTTGTATGTTTACTTTGAAAGAAGTAGCAAGTTGAGAGGAATGGGGAATACCAGATGGTGATTCCTATATTGACCTGTTTGCCTCTATACTTTTCCCATTTATTTTATAACTTTTTGTGATTCACTTATTTCATTAAACTGGTATCAAATACTTGTTTTTACAAGCAAATAAACTGAAAGATACTCTAGTTGCTTCTAAATTAGGATTGTAAAAAAGTCGAATACCAACTCTCTTATTATTGTTGGACCCTAAATAATTTTGATTTTAACCATCACAAAACATCCTATTTTCTTAGGATGCAAAGCTATTGAAGAAAATATGTATTGTTCAGCTACTTCTTCACATAGATTTCAAGTTCCCTGGTACAAATAATAAAAATGTATGAAAATGTTAAGTATGCTGATTAACATTTTCTTCTTATTAAATGAAGTGCCACAGGCTAAAAGTATATAATTCTGACTGATGTATGAGTAGAATATAAGCAGTTCTATATGAAAATTTCTACAAATACACAAATTCAGGTCAAATATTTTTGATATTTAAAAAAAAAGTATATAACCATCACAGGAATGTACGCCGTGTTATAGAAATGGAAAGTTTAGGCTCTGGAATCATATTGCTGCACTACCTATAGTGTGACCTTGGGCAAGTTCTTTAATAAGCTTCTGCTTATCTTTATAAACTGAGGACAGTGTTACGGATTTTCTAAGATTGTTGTGAGGATTACATGAGATGATTATATATATAAAGCTGGCATTGCTTTGAACTTTTATGGTGGTTATTTCGAAGTAGATTTCCATATGAAAGGCACTGCAGGAGCTTATGACACCAGGAACAGTACTGGATACAGGGTGTGAATTATATTGCTATTAATAGTTACATGTTCTCATATTTGCTTATTTGTGACCCATCCCCCCACAATCCTTAGAAAGGCAGTTTACATGGAATCCGAAGGGAATGGGTTATTAGAAAGCTAAGGATGACTTCAAGTGTGGGGCAGGGACCCTGAGATTAAGATGGTTGTGAGACTTCAAGGAATTAGGCCGTGCAGTGGGAGCGAAGGGGATGCACAGGCTTTAAAGTCACACTGACATGGGAACTAGCCTGCCTCTGCCACCTGTCAGCCACGCACCTCGAGGCATGTCACATAAATTCTAAGCCACAGGTTCCTCACTTGAGAGATGGAGATGATGATAGTTACTTTGTAAGATGATATCACACATTATCTGTCTATTTAATTTGGCTGCTCTGGGTCTCAGTTGTGGCACTCAGGATCACTGATCTTTGTTGTGGCATGCAGGATCTTTAGTTGCAGCGTGTGAACTCTTTGCAGCTTGTGGGATGTAGTTATCCAACCAGCGGCTCTCCAGCCCCTGCATTGGGAGCTCGGAGTCTTAGCCCCTGGACCACCAGGGAAGCCCCAAGATCACAGATTTTAAGTTCCCAGCAAAGAGCCTGGCACTCCACCAGCAGTGCCTGACAATTGGTAGTAATTATCTGATACTGCTTGGCCTCCATTGCTGTGAACAGTAAACATAAGTGTGTGTAAATCTGGAATCTGTAAGGCACTAGTGAGTAATATTTACTTGAAAATGCAAGCATAATTCCTTGTTTATGGGTAAGAGGTGTCAAAGCCTCTTTTAATGTTCCTGTTATACTGTATTTGATGTCCTGATATGATTATTCCCTTACTTATTTTTGCATCTTTCAATAGTACAGTAGCTTTTAAGCTCAATATTTTATTCAGTGATAGCTGAAATCAGGAAGCTAGATTTCAGAATCACATAGCCACAGAAGTCCTCTGATTTGTTCATTGCCCATCTTATTCACCACTGGGGGCTTCCCTGGTGGCCCAGATGATGAAGAAACTGCCTGCAATGCAGGAGACCTGGGTTTAATCCCTGGGTCAGGAAGATCCCCTGGAAAAGGGAATGGCTACCCACTCCAGTATTCCTGCCTGGAGAATTCCATGGACAGAGGAGCCTGGCGGGCTGCAGTCCATAGAGTTGCAAAGAGTCAGACATGACTGAGTGACTGGACACAAACACATTCACCACTGATCTCCTTCTCATCCCTGGCATGTGAATGGGCCATGTAGGGAATTGGCCAAGATGAAATTGTGACTTTTTACCTTTTTTCCTCCTAGGTTAAGAAGTTAGGTGACTGTTTTTTGTTTTGTTTTGTTTTGTTTTAATTCCTTCTCTTCTTTATTTTTTATTTATTTTATTATGATGATTATTTTTATTTTGGGGATCTTTGTTGCGGCCTGTGGGCGCTCTCTAGTTTTGGCACACTGGGACTGCTCTCTAGTTGCAGTGTGCTCACTCTTTGCAGTGGCTTCTCTTGTTGCAAAGCATGGGCTTTAGAGCCTGAGGGCTTAGTAGTTGTGGCACGTGGGCTTAGCTGCCCAGCCAGGGATCACACATGCGTTCCTCCTTTGGAAGGCGGATTCTTAACCACTGGACCACCAGGAAAGTCCTGTGACTTGTCTTTTGACACATGCAGCTTTACTAAGCAAGTCTAATATTCCACCATAGTCTCTCTTCTGACAGAAAAGACAACTCGTAACGTAAATACCTGGCCATTTGCACGTACTGTGCCCGTGACTGCAGTTCTCTTGGCCAGGAGCCGTCTTGTACTCAACCATCCTCTCCCTCCAGAAGCCTGGCTCTGTGCTACCTCCATCCTCAGCTCAGCCTCGACAACCGTGTCTCCAGGCTCCCTTTACAGCGGTTTGGACCCTGTTCCCTGTACGGAGCCTGGTACCCTTTCTTAGCATACCTTGCTTCCCTGGTGGTCTTCCCAGATGGACTGCAAACTCTGAGAGCAGGGACCTTATCTCTTGTTTGCCATTGTGTTTTCAGGGCTTCGAGTTGTAGTGTCTGATGTTAGAAGTGTATGTTACATAGTTGTTGAGCTGAATAAATGCCATTCAAGGTGTCATGACTTAGAAATACCTTTCTGCACTTGCTGGGTGTATCTCGTGTCTCAGGCCTTGCACTGTGGTTTCTGAAACAATGCAAATGTTTCACTGAAAAACAGTGTAGAATTTGTTTTTTATCATGGTGATTTTACCGATGAGCGAGACCCAAGGTATTTAATATGCTGCAAATCCTGTTAATGTTATCTTAAACAAATTACTTATTCATTTCAGCGGAAACACAGGGCCTGTTAGATCAATAACATAACATTGGAAAAATCATTAAATGCCTATTTATATAGCAGCTCATAATGGCTTCTTTGGCTCAGTTACAAACTATTTTTGATTTACATTTAAGGAGTTGCTTTTTTACTGACACCTGTCTTTTTTTTTTTATTTCTTCGTCATACTGAGTCTAATCAAGATTTCTTCAGAGCATTTTCATGACTATGACAGCTCTTTCTCAGGTCTATCAAAACGATTAAAACTCTTCTCCTGAGTGTCATTTAGTTTGATTCCTGTTGCTTTTTGTTTCTTCACATTCTTCCCCTCTGTCTGGGAAGACAGCCTGTGGCCAGTGTGGGACTTGATGCCATGGAGGAGATCACTTAGCCTCATTGTTTGATAATTTTTCTCAGAGTCATTGAATAAGAAATCACCTGTAATGGTCACATCTGAATAACTCAGACATATTTAGGATTTTTATATACCTAATGCAGTCTTGTTAAATGGGGGAAAGAGCTCAACAATATTTCAAATGTACTGGCTCTTCCTAGTCTTAGTCTCAATATTTAGACATTGTCTTATGTGTCCTTAGGCTCCTCTGTCCATGGAATTCTCCAGGCAAGAATACTGGAGTGGGTAGCCATTCCCTTCTCCAACGGGATCTTCCTGACCCGGGGATCGAACCTGGATCTCCTGCAGTGCAGGCAGATTCTTTATAGTGTGAGCTACCAGGGAAACTCCTTAAATACATTGTAAGGCATTATCCCTCTGCCTATAATTGTTATAGAAATAGCTTGAGGAAAATTAGCTTTTCATTTGTTTTGAAAATCAGAGGTTGGAGCACACCATGAATACTACAGAGAAATGTTAAAAAACAAAAATTGATGAAGGCCCTAGGTAAAAAAAACCCAGTGGTTATTTTGTAAAGCTAGCCCCCATTCAGGGATTTACAGAAATTCCTGATACGCTGCCTTACGAGCTTGTTCACGATGAGTTTATGGGGATGGGTAGGTACCTGGCTTTACAGCTTCACTCAGTCCCTAGTATGAGTGTGTTTATGTTAAATCATCCTTTTAAAAGCCCAGCTTGTGATTGTGCTGAACAGATAAACATCAGAGTTGTGATATGGTTTTTGAGGTGATTATTTAGTACTGGATTTCTGAAGAGGCTGCTTATAACTTTAAACTTCACCTGTGCTTTTTGTTAGCCTTTTAAAGTTTACCGAATCTGTAGAGGTACTCATCTGTGGGATTGATTTGTGTTCTCGTTTTTCCTCAGTCACTCTAGGTTCCTGACTTTGCTGCTTTTTTCAAAGAACCAGCTTTTGGCTGACTTCATTTTTCTCTGTTGTTTGCTGGCATCTATTTTGTTGGTTTCTGCTTTGTTGTTTTCTTTCTTCTTTTTTTTTTTTTTTAAGTTGCTTTGGATTTACTTTGCTCTTCTTTTCCAGTTTCTTGAAGTAGAGTTATGTGCTTTTTTTTTCCTCCCCTGTCTTCTAAAATATTTTTGAGCCTGGCTTCCAATAGCTTAGCAGTACAGCCAGTGATCAGTCAGATGTGCTTGAGCACCTTGAGCCATTAAGGCTTTCTGCTTTTGCCAAGAAGGTTTGGGAATGTTCGGCATCCCGCCTTCAAGCAGTTCAAAAGTCTGCCCCAGTGTTCACTTTGGGGTGGACTTTCTTTCTCCAGTGTGAGTGCAGAAGGCCTCACGCCCAGCCAACAGTGTGTATGTAGCTAAGACCCTGTCCCAGTCATTGATTTTGACCTCTTTTTGGTTCTAATACAAGCATTTAAAGCTATAAGTTCCCCATTTCAGGTACATCCATCAACTGTACTTTGTGTTTGCATTATTGTTAAGTTAGACACGTTTTCTAAAGGCTCCTTTAACCAGGGATTATTGGGAAGGCTGTTGTTTAATTTCCAAGTACTTCGAATTTTCCTAGATTTCTTATTGTTACTACTTTATAATTTAATTGTGTTGTGGTTAGAAATTTTACTATGATTTCAATCCTTTTAAATGCAGTGAAATTTGCTTTATAGCCTCACATAAGATATGACCTGTCTTGCTGAACGTACTTACTGTGTACACTTGTAAAGAATGTAAATGCTGCGGGATAAGGTTTGATCTATAAATATCACTGTTGTTCAGATATTGTATCTTTACTGATGTTTTATTTAGTAATTCTATCCATTTTTGAGAGAAGGTGTTAAACTCTTAAATGATTGTGGAAGTGTCTATTTGCCCCTTTCATTTTATCATTTTTCACGTCATATATTTTGAAGCTGTTATAATTGTTTTGAATTTCTGGTAAATTCATTCATTTGTCATTATGAAATGCCTGTCTTCATCTTCTGTGTTACTGTTATTTTTAAGTCTAATCTGATATTAATATAGTTAGTCTTTTTTATGTTTGGTAAATCCTTTGTGGTGTATCCTTTTTCTTCCATTTACTATGAGCCCATCTATGTATACATAAAATAATCTCTTGTATTTGCAGACAGTGCATACTTGGGTCTTGCTTTTTTAAAAAATCCATTCTGATAACTCTGATTTTTTATTGGAGTATTTAGTCCATTGATGTTTAGTGTAATTATTTCTATGCTTAGGCTTGTCATTTTAAAGTTTGTTTTTTGTTTATTCACTCTGTTTTTTTATTCCTTTGTTTCCCCCTTTCCTGTCTTCTTTTGGATTATTTGAAAAATTTAAAAGAATTCCATTTTAATTTTTCTGTTGGCTTTTTAGTGTTATATACCTATTTGCTTTAGAAATTTCAACATACATTCATAACTTTTCACAGTCCTCTTAGAGTTCATGTTATATAGAAGGTGGAAACCTTACCTATATATAGGTAGAAACCTTTGTATATATATTCCACAGAATTCAGTACATTTAAATAGGTCCATTTACTCTAATTCCTACTGTCTTTCTGACTGTGATTGGCATAGGTATCATTACAAGTGCTCTGATTATAAATCCCACAGAATGGTGTTATAGTTTTGCTTTAAGTAGTCATATGTATTTTAAGAAATTAAAAGGATGAATTTTTGTATTTTCCCAGATAGTTACCATTTCAAATGTCTTCATTCATTGCTGAAGATCCAGGTTTCTTTAGGGTATCACTTACCTTCAGCCTGAAGAACTTCTTTGGTATTTCTTACAGTGCTGGTGTGGTGGCAACTATTTCTCTTTTTTTTAATCTGAAAATGTCTTTTTTTGCCTTCATTCATGTAGAACATTTTAGCTAGGTATAGAATTCTGGGCTTTTCTTTCAGCATTTAAAGATGTTCCACCATCTTCTGGCTCCCATGGTTTCTGATGACAAGGTTGCAGTCATTTGAATCATTGTTGCCCTCTGTGTAATGAATTGTTTTTCTCTGACTACTTTAAAGATTTTTCTCTTTACCACTGATTTTTTTAGAGTTTGAGTATGATGTACATAGGCATGGCTTTCTTGAATCTATAGATTTATGTCATTTATCAGGTTTGGGTAGTTTTTAGACATTATTTGAATATATTTTTCCTGTTCTGTATTCTCTTACCTCTTCTTTTGGGGCTTCAGTTACCTGTATGTAGGAGACCTTTTGATTTTGTTCATATGTTTCCTGATGCTCTGTTCATTTCTTTTCTACCTTTTTTTCTCTCTTCTTTAGGTTGGATCATTTCTGTTGACCTACAAGATCACTGACTCTTCCTCAGTCATCATTATTCTGCTATTAAGCCCGTCCAGTGAATTTTTAATTTTATATATTTTTTAGTTCTGTATTTTCATTCAGTTTACTTTTCACTTTTTCTACTTCTCTGTTGAGATTTTTTATTTTGAGCCTATATACCTTTACTTTGATGAACATATTCAGAATAGCTAGTTTAAAGTCTTTGTCTAGTAATTGCAATGTCTGTGTCATCTAAGCATTGGTACCTGTTGATTACCTTGTTTTTGAGACTGGGTCACATTTTCCTGACTCCTCATATATTCAGTAACTTGGGATTGTTTCCTGGACAGTGTGACTATTCTTTTGTGGTGACTTTGGATTCACTTATATTCCTCAGAAGAGTGTTGCTGTTTTTGTTTTAGTTTTAACAGGCAGTTAGCCTAAACTTCAAAGCCTCTCATGCTTGTGGTGCGAAATAGCTTAGATATTAGCAGTTCAGACTGCTTTCACTCTGCCAACATGCATGGCCAAGGATCAGCCAGTTGTGCTGTGTGTGCTCAGTCACTTTTCAGTCATGTCCGACTCCTGGGCGAGGGTATGGATTGTAGCCCACCAGCCTCGCCTGTCCATGGGATTCTCCAGGCAAGAATACTGGAGAGGGTTGCTATGCCCTCCTCCAGGGGATCTTCCCGACCAAGGGATTGAACCTGTGTTTTTTATGTCTCCTTCATTGGTAGGCGGGTTCTTTACCAGTAGTGCCCCTGGAAAGCCCCACATTGGGGTGCCCATACCCTGGGTTCCTCTTTTCTAGGATTCCTTCGTCATTCTGTATTGCCACTGGTTACCCCTTGCTCCCTGCCAACCCCAGCCCCCTGACTCCTCCGACGAGAAAGACATGGGATTCCTTTATCAGAATTTTAATTCCTCTTTGCCCTTTTTACTGCAGATTCCCTCTAGGGCTAAGTCACATCAAACAAACAAACAAACAAACAAACAAAAAAAACCCCAAAAACCCAGGAAATTCACTCTGTGCTAGTTTGCTTCCTTCAAGTTTTGAATCCCCTCCAGTATCTCTCTGTTTCTGTCCTAGGGCCCTTAAATACTTGTTTTTAGCATTTTCCCCCAGAGCTTATGTTGTCATCAGTGGAAAGGTCAGCTTGTTAGGAGCTTATTCCTCCGTCTTGGAGGTGGAATGCTTTTACCTTTGCTTTTCGCTTGTTGCCCCTATAGCATCTGCTTTTGATGCAAAACTTCCTGCTGTACTATGCCATGCTTGAACTACCTCTTTCTCTTTGTTTAATAACATTTTAAGAGAATCTAATGTTAGTGCAGTAACAACCTGTCACTTACTTCATCTAATCAGTTAAAAAGTTTCAGTTCAGTTCAGTTGCTCAGTCATGTCCGACTCTTTGCAACCCCATGGACTGCAGCACGCCAGCCCTCCCTGTCGATCACCAACTCCCGGAATTTACTCAGACTCATGTCCATTGAGTCGGTGATGCCATCCAACCGTCTCATCCTCTGTCGTCCCCTTCTCCTCTTGCCTTCAATCTTTCCCAGCATCAGAGTCTTTTCAAATGAGTCAGCTCTTCGTATCAGGTAGCCAAAGTATTGGAGTTTGGGCTTCAACATCAGTCCTTCCAGTGAACATTCAGTACTGATTTCTTTTAGGATTGACTGGTTGGATCTCGTTGCAGTCCAAGGGACTCTCAAGAGTCTTCTCCAACACCACAGTTCAGAAACATCAATTCTTTGGCGCTCAGCTTTCTTTATAGTCCAACTCTCATATCCATACATGACTACTGGAAAAACCATAGCCTTGACTAGACAGACCTTTGTTGGCGAAGTAATGTCTCTGCTTTTTAGTATGCTGTCTAGGTTGTCATAACTTTTCTTCCAAGGAGTAAGTGTCTTTTTATTTCAGGGCTGCAGGCACCGTCTGCAGTGATTTTGAAGCCCCCCAAAATAAAAAGTTTAGTTCCTTTTAAATACCACGCATATACTGATAGACAATATCCTGACAAATGATTGGTGTTTTTGCTTCTATCTGTGGTGCTTTTCATAGTTGGCTAGTGTGTTTCTGTATATTTATTCTTGTCAAAGAAGAAATGCACAGAATAGTCAAGAACCAAAAAGTAAGTGATATTTTTCCTTTCTTGGTAATTTTCCTAATCTTAAATGGTATGTAGGTTCAACAGTTATCTTGAATTATAAATTATGGCAATAAATAAATGAGTTCAACTACAACATGCCTTTTTAAAATAAAAATTCTTTTAAATAAGCTTGTTCTGGAGGGAGAGGATAGATGACTTAACTTTTGGTTAAAATTATACATGATTTTTATGCTGTAAGTACTGGATCCTGAAAGCAGTGTTCTGTTTTATTTTTTGACCACACCACGCAACATGTGGGATCTTAGTCCCCTGACCAGGGATTGAACCCGTGCTTCCTGCAGTGGAAGTGGGGAATCCTAACCACTTCCAGGGAAGTCCTTATATTTGTTTTTATACAAGACAAGATTTTTTTTTTTTTAATAGTAGTGGCTTATTGAGTACTTCAGTTTGGTAAAGGGAAATCATTATTAGTATGACATGCATGTCTAGGGGCTGTGGCCAAAATCTTAAAATTAAAAAAAAAGCATGCATGTCTGTATGTTTTGTGTTGATATCTTCTCCTTTGAAAACTTGTAAGAGCAACTAACTCTTTTTATTCCCCCTGTAAATCACTTAATCCACAAAAGGCACTGTGGAAATTCTTAATAATATTTATTAGGAACCTTCTTGTTTGCCTAATTCCCTCATGTGTTTAATCTTGAGAGTTAGCGGTCTTATGCACCTCTGCTGTGAAATCTGTATCAGTCAGATTTATTTAAGAGCGTGACAGTAACTTGGACTCTTCCTAATTAAGGCATTAGCTGGTGTAAGAATAGGGCGGAAAGTTTCCTGACTGCCAGATAAGGCTTCCCAAGTCCTTAATAGAATGACCAGTGTTAAAGCAAGCAGTGAGGAAATGAGTCCTGTGGCAGTGAGAATGTCACCAGGAGAAACGCAGTGCTTATGCCTCAGAGGCTGGATCTTTATCTTCTGTTCACCTGCTTGTTGTTCAAGGAACTGGGTTCGACCTTTGTGTTTAAGGGGCCATGTTATATCTGGTTCGAAGACTTTGCTTTGTGATGCACTGGCTGAATATTCAGGAAACCCATCAAATTTAGTTGTCATGTCATTTGTTAAAATATTGCTTTTGTTTTGCTCTCCCGCTTCCAATTTTAGAAGTAAATCAAACTCACTATAGAAAATGTGAGAAATATCTGAAAATATAAAGGCGAAAACAGTTCAACCATGGTCTCACCATCGAGATATGAATGCTAGCAGTATTTTGGTTAGTGTTTCCTGTCAGTTGTTGTACTCTGTCTGGGTGAGTATTTTTATAATGTTTTTAATACTAGAGACCTGACTTTAAATGCATTTTTTAAAAACAATCATATATTTATTTTAGATTTTTGGCTGTGCTGAGTCTTCCTTGCTGCACGGACTTTTCTCTAGCTGAGGTCGCGAGGCTACTCTCGAGTTGTGGTGCGTGGCTTCCCGTTGTGGTGGCTTCTCTTGTTGCAGAGCACCGGCTCCAGGGAGCTCGGGCTTCAGCAGTTGCGGCTTGAGGACTCCAGAGTGCAGGATCAGTAGTTATGGCGCACGGGCTTAGTTGTTCCGTGTGGGATGGGATCTTCTTGGGAGCCCATGTCTCCGGCCATTGGCAGGTGGAATTTTTACCACTAAGCCTCCAGGGAAGCCCTAAATGGCTTTTAGGTCTGCTTTTTTATTTAACATTATTTCACAAGCACTTCCCATGCCATTACACATTTTTCTACAAGTTTCCTTTTAATGGATGCACTATATTTCATTGTATAGATATATATAACTTATTTAACTGGAATCCCTTCTGGATTGTATAAGTTATATCCACATTTTTACTATTTTAAATAGCTTCTTTAATGAGCATCTTTGCCTTTATCTCTGATTATTTTCTTAAAAGAAATTCTGAAGACGTGAAATCGTAATGATGATCTTAAAGAAAAAAATCTAAAACAAGTCGTTTTTTCCTCTTATTGAACAGTGATAATTTTTGTTAATAGAAAAGTTTTAAAGTACCAAAAAATTAAGAATTTGTGTAGCACCCCTCTCATTATTAACAGATAATGCAGTAGCATTTGAGATGTACTTTTGAATTGTGTATGTTTAAGTATATATTCACCTTATAGTATTTTATGCTTTGTGTATTGTTTTACTGTGTTCTTTTAACTGTGCTTCATGTCTATGTAATAAACTCTTTATATTTTTTTGTGTTTAGTTGAAGAACATTTCATCATGAATATATCATCGTTTATTTAACCAGTTCTGTGCTGGACATTTATACAGTTTTAGGACTCTTTACTCCTATTTCAAAATAAGCTTTTATTTATTCTTCAGATTGAGATTAGAATTGTTCTGGTAGGGTCACTCAAAAAGTCCACTTGGATTTTTCACTGCTATTTTAACAAATTAATTCCATTGATGTCTTTATTTTGACATATTCAGTCTCCAGTGAGGTATATGTATCTTTTCCTTTACTCAGATGATTTTGTGCATCTTTGAATGTAATTTTGTGTCTTGTGGTTCTTGTGTTTATCAACATACTTTTCAGGGTTACACAGAATAAGTTAGAAAGCAGGTTCCATTGCATCTGTCCCAGAGAACAAACAGGCTCCTTTGTCCTCTGTGTCTCCCGGAGTTTTCTCAAATTCATGTCCATTGAGTTGGTCATGCTGTCTAGCCATCTTATCCTCTGCTGCTCCCTTCTCCTTTTGCCTTCAGTCGTTCCCAGCATCAGGGTCTTTTCCAATGAGTAGGCTCTTTGCACCAGGTAGCCAAAGTGTTAGAGCTTCAGCAACAGTCTTTTCAATCAATATTTAGCATTGATTTCTTTTAGGATTAACTGATTTGATCTCCTTGCAGTCCAAGGGACTCTCAAGAGTGTTCTCCAGCACCACAGATTGAAAGTGTCAATTCTTCAGCCCTCAGCCTTCTTTATGGTCCAACTCTCACATCAGCATATGACCACTGGAAATACCATAGCTTTGACTAGATGGACCTTGACAAGCAAAGTGATGTCTCTGCTTTTTAATATGCTGTATAGGTTTGTCATAGCTTTCCTTTCAAGGAGCAAGCGTCTTAATTTCAAGGCTGCATTCACCATTTGCAGTGATTTTGGAGCCCAAGAAGATAAAATCTTTCACTGTTTCTACTTTTTCCCATTCTGTTAGCCATGCTATGATGGGACCAAATGCCACTATCTTAGTTTTCTGAGTGTTGGTTTCAAGCTAGCTTTTTCAGTCTCCTCTTTCACTCTCATGAAGAGGCTTTTTAGTTCCTTTTCATTATCTGCCATTAGAGTGGTATCATTTGCATATCTGAGGTTGTTGGTATTTCTCCTAGCAACCTTGATTCCAGCTTGTGATTCATCCAGCCCAGCATTTCACGATGTACTCTGCATATAAGTTAAATAAGCAAGGTGACAATATATAGCCTTGTCATACTCCTTTCCCAATTTTGAATTGTTCAGTTGTTCCATGTCTGGTTCCAACTGTTGCTGCTTAACCTGCATACAGGTTTCTCAGGAAACAGGTAAGATGGTCTGGTACTCCCCATCTTTTTTAAGAATTTTCCACAGTTTGCTGTGATCCACACAGTGAAAGGCTTTAGTGTAGTCAGTGAAGCAGAAGTAGATGTTTTTTTGGAATTCCCTTGCTTTCTTTGTGATCCAGTGAATGTTGGCTATTTGATCTTTAGTTCCTCTGCCTTTTCTAAACCCAGCTTGTACATCCAAAACTTATTGGTTCACATACTGCTGAAGCCTAGCTTGAAGGATTTTGAGCATAACCTTGCTAGCATGTGAAATGAGTGCAGTTGTATGGTAGCTGGAAAATTCTTTGGCATTGCCCTTCTTTGGGATTGGAATGAAAACAGACCTTTTCCAGGCCTTTGTCCACTGATGAGTTTTCCAAATTTGCTAACATATTGAGTGCAGCACTTTAGAGCATCTTCTTTTAGTATTTTAAATAGCTCAGCTGGAATTCCATCAACTCCACTAGCTTTGTTGGTAGTAATGCTTTCTAAGGCCATCTTGACTTCACACTCCAGGATGTCTGACTCTAGGTGAGTGACCATACCATTGTGGCCTTCCAGGTCATTAAGACCTTTTTTATACAGTTCTTGCCACCTCTTCTTAGCATCTTCTGCTTCTGTTAGGTGCTTATTGTTTCTGTCCTTTGTTGTGCCCATCCTTGCATGAAATGTTGCTTTGATTGCTCTAATTTTCTTGAGGAGATCTCTAGTCTTTCTCACTGTATCGTTTTCCTCTATTTCGTTGCATCATTCATTTAAGAATGCCTTCTTATCTCTCCTTGCTGTTCTTTGAAAGTCTTCATTCAGTTGGGCATATCTTTCTCTTTCTCCTTTGCCTTTCACTTGGCTTCTTTCCTCAGCTATTTATAAAGCCTCCTCAGGCAACCACTTTACCTTCTTGTATTTCTTTTTCTTTGAGATGATTTTGGTCACTGCCTCCTGTACAGTATTTTGAACCTCTGTCCATAGTTCTTCAAGCACGGTGTCTACTAGATCTAATCCCTTGAATCTATTCATCACCTCTACTATATAATCATAAGGGATTTGATTTAGATAATTTCTGAATGGCCTTATAGTTTTTCCTATTCTCTTCAATTTAAGTCTGAATTTTGCAATAAGGAGTTTGTAATCTGAACCACAGTCAATTCTAGGTTTTTGTTTGTTTGTTTGTTTGTTTTAACTGACTGTATACAGCTTCTCCATTTTTAGCCGCAAAGAACATAATCAGTCTGATTTCGATATTGACCATCTGGTGATGTCCATGTGTAGAGTTGTCTCATGGGTTGTTGGAAAAGGGTGTTTGCTATGACCAGTGTGTTCTTTTGACAAAACTCTGTTGGCCTTTGCCCTGCTTCATTTTTTACTCTAGGGCTGAACTTGCCTGTTACTCCAGGTATCTCTTGACTTCCTACTTTTGCATTTTAGTCCCCTATGATGAAAATAACATCTTTTTTTTTTGATGTTAGTTCTAAACGGTGTGGTAGGTCTTCATAGAACCAGTCAGCCTCAGTTTCTTTGGCATCAGTGCTTGGGGCATAGACTTGTATTACTGTCATGTTGAATGGTTTGCCTTGGAAGCAAACCAAGATCATTCTTTCATTTTTGAGATCACACTCAAGCACTGCATTTTGGACTCTCTTGTTAACTATAAGGGCTACTCCGTTTCTCCTAAGGGAGTCTTGCCCACAGTAGTACATATCATGGTCAGCTGAATTAAATCCACCCATTCCTGTCCATTTTAGTTCACTGATTGCTAAGGTGTTGATATTCAATCTTGCCATCTCCTGCTTGACCACGTCCAATTTACCTTGATTCATGGACCTAACATTCCAAGTTCCCATGCAGCATTGTTCCCTAAGGCATCAGATTTTACTTTCAATACCAGGCACATCCACAACTTAGTGTTGTTTCCGTTTTGGCCCAGCCACTTCATTCTTTCTGGAGCTATTATTAATTGCCCTTTGCTCTTCCCCAGTAATGTGTTGGAAATGGTCCATCCTGGGGGGTCTCATCCGGTGTCATATCTTTTTGCCTTTTCATACTGTTCATGGGGTTCTCCAGGTAAGAATACTAGAGTGATTTGCCATTTCCTCCTCTGTTGGAGGAGGAGGAGGAAACGTTTTGTCAGAAGTCTTCACTATGACACATTTGTCTTGGAAGGCTGTGACCCATGAAGGGGATGAAAGATGTTGCCAGTGAAATCTTATGGGATGGTGAAACTACAGGTAAATTTCACTTTCTTGTGTGTGTGTGTGGTTTTTTTTTTTTTCCGTGTTTTCTGATTTTTCTGTAGGACAGGTATTACCTGTATATTAAAATTTAATAATGAAGGCATACTTCTTGCATTTTCATATGTGCAAGAAGACAGCAAAAGGAAACTTCTTGCTTCTAAAATTCTTAAATGTCTAGCATGTGGTTGACTGTAGTTATTTTATGGTACTTTTTCCTGATCATGAAATTTATGGAATTAGTTCCTCTGAATTTTCCTTCTTCAACTTTTTGGTGTAAATCTGCTATTCTGGGAAGGTAAGTATGAAGCATTTTTGATTTGTGTTATTTGTTGATCATATTTCCACTGTTGAGTATTTTTACAACCTGTCCTTTCTTGTTTATCCCGGAAAGAATCCCAAACATCACTTTTGTAGCAGGATGAATGAGACTTCATTATGTTCAGCAAAAATGCCAGAAAATATTAGACCGTTGGAGTGTTAAGTAATTTGTAATTGATGGTGGTGGTGACCCTGGCACTTCAGACCAGGGTTTTGCCTTAATTTCTACACCTCAGTATCAACATATCTAGGTATTTACTAGTGTGTTTCAGGTTGCTTGATTATAAAAAGCAAGCACAGCTTAAAATAAGTGTTCAGTAATAAGGCTTTATATTACACTGTCCTACTAGTGGGAATGTCCTTTATTCCTCATTAATTGGAGCAACATGGGGAATTTCATGGAGGTTTGTTTTCTAATTGCGTCACAGGCCAAAGAGCAAACTGCTACATTACTCGGGAAAGGAACAGAAAAGAGGGCTTCCCAGGTGGCACCGTGGTAAAGAATCAGCCTGCCAGGGCAGGAGACACTAGAGACTCGGGATTGATCCCTGACTTGGGACGATCCCCTGGTGTAGGAAATGACAACTCACTCCAGTATTCTTGCCTGGAAAATGGCATGGACAGAGGAGCCTGTGGGTCACAGTACATGGTGTTAAAAAGAGTTGGACATGACTGAGGAACTGAGCACACAGATGACATAGAGGAGACACCAACACATGAAAATAAAACTTTGAAACTGAGCTTTTTTCCCTTCAAAAATCCTTTATTGTTATTATGTAGATAATTTAAAGGAAAGGGAAATAAATTATTATAGCATATTACCTAGCAAAACAGTGTGAACTACTTATAGGATGGATACCTACTGATTTTAGTAATTATTGTTTCTCAAAATATGAATTGTGTTATAGTATGAGCTGGGTCACATTTAGATGTGCATTTTTATAATCATATATTCAGATGGCATGTAAGCCTTATTGATTTACCACTGTGTATTGGTAGAAACCTTGTATTTTTATGTTCGGTGTTCTTCATAGTCATGGCAGAGAAGAGAATAATTATGAGGTGGTTTGCAAGGTTTTTTAAAAAGATGAGTTTCTAGAAATTCCCTGGTGGTCCAGTGGCTAGAACCCTGAGCTTCCACTGCAGGGGGAAGGGGTTCCATCTCTGGTTGGGAAACTGGGATCCCATAAGCTTTGTGGCGTGGCCAAAAAAAACCAGAAAGCTGGGTTTCATTTGAAAGCTGCAGTGTTAATCTTTACATAAATATTTGCCTGTCTACTGTTGAAGAACCAAGGTTCTGAACTAAGAAATAGAGATGAAATAACAGGGGTTTCCACACTCAAGGATTTCATGGTTTGGTGATGCAGATGGGGATCTAGACCACCAGTACATCACTAGGGGCTTGGATAAGGTACGCTGCTCCGAGAGAGAGAACCGGTTCAGACTGTCATGGAGACACAGAAGAGGGTCAGCTGGGGAGGCTTCCTGGAGTAGGTGGTGCTGCTCCCAGTTCTGAGTTGGATGGAGGTAGCCTAGTAGAGGAAACCTGAGAAAGTTCTGGCAAAGAATGGGACCAGCACATCCTTTGATTTGATTGGAACGTGGGTACACGTGGTGGAGTGGCTGGAAAGGAAGTTAGAAGGTCAAAACATGAAATGTGTGCATTAAAACTAGGAGTTTGCATCTGATCCCTTGTACAAGCCTCCTGTAATGGTGATCTGGGGTAGTCTTTTCTTTTTTTTTTTGGCCACACTGCAAAGCCTGCTGAATCTTAGTTTTCCTGACCAGGGATGGAACCTGGAGTCCCCTGCAGTGGAAGCACAGAATATTACCCACTGGACCACCAGGGAAGTCCCCTTGAGGTAGTTTTTAAAATCAGGTTTTAAAATAATATATTGCATCTCAGTTTGGTTTTTTTGTCGTTGTTGTTGTTGAAGTCTGGGGCTTTCAAAAGAATTTGCAGGTATGGAGTGCTTAGTGTGTCAATTTGAGCTGCTCCTGCTCAAGCCTGGATGCTGTCAGAGGTGGCACAGCCCCCCGCCCCCATGGTACTCCTTCATATGTGTTGGTGTCATTGTAGTACAAGGTCAAAAATAGGCAGATATATTCAAGCAGGTTCTGTTTATTTTTAAGTGTCTAGGAGGTTGGTCTTTGCTTCAGAGCCTTCTCTGAGACTGAGGCCAAATTGAATTTATCTGGGAAGCTGCCACGTCTATAAATGCTACACAGAATAATAAATGGGCCAATGGCTTCCAGGAATCGGTGACAGAGCACTTCAGATCCTAATTTAGAGTTCATAAAAATTATCTCTTGACAAACAAGATTGCAAAAAAAGGAAATCCTACCTAGTGGGCTCGTCTTTGGACAAACATATAAACATTTATACAAAGGATACTGAAGCGAGTCAAGGTAGGAGAGAATAATTGAATGGGTGAGTGAAAGAAGGTATACAGATGGCAAGTGTTGTATGCCGTTTTACATCCTTGGTATATGGGGTGGTTGCTGGGATGAGTTGGGAAGGCTTTGAGAAGACGCCTCAGTGGGGTCCTTGAAAGAGGGCTGGCTGATCCTGAGTTAACAGAGAAGAGAGAGAATGGTGCAGGCGGGGCTGTAGGCAGCAGAGTGGATGTTTACGACAGGGTTTGTCAGGCTGGCTCCCTCTCACTGGGCTGTGAAATCGTTTTAGTGATTGAGTGTGACCAGCCTATTTTTTATAAAAGGAAAAAAGTTAGAAAATGTCAGAGTCTCATGTGATAATGATAGGTTTGCTTTTTTTAATGTAACTTTTTTCCAGGTATAAATTTGTACGTGTGGGAGTGTGTGTGTGTGTGTGTGTGTGTGTGTGTGTACTGGGTTGTAATAAAAATGTAGTGTTGCAGGTCATGGCCAAAAAAGTGAATTCAGACAGTTTAGGAGATAAGCAAAGCTTCCATGTAATGGAGAGTCTCCTCTTCCGTGTGCAGAGCCCTCTGGCAGGTGAGGGTGACTCTCACAGCGATCTGCGTCCTCAGGTGCTCCCTGTCTCTAGCGGGGCTGGGGATCGGTGTGGACAGCAAACGGCAGGAAGGCTCGTTCCTTCACTCAAGTCTCCGTAAACTGGGTGGAGACCTCCATGCTTCTCAACCCAGAGAGGGATACTGCGGCTAAAACGTCTCACCCCTTTCCATCCCCCTTGCTCGCTCTTCCTCGTGGAAGGCAGCTGATGGTGAAATTAGAAAAAGGCTGACATCCCTGGGCCAGTGGGAGGGATCATTGTACTGAAGAAGGCAGGCTTGGAAAACCAGCTGCTAGGGTCTCTTCCTAATCTTGAGATTAGGAAATAGTTTAGATTTTAGAGGCTCCGAGCAATTATCAGGTCTTTTCACTGATGTGGGGTGGGGGTGGGGGAGGGTCACCTGGTCTGAATTTCCTTTTTTTTTTTTTTTTTTTTTTTACTTTTTATTTTATTGGGGCATAACTGATGATCCTGGTCTGAATTTTTTGTAGGGGGTGGCATTGGCCATGGTAGGAAGCCCTGTTTGGGCCTCAGACCCAACATCCGTCTCCAACACAGGGAGTCTCATGCTTTTGGGGAACCTAAAGATGATACTGTGTCGTCATCCATTCCCCCATCTGTCCCACAACTTGTTGAACCTGTAAGAGGGTGATGCTCACTCACTGCCAGCTGGGACCAGTGGGAGAGATGGTTGGAAAGGACCAGATCCTGAGGGCTCCTGGTACTGCTGCCCAATCAGATGTCGACTTTGTATGTGAGCACCGGAGAGCCTTTCTCTGCACCCAGAGGTGTGTGGGTGTGAGCGTGGGTGATGACATATTAAGAAATTTCTTTCCTCACATTTCTTTCCTGCATGATAAGGAATTTCTTTCCTGTCTTTCCTGTTATTTCTTTCCTATAGGAACAATGGGTTACATGCTGTGGGAGAGCTGAGAGATTGGGCATGACTTTCCAGAAGTAGAAAGTCGACCAGTAGTGAGCTACAGTTAAATTTTCTTCTATTCCAGGATTGGTCCTTGAGGGTGTTTGCTTACTACTGACATTATTTGGATTTTGTGGAAACTAAAGTTTCCTAGTTTGCCACTCTTCTGAGTTACCAAACTGTTAAAATGCTTTTTAAATCCAGGTGTGACTTTCTGTCTTGTCTTCATTCCATGTCACCGACCAGAAGGTGGTGCTGTCGTGCTGGCAACTAATCCACCTTTCCATCTCCTAGTAAAACCTATCATCTAAATGCTTATTCACACTAAGTAGTGTGGACAGATAGAGCGTGCCGTTTGCACAGCGTAACCCCCATGCAGTACGGCAGTAGTTAGGCAACATTTGTGGGAGCAAAAACCTCAGAGTCTGGAGCTTAGAGAAACCTGCCGCCAGGGTCTCCTTAGGTGCCTGCTCAGGGCCACTTTCACCCTCAGGGTGAAGTGCCGCTCTTCTAAGAGTCGGAGTGAAGACTTCTGTTATTTGCTGTTTGATCTGTGTGCAGTCTTCCGTAGTTTGGTGTGAAGATTTATGAATAGGAGAGAAGTTTCCACAGAGAGAAAACTTCCTCTCTTTTTGGAAAAGATCTGAGTACCTGGAGAAAAACTCCTGAATCAGGTTTGCCAGAAATACTGTTCTCAGTTGATTGTTTCATTGGATACACAGTTAATTGAATTACCCAGCTTACTGTAACCATTTGAAAGAAACCCGGATGCGATGATGAACTTGGAATAAAATTGGCTGTGTGATCTTGGGTGCTTGACTTAACTTCTCTGAACCGTCAGCTGTAAAAGCAAGATGAGAAAATATACTTTTCAGTGCCGGGAAGAATTGATGGCAGTAAGAAAGGTGATGGTCTCACGCTAGCTGGTTAGCAAACATGCACTTCTTACCCTATCCTGTCCCCATTCAGAAATCCAGACATTAAAATATTACCGAACTGATGCTATAAAAAGTGTGCATCGCCGCATCATGGAGACTGGTGTAAAGCTTGCAGAATGATGTACCTCTCAGATAAAAGTACCCTCCATGTGCACCTTTTCAACATGAGACCAAAACTGCTGCTAAAATGATTTTTCATCGTCTGTCCCTTTCTTACCCATGGCTTCCTGCCTTGCTGTTCTAATTCTTCATTTACCCACTTTGTAGTTAGGGGTTTCCCCTGGAGCCTACAAGGGGGCCCCATTGCACTAGCTCCTGGAGCCCCTTCCTGTTAACAGAGGTCAGCTTTTCAGGAGCTTGGCAAGTAATCCGAGGACCCTACAGACCCAGAAGTCAGTAAGATTGCTATAAGGTTGGTCTACGGATTTATTCCCAAAGTCAGTTCAGGAGGCTGGTTTGGGCATGGTCTTAAAAGTACAGTCAGTCCTCATCATGCACAGATTCTGTGTTTGTGAATTCACCTACTCTTTAAAATTTTTTTGCAACCTCAAAATCAGCACTCAGGGAGCTTTTGTGGTCATTCACGGACATGCGCAGAGCAGCAGAAACGTGACTCTCCAGACACACACGGTCCCCAGTGGAGGTTGAACAAGGCGATGCTTCTCGGTGCAGCTCATACCGTAAACAAGGATCCTTTTCACCGCCTATTTATTGCCACTTTTTGCACATTTTTGTGCTTTCTGTTGGTGATTTTTGCCATTTGAAATGCCCCCGCCCCCAGCATGGGGCCAAAGTGCGGTCTGTATTCCCGGCACGACAAGACCAATGTGCCTTGTAGTGAGAGAAGCTGCATTCAGGCATGAGTTACAGTCCCTTATTGCTCAGTTCAGTAGTAGTGAGTCAGCAACGTGTGTTAAATAAGGTATCTTTACACAGAAGTACACGAACGACAAGCGTGTGTGTTGATTGGCTCAAGAAAGCCCAAGGCTCGCAGGGACCCGGCCCTGGTCTCCCCCGGGGAGTGGTGGCAGTGTTGGAGGATTCTTATGGAAACACGAGACTTGACTCTTTTCATCTCTACCTTCCTTTCTCCTCCGCATGTTCCGTGCAGCACCCTTAGGGAAAAAGGATTTCTGGGCTGCCTACTTGTTTTTCAAGGAGAGCTGTGAGAGGTTTTGGTTCCTGCCTAACAGGAGCCCTGCCGCAGAGACGGGCTTGCTGCAGGGGGCCCAGCCTCACCAGTGGTGACCTGTGTGGTACCTGGCACGGGGACACCCTGAGTGCTGGGTCATCAGGTGGATGGACACCGAGGAGCTTCATGTAGTGAGCTGGGTTACCCGGAGCCATCTCCTCAGAGTATCGCAATTTTGGGCATTTGTTCTTATTATGGTTGTATAGCTAAAGCATCGAGATTGTATGTTGGACATGTGTGCCTGTAATTCCTACAACTCTTGCATTTGACTTTTATTGAAGATGATTTGTCTTTCTTTTTTCTTTTTTCTGACACCTTAGTTCTGCAGATGAATCCTCTTGTGGATTTCCACGTCACTTTTTTCATTGTGTGGTGAGGTTTGAGAAAACCCGGATGTGTGGTTCACCTTGCCAGCCTCTTCATATCCGCAGAATTTAGCTTGCATGTTGGTCCCTTTTAGAAGGGAAGGGGCCTGGGGTGGGAGAAGAGTAAAAGACTGTGGAAGACTCACTTAATCCCTTTGCTAGGTACTTAGAGAAAGTAACGTGCGGCAGATTTGGTTGAAAGGGGACTTGCTGTCCCATTACACAATCTTTCACCTCTGTACACAGAACACGAAGTCCGGTCTTCCCTGAGTGGAGCCCATAATTAAAGTGTCACTTGTAAGTCTGTTAGGCTAATCAGATCCCCGGATTCACTGAGCAGCTCTAACCGGTTGTGTGGCACGTGGGATGCCTTCACGGCTGAGCGACAGTGAAGACAGGCGGCAGTGGATTTGGTGGACAGGCTGTGCCCCAGCACACGCTCGGCTGGCACGTTGCTGCCTTCGCGCACCTGCCTGGGAGCTTGTTGCACACACAGCCGCTCTTGACTTTTCTTGTGGGTGGGGTGTATGCACCCTACTCGTCTGAGAGTGATGGATGCCCCGCCTCGCTGGCTGGGAGGATTTGTCCCTTCTGTGACCGCTGCGTTGACGGGACCATATCAGTATGAAGTATTGAAACTGACAGGTCTTGGACAACTTCAGACGTGGCTTCCTGCACTTCCCAGACACATCCTTATCTCACAGATGGGTGGGGGTCATCTGTTTCACTTCTTGGCAGAGAATAGCCTTTATCCACTGGTGCATTTACTTCCTCATCTGTGGAGGGTCACATTTAGTAAGAGAGGCAAGGCATAGGAACTTAATCTGTGTGTTTTCCTGAGAAATCTTTCAACTGAAATTCTGCAGTGAGATTACCTCCGAGTCTTCTGGATAACTTCAGACCAACAGAAACAAGGAACTGCTTCATTTGTGACCCCCATGTGTGCATATATATTTTTAAAAGTGGTGCTAGTAGTGTTTGTTCTGAAAATATCTGTCATAGACTGTTTTTAAAAATCTGTTATTGTTTAAATTCTCCTCCTCTTTCTCATGAAATTACTGAGAATTAATTGGAGGGACCTGCCTTCCTTGCCATAACGTGTACTGTGTTGGGCCGCATTTAAAGGAGAGATTCATTTTGATGTACGAATAAAGTAAGAGTTGCAGTTTTTGCACATGTATATAAAATTCTGCTATGTTGTCTGGTAATAAAAAGATTTAATGGATCTGAATGAGGAAAGATACACACAAACACCACAGGGCAGGATCGGAATGGCAGCGATGGTTATATTTTGTTGATGTTAACTCCTTAGAGAAATTTTTACAAGCAGTTGGTAGTCATTTTTAGTATGACTACGGAAACATTTTAATGGAATACTGTTTGGAAAATTATATGTAAGTGGAGATAAAATGTTTTCGGTAAAGTATTTTAGGTACATTTAAAGACTTTTCTCTAAATTTTTGTTAGATTTCTAATTTGAGTAAAGGGAACTTTATCCCTCCTAGGCTTTCCTGGTGGCTCAGTGGTAAAGAATCCACCTGCAATGCAGAAGTCACAGGATCCCTGGGTTGGGAAGATCCCCTGGAGGAGGAAATGGCAGCCAGTATTCTTGCCTGGAGGATCCCCATGGACAGAGGAATCTGGCAGGCTCCAGTCCATGGGGTCACAGAGAGTCGGACACGACTGAAGTGACTTAGCATGTACGCATCCCTCCTAGTCTAGTCCTTCCCCTACCTTGTAAATGCTTGCAAGCATTTTGAAAAGTGATTATGTTAGAGCTTGATCTTTGTCTCCTTGTCTTGGTAAATCGAATACTCCTAATGCCTCAATTTAGCAGCAGCAGTGAACAGCTGCCCCTTGGAGTCAAGATCTTTTTTCATAATTCATGTTTGGGACAGGAACGTGTAGCTGGTAATGAATCGTGATTCTCTAAACTGCTCGGGGTGGACCAGGAGTCTGATAATATACTAGTTTGTCTTCAGGCCTCAGCTCTTCTTTTAGAGCTTCCTTTCTGATAAGGAAAAACAAAACCAAACAGAGAATTCATAACTAGGCAGTTGCCTTGGGAAGACAATAGCTCATGAAATGTTTTCAGTGTGTTAGGCTAAGGAAAAAGAGAATTTAAATAAAACTCACAGGCTACAATCAGCCCCTGTGTTGCATCTGGGCTCCCTTGAATGACTTAGTCCTTTATCTCCCTAATCCTCGCATCGCTCCCTGGAGGCACGCAGATGCAAGCAGGTTCCGTCTGGCCGTGCAGTTAGCTGTTTCTGTGTCTCTGATATTAAGTGGCACAATCATTCCACGTTCTTCAGAAACGTATAATTTTTCCTCAGTAGAGCTCACTCTCTACACATATACAATATTAACTTTAGGTTAGTGGGAGGGCAGATTCTCTGTATTGAGAGGAAAGGGGCAAAAAGTGGAAATTATTGTTGCCTGCACCCCCATCCCCACCAGAGCATTTCTGGTTCTGTGACTTCACGTCAGGAAATGTGGTTAAGATCATGCTTGGTTGTTCAGTCGTGTCCTCCTCTTTGCAACCCCATGGACTCTGTCCATGGGATTCTCCTGGCAGGAATACTGGAGTGGGTTGCCATTTCCTCCTCCAGGGGATCTTTCCGACCCAGGGATTGAACCCGCGTCTCTTGAGGCTCCTGAATTGGAAGGATAGTCCATGATATTTGTCAAGTGTTGCTCTGTGACCTGGTCACTTTTTACAATTATTCCAAGTGTGTTTGAAAGGAAAGTGCAGTTTTCCAGTTGGGAAGTATGGGGTAGCATATGGGCAAATCAAGGTTGTAAATATGTGGTTCTGATCCTTTATTTACTCATTCTTTTCCTTTGCTTGATCTGTAAGTTTATAATTGACTTTTTTTTTTTTTTTAAGCTCCTACTGTGGTTTTGAAATTCTTGGCTTCTCCTTATAATTCTGTCAGTTTCTGGTTTGGAGCAAGTTAGTCCCATTGTTCTGATTAGTGGTTTGTTGTTTTTGCCCTGAACTCAGTTTTGTCTGATACAGCTTTATTAGACCAAAAGTTCCCTTTTTTAGTTAGTATTTGCTTCATATCTTTTCCAGCCTCGTAGTTTCAACCTTTTTGGGTTGCTTTAAATGTGTCTTTTTAAAAAATACATATTTATTTATTTGGCAAATTCCTGCAATTCTAGAAAAAAATTAGAGGAATTTGACATAAGTGATAGCAATATGTGTCACTTATGTGGAATCTTTTATATATATATATAATATATGTAAATGAAATTATTTAAAAAACAAATAGACTCACAGACATAGGAATTTTATGGTTACCAAAAACGGATAGTTGGCGGCGGGCAGGGGATATGGGGAGAGAGGAGAGAGATAAAATAGAAGTTGGAGGGGGGGAAATTTGCAGGAATTTGGTCTGTGGTATGTCAGGTGCTCTATTTTACTTTGTTGTCCATACGGAAAAGGGAATATTTAGGTTTGTCAGAGTGTGTTGTTACAGCAGCTTAATAGAGCTGGAAAAGCAGTGGACTTGGAAAGGATGTTCTGTCAGATCTTTCACCTTCGTTAAGCCTGTTCAGGGAGCCAGACTAGGAAACCAGAGGGTAACCCATTGTGGCACCGTCACCAGACGGGGGCCCCGGATGGTGAGCCTAAAGGGATGTGGAGAGGGGTGAGGCTCCTGCAGTCCAGTCGTTGGTTTGGTAACATTTTTTAATTGCAGAAAACTTTTAAAGATAGACAAGAAGATGGAAGGGTGTAATGAATCCTTCTGTGTGCTCACCCTGCGCCTCCAACCCCAGCCACCAGAACAGCCAGTCCTGTTTCAGGTCTGCCGATACTCACTGTTCCCCTTTATATTTTGAAGCAGATTCTAGACACCACATTGTATTCATTGGTTTGTGTTTCAGTGTGTATCTCTCAAAGACAATTTTTTTTTTTTTCAAAGACAAATTTTTAAAAAAACAAAAACAACAAACAACCATGAGACTTCTCTCACGGTGCAGGTACGCTGCGCTCCCGGTGCAGAGGGCCAGGTTCAATCCAGGAGCTAGATCCCACACGCCACCACTAAGAGTGTGCATGCAGCAAATGAAGGTTGAAGATCATGGGTGCCCCAAGTATGGCCCAGAACAGCCGAATAAATAAACAAAACATTAAAAAAATACAATTATTGCTCTTAAAAAAATTAAATCTTTACTATCATCAAAAATTCACTGATTGTTAAAATTTCAAGTTATCTCACAAGTGTCGTGAGTTTTTCCATTTGAGTCAAGAGCCACACGAGGACCACACACTGATAGTTGAAATGTCTGTTAGGTCTTTTAATCTGTAGCTCTCTTTCTCTCACTTATTGAAGAAACAGGGTCATTGGTCCTGTAGAGTTTCCTTCAGTCCTGATTTTACTATGTCTCCTTGTGTTGTCTTATATATTCTCCTGTCCTCCTGTTGCCTGTAAATTACTTCTTAAATCTAGAGGCTTGACCCAAATAAGATTTGATTTGGCCAGGATGCAAGACCCCTTCATGGATGCTATTGTGTTCTCCCATCAGGAAGCCCATGATGTCTGGTGTGTCTCGTTTTGTGAGAGAGCTCACAAAACTGTTGTTAATGCTTAACCTAGATCCTTTATTTTATTAGAGATTGCAGTAGGGTGATTTTGTCATTCTAGCATTCCTGTTTCCTTTATTTGTTGGAATACATTTCTAAAGAGAAACTCACTTATCTCCAATGTGGTTTGCAGTTGATATAGGAAAAGCAGAATATGTGTTTGCTTCTTTCATTTATTGCTTTTTTTTTGGGTAAAGTGAGTTGATTTATTAGAATTGTCCATTTGTGACCAGTTAGCCATTTTGGTTTGGTATCACAATGAACCCTTGGGCCTAATGGCACATAAACATCTCTAATGTGACCCACTCAGGTACAGTTTTGACCCTTATCAATGATCCAGTTCTCCCAGCTTCACAAGCGAGAGCCTCTGGCCAAGTCCTTCTGACCTGCCCTGCGCCACGACAGGGTGTTCCAGGCGCACCTGTACGTGCTCTGCCCCAGGCCTGGAGTCAGCTCTCCTCTGAGGGGCACTGGTTGCTCTTCATGGAAAATGCTGTTTCAGGACCACAATCTGGGTGCCAGCCTGCTCGCTGGGCTGGATTGGTCATTGTTTGTGAGCCTTTACAATAGACAGAGCTAAGAAAAATGTCTTTTTCTTTCAGATAAAAATACATCGTGAGTTTAAACTGGTATTTCTGATTCAGGACTGAAGTTTTTCACCTAACCTTTTGTCTTACATATATCTTCTTTCTCCCGTATACCGGGAGAATACCAGGAAGGGTGAAAATAGAGGATCATGGAATTATTCGTCTGTTTTATCTCATGATATATATACCCAGAAGTCTCAGAACAGCCAGCCAGTGCAGTCAGCGCCAGTGTGATGGAGAACAGTTCAGACTTTTTGCAGTTGTTTGGCTTGGGCTCTTCCCCAAGGGACGAAGGACGCACAGTCTGATAGCAGTTCCAAAGCCTTTTCCATTAGTTTCTCTCTGAGTTTATGCCCCTAGTTGGATACACTTTAGGCTCATTTTTAAATTTTGCAGTTCTTAGGGATCTCTTTTAAAAATATAATTATTTTGTAATGATTTAAAATATCGTCGTGGTCCCAAAGTTGGTTTTAAAAAAGAAAGTATACTGTATTCAGAAAAGGCTAGTTTTTAGTAGTTTCCTCCACCCTGTTCTCTCCCTCCCCTTATAAGTAACTATTTTTAAAAGTGTGTTTTATCCTTCTTTTGTTTACTTTTCCTAAGATAAACAGATAAGTTAGACATATTTATATTCTATTTCTTAGATAAATTGCAATCTGTATTTACTTTTTTTTCAGCTTTGCTTTTTTCATTTCACAAGATATCTGGGAGAGAGCATCCCAGTCATATCATTATAATACAGCACACGGTTGGATTTTGCTTTGCTAGCCAATCTGAATTTTTTTCTTTTAATAGATGAGTTTAAGCCCCTTTAAATTTGTCCATATAACCAATATGCTTGGCCTCGAGTCTGTCATTGTTTTATATTATATATATAGTTATACAAATCTTTTATATGGGTAACCTTTCTCTGAATGATCTGTTTTATTTATTCTCTCTTGCCTTTAACTAATACGTTTTTTGACATTTTGTTTATTGTTTTTGTGGATTTAATAAAATTTTTATTTTATTTACTTATCTATTTTCAGCTGTGCTGGGTCTTTGATGCTGCACAGACTTTTCTCTAGTTGCCGCAGCAGAGGCTACTCTCTAGGTGTGGTTCTCAGGCTTCCCATTGTGGTGGCTTCTCTTACAGAACGCAGGCTCTAAGGCGCTCGGGCATCAGGAGCTGAGGCTCGCAGGCTCAGCAGTTGCGGCTCCCGGGCTCCAGAGCACAGGCTCAGTGGTTGTGGTGTACCAGCTCAGCTGCTTCGTGCCTTTTTTGATCCTCCTGGATCAGGAATCGAATCCATGTCTCCTGCTCTGGCTGGCGAATTCTTTACCACTGAGCTCCAAGGAAACCCTGGGTTTTGTTTTGTTTTTTAAAAGAACGACTTATATTTTTGTCTGAAGGGCTACCGTATTCTAATGCCATTATGTAATATGTTAGCCAAGCCCTTTTTCACTGTCCATGATTTCCCTGTTTGCATTTTGCTTGTTAACATCCCTTTGGCCAGAGGAGGTCCCCTGTCGGTCTGAAACTGAGGAGGAGCAGTGAACCCACTACCCCCGATGGGAAGAGCAGAAAAGTCACGTTTCACAGGATGTGCATGAACAGAAGGAAGAATTGGGGGCATTGGCAGTCTGCCACAACTCCCGTTATATAGTGTGTTTAATCTTGTCTATTTGTCATCATTATCTGTTGGTTCCCTACCAGTATAAGCAATCTTGAAATTAGTTAATAACCGCTTATTTTCCTTGCCTTCCCTCTCGTCTGCATCTGACTTGAAGAAATACCCTTGTACTCACCATTACTAACTATACTTATTCTTTTTTAAAAAAGTTTAGTTTGATTTATCTATTTGGCTACACTGGGTCTTAGTTACAGTGTGTAGGATCCAATTCTCTGACCAGGAATTAAACCCAGGCCCCCTGCATTGGCAGCATGGAGTCTTAGCCACTGGACCACCAGGAAGTCCCAGAACTCTTACTCTGCTCTTCTTGTATGCCTTCCTTATTCTCAGCTTTTCTCTTTATTAATATCTGCATTGTCAGAGCAAACAGCCATATGCACTATAATCTATCTCTTATAACCATCATTTAGTGTGAGTCCTACAGGTAAATATACATTCAGTGCTCACTATCAGTACTTACAATGATGTTTCTTAAGTCAGTTTGGTTTTCTGAAGCTTTTTCTCTAGTACATGTTTTAGGACGTCATGGGAAAAATGCTTCTGAAATTCTTGGGTGTTAGTTTGTCTGTAACCTTTTTGAGAGTCAGTTTAGCTTATCACGCATTCTTATATTTTTAGATGTTGGTTCAAATATTCTCTGAGTATTTAAAATAATGATGTTCCATTTTCTTCTGGCTTGAAGTGCTTCTGTCAAAGGCAGTCTGACATTTTCCCTTCTCAGTGTGTTGCTCTTTTTGATTGGATGCCCCAAAGATTTTTTTACTTTAAAGTCTACTAGTTTTACTAAAATATGTCTTCAGGCTAGATGTCTTGGATCTGTTTTCCCAGGTATGCGTCTTTTCCGTGTGTATTATTGTCTCGTTAAAAATTAATTGTTTTTGGTTACTTTAGTCATGAAGTAACTGAAGTAACATGAAGTAACATTAATTTTCAGTATTGTTCTGTGTATTGCTTTTATTTTTGTTTATGACAACTTCTGTTGTACCTGTCTGGATCTTCTTTGTCTGTTTTCTGTGTCATTTTCCAATCATTTTTAACCTCTGCATTTCTTTTTGGTTTAACATTTTTCCCTCCTTTTCATCTCTTCTGTCCCTTAAGACATTGGATTTATTCATTCTTCTTTCTAATTTAGTCTTCATTTATAAAATGATTTCTTTTATGTCAAATTCTTTCTTGAGTTCTAATGTTTTCTTGAGTGCTGCCCCCTCATTTCTGAGTATTTCTAGGTCTCATTTTGTGCTCACATGTATTTTATCATTCTCTTAAATTCTTACAGTTCATTTCAAAGTATTAGACACAGTTTTCATCTCCTTGGTAGGCATGTCTTTCTGGCATGCTTTCATTGACCATCGGGATAGTATTTCTGCTACTTTTATAATAACTTCCTATGGGATTTGAACACAATCCCTTTTCTGTTACTCATTTTGGCGGTTTATTTTTTAACTATTAAAACCTCTGGAGAAACATGTTGGCAATGAAATATTTTTGTGCATGTGTATTTGAGTTTAGACGTCAGTCCTAGTCTGGAGAAACATGTTGGCAATGAAATATTTTTGTGCATGTGTATTTGAGTTTAGACGTCAGTCCTAGTCATCTCACAGCGGTGAAACATACCATAGAATTTGCTACCTGTGATGTGTTAAAGTCATTTCATGTTTGTACTGGGGACATTGTTTTAAAAGGAAGTTAACATCTCCAACTACTTAGGTTCAGGTTCTATTTGTATTGCTATGACTGAGCTGTGAGAGACAGGAGTGGGTATATATTTTAGAATCTGACCAGCGCAGTAACAAAGGCAAGTTTGGTTTGAGGAGACAGTGAGGAACAGGGATGTGTTGATTTCGGGAATTTGTAGAGATGTTTGTTCTTTGTTCTGCAGACCATATGATGTGTTATTACCAACAGAGAAGTTATATGATAAAAGCTTAGCTTCCCCTTGGCATTTGTGATAATTAACAGCTTGATCTTATGCAACTTTTCAATGTCATCTCATTTATACAAAATATCCTTATCAAGTGCCCACTGTATGCCTGCTGTTCCAAGCCTGCTGTTCCTGCTGCAAGCCTTTCAACAAGGTGCATCCCCCACTTGGAATGCTCGTTCCCTAGATATTTAGTGATTCTCACTCTCAATTCACCTCTGTCACATCATTGAACCAAATCTCTTTGCCTTACCATGCCGTTTGACAGTAACTCTTACACACACACACGCACACACACACACACACACACACACACACACAGTCTCTCTCTCTCTCTCTTTCTCTCTCACGTTAACTCTCTGAAGCACTGTAGTTGTTTGACTTTTCATTTAGTTTGTACACTTCCCCATGTCTGTTTCCTCTTATTAGAATCAAAGGTCCAGGTTAGATGCCCAGTGCTTAGAATGGTTCCTGACACACATGAGGCGGTCAGCAGTTTATTCAGTTAGCACATACATGCTGGACACTGAGGACGCAAGGGTGAGCAACACGGGCTTCCCCACCCCCACATGGAATTTAAAGTCTAGTGAGAGAGGTAGATGTTAGTAATAAAGTGTAGAAAGTGCTAGGTGAGAGGACAGGACAGAGGAAACAGGTAGTCTAGGGCAGTCGGGAAGGCCTCTCTGAGAAGAGAGTTTTGAGCTTAAGAAGCAAAGGTGTGCTGAGCACGAGCTTTGTGGTGGGAGTTGTCCAGGAGGATGGAGCACCTCTTTCCCGAGCTTATCAGTCGGAGGGAACCAGGTCAGCACTGTGAGGAATGGGCGAGAGGCGAGCAGGCACTGGGGTGGCTGGGCAGGGCCGCTTCTGGCAGGGCCCCCAGGCCAAGTCACAGATTTTGTCCTCAGTGAGCTGTCTAAACAGTAGTGCCCGTCACAACCACATAGGTTGGGTCTTAACTCAGACAGTGTGGTGTGTTCACAGTATGTATGGTAAACACAGGGTTTTACAGGATGCTCAGCAGGGAAGGCAGTGGCAACCCACTCCTGTGTTCTTGCCTGGAGAATCCCAGGGACGGGGGAGCCTGGTGGGCTGCCGTCTTTGGGGTTGCACAGGGTTGGACACGACTGAAGTGACTTAGCAGCAGCAGCAGCAGGGAAGTAGAGTAATTAGTAGTGGGATCCATTTGTCATGGCTCCCTCATAGCGATTTTGAGAGCCCTCAGATAAATACATGTATAGTAAATATTTGTATTATTTATTAGCAAGGTTACAGTACTATAATATTTTTGTTTTTAATAGTGCACTTTATTTGCTGAAGTTCTGAAAATATGTTTTAGGTTCTGGAAGAGAAGCATTTATTTTAGTTTTAAGACTTCAAAAAAAAGGAAGGGGGGGAAAAAAGCCCTTTAAAATGGACAGTTCAGCTTCAGTCGCTCAGTTGTGTCCGACTCTTTGTGACCCCATGGACTACAGCACGCCAGGCTTCCCTGTGCATCACCAACTCCCAGAGTTTGCCCAAACTCATGTCCATCGAGTTGGTGATGCCATCCAACCATCTCATCCTCTGTCATCCCTGTCTCCTCCTGCCTTCAATCTTTCCCAGCATCAGGGTCTTTTCCAGTGAGTCCAAAAAGCTACCCTGGGTGGCAGTTTACAGCTTGAGGAGAATATGTTGTTTTATGAGGTTTTCCTACAGCGTCTGTTGGAAAAAACAGGTGAAACTCATTACCCCCATGCTTTGAAAGAGGCCCTGACCTTTTCCTTTTCCTCTTCACATCAGGTGGCCAAGATATTGGAGTTTCAGCTTCAGCCTCAGTCCTAAAATGTGCAAGATGACTGCTTTTAATGCCAGTTTCACCTGGAAAGGAAGGGTTTTTAGAAGTATATGGATAAAAAGAGACAGCAGATGGAGTAAGGCAGAGTGCAAAGAGCAGGATCTTTCTGGCATTCCATGGCCTCACTCTGTTTTCCACGGCTTGATTCTTACAACACTTAACTGATGTTGGCCAATTACTTTATCCAGACGTCTCTGAGCCTAGGTTTCCTCTCATAGAAAACAAAGCTGAGCTATTACTTTGCTCATCCGAGTCAGCGAGCCTCCTCCTCAAGAGGCCCCATTCGCCAGCCTTCCAGCATGGATGAGGTTGAGTGAGAGGATTGCTGGTACCACACTTAGCATACGCCTGCCGCTCAGGAAATTCTCCACTGCCTGGCAGCTCCCACCTCCAGTGTGGGAGATAACTTACTTGCCTTACGGGGGTTTTGTACACAATTAATGGCTTTTTAACTTACACTTCCTTCCAAGAGGAGGAAAGAAAATCACTTCTTTTTAGATCCCAAAAGCTTTTCAGAATTACTTTTGAGATGCATTTAACCCTCTAGGAACATGGATCCCTACTTGAATCTGTTAAGCCTGCTAATTCAGGAGGCAGAAGAGAGCCAAACAAAGATATCTCAGGTTCATATTTTTGTCATGATTTCAGGGTGTTGACTCAAACTTAGGTTATGTGCAATGTATTATTAGCTACCCTCTCTGACTCGTGTTGGAATTCGTCCGTTGCTTGAACATTTCCCAAGTAATTTTTTTTTCTGGTTTTTTTTTTTTTTTTTTTTTTTTTTTTTTTAATGAGCCATCAAATAGGATGTGGCTTGGGGTTTTCTAAGCCATAGGAATGGATTTGTTTTAATCGTCTGGACTCCGTTTCCCTCTCCTTTGTGAAAAAGAACATTTTCATTTCTGAGCAGGGCATGAAGGGTGCAGGGTTTAGGCTTTGTCCCTAGCACAGACCAAGCTATTTCATCCTTGACCTTTGAAAGATAATGGAACCTTGGACTTATCACCCTGCGTCAGCTCACGGAGATAAGCAAGCTGTATGCTTTTAGGGTTTGAGCTAGCAGTGACTTTTAAATCTTGTTTTATTTTCTTAAATAAGGGACAGCTAATGTACAATTTAAAGGAAATGCTTGTGTAGATTGGAGGTAATAGAAGAAAAAGAATTTGTCATCTGATTTTTGTGTTTTGTTGGAACTCAAGGGGAATTACTTCCCCTTGAGAAAAAAAAAATCTCAGTTCCCCAACCAGAGGTTGAACCCAGCCCCTCAGCAGTGAAAGTGTGGAATCCTAACCACTAGACCATCAGGAAATTCCCTCCAGAAACTGCCTTTATTGAGCAATCTCACGATCAGTTGGCATCTAGAACTTTGGACATTAGTGATTTTTTCCATCCTGTGTGGCCCAGTTCTTTTCTACCATTTTTATTCTCTGTAAAGATTTTTTCTGTCTCTCCTCCTTCCTGGTTTAGCAGGCAGAAGAGCTAGCTTGGGTAGATACTGAGCGCTCTCTGCATAGCAAAGTCAGAACACTGCATCCCAGGGTGGTGGTAGCTAGGTGGTCTGCAGCTGTGTGCTTCTGTGGTTGTCAGTGAAGACCTCGGTTTAAAATGCAGTTACCTGGTATGGTCTTTGGAAACACAGAATGACAGATTAAGAAACTAAGTCCAGCTCAAGGTTTGGATTTCCTTAATTTGTCATTTTGATTAAGCAGTTGTTTTCTTTCTCTTTAAAAGGCCTTGATCATCATCTGCGTATCGCACAGATTCATCTTTCTTCTTGTGCTTTAAAAAAGTGAATTTTTATAAAACTTTCATAATTTAGGGTTCTATACAGGTACTTAATTATCCCTTAAGTAGATAGTTTTCCCAACCTTGGTTTCCCCCCACCCCTGCCCCAAGAATTTGTGAAAATGTTCAAGAAATACAGTAGTGGTTAAGTTGGCCACTGCATAAATATTGGTTTAAAAAGCTACCCTGGGTGGCAGTTTACAGCTTGAGGAGAATATGTTGTTTTATTAGGTTTTCCTACAGCTTCTGTTGAAAAAAACAGGTGAAACTCGTTACCCCCATGCTTTGGAAGCGGCCCTGACCTTTTCCTTTTCCTCACAAATGAGCATATTCGTCCAGCTCTCTGCTGTTTGTTCTCTCCCGTGGGGAGAGTCTTGGGCCTCAAAGATGCTAGAAAAGCCTGCAGCAGCACCGAGCAGGTTAAGTTTAATTGTTGAGTGTCTGGGAATCTTTTCTGAAGAGGAATGTTTCCACCAGTTGTTCTTGTTGTTTTGCTGGGACGTGTTTGTTTGTTGGCTCTGCATGAAGATTTAAACTCTCCTCTGAAAGAAAACAGGCGTATGTTAGCACAATAAATTGTATATCTCTCCTCTGGTGAGTTGTGAAACCCTTTTCTTAGTGACCAGAAGTAAGAAGGATGTTTAACCATATTCTTCCTTCTTTACTAAAAGAAATACTATGCCAAAATGTTTATTCCTTTAAGAATAGAGTTCTTCCCCCAAGGGTTGCGAAATGCGCTTTTATCTATGAAGCAGGTTTCTACCTGAAACAGTTGCTTCTATAGGCTTTTTGCTCCGGGTATAAAAATCTCTGTCATTTAATGCACTTTGCTCTCACGCTTGTGTTAATGTTGTATGTAAAGATGCTTTTCAGATGCTCTTAGATTTTGGTAATATTTGATCAAGTATTTGATCTTCATATTTGTGAACTTTAAACAATAATGATGCCGTGAATTTCTCTTTATAATTTGTTATCCATTCGATGGGCTTCCCAGGTGACAGTAGTGGTAAAGAGCCTGCCTGCCAGTGCAGGAGAGACGCGAGTTCCATTCCTGCGTCAGAATGATCCCCTGGAGGAGGGCACGGCAACCCACTCCAGTATTCTTGCTGGAGAATCCCATGGCCAGAGGAGCCTAGTGGGCTGCGGTCCATGGGGTCTCAAGGAGTTGGACATGACTGAAGCAGCTTAGCATGCACACATGCACACATCCGTTTGATAGCTCTCTTAAGTGATGGGCGGGGTATAGGGTTTAAAATTTTCATCCCCCAAGTATCTCTTCACAGGAAAGCATATTGGTATGGAAAATAATGTGGAGGTTTCTCAAAAAACTAAGGACAGAATTTTGATCGAGCAATCCCACCCTTGGGAAATAGCCAGATAGAAGTTTAATTTGAAAAGATACATGTACCCCTGTGTTCATAGCAGCACTGTTTACAATGGCCAAGTCATGGAGCAACCGAAACGTCCATCGATAGATGAATAGATAAAGAAGATGTGGTGCATGTATATATATGGAATATTACTCAGCCACAAGAAAATGAAATAATGCCATTTTCAGTAATATGGATGGACCTAGAGAGTATTATGGCACCCCACTCCAGTACTCTTGCCTGGAAAATCCCATGGATGGAGGACCCTGGTGGGCCGCAGTCCATGGGGTCACTAAGAGTCGGACACTACTGAGTGACTTCACTTTCACTTTTCACTTTTATTCATTGGAGAAGGAAATGGCAACCCACTTCAGTGTTCCTGCCTGGAGAATCCCAGGGACGGGGGAGCCTGTTGGGCTGCTGTCTATGGGGTCGCACAGAGTTGGGCACAACTGAAGCGACTTAGGAGTAGCAGAGAGTATTATGCTAAGTGAAGTAAGTCAGAAAGTGGAGACAAATTTCATATGATATCACTTATACGTGGAATCTAAAATATAACATAAATAAACATATCTATAAAACAGCACAGACATAGAGAACAGACTTATGGTTGCCAAGGAGAGTGTAGGGGAGGAAAGGATTGGGAGTTTGAGCTTAGCAGATGCAAAATATTATATATAGGATGGATAAACAACAGGGTCCTATTATATAGCACAGGGAACTATATTTGATCTCCTATGATAAACCATAATGGAAAAGAATGTTTTATGTGTGTATAACTGAGTCACTTTGCTGTACAGCAGAGATTAACTCAATATTGTAAGTCAACTATACTTCAATAAAATTTTTAAAAGAAAGCATATTGGTAATTATACTGCTTTGTCATTTGTGACAGCATCTTAAAATAATCTGTTTACTTAGAGTCAAAGAAAAAAGTTACTAAATAATCATGTAGTAAGTCACATTTATTGAATTAAGCTCTTTCTTCCCCTTCTCTCCACCTTCAGTTCAGTAACTCTCAAGTGTACTGTCTGTGCTTTCTTTGAGCATGCACGACCAGCTGAATGAGAGAAGCAGGCTGAAAATCGGCATGCCCATCCATGCAGTAGGAATCTTGTCTGAAAGCATCAGAGGCTGATCGGTGAGGTTGAAAAAGCAGATAGATAAGCTGATTGCATCTTCTCTGTGGCAGCTTGTAGCCTTGTAGGGGAGGTTCCTTTCTGAATGCAGAGGGTTTTCTTGAGAGTCAGTCCAAGTAGGTGAAATCTCTTAAGTGGATTATTTCTCTCAATAATTTTAATCATTCAGAATAATTTTGTTTATAATTTAGCTTATTCTTTGAAAATTTTGCCTCTTAAAAATTTTACCTTCTGCATTCTCAGAATAATTTTTATCATTCTCAGAACACTTGACTATCAAGAATAATTTTTAAATTCTATCACATGTTGAAAGTTGTCAACGCAAGATGTTGACTTGCCTACCTTCAGAATGAAACCAAGATATTCATTTAGTTAGTGATAACTCTGTTCTCTTAAGGCTGCAGTTAAAAGTGAAGTGAATTGCAGAATTTGGGTTCAGCCTAGACTAGGATTTTTGAGGTTGAGCTATAGCCAAACCCCAAATTAATTAAATAAAATATTAAGACTGCTCTGTCTCAAAGAAAATTTGTTTGATCTTTACTGGCATTGAATCAGGCCTTTTGAGTAGAACATTTTCAGCGTATTAATAATATGTGTAAATAGCTCATAACCTTCCTCTGTAATTATCAGAAAGTATGCTGTCAGTTTAAAAGTTTTCTTTTTAAATAGAGCTCTCTCTTTATTGTCACAGAAGACCCAGCACCATGGGTCTATGAGCCTGCGTTCCCTTGCTCTCAGCTTTCAGATCGTCTCATCGGGTAACTCCAATAACAGAAAAATTCCACTGTGTTCTAGGTCTAAGAATGCCAGATTTTTTTGTCTTTTGTTTTTAAAGTATTTTTTTAAAATGAAATGAATACATGCTCATTATAGAAAATTGGGGAGAAATGGAATAAAGACAATCACCTAGAAATAATGGTAATAACCTTCTGGTAATTTTTTTCAGTATTTTGCCTCTTTATGTAGGTCTAAGTGTCCATCATTTAGCTTTTGCTATTTTCATTCATAGTTATGAGAGATTTTCTCAAGTTATTTAAACTTGTCGGGGAAGGAAAAAATTTCCCTCTATCCTTTTTAGATTCTTCTGGCTTGTCTAAGAATTATATTGACATGAGACAGATTAGCAGAAGAGAGACAAATATAGTTATATATATACTGGATATAGGGCTTCCCAGGTGACGCTAGTGGTGGAGAACCCACCTGCCAGTACAGGAGACGCAGGTTTGATCCCTGGGTCAGGAAGTTCCCCTGAGGGTGGCAGGGCACGGCAACCCATTCCACTGTTCTACCTGGAGAATCCCACAGACAGAGGAGCCTGGTGGGGTCTGATCCATAAGATCGCCGAGTCAGACACGACTGAAGTGACCAAGCATGCACACATGCACATTTAGGATATATACACACACATGTGTAAGCCTGGTGGCTCTGCAGTAAAGAATCTGCCTGCAGTGCAGGAGACCCGAGTTCTATCCTTGGATTGGGAAGATCCCCTGGAAGAGGAAATGGCTACCTATTCCAGTATTCTTGCCTGGGAAATCCCGTGGACAGAGGAGCCTGGCAGGCTACAGTCTGTGGAGTGGGAAAGAGTCCGACACTACTGAGCACAAAAGACAGATGTGTTTATACATACATATGTGTATACAGCGAGACCCAAGGATAAGTTAGACAGTTCAGGCTTATATGCCTTCTCTCTCTCTCTCTCTCTCTTTTTTGTGGAGTTGAGGGGTGGGGTGCTGCACTGAGTCTGTTGCTGTGTGGACCTTCTCTAGTTGCAGTGAGAGGGGCTACTCCCAAGTTGTGGTGCGTGGGCTTCTCTTTGCAGTGGCTTCTCTTGTTGCAGAGCACAGGCTCTAGGAGTGCGAGCTTCTGTAGTTGTGGCACACGGGCTTAGTTGATCTGTGGCATGTGGGATCTTCCCAGATCAAGAGTCAAACTGGTGTCCCTTGTGTTGGTAGGTGGATTCCTAACCACTGGACCACCAGGAAAGTCCCAGAGGCTTATATTCCTCCAGGGTTTAGGAATTCAAAGGGGAGAAGAAGGTAGTTCACATGGAGATGAGAAAACAAATATTTGGTAATAAGCAAAGGTATGCTGGGCCCTGCAGAGACAACTCTGAAAAGCTTTTAACCAACTGCATTAGTTAAATAGACCCTCAAGTCAATGTACCATAATTTACTCAATAATATTCTTCTTGTGGAGAAGGCAATGGCAACCCACTCTAGTACTCTTGCCTGGAAAATCCCATGAACAGAGGATGCCTGGTAGGCTGCAGTCCATGGGGTTGCTAGGAGTCGGACACAACTGAGCGACTTCACTTTCACTTTTCACTTTCATGCATTGGAGAAGGAAATGGCAACCCACTCCAGCGTTCTTGTCTGGAGAATCCCAGGGACAGGGGAGCCTGGTGGGAGGCCGTCTATGGGGTCGCACAGAGTCGGACACGACTGAAGCGACTTAGCAGCAGCATTCTTATTATAGAATTTTTAGGTGATTTTTCATTTTTTAAAATTTATTTATTTTAATTGGAGGCTAATTACTTTACAATATTGTAGTGGTTTTTGCCATACATTGTATTTTCATTTTAACTACACTCACAATCCTCTGGGCACAATAATTTTGTGTAAAAGGACGAACTGCAAATGCAAAATTATAAAATCTCTGGGATTTAACTTGGCCTCTGTCTATAACATAATAAAGTCAGAGATTTGGTTTAAAAAATGTTAAGAACAATTAGGATTTCTCATATATTATCAGATTGCTCTGTATAAAAGTTAAGTAAGTAAGTAAAGTCGCTCAGTCATGTCCGACTCTTTGTGACCCCATGGACGGTAGCCTACCAGGCTCCTCTGTCCATGGGATTTTCCAGGCAAGAGTACTGGAGTGGGTTGCCATTTCCTTCTCCAGGGAATATAAAGTATAATGGTTATGTCAGTTTATAATCCACCCAGTGTCAAGTATTTCTCTTTTTAAAACTGTTATCAGCAGTTCTTTTTATTTTTGCAATTTTCTCTTTTTATTTTGAAAAATGTAACCTATAAACCTATAGGTAAGACGGCAGCCTTTGTTACTTTTCCTTTATTTCCCCCTCACTCTGCACATATACATATGTGCACACGTATCCATAATTTGTAAAGTTCAGTTCAGTCACTCAGCCGTGTCCAACTGTGCAATCCCATGGGTTGCAGCATGCCAGGCTTCCCTGTCCATCACCAACTCCTGGAGCCTACTCAAACTCATGTCCATTGAGTCGGTGTTGCCATCCAACCATCTCATCCTCTGTCGTCCCCTTCTCCTCCTGCCTTCAATCATTCCCAGCATCAAGGTCTTTTCCAGTGAGTCCATTCTTCACATCAGGTGGCCAAAGTACTGGAGTTTCAGCTTCAGCATCAGTCCTTCCAATGAATATTCAGGACTGATTTCCTTTAGGATGGACTGTTTGGATCTCCTTGCAGTCCAAGGGACTCTCAAGAGTCTTCTCCAACACAGTTCAACAGTTCAAAAGCATCAATTCTTCGGCACTCAGCTTTCTTTATGGTCCAACTCACATCCATACATGACAACTGGAAAAAAGAAAGCTTTGACTAGATGGATCTTTGTTGGCAAAGTAATGTCTCTGCTTTTTAATATGCTGTCTAGGTTGGTCACAGCTTTTCTTCCAAGGAGCAAGCGTCTTTTATTTTCATGGCTGCAATTACCATCTGCAGTGATTTTGGAGTCCCCCAAAATAAAATCTCTCACTGTTTCTGTTGTTTCCCCATCTATTTGCCATGAAGTGATGGGACCAGATGCCATGATCTTAGTTTTCTGAATGTTGAGTTTTAAGGCAGTTTTTTCAGTCTCCTCTTTCACTTTCATCAAGAGATGAGGAAATACAGTGTTAGTGTTAACTGCTCAGTCCTGTCCGACTCTTTGTGACCCTATGGATTGTAGCCGACCAGGCTCCTCTGTCCATGAAATTCTCCAGGCAAGAATACTGGAGTAGGTAGCCATTTCCGTCTCCAGGGGATCTTCCTGACCCAGAGATCAAACCTGGTCTCCTGCATTGCAGGCAGATTCTTTACTGTTTGAGCCACCAGTATATACGTATTATTATTTCTTTAATTACATTTATGATATTGATATGAGCTAATGTTCAGGCCATAATAAAATTTCTCCACATGTTCCAGCACTGTCTCTTACAGATTTTTATCTTATTTTTTGATCCAAGATCAAGTCAAAATCATATATTGCATTTAGTCATCATAGCTCTCTGGTTTTACACATGTCAAAGATTTTATTCAGCTCATTAATTAATGATAAAACCAATAAGATGTTAAAAGCAATTCAGATGAGAATTTAACACACTAGACAATGTATTTTCACAGTTCTCTGAGCAGAAATTATTTGCATAACTCTTGTATTTCTCTCAATTTTCTACAGTTTAACTTCTACAGGTTGTAAAAAACAAAAACAAACCCTGGTATTCATTTTCCGCTGCCTCTGACAAATTACCAGAAACTTGGCAGCTTAAAAACAACACAGACTGATTGTCTTGCGGCTTAGTTGGAGTGTCTTATAGTTGGAGGGCAAGTGTCCAAAATGGGTTTCAGTTGGTGAAATTAAGGTGTCAGCAGAGCTATGTTCCTTCTCGGGGGAAGGGAGTCCATTTCTTTGCCTTCCCCCCACCTTCCAGGGGTCACCTGCATGGTTTGCCTTCTTGTCCCCTTCCTTCATCTTCAAAGCCAGTGAAGTCACCTTAGCTCTTCTGTCTCCTCCAATTTAGAACAGTCCCCAGCCTGTTTTTGCTTTTCGTAACATTGACACTTCTTGGAAAGTTCAGACCAGGTGTTGCTTTGTGGTGTCCCTCACTCGTGGTTTGTCTCTGTCCTGGGATTCCACGTGTCTGACAGGAGCACTGCGTAGGTGACGTCGTCGTAGCACGTCTCCATGAGGGACACAGACGCTGTTTGTTCCATCATCACTGATGTTGTGTTTGGTAATTTTGTTAAATGGTGGCCTCAGAAATCTCCATTGCAGCTCTCCCCCTTGTGTTAACAAGCACTCTGTGGGTAATACTTGTGCAAGGATGTCATTCAGATTTTAGTTGATGTGCTGCGAAGTGCACACCAGAATTACTTTGAAGAGTTTAATTGGTTTGTCTCATTTTGTGAGTTGTGTGCTTTTCTTACTGATTTGTGAGTGCACTTTTATTATGATTATTCCTTTTCTAACATTTAGTGAGCCATTAGTTATTAGCTACTAGACACTGTTTTGAAATCTTCATAACGATTTTATGAACCACCTCCCCCCCCCCCCCCGCTTCATTTTACAGAAGAAATTGAAGTTGAGAGAGATTAATTCTGGGTTTTGTATTTTGCAGATATTTGTCCCAGTTTGTTGTGTGCATCTTAAGATAGTCTATTTTGCTACACCGAGCTTTACATTTTATCATAGTAACAACTAGTAATTTATCCTGTTACAGTTTTTGCCTTCTGTGTTCTGTAAAGAAGCTGCTGCTGCTAAGTTGCTTCAGTCATGTCCAACTCTGTGCAACCCCATAGACGGCAGCCCACCAGGCTCCCCCGTCCCTGGGATTCTCCAGGCAAGAATGCTGGAGTGGGTTGCCATTTCCTTCTCCAGTGCATGAAAGTGAAAGGTGAAAGTGAAGTTGCTCAGTCGTGTCTGACTCTTCGCAGCCCCATGGACTGCAGCCTACCAGGCCTCCGCCGTGGGATTTTCCTGTATAGAAGCATTAAGTGTTAAATCCATCAGGGATGAGTTTTGCTCAAATGCTATCTTATCACTAAGTAGGATTAAGTTGCCAGATTTTGCTTAAAGTAAGCATGGCCCAAATATTGTGTGGGATATACTTATACTAAAAATGATCTGTTGTGTATCTGAAATTCAACTTTAACTTGCATACATGCAGAGATTTGTATTTTTAGGGTTTTCCAGGTGGCCAGTGCCAGTGCCAAGTCGCTTCTGCCGTGTCTGACTAGGTGCTAGTGGTAAAGAACCTACCTGCCAAAGCAGGAGATGTAAGCGAAGTGGGTTTGATCCCTAGGTCTGGAAGATCCCCTGGAGAAGGAAGCAACCCACTCCAGTATTCTTGCCTGGAGAATTCCATGGACAGAGGAGCCTGGTGGGCTACAGTCCATGGGGTTGCAAAGAGTCGGACAAAACGGAAGTGACTTAGCACACATGCACACACACACACGTTTTTCTTTGGTGAATATCATTAAGGCTTTCCCTGATCACTTTATTTAAAATTGCAACTCCCACAATCAGCTCTTCTTTTTCTCCAGAGCACTATATATAAAAGTGTATTTTATTTTTTTGTTGAGTGTCTTCAGTCTACCACTGGGATATAAAATCTATGATGCCAGACATTTTTTAAACTTTTAAATGGAGATTTAACATACATATAGAAAAGTGCATGCATCATAAGTATACCACTCAGTGAATTTCCTCAAAGTGAGTACATCTGTATAACCACCTTCTGGGGCTGCCAGAATTTTTATTCTCAATGGATTTTCAATGCCTAAAGTAGTACCTGACACATAGTAGGTGATCAGCAGATATATTTGTTAAATGAATCAGTGATGTAGTCTGGGAGGTAGACATTCAAGAGATTACTTTGTGTCCAAATAACTAGTGAGAGAATTTATTGATTATTTATTGCTTGGTCCTTATCTCCCTGAAAAGCATAGTTTTGATGAATTTGAATAGCATAATTATTTAGCTACTCCCCTACTGTTGAACATTTTGGAGGCTTATGTTTTGCATTTTTAAAATATATATCCTTAGATAAAGATGTGAAAGGGTAATATATACATATATATACTCTTAATATATTACCCTTAAACAAAAATGTTTAATGCATCTTTGTGTATTAAAAATTAATCCTCATTTCAGATTGTTTTCATAGACTGGTTTCCTGAAAGAGTATGTCTAGATCAAAGGGTATGCCCCTTTCATTCAGACAGAACACCCACGACAGTCAGTGATCTGTCTGCTGAAAGTGGTACATGGAAAGGACTGACACCATGACTCTGTGTTCCAGCTTCTGAGAAGAGCTAGCAGACCCGTGGCCAGTGGCTGGTCACTTCTTTGATGTCATTTTTCCTGGTTAGTAGGGTGTCGGAGATGCCTCGGGTCTGAATGCCAACTCCCCTCCCTACACCAGCTGCAGGACCTGGGGCAAGTCATTCAACAGATTGCCGTTTTCTCTAGGCCATGATGGTAGCAGAGCCTATGGGGGTGTCAATGGGATGTAGTCTCAGGGGGTGGTAAGTGCAGCTTTAGGGCAGGTGGTCCTTGCTCCAGGCTCACCCAGTCCCTGGTCCAGATCACTTGGTAATGAGCTGACAGATGCGAGGCGATGACTTCATTTTGGCCTCAAAATACTTGTCTGGTGAATGAGGGTCAGGCTGTGAGCTTACAGGACAGGATTCCCACCGTCCCATTGTGACCACAGGGTGCAGGGATAGAGGAGTATTATCACCCTTCTGAGACAGATTGTCCTGACCTGTGAGAGCACGCCCTCTGAGCTGAGCCTACCCTCTTTTGCCTTCTCCTGCGTGATACTGACATTGCTGCCACCTTTGCTGGAAAAGGTGATACGGTATTATCCTTGTCTCACACCAGTCAGCTCTTTCCAGGATTGCTCCTGTCCACAAAAACAGCTCTGTGAGCATCCTGTGTGCATGGAGAGTGCAGTTGTCTGTGTAAACCACTCCACGTGGACATGACCTTTGCCACCTGGCTGCCAAGAAGAGGAGGACGGGTTTCTTCTCCCTTTTGGTGCTCTTGCTCCACCAGACGGAGGGGGTCGTTTGTTCAGTTACCATTTATCACAAAGGACCTGTGCAGTAGGGGGCAACTCTTAAACTCTACCAAGGTCCCTGACTCCAAAGGAGGGCGGACGGGATGCCCAAGGGTGGGGGTGGAGGCGGGCAGTGCAAGTTGGCATTTCTCTGCAGTTTTATTTAAACCATCCTCACACATTTGAAAAATCCCACTCTATAATACATCCATTTTATTTTAATATTAAAACGTTTTCAATGACCAGATTAATTATTTAACTTTTCCTCCCTGCTCTCCAGTCGTGGGTAGTCATGGTTATTCAGTGACTGGCAGTCGTTGCCATCCCAGGGCTCCTGGGGAGCAGAGAGGAATAGCTGTGTTAGATACCCTCTCCTGGAGAAGTACCGCCGGTGACATAAAGTGGCTGCAGCACGCTGCTTGTCCTGAAGGACTTGCTGGGGTCTGTGCACCCAGAGGACTGCACAAAGGCCTGGATTATGTGTTCACTCGGTTCCAGCTAGAGAAGCAGCATAAAATGCTTCAACTTGTACAAATTTAAAAGTACTTGTTGAGGAAATTGTTTTTTTCAGTAGTGAGACCGGTTTTGCTTGTCACTCCACTCAGTGACATGAGTTTGAGCAAACTCGGACAAGGAAGCCTGCAGTCCATGGGGTCCCAAAGAGTCAGACACGACTGAGTGACTGAACGACAACCACCACCACGCAGTGATAGTGAGTCAGAGATGAAATGGGGGGCAGGGATATGCTTCTCCCACGAGAATATCCATTCTCACATTCCTCCTGGAGGGTAGACTCCTGCCGATGAGAGATTAAGTGTGCTCACCTGCGTATGTGTTCAGTAACCTTGTCCTCATATGCCAGCCATCCCTTCCCCTGGCTGTGCAAGAGGTGAAACAGTGGGGTGCTCTGACACTGGAGGGGAAACAGCCACGTCTGATGCTGCTGTGTCCCTCCAAAGGGAAGTTTCAAGGGTAACTTCGACTAAACGGGGTTTTCCCCTTTAGCCTCCTCCCTGCCTGTCTGCTCCAGGTGTACACACTGTTGTGTACACACTGTTGTGTACACACTGGTGCAGCTCCACCACACTGACTGCTTCCCCTGAAATGACCCGTGGGCAGCGCCTCGGCTCCAGGACAAGGAAGCAGCTGCCCAGAGAGGTGAAGTGGGGGCCCCGTGGTAGGACTTTCCATCCCCACGGCACATATGCTCACTCATTCCACTGTGCCTTCGTGCTCCGACAGTTGTATTACCATCTTTTCAACCATGAATCACTTACAAAAAAATTTTTTTTCTTTTTTTAATTTAAATAATCCCAACAGAGAGTTCCCTAGCTGTCCAGTGGCTAGGACTCGGTGCTTTTACTGCCATGGCCTGGCTTCAGTTGCTGGTCAGGGAACTAAGATCCCACAAGCTGCAAAAAAAAAAAAAAGTCTCAGTGGTATTTAGTCCAGGCTTGCAGAGAACCAAGTACAGGGTCTGCCTGTGCTCTTTGTGGCAACAGCAGTGAACCCTGCTGCGTTCCGGTCTGAGCTGGAGAAGAACGGGCTGCGATTGTGTGGGTTTTGTACCCCGTCCGTGACTTTCTGGCCACACTCAGGTAGCTGCTCCCTGTTGTGTGTGTCCAGTTCCGCACCACCCTCCCCCGCCACCACAGGGCGGGCTTGTGGGGCGAGTGTGTGCCTGGAGCTTGGGAGAAGGCATGACGCAGCATTCTAACCACCCTCTGGGGATCCTCACCGCTCTCGCTTTAATAAAATGTGGCAGGTTGCCTGGCAACCCGGGAGCTGGTGGGGATATTTTTCCTACCTACTTTACCAAAAAGCCCTCTATCAGCTCTTGGCTGACCACTCAGGAGGGAGTAGGAGATAAACTTGGCTCCGCAAGCCGACTTTCTCCTTTCTTTTTCCCCATCCCTGCCTGCATCTTAATATCCGCTCACTCTTCTGCTCTTATCTATCACTTAAAGGTAGAAGCTGGAGAGTTTGACTCCCAAATCAAATCCCGAGGGGGATTCGTTACTGAAAACATGTTCCTTTTTACATTAGTCAGAGTGACTTCTTTTGTGAGTCAGACTTGTGGACTGTTTCACCCTATTGTATGTAGCAATGCACCTCTGTGCTGATTTTTTTTTTTTTTGCTTAAAAAAAAATTATTTATTTTAATTGGAGGCTTGATTTGGTTTTGAGAGAAGAATCCAGTTGAAGCCGTAGAAGCAAGCGTGGTTTGTGCGTTTCCTGTTGATGAAGGCCTCTAATGCTCCCTCCCCTAACCTGGAGAGGAGAGCGAGCAATCTGTGAGTGTGCTGAAGAACCATGGTTTGTGGAGCTTTGCAGCTCTGTCCCATGCAGGTTGCCATCAGATACTCATATTTTTTCTTCATTGAAATCATAGTGTAATGCTATGCAAAGGCAGGATAAGTAAATTCATTCATGACACTTAAGTTTATGTGCTTTAAAATGAGACTTTGCTTACATTAGAGGCAGTAGATGTGGGCCTGCAGAGCTGTAATTTAAAGGGTGATAAATATTTTTCTAGGGAAAAATTAATGTAGAGAGCACTTTAAAGTCCCTGAACGCTCCATTATCAGTCAGAAAGCAGTCTGTGTTCCACTCTACCAATACAGGCCTTGCAAAAGTTGTTTTTCAATTTCTTAATTTGTGTTAAGCATTTTGACATTGCCGGAAACTCTTGGGCCATTGGAAATTTTAAGGTGTAATGTCATAAAATATTCCAGAATACTTTAAAACTTAGCAGTATCACAGTTGCCACTGTATTCGTTTTTTTTTTGTTTTTTGTTTTTTGTTTTCACATAAGTGCTTTAAAATGTAGCACTTGATTCTTTTTTTCTAACCAGTTGATTTTCCATCTGATGTCCAAACACACAAAAAGTTCTACATTTACATCTCCTTAGGATATAGAAAACAAAATGATTGTTCAGAATAATGTAGCGATCTTAATAACTTGAGACAGGAAAGCTAACCAGTTGCAATATCACATTTTAAAAGAAAAAAAGCCTTCCTTACTCTCTTGCTGGCAAAGAATTTCAGTTTCTTTAAATGTTCAGGAGGGGCTTCCCTGGTGGCTCAGACAGTAGAGAATCTGCCAACAACGTGGGAGACCTGGGTTCGATCCCTGGATAAGGAAATGGCTACCCACTCCAGTATTCTTGCCTGGAGAATTCCATGGACAGAGGAGCCTGGTGGACTGTGGTCCATGGGGTTGCAAAGACTTACACATGACTGAGCGACTAACACCTTCACTCTAAACATGCAGGAGTCATGAAGAGCTTGTTATTTCTCTGAATTTGCAAGTTGCCACTTTCAGAAAGCAGCTCCTCCCTGAATGGGAGAAGCTCAGTCTGGCTGGCTCGCAGGCAGGCGCGCTCTCCTCGTCCCCTTCCTCTTCACGTCCCTCTCTTTCTCGTCTTTCTCCTTTCCTTCCTTCCCCTGCCCTCCTGTACATGTATGTGTTTGACCCTGAGCTGCTTCGCCTATTTCTTTTAGCTTAGCATCTTCCTGTCAGACCTGAATGCTGCCTGTAGGCCTGACCACTGATGTCAGGAACCTCTGCCTCCCGTAACAGCAAGACAGACTTAAGGATGAGGAGAGTAAAAGAGGTGGAATAGCCTTCCTAAAATCCCGACGTCTACAGGGAAATGGTTGGGTGACTTAAAGGGAGGAAAATACAGTCCGTCTCCTGCATACGATCCTTCGAGTTGCAGACTTTTCAAAGACTTGAACGTGGACTTGCATGTCCAGTTACGTCAGGCATGAGACTGCAGCTCGCGCTCCATCTACTACTGCTGATGACCCTTCAGCCCTGCCGTCTCCCACCTCCTCTCCCTCCTCCAGTCTGTAACTCCTCTTGCCTGTTCACTCGATGCCAGTCCTTGTATGCCAGCTGCTGTACTGTACTAGGTACTGTGTTGTAAGATTAAAGTGTTTTTTTTGTGTGTGTTTGTTTTTTTATGTATTATTTGTGTGAAAGTATTATAAACCTATTACAGTATAGTATTATATAGCTAATTGTGTTAGTTGGGTACCTGGGCTAACCTTGTTGGACTTAGGAACAAATTGGACTAACACATGCGTTTTTGGAATGCAACTCGTCCGTATGCAGGGGACTTAACTGTCAGTGTAGAATGAACGTGGTAAATGCCACGTTTAAAGTCCCTGGACTGGGACTTAAAAACCAAAGTAATTCTCGCTCAGTTTTGTGCTGCCCCTTTGGGCTGTTTGGTGAACTGTAGGGTTTTAACAGACAGAACCTATCAGTGGAAAAAAACTATTCGTTGGGCACATAGTCTCAGCAAAGGCAAAGAGTAAAATTGGTGTGGAAAATAAGGCTAACTTTATCATTTGTGGTTTATTTCCCCATTGGCGAAGCATGCGATTCTCTCTCTATACACTCTTGAAGTCAGATGTTGCCGGTTATAACAAATACATTGCATGGTCCCAAGGCAACCTGTGGGCTGAAGAGCAGATTCCATTCGTTTTGTTGTGAATCAGTTCTCCCTGTATAGAGACTGGACTCTAGTACAGTACAGCAGCTGGCATACAAGGACTGGCATCGAGTGAACAGGTAAGAAGAGTTACTGCCAGTGAGGGCTCTGTGCAGGCACCGAGGCTGCAGGCCTGAGTGTTAGAGCAGGTTGTCTGGGCATTTTTTCCTGATCTTTTTTGTGGTGACAGGTCATATATGGGGTGTCCTGAAAACACTGAAGAGGCAAGTCACATCTGATGGGGATTTCAGAGGGTTCCACATCTGTAGGTGGGTGGGGGCGAGGCGGGTGGAAGGGAAGAAGGCAGGACGAGGAAGAGGACTTGTTTATGGGTGGCATCACGATGCCCTTGGGAGAACCCTGAGAGGTTCCAGACGGGTAGCGCGACAAGGAAGGGTTAACGGGAACCATACACAGAATCGCCCTGTGTACACTTTATACAGAATTTCTGTGACTGCTTTCTGGGTTGGGAGAGGCCCCTTCGCTTTGGGGAACGGATGCCCTTCCTCCCAGGGGTGATGACTCACCCTGCAGGTGAGACAGCTCAGCCCTGCCCGCTGATAAGGGCCTGTCATTTTCATTCTCTCCCTCCTGCCCTCCTGGGTTTCACTTGGTTAATGAATAAGCTGAGTCATGAGGTGTAAGTAAATTCTTTTATCAAATGAAAACCACATCAAAACAGCCACAGAGAGACATGTAGTGAAAGTGTAAATATTGCGGCTCAGCATCCCCCACAGTATCTGGTTGGCTGATACACAAACAGACTTTTAAGCTTTTCAGCTGTGAAACCTTTAAATCTGAAAACGTGCTGCTCTGTCAGGCTTTCTATAAACATGGTCTTGGGACGTAAAGAAAAGATGGTGCGTTTATGTGTTTTCACAATAGCACTAATACCGTGGCAGATGTAATGCTTCATAAAGTGCCCAAACTGCCAAGGTCAGTAGTCCAAAAGGATTGTCCTGCTGTATGCGGGGGACATTTCTGTTTGGTGTATGTTTGCATCTGGCACCTGAAACATCACCAGAGAGAGCTAGTGAACCCTGCTTAACTCCAGCTGCACACCCAGCCACTGCCTCCAGCCAGCAGTTCAGTTACAGGCGAACTCTGGCTGGTGACTAGGTTGCGTCCTAAAAGTCCTTTTGTTGATTAACCTTTTAGAACACAAAGCGCATTGTTGCACAGAAATGCCACTTTGAATGGTGGGTGTCAATGAGCTGTGGCTTGTCTCAAACTTCGGGTCAGGAAATCAGTGCTAGTTGACACCAGAATTTAAAAAGAAGGGAGAAAAGAAACAATAGGAAGCATCAGAGTGGATTGGGTAGAAAAGGTAGGTCTCCTTTAGTGATACTGTTGCAATTTAAAACCCACTGTATAGACTGTGAAGGCGCCCTTGTAGGAGGAGGTGGTGTCAGCAGTGGTTAGAACTGGCTGCTCACCAGCACTCGGCACTGTGATGTCGGGCAGGGGACTTAACCCATCTGCGTCTCTTGTTTGGTCTTATTCAAAATAGGGCTGTTTTATAGAAGGTAGGATTAGAGATGAAAGAGTCTATGTTAAGGTTAATATATTAGGATATTATAGACTGTATGGTAATATATTAGGACTCGAGCTCATATAGCGTCTGGAACACAGTAACCTCTCTGTAAACCACGATTATTATTTATTTGTACTCCTCTGTGAGATATGCAGGCCTTAAAGATACTGTTATAAAATAGTATAACTAAAAACATGTACTATTTTGTTTTCCCTAGAGTACAATTTATTCAGTGTTCCTGACATTTAGGATCTGCCATTTCGCACATTCTAGATCTTTGATTTTACTTTGAATTATTCCTGTGTAGTTGAGACATCAACCTTAATTTTTTCCCAAGAAGTGTGAAGAATGTTGCAAATTACCTCAGCTCTTTCAGCTGTCTGTCAAGTTTGTCAGGACTGCTAAGTATGGAATTGCTTCCTAACTTTTATCTTTAAAAAAAAATTCTCTCTCTCTCTCTCTTTTAAGTGACTCTTAATTCTAAACTTTTTTGGAGCTCCACCTGCTCCTGTTTGACTCCGTCATAAAATTGTCGTTTTCTTGGCCCTCTGCAGGTTACTCAACCTCTTTGAGCTTCTGTTTCTGTGTCTGTGAAAACAGAGCTCCTGCCCACCTTGCAGGATTGCTTTAAGGACAGAAAGAGCATGGGAGAGTTGGTCACTCTGCACAGAAGGCCACTGTCTCCGGTTGGACGCTTGTCACAGCGCCACGGCCTTTCCTGCCCCTCTGTCCTCCCAGCCTCAGCCCCGGGGCACTCAGGGAGACCCCCTCCCTCCACCCAGGAAGCCTCCAGCTTCCAGGTGGGGCTTCCTACCCCGGCTTCACAAGGCTCTAACCCACTCGTCCCTCCACTCGGAAGTGGAGCCCCCACACATGCTCTGGGCCCCACCTCTTCTCCAGGCCTCACATGGGCCCATATCCTCAGGCCCACCCGCAGCTTCTTTCCAACACCCCGAAAACCTGCCGAATCCTTTCCATCTTTTCAAAAGGACTCCTGATCCCAGTGCCCTTTGCTCCCAATGACTCCTTCCCTTTTGCAAGTCCCAGGAGTCTGCACGCATCACCCTCGCCATCTGCCCTCTGCTTCAGCTGTGGTCCCTGGTGACCTCTGTGTCCTGAAGCCCCAGGGCCCTGTCTTCCTGCCTGGTCCCCAGCACACTGACCACTCTTCCTTCCTGGGCCCCGCAGCCCCGGACTTCCTAGGTTAGTCCCCTTCCCCCTCGGGCCCTGCTCCTCCCGTCTATAAGGTGAGTAAGCATCTCAGTGTTTCTCAGTGTCCCACTGGGACTTCTTTTCTCACTCCGTGCCTTCTCCATTCCTCCCATTTCCCCCGTTGGTCACAGTGACCTTGTGGACACACATTGGCTCACACTCGTACCCCCTCCAGGTGCCTGAACCCAGACTGTGGGTCCCGCTGCGCATGGCGTGGGGTGCCCATCACCCGGCTTCACTGCAGGTCCTCCCCACTCCCTCTGCAGTCTCCACTGTTAATGTCGTGTTTCGGTTCCTCCGTCCGACTGTGTCTCCTCATCAGGTCGGTCGCTCCGTGCTCCTCCTGCCTGGAACACCCTTCCCCGTCCCTAGTGTCTTTTACACTGTCTGCTCTCTCACCTTCAGTCTCAGGAAAGCCCGAGTGTCTTTTTCTTAGAGAAACGGTCCCTGTGTCCCAGGCTTGACCAGCCAGCACTCCACTGGAAACTCCAGAGCGCTTTTCTAACCCTCAGCATATGTGGGGCTCTGTGCCCTGTCCTGCCCTCCCAGCAAATACAAGGACCGGATCTCCGATTCAGCTCCAGTGGCGCAGGCGTAGAAGATGATGTGTTTGTTCATCAATGAATGGATAGATGAATAAATGGACAAGTGAGAGTTCAGTGTCTGTATTCACGCACAGGTGGAAGGGTGAATAAATGAACAAGCAGGAGCTAAATATATTTGTTTGTAAAGCAGTCAGCAGAGTGCTTATGTGTAGTAAGCACTCAATAAAGGGTGGCTTTATTTATTTTTAATTGACTTTTCAGCTAGGAACCATGAAAAGAAAAGAACCTCCCCCCTGCCCCGCACCAGCCACCCCCAGGCTGGTTCATGGAAGCAGTGCTTCTTGGCGATGCCATTCAGTGAATGCAGAGGCAGTTGGCAGAGGCCCTGGGAGCTGGGAGCTTAAGCGGTGGCCTCTTCCTCACTGTCAACCTTTTGCTCCTTGTGCTGAAATCTTGATTCCTCACCTAGAGCCCTGCCTCCTCGGTGCTCCCCTGCCAGTCCGTTCCTTTCCTTTCCTCCTCTTCCAGATGGTGAGCTTCTTTTGCGAGGGGATCATCTGCCCCTTCCGTCATGCCCCGGTGCCTGACACAGAGCCAGGAGCCGCTGTTTGTGGAGTGAATGAATGAGATGCACGTTTCGGAAGCAGACTGTGGTGTCGCCAGGAGAGTTAGTGAAAATTAACTGACTAATTTTGGTTGCTTCAGTTTTTTAAAATTATGGTTCAGACTTTCTGATTTCACACTTGTCCCGTATGGTTGATGTATGGGTTCCTGTATAATCTACTTTATTTTCTTGTTTTTTTGCATGGAAAAGACCCCAATTCTAGACAATAGTGCTATTGCACGAGCTGCTGCAGACTTGGGTGTGTGAGGCCCCCTCACTTCCAGCCCCCTGCGTGTGATGAGCTGCAGCTCGCTGCATCTGTGTCTCTGTAGGATGCTTTAGACACAGTTCTTTTAGTCTGAACTCTGGTTTATCGACAACAGCCTCATTAATTCAGCAGCTGCTGTGTGGTAGGCCCTGTGCTGAGAGCGCTGCCCTTCCTGATAGCTTTTTCTGAGATGGTAAATGGGCCCCATTGGACGGATAGAGAGGGAAGCCCAGGGAGGCCCGGTGACTGGCCTCAGGCAAGTCAAGATTTGGGCAGAATTCGAACCCAGGCCTCTGCGGCCTGTAACTTTCCCACTTGACTTCATGGCCTCCCTCTGTGTAGATTTCAAATAAATGTTGCCATATCTACACGTCAGCATTCGTCCGGTTTGTGGAAAGTGTTTTCTTCTCCACTTGCTTGGCCTTCATTAGAGACCGTGAGGTGAAAGGCACTGTGGGAGCCACGGGCAGAATGAGAGGGTGACGTGGAGGAGCACAGAGTAGGCGGGCTTGTAGGTGGTGGAACCGGGACGGGACCCACTTCCTCTCTGGTGCCCGTCGAGTTTTGATGGGGCTCCCAGTGCCCGCCCTCACGGTGCTGAGGACCCAGTGTGGTGGGGTGCAAGCCTGGTTCTGTGAGCGCTCAGCTGCTCTTTCTCTCATGCTCTGCCCTTCACATCTTTTCAAGCATTGTGACCTGAGCCTGCTTCCCTGGCCCTAGTCCATTTCTTTCCTGAGTGTCTCATGTCGGGTGCTGTGATGGAGGATGGGGGAAAGCAGAGGTGGATGAAACCAGTGCCCCTCTGCCTCTTTTTTTTTTTAATATTTATCTATTTAATTGGTTGTGCTAGGTCTTAGTTGTGACATTCAGGGTGTAGTTCCCTGAACAGGAATCAAACCCAGGCGCCCTACGTTGGGAGTGGGGAGCCTTAGTGATTGCACCACGAGGAGAGACTGACCACCAGCCCCTGTCCCCGCCTCTTACTCCCTTATGTTCTCTGTTACAGGGCTTGCATCTTTTTCACGTGCCTTAGTATTCATTCTTTAGCCTTAGTACTTTATTTTTTATTCTATTTCATTTTTTTTTTTGGCTGCACCGCAAGGCTTGTGGGATCTCCGTGTCCCAACCAGGGATCGAACGCAGACTCTCAGCAGTGGAAGCGTGGAGTCCTAACCACTGGACCACCAGGGAAGTCCCTAGCCTTAGTGCTTTAGAAGCAAGCAACAAATAGAAACCCTTCATTGGGTGAGTAGGCACTGTATGAGGAACAACGGACAGGGAATCACGGGTGCTAGGTTATGACCCTGTGTCCGGGGCAGGTGCCAAGGGCCATCAACATCTGTTTCCCAGTGTTGGTGTGAGGCTCAGGGGTGGTGACGTGCGTGGGCTGCCACTGCCCAGAGAGCCAGCCCTTCAGAGTCAGAGTTCACTCCCCTTGTGTCCAGCCCAGGACTCTTTGTCCCCTGAATCAGCCTTCATCGTGGAACTTTTAACTGAAGATGTGAATATGTGTCCTGGTTCTGGCTTTCTTCTCTTGAAACAAGCTACCAACAGATACAAAAGCTGTGCTTCTTTCCTCCCTCCATAATCTTCGTTTAAATTCCTGCCAGAGTACCATGGGAGAACCCAGGTGCTACAGATGAGTAAAGTACGGTCCCTTCCCTCGCAGAGCGCCTGGCCCAGTTGGGAACACACGTGGGAAGAAGTCAGAGTTGAGGGAGGGCTGCACTGAGTTAAACGCCCTGGCGTGCTCTCGCAGGCTGGCGCTTTATCTTGAAGACTCTGCAGGTTTTACAGACGAGGATGGACTGGCGAGGGGAAAACAGGGCTGTTTGTGTCTTGGGCGACTGCCCACTCTCACCTGTTGGACACCCTGGAAATAGCTGTACTGCGCTTGCTTCTGACAGAGCGCCAAGTCCTGCAAGCACCTTATCTCCCCAGTTCCTTAGACGGGTTGAGGGGAAGTACACCCAGGAGCATTTTTTTGAACGTAGGCAAATGTTCCCGCTGACCATTATTAGGGTTGAGTGTTTTCCCAGGTGGCTCAGTGGTAAAGAACCTCCCTGCCAATGCAGGAGACAAAGGAGACTTGGGTCAATCAATCCCTGGGGTCAGGAAGATCCCCTGGAGAAGGAAATGGCTACCCACTCAGTATTCTTGCCTGGAGAATCCCATGGACAGAGGAGCCTGGCAGGCTATACAGTCCATAGGGTCTCAAAGACTAGGACATGACTGAGCTTGCACACACTTTTTTTTATAAAGTTGGCTGTCTCCTTGAGAACCCAAGGTAAACCCATCCATTCTCTCACTGGTAAAAGTGGGGAAATGGTCATGCTGTTGAAAACCCAAATTGGATCAAATTGTGTAGAACATGAGAAAACTTCTCAGTCCTATATGTTCTTATGTAAATAAGCAAGCAAACACAGAGCAGCATTGGGCGCCCTCCTGGTGCGGGTTGAAAGCCCAGAATGAGGACACAGTGGTGCAGGGCCCCAGGTTGGTGGCTGAGGGGGGCATCAGGAGAGGCCGAGAAGGGCATTGGAAGTGGGCACTGTCAAGCATTAAAGCACACGTTGGCGGGTGGGGTGGAGGGTCCAGGTCTGCAAAGCTGGCAGAGGTCACTCTCAGCACACGTCACTTCTGGTGGGAGGTGAACATACCAGGTTATCACAGAGCGATTCCTTCTGCTTTGTACACAACTCTGTTGTATGGAGAGGTGGCCGGACTCAGGCTCTCGCAGACAGAGGCGCCTGCCTGTGTTAACTCCAAGTGACATGGTCTGGGACCCTTCCAGTGCGCATGGTGTCATGAAAAGAATGCAGCTTTGGTTTAGATCCCAAAACTTGTCATCTTCGGGACCTTGAACCCATCACTTCTTCTGAGCTTCAGTGTCCTTATCTATAAAGTCAGGATAATCCTTACAGGATTTTTCCATACCTGGCAGAATAAGGAACCAGTAAATAGTTCCCTTTCTTGTAACTATTGGATGGATAAGCATATAGGTAATTCCCTTAGAAACTGACTGAGAACCTTATGTTGGCTGAGGGTGGCCACTGCAGAAAACGCAGGGCTGATGGTGGTAACTGCTTCTGAAGTTTCCTGATGCTTCCCCCCTGCTGCCCCTCCTAGCCATTGCTGCAATAAAATGATTGCAGCAGCTTGATAACAGGCTTCACAAGTGTCCTCAGCTTCCCCGGGGAACGTCTGAGAAGCCCGATGTGGCAGCACCCCGTGCTTGTCTACAGCACTCCAACCATTCAGGGACACCTCCTCATCACCGGAGACATTGAAACTGGAGAAACCCTTACCTCCTACAAGAGACTAGTCTCAGAAACGGCCCTTAGGGGTTGGACCGAGTATACAAGAGAAAACCTAACCAATTTGTTTACAATGTAGTGAACATCTGTGAAACCACTACTCAACCAGAAGAGCTAAAATACCGGTAATAAATTATAACAAGAATCTGTTATTCCTCCACATCCCAAACCCCTGATTCCTGGTGGGGGAGCATGCAAATGGGGAACCACTCTCATAAAAGTCATGTTGATCCTTTTCTTGCCTTTTTGATGCTCTGTGCCTCTCTAGCCCTCAGACTCACTCTCGCTCTCCCCTCTTTCCCCTCTGTCTCCTGTTCCCCCTGCCTTCGCCCCCTCCTTCTCCCTCTACAAATCTACAAAATGACACCTTATTTAAGTGCTCGTAATTTGCCTTTGCCTGAGGTTGAGCAACTCCTTTATATAATCATTGGCATTTTATGCTCCCTTTTCTGTGAAATGACTGGTGTGCTTTTTGTGTCTTTTGCCCATTTTTCTGTTGGGTCCTCTCTTACTGATTTGTAGGCGTTTTTATGTATTCTGGTGCTAATCCTCCATCAGTTGCACATGTTAGAAATATCTCCTCCCAGCATGTAGATTGTCTTTGCCCTCTTCAGAGTATCTTCTGATGGACACAAGTTTTCATATTAATGTAGCCAAACTTACTGATCTTTTCTTTATGCTTAACATTTTTTTGTATCTTCATAAATTCTTTCCTACTTCAAGCTCAGGAAGAGATACTCACTTCTATTTTCTTTTCAAGTTTTCAAAGTTTGCTTTTGACATTTAAGTGCTTCATCCATCTGGAGTTGATTTTTTGGCCTGGTGTGAGTAAGAATCCAGTTTTTTTTCCCGTGGATGAACAGTTTTTCCAGCTTTTCCTTTTCCACGCCGTCAGGCTGCCTCTGTCAGATATCAGAGTTTCGTAGATGCCTAGATCTGTTTCTAGGCTCTTCTGTACCATTGGTCAGTTTGTTTATCTCTGTACCATTAGGGCACTGTCTTAAGTACTGCAGGTTTACAATAAGCTTTTCAGCTAGCCAGGGAAGTCCCCCTTTCTTATTCTTCTTCAGAAACGTTTGGGCTATTATTGGCCCATTTGTCTTCCATTTAAAATTTGGAATCAGACCTTTCAAATTCCACAGAATGATTGAGATGTAATTTATATACCATGAAATACACATCCACTGTTCTCTTGGCCAGGTCTTTGTTTTAACAAATGCACACCATCGTGTAACCTCCACCACAGTCAAGACACAGAGGGCAGTTGCATCACTCCCAGAATTCCCTCGCCTCCTTGGTGGTTGACCTCATCCCCCCAGTCCCTGGCTACTGCTGCTCAGTGTTCTGCTGAGATTTTTCTTAATCTCTTTAAAATTTTTTTGTGTTTTTATTAAAATGGAATTTTTAAAATTGGAGTTGCATCACATCTGTAGATCAATTTAGGAAGGTCTCTATGTCTTACGTTAAGTCTTGTGAACGTAATGTAGCTTTCGACCTAGTTGGAGAGATCTTTTGCTTGGTAATAGTGGAAGGTTCTACATTTTTAGAAAAAAAAAAAATCTAAACACTGTAAGTAGTTCTTTAAAAGTCCTCTTCAAGGAAGCATTTTATGGGATAATCCTCAATCTAAATGGACACATAAATACACAAATATATGTCAGACTTGTGACAATGTTATATTTTTTAAAAAGCTCACATGTTGGTTCCAAACTAGCTTTGTCGCTCGTTCTACAAGACTGTAAGCAGACATGCTTGACTCCTCGGATGTTCAGTCTCTTTATCTGTGCGATGACTAGAACATTTCTTCCCTGTGGGGTGGTTGTGAAGATTAAATGCTTTGAGACAGGGCGCCCGGCTCAGCGAAGCTGTGGGTGGGTGAAGTCTGTGGGAGAGGAGGTGCTCTTGTTCACCCACAGGGAGCCAGGGAGGGCCCTCACCGTGTTTGGTTTTGCAGCAGCTTCAACAGAGTGGCATGGCCGAAAGATGGCCTTGAATCATTTCCCTGACAAATTTGGAAAAGGTTAGTGTTACCAAGCCTCCCGCTCCACGCCGCTTCTGACAGGCAAGCTGGAATCACTGAAGGACGCAGCTGACAGCCAATTCATTTTGCTGATTCATCCATTAGAGGGGTGGCTCTGCGCCAGAGCTGGCTTCCAGATTAAAGGCCGAGAGCTGCAAAGCTGCTGGGACTTGAAGGAATGCTGGTAAATTATTGCCATGTGAAGGCCAGCAGTGAAAAGGGGATTGTTATTTGTTTCCCCCTTTAAGCGCTCCTCGTTCCAAATGTGCTCAGATAAATTCCCCATCGTGGTCAGGGAGCTTTTGAAGCATTTGTCCGTGGGGCTGGGACCTAAATTACTGGAAACAGTCGGATGCTGTTAAGTAGATCATCTTGGCTCCTTTAATGACCTTATCATCACCTTTGCTTTCATGGGGAATGTTGACTCAAGCCTCCTCTTTGACTCGGTAGTCCAGACTAAACTCGAGAGAGGTATTGCGGCAGATGTCTTCCCTTGGGGACACGCTTCAAAAAAAACCTGCCTGAGTAAGGAGTGAAACCTAAAGAGGAAAATCCAGCAGATGCTCACTTGCCAATGACCGGTACAGAATAAGCATGTAGAATCTGTGGGTTCACATTATCCATCGCGCTGAGAGGTGAACCTCTTATATAGTAGGTAGTCTCAGGCTTCCATAACTCTGCATAAAGCTTGCCTGGGAGAAGGTGGGCTCGAGAGGTGGAGACTGTGTCTTGTTCTACCAGATGTCTAGCATGGTCCCTGGGATGGACAAACATTTAGTGAGCAACTGCTGGGTGGAGGCATGGATGGATGATGTTGGTTGGATGTACAGATTGTGGGGCAGTTAGATGAACGAGCTGAGAAAGTCAGACGTGCAGTCCTTGGGAAGCTAGAAAAGTAACTGTCCCGAGGAATAGGATTTTCAGCAAAGGATACTGTTTCTGCAGTTCTCTGATCTGAGTGACTTTGGTCGATAGCATATCTGCAGAACTGATTGCTTTCTGTTTATCTCCTTGTGAGTGAGTCAGAGCATGCTGTTTGAGCTTACATTTCACTAACTCACTCTACTTCCTTGGGACAGTGTGAAAGTTCTTTAATACCTTTAGGGTTTGTTCCTCCCCCAACCCTACCCATCTTTAACTCTAGAGTGAATATTTGAAAAGTATAGCAAACTTCTTAATTAAAAAAATAAAACTTTAAATAAAGAGTGGGAGTCTTTGCTTATTTTTCTTCTTGTTTTTTTTTATTTTGCTTTTGCTCTTCAGATGGCTAAGCATTTAAGGCATGACATTCTATAAACTACTATTGTGCTGAGGAGTTTTAGGCAAATCCAGTCTGGTTGGAGTGAAGTTTGGTGCGTCAGATATACAGGGGGTATCTGCATCTCATCTAGGTGTCTGTCCCTGCGGTTCAAGGTCCCTGGAGTACTGGAGTCCCTTGTCCAGTTCTGATGTGTCCATCATCACTTGCTACCTTCATTCACATAATATTTACTGGGAACCACTCTGTACATGGCTCAGACAGTGAAGAATCCACCTGCAACTTGGGAGACCCCAGTTCAATCCCTGGGTCAGGAAGATTCCCTGGAGAAGGGCATGGCAACCCACTCCAGTATTCTTGCCTGGAGAACTCCCATGAACAGAGGAGCCTGGTGGGCTACAGTCCATGGGGTTGCAAAGAATAAGATATGACTGAGCAACTAACATTCACTTCCTTCACTCTGTACCAAGAAGTTGCTGAAAGTGGGTACACAGACTACTTCAGACATCATGGTGCTTTTCCAGCAGCACAGGTCCCAGGTCTGCTCCCGCAGCTCCCTGCCAGCACGGCCCAGCCCTTACTGTCTCGCTGCTAGTGGGGGTAACAACCAGTGGGCAGGGAATGTTTGCTCACCCTGCAGAAGCCAGAGCAGCACAAGGGGCCCATCCACATGGTTTTTGTGGGTCCTCTCTCCCAGGCCACTCCCATGTTCCAGCCCCCAGCCTCTGAGAAAGAGGCAGGAAGACAGTCCTGGCCTTATCACCCATTAACACCAAAAAGGGAACAAGCTCTGGCTCTCAAGAACTCCTGCCAGAAGCACATTACAGAGAATTAGCAGGCTTTAAGCAGAGAAAGAGAAGAGGCAGGTCTCAAATATTGTGGGACTGTCTTGAATCTGCAGAGTCCAAAGTAAAGCACAGAACTTTGGGAAGGGCCCTGGCCTTAGGGTCCAAGCAGCCTGGTTTGCCTCCCTGCCGCTGGTGCAGTGTGGCCTGCGGCAGCCCCCGGCCTCAGTGCCCCAGCTTGCTTATATTCAGCCAAGGTGACTTCTCCCTTGCAAGTGTGCTGTGAGGTTAGACATCGCGTATGCAGAGCACCAGGCACAGGCATGCGGTAGACCTACGGGAACCAACACTGCTGTCCAGATTGCTTTTCTTGTCATGTTTATTTTCACAACAGTTTTCCCTTGGCGGTTTTGTTTTGTTTTTCATTTTCTTACTCTGAAAATGAGTACTTTTCAGGCAGTGATGTTACCTGCAGATATTCTGAAAATTAATGTCTTGCTTACATTTTTCTGGTTCTGTGTAGTTTATAGAGCACTTTCACACTGTAAGGGAGGCTGGGGAGCAGGACTGTCTTCTCCAGGTGAGGAGACCCAGATGGGGAGAGCTGTGGGATGTTCCCAAGGCCACCTGGCTTCTAAATGGCAGACCTGACCTCAGGGTTCCTTTGATGACTTCAAGCCACTTTTCCAACATCCTGGGGCCAGGCCAGACCCTTTCTTAAGGACTTTTTCTTTTCCTTGTAGCTGTCAATACCAGCAGGTATGCAGAGAGCTATCGCATCCAGACCTATGCTGACTATGTCGGGAAAAAACGAGAGGAGAAGCAGATGAAGAGAAAGTGGACAGAAGATAGTTGGAAGGAGGTTGAGCCAAAGCGGCTAAACACGCAGTGTGTCTCCTACAGTTTGCAGAATCACCATTACCACGCCAACAGGTAAGAGTTCTTTACTGTTGATTTGAAGAGCTTTGCGTCGTCCTAGCAGAATTCTTATTTGTTTCTCGTGGGACTGAGAGTAGTAAATCTGACTTGTGAGAAAGGCTTTTTTTGACTTTTCACATAATATCAGAAGTTACTACTCCCTTAATTATTTCTGTGCTGTATAGACCATTTCAGCTAACACCCACAAAACCCCGTTGAGGCAGAAAAGGGGATATATCTTATTCCCATCTTAGGGGTGAAGAAACAGGGGCTCCGTGACTTGGCCACCACTCAGTGAGTGAGCCGGGGTCAGGGCTGAACTCTCCCACGTCGGACTTCTTCCTCTCCCCAGACTGCCACGGTGCTTCTGGCTGAGCTTCTGAGCCCCTTCTGTGTCCCACATAGACACCAAACCACATGCCTGCTGTGGAAGGAGAGCTTGACACACACTTCTGTTACTTGCCTGTAATCCTATAGTACTTTCAGAAGATGAATACTGGTGACATTTTAGGATCTTTGTGAAACTATAAAACATAAATACCATAGAAAGTGATGGTGGGGGAGAAGGGGGAGTTCAGTATAGAAAATTATAAAGATGAGAAAAGTGAATCAGCAAAGAAAAAATTAGCCATAATCCCACCTCCCAGAAGCAGTCTCTGTTAATATTTTGGATTGCCTTCCATACTTTTAAAACGGTTTTTTTAGAGATTTTTAAAATTGAGGTATAATTAACATATGATAAAATGTGCAAATCTAAAATACTTATTAGTTCAGAGTTTTAATAGTTATATATACTCATGTGACCACCACTCAAAGCAAGATGTTAGAACATTTCTATCTCCCACCTCAAATTTTTGTTGTGTCCCTTTTAAGCAATTCCAAGCCCCACTATCCTAAGCAACTATTTCAAATTTCTATCACTGTGGATTAATTTTGATTATTCTTGGAATTTATAAAAAATGTAATCACTCAGTGTTATAGTTGGCTTCTTTCACTTAACATCTTTTTAAAATTCACCCTTAGTGTTGTATGTATCAAGAATTCATTAATTTTTATTTTCAGTAGTATTTCATTGTATAAATATACAGTATTTGCTTTTTCATCTGTTGGTGGAAATGTGTTTTGTTTCCAGGTGGTACTGTTATAAATCAGGCTGCTATGAACATTTCTGTAAAAAAAAATTTTTGTGTTTTCATTTCTCTTGAGTTAATATCTAAGGTTAGAATTGTTGGTTCTTAGGATATGTGTATGTTTAATTTTATAGGAGCTGCCAAACAGTTGTCCAAAGTGGATGCTCCATTTTATACTCCCCTAGCTGGAACGTTATATGAACATTCCAGTTGTTCCACATCCTTGGCAACACTTCGTATTATCAGTCTTTTTTAGCCATAAAAGAAGATAAGAGATGGTATTACATTGTGATTTTAATTTGCATTTCTCTGGTTAACCACCTTTTTGTGTGCTTCCTAACCATTCAGATATCTTCTGTGTGAGGTAGATACATAAGTCTCTTGCCTCTTTTTACTGTAGATTTGTAGGAGTTCTCTTATATATTCTGGATCCACACATCCTCTGTCAAATATTTGTGCTGCAAGTACCTTTTATTTGAGTTTGGGGTAGTGTATTCATTTTTTTAGTGATGTATTTTGATGAGCAGATTTTTTCATGCTGATGAAGTCCTGTTAATAATTATTTTTAATGGTTGGTGGGTTTTTCCCTGTCCCTAAACTCTGCGTACCTAAGGTTGCAGTAATTTTCTAGAAACCTGTCTTCTGGAAGGTTTATAGTTTTAGCTTTTACATTTAACCTTGAGGCATTTCAAATGAATTTTGTATGAGATAGGAGTCAGGGTTTATTTTATTCCGTATGGACATCTAGTTGTTCTGGCAACATTTGTTAAAAAGACTTTTCTTTCCTTTTAAATTGACTTGGCACTTTTGTCAAAAATAAATTGACCATGTATGTCTAGGTCTATTTCTAGATCCTTCTGTTCCACTCATATTTATACCTGTTCTTATGCCAATACCACGCTTTCTTATTTCTGACTTTATAGTAAGCTTTCCTGATAACTCAGTTGGTAAAGAATCCACCTGCAATGCAGGAGACCCCTGTTCGATTCCTGGGTCGGGATAATCCACTGGAGAAGGGATAGGCTACCCACTCCAGTATTCTTGGGATTCCCTTGTGGCTCAGCTGCTAAAGACTCTGCCTGCAATGTGGGAGACCTGGGTTCAATTCCTGGGTTGGGTAGGTCCCCTGGAGAAGGGAAGGGCTTCCCACTCCAGTATTCTGGCCTGGAGAATTCCATGGAGTTGCAAAGAGTTGGACACAACCGAGTGACTTTCAGTTTCAAAATCAGGTAGCATAAACCCGCCAACAATTGTTCTTTTTTGTATTGTTTTGGCTATTCTAGATCATTTGTATTCCACAAAAAAGAATTAAAAAAAAATTTTTTTCTGTGCTGGATCTTCGTTGGGGCATGCAGGCTTTCTCTAGTTGCAGTGTATGAGCTTCTCTTGTGGAGCACATGCTCTAGAGCATCTGGGCTCAGTAGTTATGTTCATTTTCCCCTAAATATTTATATTATTTATATAATCATAAGTAGAATTGTTTGTTTCATTTTCAAATTGTCTGCTGCTTCTATATGGATATATAATTAATTCTTTAATATATATATTGAAGTCTCTCTCTATATATTGATCTTATATCCCTTCAGCCTTTTAAAATTTGCTTATTCTGATAGGTTGGGTTTTTTCTTAATATTCTGCAGGGTTTTTCATTTATGCAGTCATGTTGGCATACTAATAACAGTTTTATCTCTTTTCCAATCTTTGTGTCTTTTATCTTTTTCTTGCTTTATTGCACCAACTAGCACCTTTAGTATATTGTTAAAGTGGGAAGAGTAGATATCCTTTCCTTGCTTACAATATTAGTTCAGTGTTGCCCCTTGATCTATGATTGTTAGGTTGTTCATAAAAGTCTTTTTTCAGGTTGAGAAAGTTCCCCTCCATTTCCAGTTTGCTAAGACTTTTGTATCCTGAATAGATGTTGGATATTTTCAGATACTCTTTCTGCCTCTTTAATTTTTTTACATTTAATTTTATTTATTTATTTATTTATTTTGACTGCAATGGGTCTTTGTTGCTGCATGCAGGCTTTTTCTCTAGTTGCAGTGAGAGGGGGCTCCTCTTTATTGTGACGTGCAGGCTTCTCATTGTGGTGGCTTCTGTTGTTGCAGAGCACAGGCTGTAGAGCTCGAGGGCTCAGTAATCATGGCACACAGGCTTAGTTGCTCTATGGTATGTGGAATTTTCCTGGACGGGGATGAAGCCCATGTACCCTACATTGGCAGGCGGATTTTTATCCACTGTACCACCAGGGAAGTCCTATCTTTCAAAATTGTTGTATGGTTTTGCCCTTTGTTAATATTTTGAATGACATTGGTTGGCTTTTGAATGCTTAATCAGATATGCATTCCTGAGAGAAATCCAGCTGGGTCATGGATTGGGTCCATTGGTCATGGACCCAATACAGCCACTGGGTTATGATGTATCAACACTCCTTTTTACATGTTGCTGGATTTTAATATATTGTTAATTATTTCTATGTCTTTGTTCATGAGGAATATTAGATTGTAGTTTGCTCTTTTTTTATATCTTCATCAAGTTTTGGTATCAGGATAATGCTGACCTCTTATAGTTTAGAAGTTCCTATTCTGTTATTTGGTGACAGTGTGTATTTGATTTGAGGGGAGGGGGGCATTGGTTAAATTATTGGTCAAGTTTACCTTTTAGCTCAGTCGGTAAAGAATCTGCCTGCAGTGCAGGAGACCTGGGTTCGATCCCTGGGTTGGGAAGATCCCCTGGAGAAGGAAATGGCGACCCACTCCAGTATCCTCGCCTGGAAAATCTCATGGACAGAGGAGCCTGGGGGGCTGCCGCCCATGGTGTCACAAAGGGTCGGGCACGACTGAGCGACTAACACTTACTTACTTACACCAGTGAAGACATCTGGTCATGAGGGTTTCTTGTGAAAATGGTTTCTAATGGTGAACTGAATTTCTTTAATAGATATGGGTCTATTATTTCTTATATCGCTTTATGAATTTGTGTTTTCCAAGGAATACTCTGTTTTATTTAAGTTGTCAAATCTATTAGCATAAAATTATTAGCTGAAAATATTCCCTTATGATTTCAGTATCTGTAGGATCTATAATTATATCCCTTTAAAAACTTCTAATATTAGTAATTTGTGGTCTCTCTCTTTTTTTCCTTGCTAGGTGTTAATTCTCAGTACCAGCATTTATCTAGTATTGCATTTGTGTCCTCTTTTTTCATTTATTTATACTCTTCTTATTATCATTTCTTCTGCTTATTTTGAATTTAATAGTTATTCTTTGGATTTCATATGTTATTCTCCCATTGTAAGGTAGGAACTTAACTCACTGAAGTTATGTTTCTTCTTTTCTGTAGAAGTATTTAAAGCTGAGAATTTTCCTTTAGTTTTGTTAGCTGCATTCCACATATTTTGACATGTTGTCTTTTCACTATCATCTATTACAAATATTTTCTAATTTCTCTTGTGCTTTCTTCCTTAACACATGAGTTATTTAGAACTTCTTTGATAATTATTGAGACTTGTTTTATGGCTTGACATGTGTCCTGTCTTGGTACATCATCTGTGTGCACTCGAGTGAGTGTGATATTCCATTAATATCATTTTAAGTTACATTGGTTAATGGTTTTGCTCAACTCTTCTATGTCTTTACTGATTGTGAGTTAGGTTTTTTTAATTGTTGTTGTTGGGTTTTTTTGGGGGGTGGGGTGGGTGGGAGGGTTGTATACTTTTTCTTTGAGCTACTGAGAGTGGTATTGAAATCGCCAACTGTGGTTGTAGATTTATTTCTCCATTTAAATCAGTTTTTTATTTATGTATTTTGAAGCTGTTTTGATAAATGTATGCCTGTCTTACAGATTGTTATGTCTTCTTAATGAATTTCCCATTTTATCATTGTGGAATATTTCTTCTCCGTTCTAGAAATAACTTTTTTCATGTTTATTTTATCTGGTATTAATACAGCCACTCTTGTTTCTTATGCTATATGGTTGCCTTGTACTGTCAACTTATCTGCCTTTATAATTAAAGTAGGTTTCTTATAAACAGCTTATGGTTGGATCTTGCTTTTTTTATCCATTCTGGCAATCCCTGCCTAATTTATTCTTAACCTAATTAATGATGCAAATGAACCTGTCTTCTATCTTGGTGTTTCTTTTTTGTATTGATTATTCTATGTCCCTCTGTACCTCTTTTCTTTTTTTGGATGAATTGTGTGTTATTTAGTGTTTACTGATACTATAGCCTCCCATTTTTATCTTTTATAAACTTTTTGCTTATATTTCTTTGTGTTATTTTTTGTCGTTGCTCCGGAGTAATGGTTGGCAAACTGTATTGTGTTAGTTGCTTCAGTTGTGTCCTACTCTTTGCGACCGCATGGACTGTAGCCCACCAGGCTCCTCTGTCCATGGAATTCTGCAGGCAAGAATACTGGAGTGGGTTTGCCATTTCCTTCCAAATCTGGCTGACATGTTTTTATTAAGTTTTATTGGAACACAGCATGCCTATTAATTTACATTTTGCCTCTGATTGCTTTGCATTATGATGACAGATTTGAGTAGTTATGACAGAGACTATGTAGCCCACACAACTCAAAATGTTTACTATCTGTTCCTTTACAGAAAGGTTTGCTGACCCTGCTCTAGAGCTAACTGCCCAGTATGGTAGCCACTGACCACACATGGCTAATGAGTCCTTCAGATATGTCTAGTCCAAACTGAGATGTTACAAATCTAAAACATGCATGATTTTGAATGATTGATGACATGTTGAAATGATAACATTTTTTATATATTGGGCTAAATAAAAATATTGAAGTTCATTTTATTTGTTTATTTTTTAATGGTGACTCCTAGAAAATTTAAAATTGCATATCTGGCTCACAATATATTTCTGTTGGCCAAGCACTCCTCCGAGATTACAGTACACCTCTTTCATGAATCACACTTGAAGAACTTTATCTTCAAGTGAAGGTTACATTGCTTCATGAACAGTGTAAGATTATTATGAGAGTGTATTTCCATCTGCCTCTGTCATCCTTTGTGAACTTTTTTCTCATATTTTACTTCTACATTCTGTAAACTTGATTATGTTGTTGTTGTTCCTTTTCTCTTTTTCTTTAAAACAGTTAATACTCTTTAAAAAAAGGTGGGGGGCACTGAAGTATGGGGAAAATAGCATTAGTATAAACAAAAATTCAGGCGTAATTAGAAAAGTCCAGTTAAGATTGTCAGGGCCCTTACGGTTGGCTCTGTGACTTGCTCCTGTTGGCTTTAGAGAATTGACCTGAAACCTTGGGAGACACCTCATGACTGCTGAGCTTCCAGGGTTGGCTGTCAGCGCTTTCCCTGGAGGTGATTGTCCATTTCTTCTTCTGTTTGCACTGATGTTGTGGTGGAAGTCTTTTCTGTAATAGATTCAGAATATTCAGGGAGTTTATAGTTGATAACTGGACAGAAGATAGGGCTTCGGTTCTGGGAAACTGTACTGGATTTGCTTGAGAAGGGAAAAAGGAGATTTGGGTTGGTGGCAAGAGATCTGAGTGAGTAAGTACAGGTTGGCATAGCGTTTGAAGAATCCTCCCTTGCAGTGGATGTGAAACATCTAAGATCTCACTAATAGATACTTAGTCCCCATAAGCAGACACTGATGTCTAAAACAGTCTTAAAAAAACAGATGCTCTTTCCCTTCTCATTTTACTAAGGATGTTCTGTAATTAAAGAAAATGGTTTTCTAAAGCCACTTTGCCCTTACAGAGGTTTGGTCCATCATGTCTGTGAGTTGTTTGCTGTTTTTGGCTTATTTCAACTATTAGGAAAAAACCCTTTGGCGTGTCTTCCTTCTAGCCCTTCCTTTCTGTGAGACTGAATTTCAGCCTTCCTTGAAAATGTAGTTGTTGTTGTTGTCCAGTTGCTCAGTTGTGTCTGACTCTTTGTGACCCCATGGACTGCAGTACAGCAGGCTCCCTGTCCTTCACCATCTCCCGGAGTTTGCCCAAACTCATGTCCATTGAGTCGATGATGCCATCCAACCATCTCATCCTCATCTCAACCATAGCTCCTGCGAATTCCTCCTTATGTAGCAAACGCTAAAGCATACATCAAAGCTGTGGTTTTCAGATTTCATATAATTTTCATCTGAAGTTAACGGTTTTTGCAAGTAATTGAATGTACATATTTCATTAGGAAATGGAGGGAAAGCCCTTTAGAGACACAGAAGATTCAGATGAAGCAGACTGGGTCCCAGGACCCATTGCTCTGTCAGACTGCTTACGTGTTTATTCATAAATGGGTCTGTGGAGCAAGTGTTTTCTCTCCTCCGACTGAAAAAAAAAAATGCCATAGAGACAGCAGAGCCCACAAAGTGAAAAGGGAACTGATTTATAGGCAGCTGGACAAGAAGTGTTCTAGCTTGCACTCTGCTGGTACCTTGGGAAAGACTATGTTCATTCTTCCCTTCAGTGAATACCAGCAAGAGCCCAGTATTTGTCTGTTTTTTCATCTTAAATGAGGCATCTTATTGGAAAGAAGGCCAAAGTCCCTTCTAGATCTTAAATCCAAGTGTTTTTACATTGTGTCCAGAGTAGGCAGGGCATGAAGAGGAAACTGATACAAACTCTCAAGACCCTTTGAGAATCTCCTCAAATAGCAGGTAGCTTCTTCTCAACCCAAAGAGGTAGATTTTTGAAAATCCCTGTAGTAGGAGAACTTTTGGTTAAGAGGAATATAATAAAAATAAGATTGGGTGAACCAGTATCTTAAGTGAGCCTATGAAATCCCTTTACCACCCTGAAATGTATAAATGTGGCTTCCCTGGTGGCTCAGACCATAAAGAGTCCACCTGCAATGCGAGAGACCTGGGTTCGATCCCTGGGTTGGGAAGATCCCCTGGAGAAGGGAATGGCAACCCACCCCAATATTCTTGCTTGGAGAATCCTATGGACAGAGGCACCTGGCAGGCTAGAGTCCATGTGGTCGCAAAGAGTCAGACATGACTGAGCGACTAAGCACAGCAGCGCACACTGAAATAATAGACAGGCACCCAATAGAGAAAAAACGGTTGACCCTTTCACTGGGTACTGCCTGTTTTCAAATTCCCACCTATCACCTGTGTACTTGAATTTCTTTGACACTCCTTCTCCCTGTGATCTCACGAAGATGGTTAGACAGCACTTGTCTGGAGCAGAAGAAACTTGTACTCAATCCTTTTTGTCCTCTATGTCTTGGTCCTCTCTTTGCACATTTGTTGCTTTCCAGCTTCTATGGCAGAGTGGTGGCCTCTCACTTCCAGACCCACCCCACATACTAAGTCACTTCAGTCATGTCCAACTCTTTGCGACCCCATGGACTGTAGCCCCCCAGGCTACCCTCTGTCCATGGGATTCTCCAGGCAAGAATGCTGGAATGGGTTGCCATGCCCTCCTTTAGGGGATCTTCGGGACCCAGGGATTGAACCCGTGTCTCCTATGTCTCTTGCATTGACAGGTGGGTTCTTTACCACTAACGCCACCTGGGAAGCCCATCCCACCCCACCCCTCATCTCAGAATGAATCTTTGCAGCCTCAGCCCCACCCCTTTTACCCTGGAGGCCACTTACTCCCTCTCAGTGTTGACTTTCTCTTGTTTATTTTTTTTTGCTCCTGGTTCCACTGCAGAAATCTCCATTTAGTTTTGCTGCTTCTGTTCCTGGTTTTCAGCTACCTTTTCCTGGGGAAATTTCCTATTTTTTTTTGTTCTTGGTTCAATAGCTTAGGAACAGACTTTACAGGTGTGTCTTTATATTATCCAAATGACAGTGACACAATTTATATTTCCCTTTGGATAGACCCTTAGCTTCTGGAAAAGACTATAAAAGTTATCAAGTCTAGCTACCTTAATATCTTTCTTGTATTTAGGCAGACTAAATGTTGGAAAATTCACTGTAGAACTTGTAAGTTACACATATTTTAGCAGAAAAAGTGTTTCCCGTGACACTTTTTAAACCATTGGAGTGATAAATGCGCATAATTTTTAAAAATCTGCATGGTACAGGAGAATATAAAGTGAAGGGAGGAAGTCTTGGCTCCACACTCCCAGTTCTTTTTCCCAGTGGCAGCTACTATTATCATTTTCTTCATTTTCTGTTATCACTGTACTTTTAAATTATACCTCTGTTTCTTGTCTTACACACTTTGACCAATAAATCTTGATCACTTCTAAAAAAGATTAGAAATTTAACACTTGTATATTACCTTCTGTCTGTTTCCCTTCTCACTTTGCTGAGTGATGTTATTTATTTATTTTTACTACTTTTGTGTATCTGTCCTTTTGTGCTTTCTTGAGAATCTTGATTCCAAGAGATGATAGTAGGTATACAGCATCTATAATCCTTGAGTTGCTTCAGTCGTGTCTGACTCTTTGCAACCCTATGGACTGTACCCCCCCAGGTTCCTCTGTCCATGATATTCTTCAGGCAAGAATACTGGAGTGGGTTGCTATGTCCTCCTCCAGGGGATCCTCCCAACCCAAGGATCAAACCCGTGTCTGTTATGTCTCCTGCATTGGCAGGTGAATTCTTTACCACTAGTGCTGCCTGGGAAGCCTGTACACAGCATCTATAATATGATTGTGTAAATGCAATATTCTGAAGAGAAAAAGTAGCATAATGGGGCCCACAGAGAAGAAAATTGATTCCTGTGCCATTAAAGCTTTGCTACCCAAAGATAATTTCCCAAATATCCCAGCCTTTCATGTGTAGATTTTATTTTTGAGGGAAGTAATCTTTTCCTGGAGTGATTTTTTTTTTCCTTTTTGCATATATATATTAATAGTGTATGGTTAGTAAACTCTATAGAAATGTCTCAATTTCACTTTCGTAATTGGTAGTGCTGCTTGAATATAGAATTCCAGATCCGAAAGTTTATCTTTTCAGAACTTAAAATACATCGCTTTCACCACTATAATCATTAATTTACTTTCCTGTTTTCCTTCAGGGCAGGTGCCATGCTTTTTATGTCTTGATTTCACTAGCACATAACCTAGAGTCTGACCCAGCAGATATACTCAGATGTTTGGTGAATAAATGAATGAATAAATTCCTGAATGCCAGTATCCCCAGTGCCTGCTCTGAGCTAGGACTCTCATATTTTTGTTCCTGCGATGCTCATGGCAGCTCTTGGCCGGGGGAAGGGGGAGGTTATCCCCATTTCATGGAGGCCCAGGGAGATTAAACAATTCTTGACAAAGAACTGGGGCCTGAAACCAGGTCAGCTACAGAGCCCCGTGCTTTCCACTGTCCATCAAACCCCCTGTACATTTGCCCAGGTCTGGTACGCCGCTTTATCCTCAAGGGAAGAAGGTACTCAAACAGATTGCACCTAGCTACACGCCACATGGAGGACTGTTGTCTTTTTCATTTTTTTTTTACTTATTTGGCGGCATCAAGTCTTAGTTGCAGCACATCTTCACTGCAGCGCTCAGCATCTTCTATTGCAGCACTTGGGCTTCTCTCTAGCTGTGGCACACGGGCTCAGTCGTTGCGGCACGGAGGCTTAGTTGCCCAGCTGCACGTGGGATCCCAGTTCCCCGACAGGGGTCAAACCCACATCCCCTGCGTTAGAAGGCGGATTCTTTTTTAGATTTATGTATTTATTTTTGTTTTTTCTTTAATTTATTTATTTTAATTGGAGGCTAATTACTTTACAATATTGTGCTGATTTTTGCCATACATTGACATGAATCAGCCATGGGTGTACATGTGTCCCCCCATTCTGAACCCCCCTCCTGCCTGCCTCCCTATCCCATCCCTCTGGGTTATCCCAGTGCACCAGCTTTGAGTGCCCTGTTTCGTGCATCGAACTTGGACTGGTCATCTGTTTCACATATAGTAATATACATGTTTCAATGCTATTCTCTCAAATCATCCCACTCTTACCTTCTCCCACAGAGTCCAAAAGTCTGTTGTTTATATCCATGTTTATTTTGCTGTCTCGCATATAGGGTCGTCATTACCATCTTTCTAAATTCCATATATATGTGTTAATATACTGTATTGGTGTTTTTCTTTCTGACTTCACTCTGTATAATAGGCTCCAGTTTTATCCACCTCATTAGAACTGATTCAAAGGCTTTTTTTAAAATAGCTGAGTAATAGTCCATTGTGTATATGTACCACAGCTTTCTTATCCCTTCGTCTGCCTATGGACATCTAGATTGCTTCCATGTCCTAGCTTGTAAACAGTGCTGCGATGAATATTGGGGTATATGTTTCTCTTTCAATTCTGGTTTCCTTGGTGTGTATGCCCAGCAGTGGGATTGTATGGCAGTTCTATTTCCAGTTTTTTAAGGAATCTCCACACTGTTCTGCATAGTGGCTGTACTAGTTTGCATTCCCACCAACAGTGTAAGAGTGTTCCCTTTTCTCCACACCCTCTCCAGCATTTATTGCTTGTAGACTTTTGGAGAGTAGCCATTCTGACTGGTGTGAGATGGTACCTCATTGTGGTTTTGATTTGCATTTCTCTGATAATGAGTGATGTTGAGCATCTTTTCTTGTGTTTGTTAGCCATCTGTATGTCTTCTTTGGAGAAATGTCTGTTTAGTTCTTTGGCCCATCTTTTGATTGAGTCATTTATTTTTCTGGTGTTGAGCTGCATGAGCTGCTTGTATATTTTTGAGATTCTTTGTCAGCTGCTTTGTTTGCTATTATTTTCTCCCATTCTGAAGGCTGTCTTTTCACCATGCTTATAGTTTCCTTTGTTGTGCAAAAGCTTTTAAGTTTAATTTAGGTCCCATTTGTTTATTTTTGTTTTTATTTCCATTACTGTGGGAGGTGGATCATAGAGGATCTTGTGATTTATTTTAGAGAGTGTTTGGCTATGTTTTCCTCTAGGAGTTTTGTAGTTTCTCATCTTACATTTAGATCTTTAATCCATTTTGAGTTTATTTTTGTGTATGCTGTTAGAAAGTGTTCTAATTTCATTCTTTTACAGGTGGTTGACCAGTTTTCCCAGCACTGCTTATTAACGAGATTGTCTTTCTCCTTTGTATATTTTTGTAGAAAGCAGGTTCTTAACCAGTGGACTGCCAGGGGAAGTCCTGGGACTGTTGTCTTAACTGTAATCACCACACATCTAAGAAAACATCCAAGAGCTTGTGTCTTTTCACTTAAAAGTGATACCCTAGGAAACAGAAGAGAGGTCCTTTTGAATTTCTGCTTTAATGAATCCTGAAACTTTTCATTACCGAAAAATTTCAAATACATACAGAAGTAGAGAAAATAACATAATGAATGAGCATCTAGCTACCACAAAGTGTCAGTGATCGACGTATGGCCAGTCCTGCTTAATTAGTACTCTTTCTCTCCGTCTCTCCTTCAGGTAATTTTGTAATAAATCACAGACAGCAAGTGATTTCAGTCATGAGTCTACATATGTATGTATCTAAAAGATGAGCAACCATTTTTAAACAAAACTATAATACTCCTCCTACCTTAAGACATTAATAATGACCCTTCAGTATCAGAGATCCAGTGTTCAGATTTTCTTTTGTTTTTCACAGTATTTGTTTTTGGCCATGCTGGCTGTTCGTTGCTGTGCGGTCTTTCTCTTGTTGTGGTGAGCGGGGGCTACTCCCTAGCTGCTGTGCACAGGCGTCTCATTGTGTGGCTTCTCTTGTTGCAGAGCTCGGGCTCTAGGGTACCCAGGCTTCGGTAGTTACAGCACTTGGGCTCAGTAATTGCCACATGCAGGCTTAGTTGCTCTGTGGCATGTGGGATCTTTCCAGACCAGGGATCAATCCTGTGTCCCCTTGGTTGGCAGGGCAGATTCTTAACCACTGGACCTTCAGGGAAGTCTCAGATTTTTTTTTCACAGATTTTTTAAAAATAATTGTTTTGTTTGACCTCCAGTTTCTAAACAAGTTCACATATTACATTTGATTGATGTGTCACATTTCTTTCTTAATCTCTGAATTCCTCCTCTCCTTTTCCTGTACCCCCTGTAACTTTGCAGTAGATTTTAAAATACCAGGTTGTCTGCTCTGTAGAAGTTCCCATATTCTGGAACATTCTTGTAAGGTTGTATAACGTGTTACCTGACTACTGATCTATAAACTCAATCAGATTCAGGGCTAAACGGAATGCCAAGACTAGTTCCTAGATGGTGTTGTGTATTTCCTGTTGCATTGCATTGGGTGGCTCAAAAAGTCTACTTTTCTCTCCTTTTGTGATAAGATTGATCACGTGGGTTCAGATGTTGCTGGCCTGGTTCATCTAATATGAAGTTCCCCTATCAATTTTTTTTTAATTTAATTTTATTTATTTTAATTAGAGGCTAATTACTTTACAGTATTGTATTGGTTTTGCCATACATCAGCATGAATCCACCACGGGTGTACACGTGTTCCCAATCCTGAACCCCGCTCCCACCTCCCTCCCCATACCATCCCTCTGGGTCATCCCAGTGCACCAGCCCCAAGCATCCTGTATCCTGCATAGAACCTGGACTGGTAATTTGTTTCTTATATTATACATGTTTCAATGCCATCCTCCCAAATCATCCTGCCCTCTCCCTCTTCCACAGAGTCCAAAACACTGTTCTATACATCTTTGTCTCTTTTGCTGTCTCACATACAGGATTATAGTTACCATCTTTCTAAATTCCATATATATGCGTTAGTATACTGTATTGGTGTTTTTCTTTCTGGCTTACTTCACTCTGTATAATAGGCTCCAGTTTCATCCACCTCATTAGAACTGATTCAAATGTATTCTTTTTAATGGCTGAGTAATACTCCATTATGTATATGTACCACAGCTTTCTTATCCATTGTCTGCTGATGGACATTTAGGTTGCTTCCATGTCCTGGCTATTATAAACAGTGCTGCGATGAACATTGGGGTACACGTGTCTCTTTCAGTTCTGGTTTCCTCAGTGTGTATGCCCAGCAGTGGGGTTGCTGGGTCGTATGGCAGTTCTATTTCCAGTTTTTTAAGGAATCTCCACACTGTTCTCCATAGTGGCTGTACTAGTTTGCATCCCCACCAACAGTGTAAGAGGGTTCCCTTTTCTCCACACCCTCTCCAGCATTTATTGCTTGTAGACTTTTGGATCGCAGCCATTCTGACTGGTGTGAAATGGTACCTCATAGTGGTTTTGATTTGCATTTCTCTGATAATGAGTGATGTTGAGCATCTTTTCATGTGTTTGTTAGCCATCTGTATGTCTTCTTTGGAGAAATGTCTATTTAGTTCTTTGGCCCATTTTTTGATTGGGTCATTTATGTTTCTGGAATTGAGCTGTGGGAGTTGCTTGTATATTTTTGAGATTAGTTGTTTGTCAGTTGCTTCATTTGCTATTATTTTCTCCCATTCTGAAGGCTGTCTTTTCACCTTGCTTATAGTTTCTTTTGTTGTGCAGAAGCTTTTAATTTTAATTAGATCCCATTTGTTTATTTTTGCTTTTATTTCCAATATTCTGGGAGGTGGGTCATAGAGGATCCTGCTGTGATGTATGCCGGAGAGTGTTTTGCCTATGTTCTCCTCTAAGAGTTTTATAATTTCTGGTCTTATGTTTAGATCTTTACATTTTGAGTTTTGAGTTTATTTTTGTGTATGGTGTTAGAAAGTGTTCTAGTTTCATTCTTTTGCAAGTGGTTCACCAGTTTTCCCAGCACCACTTGTTAAAGAGATTATCTTTTCTCTATTGTATATTCTTGCCTCCTTTGTCAAAGATAAGGTGTCCATAGGTGCGTGGGTTTATCTCTGGGCTTTCTATTTTGTTCCATTGATCTTTATTTCTGTCTTTGTGCCAGTACCATACTGTCTTGATGACTGTGGCTTTGTAGTAGAGCCTGAAGTCAGGCAGGTTTTTATCTGATGATTTTTAGTAGCCATTAATGATCAATGGCTACACTCATTATTTCATTAAAGGTTGCAAAATAATAATATAGCTTGTTATTTCTTCATTTATTGTCCCAGATGCTCTTACTTAAAATGAAAAATCTCTTATCATCTATTTGGTTACCTACAGATATAGTTCATATAGGAAAAGCAGAATGGGACTTCCCTGGTGGTTCATTGGTTAAGACTCCACCCTTCCAATACAGGGCCTGAGGGTCGATCCCTCATCTGGGAATTGAGATCTCATATGTCACGCAGTACAGCCAAAAAAAAAAGCATAGTGAGTGATTTAATCTCTCCCCCCAACACACCTTTTTAAAACTAGTTTTCAGAAAAATTTGGTTTCCTAGCACCTTTCAAAGGTGAGCAATGAGGTTTATTTTGTTTGAATCAAATGCATATAAAATATGTATTTTATATATTTTAATATATTATAGTTATTGTTCTTTTTGATGCTCAGATTATCTTTGTTCCTGACTGATGGGAGCCATTTCCAGTTGTCTCTTGAGTCTTCTGTTGCAATCCCAATAGTTGTTAGTAGCTTCTTTAACTTCTGATAGTCTTAAGAAGGTATTCCAGACTCTACTTGTACATTTTCTACCTTATATTTGGAATCAACCATTTCTTTTTTTATTTTTTCAGTGTTAAGATTTTATTTGCAAAGCTTCTTTGTCAGGTAGAAAGTAAAAATGCTGTTACAATCTTGTCATAACTGGTAGCCACAGACAGTTGGCTCACCGATCACAGCTATCCATGCTACAGCAAGAGTTCTTACATGAATACCTAACAACACTTATAATTTTGTTGGTGTGAAGTCCCCAGGTTTGGTGGTAAGTTTCCAAAAGGGACTATATGGAGGAAGGTGGCATGTCACAGGAACTATTCTTTGGCTGGATGGGTGTCCTGGGGTTTATATCACAGCTGCCATTAAAAAAAAAAAAAGCTATCAAATCCATGTCCATAGTCCAGCCAATACAAAGCAGTTCTTTTTTTGCAGGGTATTTGAAAGTGAAAGTGTTAGTCGCTCAGTTGTATCCAATTCTGTGGCGACCCCATAGACTGTAGCTTGCCAGGGCCCCCTGTCCATGGGATTTTCCAGGCAAGAATGCTGGACAGAGTAGCCATTTCCTCTTCTAGGGGATCTTCCCAATCCAGGGATTGAACCCAGGTATCCTGCATTGCTTCCCTGGTGGCTCAGACAGTAAAGCGACTGCCTACAATATGGGAGACTCGGGTTCGATCCCTGGGTCGGGAAGATCCCCTGGAGAAGGAAATGGCAACCCACCCCAGTATTCTTGCCTGGAAAATCCCATGGACGGAGGAGCCTGGTTGGCTACTGTCCATGGGGTCACAAAGAGTCAGACATGACTGAGCAACTTCACTTCACTTCACTTCATCCTGCATTGCAGGCAGTAGAATCAGCCATTTCTCAAGGGCTCTATTCCTTTTGATTGGAAATTGTATTTAGAAACCATAATTTGGTTTCTAAGGGTGTTTATTGATACTAGATTTGTCATTGTTTATAAACTTCTTAAATGTAAAGAGAAGTCTTCCCTCCTTTCTTTCCTGTTTCTGCTTTTAAGATAAATTTATAGTGATATTTCCAGTCGAATTAGACTCCAGGACTTAATTAATTACATATAAAACCTTTTTGTTAGATGGTAATGGACCACACATACTTTTCCCCACCTTCCTTTTCTCATTTAGCTGTGTATCTTGGAAGTCGCTTTTATTCTGTGTCTCTTAAAAAGTGATTCTTTACACTGCAGATGGTTTTTGTGTTCTTCAGTCTCCTTAATAAAACATACTAACCAGCTAAACCTGAATGTTTCATCCTAGTTTAAATGATCAACCATGTAGCAAAATTCATGAATGTTGTATTAAGTTGCTTTGTGAAAAATTAATTCACAACCAGTAGAGCCCTGGATAAATCATTAATCATTTATCCAGATAAATCATAAATCATTCTGATAAAGCATTCTTCTTTTACCTTTCTCCTCTTCTTATCTCTTTCTTTGTCCCCATCAGGATAAAGACGTAGAGCTCACTGACACACAGTATGCTTTTTGGAATCTCTGCAGAACAATGTGAAAAACGAGAAAGCTCATTTATTAAGCAGATTCTTCATTGCAGACACTGTGCTAGGTGCTTTATATCATTTCAAAACTCTAACAACTCAATGAACCCTTGGAATATTCCTAATTTATCTGTGAGAAAGCTGAGTCTCAGAGAAGCTAAATAATTTAGCTGAAGTTATGCAGGATTCTAACTTACAGGCCTTTGGGAGCCATAGCAAATGCATTATGTTGCCTCTCAGGAAGATGACACGTATGCACCTAAGAGTGTGCATATTTCAGAAAGATGTATCATTTTAACAAATCATGTCTTCTCTAAAAGAACGGTCCCCAACCTTTTTGGCACCAGGGACCAGTTTTGAGGAAGACCAGGACCAGGGCCGGGGTTAATGAGGGGGCGGAGAGATGGTTTCTGGATGATTCGAGCACATTACATTTATTGCTCACTTTGTTTCTATCATTGTTGCCTCAGCTCCACCGCAGATCATCAGCCATTAGATCCCAGAGGTTGGGGACCCCTGCTTAAAAAAAAAAAATCCTGTGTTAAAGAAGCCCTAAGGTTAAAACATCCGAATTTCAAACTTACTTCTTTGGGGAGAGGCTTTAGATATCTAGTCCCACAGATCATCAGTGTAAAACCCTTAGTTTGTAATTTCTGGCTTTTTTTTTTCCAAAGAAAGAGAAGTGCCTCTGGGATGTACAAGCCAATATCAGAAGTACTGGGGTGGCATCCTTCTAGGATGCTCAGCAGTGGTCTTCCCCTTCGTAGTAGCCTTTGGTAGGTTGTTCATTTGATTTTAAGCAGAGAAACTGCAGCACAGCGAGGGGAAAGTGACCAGTGATGAAGGGGAGACATCGAGTCTCCTCAGCCCAGCTCAGTGACTGGAGGGAAGGGGCAATAGGAACTGTGGGCAGGATTATCAAACGTCGTCATCAGAAGAGCAGTGGGAGCTGCCCTGGGGGCTCAGTGCGAAAGAATCCACCTGCCGACACAGGTTTGATGCCTGATCCGGGAAGATCCCACACGCCGCAGAGCAGTTAAGCCTGAGCTCTAGAGCCCACGCTAGCAACAAGAGAAGCCATCACAATGAGAAGCCCTTGCTCCAAAACTAGAGAGTAACCCCCGCTGGTCACAACTAGAGAAAAGCCCTCACTGCAGCGGAGACCCAGAAATAATAAATAAATAAATAGAATTATACATAGATTAAAAAAAAAAGAGCAGTGGTCCTTTCTCCAGGCAGAGGACAAGGGAAGAACCCCTGAGGAGGCCTAAGTCGCGTCGGTAGACCTGTCTCGCTGATAAGACAACTCAGAGAGAAGTGTCTTGCTCCAGATCACAGAGCTGGTGCCATCGTAGACACTATCATGTTTCATGATAGCAGTAATGTTTGAAAATTACTGTTTTCTTTCCTAATCTTCATGCTATTTATTTGATTAACCGTAATTAACAGTAATTATCTGTGTTTCTAATAATGAGTTCTGTATATTTGTGCTTGTCTTCATATAAGAGTGTAATTTTTTTTCTAATGCTGCTAACCATTGAAATTGCCCTCAACACACTTAGATGATAGGGAAGTTGAAATGCTGTTTTTCATGTTGAAATACAAAACAGATTTCCTGTTTGAGGTACTCAGGTTATGTGCAGTTAAGATTATTCCTGTTTGTAGTATAGTTTTCATTGAAATGAAGTATGAATTATGTAAATCCTGTATTTTAATTGCCAGGTGTAGAAATCTGACAGTTCACTTTTCTGGCAGTTCTTTTTTTTTTTTTTTGACCCTTTATGGTTTTTTAATATTCTGCTACTACACTGGAAGCCGGCAGAAGCCATGGCGTCCTTGTGTTATTTGAGGGGGGTGGGAGTTGTGAGGATGCAGAATGACTGCTGTGATCAAACACCAGGTTTGTCCTTGTACTGATAGGGCTCCATGTTTCAATTCCGTCTACAATTTAAGGTGTGTGTGTCCCTTTGTTCGTTCAGGGGTCACTGAAGGGTTTCATTTCATCCCGCTGCGTCGCTGGTAGTACAGAAGCCAGACCTTTGCCAGATAGGAGCCTTCAGATCCTTCCTTTTGTACCCACTTTTCCCAAATGCAGGAAGAACTAAAATCTGCTGTATATGTTCAAATCTCCACTTCCAAAATAGAACTAATATCCCACTCCAGCGTTCTTACCTGGAGAATCCCAGAGACAGGAGCCTCGTGGGCTGCCGTCTATGGGGTTGCACAGTCAGACATGACTGAAGTGACTTAGCAGCAGCAGCAGCAGCATACAATCTAAGTGATGCCTAAATGGATGTTTACTGTACAACTCTTCAAACTTTCCTGTGTATTGAAAGTTTTCCTAATAAAATATTGGCAGGAAGTGGAACTGGGCCTTCTAGAAACAGGAGTGGGCGGTTTGTGTAGTTCCTGATGATCTGCAGGTTCCAGGCACCTGTGAGTTAACAAATGGGGTGTCTGGGTGGTGGTTTCCCTGCCCCCCAGGGAAGCTGGGGAACACTCGCCTCTCACCCTTCCAGCCATGCAGACCAGGCTCTGCAACCTGCTTGAGCCACTCAGCACCTTCCTTCTGCTCTTCCTTCTCTCTGTCTCCCCTCCTTTCTTGATGCTTTGCAGAGCTTGGGGCCACTGCCTCTGAAGACTTGGATCAACATCATCTCTAGAAAATGTGAACTTTTTGCTCACTGGTCCAGAGTGGGAACAGAGGAGGCACTGGCATTCCAGAATCTGCTGTGTGCCTCTTACACCCTCACAATAATCTGTTTTATAATTGAGGAGGTGAGACTCACTCTTTTTCACCCAGAGTCACAAAACCAGTAAATGACAGCACCCAGATTCAAGTGCTCATCACTCTTTCATCCCAGATCCCTTTCACGCTCTTTCTGGAATGCCTCCTGTCTCCTCACATATCTATCTGTGAACCGTCCACATGCCCAGAAATACCCTCTGACGTGCCTTCCCTGCCACCTGGAATCCTTGAGAATTTTTTGCCGTGGGGACTCTGATAGGAAGTGAAAAGATAAAATTGGGTTTGTTGTTTATTCATATTAGCACTTGCTCCAGCACCTGATAAATGATGCCTTGTGGTCACTCAGAGAAAGGTTTAAACAAACAAGTGAACCCGTAAGACATTAGGAACGCATCTTCCCACCCAGCTTCTGATTGGAGAAAGCCATGCAGTCTGCTTTTTTCCTTTTGAACAATATGAGGCCATGCTTGGATACTTTCACATGCTTTGCTAAAGGTTAGGCAAGATGGAATGACATTTTTCTTTTTCATAATCATACCAGCATCCAGCTTATTTTATTGTCTTACCTGCTGTTTCATCTGAAAGAGCCATATGAAGGTGGGAGGAGATTGACTGTAGAAGCCTTGGAGTATCTCAAGTCTGAAGACCTTTCACCCTTGACTTATCACATATTTTAAAGGAAAGTAATTTAAAAGGAAATCAAACTCCTGATGCTACAGGAATCAGTATTCAGACCACCATTTTTTGAGTGTTAACATCAGTTGTCAAATAGTTGATGTAAAGAATTGGGGACTTCTTGGGAAAGACCATGAAGTATATTAGTTCATCTTCCTAAATGAGTGATTCTATGTTCTTGGAAAGGATTAGTTTCTTAGTTTGCTGTAGTCACAAATTATCCCCAGAAGGATCTTCAAAAACCAAGCCAGGATGCACAAACCATGTGGTTTCCTGGTGTTGGAACCTCTTCTGGTCACTGGTTCTCTGCTCTCAGAGAGCTGAAACATGTTCTCCATGTCAAAGTTGCTTGCCTTGTTCTCTTCTGCTAAAACCATCCTACCCTGTTGATTCGTCAGACCAAATTGTTAGTGCTAAAGCACTAAATGGAGACAGTTTTTAAACTCCTACTCATTTGCATTAAAACAGTAGCCTTCTTTAAAAAATTGTTGCTAATGAATATTATAAAACTGTCCACACATTCCAATTCATCTTGTTTTCAGGTGTTCTGTAAGTTTAGTTTTGAATAACAATTATCAGTATTTCAGTCCACAAACCCTCATCGAAGCATCTGTCAGGCTAAACATCTGGAATGTATTTCAGTGGCAATATTTCACAAAGTAAGCACCAAATAAGAATATTCTGTTTTACCTTGTTTCAGCATAGTCCATTAGTATTCATAAGAATAATACTTTAGTGATGCTACTTTAGAAACATAGCTGTATTCTTTGATTCTTTCCAGTTGAAAAGTATAAATTCAGAGGTCTTGATTTGGGTCTTGGCTTTAATTAGTCATCTCATCATTAATTTGATAACTCTGTAATGTGAATGTCCATTTAGGATAGCTAAATTCATGAATATAATGATATTGTTAGAATTTAGAGTAGCATTGTCCACATGGTTGTTAACTTTCTATCCTATTCTTTCATCCCCACTTTCTCTGTCTCTGTTAGCTCAGATCTTTTGACTTCAGTGGGCGTCAGATGAAAGTGGGTGCCCAAGCAGAGAGAAGGAGTTGGAGCCTTCCATGAGCGTGAAAAAACCCCATCTTTCCCTTTCCTTTGTCGTCATTTGTGAAACAGTAGTTTACCTCCACATTTGAGCCTGTTCAGTTGACATTAATGGGGTTTATTCCTTTTCAGGTTGGGTTTACTGGGTTTGTGAGAAAAATAACCAAAAATGACAACCAAATACCAAAAATGACAATTTCCAAAGAAATTAAATGTCTTCAAAAACATATAGGATTAAGATACTCATGCTATAATTTGTTGTTTTATAGGTAACTGGCTTTGAACTTTTTCTTATGTGTCATTTCTACTTACAAATACTATATATATATAAGTTCTTCTTTATTTTATTATAGCAGCGCATATAACTGTATGAACAGAAGTGTTGCTGGATAAAGCCACGTACTTGTGGAAGCTGGAGGGGGCTTGGAGGTGATCTTGTACACCCTCCACTGTGTTAGAGAGGAGAACTAGGGAGTGAGAGAAGCTGTCTCTTACTTATGGTCATGAAGCCAATTAAGTAAGAGAGCTTACTCTTACTTAATTGGCAATTTAAGACAGAAAAGTAGCAATTTACTGTTGGCATGGTGATTTTTCACATACCAACTTCACTTTGTGAAGTTCTTGGCACTTGTTTTTCTTTTAAAATACTGTCAACAAAATACGTAAGCATTGTTTTTTTGAAGCCAAATAATATTTTTAAAAATTATAATAAGTGAAATTAAAAACACTGGAGGCAACAAATAGTAGAATAACAGAGGCAGAAGATAGGATTAGTGAAATAGAAGATAGAATGGTAGAAATAAATGAATCAGAGAGGATAAAAGAAAATGAATTAAAAGAAATGAGGACAATCTCAGAGACCTCCAGGACAATATTAAACGCTACAACATTCGAATCAGAGGGGTCCCAGAAGAAGAAGACAAAAAGAAAGACCATGAGAAAATACTTGAGGAGATAATAGTTGAAAACTTCCCTAAAATGGGGAAGGAAATAATCACCCAAGTCCAAGAAACCCAGAGAGTCCCAAACAGGATAAACCCAAGGCGAAACACCCCAAGACACATATTAATCAAAGTAACAAAGATCAAACACAAAGAACAAATATTAAAAGCAGCAAGGGAAAAACAACAAATAACACACAAGGGAATACCCATAAGGATAACAGCTGACCTTTCAATAGAAACTCTTCAAGCCAGGAGGGAATGGCAAGACATACTTAAAATGATGAAAGAAAATAACCTACAGCCCAGATTATTGTACCCAGCAAGGATCTCATTCAAGTATGAAGGAGAAATCAAAAGCTTTTCAGACAAGCAAAAGCTGAGAGAATTCTGCACCACCAAACCAGCTCTCCAACAAATACTAAAGGATATTCTCTAGACAGGAAACACAAAAACGGTGTATAAATTCAAACCCAAAACAATAAAGTAAATGGCAACGGGATCATACTTATCAGTAATTACCTTAAACGTAAATGGGTTGAATGCCCCAACCAAAAGACAAAGACTGGCTGAATGGATACAAAAACAAGACCCCTACATATGTTGTCTACAAGAGACCCACCTCAAAACAGGGGACACATACAGACTGAAAGTGAAGGGCTGGAAAAAGATTTTCCATGCAAATAGGGACCAAAAGAAAGCAGGAGTAGCAATACTCATATCAGATAAAATAGACTTTAAAACAAAGACTGTGAAAAGAGACAAAGATGGTCACTACATAATGATCAAAGGATCAATCCAAGAAGAAGATATAACAATTATAAATATATATGCACCCAACATGGGAGCACCGCAGTATGTAAGACAAATGCTAACAAGTATGAAAGGAGAAATTAACCAAAACACAATAATAGTGGGAGACTTTAATACCCCACTCACACCTATGGATAGATCAAATAAACAGAAAATTAACAAGGAAACACAAACTTTAAATGATACAATAGACCAGTTAGACCTAATTGATATCTATAGGACATTTCATCCCAAAACAATGAATTTCACCGTTTTCTCAAGCGCACATGGAACCTTCTCCAGGATAGATCACATCCTGGGCCATAAAGCTAGCCTTGGTAAATTCAAAAAAATAGAAATCATTCCAAGCATCTTTTCTGACCACAATGCAGTAAGATTAGATCTCAATTACAAGAGAAAAACTATTAAAAATTCCAACATATGGAGGCTGAACAACACGCTGCTGAATAACCAACAAATCACAGAAGAAATCAAAAAAGAAATCAAAATTTGCATAGAAACAAATGAAAATGAAAACACAACAACCCAAAACCTGTGGGACATGGTAAAAGCAGTCCTAAGGGGAAAGTTCATAGCAATACAGGCACACCCTCAAGAAACAAGAAAAAAGTCAAATAAATAACCTATCTCTACACCTAAAGCAACTAGAAAAGGAAGAAATGAAGAACCCCAGGGTTAGTAGAAGGAAAGAAATCTTAAAACTTAGAGCAGAAATAAATGCAAAAGAAACAAAAGAGATCATAGCAAAAATCAACAAAACCAAAAGCTGGTTTTTTGAAAGGATAAATAAAATTGACAAACCATTAGCCAGACTCATCAGGAAACAAAGGGATAAAAATCAAATCAATAAAATTAGAAATGAAAATGGAGAGATCACAACAGACAACACAGAAATACAAAGGATCATAAGAGAGTACTATCAACAATTATATGCCAATAAAATGGACAACATGGAAGAAATGGACAAATTCTTAGAAAAGTACAACTTTCCAAAACTCGACCAGGAAGAAATAGAAAATCTTAACAGACCCATCACAAGCATGGAAATTGAAACTGTAATCAAAAATCTTCCAGCAAACAAAAGCCCAGGTCCAGACGGTTTCACAGCTGAATTCTACCAAAAATTTAGAGAAGAACTAACACCTATCCTGTTCAAGCTCTTCCAGAAAATTGCAGAGGATGGTAAATTTCCAAACTCATTCTATGAGGCCACCATCACCCTAATACCAAAACCTGACAAAGATCCCACAAAAAAAGAAAACTACAGGCCAATATCACTAATGAACATAGATGCAAAAATCCTTAACAAAATTCTAGCAATCAGAATCCAACAACACATTAAAAAGATCATACACCATGACCAAGTGGGCTTTATTCCAGGGATGCAAGGATTCTTCAATATCCGCAAATCAATGTAATACACCACATTAACAAATTGAAAAATAAAAACCATATGATTATCTCAATAGATGCAGAGAAAGCCTTTGACAAAATTCAACATCCATTTATGATCAAAACTCTCCAGAAAGCAGGAATAGAAGGAACATACCTCAACATAATAAAAGCTATATATGACAAACCCACAGCAAACATTATCCTCAATGTTGAAAAATTGAAAGCATTTCCTCTAAAGTCAGGAACAAGACAAGGGTGCCCACTTTCACCATTACTCTTCAACATAGTTTTGGAAGTTTTGGCCACAGCAATCAGAGCAGAAAAAGAAATAAAAGGAATCCAAATTGGAAAAGAAGAAGTAAAGCTCTCACTGTTTGCAGATGACATGATCCTCTACATAGAAAACCCTCAAGACTCCACCAGAAAATTACTAGAACTAATCAATGACTATAGTAAAGTTGCAGGATATAAAATCAACACACAGAAATCACTTGCATTCCTATACACTAATAATGAGAAAACAGAAAGAGAAATTAAGGAAACAATTCCATTCACCATTGCAACGGAAAGAATAAAATACTTAGGAATATATCTACCTAAAGAAACTAAAGACCTATATATAGAAAACTTTAAAACACTGGTGAAAGAAATCAAAGAGGACACTAACAGATGGAGAAATATACCATGTTCATGGATTGGAAGAATCAATATAGTGAAAATGAGTATACTACCCAAAGCAATCTATAGATTCAATGCAATCCCTATCAAGCTACCAACAGCATTCTTCACAGAGCTAGAACAAATAATTTCACAATTTGTATGGAACTACAAAAAACCTTGAATAGCCAAAGCGATCTTGAGAAAGAAGAATGGAACTGGAGGAATCAACCTACCTGACTTCAGGCTCTATTACAAAGCCACAGTTATCAAGACAGTATGGTACTGGCACAAAGACAGAAATATAGATCAATGGAACAAAATAGAAAGCCCAGAGATAAATCCACATACATATGGACACCTTATCTTTGACAAAGGAGGCAAGAATATACAATGGATTAAAGACACTCTCTTTAACAAGTGGTGCTGGGAAATCTGGTCAACCACTTGTAAAAGAATGAAACTAGAACACTTTCTAACACCATACACAAAAATAAACTCAAAATGGATTAAAGATCTAAACGTAAGACCAGAAACTATAAAACTCCTAGAGGAGAACATAGGCAAAACACTCTCTGACATACATCACAGCAGGATCCTCTATGACCCACCTCCCAGAATATTGGAAATAAAAGAAAAATAAACAAATGGGATCTAATTAACCTTAAAAGCTTCTGCACATCAAAGGAAACTATTAGCAAGGTGAAAAGACAGCCTTCAGAATGGGAGAAGATAATAGCAAATGAAGCAACTGACAAACAACTAATCTCGAGAATATACAAGCAACTCCTACAGCTCAACTCCAGAAAAATAAATGACCCAATCAAAAAATGGGCCAAAGAACTAAACAGACATTTCTCCAAAGAAGACATACAGATGGCTAACAAACACATGAAAAGATGCTCAACATCACTCATTATCAGAGAAATGCAAATCAAAACCACTATGAGGTACCATTTCACACCAGAATGGCTGCGATCCAAAAGTCTACAAGTAATAAATGCTGGAGAGGGTGTGGAGAAAAGGGAACCCTCTTACACTGTTGGTGGGAATGCAAACTAGTACAGCCACTATGGAGAACAGTGTGGAGATTCCTTAAAAAACTGGAAATAGAACTGCCTTATGATCCAGCAATCCCACTGCTGGGCATACACACTGAGGAAACCAGAACTGAAAGAGACACGTGTACCCCAATGTTCATCGCAGCACTGTTTATAATAGCCAGGACATGGAAACAACCTAGATGTCCACCAGCAGATGAATGGATAAGAAAGCTGTGGTACATATACACAATGGAGTATTACTCAGCCATTAAAAAGAATACATTTGAATCAGTTCTAATGAGGTGGATGAAACTGGAGCCTATTATACAGAGTGAGGTAAGCCAGAAAGAAAAACACCAGTACAGTATACTAATGCATATATATGGAATTTAGAAAGATGGTAACAATAACCCTGTGTACGAGACAGCAAAAGAGACACTGATGTATAGAACGGTCTCATGGACTCTGTGAGAGAGGGAGAGGGTGGGAAGATTTGGGAGAATGGCATTGAAACATGTAAAATATCATGTATGAAACGAGTTGCCAGTCCAGGTTTGATGCACGATACTGGATGCTTGGGGCTGGTGCACTGGGACGACCCAGAGGGATGGAATGGGGAGGGAGGAGGGAGGAGGATTCAGGATGGGGAACACGTGTATACCTGTGGCGGATTCATTTTGATATTTGGCAAAACTAATACAATTATGTAAAGTTTAAAAATAAAATAAATTGAACAACAACAACAAAAAAATTATAATAAAAAGTGGCAGTCCCCTGTCACCCCCATTCTGTCCCTCAGAGGCGATCACTTTCAGCTCTTTTCATTTGATAATTTACCTTCTTTCCAAGTGATATCCAAGTAATACGCTTATTGCTATGTCTTCATTTTTCTGTGTCCATTGACTTCCAAATACGGTAGTCTTGTCCAGTCACGGTAAGTTTCCCTCAGCTCCCTGCATTGTTTCCTCCGTTTTTTCTCTCTCAATACTGGTGTGTTTTGGGTTTTGTCTCTCAAAGACTTCCTTCAAAGGCTTGACTATTTTTATTTTTGGCCATCCAGTATTGTGGCACCAGTGGTAAAGAACCCACCTGCCAGTGTAGGAGACGTAAGGGATGTGGGTTCAATCCCTGGGTTGGGAAGATCACCTTGGAGAAGGGCGTGTCAAGCCACTCCAGTATTTTTACCTGGAGAATCCCATGGATAGAGCCTGGTGGGCTACAGTCCATAGGATTACAGAGTCAGAGACGACTGAGCAACTAACACTTTCACTTTCAATATTGTTTAAGAAAGAACTGAAAAGGGATGAGAAGTTCTTGGAGGCAGAACTTACTGATGGTTTCTCCTTGTAGAGTGGTGAGGTGAGAAGCTGGCTTTGTAATTGCGTATCTTTTCTCTGAGACTCATGCTTTTCTTTAGGGCTTGTGCTTTTTCCAGTGTACATAAGAAATCTTTGCCTAAACTAGGGTCATAAGGATTTTCTTTCTTTTTTTTCTGTAAGTTTATGTTTAGGCATATGATCTATTTCCAGTTGATTTTTATGTACAGAATGAGGCATGAATACAGTTTCATTTTTTGCATATAGGTGTCCATTTGTTCTGGCACCATTTTTTGAGAATACTGTCCTTTATTGAATTACCTTGATTCCTTTGTCAAAAACCAGTTGGCCATATGCGTGTGGTCTGTTTCTAGACTCTGTTATATTCCATTGATCTGCATGTCTTTCCTTATGCCAGTGCTACAGTGTCTCGATTTATGCTAAAGCTTTATAGTGAGCCTTGAAATCACACAGGAGATCCTTCAACCATTTTCTTCTTAAAAAAAAAAATGCTTATCCCAAGTCCTTTGCTTTTGCACAGAAAGTTTAGTCAATTGGTTTATTTCTATAAAAAGTCTGCTAGAACTTTGGGATTTTGTTGAATCTATTAATATAAGATCATTTGGGGGAGAGTTAACAGCTGAACTATATTGAGTCTTCTCACCCATGAACACAGTGTATATTTTCACTTAGGTTTACTTTGATTTCTCACATCACTGTATTGTAGTTTTCAGCATGCAGATTTTACTTATGCTTTATTAGAGTTGTCCTTAAGTATTTTACTTTTTGATGCTACAGTAAGTCATATTTTTTTTTGTAAGTCATACATTTTAAGGTTCAATTTCTGGTCATTCACTGCTGATATAAAAAATACAGTTGATTTGTCTATTTTGACCTTGTATCCTTGAATCTTACTAAATTCACTTTTTTAAATAACCTTTTTGTAGAGTATTTGGTGTTTTCTGTTTAGACAATCTGTTAAGAAAAAAAAAAGGCATTTGTATTTCTCTCTGTCCAAAGGACCTTATGAATTTCATTTCTTTTTCTTGCCTTATTTCTCTGGCAAGAGTCTCTAGTACAGTTTTGAATAGAAGTGGTGAGAGTCAATATCTGTGCCTTGTTCCTGATCTTAGGGCAAAAGCTTTCCAGGTTAAGTGTGATACTAACTCTAAGGACTGAGTTCTTTTAGAGATTGATTTTCTAATTTGTAGCTTCTGGGAGATGACCTGACTCCTGGTGCCCTGGAGGCTCACTTCTTAGTATACTAAGGGGGATATTCCTTCCTCTGTTGTGCTGTGCTTAGTTGCTCAGTCATGTCTGACTCTTTGCAACCCCATGGACTGTAGCCCACCAGGCTCCTCTGTCTGTGGGGATTCTCTAGGCAAGAATACTGGATTGGGTTGCCATGCCCTTCTCCGGGGGATCTTACCAACCCAGGGATCAAACCCAGGTCTCTTTCATTGCCAGCAGATTCTTTACCATCTAAGTCACCAGGGAAGCCCAAGAACACTGGAGTGGGTAGCCTATCCCTTCTCCAGGGGAACTTCCCGACCCAGGGATCAAACCCGGGCCTCCTGCAATGCAGGTGGATTCTTTACCAGCTGAGCTACCCGGGAAGCCCTCCTTCCTCTGTTAGTCAGTTCTTATTGCCCAACTCAGTCCCGCTCTCCACTCCTGGACCTGGTGCCTCTCTGAGGGGATCAGTTTCTCCAGAGCCAAAACCTCCTCCCCAGCTTCTGTTGACCTTGGGGGAATGCTGGCCCCCTGGCTTCACAGGAATGGGGTGGGGGTCCTAGAACAGCCTCTCCCTCTTGGCATAGCACAGTCCTTTTTACCTACAGGAATCTGGGGCCTGTTATTTGCCTATACTATGCGGAGCTCTATTGGGCGAACCAGCTTTTTATACAACACTTAGATTTGTTTGCCCCGCTATGCAGTGTTTTGTGGGACTCCTATCCTTACGTGTCATCTCCAAAGATCGTGTCTCCAAGGTGAGCACACATCGCATCCTCTCCCACTGCCTCTCCTCTTCAGTGCCTTTGCAAGGATATTTCTGTCTCTCTACGGATAAATCCTTGTGTTCAATTGGTCATGTTTAACTTCCTGGAAGTTGTTAAAAAGCAGTTCATTTTCTAAAATAGTTGAGCTTTTGGTATGGTGAGGGGAGTCGTTTAGGTTTGATTGTTGGTGCTCTGTGCGTGCTAACTTGCTCGTCATGTCCAGCTCTTTGTGGCCCTATGGACTGTAACCCACCAGGCCCCTCTGTCTATGGAATTCTCCAGGCAGGAATACTGGAGCGAGTAGCCATTCTCTTCTCCAGGGGATCTTCTCAACCTGGGGATCAAACCCAGGTTTCCTGCATTGCAGGCAAACTCTTTACCCTCTGAACTACCTGGGAAGCCCAATATTACTGGTATGATTAGTAAACCCTTTCATTGGAGGCAAAAGTAAATTTTAGTTGCAAAATTAAATTTTTTCCTAGCCCCTGAGAATGCCAAATATTCTGAATTCAGCTTCAATTAGTTGTACGTTGAGTCTAAATTCTTAAATTTAGGAGTTAGTATTAATGTTGTTTGTGTTTGTTATCAATCTTTTCTATATTGAATTAAAGTAAGTTAGGAATAGGGGACTATTTAACCAGGTTCAGACTATGTTCTTGTAAAATGTATTTCTAATTGCATGCCATTGATTTTTTTGTAACCCAGAACCAATTTTTGTCTCCTTTATGCTAATTTATAAATAAACATTATGCCTAGGGCTGAGCACATACTCATGCAACACATTCATATATCCTCCCCACCCACCACCATTCATTCCACAAGTGACAGCCTTTATTCCTGGGTAGCCATCATACAGATGTACCATACTTAATTTTGCTTTTCAAACTCAAACTTCTTTTTTAGAAATAAGAATCACAGTTGATCAGCAGTTTTTAAGGAACTGCCTTCTGAATTGAGTCTAGGCTCTGTGGCATCCTCCTCTCATCCACCCGGACCATGCCTGCAGACTCAGAAACAGTCATGCTGCTGGAATTTGAATTCAGCCCGGGAGATTGTGAAAACAATAAAAATGCATTTTCTAGCTCCCACTTCCCCAGATTTTTCCAGTTCATTTTGCGGAGTGCGGTAGTTTGCACAGTGGGACACCTCTTCTTTCCCTTGGCTCTTTTCTTGTGGGGTGTGCGCTTTTTTCTAGGCATTCTGGGGAAGTTGACTGTGTACAGTAAGTCCCCTACATACGAATGAGTTCTTTTCCAAGAGTGCATTCACAAGTCCAGTTTGTTAAATCCAACAAAGTTAGCCTAGGTACCCAGCTAACACAACCAGCTAGAGTCCTGTCCTGTAACGGGTTTATAATACCTTTCACACAAATAACACACGCAATTTCACTCATTCCTGATGCTGACGGGAGGCACATTACACCTTTGAAAGTTCGCAACTTGAAGGTTCATATGTAGGGAACTTACTGTCCTAGACAGTAAACCATGTTAGTATTATGTATAATTCAGGACAGGATAAGCAGTCTGGTATTTATCACTTGGCTTATTAGTCTGGTGCGGGGAGCATTCACATATTTCATCCATTCAACACAGCTTGACTGAAAAGGACTGACTAACTCTGCAGGCCCTGCACAGGGTACTGAGAACCCTGAGGTCAGCAGAGAATGACATCCTGCTCTCGCTGAACTTACCTTCTAGTGGCAGAGAGAGAGAATAAGCAAGTCACGAAATCTGTATGAAACACAGGCAGAGATGTGTAGGAAAAGGAAAACAAACAGCTGCTTGGGCTCCTCAGGGGGGCAGGCCACACCTTTCCAAGGCGTCTCTTCTCAGTTGAGACCTGCACAGAAGGAACTGGCCCTGGGGAGCTGGTGTGAGGGGCAAGGCTGTGGAGCATTTCAAAGAGCAGTAGACTCGGAGAACACCCTCAGACCTATCCAACCAGCTACACAATCTGGGAGGAGTCACTTATTCTGAGGATGTGGTTTCTTGCTTGTGAAATGGGAATGAAAATACATGTTCAGCTTCAAATGATCATAGACAAATATCAAATGAGAGAATTTATAAACTACGCACCCTTTTAAAATGAAGGGGTGAACTTCCTGGCCAGCTACAGGACTTACCTTTGTCTTTAGGACTTACACTGAAGCTAGAGGTGAAAAGAGTGTGGTGCTGGCATAAGGAAAGACAAGCAGATAATGAAACAGTAGAGAGTCCAGTTTGTGATCAGTTTATTTCCAGTAGGGTTGCCATGCAGGAGTTCCTTTTGGCATTTCTAGGGACATCTATGTATTATTCCAAATCATAAGAAGTATCAGTTGAGAGATCAGGGTAAAGGGAAAACATCTGTGGGAATTAAAGTTCTAACCATCAACATAGGCATTACTAAAAAAAAAAAAAAGCATAGGCATTACTAGCTCAAAGGAATGATCTGACAAGCCAAAAGCAAGAGTGGAATCAATGTCAAAGGTTAAGGTCAACATTTTTGAAGTAAGGACTAGAGCAGACAGGATGAACAGGGCCACCATCAGATTGGTCATTCTCACTTGTCATTGTTGCTTTGTTATATGTGTTTGCGGCCCTGTCTGCTATTAATACTAACTTATTCTTATAAGAAGGAATGTACTGGACTTCCCAGGTGGTCCGGTGGTTAAGAATCCTCCCTGTAATGCAGGGGACATGGATTTGATCTTTAGTCCGGGAAGATTCCACATTCTGTGGGGCGACTGAGCCATGTGCCACAATTACTGAGCAGTGCTCTGGAGCCCACGAGTCACGGCTACTGGAGCCCGTGCTCTGCAGTAAGAGAAGCCACCGCGATGAGAAGCCTGCACATCACAACCTGAGAGTAGTCTCTGCTTGCCGCAACCAGAGGAGGCCCACACACAGCAACAAAGACCCAGCACAGCAATACATTAATTTAAAAAGATATTAGTGAGATTACAAACAGTAGTACACTGTATAAAAATTCTGCAAATCTTGCTCCAAGAAATAAGTTTTGGAAGCAGTCTTTAATTTGGTAGTTTTGAACCATGTACTGTTTATAGGATATCTGAATGTTACGTTATCTTAATAGAATCCAGTAGTGTTCCAGTGTTTGAATATTTGCTGTAGGTTACAGTTCTTTGTAAAGACTTCTGCAGAAAAAATGCAGAGACAAAATATAAGTGTCATTGTGGAATATTCCAATGTGAAATCAGTTGATCTAAAATCTGAATTAGGACAAGCGGTATCAATTTTAGCAGCAAAACCATCAAGGCAAGCACACGAAGTATTTTCATCTCTAGAGAAGAAAATGAGTCTATATGAAGTAGTGCATAGTTTAACACCCAACTTGTATTTGCTTTGGACACACTCGGAATAGATTGATCAACATCAGCACTACCTGAAAGAATCTCTTCTCCATCTGGAACATTTGTCTTATGAAAAGTACTAATAATGCTTATGTGTTTTAAAATCTCATTTAAGAATAACTTTTAAATATAAAATACTTGTGGCATCTTTCTGTTTTTCAATGATATTTATTGGGCATTCATTTAGTGCTAATGTTTTATTATCAGACTTCTGTGTCAGGTGGGCATTATTTTTTACATGTATTGAAATATATGATATTGTCACAGTATATTTGTTCATAATAATAGTAACCCACACATTGATTATTACATCTTACTTTACCAAAGTAGCCCCTGAAACTTCTTTTTTTTCCAAGATTTATTTCCTTATTTATTTTATTTTTGGCTGCACTAGGTCCTTGTTGCTGTGCGCAGGCTTTCTCTAGTTGCAGTGAGGAGGCTACTGTTTGTTGCGGAGCAAGGGCTCTAAACACTTGGGTTTCAGTAGTTGTGGCTCACCTGCTCAGTAGTTGCCTCGAGGCATGTGGGATCATTCTGGACCAGAGATCGAACCCATGTCCTCTGCATTGGCAAGCAGTCTCCTAACCACTGGACCACCAGGGAAGCCCCTGAAACTTCTTAATGTAACCCTATCACAGAAGTGATTCAGTGTTTCATGATAACTCATTATTACTTAAAATCATGTAAGAAAGTGTGAAAAATATAGAATAATATGTAATTTGGCAATTCAGATTTCTTGTTCTCAAATCCTAAGATTAATAACTGTCAGGAATTTGGAAAAATTAAAAATTTCTGATGAAACTGCTGAGGCAATAGGCAAAGGTTAGTTTTGACAACACATTGTTCTCAATCAAATGCAAAAAAAACAAACTTCCACTCTTACATCCACCATATATCTAATTAAGCTTAAAATGCCTTGCAGGCCTAAATGTAAGAATTTACATTTACTGTAAAACAGTAACACTTCTAGAGATGGAAAAAAAGACTTAGTGACCTTATGTTGTAGACTGAATTAAGTTCCCACCCCACCCCTGTATTCGTATGATGAAGCCCTAACTCCCAATGAGATGGGATTAGGAGATGGGGCCTTGAGAAGGTGATTAGAATTAGATGAGGTCCTGAGAGTGGGGGGCTTCATGATGGGATTGGTGCCCTTATAAGAAGAGGAATACAGAGAGGGGTGGGTCTCTCTTACCATCTCTAAAACATGACAAAAGAAATTAAAGAGCTAAATAAATGAAAACATATTCTCTGTTGATGAATTTGAAGACTGAATACTATTAAGATGTCAGTGATCTACAGATTCAATGCAATTTCTTTCAAAAACCTATTTTTTGTAGGAACAGAAAAATCCATCCTAAAATGCTTACAGAATCTCAGGGGATCCTTGATTGCCAAAACAATCTTGGAAAAAGAAAAGCAAATTTGAAGACCTAACACTTGCTGATATCAAAACTCACCATGAAGCTACAGTAATCAAAACAGTGTGGTTCTGGCCTACAGACATACACCAATAGTCAGATGATTTTCAACAAGGGTTGTTCTGAGACCATTCAGTGGAGAAGAGACAGTCTTTTGAATAAATGGTGTTGGGTTAACTCTATGCTGCTGCTGCTGCTAAGTCACTTCAGTCGTGTCCGACTCTGTGCAACCCCATAGATGGCAGCCCACCAGGCTTCCCCATCCCTGGGATTCTCCAGGCAATAACACTGGAGTGGGTTGCCATTTCCTTCTCCAATGCATGAAAGTGAAGAGTGAAAGTGAAGTTGCTTAGTCGTGTCCCACTCTAGCGACCCCATGGACTGCAGCCTACCAGGCTCCTCTGTCCGTGGGATTTTCCAGGCAAGAGCACTGGAGTGAGGTGCCATTGCCTTCTCCGGAGTAAACTCTATATCCACATGAAAAAAATGAAGTTGGACCCTAACGTAACACCATATACAAAAATTAACTCAAACTGGATTTTATATATATATATATATATATATAAACATAGGGGCTAAAACTATAAAACTCTGAGAAGACAACAAAGAAAATGTAGGGAGAAGTTTTCATGACATTGCATTTGGCAATGATTTCTTAGATATGACATGAAAGACACAGGCAACAAAAAACAAATAAAGTGGACTTCATGAAAATTAATAAAGGCTTTTGTGCATTAGAAGACACTACAACAGAGTGAAAAGGCAGTCCACAGAATGGGAGAAAATATTTTCAAACCATATATCTGATAAGGGATTAATGTCTAGAGTATATAGAGAATTCCTAAAACCCAACAGCAATAAGAATCAGACAGCTTGATTCAAAAATGAGCAAAGAACTTGCACAGAAATTTCTCCAAAGAAGATATTCAGATGACCGACAAGCACATGATTCTCAGTGTCACTAATCTTCAGGGAAAGGCACAGCAAAATCATAGTGAGATACCACCTCATACCCATTAGGAAAAATACAAAACTAGAAAATAAGTATTAACAAAGATAGGAGAATTGGAACTTTGTACACTGTTGGTAGGAATGTAAACTGGTACAGCTGCTGTGAAAAACAGTATGCTGGTTCCTCAGAAAACTAAAAATAGATTTGTCGTATAATCCCACCAATTCCTCTTCTTGATATATACCCAAAAGAATTGAAAGCAGAGACTTGAAGAGAGATTTATACAGCCCATGTCAATAGCAGCATTTTCACAGCTAAAGTGTGGAAGCAACCCAAGTGTTCGTTGAGAGATGAATGGATAAGCAGACTATGGTATGTGTACAGTGGACTAAATAGTAGCCGTGCACGGGCTTCTGATTGCAGTGGCTTCTCTTGCTGTGGAGCTCGGGCTTGCGGGCTCACAGGCTCCAGCAGTTGCAGCACATGGGCTCAGTAGTTGGGGCTCCCAGGCTCTTGAGCACAGGCTCAGTAGCTGTGGCCCACAGGCTTGGTTGCTCCATGGCGTGTGGGATCTTTCCAGACCAGGGATCAAACCCATATGTCTTGCATTGGCAGATGGATTTTTTTTTTCTTTTTTTGCCACTGAGCCACCAGAGAAGCCCTGTACAATGGGCTTTTATTCAGCCTGAAAAAGGAACAAAATTCTGACCCACACAACAACATGGATGAACCTTGTTTGACATTATGCTAAATGAAAACAAGCCAAATACTGTATGGTTCCACTTCTATGAAGTACCTACTAGAGGAGTCAAAATCATAGAGACAGAAGTAGAATGGTGGTTGCCAGGGCCTGGGAGGAAAAGGGAATGGGGTATTCATGTTTAATGGGTACAGTTTCAGTTTTACTAAGTGGAAAGAGTTCTGGGAAAGGATGGTGGTGGCATTTGCATAATATAAATGTACCTAATTTCACTAAGGTGGTAGTTTTATGTTGTGTGTCTTCTGCCACGATTTAAAAAAACTCAGAAAAGCCTTTACACGGATGTGCGTAGTATTCCTGTTTATAGTAGCAGAATATTGGAAGCAGCCCAGACGTCCATCAACTGGTAAATGAGTAAATGAATTGCAGTATAGCCATACTATGAAATAATATTATTTAGTAACAAAAGGGATAAAACATCAATCCTTCCAACTGTGTGGCTGGTTCTCAGAGTATAATGCTAAGCATAAGAGTCAAACAGAAAAGACTAAATACTATATGATTTCATTTATATGAACCATTAGGAAAAGCAAAGCTATGGGGACTGCAGGCAGATCAGTGGTCGCTGGGAAGGGAATTGAGTGCAAAGTGGCACAAGGAATATTTTTAGAGAAAGGAAACTGATATCTATCTTGATTGTTACAGTGCTTACAGGGCTACATCCAGTTTCAAAAATTAACCAAACTGGGGACTTGTCTGGTGGTCCAGTGGCTAAGACTTGGCCCGCCCAACGCAGGGAGCCCAGGTTCAATGCCTGGTCAGGGAACGAGGTCCCACACGCCACACCTAAGACCCAGTACAGCCAAACAAACAAATAAATAATAAAAATTGACTGAACTGTATACTTAAAATGAGTGGATTTAATTGCATGTAGATAACGCCCTAATTAAAAGTAAAGAGGGGAAATTTTTCCTGAGGCAGTCAAATTTTTGTGGTTTTACAGAAAAAGGCGTTTGTAGAAGCTCATAAATGTGACCTTTCTGTTAGCAAACCTTCTTTTCTACTAAAAGGAGGAAGTTAATGGAGATATTCACCCTCCGGAATTTGATTTGTAGTTGCTGCATTGTTAACGATATCTTGTAGCAGAATTCTAAGTTTGACCTAAGAGCTGTTGTAACCAGGCCAGCTTATCATTTGCATTCCCCCATATAGACACTAAGAAAGGTTTACTGTTCAGTTTTGACATACCATGTTGTTTCTCTAACATTTTGTTTTTTAAATTAATCACCACTTCTTTCATGGATTTAAATGTGCACTTGATATGCATTATAAAGTAGTTCACTTTGTGCGTTCTAGTTCTGCATGCGAAGTGAGCTCAGATTCACGGGAGGTTGTTTCACTGGGTTTTCATTCTGACTTTCGACCTTTAAAATCAATCTGTAATGGACTAGCCTATCAACTTGCATATATTGAGTGTCTACACACACAACACTGGGCCATAAGAATGGATAATCAAAAACTTAAAGGCCTTACTGCCTAAATCTTTTCAGTGTTTAATAAAAACTGTTTTTGATCCAAAACCGTTTTAGTTAAGCTATATGGGATACAGTCACAGTTTTTATTTTTAATGGAAGAGTAACAGTTGAGAAAATTTTATATTAGTGTAGATATTTCATACAAACGCACATTTAAACATCTGAACTGTATTAATTTCACACCTCAATGAGGGCTTTATCAGGCAAAATGTCCAGTAAACAGTAGCCCTTCCTAGGGAGCAAAGGCTTCTTTCTTATTCGAAGGCAGAAACTATAGATTAAGAACTGCCATGAAATTAAAAGACGCTTGCTCCTTGGAGAAAAGCTGTGACCAACCTAGATAGCATATTAAAAAGCAGAGACATTACTTTGCCAACAAAGGTCCATCTAGTCAAAGCTATGGTTTTTCTAGTAGTCATGTATGGATGTGAGAGTTGGACCATAAAGAAAGCTAAGCACCAAAGAACTAATGCTTTTGAACTGTGGTGTTGGAGAAGACTCTTGAGAGTCTCCTGGACAGTACGGAGATCCAACCAGTCCATCCTAAAGGAAATCAGTCCTGAATATTCATTGGAAGGACTGATGTTGAAGCTGAAACTCTAATACTTTGGCCACCTGATGTGAAGAACTGACTCATTTGAAAAGACCCTGATGCTGGGAAAGATTGAAGGTAGGCAGAGAAGGGGATGGCAAAGGATGAGATGGTTGGATGGCATCACTGACGTGATGGAGATGAGTTTGAGCACACTCTGGGAGTTGGTGATGGGCAGGGAGGCCTGGCATGCTGCAGTCCATGGGGTTGCAAAGAGCCACTGAGTGACTGAACTGAACTGGAGATCTTCCCTGGTGATCTAGTGGTTAAGAATCCATCTTCCAATGCAGGGGACGCAGGTTTGATCCCTGGTCAGGGATCCCACATACTGCAAGGCCACAACCAAGCCCGTGTGCCACAACTACTGAGCCCGTGCACTCTGGAGCCTGTTGTTGGCTCTACTACTAGAGAGAAGCCCATGCACAGCAACAAAGACCTAGTGAAGCCAAAAACAAAAAATATGGGGACTTCCCTAGTAGTCCATTGGTTAAGACTCTTCACTTCCAATGCACAGGGAGTTGCTCTAATCCCTGATTGGGGAACTGATATTCCCACATGCTGCTGCTGCTAAGTTGCTTCAGTCGTGTCCAACTCTGTGCGACCCCATAGATGGCAGCCCACCAGGCTCCCCTGTCCCTTGGGATTCTCCAGGCAAGAACACTGGAGTGGGTTCCACATGCTGAGGGGTGCTGAAAAAAAAAAAAAAGAACTAAGAAATGTGTTGTAAATTAATTGGGGAATGTTTCTGAAAATGCTTTGTAAAATTAAAAGTCATATAAAAACGGGAACTTCCCAGAGGCAAGGTGCTCACATAGGCTGTGATATATAGTAGACTCTTAGACGTTTATCAAGAGGAACACTAGACATTCATGGGTTTTGTGGGCCAAGAATACCCCAGTGACCTATGATGAAGATAAAAATAATGTTTCCAACAAACACCTGCAAAATCATCATCTGCAAATTCAGGCTAAAATTAATGCAGTCAATCCTGATACTCATAGAAAACCTACCTAATGTTGAGGTCTAGTTCTGACAAAAGTGTATTCTGTATAAAGATACAGAGTATTAACATCACTCCAAAAGGTTGAGGTTCCTCTGCCTCTGCCATCCCCCATTTCTTCCTCGAGTTTTTTCCTCTGTAATTAAGCCTTTTCTGGAATTTCATATACGTGGAATTATGAAATACCCACTGTTTTATATGAAGGCTTTATTCACTTAGCATGTGCTTGAGATTCCCCCATGTTACTTATATGAGTAATTCCTTATTGTTACGTGCTGAATATCTTTCATTGTATACCCGTGTTGCAGTTTGTTTGTTTGTTCTCCTGTTGATGGACATCTGCATTGGTCCCAGTTTTGTTTATTATAGATGATAAGGATATATGACTTAAAGGCCCCTGGAGACAGACAAGCAGAGTGTTCCAAGAAGCATGGAGGAAAAGGAGCACTGAACAGAGGAATTAGGGAGCATTCTACGAGGCTAGTGGTATTTTAGCAGGAAGAGATGGACAATAGGCTCTTGACACAAACAGCAATGTCAGAATGGGAAATGCAGGGTGTATTGGGGTTGATAAGCCCACTGGTGGACAGCAGACCATGTGGAAAACTGCATATCATGGAATTTATTAAGGTAAACAGATGCTGTCTTTGCAACTCAACTGCCTCGTGGAAGAGAAGGCTAGAAGGACTTTGCTGGTGGTCCAGTGGTTAAGAATCCACCTGCCAGTGCAGGGGACATGGGTTCAATCCCTAGTCCAAGAAGATCCCACATGCCACAAGGCAGCAAATCCCGTGAGCTGCAACTACTGAAGCTTGCTCATCTAGAGCCCATGCCCTGCAACAAGAGAAGCCACTGCAACGAGAATCAGCCCACACAGCACCACAAAGAGTAACCCCTGCTCGCCGCAGCTAGAGAAAACCGACTCACACCGACAAGGGCCCGGCGCAGCCAAAAATAAATAAATAATAATTTTAAAAAAAGATAAGGCTAGGGAAACCGATGGGGACCCAATGACAGAGGAACCTGTCTGCTGCTCTAAGCAGTTACAGTTCAGTTTTGCAGTAGAAGCAGTGGAAGTCTCAGAGCTGGAAATATTTGATCAGATCTCTGCTTTGGAAGATGTTTGATAACATTGGAAGGAAAGGATTTGAAGGGGAAGGGAGACTGGGAGGAGGAGGAAAGGGAGGGACTAACCACTTCAGATCCTGTTTTAAGAATCGAGAGGCAAGATTGGGAGGGTGCACGGGCAACATTGTAGGAAGGAGCTGGAACCGTGTCTGAGAGTCAGCAAGCAGGACTGGACAGGGTTGGGAGGAGACCCATGGGAGATGCTCAACATGTTGATAGAATTTTGGTTAAATGAGGGGATGAACTGAAGGAACAAGGGCCCAGGCATTGAAGAACGAAAAGGCATGGATGCTGACTCCGGGGGACCCTAAAGGGACTCCACGGGTAACAAATCTACCTGCAATGCAGAGACCCTGGTTTGATTCCTGGTTGGGAAGATCCCCCAGAGAAGGGATAGGACAACCCACTCCGGTATTCTTGGGCTCCCTTGGTGGCTCACACAGTAAAGAATCCTCCTGCAATGTGGGAGACGTGGGTTTGATCCCTGGGTTGGGAAGATGCCCTGGTAAGGGAATGGCTACTTACTGCCATACTCTTATCTGGAGAATCCCACGGACAGAGGAGCCTGGCACGCTACAGTCCCTGGGGTCGCAAAGAGTCGGACACAACTGAGCGACTTTCACTTTCACTTGTATCAAATGAGACATTTTGTTACTGGGTCAGGGAGCTGCTTCCTTGTATTACTGGGTTGGTGGTATGTTTATCACTCGCGTGTAAGCACTCACACACCTCAGTCCTAGATGTGCTGCAGTAGACAGGCGTCAGAAGATACTCCTTAGATGAAATCCACGTTTCCTTGTTTTTTTTTAAAGATTTTTTTTGATGTGGACCTTTTTTTTTTTTTTAAGTCTTTATTGAATTTGTTACAGTATTGCTTCTGTTTTATGTTTTGGATTTTTGGCCACGAGGCATGTAGGATCTTAGCTCCTCCAGACCAGGGATCAAACCCATACCCCCTGCATTGGAAGCGAGGAGTCTTAACCACTGGACCGCCAGGGAGGGGCCTATTTTTCCTTATTCATTGAACCTCATGCTTCTCAAATACCTCCAGTAATTTATTTTGCTTTTATATTGGAAATAATTTCAAACTGTAAAAAAGTCCACTAATACTGCAAAGAGCGCCCATATATTCTTTATCCAGATACCTCTGTTGTTAACGTGTGCCGTTTTTGGTTTCGTGTGTGCATGCTGTCTCTTCTTCCCCTTCCTCTCTCTGTATGCACACTCTTCCCCTTCCTCTCTCTGTATGCACACTCTTCCCCTTCCTCTCTCTGTATACACACTCTGTCACTGCACTCCCTTTTTCTCTCCGTACCCCACCCCGCAACACACTTGTTTTTCTCTTAGCCATCCAAGAGGAAGTTAGCGACATCATGATCTTTAATCCCTAAATACTCTAAGGGTATTGATATTCTCTGGTATAACTGTGGTATAGTTATCAACTTCAGTAATTTTACATTGATATAATACAGTAATCTCCTATTCATATTCCACTTTTATTATTTGATCCAATATTATCTTTGTAGCTTTTTTGCCTCTAGTATAAGATCCAGTCTGTGATAATGTGTTGCAACTAATTTTCAATGTCTCTTTAGTCTTTTTTATGACAATGACATTTTTGAAGGACACCAACCCTTCACCCCACTTTTTTTTTCAATAAGGTATTTTTTTCATTTGGGTTTGTCTGATGTTTCTTCATGATTACATTCAAGTTATACGTCCTGACCAGAATACTGCAGAAGTGATGCTGTGCCCTTCTCAGGATATCAATCTCAGGAGACACTTTAAGATCATGCAAATATCCTGCACTTCATCAAAGTATCTCCTCTGATTTAGCAACTCTTGATATCTTTGCATCAGTCATTCTTCATGTGATGGTTACCAATGGATAATTTACCAATTCCATCTCTTTCTACCTTTATCATTTCCTACTCACCATTTAACCAGAATTAAGAGCTCTTCCCTCCTCTTTCTATTATGTATTGATGCAGACCCATGGGTCCCTGTCTTTTTTCAATGGTTTAGAATGTATTGTTGACCCTTAAATCACTTTGGTGCTCACATGCTTGGTCAGTAGGAGCCCTTTCCTCCTGGTTCCTGTGTCCCCGTGACAGGCCACCGTCATCTCCTGAGCAGTTTCCTACTTTCTTGTATAGCAAGATACTCTGGGCTCATTCTGTGCTTCTCTTACTCCAGCCCTGGAATCAAGTTCTTCTTTGAGGAGCCCTTTTTGTTTTCAGTGGGGTATGGTGTTAGACATTATAATGTGGACACTACATGTGCTTGTGACCACTGAAATTTTTTTCCTTCTATGTCCTTTCAGTGGGCAATACTGGGAGATATGTGCATGGATATACATATATATGTCATATACATGCATGCATGTAAACATGCACACGTGTACCCATACTTCCTTTAGAGAGCCCAAGTCCAGGGACTTCCCTGGTATCCAGTGACTAAGACTCCGCGCTCCCAATGCAGGGGTCCCAGGTTCGATCCTTGATCAGGGAACTAGATCCCACATGTCACAACTAAGAGTTTGCATGCTTCAACTTAAGGTCCCACATGCCACAATGAAAATTGAAGATCCTACGTTGCAAGCAAATAAATAAATATTTCTTTAAAAAGAAATAGGAAACGTAATAGAAAATAGCCACTAAAAATTAAAAAAAAAAAAAAGATATGCCACGCCCATACTCATATCTCCAGTTTCATTCCATCCCCACAGGGTCCCCCTTGCCTTCTCCCATTCCAGTATTTGCATATGTATCTTCCAACTACATCAGCACTTTCACTAATTTGCTAAATAAGCATTATAGTGTATCCAGACATTTTCAGAGTCTCTTCACTCATTTAACTACAGAAGCAAACCTACTGAAGGGTGTGGGATTTTTTTTTTAATTCCACCACCCACCCCAATATTCCACCCAAGATTGGGAATACAGGTTCATAAGTTGCTTGTTTGCACTTTGCTTTTCTCACCATTTTCACTGGAAATTATTCCATATCAGTTCTTTGAGATTATCGTTCGTTCTTGTAACTGCTTATTTACATTGACTGTACATAGCATAGTTAATTCAACCAATTTATAACCAATTATTCAACCAATTTCCTATACTTAGACATTTGGATATTTGGCAATAAAATATCCTAATAACAAATAAAGTGGCAATGAGTAATCTTGTACATAAATACTTTTGCATTGTTGGAGGTATATCTTCTGAATTCCTCGAAGTGGGACTGCTGGCTCAGAGAGTAAACAGATGCATAGTTTTGTTGAATACTGGCACATTTGCTTCTGGAACAGTCGAACCATTTTTCATTCTCACTAGTGGCTTGTGAGTGCCTATTTCCATAGTCTCACCAACAGAGTATGTCATCAAGTGTTTAAATGTTTTTGCCAATCTAATGGTGAGAAACAATATTTCCTTTTACTTTGCATCATGAAGGAATTGAACAACTTTTTATGTGTATAAGGGGTAATTGAACATTTTTTTGTGTGTTTAAGGGGTGTGTGTGTGTGTGTGTGTGTGTGGTCTATCTTTGTGTGTAATGAGCTATTTAGTCGTAGCTTTGCTGATTTTCCTATAGAATTTTGTTCTTTTTTTCCTTTAATTTTGAGTTTTACTTGTATACTAGGGACATTAGCCTTTTATCTGTGATACACTTTACAATTATTTTCTCCTGGTTTCTCATTTGTCTTCACTGTGCTATGCAATGGATTTTTATCTTTAAGTGATCAGATTTATAAATCTTTTATTACATATGGATTGTGAGACATAGTGAGTCATAATGCCTCTGTCTACACCCAGGTTTTGGAGGAATTCATCCATGTTTTCCTTCAGTATGTGTTTAGGTTCATGTTCATTAGATATCTGATCCATTTTAACATTTTTTCTTTTTTATGGGTGAAGAATGGGTCTAGTTTATCTTTTTCCATTTGTCCCACCACCATTTTTTTGAAAGTTTATTTCCGCCCCAGTAATTTGAATGTGTGTGCTCAGTCACTCAGTTGTATCTGACTCTTTGCAACTCTTTGGACTGTAGCTCACCCAGCTCCTCTGTCTATGGGAATTTTCAGGCAGGAATACCAGAATTGGTTGCCATTTCTTCCTCCAGGGGAATTTGAATACTACCATTACCAAAAAAATTTTATTTATTCGACCGCCTTGGGTGTTAACTGCATCATGCAGGATCTTTTGTCACGATGTGCAGGCTCTTTAGTTGTGGCACTTGGGCTTAGTGGCCCCTCGGCATGTGGGATCTTAGTTCCTGGACCAGGGATCAAACCTGTGTTCCCTGCATTGCAAGGCAGATTCTTCACCACTGGACCACCAAGGGAAATCCCTGATTACTACCTTTATCATCCGCTAGATTTCTGTGTGCAGTTAGGGATATTTCGGGACTTTGTATTTCTTGAAGTACCGATGGTTCCATCAGAGTTTTCATTAAACATTTATGTCTCAGAGGCTGTCATGTTGCAGAGTTTATAGCACAGAGGAATATTTAGGCCTCCTACCCCTTTTGAGATGGAGGGATATGTCCTTATTATCTTCCAACTTTTGCTTTCTGAATTTTTCAAAATTTCTTGACACCAACCAAAAATAGTTTCAGTCCTTAAGAAAAATTTAAAGGTATTGTCAGTTTTCAAACAACAAACTTGAGCATGAATTTTTAATACCCAGCCCCCCCCATACTTCCATTGGTATTCTCCCTTTTCTTCATGTCCCCTCAATAAAAGATGTTTCTGAAAGCTGCAGATAATACAGGTGAAAAGAAGACAGTGGCAGGCCAGCCAGCCATTCTTAAGAGGCCATTTGCTCTGGGCTCTGTTCTGCTTCTTATGGCTTTTAAGTACCACCACCTTCTTCTTTTGAGTTAGCAAGTGTAGGGTTCAGGGAAGAGGGAAGTGCAGGAGTAACATTTCTGAACTTGAATAATTGAGTAGCCTGAGTGCTTTATAGGTAAGATTTTTAAAGCAGCGGTGCCCCACCTTTTTTGGCACCAGGGACCAGGTTCATGGAAGACAATTTTTCCACTGACCGGGGTGGATGGTGGTTTCAGATGATTCTCAAAAGGAGCTTACAACCTAGATCCCTCACATGCACACTTCACAATGGGGTTCGCTGTCCTATGAGAATCTACTGCCCCCATTGATCCAACACGATGCAGAGCTTGGTCGGTAATACGAGCGATGGAAAGCGGCTGTGAATACAGATGAAACTTGACTTGCTGGCCCACCGCACACCTCCTGCCATGCAGAGGTTCATCACCCAGTACAGGTCCATGGTCTAGGGTAGGGGACCCCTGTTTTAAAGCAATCACTTCCTAGGGAAGGCTGACCCAGGGGCATGCTCACATTCTCTCTCTCGCTATCCACCGTTCTCTCTGGGCTGGAATGGCCTCCCTTAGGGGGAATGACTGGATTCTTTATGCTTTTCATAACGTGGGGCTATAGTTTTTAAAAAAAACCTGTAAGACTCATTTAGAGGAGACAGGACTCACATTGGTCATGTGGTCTCTGTTTTTATCAAGTTCTATTTCAGGGAACATACTTTCTTTAGGAAAATCAGGACATGTAATCTGATCTAATTCAACATGTCAAATCCTATAACGCTTTAAAAATGAAGCCAGGTTTAATGATAATCTTGACAAGTCACTTTTTTGAAACAGAAGAAAATTATATGAAGGTGGGGTATGGTTGTGTCTTTGCGACTCTATGGACTGTAGCCTACCAGGCTCCTCTGTCCATGCGATTTCCCAGGAAAGAATACTGGAGTGGATGGCCATTTCCTACGCCAGGGATCTTCCCAACCCAGGGATCACATCTGTGTCTCCTGCATTGGCAGGCAGACTCTTGACTGCTGAGCCACCCAGGAAGCCCCAAGGTATGCCCCTTAAATATATTCAAATACACAAGTAGTGTGACAGCAGACAGACTCAAGAATTCTCCTGTTTTCCTGTATATCTGTTAGGCAGGCATGTAAGGAACAACGCTGTTTTGTGATTTAATGTTATCCATACCACTGCTTTGTTTTGATTGCTCTGCTAGTCTGTTGTACTCGTTTGTTGCCGCTGCTGCTAAGTCGCTTCAGTCGTGTCCAACTCTGTGTGATCCCATAGATGGCAGCCCACCAGGCTCCGCCGTCCCTGGGATTCTCCAGGCAAGAACACTGGAGTGGGTTGCCATTTCCTTCTGCAATGTGTGAAAGTGAAGTCACTCAGTCATGTCTGACTCTTCACGACCCCATGGACTGCAGCCTACCAGGCTCCTCCGCCCATGGGATTTTCCAGGCAAGAGTACTGGAGTGGGGTGCCATTGCCTTCTCCGACTCTTCTGTTAAGATTGTTGTTTAGTCGTTCAGTCATGTCTGACTCTTTTCTACCCCATGGACTACAGGGCACCAGCCCTCCTGTCCTTCACTATCTCCTGGAGTTTGCTCAGACTCATGTCCATTGAGTCAGTGATGCAATCCAACCATCTCATCCTCTATTGCCCTCTTCTCCTGCCTTCAGTCTTTCCCCGCATCAGGGACTTTCCCAATAAGTCGGCTGTTCATAACTCTATCAAAATAAAGACCAGGGATTTTCGTCAAAACTTTTTTCTTTTAAACACTCTTAGATTCTTGTCTATCTGTGCACAAGTCTGGTACAGAAGATTCCTCTGAATAGGCTTGCTGTAGGTATACGTTTAGACTTCAGTTCACAGTGAGGTCTTTAACCTGCACCTCCAGGCAGCAGCTGCCTGTATTGTTTGATTGCTAGTTAAGTGTTAATGGAATTAAGAGTGTTAAAATATTTTTATAGGCTGAATCTTCCAGTTACTCTCAGCACCCTTCATGTCTTTCCTCTATTTGCATTTCAGTCTCACAGCCACCAGCGCAGTAGGAAAGAGAAACCTGAGTCCCAGTCGAGCAGAAGCCGGCCTGGAGGCCCGAGCATCGGGGGAGATTTCTGACACTGAGCTTGAGCAGACAGATCCCTGTGCAGAACCCCTCTCAGAGGGAAGGAAAAAAGCCAAGAAACTAAAAAGGATGAAGAAGGACCTTTCTCCAACAGGTTTGTATCGAGTCTCACCAAGGGCCTGGAGCTGAGTCCTCTACAGTGCTCTAGAAACTCTCACTGGGGGGAAGAAATTACATCAGGGCTTTAGTTGATGGCCAAACCCATGTAGCCCAAAACGGGACCAGATGTTTTTTGGATCATTTTCATTTTAATTTGAGGAATCCCTTAACAGCCCTGGCTCTGGATAGCGTGAGGCTTGCTTGGCAGGGGCCTCCTTGTTAAAGATGATCAGCCCATTTTGGTAACCTTCTCTCTCTCCTCCATTGTTTGGAGGTTTTGTGATGTGTGTAAAGTCACCTGAGTATTTTAAATGTGTATGTGAGTTTGCACAGAGCTCTACTCCTACACGTGTTATTTTTAGTAGAATTTTCACTGTTCCTAGCCCAACCCCAGGCAGCCTGAGTTTCTCTTGTAAGCGGAGTTACGTAAGAAGCAGAGGAAATGGGAAATGAACACATGTTGTGAACCCACTGTGTGCTAGACAGTACAGGAGGAGCCTTCTCTCTCCTGGTTGAATTTCATTCTCACAACAGCTCTGACCTAGGAACTCACCCTTGTTTTAGTGATGGCAGATGTCTGAGTTCAGAGTGGCAAAGAAATGCGCATGTAGCTAGTGAGAAGCAGAGCAAGGACTTCCCTGGTGTTCCAGTGGTTAAGAATCTGCCTGCCAATGCAGGGGACACAGGTTTGATCTCTGGTGTGGGAAGATCCCACATGCTGCAGGGGGCAACTATCCCCCGGAGAAGAGATGCCACCACAATGAGAAGCCCATATGCTGCAGTTGGAGGGTAGTCTCCCCCAACCCCGCTGCAGCTAGAGAAAGCCCACACACAGCAGTGAAGACCCAGTGCAGCCAAAAAATTAATTAAAAAAAATTTTTTTTAATTAAGTATAAGTAATTTTTTTAAAGGAGCAGGAAAAAAAAAACCAAAAGCAGAAAGAAGCAGAAAGAGAAGGTGAGCTGAGTCCCACATCCCCTCCGTCCCACAGACATGCTTTGGAGGCCCCAGGAGCTCACCCAGCCCTTGGTGCTCAGACCTTCTGCAGGCCCGAGTGCGAGGCAAGGAAGGGGCTTGCGGGGCAGCCAGAGCCTGAGAAAGGCCCTGCCTAGGAGATCCGACCAGAACCTGCTCAGCAAGCTGTCACAGCAATAGAAAGGACAGCTGCTGCTGACTAAGTGCTTGTGGAGGGCCCGGCACTGCCCCTCAGACTTGACTGAAACACTTCCCTTCGAATCTCTGAGGTAGGCATCATGGTCCATTTTACAATGAAGAAAACGAAAGCCTGAGAGAAGGAAGTGTCTTCAGCAACTGGTGTTGGCCAAGCTGGAAAGCCGCATGTAAATCAGTGACATTAGAAGACTCCCTCACACCATGCACACCAGTAAACTCAAAATGGCTTAAGACTTCAGTATAAGACATGGCATCATAAAACTCCTAGAAGAGAACATGGGCAAAACATTATCTTAAGTCTTGGCAATGTTTTCTTAGGTCAGTCTCCCAAGGCAATAGAAACAAAAGTAAAATAAACGAATGGGGCCTACTCAAACTTATACAACCTTTTTACCATCTGAGACACTAGGGAGGCCCTTACACAGCAAAGGAAACTATAAACAAATTGAAAAGACAAAATCTATGGAATGGGAGAAAATGTTGCAAACGATGCAACTGACAGAGGCTTAGTTTCCAAAATATACAAGCAGCCCGTGCAAGTCAACAACAGAAAAGCAAACTACCCAATCAACAAATAGGCAAAAGACCTAAGTAGACATTTCTCCAAAGAAGGCATACAGATGAAAAGATGCTGCTGCTGCTGCTGCTGCTAAGTCGCTTCAGTCGTGTCCGACTCTGCGCGACCCCATAGACAGCAGCCCACCAGGCTCCGCCGTCCCTGGGATTCTCCAGGCAAGAACACTGGAGTGGGTTGCCATTTCCTTCTCCAATGCATGAAAGTGAAAAGTGAAGGTGAAGTTGCTCAGTCGTGTCCAACTCTTTGCGACCCTATGGACTGCAGCCTACCAGGCTCCTCTGTCCATGGGATTTTCCAGGCAAGAGTACTGGAGTGGGTTGCCATTGCCTTCTCCAGTTGTTAGAAATGCAAATCAAAATTACAATGAGGTACCACCTCACACTGGTCAGAATGGCCATCGTCAAAAAGTCTACAAATAATAAATGCTGTAGCTGCTGCTGCTGCTGCTAAATCACTTCAGTCGTGTCCAACTTTGTGCAATCCCATAGACGGCAGCCCACCAGGCTCCCCCATCCCTGGGATTCTCCAGGCAAGAATACTGGAGTGGGTTGCCATTTCCTCCTCCAATGCATGAAAGTGAAAAGTGAAAGTGAAGTCACTCAGTTGTGTCTGACTTGTAGCGACCCCATGGACTGCAGCCTACCAGGCTCCTCCATCCATGGGATTTTCCAAGCAAGAGTACTGGAGTGGGGTGCCATTGCCTTCTCCAAAATGCTGTAGAGGGTGTAGAAAAAAGTTGGTAGGAACGAAAGTTGGTACAGCCACTATGGAGAACAGCATGGAGGTTCTTTTAAAAGCTAAAAATATACTTGCTGTATGATCCAGCAACCTCACTCCTGGACATATATCTGGAGAAAATTAATTCTAAAAGATACATGCACCTCAGTGTTCATAACCACGCTGTGTACAGTAACCAAGACGTGGAAGCAGCCTAAATGTCCATTGACAGATGAATGGATAAAGATGTGGTACATATATACATGAGATATTACTCAGTCATAAAAAAGAATGAAATAATGCCATTTGCAGCAACATGGATGCACTGAGAGATTATCATACTAAGCCAAATGTCAGAAAGAGAAAGACAAATACAATATGATATCCCTTCTACGTGGAATCTAAAATACGATTCAAATGGACTTATTTACAAAACAAAAACAGACTCACAGACATAGAAAACAAATTTATGGCTATCAAAGGAGCAAGGGGGTGGGGGAGGGATAGACTAGGAGTCTGAGAGTAGCAGATACAAACTGCTATATATAAAACAGATGAACAAGGTCCTGGTGTATGGAATGGGGGACCATGTTCAATATCCTGTAATAAACCATAATGGAAAAGAGTATGGAAAACATCTATATGTATATATATAACTGAATCCCTTTGCTCTAGACCAGAAACTAACACAACATTGTAAATCAACTATACTGCAATTAAAATGTTTTTGAATAAAGGAGGGAAGGAGGAAGGAAAAGAGGAGAGGAGGAAACCGAGGCCTGAAGATTGTGTGACTGGCCCAGGGTCACGGAGTGCGTAAGTCAGGCCTGCAGGAAAGTGGGTATTTTTAAGCGCAGTTACATATTGTCTCCTTAGGATGGGGATGCCTGAGAGGGAAGTTACTCCTCCTGTATCTGACTTCATGACAGTCACCCCGGTTAGTCGGAACCAACAGTCAGGTCAAAGGGTAGGAGCGGAGCCCTGGAGCTTGATTCATACCCAGGCCAAGAATCCATTGTGTTTCAGTTAATTCCTCTTTTTACACGTGGCTTGATCTGCCTGCAGGGCGTTTTCTGAATCTCATTGATATTAATGAAATCAAAGACAGCGGAAATGTCACAGATGCCTTTTTATGCATTGTGCTGAAGCTGCACTTTAACTGAAAACGTAAGTTCTTATTTGAAGTCTGGGCTGTGTGTTTTCACTGTCTCCTGAGGCTGTGAGTCTCCCCTCGTTTCCCTCATGTACGTATTAGAGAAGTTTTTAATCTGTAACATTGTCTTCACCTCTGATGCCCGTTGCCCCTGACACGTTGTGCCTGCTCCACAGATGTTAGATACTAAATGTTAGCCTGGCTGGCAGAGCTCACCCAGAGCAGGGCCAGGATCCGGGGGCTTTTCCCTTGTATAGCTTTCTTCGCTTCTCAATCTCCTGAATTTTTTTTAATTGTCTGTTACTTCTCAGGGACAGGATTTTAGGTTTTTTCCCTTCTGTCTCAGCACAGTCTCAAAGATATTAAAATACCTAATAATAGATTGCAGTAATAGACTAGCTCCTTTTATAACTTTCATCATTTTAAGTGAAAACTTTCTGTGAGTTATTTGGGGTTTTGAATTTATAACACCATCATTTAAATAGTCTCTTTTTCCTTCCCATTGACAGTAAAGCTGTCACTGCCACAAGACTTGAGCTTTTAAAAAAAAAAAGAAAGATTTTTTTTTTTAGTTCTTTGTCTGTCCTGCTAAAGAAGAAAGAGAAACATCTTGAAAACTTTTAATTGAATCAGATAACTTAAGAGCAATGAGTTTTCTTCTGGAACACCATTCATTGGGTTAGATCTTCCAGCAGCTCAGGCCTGGAAGTTCCCTGGATCCTCTTTAGCTGGTTTGTTTTGAGCACATAGTCCTAAAAGTATCCACAGGATGTAGGTGAAGATACCAGGTACTGGGCCTGGCAGGTCAACCAATTTTGATTGCTCAGTTACTTTAAGGAGATCTTAAAATGAACAAGAGAAAAATTGATGTTTTCTAACTGTGGTGCTGAGAAGATTCTTGAGAGTCCCTTACACAGCTAGGAAATCAAATCAGTCAAGCCTAAAGAAAATCAACCCTGAATATTCATCGGCAGGACTGATGCTGAAGCTGAAGTTTCAGTACTTTGTCCACCTGATGTGAAGAGCTGACTCACTGGTAAAGACACTGATGCTGGGAAAGATTGAAGGCAGGAGGAGAAGGAGATGACAGAGGATGAGATGGTTGGATGGTATCATTGACTCAATGGACATGAGTTTGAGCAAACTCCAGGAGAGAGTGCAGGACAGGGAAGCGTGGCATGCTGCATCCATGGGGTCACAAAGAGTGGAACGTGCCTGAGCAACTGACCAACAACAAAGTTCAGACTGAAAGGTCTGTGTTAAACTCCCAAAGCTTCAGAGTGTCCCAGGAGCCCAGAGCTGGAACTGGCTTAGAGTGTTTGGTACAGTGTGGCTTCATTTTTCCTGCAGAGAAGGGTTCTAAGGCATCAAGCTGAGCAGTCCTACTGGGGACAGTATCCGTTTTGGTTTTTTTTCTTTTAACTATAAAGTGTTTCATCACTAAATTTAATGATAAATTCCAGAGAACACACTGTTATCACTAGTTTTATTTTATAACAAGATCAAATGTTGTGGTGGTATATTTATCTGAATAATTATTTTAAATACATCCCTCTCACTATAGATTAACCTTCTATGCAGGGCTTTTGTCCTTAAACTAATTAGATACTCAATAAATATGTCTTCAATAGGTAGAATACATGAAAACATACAATGTGATAAGAGTATTTGCATGAATTCCTTTTATAAGGCCAGTGATGAGATTCTCACCAGGAATAACTCCGTCAGTTCTTTCGCATGCATGCATACTCAGCCACTTCAGTCGTGTCCGACTCTTCGTGACCCCATGGACTGTAGCCCGCCAGGCTCCTCTGTTCATGGGATTCTCCAGGTGAGAGAATACTGGAGTGGGTTGCCATGCCCTCCTCCAGGGTATCTTCCCAACCCAGGGATCGAACCCACATCTCTCGTGTTGCAGGTGGATTCTTTTACCCACTGAGCCACCTGGAGAGCCACTGATGCTTTTATCTTGGTCCTAGTCCCCATCTTGTGCTCCTACTATCTAATTGTCCGCTTCTATGTGGACACTCAAATCCATAATGGCCAAGGCTTTTCTGATATAAATATGTATAGGATACTCGAAATCTTTTTATACTGAAGTCCCCAAATTCAGTGGAGACGGTACCTTGACAGGTGCTCCCATGACTCACTGGGGTGCATTGGGTGCCCAGAGCACTGCCAGTGAAGGCGTGGGAAACGTAGAAGACAGCCTTCCACCAGTAGGAAGTGTTCTGTTTTCCAAGGGGAAGGTAGCAAACAGTAGGACCATAGGATATCACATGGGTTTCCCTGGTGACTCAGATCGTAAAGAATCCACCTGTAATGTGGGAGACCCGGGTTCGATCCCTCGGTTGGGAAGATCCCCTGGAGAAGGGAATGGCAACCCACTCCAGTATTCTTGCCTGGAGAATTCCATGGACAGAGGGGCCTGGTACATGCAGTCTCAGAGAGTCAGAAACTACTAACTTTCACTGTTTTTCACAGGATATCATGTACCGTAGCAATTTCTGGCCAACTGATGCTCAAGAAATCCCCCACAAAACAGTGTCATTTTTCTTAGTTATACATCTTTAATATCAAAGATACACTGAGACTTAAGTACTGGATGCCTTCCCACAGAACAAAAGGACTTAAGTTGTAGAAAAATGACGATTTAATAGTATATACCAGACATTGTGCTAGGAATGTCCTTTATAATCTAGTCATTATAAAAACTGAGTAAAGTGTAGAGTCATTATCTCTGATTTATAGAGAGGAAAAAGACTCAAAGAATCACACATATGCAAAGTCAAATAACAGCTGCTATTGAGGGTGGCGGGGAGGGCTGTCTGAGCCAGAGCAAAGGCATCAAACCTCCCTGCAGTATGTGGTGTCTCCGAACTTCAGAGGACGTGAAGGGTTCTTCCCACAGGTGAATGTTTCTGGCAGCCGTTCTAGATCAGAAACAACTACCCACCCAGACTTTCTTGTGATGAAGTCATGTGATAAAAATCCAAGATACTCTTCCCTTTGGGAGATTTTTGTCTGCATGTCATGTGACTTAGTAAATGTTTTTCTCCTGAATGTAGTTGTTTCTATCCTGTTTTCAGGAAGCAAATGTATACTATCAATCCTCCCCCTTTTATACTCATTGGAGCTAATGGAGATTGATAATGCTGTCTGCTCTCCTCTGGGGCAGTCAAGGCATGCTCTCCATTGGTGCATATAGGAAACAGCTCCGTGTGCTGTATATGCTGGAGTCAGCTATCTCTAAGAAGTGTTTCCCAGACAGTGCTTGATGGGTGGGTGTCCACAGCACCCTTGCTCTTGCTGAGGAAGTGAATTCATATTCCAGTGGCCTGATGCTGGTCAGACTAGCCAGTCTCAAAATACAGATTGACTGTCCAATAGCCGAGGTTCCACCTCTAACGCTCTTAGTGTTCACAGAGCAGGGCCGAGAGCTGTGGCTGTTCCTGGTGACTTGTCATGTAGCAGTGATGTCGTTCCAAGTCTCTTTTCCCCCTTACGTTTAAAACACAACACAGGAGAGCTTTCCATGTTTGCCAAGAACCGAGAGTTTTATTGGAGTCTTGACTAATCTGCTGATTTTTTTCCAGCTTCAGCCCTTAGGGTTCAGTGTAAAAATGGAGACTCTACTTGGAACAGCAGTCTCCTCTTGCTGTTAGAGGCCTCCTGAAGTCAGAAACGTGCTCTGCAGTTGGTGCTGTCGGTCACCTGAGTGGCCAGCCTAGGGAAGCCCAGGAGCTTTCTAATTACTCAGTTCAGATATGGATTTCAGCCTGTGCTCCGTGAGTGCCCTTCCTCTTCCTCCAGGCAGCCCTCGGGGACTCCCCACACCCCATCCAGGGGAGCCCTTCTCCGGGAGATCTTCCTGACCCACAGACCGAACCTGGGTCTCCTGCATTGCAGGTGGATTCTTGACTGAGCCACCAGGGAAGCCCTCAACTCTTAAGTAGGTGAAAGGCAAACAGCAGAAACAGTCACCTTTTGTTTCCACTTTTTACTTTCTTTTGTTGTTTTGTTAATAAAAATAATGGGCTTACTATGAAAATCAGTTAAATGAAGGAAAATAGAAGAATATACAGTCCCGCAGTTACTTGGTACTCTGTTAACAAGTATTTCTCTCTCAGTTCAGTTCAGTCGCTCAGTCGTGTCCGACTCTTTGCGACCCCATGAATCGCAGCACGGCAGGCCTCCCTGTCCATCACCAACTCCCGGAGTTCACTCAGACTCACGTCCATTGAGTCAGTGATGCCATCCAGCCATCTCATCCTCTGTCATCCCCTTCTCCTCCTGCCCCCAATCCCTCCCAGCATCAGAGTCTTTTCCAATGAGTCAACTCTTTGCATGAGGTGGCCAAAGTACTGGAGTTTCAGCTTTAGCATCAGTCCTTCCAAAGAAATCCCAGGGCTGATCTCCTTCAGAATGGACTGGTTGGATCTCCTTGCAGTCCAAGGGACTCTCAAGAGTCTTCTCCAACACCACAGTTCAAAAGCATCAATTCTTTGGCGCTCAGCCTTCTTCACAGTCCAACTCTCACATCCATACATAACCACAGGAAAAACCATAGCCTTGACTAGACAGACCTTTGTTGGCAAAGTAATGTCTCTGCTTTTGAATATGCTATCTAGGTTGGTCATAACTTTCCTTCCAAGGAATCAGCGTCTTTTAATTTCATGGCTGCAGTCACCCTACCTATCGTTTTTATGCATAGTTGGATCATACTCTGTATGCCATTTAGTATCTTGTTTTCCCCCCATCTAAAAACTCTTGGTCAAATAATTTAAATTATCAGCATATTTTATATTAAAATTTGGGTGTGGTTTTTTTTTTAAACAATATTCCTCATACCTTTTGCAGGGTCAGCTTAAGATTCAGTTTACATACAGTGAAAGTCATTACTTTGAGGTGTACAGGCTGATGAGTTTTGACAAATGTGTACAGTCATATAAGCATCCCTGTGCTCAAGAAATAAAGCAGCTATTCCAGAAGATTCCCTCGTGCCCCTTTGCAGTCGGCCCCTCCCCGTGCCTAGGTCCTGGCAGCCACTGATCTGCTTTCTGTCACTGTAATTTTGCCTTTTCCGAGGGTCATTTAAATGGACTCATTCGATAAGTAACCCCTTGGGTCTTGCCCTTAGCGTAAGGCCTTTGACGTTTGTCTGTGTTGTTGCCCGCATCACTGGTTCATTCCTTTCTTCTGTGGATTAACAATCCACTTTTCAGACGTATCACTATTTGTTTATCCATTTTGCCTTTTGGCATTTAGGTTGTTAGCAGCTGAGAATCTAGCAGATATAAACATTCTGTGTAAGTTTTTATGTGAACTAAGTGTTCATTTCTTTGGAATAAACACCTGTGGGTGGAATTACTGTGTCCTATGGTAAGTGTGTGTTGAATTGTACAAGCAGCTGGCCCGCTGCTGCCCAGGGCGGCTGCAGCGCTCCGCATCCCCACCGGCCCAGCGGCTCTCTGCAGTCGGCAGTGCTGGTGGTGTGCTGAGTAGCCCTTCCAGTGACGGGACTGGTATCTCTTTGTGGCTTTGGTTTGAATTTCCCTAATGACTGACAATGTTAAATATCTTTTTATGTGATTATTTGTCCACTGAAATATCTTCTTTGGTGAAATGAGTGTTTAAATCTTTTGCCTATTTTTTCATTGGGCTGTTTGTTTTTTCTTATTGAATTTTGAGAGTTCTTATGGATTCAGGATACAAGTCCTGTTGAGCGTTTTACAAATTCTTCTGGACGGTGCTTTTCATTCTCTTAGCAGTGCCTTTCAGTAGTAGATGTTTTACATTTTAATGGAATCCAGTTTATCATTTTTTTCCCTTGAATTATGCCTTTGGTGTCATGTGAGAAAGCTTTGCTTTATTCAAGATTGCAGAGTTCTCCTATGTTTTCTTCTAGGAGTTTTCCAGTTTCAGGTTTTACATTTAGATACACCGTCCATTTTGTATATGATGCAAGGTACAGTCCATCATAGCAGGAGACAGATGTCCTCAAGTTTCTGTTGAAAAAGAAAAGTTGTTCCTGAGTAATTCTTTGCATTCTAGTTACCACACAGGGCTGTGAAAAGTGAGTTCCCTGGAAAACTGACCACGGTTTCTTATCCATTAGCTTTAAAATTGATCCTTCAACAGTCTACAGCTTTCCCTTTCTGGAAGGTGCTAGAACGAGCACCAGCACTAACCTTCAGCTCCCCTCTGGTCTAGGTCTCCTGCAGTTGGTTCACAAAATTCTGGTTGCTCTGTGTACACCATCCTTTCTCAGCAGCTGCACATTGTAGGCGGCTCTCTTTGACTGCAGGCTTTTGGCTTCCCCGGGCAGTAACCACATGCAGTGTTGGGCCGCCTTCTCCACAAGGGGAAGGGGCTAACAAGCATTCAGAACTGGCTCTGTGCCAGGAACATAGCTGAATCATGGAAATCCTCTGAGGCTCGAAGTAGCATTGAGTGTAACTTACAGATACGGGTGAGAGTTGCTCAGAGTCTTACAGCTACTGAGACAGTCCCACCACACTTGCCTCTCTCCCCAGTTTCTGCTTATTCCCTTGTTTCTCACTTGCTCTCCGCAGAGTCACTCCTGTGTGGTTTCTTTCTGTTTGTTTGTTTTGGGCCGCATCTGGTCTTGATTGTGGCAGGCAGGATCTTCCTTGTGGTGCAGGCTCCGTAGTCGCAGAGCTCGGGCTTACTTGGAATCGAACCTGTGTTCCCTGCATTGCAAGGTGGATTCTTAACCACCAGGCCACCAGGGAAGTCCTCCTGTGTGTGGGACGGCGTGCCACCAGACTCACATGCGCTCCCATCCACGTAAGGGCGGTGCTGTGGTAAGGACGACAGCACAGTCGCTTTTAGCCATCGATCTTTCTCCCTCTCAGTTTTATTTCAGCCCCTCCCCCCCGCCCCCCGCAACATTTGGCCTTGTGGCTTTTACCTTTAGACTATCTGATAGGCTGCTGTATTATTTCTTTGCTATGTGAATCACAAAAACACCCTTACTGATGTCAGTTTTCCTCCCTGTCATTAAGTACTCTGTGACTGGGTGGTTGAGAAGGGGGTCAGGCTAGTTTAATCTTATCCTGGGCCGTCTGCAGAATTTAGTTGTTCCCTGGAGGGGACTGTTTGTGTTTTGCTTTGTTTTCAATAACGTTTATTCCTTTTCCTTCCTTTTTAAGTTTTATGTATTTATTTATTTTTGGCTACACTGGGTCTTCGTTGCTGTGCGAGGGCTTTCCTTAGTTGCAGCAAGCGGGGGGCCACTCTCTAGTTGCAGCGCCAGGGCTTCTCGTTACAGTGGCTTCTCATCCTGCGGAGCACAGGCTCTAGGGCACACGGGCTCAGGAGTTGCAGCTCATGGGCTTAGTTGCCCCACAGCATATGGAATCTTCCTGGAGCAGGGATCAAACCCACGTCCCCCACATTGGCAGGCAGATTCTTAACCACTGGCCCACCAGGGAAGTCCCACCGTTATTCCTTTTCTAACTGGATCATGGGAATCGGTCATGGGGACCATCTCCTGCTCACCTTCAGTTCTCTGGAGGAGTCCCGGGACACGTGTGTTCCGTGCAGCCATGAGACTCCCGACAGAACTCTTTAGATCACGTCCCCTCCTGCTCTTCTCAGCCTGTCTCTCTGGGTTTTATCTCAGTAAAGGAGGAGAGGGGCGGATTCTCACACCAGCACAAATCCTCGTGTTATTTCACGTTTGGACCCAGTTACCTTTACGCCTTCCTGTCACGGGCAGTAACCACCCTCAGTTGAACAAGTGCCCCTCTGTTTTTGAAAGTTACTCTCCGCTTCAGGCATCATCACAGACCTCTCCCCTTTTTCAGTCTTGGACTGTTAGCTGGGGCTGGCTTTGCCTGTTTGCCTGCCAACCCTACCTTAGGGCTTAAATAATGCATGATGTCCCGGGTATGGGAGCACCTAGCTGGCCGCATTTTCCATCATGAACATGCCGTTTCCTGACTTAGTTCCCATGTATTTGGCTGTGGACATCGGTGGTCCAAGCAGTGACCCAATGGTGCTGCTGCTGTTGCAGAAAGTTTCTGAATGAAGAAGAGCTTGTAACTTTGGGGTGAAACTGTTTGTAACAGAAGATGCTCCTTTAGGCCACGAAGACCGTAGCCAGTGTTGCTGAAATAGGAAAGAGCTACAAGCTGCTTTTGCAGATCTGTTTTGGGATGTCTGAACCCCCACTGGTCAGCTTCCCTCTAGCGACTGTCTAGCCACCAGCCCCTGAGACTTCTTGTCTGGTTAACAGTCACTGCAGCACAGAGAAACTCATCCTCCCAGGCCTTTGGCAGGGATCTCGGTTCTGGGGGGATCTGGACCCCCATCTCAGCCACTTGCTGTAAAATGGGCATATTAGTGCCACTAAACCGGGCTATTATGAAGGTTAAATGAACTAAGTGCCCGGCATGCTGGCTAGCAAAGAATATGGGAGTGTGTGCTCACTGGAGGATGCTTAACTCCTGTGAAGTCAGTACAGACGCCCAGGCAGGAGGCACTCCCTGGATCCTGCAGTGATGTTTCTGCAGCGTGGCCTTCATATGCTGGGTACTGCTCTCCAGCGACAAGACCATCCCAGCCCTGGCCGTGGTCAGCGCTGTCTGGGCAGCTCCTCTTTCTTTCCCCTGGCCAGGGCAGCCCTCTCCTTATTCACCTTCTTTTGTCCTCTCCCACCAGGAAGCATCTCAGACAGCTCAGCCAAGCTCTTCGAAGTCCCCGACACGTGGTAACCAAGACCAGAGTGGAACAACCCTGCTGGTGCTGTTGCCCAGAAGGAAAGCAGCAGCTGGCATGTTTGGAAGCCATACCGCATTTCACTGAATCCACTGTGGTGTGGGAGGAGCCTGAAACCAAGTGTGTCTCCTGAAGAAACCCCAGTTCTTGTTTTCAAGGCTGTGTCCCTCCCTCCTCAGCCTCACCTGCGTGCTAGCTGGCGCTCAGCGTGTTACCGACTGTCGTGCATCCATGCTTCACCAGGTCATTAAGGTCATTACTTGTTGCTCATGTGAAACCCTCCAGTCACAGATCTGTGTGTGCGAATCCACCCGAAGGGGAAGGCCAACCGTGAGACCTGCGGGAAGAGCCGATGCTCTTGTGTGCTGTGACCATGAATTTGGGGTTGAACCTCTCGCGAGGTTCACCCTCAGGCCCAGGGGCACCCCGGGGTATGGTACGGCCTCCCGTGAAGAATTCGGTTGTGTCTGCCTGCTTCTCATCATTGCTGCCTGAAACCACGAAGCTCCCAAGCTTGTTTTCCTGGTAGCAAGATGTCTACCACCGTCAACATGCCTTGACCTTTGGGGCATATTTATTTAGAGGTGTTTTTTTTTTTCCCCCTAAGATGTGAGTTTCTCATAGTGGGGTGTACGAATGAAAAGTTAATTTCTGTTTTCCCAGGTAGCGCTGCATTCTGTGTGTTAGCCAGTGTCTTGTCTGTTTGTCTGGTGGTGTCTGGGGGTGAGGTGGCCAGTGTGCGTACGTGTGCATGTGTGTGAAATCATAACAAATCAACACCATGTACCAGCCTTTCTCTGTCAAACCAGATCACAGCAGCGACAGAATCCCATGGATCTGCTTCCTACAGATCGTTGTTAGATATTTAACATTTTTGTATCATGGAAATTAAAAAAAATGAAAAATGTATTTCCGAAAGATGAAAATTAAAGAGATTTTCTTAGGATTCTCGGTTTTTTCTTTTGTCTCCTTTTATAAGTGAATGACATACTTAACCTCTGCATAGATGTATTTCTCTTTAAAGATCACCCCAGAAAAAGCTCTGCAAAGTCAGTAAGCCTGGTGCTTTTTTTCTTCTTTTTTCTCTCTCTCTCAACCTCTAACCCCTTACACCTGCCTTGATGAGTCAGGCGCCTGGTGCTGGAGGGGACCCGGCGGTCAACAGTGTCAGAGGGGGCATCTTCATGGTGGGAAGGTTCTGAGCAGAATTCAAGGTCTTGAGGGAATTCACATTTGTAAGATGCTTTCCCCAGTTAAGGGCCTCTTGACATTCCCAGTTCCCCGCGAGTTTGATAGCCCCCAAGCTACAAACCCAGGCTCCCCTGCTCCTCGCCGCTGTCACTGTGCACAGCCCACTGGGACAGCGTGACGGAAGGGTGAGGCCAGACAAAGGAGCATCTCCAGGAGGATTTAGAGGTGCTGCTGGACCCCGCTGAGTCATTAAAACCCGCAGGAAGAAACAGATGCCCCTGACGCTGCTTTTAACAGCACGAACAACAGGGCAGACCAGTGCAAGGTGGTGGTCGGCGCACTTACGGAACGCAATTCCGGCCTGATGGGCATGCCGGGCGTGGAAACGCCGAGCGTGGGGCGGCCTAATGACCTTCGCACCGTGCAAGGCCTCGGGGGGAGAGACGAGGACTATTCTCAGGTATGAGATTCTTCATTGTCACCTGAAGCCCAGTTCTTCCTGTTCAAATGGTGTCACAGACGCACAGCTAACAGTCCAGAGGGGTTTGGGGAGGTGCTCTTTAGAAAGGGCTTCTGCCCTAGAGCCTCATGGGATATGCCTGCCTCCTGCTGTGTGTTCCCGGGTACATTATTACCCTCTCTGAGCCTCAGTTTCCTGAATCATGAAAACAGGATTATACTATTACTACTTTTTATACACCACTTGGTGGTGAGGGTTAAATGGAATCGTGTCAAACACCCAGCACTCACACGCATGCACAGTGAGTTGTAGGGATACTTGAAGATGCTTTTGATCTGAAACCCTGGTTGGAGTTGACACAGGCATGGTAGGGGCAGAGGGAGGGGTTGAATTAGCGTTAAATACCCAGCTAAGCCCTGGTACGTGCCCAGACCCCTATTTTCCCAACTGTATCAAATGCCTTACAGCAGGTGAACTGGGTTGGCCCTCCTGCGTATTCACACATACACAGGCTTTCTCCATGTCTTTTCTGGGTTTGAAACCCTAGGATGCTGCTTTGGCTTTTCCATACTGAGACTCGAGCATGTTACGATAATGGGGCTGTGGTTCTGGGGTGTTTTTTTTTTTTTTTGTCCCATGCTGTGTGACTTGCAGGATCTTAGTTCCTTGACCAGGGATGGAACCCATGCCCCCTGCAGTGGAAACATGAAATCTTAAGCACTGGACCACCAGGGAAGTCCCTGGGGTTTCTTTTCTGTTTTCTTGGTTGTGCTGGGCCTTTGTTGTTATGTGCAAGTTTTCTCTAGTTGTGGTGAGTGGAGGCTGCTTATTGTGGAGCAGAGGCTTGAGGTGCCAAGGCTCCATGGGTTTAGTTGCCCAGCTGGCATGTGGAATATTCCCAGACCAGGGATTGAACCTGGGTCCCCTGAATTGGCAGCTGGACTCTTAACCACTGAACCACCGAGTCCTGTGGTTTCTTAAGTACTGTAACCAAACCTGGAGGCAGGTGTGGAAGTGGGGACCTCAGAGTTTCCCTTCAAGTCCTTCTATAGTTCTCTGATTTTAGAGCTGGGTGGAGACTGAGTGCTGCGGCTGTATTTTCTTATAGTTTTCTATTCGTCCAGTTCCCCCCACCAACATCATATTATGAAAATTTTCAAGCATACAAAGAAGTGGAAAGATTTGTTCAGCAAAAATCAGTTTCCTCCCCACCTAGATTATATAGCTGCCATTTTGCTGTATTTACTTTATTACATAACCATTCAGCCGTGCCTCCCTCCATCAATCCATCTTAGTTTCAAAAGCATTTCTAAGTAAGTTGCAAGCATCAGAGCACTCCCCATCCCAAATCCTTGAGCATGCTTGTCATGAGCCAGGGTTTATGTGTTTATAGCCAGCGGGGATACAATTTTTAGTAACATGATCAAATCTTAAGTGTGCATACCTTCTGATAGATTGTAACAAATGCAACACAATCTTTCAAGGCACAGAACATCCCATCACCCCCAGAATATCCCCTTTTGCCTCCTTCCAGTCCCCCACCACCCCACTGCCATCCCCAGAGGTTACCACTGGTCTGAACTTTTTCACCACAGATTAGTCTAACCTTTTCTAGAACTTCATGAATCATGAAGCCGTGCTTCTTGATGTGAAGCCTCTTTCATTCTGCATAATGTTTTTGAGGTTCATCCGTGTCACCCAATGTATCCTTCTTTACCACTGAGTACGCACATATCACAGTCTGTATCCATTCATGATAGAGAGGTGCTTGGGCTGTTTCCAGTTTGGGGCTATGACGAATAAAGCTGCTGTGAACCTTCTAGTACAAGTCTTCTTGAGAACAAAAGCTTTCATTTTGGAGGGTAAATACCAAGGAGTGGAATTGCTAGATCAGTGATGCTCAGTTTTATAAGAAACTTCCATATCATCTCCCAGAGTGGATGTATCATTGAGACTCACCAGCAGCTCTCATCCTTGGCAGCATTTGGCATTGTTGGTCTTTAGCCCTATAGTATATCTCCCTGCAGTTTTTATTTGCATTTCCCTGTTGACTAATGATGAGGTATTTTTTTGGCCATTTGTATATATTAAATATTCCTGTGTGAAGTATCTGCTCAACCCTCTTGCCTATATTTTGTCAAGTTGTAAGTCTTTCAACTATTGAGTTATAGATGTTCATTATCTATTCTGGACATTAGTGCTTTGTCAGATAATTTTGTACATGATTAGTCCCAGTCTGCGGAGAAGGCAATGGCACCCCACTACAGTGTTCTTGCCTGGAAAATCCCATGGATGGAGGAGCCTGGTGGGCTGCCGTCCATGGGGTCACACAGAGTCAGACACGACTGAAGCGACTTAGCAGCAGCAGCAGTCCCAGTCTGGCTTGCTTGTTTCTTTTCTTCCTCCCTCCCTCTCTCCCTCCCCGCCCCTTCCTTTCTTTTCAGTTTTACTGAGTTGCAGTTGTGCAACTGTGTAAATGTACGGTGTACAATGTGTTGACTCGGTGCACTCACACATAGCAAAATGAACACCACATCAGTTTTTGTGGTGAGAACATTCAGGATCTGCTCTACCAGTAACTTGACTGATTTTTTTTTTAATGGAATAAACTGAATGCTGACTGACTTACAGTATTAGATTACTTTCAGGTGTGCAACATAGTGATTAAAATACCTTTATATATTACAAAATGATCACCATGCTAAGTCTAGTTACCATCTGTTGTCAAAGTTATTACATTATTAACTGTATTCCCCAGGCTCTACATTACATCCCTGTTATTTTATAACTGGAAGTTTGTCTCTCAGTCTCCCTCACCTGTTTCACTTATCCTCCCAACAACCCGTTTGCTTAAAAATATATCTTACTGGGCAGAAGTTTTTCATTTCGATAATTATCAACTTTACAACTTCAAGGTTTAAAAGATACTCGCATTTCTTCTAGAAGCTTTGTAGTTCTAGTGTTCATGTTGAAGTCTGCTTGAATGAGTATTTTGGTATTTGGTGTGAGATGGGAGTTGAGGTTCCCTAATTCCATGTAGCCATCCAGTTATTCCACCTCCATTTGTAGAGAAGACCTTTCCAAGTATATTGCTTTGGTTGTTACTGTTCAGTTGCTGAGTCATGTCCAACTCTTCTTCGACCCCATGGACTGTAGCCCACCAGGCTCCTCTGTGAGATTTCCCAGGCAAGAATACTGGAGTGGGTTGCCACTTCCTTCTCCAGGGGATCTTCCCGACCCAGGGATCAAACCCATGTCTCCTGCATTGCAGGCAGATTCTTTACCACTGAGCCAGCCCACCTTCCTAAAAAATCTGTCGCTATAATAAGCATGGGTCTTGAGTGTTATTTTATAAGTGTGCTGTTATAATTTCTGAAAAGGACAACAGCACAGAGAGGCAGCGTTCCTGTCTGTGAGGTTCCCACTTAGACCGTTTTGCAGCCCTGTGTCGATGGTGAGAGGGAAATGCCATGACCCTGGGTTACTGCTGAGGCTGCACCATTCTCTCCCGACCTGGGAAACAGTATGTGTTAAAAATAGTGGCATCTTTTTGAATGCTTTTTTTAAATCTCATGACTCAAGTTTCATGACTTCAATGGGAATCTTTTTTTTCCCCCAAATGATTCATAGAGTAAATCTCTGCATCCAATTTTGTCCAGGGAGGGAAATAGAATACCTGAAGGCCAGTTCGTTTTCTCCTTTTTGGGCCACGCTCTCCTTCCCGTCATCTGGTCCCTGCAGAAAGTAGTTCATTTTGTCCTCAGCCCCTCGCCCATTTCTGCCTTGGCCTTCTGCTTTTTCCAATTCTGTGGTGAACCTGAATTTGACAAAGTACTTGGTGTGTCTGGGCCTGGTGACAACCTCCAGGCAGCTGGGAAGGGCTTTTAAGATTGAAATGTTGTTGTTTGACCTCGATTTATGGCATGCAGGATCTTAGTCTCCCTGACTAGGGATTGAACCCAAGCACCTACAGTAGAATCGCAGTGTCTTAACCACTGGATCGCCAGGGAAGCCCCCTGAAATGTTTTCAATAAGATAACCCCGTCAGAAAAGAAAAGACAACAAAAAAGAGCTCCTTTCTTCTTTCTTTTATTTGGGGATGGGGGTGTGCTGCATGCTTCATCGCTTGAGTTGTGTCTGACTCTTTGCAACCCCAAGGACTGCAGCCCACCAGGCTCCTCTGTCCATCGGATTCGCCAGGCAAGAATACAGGAGTGGGTTGCCATGCCCTCCTCCAGGGGATCTTCCTGACCCAGGGATCAAACCCTCATCTCTTGCAACTCCCACATCGGCAGGCGAGTTCTTTACCACTAGCACCACCTAGGAAGCCCATGGGAGTGGAGGCATGGACTTCGATTTGTATTTCATTAAAAAAGAGATTAAACCCTCAGGCCTATTTTTCTTAAATAAGAACATAGGGCAGTAGGCCAGAAAGCTTGATGTCAGAGCCCCTTGCTTGGTGTGCAAATCATGGATTTGGGCAGACCCCTGTGTGGTGGGAGGCTTTATGCACTCATGCCTGACTCCTGCGACTTGTGTGTGGAAAGTTACAGTATTTCTGGGACCAGTTGGAGTACTAGTTACCTACCTTCTGAAGCTTGCCTCCTCCAGGAGGAGGGGTGGGGGGCAGCACTCCTCCACCCAGTCGCCTTGCAGGTGGTTCAACCCTGGACAGGGGATCTTCCTTACTGGCAACAGCCAGACTGCTGGAAACAGGTGGCTGAGAGTGGTAACCTCCCACATTCCACCTGATAACAAGGAGACTTAAAAGCTCTTTGCCCATCTCCCCTCTGTGCCCTGCAGTCTGTTTGGCCCGGTCTCGTTACCAATCCCCACAGTGTGGGAACTCAGAGTTGTTCATTTTACTCAATCTTACCCGAGTGTTTGTCCTCTTGTTTGTTGAACGGGGTAAAAATTAAATAGCTGAACCTACAAGTTACCTTGACAAATGATGGTAACTCAGAAGCTTAGACTTCTGCGCACTTTTGAAGGCTGGGTCTAAGTGGGGGGAGGGGATGGGGAGTGGGAAATGGAGTGTCCTTTGGGAGTTTGGGTTGTTTATACAGAGCCCCAGAATTCTCCATCATCCAGGTGACTTCATCTCCCGCTGGGCATGTGTGAATCAGCAGGCTCCTGGCATCCTGATGGATGTCTGATAGGAGCACCCCACCTTTCGGAGCCTCAGAGCCCTCATTGTCTCCCTTTTCCATCCGCTCATGCCCACTCAGGTGCTAGAAGAATTTCCATTAATAACAGGCGTTGAGGAAACCACACATTAGAGGCAGCGGGCTCCGGCGCACGCTGTCTGCGCCCTGTGATGGCCTGCCGCTCACCGGATGCTGGCTGAGTTCCTGTTGAGTCAGACCAGACCCCCGCCCACCCGCTCCTCACAGGGTCACTGAGAGCTGCTGAAAGATAACAGAGAGTGACTGCTCACCACCGTCTCCCTCCACCCCACCCCATTCACTGCCTTTGTTCAATTTCACTAGGAAAAACCGTCTCCTCTAAAGACACATAACCCCTGCTCTCTAGAACTTTCCACCTGAAACTCCCCTCCAGTATTTAACCCTTGCTTTTTGAAAGCAAACCTTCTTCTCTACTGCACTGTGCGCTTTTTCTGTAATTCATAACGGGCAAGGTATTTTAGAACGTACTCTATTCTACGCACTTCACAACCTTTCAATGGGTAGCTAGTCTCATCCCCCCTTGAAGATGAAACTGAGGGTGGGTTCAGTCGCTTGGCCTGAAGGTTACGGTCAGTGGCAGAGCTGGAATTCAAACCCCCAGGACATCTGACCACAACGCCCACGTGCCTAACCATGACCCAATACCACCATATGTCCACATGAAGGACATGTCCTGGAAAGGAGACACAGGGATAGCAGCGGGGCAATCAGCATGGCCGTCATTTTTTAAAAAATCGACAAATAACAGGTACTGGAGAAGGTGTGGAGGAAAGGGAACCCTCCTACACTGTTGGTGGGAATGTGAATCGGAGCAGCCACTATGGAAAGCAGTGTGGAGGTTCCTCAGAAAACTAAAACTAGAATTACCACGTGATCAAGCAATCTCACTCCTGGTCATACAGCCAGACAAAAGTCTAATTCAAAAAGATACGTGCAGCCCTGTGTTCATAGCAGCACTATGCACTATAGCCAACACGTGGAGACAACCGAAATGTCCATGGACAGATGAGTGGATAAAGATGTGCTCCATGCATACAATGGAACGCTAGCCTGTGCACGCTCAGTCGTGTCCAACTCTTTGCAACCCTATGACTGTAGCCCACCAGGCTCCTCTGTCCGTGGGATTCTCCAGGCAAGAATAATGGAGTGGGTTTCCATTTCCTCCTCCAGGGGATCTTCCCAACCCAGGGATCGAACCCACGTCTCCTGTGACTCCTGCCTTGCATGTGGACCACTTGAGCCATGAGGGAAGGACAATGGAATACTACTCACCATCAAAGAGAACAAAAGAATGCCATTTGCAGCAACACGGATGCAACTAGAGATTACATACTGAGTGCAGTAAGTCGGAAAGAGGAAGACAAATACCACAGGATACCACTTAAACATGGAATCTAAACTATGGCACAAATGAACCGATCTGTGAAACATTCACAGACGTAGACAGCAGACTTGTGGTTGCCAAGCAGGGGGGAAGGACGGATTGAGAGTTTGGGATTAGCAGATGCAAACTATTATACATAGAATGGGTAAACAACAAGGCCCTGCTGTATAGCACAGGAAACAGTATTCAGTATCCTGTGATAAACCATAATGGAAACGAATTTTTAGGGGGAAAAAAAAAAGAGAGAGGTGGCAATGATGGAAGTGCTGAGGAACCAGGGTGGCTGGAATCCCTGTGCACACCCGAGTCTCAAGTGGGCACGTCCCGAACACATCAGGAGTCAGTTCATTGGGCGGGGGCTGGATCCGCCCTCCATCCGTCCACAGAGCAGGAGCAGAATTCTACACAGACCCACACCCACCTCTTTCTCAGAAAGCTTTGTGCACATCGCAGGCTGTTTCTTAAGGGACAGCTTCCCAGAAGGGGGATTAGAGCTTCAGGGAGCAGAAACACGGCCAAGGCTCTCAACATGGATGGCCAAATTACTTTCCAATTTACACTCCTGCCAGAGGACTAGAATCCTAGCCCAGAATGCCCTCCTCGTGAGCCAGCAAAGTCACTTCACTCACATAGGAGGCCGCGGAGCCCTGAAGAGCCAAGCCCGGGTCTTTCAGCCTCCCCTGTTCCCAGCAGTAGCAGCATCACCTGAGAACTTGCTAGAAATGCAAATGTGGAGGCCTCGCCCCAGTCTTCCTGAGTCAGAAACTCCAGGGGTGGGGCCAGCAGTCTGGAAACAAGCCCTCTGGGTGTTGGTGGTGCCTGCCCGGTCCGGGAGCCACTGGGCTTGGGGAAGCTGGCTCGGCTGCAGGGGAAAGGCACACACTTGTTAATAAACCAAACCTGTGCCAGCCAGGGGCAGAGCCCAGGCCAAGGTCACTCCCATCTCTAGTTCACGTGAAGAGTCGGCAACGCCTAGCTTATTTGGATCTTTACTTTGGATAATTGGGACCATGTGGAAAATGTCACTCTTCCTTTCATGTTCTCGGTCCCACTCACAGGTTTCTTTCATGTGAACGGTCCTGCTCGCATAGACACTTGTTATTCAGACTTAGAGGTTTATTATGTCCCTGGCACATTATTCTTATCCCCTTCATTCCTCAGGAGGGAAAAGGAAAACTTTGTTGTTGTTCAGTCACTCAGTCGTGTCCAACTCTTTGCGACCCCATGGGCTGCAGCATGCCAGGCTTCCCTGTCCTTCACCATCTCCCAGAGATGGTGCTCAAACTCATGTCCATCGAGTAAGTGATGCGATCCAACCATCTCATCCTCTGTCGTCCCTTCTCCCCCTGCCTTCAAAGAAAGTGTAGAGCCATTTAGAAGCTGCTTGAGATCCCACAACTAATAAGTGGGAGCACTGGACTTGGAACGGTATCCATCTCCCGGAGGTCGGACTCTGGGCGGCCACCCTGAGAGAAGGAGTGGGGATACTTACACAGTGTGGAGCCTTTCAAATGATGGGGTTTGTGGCTGTTGTCCTGGGATCTTCTGAAGCTCGGTCTCCAGTACCTTTAGAAGTGGCTTTCCCCCAGCATCTTTTTATTTTTTTGATTGCGTCAGGTCTTATTTGCTGCAGGACTTGAACCTGTGTGCCCTGCATTGCAAGGCGCATTCCCAACCACTGGGCAACCAGGGACATCCCTCCCTGGCACCTTCTCTAAGCTTGGACTTGACACACCAACACTGGTCTTGGGCACCCATAGCTCCTGCCTGGTTCACAGTCCCTAGGACATTAATGGGGTGACCTCTTACTTCACCCCCACTCTTTTGTGGTGGGAGATCTAGCATTCTAATTTCATTTAAATATTTATGTAATAAGTTTCATAACATAACATACATAAAACAGTAAATTAACAGGTATTTTTTGTGCAATGGTATTTTTGGGGGGGCTTGCCTGGAAAATCCCATGGATGGAAGAGCCTGGTAGGCTACAGTCCATGGGGTCGCAAAGAGTCAGACTTGACTGAGCGGCTGTTTCACTTTCACTTTCCCCGTGGCTCAGACAGTAAAGAATCCGCCTGCAATGTGGGAGACCTGGGCTCAGTCCCTGGCTTGGGAAGATCCCCTGGAGGAGGGCATGGCAACCCACTCCAGTATTCTCGCCTAGAGAATCCCCAAGGACAGAGGAGCCCAGCAGGCTACAGTCCATGGGGTCTCTCAGAGTCGGACATGACTGAGCAACTAAACACATACATTGTTTTTGTATATTTTCCATCTCCACTATAAGGTTGCTTCGTTTTTCATTTACTTATTTCCTACTCGTGTGTCAATAAGTTACACTCCTATTTGTTTTAATTTGACTCATTGGAATTGCTTCTGGAGCGCTCAGACTCCAGGTGTCCCCTGCGAGGTAAGTGTCCCAGTTGTCACTTGCCCACGACACTTACTGCGATGAGTTCTCACATCCTCTTCTCCAAGGACAGGTGGGGGCCAGAGGCACTTGGCAGGGCAGGGGCTCTGAGGGGACAGGGGCACAAAGGGTGGGCCCCGGTGGCTCCTCTGCCCCCACCATCCCCCTCAGGGGTGAACCTACAGCCTCATTTCATGCCGGTGCTCGAGGTACCCCAGGGGCTCCGGGGCTCGGCGTCTGGGCCGGGCCCCGCCAGCAGCCAGAGGGAGCGGCCACGGCAGCTTGGTTCCCACTGCGCTGGAGGATGCCCTGCAGAGCCTCGGGGGTGGGGGGCTGCGATCACAGCGGAACACAGACTCCAGATATTCCCTTTTGGGGCTGCAGAAGGGAAGCCAAACGAAATGTGAAGAGGTGTCTGAAAGCCCGGAGGAAACCAGTAGGCCTTTCCAGAAGTTCTATTTGTGGTAAGAAACCTTGGCATGGGGCAGCCGGCTCGACTGCAAAAATAGACCGAGGTGCCGAGAAACGGCTCAATTCGGGAAGCGATGTCCCTCCGCCGAGGAAAAGCCGCTCCACGGAGTGGGGGAGGCCCCGTCCCTCCCTGCAGCTTCCTTCTGGATCCCAGCACCAAATAGAGAGAGGGAGGGACAGCTAAACACGTGGCCATGAACTCCTGAGTTATCGCCATGTCTTTTCTGTCCTAAATGGGGCCCTTGGAAACACGGGGTAAAAGGATGATTTCATAAAAGCGTCTGGAAGCCAAAGGAGGGGTCATAGTCCATCCCTATGTCTGCCAGGACCAGCTCCCCATCACTAGGTTCTTCCTCTCCTTTGCCTCCAAAGGAGTGAGACAACTAAGAAAATGGGGTCAGGGACTTGCCTGGCCGTCCAGTGGTTAAGACTCCACGCTTCCACTGCAGGGGGCCCATGTTCCACATGCAGTCAGGAAATCAGATTCCACATGCCACACAGTGCAGAAAAAAAAGAAAACAAGAAAGAAAATAGCGTCCAATGTGTGGCACACGATTGAGTGTGGCTAGACAGAAACTGTAGACCTAACTGATCAAAAACAGTACCCTGAGAAAGGCTGGTCTGGAGACCCTCCTTTAGAACACCGAGCTGACAGCCTAACAGGTGACTGAGATGCAGCCATGAAAGGAAGCAAAGAGACAAAGAGTCCTGAGGTTTCCCCCCAACTCTGGAGGTCTGCCATTGCTCTCTGTCTCTTACGGGGCTCATGTGGCTCCTCTCTTGGGCACAAGCATCCACTCTCTTAAGAGGGCTGCCCTCGCCTCTCACAGCAACAAGGGGACAGCAACCACGCAGCAGCCATCTACCTGCTTCCTGACCCAAAGGCGCTCTGGGTGGTTCTGAGTAACCCCGCCCCAGATTCTCCTGGACTCCTGGCCACCTTAAGGCTGCTGTGAACAGATGCAAATGTGCACGGTCACCCACAGAGCTGTGCTTCTTAGAAAGAGATGCTTTATCTTCTGCCCCAAGTGAAGGAGCTTAGACCCTGTGTCTCCTCACCTGGAATTGGGATGTTGTTATTCAGTCACCCAGTCGTGTCCGATTCTTTGCGACCCCATGGACTGCAGCACAACAGGCCTCTCTGTCCCTCACCATCTCCCAAAGTTTGCCCAAGTTCATGTCCATTGCATCGGTGAGGCCATCCAGCCATCTCATCCTCTGATGCCCTCTTCTCCTTCTGCCCTCAATCTTCCCCAGCATCAGGGAGTTTCCCAATGAAGTCATCTGTTCACATCAGATGACCAAACTACTGGAGTTTCATCCTCAGCATCAGTCCTTCCAAGGAGTATTCAGGGTTGATTTCCCTTAAGATTGACTGTTTTGATCTTGCTGTCCAAGGGACTCTGAGGAGTCTTCTCCAGCACCACGGCTTGAAGGCATCAATTCTTCAGTGTTCTTTACATTCTTTACAGTCCTGCTCTCACAACTATACGTGACCACTGGGAAGACCATAAGCCTTGACTATACGTACCTTTGTTGACAGAGTAATGTCTCTGCTTTTCAACACACTGTCTAGGTTTGTCATAGCTTTCCTGCCAAAAAGCAAAAGTCTTCTCATTTCATGCCTGCAGTCACCATCCACAGTGATTTTAGAGCCGGAGAACTGGGGTACATCAATCAAATCCGCTTGCCCCTCCTCCCCAGAAGACGCGTGGGGTCGGCAACTCCTTCCAGTTTCCTCTCTTTTCAGCCAAGAACTGTCAAGGTCCAGCTGTGGCTTTGCACTTAGCTGCCACTCAGCCCGTTGGAGTTGAAAGGTCAAATGTCATCTGGAATTAGCAGCCCGGCTTACCAGCAGCTCTTCCGTCTTCAGAGAACACGAGGACAGCTGTCAGAAGGCTTAGGCAGGGACTAGGGAGGGAATTCCCGCTCCGCCAACGGAGGAAGCTCACCCATCCTAGAGAGTATATGGCAGAGTCTGCCTCAGGACCTAAGATCTCCATTCAAACACAGCAGGTGGGAGAAATGCGGGAGGTTGTCAGGAGGATAGAAAGCAGAGCGGGGAGCGGTGAGAGGCAAGGAGCCCCCAGCCAGGCTCAGGAGCGCCAATGCACTGAGAGATCCATCTGCAAGCTGGATTCTGGAGGGCTCCTGGGTTTGCGCGTGCACAGGAAAACCTTCATCCACACATTTAACAACCCTCACATTACAAACCGGTTGGTTTTTTTCCCTGGAAGCATCCCGTTTCTTTGAGCCGACCATCCCCAGTCACGTAATTCTAGCAGGATGCCGCCTTTCCCAGCACCACCACCACCCGGAAGGCATGTGACCCAGGCCCAGCCAATCCGAGTGCTCCCTCGCCCTGAGCCGGGCGAATCACTTCCTAGGCAGGTGGAGTTGCCAGAAAGAGGCTTGTGCCTATTCTGCACTTGGCGATGGAAGCACGTGGTCTGGGGTTGCTGGCAGCCATTCTCCATCCATTGAGAACCCACTTGCAGTGGTAGAGAAGGACGGCCTGGTCTGAGCGAGCACATGGGCAGCAGCACCGTGGTCGTGGATCCCTCTGTGCCCAGTACTAGATCTGCCCTCTTCCTTTCCAGGTATGTAGATCAATAAACCCTCTCCCTCCTATTGCCTATCTTAGTCTGAGTTACATTTCCGGCACTTGCTCTGACTACTACAGGGAATATTTGGATACAGGAAGGACCCTGCTGTCTGTGAAAGAGCTTGCTGATATGTAGTGATTGTTGACTTGTGGGAAGAATAAAACAGAAATGTTTAGCTTAACTGGAGAAAGTCAAGCCTTTGCAGTCCCTTGAGTGGCACTCTTTGACCTAAGTGTTCTGTCTACAGCTACTGCCCTAGGTTCTGGTAAGGGAATGAAAGGAGTAAGTACCTCACCTGTGGAAAAGGCCACACAGATGTTGAGTTGACAAGCATCACTTCATCAGCAGAAGGCTGGTTTCTCTGGCAGGTCCTGGGGTTTGAAATGGAGTTCATTAGTTAGGGGATGGCCCATCTTTGCCAGAACCTTCCTTCATACTCTAGTGGGGGTCTGATTAGGATCTTCTCCAGAAGGACGTGGCTTTTTGCCAGAAGGCACCTCAGTCTGTCTGTCCCAAGAGAGTGCTGTTACCAAATTCTGCCCATAGCCTGGGGCAGCCTGCTTTCAAACACAGACCATCTGTTACCCAGACTTTTCACTCGTTCAGTCCGGCCTTCCCTATCACTTATTCTGAAATTGGGAATGTTTCCCAAACCAACAATTGCCCAGTTCACCGTGTTCCTTGCCGAGTGTCCCTACAGGAGAGATGGGGAACATGATGAATAAAACAGCAATCTCTGCTCCCCGCCCTAGTAAAAGGCCTGTTTTGCCAGGCTGTTACCGCATACCATTCGTGTCTTCCATTTGATTTTATATGATGAAAACTCTAGAAGATGAGGAGGAACTCTAGATGATCTCTTTCTAGAAGCATTGGAAGAAGGATGTTTTGTAATGAAACAACTTGGAAGTCAAGCCCAGGCTTGACCACTTACTTGCTTTTGACCTTGTATAAGTTCTATATACGTAGGAACCTCAGTTTTCTGCTCTGTACTATAGGGACAATAATACTGCCATGTTTAAGACTGGGCTGAGGTGTGAGTGACAGAGCTCTGAACTTGGTGACTTAAAACATTCATGTAAAAGACTCCTGTGGATGGTGGTTGCCGGGAGCTGGAGGAAATGGAGAATGGGGAGTTATTGTTTAATAGGGGTAGTTTCAGATTTACAAGAGGAAATGAGTTATGGGAATGGAGGGTGGTAATGGTTGCATAGCAGTGTGAATGTGATACTACTCAGCTAAACGCTTAAAATGGCTAAGCTGGTAACTGTTATGTCACATGTTCAGTTCAGTTCAGTAGGCTCAGTCGTATCCAGCTCTTTGTGACCCCATGGACGGCAGCACGCCAGGCTTCCCTGTCCATCACCAACTCCCAGAGGTTGCTCAAACTCACGTCCATCGAGTTGATGATGCCATCCAACCATCTCATCCTCTGTCGTCCCCTTCTCCTCCTGCCTTCAGTCTTTCCCAGCATCAGTGTCTTTTCCCAATGAGTTACATGTATTTTGACTCAAAAAATAAAATGAAGTAATTTTTAAATGTTTAAATAAAAATTTAAAAAATATATTAACCACCCACTCTCTACCCCAAAATACAAGGTTCCCAAGACAGGCAGTTAGGGCCGGTTGGATGAGTCTATGAAGTCTTTTCGCCACAGACGCAGGCTCCTTCAGTTTTCCCACCCTCGTTTCCATTCCAAAGGCCACCTCGTAGTTCAAAATAGCTGCTAGACCTCCAGCCAGTATGTTCCAGGTGACAAGAAGAACTACATCCTGACTCCCTTTTTAGGAGCCTTCCCAAAAGTCCACCGAAAGATTTCTGCTTTTATGTCATTGGCTAGAATTTAGTCACATGGCCCTATCTGGCTTCAAGAAAGTCTGGGAATGGTGGTTGCGGTAGGAAGCCTCTACTCACGGCCTCTTGGTGGTCCTCCCTTGTATAATCCCCTTCCCTTGAGTGTGGGCCAGACCAAGTAACTTTCCTCTAATCAATAGAAGTGGAGAAGATGATAGGATATCACTCCTGAGATTAGGTTACAAAGAAATGGTGACTTCTTTATCAGGTGCCCTCTCTTCTCTTTTACTCTGTGGAAAGCCAGTGCCCATGTCGTGAGCTACCCTGTGGAGAGACCCATGAAGCAAGTAACTGATGTCTCTGGCCAAAAGCTAGTGAGGACTTGTGGCCCTCAGTCCAACAGCCTCATGAGTGAGCTTGGAGGAACGTTCTCCCTAGTGGATATCTTGACTGCAATCTCTTGAGAGACCTGATCCAGAAAACCCACAAAACTGACCCACAGAAGCTGTGAGATAGTAAACGTTTTTGTTTTCTGTTAATTTGGGGCATATTTGTTACACAGGACTAACGAACTAATACAGTTTTCCAGATGGACACATTCCCAGGGTTCTGTGAGTAAGAAGGAAGGAAAGAAGGAATTGGGAGGCAAACAGTGGTCACTGTCACCGACCTCACAGGACTGTTGCGAGGATGAAATGAGTCTACAAAGTGCTGACCTACCACCTGCCAGCACCCAGGAAGTGCCGAAAGAGAGGTGGTTAGTGAAGGGCCACCATCCAGGGTCTGTTCCCCAGGCTTCTCACCAAACTCTTCTATGTATTTTCCGGTCTCCCTCTCTGCTATTATAATTCAGAGACCCCTTCCCAAATCCAACCAGTAGAATGACTACTTCTGCAAAACCTAAGATCCTCTAGCCAGCTGGTGGGCTTACATAACAGTGAGATTTTAGAGGGAAAGGGACTGAGAGCCCCTCAAATCCAGTCTCCCCATTTACAGTGTGAACCAGACACTTGCTTAAGAGATAGGAGTTATATCCCCCCATCCTCCAGAGAGATCTCCCAGTTCTCTGCTCCACCTTCTTTCTGCACCATTGTTGCTGAGGCAGATTTTGAGCATTTAGAGACTTGCCCAAGATTCTGAGCATTTAGAGAGTTGCCTATAAAAACAATGTACTATTTCAACCGAATTTTCTCTCCCCAAGAGGAGTCGAGGTCAGGCATATGAGGTAGTTTTGAGTAAATGAGTGTCATATTTCTTGCTGGTTTTCTTTCAGGCAATTGGAAATGATTTCTCTTGTCTGTTTGAGAACTGGAATCCTTGCAGTGCCTTAAGAGCCAGCCTGTCCCTCGTGGGTATAACTGGGAGAAAAATATAGAGAGTGTCCCCCTGGGTCCCCTGGAAATATGTGCACCTAACTGAGGCAAGAATTGTCTTCCCCATGGATGACCACCCTTCTCCCAGGACCTAGGGACTTTGTCACCCTGGAAGACTGTGTACTCCTGAATCATTTCGTATATAATGAAACACACTTTTTTAGAATGGGTTGAGACCAAGGGTTTTCAGTGAAATCAACCACTGTTCTGGGAGGAAAAAAGGTTGACAATAAGTGCCAAGACTTTTTTCCCCTTAATCTCCTTCCATCATGATGGAAGGTAAAATATACCAGTATTCTTGCTCCTGGTTTTTATTAGTGAACTAGGATATACAAGAACATAATAAAATATTCGCAGAAGGCTTAACTACATTATTAAAAGCCTTCTTTCCAGTCCTTTGAATTTCATAAAAGCAGCAATTTCTTTAAAATCAGTGAGTGAGAGGGAAAATGGGTGCATATGTGGGGTATTATTCTTCTTTAATGCTGGGTTAACATGTTTTCAATAAATTTCAAAAATTGCTAAGTTTCTAGCATGAAGTTGCAGGTGCTTATCTGGGTCATGCTTGTAAATTGCAAAGGACCAATGTCAAAGTTGTGTAAGCAGAGACTGGTCACTAACATCCCGTGTGTGCGGGTGCTTGTGTGTGCTTAGTTGCTCAGTCATGCCTGACTCTTTGCTACCCCATGGACTGTAGCCCGCCAAGCTCCACTTTCCATGGGGTTGCCATTTCCTTCTCCAGGGATCTTTCTGACCCAGAGATTGAACCTGCATCTCCTGTGTCTATGGCATTGGTAGGCGGATTCTTTACCCCTGAGCCACCTGGGAAGCTCGTAACATCTCTGCTGCTGCTGCTGCCAAGTCACTTCAGTCTTGTCCGGCTCTGCGTGACCCCATAGACGGCAGCCCACCAGGCTCCGCCGTCCCTGGGATTCTCCAGGCAAGAACACTGGAGTGGGTTGCCATTTCTTTCTCCAATGCATGAAAGTGAAAAGGGAAAGTGAAGTCGCTCAGTCGTGTCCGACTCTTAGCAACCCTAAGGACTGCAGCCTACCAGGCTCCTCTGTCCATGAGATTTTCCAGGCAAGAGTACTGGAGTGGGGTGTCATTGCCTTCTCCTAACATCTCTAGGAACACCTAACTTGAAAAGTCCAGCTCAATCTTGAGGGATAAAGCACAGAGTGAACAAGAACTCTGCATTTAGAAAGTTGTCACAACAAAATGATCCATAGAGAGTTTGAATACCCTCCCTTGGAAGGGAGAGCCAACAGAGGTGTGTGTGTGCGTGTGTGTGTGTGTGTGTGTGTGTGTGTGTGTGTATGTGTGGGTGCACATGAAAAGGTGAGGCTTTGGGTGGGAGAAGATTGTTAAGGAAAAAATTAATACTCTTATTCTGATAAGGAGCCCAAGCATTTAATACACAGTCTGGAGCTGGGTATGTGTCCAGCTTAAGACTATGCGATGAGTGGTTGACAGCTGTTAAGCTTAGCGACAGAGTTAGGGCTGGTACGTGAGTGATGGTTTTTCTTTACACCACTCTCTGCCATTATGTCTCTGTTGGGAATCTGATATGCTCAAAGTGGCTCAGATGGTAAAGAATCTGCCTGCAACGCAGGAGACCCAGGTTTGATCCCTGGATCGGGAAGATCCCCTAGAGAAGGGAATGACTTCCCCCTCCAGTATTCTTGCCTGGAGAATCCCATGGACAGAGGAAGGAGCCTGACGGGCTGCAGAGGGCTACAGTCCATGGAGTCACAATGAGTTAGACACGACTGAGTGACTTTCACTGTACTTGCCGTTCATGCTCAAAAGACAGAGTTAACTGTTTGCTGACAGTGAGCCGCTTTCAGGTATCCACAGGGAACATCATCATTGGGTTTTTGTGACCCTGGCATCAGTATGTAGCTGGGGCGGCACTAGTGGTAAAGAACCTGCCTGCCAATGCAAGAGACGTAAGAGACGCAGGTTTCAATCCCTGGGTTGGGAAGATCCCCTGGAGAACGAAGTGGCAACCCACTCCAGTATTCTTGCCTGAAGAATCTCTTGGACAGAGGAGCCTGGTGGCCTACAGGCCATAGGATCACAAAGAGCCAGACACAACTGAAGCGGCTTAGCATGCACAGCTCCCTGGCATTCACCTTCTCAGGCCTTAGCGGGTAGCCTTGTAACTCTGGAGCTGAAACTGCATGTACAGAGGTCTCTGGTCAAAGGGTGTCTGTGTGGGGACCCCATGAACACCAGGATTCATTGAGGATGGCTTCTCTCTCTGGATACATGGCTCTGTGGGTACCCATCTCTGTCTCAGGGCGATTATGTATTTGCAGTAAACCATGAATATTCTCGTGAATATGTACAGACCTGAATATATCTTCTGAATATGAGAGTCAGCTGCAACTAGAGAGTAGCCAGGGTCTAGATGGAGGCTGTCTTGGCTGGACAGGGCCATCCAGGTTGGGGAAAACCCACCCCCTGGCTCGGGGGTGGGTCACAGGACTCGCTGTGTGAAGCTGGAGGAAAAACCTGGACCCTCAAGGGAAGGCCTCAGCTTGGGGAAGGCAGGAGGAAAGGGGTAGTTCAGGGCATGTGGTTACTAAAAGCAATGATACGCAGGAAATGATTATTACAGGAGTAGGCTGTTTGGTTATCAAGTCAGTGACGCAAGGATGGAGGTTAGTGATGGGCCATGTCTGGGACTCACCAATGCATCTTTATATTTTTTCTCTTTACACAGCTGGAAGAAAACTTGATTTTTTTTTCTGTCATATGCTCAGCACTCAAGAGATTTTTTTCATCCCAGGAGGACATGCTGGTGTTTTAGCAAACTAGGACTTCTCACCTGAAGCTCGTAAAGCTCTAGACAGAATCGTAACAGCTATAAGGGCGGGCACTTAGGCATCTGTGCTGTGAGCTGGGGATTGTTCCAAATGCCTTGTGTGTGTTTCAGAGCCGACTCCAGCCTGACAACAGGCAGACGGGAGGGCTTGGAGGCTGGGTGGGGAGTAGGCAGCCAGCTTTCCTGGTGGGATCCCTTAGCATTAGTTAGATAAATGAGTTTTACTCAGCAAACATGAGTTTGGTTTTGTTTTTTAAACATTTTAATTATTTATTGGCCTTGCTGTATGAAAGGCGGGATCTTAGATCCCTGACCAGGGATCAAACCTGTGCCTCCTGCAGTGGAAACGCAGAGTCCTAACCACTGTACTGCCAGGGAAGTCCCTGAACTTGGGTTTTTATTTTTATTCATGTTTGCATGTATGTGGGCTTCCCTGGTGGCTCAGCAGTAAAGAATCTGCCTGCAATGCAGGAGCCAAAGGAGACATGGTTTCAATCCCTGGGTTGGGAGGATCCCCTGGAGGAGGGCATGGCGACCCAGTCCAGTATTCTTGCCTGAAGAATCTCATGGACAGAGGAGCCTGGCAGGCTACAGTCCATAGGGTCGCAAAGAGTTGGACACAAAGAGTTGGACGCATGCATGCATGTGTTTATTTATTTTAAAATAGTTATTTATTTGGCTGTGCCAGGTCTTAGTTATGGCCTGTGTCATGTAGGATCTAGTTCCCTGATCAGGGATCAAACCTGGGCACCCTGCATTGGAAACAGAGAGACCACCAGGGAAAACCCAACATGGGTTTGTTTTTTTTTAATGGAAGGTTTTTTCCCCTTAATGTTTTTCTTTTCATTTATCTATTAGTTTTTTGGCTATGCTGGGTCTTTGTTGCCGCACAGACTTTCTCTAGTTGCAGCTAACGGGCTACTCTCTAGTTGCGGTGCACGAGCTTCTCACTGTGGCGGCTTCTCGTTGCAAAGCACAGGCTGTAGGGCTCGTGGGCTTCAGCAGTTGCAGCACATGGGCTCAGTAGTTGCGGCTTCCAGCCTCTGGAGCACAGGGTCAGTAGCTTGTGGCGCACAGGCTTACTTGCCCGAGGCATGTGGGATCTTCCTGGATCAGGGATCAAACCCGTGTCTCCTACATTACCAGGCAGATTCTTTACCACTGAGCCACCAGGGAAGCCCCAACATGGGTTTTTAAAATGTCACTATCCTTAAAGAAAAAATTTTTTTTCTATTTAAAAAATTTTCCAGTTTTATTGAAATGTAATTGACATATCACATTTTGTGAGCTTAAAGTGTACAAAGTGTTGATTTGATACACTTATGTTGCAAAATATATCAATAACCTCAGATATGCAGATGACACCACCCTTATGGCAGAAAGTGAAGAGGAACTAAAAAAGCCTCTTGATGAAAGTGAAAGTGGAGAGTGAAAAAGTTGGCTTAAAGATCAACATTCAGAAAACGAAGATCATGGCATCCAGTCCCATCACTTCATGGGAAATAGATGGGGAAACAGTGTAAACAGTGTCAGACTTTATTTTTCTGGGCTCCAAAATCACTACAGATGGTGACTGCAGCCATGAAATTAAAAAACGCTTACTCCTTGGGAGGAAAGTTATGACCAACCTAGATAGCATATTCAAAAGCAGAGATATTACTTTGCCAACAAAAGTTCGTCTAGTCAAGGCTATGGTTTTTCCTGTGGTCATGTATGGATGTGAGAGTTGGACTGTGAAGAAGGCTGAGCGCCAAAGAATTGATGCTTTTGAACTGTGGTGTTGGAGAAGACTCTTGAGAGTCCCTTGGACTGCAAGGAGATCCAACCAGTCCATTCTGAAGGAGATCAGCCCTGGGATTTCTTTGGAAGGAATGATGCTAAAGCTGAAACTCCAGTACTTTGGCCACCTCATGCGAAGAGTTGACTCATTGGAAAAGACTCTGATGCTGGGAGGGATTGGGGGCAGGAGGACAAGGGGATGACAGAGGATGAGATGGCATCACTGACTCAATGGACTTGAGTTTGAGTGAACACCGGGAGTTGGTGATGGACAGGGAGGCCTGGCATGCTGCGATTCATGGGGTCACAAAGAGTTGGACACGACTGAGCGACTGATCTGATCTGATCTGATGTTGCAAAATGATTAATTAGTACCTGCATCACATTTGTAATTACCATTTGTTTTTTTGTGGTGAAGTTTTCTCTCTCAGCAATTTTCATGTACCCAATACGGTATTATTAACTAAAACCACCCTGTTGCCCATTAGATCCCCAGAACTTATTCATCTTAGAACTAGAAACATAACCTTTGACTAGCATCTCCTTATTTCCCCCACTTTTCTACCCTCTTTTTCAATGAGTTCAGTTTTTTAAAAAAATTCCACATATAAATGACATCTTGAAGTATTTGTCTTTCTCTGTCTGACTTATTTCACATAGTATAATGCCCTCAAGTGTCTATGTTGTTGCAAATGGGAGTATTTCCTCATTCCACGTGATTGAATAATGTTCCATTGTATATATAAACCAAATCATCTTTTCCCATTCATCTGTTGATGGATGTTTCATTTTTTCCATGCCTTCACAATTCTGACTGATGCTGTAATAAACACGGAAGTGCAGACACTGTTTTCATTTCTTTTGAGTATATGCCCGGAAGTGAGATTGCTAGATCATATGGTAATTCAATTTTTAATTTTTTGAGGAACTTCTGTACTGTTTTCCATAGTTACTGCACCAATTTATATTCCCACCAACACTACCCAAGGGTTCCCTTTTCTCCACATCCTCCCCAACACTTGTTATCTCTTAAATTTTTGATGACAGCCATCCTAACATGTGTGAGGTTTTGATTTGGATTTCCCTGATGATGAGTGATGTTGAGCACCTTTTCAGGTACCTGTGGCCATTGGAATATCTTCTTTGGTAAAATGTCTATTCAGTTACTCTACCCGTTTTTTCTTTTTTTTAAATTTTGGCTGTTCTGGGTCTTCGTTACAGTACATGATCTTCTCTAGTTGTGGAGCACAGGCTCTGAAGCACACAGGCTGTCTGCTTTTGGCACGTGGGTTTAGTTGCTCCACGGAATGTGGGATCTTAGTTTCACTACTGGGGATTGAACCTGCATCCCCTGCATTAGAAGGTAGATTCTTAACTGCTAGACTACCAGGACAGTCCCCCTTCCCCCATTTTTAAATTAGATTGTTTTTCATTTGTTTTACTATTGAGTTGTATGAGTTTGTACATGTTTTGGACATTAACTTCTTATCAGATATATCATTTGTGAATATTTTCTCCCATTTCATAGATTTTTTTTCCCTTTGGTTAATCTTTCTTTGATATAGAGGCTTTTAAGTTTGATGTAGTCCTACTTACTAATTTTTGCTTTTCTTGCTTGTGCTTTTTGTATCATTTCGAAAAAGAAAATCATTGCCAAGAACAGTGTCAAGGAGTTTTCCCCTGTGTTTTCCTCTAGGAATTTTATGGTTTCAGTTCTTATGTTTGTTTTATGGGCAAGATAGGGATCCAGTTTCATTCTCTTGCATGTGGTTATCCAGTTTTCCCAACAGCATTTTTTGAAGAGATTTTCGTTTCTCCATTGAGTATAGTGTTGTCACATGTATGAGAGGGTTTTTTCTGGGCTCTTGATTCTGTCCCACTGGTCTGTGTCTCTTTTTTGCCAGTGCCACACTGTTTTGATACTATAGCTTTGTAATGTAGTTTGAAATTAGGAAGTGTTGTGCTTTCAGCTTTGTTCTTTCTCAGGATTTCTTTGGCTATTTGGGTCTTTAATGGTCCCATACAAATTTTAAGACTGTTCTATTTCTGTGGAAAATGCCACTGAAATTGTGACAGAGATTCCATTGGATTTATAGATGGCTTTGGGTAGCATGATCAAAAGGTCACAATTCTTTATGCCTCATAGTCAAATAGAATGCCTTATGAACCACCATCTGTTCAATACCAGAACTTCCCACCTTCACTCCTCAGATTTAGGAGAAAGTTTCAGGAGCAAATGGGGTCAGACATGGACAGAAATGCCCTCCCATCCTAAATTCACATTGCGACTGCTCTGTGCTCTGAGCCCCAAGCATCAAAGGGCATGTGCATCTGTGCATGACTACTGGAAAAACCATGGCTTTGACTATATGGACCTTTGTATGCAAAGTGATGTCTCTGCCTTTTAATATGCTGTCTAGGTTTGTCATAGCTTTTCTTCCAAGGAGTCTTTTAATTTCATGGCTGCAGTCACCATCTGCAGTGATTTTGGAGCCCAAGAAAATAGAGTCTGTCAGTGTTTCTATTTTTTCCTCCATCTATTTGCCATGAAGTGATGGGACCGGATGCTGTGATCTTAGTTTTTTGAATGTTGAGTTTTAAACCAGCTTTTTCACAACTGAGGGTGGGGAGGGGCAAATCGTCAAAGGAAACTCCAGGCCCCGTTTCCAGGAAGGGGAGGAAAGGAGGCTGGGCAGGCTGCAACATTATGGGCTACGGCAGCATCCTTCAGCATCCGCTCCTGGCCTGGCCACTGGGGCCCTTAACCAGTTGCTCCTCCTCTTGCCCAGGTTCCCCTACTTTACCCCAGTGTAGGCTGGTGTTGAAGGGTGAAGGTGTTCCCACCCTTGGAGCCCAGCCCCTGCACCACCTTCCAGGCAGAACTTATGACTATGACATCATTTGGAAATAGGGTCATTGCAGATATAATCAAGTTAAAGTGGGATCGTCCTGGATTAACACAGGCCCTAAATCCAGAGACAGATGTCTTTATATGACGAGGGAAACTTGGACATGGATACACACAAGGAGGGGGCTGTGTGATGAAGGAGGCAGAGACTGGAGTGACGCTGCCAACAGCCAAGGAACACCAAGCATTGCCAGGAGCACCGGAAGCTGGAAAAGGCAAGGAAGAATTCCTTCCTCGAGCCTTCAGAGGGAGCCTGGCCCCGTGGACACCTTGACTTTGGACTTCGAGCCTCCAGAGTTGTGACAGAATAAGCTTCTGTTATTATATATCATGTCTGACTCTTTGCGGCCCCATGGACTGTAGCCTGCCAGGCTCCTCTGTCCATGGAATTCTCCAGGCAAGAATACTGGAGTGGGTTGCCATTTCCTTCTCCAAGGGATCTTCCTGACACAGGGATGGAACCAGGTCTCCTGCATTGCAGGCAGATCCTCTACCATCTGAGCCACCAGGGAAGCCCCTTTATTAGAAGTTGCTCAGTTGTGATATGTGTTACAGTAGCAGGAATCTAACAGGGCGTTTCTGAGTCTACATGATTCTTGTTTCACCCTAAGGACTTCAGATGGGAAGCTGGCCCCCTTCCAGGAAGAGAAGAAATTCTCAACTGATGAAAAACTTTAGCAGAAAAGGCCACATTGTGTTTGCAGCTGGGGCCACTTCAAAAGGAAGCCCCCTCCCCAGCCCACAGACCAGCCTCTCATCTCCCTCGGGACGTCGGTGGTCAGCATGGTCCTCACTCCCTTCTCTCTAGCTGCTCTAAGATCGAAAGGCCAGACATGGGTCTGCTGAGCCAGTGGCCTTGGGCAGCTAGAGCCCAGGTGACCAGCAGGTCCCTGTGGGGCCACAGAAGGCTTCCAGAAGCCCCGGAACTGGCCCAGTGTCTCTGCTTGTGGCAGTAGCTGCAGTTCGGTGCTCATGGTTTCAACCCCACCCGTTCCCGTTTCACGTGTTTGTGTTACCAGACTGGCTCCCGAAGGGAATCCGTTTGCTGGGCTCTGACCTGCCTGAGCCTCTGACTGGGTGGAGCTTGTGCCTCGTGGCCCAGTGGGGCATTCACTGTTCCCAACCAACAAAGGCCAGAGTTTCACTCTGCGTCTAGTGGTGCTGTGAGAGCCCGGCAAGACCTGGCTGCAGATGGGTGAAGGGCCTGAGACCCGCTGTTTTGGGAGCAGAATTTCCTCTGCAGGTGCTGGGGAGGCAGGCAATTCTGTGGCCCTGGCTGTGGGGCAGGGGCCCTGGTTTACAGCGGAGGATACAAGCAGGGCTAAGAGGGAGTTTGGCTCCTCCAGGCTGCATGCTCAGGGACTTGCCACCTCCATGCCCCCCCTTTTTTTTTTCCATCAATAAATCCAGAGAAATTGCTTTCATCTGCTCCACCTGTGTGAATAGGATTCCTAATTATATGTTACCTCCTTGGTAAAGTAGCTGTGAGAATTGAATGAGATGATTTGCTCTTTCATGCAACAAATTAATGTTATTATTATTTTTATTAATATTATTTGGAGTTAGGCTTTTTATTTCTTTTGAAAACATTTTGATACTTATTTTGGGCTTTCCAGGTGGCTCAGTGGTAAAGAATCCGCCTGCAGTGCAGGAGACACAGGAGATTCAGGTTTGATTCCTGGGTTGGGAAGATCCCCTGGAGGAGGGCATGGCAACCCACTCCAGTATTCTTGCCTGGAGAATCCCATGGACAGAGGAGCCTGGTGGACTACAGTCCATGGGGTTGCAAAGGAGTCATACATGACTGAAGCGACACAGCACATGCATATATATGTTATCTATAATGCATTTTATCTTTTATTTATTTTTAGTTGAGATAAAACTGGTTTATTACATAATATGTTTCTCATGTCCCACGTGCCATTCCTACTTCTGTGTAGCCTACCGCATGCTTGCCACCGACAGTTTAGTTTCCGCAGGTTGCTATACTGTCACTGATGCTCTTTATCTATTTTGTGCCCTAGCCCTCTCCCCTCTGGTAACCATGATTTTGTTCTCTAAGTCTACAGGTCTATTTTTCAACAAATACGTTTTGAGCAACTACTAAGTGTCAGGCTCTCTTCCAGATGGCAAAGAAAAGAAGGCAGAAATACTTGCTCTTTTGGGACTGACATTCCAGATCAGGGGGTTTGCAAACTGTGGCCCAAACGTCAGAACTGGCCTGACATGTTTTTGCACAGATTATAAACCAAGAATGGTTATTACATTTTGAAATGATTGAAAAAAAATGTTTTCTAGAGGATTTTATGTTTTAAAAACTTGTATGCACTTTATTACCTTTGAAAGTCTGAAATGCTTGAATTCGGGAACACATGCAATCTCCAGGTTTGCAAATAGAGGACTGAGGACCTGTGGCATAGAATCATAGAAAGATTGAAGGCAAGAGGAGAAGAGGGCAGCAGAGGTTGAGATGGTTGGATGGCATCACCAACTCAATGGACGTGAACTTGGCCGAACTCTGGGAGATGGTGAGGGACAGGGAGGCCTGGCATGCTTCAGTCCATGGGGTCGCAAAGAGTTGGACACGACTGAACAACTTAACAACACTAAGAAAGCATAGAATTATGAGTAAATGTTCAAGTTGGAAAATGGGTGCGTGCTCAGTGGTCAGTCATGTCCAAATGTTTGTGACCTCATAGACTGTAGCCCAAAAGGCTACTCTGTCCATGGGATTTTCTAGGCAAGAATACCGCAATGGGTTGCTACTTCCTACTCCAGGTATCTAGGATTTTTTTTTAATGTGTAAAGTTTTTTTGATATATTTATTTTACTGTGCCGGCTGTTAGTGCACATGTGGGATCTTTAGTTGCAACGTGTGAACTTTTAGTTGAGGCATGTGGGTTCAAGTTCCATGACCAGGGATCAAACCCGGGTCCACTGGATTGGGAGCATGGGGTCCCAGCCACTGGACCACCAGGGTGGTGGTCCCTTAAATGGTGGAAAATTTTAAAAAGTATTGTGACATATGGAAACTACGTGGAATTCAATGTTCAGTGTCCGTAAGTTAGGTTTTATCATCACACAGCCACGCCCACTTGTTCTTGTATCATCTGTAGCCGTCACAACAGACATCACAGGGCCTGCCGAGCTGAAAACGGTTATTCTCAGGTCCTTTATGGAGTACGTTTGTTGGCCCCTCTTCTAGAATCTTGCTGTTCACAAGGCGATCTCTGGACGGCAGCATCAGTACCACCTGGGTGCCTGTTGGAACTCTCGAGCTCCTGAACCAGAGTCTGCAGTTTAACAAGATTCCCTGGGGATCCGTGTGCCTGTTAAAGTATGAGGCATGCTGCCCTAAACTGATGCACATAAAATGCTAAGCACAGGACTTGGCCCAGTGGTTGAGAATCCACCTGCCAGTGCAGGGGACACAGGTTCAATCCCTGGTCTGCGAAGACCCCACGTGCCTTGGGGCAACTAAACCCGTGCCCCACAACTACTGAGCCTGCATTCTTGAGCCCGAGAGACACAATTACTGAAGCCTGTGCTCCTGGAGCTCGTGCTCTGCAACAAGAGAAGCCACCACAATGAGAAGCCCGAACCCTGCAACTGAAGACCAGCCCCGTTCACTGTGACCAGAGAAAGTCCACATGCAGTGACGAAGACCCAGCACAGCCAAGAGTACATAAGTACAGTATTTAAAAAATGATAAGCACAGGGCCATTTAGTATATGCTCAATAGATCTCTGCTGCGGTAGGTTGATTACCGTCGTAATTCCCAGAACCTGTGGCTATGTCAATTACACGGTCAAAGGGGTGTTGCAGACTTGGTGAAGGGTCTCTAGATGAGGAAGTACACCTGGGTTGTATAAAGCTGGCTTAAAACTCAACATTCAGAAAACTAAGATCATGGCATCTGGTTTCATCACTTCATGGCAAATAAATGGGGAAACAACAGAAACAGAGACTTTATTTTTGGGGGGCTCCAGAATCACTGCAGATGGTGACTGTAGCCATGAAATTAAAAGACGCTTTTGCTTTGGAAGAAAAACTATGACCAACCTAGACAGCATATTAAAAAGCAGAGACATTACTTTGCCAACAAAAGTCCATCTAGTCAAAGCTATGGTTTTTCTAGTGGTCACATATGGATGTGAGAGTATAAAGAAAGCTGAGCGCTGAAGAATTGATGCTTTTGAACTGTGGTGTTGGAGAACTCTTGAGAGTCCCTCGGACAGCAAGGAGATCCAACCATCTCCATCCTAAAGGAAATCAGTCCTGAATATACATTGGAAGGACTGACGCTGAAGCTGAAACTTCAGTACTTTAGCCAGCTGATGCAAAGAACCGACTCATTGGAAAACACCCTGTTGCTGGCAAAGATTGAAGGCAGGAGGAGAAGGGGAGAACAGAGGATGAGATGATTGGATGGCATCCCCGACTTGATGGACATGAATTTGAGCAAACTCCGGGAGTTGGTGATGGATAGGGACGCCTGGCGTGCTGCAGCCCACGGGGTCACAAAGAGTCGGACGTGACTGAGCGACTGAACTGAACTGTTGCAGCAGCGATGGGAACACGCGAGAACTACTTTCACTGCTGTAAGTTTTGTCGATGTTACTTGCTGAGTGCTGGCTCAGCCGTCCGCCCACTGAGTTGTTTCAGGCAAAGTTTTGTTTTTTTTTTTTTCCGGCTGCTCTGGGTCTTTGTTGGGGTCCGTGGGTTTCTCTAGTTGTGGCACGTCAGGTAAAGGATCGAATCTCTCTGATCCTCAGTTTCCTGCTCCACGGAATGGAGAACATGCTTTTCCTTGCTCAGGGTATGGCGGAGCATCCATGAGAAGATGTGTGTGAAGGGCCCACAGTGTGGGTGGCCGTAATTATTGACCTTGGTGGCTGGAGACCGGCTCTGGGTGACACCCCCTACCCAGTGGGGACTCATGATGGGGCCTCCCTCCTACAGCAGTGAACCGAGACCCCGAGTGTAACTCCGGGTGGGCCTCACTAAGGAGAATGCAGATGTGTTGGTGGATGTTTAAATGGGCGAGTGTGGAGTCGGATCTCTAGACTGGGGGTAGGGGCGCTCGGAGGTGATGGCTCTCGGTGCAGCCTGGCTAGGAGGTGGGGGAGGTGGTTAGTATTTCCTTTTCTGCTCTTGTTTTTCTCTGAAGGGAGTATCGGTGTCTCTCTACTTTTCTCTGTAGCTGCTGCGGACCCACTGGAATTGGCGGAGGGGAGACAGGGGTTCCTGCCTTCCTAGGGCTGGAGCTCACGCTGGCTCCCTGCGGAGGGGGAAAGGGCCACTGAGCCCAGGAGAAGCCCAGCCTCCCAACTTTAGGTCTGCCCTGCACTGAGGCCCTGGCTCCTCTGGGCCTAGTGGGGAGCCAGCACCCCAAAGGCCTGCCCACGGAACCCTGCTTTTTAACCAGCTCTCTCAGGCTTTGCTGCTCTGGGTCCTGGGTTCAGTCCCCCTGGTCCGTTTATTCTATTGGATTGGACCTCTCTTGTCTCTGGAGGGGGGAGTCCCTGAAAAGCAAGGGTCTGTTAGAGTCTGTGCTGGGGGCCTGGCATGCAGAGAACTTGCTGGACCAGCGAAGGAATGACTGACAGAGCTGAAACTGGCAGAAATAGGCAGGAACCCTGCCAGCCCCCAGGAAAAGCTAGGTGACCAGGTGTTCCCCCAGAATCTGAGTCACTGAAGTGGCTCTGAAGCTTTGAGGACTGGAGGCAGCATTATCCTGAAGGCCTACTGTGTGCTGGGCCTGGAGTGGGGTGCTGGCTTTTCTGCTTCCCAGTGAACATGGGGGGGGTTGGGGGTGTCAGTTCCCTACATGTTCCGGACACAAGGCTCAGAGAGGTGACAGTCTGATGCCGGCTAAGCCCTGGAAGATGTTCTGTGGGAAATAAGGGCTTTTCTTAAAGGTTTTGTAGTTTTACTTCTGTTGCTACTTTCCCCCTAACTTTTCGTTATGAAACATCTCAAATGTATTGCGATAACATTTGTATTGCATTACAAAAAATGTTGTATTACGTTTGTATGTAAATGTATTGTTATAACATTGTTTTGTTAGTTTACTAAACCTGATTGATCACATATCTATCCATTCCTCTGGTTGGATGGCATCATCATGGACTCAGTGCACTTGAGTTTGAGCAAACTCTGGGAGATGGTGAAGGACAGGGAAGCCTGGTGTGCTGCAGTCCATGGGGTCGCAAAGAGTCAGACATGATTGAGTGACTGAACAAGAACAAAATCCATTCCTCTAAGCATTCATCCATTCAGCCTGTTTGGGGTGCATGGTTTTTACTTTTTATTAGGAGAATTTTCACCGTATACATAGTAGGGAGGATAGCACGGCAGACTCCAGTGTGCCCAGTTTCAGCGTCTTTGCATTTGGCCTGTCTTGTTTCTCTCTTCTTCCCTGTCCCTGTTTTGTTTTTTTTTTTTTTTTTTTTTTTTTGAGGTGGGGAGAACACGTATCCTTTTACTTGTAAATCTTTAGATGGAGAGTCCTCTAGTTATCTCTGCAGTCATGGGCTCTAAGAACCCTCCAGCCTGGTGGGCGGGGGCTGCACTGATGGGCTCAGACTGAGTGTGGAATAAGGAGAGACGCAGGGAGCCAGGCCCCAGCGGGTCAGGCATGAACACCCCACCCTGAGGGCCTCCTCTGAACCTGCCCCGCAAGTCCAGGCCTTGGACAGTGTGCACGCGGAAACTCGGCCACACTGCAGGTTGGATTGGAGGTCTTCCCACTCTCCCTCCCCACCTCCCTCTCTTGGTGGCTGTATTCGGGGCACGGGATGCCCCCTGAGTGACAGGCAGGTGGCTCCTGGGTCTCAGTAATTTTTTTTTTTTAAACTTTTAATTGGAGGATGATTGCCTACAAGGTTGTGTTAGTTTTGCCGTACCACAACAGGAGTCAGCTATCGGTATCCACATGTATCCTCCCTCTTGAACCTCCATCCCCCCCCATTAGATTGTCACAGAGCACCGCGTGGGTCTCAATATTATTGACGAGGCACTTTTTTGGAAATTCATATACAAAATTAGCTATTTGAAAGTAAACAGTTCAGCTACCTCTATCTAGTTCCTGACTTTTTAAAAAATCACCCCCGCCCCCAAAAATAACCCTGTACCCATTAAGCTCCCCAAGGCCCTGGCAACTACTACCTGTTTTCTGTCTCTTTGGATGGACCCGTTCTGGGTATTTCATGGAAATGGGGTTATGCGACGTGTTCCATGTGTCGGGCTGCTTCCTCTTTGCATCACATTTTCAGGCTTTATCCTCGTCATAGTCTGTGTCAGGGTCTCATCCCCGACCAGCATCCTTTCCCGTGGCCCCTTGGGCAAATATTCTTCCAGGGGCGTCCCCGGAAGCAGGGTTGCTGGGCCACAGCAGTGCATTCTGGCCACCCCCTCCCTGCCACCCTCCTGAAGGTCTGTCTGTACTACTTAGCATTGAAAGATCATTTCCCAGCACCAAGGTCAGACTCATTATTAACAAATGTTTTCATTTGGGCCAATCTTAGGAGGAAAAAAAAAAAACGCATCTTGTTATTTCAGTTTGCCTTTTCTGATTGCTGGTATGGGTGAGCGTCTTTAGGAGATTTTCCTCTGTAATAGTGGAATTCTAGGTGCCTGCCATAGATGGATAAGGCAGCTGAGATGGTCTGGGAAGTGGAGACCTTTTGGATACCCTCAAATCTCACTGAGGGAGCAATTGCTAGGGTGACCATAAAGCCCTGGGTTGTCCAGGACTGTTCTGGTTTTAGCACTGAAATTGCCATGTTCCACAAATCCCCAAGTTCCAGACAAATGGGATGGATGATCATCTCCATGACTTCCTGTTGCCCCTGAACTTGGACCCTGGACTCTGGGAGGAACAGTGACACAGGGAGCTGGGGAGCTCCTGTTTTGCTAGGGGTGGGGAGTGGAGGGAGAGGAGATCAAACCAGTCAGTCCTAAAGGAAATCAGCCCTGAATCTTCACTGGAAGGACTGCTGCTGAAGGTCCAATATTTTGGCCACCTGATGTGAAGAGCTGACTCATTGGAAAAGATCCTGATGCTAGGAAAGATTGAAGGCAGCAGGAAAAAGGGGGTGACAGAGGATGAGATGGTGGGCTGGCATCACGGACTCAATGGACGTGATCTTGAGCAAACTCTGGGAGATGGTGCAGGACAGGGGAAGCCTGGCGTGCTGCAGTTCATGGGATCGCAGAGAGTCAGAGACTTAGTGACTGAATACCAAGAAAAGCGGGGAGGAGGAGGAGATGGCTCAGGTGTGCACTGCCTGTTCTGGAATCCTCTAGCAGCGATGTTTTGCACCTAGGGCCAGTGCTGACCTGCCTGGCCGGGGCCTGGCGGCTGAGACAGACGTCTGGGAACAAGGGTTCTGATCCACCCGCCCTGCCTGCTGCTGCCTGGCTCACAGAGCTTTTGGGAGACAGACAGCCTGGCTTCTCACCACTTGCCCACGACCCCCTCTCCCCTCCACTTGTGCCTTAAGTGCCGCTCCCTCTGGAACCCCCTTCCAAGGGCAAAGATGACATCACCCTCCCAGGTCAGGTCAGAAGGCAGCTGCTTAGCTGTCTGAGAGACAGGGCCTGCCCCGTGTGTAGAGGCCTGGGGGTGGGCCAGGTTCCTGCCGGCCCAGAAGGACAGCCCTAGTAGAGAAGTGGAGTGAGGTGGGATGAACGCCAGAGGCTCGCTTTTTTAAAATTTAATTTTATCAAAGTGTAGTTGATTTACAGTGTTGTGTTCGTTTCTGGTCTATAGCAAAGTGATTCGGTTTTATATATGTATAATATATATATTTTTTCCATTATGATTTATTACAGGATATGGAATATAGCTCCCTATGCTATCCATATATAGTAGGACCTTGTCTATTTGTTTTATATATGGTCGTTGATATGCACTAATCCCAAACTCCTAATTCACCCCTCCCCCTCCCCCCTTGGGTAACCATAAGGTTTTCTAAGTTTGTGAGTCTGTTTCTATTTTGCAAAGAAGCTCACTTGTATCATAGTTTCGATTCCACACATAAGTGATATCATGGTCTTTGGCTTTCTCTGTCTGACTTCACTTAGTATGATAATCTCTCCATCCATCCATATTCCCACAAATGACACCTGATTCTCTTTTCTGGCTGGGTCATATTGCAATGTATGTATATGAGAGTGTGCACACACACCACATCTTCTTTACCCATTCATCCACCAGTGGGCTTCAGGTTGCTTCCATGTCTTGGCTATTGTGACTAGTGCTGCTGTGGACATTAGGAGGCGTGTATCTTTCCCAGTTAGAGTTTCTCTGGACATACGCCCAGGAGTGGGATTCCTGGATCGTATGGCAACTCAAGATTTTTAAGGAACCTCCATACTGTTTTCCACAGTGCTGCACCAATTTCCATTCCCATCAACAGTGTAGGAAGGTTCCTTTTCCTCCACGCCCTCTCGAGGATTTATTATGTGTAGACTTGCATGACAGGCTCACTTTTTTGATCTGTCTTTCCATTTGTCCATCTGTCCAAGAGGCATCATTTCCCTGACTTTAATGGCCCATCTGAGACAAGATCTTGAAGATAAGGCAGGATGACTGGGCGGTGTGTGTGCCACTCGGGGGGAGGGAGGAATGTGAACTGTTTGCCCCCAAACAAACTCCCAAATCAGCAGGCCTGGGGGAGGGGCAGACGGCCAAACCGGAACTGAGCTAGGAGGTGGAGGATTTGGGGAGCGGCCGTCTCTGGGGATGTCAGCTACAGATGTCAGTTTAAATATCCTTGTCTGGGGAGTATGGGGAATCTTAGACAAGGGCCGAGTCTTACTATGTACCCTCCTATTCCTTGTGCTTATCACAGGACATGCTGTATTGTAGGGGCTCAGCAAATCATTTCTAGACGGATGTATATAAGAATGGGACTAACACATCATGTGATCCTGGGCAAGTCACTTCTCCCCTCTGGGTCTGTTTCATCCTTTGTAGGAGGAACAGTGGGGGGTTCCCTAATTTTCCTAAAGTCCATTATCTTGAGCTGACCCCTCCTACCCCAGCCCATTCTTGGTCTTTGGCCTGCGGAGGCCCCCAAGTGGATTGTGGGCATCCCCCTAGCCTTTAGGGGATGGCATGGCAGTTGCTGCATCTGGCCTCAGGGCATGCTGCCTGTGGGGGGCAGGGGGTCACTGGACCAGCCCTGCGCTCCAGAGAGCTCAGCGCCTCCCCAAGAGGGAGCGCTCACGATGCTGCCTGGCCCCAGCACCACTCCCTGAACGGCTGGAATAAAATCGAAAATCCTGACTGTAGCTGACCCTGCTGAATCTCTAACCCCTCGACCCCTAGCCCCTCAGTTCTCTCCTGCCTCAGGGCTGCTGCAATGCTCTTCCACTGCCTAGAGTCCCCTCCTCCAATCTTCCTTTCGCTGCATCCGCTTCACACTGCAGACCTTCACTCAGATTCCAATTTTTCAGTCTTCCCCTGAGAACCCCCCCATTATTCTCCATTCAAGAACCCTGTTCTTTTTCTTCATAAGATTATTACAGCTACCTTTTATTTGCTCACTTTCTTTTGGGGACAGGGCTGGGTCTGTCTTGTTCCCTATGGTAGCTGGCATAGAGGAGATGCTCTGTAAGTGTGTGTTGAATGAATACATGAACGAGGACCATACCAGTCTTCACTCCCATATCCCCTGTCTCCCAAGTCCTATATCCACGTTTCTGACTTCCTGAGGATTTGATTGATGCTGGGGCACAGCGATAAACCTTTTATGTAGCAACCCAATGAGAAAGGCATTCCTAGTTCCCATACTTGACAGATGTGATAGCCGAGGCTCAGAGAGGTGAGGCCACAGGCCCCAGGTCACAGAGCACGGAGGATCCGATTGTAAGCGCTCCAGCCTCCAAGGCCCATGCTCTGAATCTCCACCCAGCCATCCTGAGGTGGGTCCCATCCTGGCCCCCAGCCCTCTGCAGAAAGAAGCAGGTGCTGGAGAATTCCATGGGGCCCCGGATGTCCCACCTGGACAGTGGCCTCGCTCGGGGTGGATCAGCCTCTGGGCTGTGTCCTGCTGTTCTTCACTGCTTCCCAAATTAGTTCCACGTTCAGCCCGGGGCCTGTGGTTTCCACTTGTTTTCTGTAACTGGAGCTTCCCCGGCGCTTGGCACCGAGATCCAGAACTCAGCATCGGCTCAGCTTCCCGATTTTCTTGGATGTTGAGATGATGTCAGATGATATCACTGGCAGAGAAAAGCCCAGCAAGGGGGTCAGTAGGCAGATCACCCCCACCCCCGCCCCTTACTCAGGTAGGAAGAAGCACCTCGGCATCGGCAGAGCCTCTTTGGCTCGTTTCGTCCTGGCAACAGATGATGGAAATTGAGAGCTCAGAGTGGTTGGGTGATTTGCCCAGGGTCACACAGTAAATGAGAAGCAGTGGGCAGTCTGTACAAAACATCCAAGCACTTCCTTCCAGATGCTCTTCAGGCAGTGGACAGAACTGGAATGAGGGGACCCGGAGTGGTGAAAACCCAGACCTTGCCTGCTCAGGGCTCTAACTTGAGCAGAAAATGACCGGAATGAGTGCAAACAGTGATCAAAGCAATACCCGCCAACATGAGACAATATGTATTTTTAGACAGTGAGTGAGTCAGCCCTTGATGATTCACAGGCCTGGCTGGGCTTGCAGGGCAGCCCCAGGCCGCCAAGGGCAGGGCAGGAGATCAGCCACACCAGGAACAGGGAGGCTAGAGGGGGCTGAGGGCCACATCGAGGGGCCCCTCCTCCTTGTCATCTGTTCTGTGAAAGGTTGTCTTCTTTGCAAAAGTGCTTGGAAAGAGCTCACGTTAACAGAACTAGAAGGTGACATTAGGAGGCAGTTTCGTGTCACTTTCTAGCCCTCCATGCTGGGGTAGGTGCTCGGGAGAAAGCGGCAGAGAACAAAACTGACGAAGCCTGGAACTCCTGCAACTTCTTCATGGGCCATCCAGTCTCTGTCATAGCAGTTCAGCTCTGCTTGTTATTTTTTAAGGGAAAAAGACATTTCATTGAGATTTTGCTACATAAATAGCTACAAAAAGCTGGTAGGACTGACAGGAACAGCTGCCAGCACTCTCTGCACAGGTCACTAAGGGACCCGTGGGCAGGCAGATTGGGAGGGAGCCTGGTCATGACCAGAGTGGGAGAGGGTGCCCTGGATGCTACTTGGCACAAAGAGTCTGCTACAAGAAAGTGGGAGGGGCTGGCAGTAGGCAATATGTAAATGAATGGGTGTGGCTCTGTGCCCATAAAGCTTTATTTATAAAAGCCGGAAGTGAGCCAGTGTTGTCCTGGAGGCCATAATTTGCTGAGCCCTGTTCTCGAAGATACCTCCATACACCCCTGGCTCCCCTTATTTGCCCTCCACTGACTAATGGGGCTTTCCAGGTGGTGCAGTAGTAAAGAATCCACCTGCAACCCAGGAGGCACAGAGACTTGGGTTCAAGCCCTGGGTCAGAAAGATCCCCTGGAGAGGGAAATGGCAACCCACTCCAGTATTCTTGCCTGGAAGAATCCCATGGACGGAGGAGCCTGGCGGGCTGCAGTGCATGGGGTCTCAAAGAGTCAGACAGGACTGAGCACAAAACAGCAACAACAACAGCGTGACTAACAGACCCCTCCCCGCTGTGACTCACCTGAAACCTGGTCTCCTCCCGGGTAGCTTGCTAGTTCTGCAGGTGAAAATGGCCACAGTGCTCTACTTTGAGTTAGAAAGTATTCTTGGCTGGCTTCACAAGCCCCCGACACACAGAATTTATGGACATACGGGACTGTGCTCTCCTGGGTGGCAACATCCATGTGTCACTCTGTCCAGCCTAGTGCTTGTGCCGAGGCCGGGGGTAGAAAAGCCTTTACAGAATGGAGACCCCCCAAGGCCGTGCCCAGTCCCATCTGTCTTCTGAAGTGAGAAGCTGGCAACAAATAAAAGAGAAGAGAGGTATGCAACAGACCAGGACCCTTTCTTGGTCTCTGTCCCCCAGGGAGTCTGGGCAGCCCTAATGTCCCTCCCCAGCCCGAGTTCATACGACAAGTCCAGCAGGAGAGAGATGAGGGGCCATGGGACTGGAACCCCAGTCCTGTGTGTTGTGGGCACACAGGTTTCTCATCTGCAAATTGGATGGAGACAAGGCCCACCTCCCTGAGCTTGCTCAGAGGTGCACGACTTGGCCTCTAAAATTCAAGGTGAAATGTCCCACCTATTAATTATATGTATGTGGGTGTATATATTCTTGGACAGACAGTCTCCAATATACAGTGGTTCTACGTATGATGGTTCAACTTAAATTTTTTACTTTTTAAAAAAAATTTATTTTGGGCTGCTCTAGATCTTTGTTGCTGTGCGTGGGCTTTCTCTAGGTGTGGCAAGCAGGGGCCACTCTCTAGTTGTGGTGCCAGGCTTCTCACTGCTGTGGCTTCCCTTGTTACGGAGCACAGACTCGAGAGGGCAGGCTCAGTGGCCACTCGGCATGTGGAATCTTCCTGCAGCAGGGGTTGAACCCGCGTCCCCTGCATTGGCAGGTGGATTCCTAACCACTGGCCCCATTTTTTGCTTTAAACAGTGTGAAAGCCCTGTGCCTTAAGTAAAGACCCAACTTCCAATTCTGAATTTTGATCTTTTCCTGGACGAGCTCCTGCCTTGTGATGCTGGGCGGTGGAAGCCATGCGATCGCAAGGGTGAATGACCAGTGCCCTTACTGTTATTCTGTACTTCACTTTCAGTGCTGTATTCAATACATTACAGGAGTCACACAACTTGACTATAAAGTGGGCTCCGTTAGGTGCTTTGGCCCAGCCGTGGGCTAAGGTAAGTGTTCCGAGCATGTTCAAGGTGGGTAAGGCTCAACTCTGATGTTTGGAAGATCAGGTTATTAAGTATGTTTTCCATTTATATTTTCAATTTATGTTGGATATTTTGAGATGTAATCCCATGGTAAGTCGAGGAAGATCTGTGTGTGTATATATATGCAGAGAAGGCAATGGCACCCCACTCCAGTACTCTTGCTTGGAGAATCCCATGGACGGAGGAGCCTGGTAGGCTGCAGTCCATGGGGTTGCGAAGAGTCGGACATGACTGAATGACTTCATTTTCACTTTTCACTTTCATGCATTGGAGAAGGAAGTGGCAACCCACTCCAGTGTTCTTGCTTGGAGAATCCCAGGGACCGGGAAGCCTGGTGGGCTGTCGTCTATGGGGTTGCACAGAGAATATATATATGTGTCCATAAATAAGGGATATACATAAAATCTCTCTCAGGAAGATACATGTCTTAGTAGCACCGCTGTGCTCAGTCATTGCCCCAAAGCAGCCTCTGGAAAGATGAGCTGCTCTTTCTACAGCTGAAAATCTATAACATTATTGAGAACTTGTTTTGTTCTGAACTAAGCCCTTCAAGAGAAAGTGAAGTGAAAGTGAAAGTCGCTTAGTCGTGTCCGACTCTTTGCAACCCCATGGACTATACAGTCCATGGAATTCTCCAGGCCAGAGTACTGGAGTGGGTAGCCTTTCCCTTCTCCAGGGAATCTTCCCAACCCAGGGATTGAACCCAGGTCTCCCGCATTGCAAGCGGATTTCCTACCAGCTGAGCCAGAAGGTTTTATTTAATTTATTCCTCAGTCATGTGAGTTTGGTACTGTTCTTTCTGCCATGTTATAGATAAGGTCCAGAGAGGTTCAGTAAATTGCCCAAGGTCACACAGCCAGTAAGAAGGATGCACACCTGGGCAGTTGGACCCTGTGTAAACAGCACCCCTCACCCAGGGCCTAGCAAAGAGTGGGAGTAATTACTAACTGGTGTGTTTTGTCCAGAAGTTGGACCCAGGCCTGGCTGGATGCAAAATGAACTGTACTATGAGAAGTGAATGCATTATTATGTCCAAGAAAATTAGCAGAATTTCAATAGCTTCCAGTATCCAGTCTACAGTCAGATATTCTCAGTTGTCTCAATCTGTAAAAATATATTTTATAGCTGCTTAAAAAAAATCATTTTTGGTTGCATTGGTTCTCAGCTGCGGCTTGCAGGATCCACAATGCACCATGAGGGGTCTTTCGTTGAGTGCGTGGGGGCTTCTCTACTTGTGGTTCTCAGGCTCCAGAGCACAGGCTCAGCAGGTACAGTACATGGGCCCTATCGTTGTGTGGCATGTGAGATCCCAGTTCCGGAACCAAGGATCAAACTTGTGTCCCCTCCATTGCAAGGCAGATTCTTAACCACTGCACCACCAGGGAAGTCCCTTCATAGCTGCTTCTTTAAAACCAGGATTCTTTTTTTTTTTTTTTTTTAAACTTTACATAACTGTATTAGTTTTGCCAAATATCAAAATGAATCCGCCACAGGTATACATGTGTTCCCCATCCTGAACCCTCCTCCCTCCTCCCTCCCCATTCCATCCCTCTGGGTCGTCCCAGTGCACCAGGCCCAAGCATCCATAAAACCAGGATTCTATCCCACCCAGTTCATACCTCACATTTGGTTATGTCTTTTCAATCTTTGCGACTATAGCCCTCCAGGCTCCTATGTCCATGGAAACTTCCAGGCAAGAATACTGGAGCGGGTTGCTATTTCCTACTCCAGGCAGTCTTTTAATCTTCTACTGTTTTCATCCTGCCATCTTTCTTTCCCCCATGACTTTGACTTTTAGAAGAATCTAGATCTTTCATCTTACGAAAGTGTTAGTCGCTCAGTCATGTCCGACTCTTTGTAACCCTATGGACTGTAGCCCACCAGGCTCCTCTGTCCATGGAATTCTCTGGGAAAGAATACTGGAGTTGGTAGCCATTTCCTTCTCCAGGGGATCTTCCCAAGCCAGGGGTTGAACTCACGTTTCCTGCATTGCAGGCAGATTCTGAGCCACCAGAGAATCCCATCATTATCACCTTATGCTGCTGCTGCTGCTAAGTCACTTCAGTCATGTCTGACTCTGTGTGACCCCATAGATGGCAGCCCACCAGGCTCCCCCATCCCTGGGATTCTCCAGGCAAGAACACTGGAGTGGGTTGCCATTTCCTTCTCCAGTGCATGAAAGTGAAGAGTGAAAGTGAAGTCGCTCAGTCGTGTCCGACTCTTTGCGACCCTGTGGACTGCAGCCTACCAGGCTCCTCTGTCCATGGGATTTTCCAGGCAAGAGTACTGGAGTGGGGTGCCATTGCCTTCTCTGCATCATCACCTTATAGATGCTCTCAAATTCATATTGTCTAATGATGTGGTCCTGAGGGGCTTCATGCTCCTCTGTCTCCTGTATGTCCTGTCACCTGGAAGACTTAAGCCTAGAGGCTTAACTAGATTCTGATGCAACTGGTTAAGCAAGAATACCCCATGGGTGACGTTTCATTGCATCATAGTGGGGAGCTCATACCAGCTGTTTATATATCACTCAGTGATGCTGAGTTTATTTCTTAATTTTGGTGTTGCCTGCTTGGTTTCTCCATTTTACACTGCATTGTCCCTTGTGCAATAAGCAGCCCATGGGGTGATGATATCTTGGCACTGGGAGAGTATGCTGTCCCCAAATAGCCTTTCACCCAGGGCTTCCACAGCCAGCAGAGATCCTTGCCTGATTATGAATTGGTTACCACATTGGAGTCTGCAAAGTTTATTTTTCTGTCTTTCTTTCTGTGTTTTTAGCTGCTGCTGCTAAGTTGCTTCAGTCATGTCCGACTCTGTGCGACCCCATAGACGGCAGCCCACCAGGCTCCCCTGTCCCTGGGATTCTCCAGGCAAGAGCACTGGAGTGGGTTGCCATTTCCTTCTCCAATGCATGAAAGTGAAAAGTGAAAGGGAAGTCACTCAGTCGTGTCCGACTCTTAGCGACCCCATGGACTGCAGCGTATCAGACTCCTCCATCCATGGGATTTTCCAGGCAAGAGTACTGGAGTGGGGTGCCATTGCCTTCTCCAGTGTTTTAGCTAGTGTTCTTCTATTTGCTTGCTTGCGTGCATGCTCAGTTGTGTCTGACTCTTTATGACCCCATGGACTGTAGCCCACCAGGCTCTTCTGTCCATAGGATTTTCCAGGCAAGAATACTGGAGTGGGTTGCCATTTACTACTCCAAGGGATCTTCCCAACACAGGGATCGAACTCGTGTTTCCTGCGTCTCTTAACATCTCCCATCTCCTGCATTGGCAGGTGGATCCTTTACCACTGCACCACCTGAGAAGCCTGGTGTTCTTCTATGGGAAGAGCTTTCCCCCACTTTTATTTTTTCAAGTACCGTCAATTTCCATTATTCGTGGTAGTTAGGTTCTGTGGGGTCACCTCAAAGCCTGGACCATCGCTCTTAGAGGAAATACAGGATTAGCTTCCTGAGAGTCTTGGGTCACAATCTTTTGGTCAACCAACCACTGTGAAACTTTGTTTTGTGTGTGTTTCTGTTTAAAGTCTTTTTATTCAATATGTGTTGTTGATTTGTTAACATTGAGCTCATGACCAAAAGTGCTGAAACTCAAACCTGGATGAAGCTTATCTCATGCACATTTTCTCTGCAACACACGTCTTAGCCTCTTTTTGGGCTTGGGAGTACTACACAGCACTTTACTATGCCTGGGGCTGTTTTCAGCAGCCAAATCACTGACAAAAACCACAAAAATGCGAAGTGGGGGTAAAAACCCTGGCACTCAGACCACAAAAAGGACTTTTGTTTATGGTCTGAGAGCTGAAACAAGGTAGGCAGGGTGTTGCCTTGTTCAACCTTACGTGTGAATATCCATGTCGAATGAATCTTTTTTTTTTTTTTTAACCACTTGGTACATGTCCAAGAAAGACGGTGACTGTTGCTGGATGAGTGAGTGTTGATTTGAGGATTACAAATAAAGTTTAGTGAGCAGACAAACTTGCAAATATTGAATCTGTGAATGACGAGGATACACACGGTATCAGTGTGGATGCAGAGATATTTATTTATTGAATACCTTGCCGTTCATTATAGTCAGTATTCGTCTCAAAGTTAAGAAGTCTCAGTTTAGCCAAGGGGAGTCCCTTCAAGCTGGCTTTTGTGACCTTTGGTATGATTCTTTTTGTCTTTGGTAGCTTTCTTGCTTTTTGGTACAAGATATAGTAAGGCCATGTGGAATCAGCCATTTCTCCAAAGAGCCTCAGTTAAGAAGAAATGATGTTTAGAAACCACGACCTGAGTATTAGGTGTGCTCATTGTTACTGGGGTGTCCGTGCTCCTAGACCATTTCAGAAAATATATTTGTATATAAAAATCATGTACACATTTGTTGTTCATTCACTCAGTTGTGTCTGACTCTTTGCAACCCCATGGACTACGGCACACCAGGCTTCCCTGTTCTTCATTATCTGTGGGAGTTTGCTCAAACTCATGTCCATTGAGTCGATAATGCCATCCAACCAACATCCTCTGTTGACCTCTTCTCCTCCTGCCTTCAGTCTTTCCAAGCACCAGGCTCTTTTCCAATGAGTTGGCTCTTCGCATCAGGTGGTCAAAGTATTAGAGCTTCAGCCTCAGCATGTACACGTATTGATACATGAATGTGTGTGTGTTAATTGCTCAGTTGTGTCTGACTCTTTGTGACCCCATGGACTGTAGGCTGCCAGGCTACTCTGTCCATGGAATTCTCCGGGCAAGAATACTGGAGTGGGTTGCCACTTCCTTCTCCAGGGGATCTTCCAAACCCAGGGATTGAACCCAGGTTGCCTGCATTGCAGGCGGATGCTTTAACATCTGTGCTACTAGGGAAGCCTGATACCTAAATATGTATTGATATTTCAGATTCAGATTTCACATATCAGAAAGAGTATTTTCTGAATTACTTTTTTATTGTGATAAAATATATATTTGGCTGTGCTGGATCTTACAGCACTCAGAATCTTTTAGTTGCGATACATGAGATCTAGTTCCCTGACCAGGGATCAAACCCTGGTCCCCTTTATTGGGAGCCTGCAGACTACAGGCGAGTCCCATGTGGGCAAGTATTTATAGCAAAATTTGCATCTTAACCGTTTTTTGCAACTGTCACCCACCATCCCTCATCTCGGAACTTTTCATCATCCTAAACTGAAATTCTGTACCCATTAAACAATAACTCCCCATTACCTTCACTGCCCGGCACCTCATAACCAGCATTCTACTTTCTATGAATGTGACTATTCTGGGTACTTCATATAAGGGGAATCATATAATATCTGTCCTTTTGTGTTGGCTTCTTTCAATTAACATAATCTTTTCAAATCTCACCCTTGTTATACCATGTGTCAGAGTTTCCTCCCTTTTCAAGGCAGAACACTGTTCCAGTATACGTTTATGCCGTATTTGGTTTATCCATTGCTCCATTTATGGAGATTTGGTTTGTTTACACCTCTTGGCTGTTGAGAGTCGTGCTGCTGTGGACATGGGTGGACAAATTCCTATTCATCCTAACAGTTTTTACGTTATATTTGTATTTCTTTTCTCTTACACTGAAAATCTAGACTTCTAATATCCGTGTTTACTTTTTGCTTTATCCTACAATAGGTGTAGAATCGTTTCAAAATTGTAATAGTGGAAACTTCTAAAAATAAACAGTGGACAAAAGCAGATTGGTGGGGGCAGAGGATGAGGAGTGACCGCTTAGTGGTCTGAGGGTTTTACTTTGAGGTGACGAAAATGTTTTAGAATACTAATAGCAATAGTCACACAACATCGCAAATACTGAATGTCACTGAATTGTAACCTTTAAAATGGTTAATTTTATGTATTCTAAATTTCATTTCAGGTTTTTAAAAAACATTACTGGATGCTAGCTAAGATTCCTTTGCGTTTCTTTTCATCCTTATACTGTGTCACTGTGAGGAAATATAGTCTGATCGCTGTATTCAAAAGCTCTGAGAAGCACTTTTCTCATTGTGATTCTGTTATCAATTTGTTACACGCGTAGGTTCATTTGTTTCTATTTTGTTTTCACATTTGGTGTTTTTGCTTTCTTTTTAATTTCATTTCTGGAATATAAAACAATATATGAATGGAGCAAAGTTCAAAAGCCCACTCCCCTCCGGGACCCCTCGTCTCTAATCCCAACCAGCTCCCTTTGAGGGACTGTTTTTATGCGTTTCTGTTCATTTTCCTTTCTTTTTGCAAAACTGAACATAATAGGTAGATACAGATATTCCTAGAGAAGGAAATGGCAGCCCACTTCAATATTCTTGCTTGGGAAATCCCATGGACTGAGGAGCCTGGCGGGCTACAGTCCATGGGGTCACAAAAGAGTCAGACATAACTTAGCAACTAAACTACAAACAATAGATATTCTTACTTCTTCTCGTCCAACACAAAAAGTAGGGTATTATGTTCACCATTACATGCTTTATTTCTCCCACTTAAAATTATAAGAAACAATAACATTTTATCAAATTAGTGAATAGTTTTTCTCAAGTTTGTAGGTTGCCTTTCATTTCTGAATCAAGTTCCCCAAGGCTGTCAGAGATGACTGCTATGGGGCTGGAGTTTTGACCATTGAGTAGAACTTTCTGGGTGGAGCAGAGGAAAGCCAGTTGGGAACAGCATGTGGCAAACCAGGGAGGCCTCAGAGGATGGAGCCCAGGACCAAGTCCCTAAGGCTGGAGTGGGGATGAGGGGTGTCGCCAATGCTGGGTGCTAGGGAGCCACTGAAGGCTCTAGAGCTGTGGAGTGGCCTGGTGGACCTGGTTTAATGATGGATCCAGGACTGGGAAGGGACAGCTTAGAGGGCCAGCGAAGGCATATCTGAGAGGCGCCAGTGTTTCTCAAAACTCCCTCTGGGCGCTTAGATTCAGAGCCGAGGGCAACTCTGGTGTGTCCTGAGGCCTCTCCCCTACCCCTGGGATTGGCCAGGCCACGTCTCCACGTTGTGACTGGCGGTCCTCCTCCATCCCAGGGCCTCCCTGAACCTCCAGAAAGATCTAGACCCAATAAAAATGATGCATCTACTTGTGGAGTCTTGGCCTTCAAGCTCACAGCTCTTTCTCACCCCTTGGCCACAGCCTTGGTGTGTGTCCTGGCTGGGTTTACAGGATCATCCCAATGGGCTGGTGGGCCAGGGGGAACATGTAACCTTGGGCCATTGAGGAGCTGGGGGAGACCTGAGAGCAGCCATCCAACCCCAGAGACCCTCTTCCAAAGCCTGGGCGGCTCACTGGGTGGGAAGGGATGTGAGCCTGGATGCTCGCCCAGGTCGTGGGGAGAATGATGGCAGAGAGAAGCCTCTGGGTGGAGTGGACAGGAGGTGGGTGGCTCCCAGGCCCCAACCCCACTGGTTATTTCAGAGACCACGGAATGCCCGGGGCAGGGTGGAGACACCAGGGCCCTGCCTGGATTCAGGGGCTCCTGTGCCTCACTGTCCCAACACTGGTTCCTTGGTGTGCCTGCTCAGTGGAGAATTCCCCCTACCCCTGCCCACCCCAGGCTGGAAGCAAGGCACCCCTTCCGTCTGTGGGGTCTAGGATCACACAAACCGCTTCCACTCTGGTCTGTGTCCTTCCAGGTGAGCCCCTTCACCCCTCCGAGTCTCTTTCACACCCCCTTCCCTTAAAGTAACCTTTCCCAGGCGGCGCTAATGGTGAAGAATCTGCCTGTTATTGCAGGAGACTTGGGTTCGATCCCTGGCTTGGAGAGATCCCGTGAAGAAGGAAATGGCAACCTGCTCCAGTATTCCTGCCTGGGAAAATCCCATGGACAGAGGAGACTGGTGGGCTAAGTCTATGGGATTTCAAAGAGTTGGACACGACTAAGCAACTAAGCACATAAACCCCTTAAAATAAGGGGATCATTTGACATGCTTGACACACAGCCTCCCTCTGTATACAAGGATGTCCACGTGGTTCCCTCCTGCCCTTCATCTTGGCGGAGATGAAGGACCCTGGGCTGCTTGAAGTACCAGAGACTTGGGGCTAGGAGGTCTACACAGAGCTTGCCAGACATTCCAACCAACAGGCGCCCACCATTCCTGTCCCCCTGGGACCCCTCTGCCCTTGACCTTGAAGGTCAAGCCCCCCCACACCCACCTCCTTCCTTCTGGTCCCAGGCAACAGGAAGCCCCATGTGACCCTGGGCAAATCTCTCCCCCTCCTAGCCTCACTTCCTTCATCTCTGGGCCCAGAGTTGGACCCAGCGGTCTCGAAGGTCCTTCAGTGTACAAATTCCAGGGTTCTTTTTTTTTTTTTTTGAATAGTTGTATTCAAATACAGTTTACATACATTTCAGCTATTTAAAAGTACAACTCAGTGGGTTTTGCTATATTTGCAGATATGTACAACCATCACCACTATCAGTTTGAGAACATCTTCAACATCTCAAAAAGAAACCTGGTACCCATGAACTACCAGCCCTCCTAGCCTCCTCCCCCCACCTCCAGACACCACCATCTGCTTTCTGTCCCCTGGAGTTCCCTATCTGGATTTTCACATGAGTGGAATCGTGGAATGCGTGGCCTTTTGTATCTTGCTGCTTTCGCTTTTCAAGGTTCATCCATGTCCTGGCCTGCATCAGTATTCTTTTTTTTAATGGCTGAATGGTATTCCATTGTATGGATATACTACGTTTTGTTTGTTCATCTGTTGATGGACCTTTGGGTGGTTTCTGCCTTTTGGCGCCCATGAATAAGGCCGCAGTGACATTCGTGTACAAGTTTCTGTGTGGATGTAAGTTTCTGGCTGTCTTGGGTGCATATCTAGGAGTGAAATTGCTGGGTCATAGGGTAACTCTGGGTTTAACTGTTTGAGGAGCCACCTGACTATTCCACCAAGGGTTCTGTTTAGGTTTTCCTAATTCTTTTGTGAGAGTTTCTGGGTTAAGAAGAAAAGCTGCCCAATGTCCTGCTCTATAGCCTAATAGGTTGTTCGGGCCTGTTTGTCAACTCACAGCCAGCCCCGCCTCTGGGTCCTGCAGTGACCAGCTCCAACGTCAGGAGATCAGAGTGAAGACAGGATGAGGGTCACAGAAAGTTCTATGTCCGTGGCTTTAATCCTTGCCAGAGTCTACCACACTGGCACTGTACTATCATGACCATTTTTTGTTGTGATTTTTTTTTTAAAAATCATTCATTCATTTATTTTATTTTTGGCTGTGCTGGGTCTTTATTGCTGCCCATGGGCTTCTCATCGTGGTGGCTTCTCTTGTTTTGGCTCACGGGCTCTATGGCACGTGAGCTTCAGTAGTTGGAACGCATGGGCTTAGTTGCCCTTCGGCATGTGGGATCTTCCCAGAGCAGGAATCAAACCTGTGTCACCTGCTTTGGCAGGCAGTTTCCTAACCACTGGACCCCTAGAGAGGTCCCTGGTCATTTTTTGGATTAAAAAAATTGAGACTCTGAGAAATGCTAAAACTCACTGGCTATCAAAAGCTACCTAGTGGACAAGCTGTGATTTGACCCAGTCTGTTTGAGCCCAGGATCTGAGCACCTAACCAGCTGTCTACACTGCTAACGCCCCTTGTTACTGCTATGCCTCTGGCATAGCATAGTTCCAGTGTTCCTGTTCTGCTCAGAAATCCTCGGGGTGGAGTTCCAATGCTGATGCCCATGACCCTGGGGAACTATTGGGATGGGGAGGAGCCTGGCCCAGCCCCTCGTCTCAGTTGGCACCTGCATCAGTTCATGTTGCCCAAGCCTGCTGGCTGATGAGCTGTGGCTGCGTTTCCGAGAATGTCACAATGAGTTGATTCCCCAATAGCAATGCCCCTCCCCTGCCTAACTCCCCTGGGATCTGTCCTCAGCAAGAGGGACTGGGAGAAGGGCAGGGTCACCCCAAAAGGGAGGCCCCTTATCCTGCTTTCATGTGTGCTCAGTCGTGTCCAACTCTTTGGGACCCCATGGACGATAGCCCGCCAGGCTCCTCTGTCCATGGGATCCTCCAGGCAAGAATACTGGAGTGGGTTGCCATGCCCTCCTCCAGGGGATCTTCTCAACCCAGGGATAGAGCCCGCATCTCCTACGTCTCCTGTATTGACAGGCGGATTCTTTTACCACAGCATCTCCTGGGAAGCCCTTATCCTGCTTTCAGTTCAGTTCAGTCCAGTTGCTCAGTTGTGTCCGACTCTTTGCAGACAAGGAAACATAGGCGGGCCGCTGGGGAGCGCCACACACTCAGGGTCCCCCAGGGGGTCTCTAGATACCTCTCTGGGTCTGGGAGGCCAGCTATTTTGTAAAGCAGCTTTATTGAAGTTTACTCAACATCCCCCCAAATTCATTTATTTAAGGTACACAATTTGAACTTCCCTGGCAGCCCAATGATTAAGATTGAGCTTCCAATGCAGTGGGTGTAGGGTGGATCTCTGATCAGGGACCTAAGATCCAACATGCCTTGCGGTGTGGCCAAAAAAATAAAATAAAAAATTAATTTTTTTTCAAAGTGCAGAGTTCTACAAATTTTAGTAAATTCACAGAGTTGTAGAATCATCACCGCAATCTAATTTTACATTTTCATTGCTTGAAAAAGAAACGTGGTGCCCATTTGCAGTCATTCCCATAGCTACCCCCAGATACAGGCAACCACTAATTTATGTTATGTTTCTATTGATTTACCTTTTCTGAACATTTTATATACATTTTATATAGTTGTTCTTTAGTCGCTAAGTCGTGGCCAACTCTTTTGTGATCCCTAGCCTGCCAGGCTCCTCAGTCCATAGGATTCTCCAGGCAAGAATACTGGAGCCATTTCCTTCTCCAGGGGATCTTTCTGACGCAGGGATCCAACCTGCATGTCTTGGCATTAGCAGGTGGATTCTTTACCACTGAGCCACCTGGGAAGCTCTACATTTTATATATAACAGTGAAATATATATATATATATATACACACACACATATATATAAAATAGTAAAAAATGGACTTTTTCAGTAAGCATGTTTTTGAGGTTCACCCATGTCGTGGCAGGCATCAGAACCCACTCCTTTTTATGGCTGAGTAATATTCCTTTGTATGAACAGGCCGTGTTTTGGTTATCCATTCATGAAATGATGGACATTTGGGTGGCTTCCACTTTTTGGCTATTGTGAACGGTGCTGCTGTGAACATGCTCCTACAAGTTTATGCAGATGTGTATTTTCATTTCTCTTTCCTTTCATAGATAGCCAGGTGTGAAATTGCTGGGTTATAGGGTAATTCTCTGGTTAACCTTTTTTTTTTTCAATCGTGGTATTGAAAATAATGATTTACAGTGTTCTGCCAATCTCGGCTGTACAGCAGAGTGACTCCGTGCTATACATATAGACATTCTTTTTTTGTAATATTCTTTTCCCTTATAGTTTATCCCAGGATATGGACTATAGTTCCCTGTCCTATACAGTAGGGCCTTGTTGTTGATCTGTTTAACTTTCTGAAGAACAAACTGTATTGCAGAGTGGCTGCTCTATTTTACACAAGCTTTCCAGTTCTTCTACATCCTCGCCAATGTCTTTATTGTCTGGTTTTTGGTTCTAGCCATCTGAGCGGGTTTGAAGGGTCATCTCCTTGGGGTTTTGATTTGTATCTCCTCTGATGGCTAAGGATACCGAGCATCTTCTCATGGTCTCATTGACCTGTTTTTGGAGAACTATCCATTCACAAATGTTGCTCACTTTTAATTAGATGATTTGTTTTCTTCTCACTGAGTTCTAAGAGTCCTTGTTTATTTTTTATTTGTCTTTTTCCTTTTTGACTGTTTGACATGTGGGATCTTAGTTCCCCAACCAGGAATCAAACCTGTGACCTCTGCATTGAAAGTCGTAACCACTGGACCACAGGGGAAGTCCCTGTAAGAGTTCTTTACGTAGTTTGGATAAAAGTCGCAGAAGGGCATCGAATGTCTCTGTTTCCAGTGCAGGCCCTGGAGGTGGTGAGAACTTGCAATGAGTGTCTATCGGGCCCACTGAGTCAGCTCATTGTGGAACCAGAACCCCAGTTAGCTTATCTGGAGGGGGGGCGGTGTTCAGAGGAAAACCTCAGGGCCCAGGGCCTCTGAGGCCCAGCTGCCTTGGAATTGCAGTCAGGGTTAGTGGAGGTCTCTTCTTCTGACATCTGCTTAAAATGGGGGACTCCTCACCTCTGACCCCTCACCCCCTCCCTTCTAGTGAGGGAGTCTGTAACCCTGGCCTTGTCTGCCTCAGAGCCTCCAAGCCTGACCTTGACCCCAGCTTCTATCAGAGGGCCACCAAGTGGACTCTGTGGTTCATGCCCAACTACCAAACCCCAGGCTGGGAGCCGTCAGCCCTCTAAGACAACCTTTCCTTCATCCTCTCCCGACCTGACCACTGACCGCCCCACCCCACCCCGACCCCACCAAGTATTAGGAGCTGCTGCTTTGAAGATACTGTTTGTGGGGTTCTCGAGGCAAGAATACTGGGGTGGTTTCTCATTGCCCATGTGAGCCCAGAGGCAACCAGGCCCCGTTTTGCTCACCCGGCACAGACTAGGGGAAAAGAGGGTGTATCGGTCCCCTGAGGTCTGTGGTCCACCCTGACGGCTTTGGGCCTGGGTGCTGAGAACGTGTGACCCTTTGTTGGGGAAAATCTCCCAGCCAAAGGGGCTTTCCAGGGCCCAGGCAGAAGGCTTGGCTTTGGCTCTGGCGCCTGGTGTGGATTGGCCGGGAGCAGTAGCAAGAGGACAGGGAAGCAGCCCCGTCCCAGAGTGATGGCAGCAGAAGTCCCAGGTTTGGATCCCTTCTCTGTCTCTTGGCGGGTGATGCCAAGAGACAGAGTGCACCTCAGTTTTCCTCTTTTGCGAAATGGGTTGTGATCCATCTCACAGTGCTGGCTGTGGCCAAGGAACCAGGGAGTCTGGCTAGCTAAGAGATAAGCAAGATGGTGGTTCCAGGGTTATCCTGTTCATCACCTGATTCCTCGTCCCTGAGCCCAGTCTGGGCGTCACCTCCATCAGCTTCTCCAGGCGGGGTGATGGAGCGCCCCTTTGGGTTTCTGTGGCCCCCTCTTTGGCCCAGGCCCCAGCTCTGGGCATACGGTCTTCCTTCCTTCCTTCCTGGGCTGATCTGGAGCTCCTGAAAGTAAAAGTGTTAGTCGCTCCATCGTGTCCAACTCTTTGCGACCCCATGGACCGTAACCCGCCAGGCTCCTCTGTCCATGGGATTCTTCAGGCAAGACTACTGGAATGGGTCGCCATGCCCTCCTCCAGGGGATCTTCGCAACCCAGGGATCAAACCCAGGTCTCTTGCACTGCAGGCAGATTCTTTACCATCTGAGCCACCAGGGAAGCCCACCTAGGGGCAGGAATATGCCACATTCACCTCTCTGTGCCTAGGTTCTCACCTGGCCCTGGTTTGGGGTAGGTGACTGAGACTGGCTGAGCCAACAACCCCTCTTCCCCTGGTGGCCCTGGGTTCAAGGATTCCGAAGGCTGAGCACAGGTTCTCAGGATGCGTGGGCTTCATCCTTGTCTGAGGGAGCTGGGGACGGTGCCAGGCTGGGCTCAGCGCCAGCAGGGGAAGCTTGCCGTGTTGGCTGCTTGCTCCGCTGTCCCTGCCGGTGTGTGGGCGGGGGTTTTCTTACAGCACAGGCCAGCAGGGGCTGGGTGCTTGTGCATGCTGATGCCCTGGGACCCGGGGCCTCTCCCCATCCTGGCTGGGCACTGATGGGGATTTCTCACTCGGGCCAGCCCTGGGTGGCTGGTGGCTCCTCTCTGCCAGACTAGATGCCCAGTGGAATTGCTCTCCGACCCTGGGGTTGGCTGTCATAACTCTTTCCTTTCCTAAAAGGAAGGAAATCTGGGAGGAAGGGGACTGGGTCAGGGTGCGTACATCCTGGTCCCAGGGCGGGGGTGGCCCAACCTCCCTGTTCCCATCCCAAACTCAATGGGTGTCGTAGCACCGTCATGTGATGCTCTGTGTGTTTCTTCACCGGGGCAATCGCGGTCAAATGCATATTAATCACTAACATAATTAATCAACACACCTCCCCCCATCCTGTACCCACCTGTAGTAAGGTAAGGAGTGGGCAAATATTTTTAAAAATGAATTAATTTTATCTTTGGCAGTGCTGGGTCTTTGCTGCACACGGGCTTTCTCTGGTTGTGGCTAGCAGGGGTCCTCTCTAGTCTCGGTGTTCAGGCTTCTCTTGTTGCAGACAGGCTCTAGGCGCCTGGGCTCAGTAGTTGCAACTCCCAGATTTTAGACCACAGGCTTAATAGCTGTGGTGCTCAGGCTTAGTTGCTCCAGGGCATGTGGGATTTTCCCGGATCAGGGGTTGAACTCATGTCTGCCCTGAATCTGCATTGGCAGGCAGATTCTTTACCACTGGAGCATCAGGGAAATCCATGTGCAGGCATGTTAAAAGGGTAGCACAGTGGCTTATCCCCCAGAAACTGAATTGCCTGGGTTCAAATCCAGCCTTGGACAGTCAGCAAGCAGCACCCTGAGCCTCACTTCCTCGCCTGTCCTGGCTTTCTCGGGAACATACCGAGTCATAATGTACGTAAAGGCATGCTCAGTGTGGTGCCTGGTCCATGAGTGCTCAGTAAATGCAGGCGCCAGGCAGTGATGCAGGAGCACCTGCAATGCCCTGGCTCTCTGAGCCTCTTCCACTGCCTCGATGTGCTGCCTGCCCTGTGGCCGCCCTCCCCCGTGGGTGTGAGATGACAGCCAGTGGCCAGGAGACCACCTGCTTCTTGCTCGCTGTCCTGGGCTGGGGAAAGCATTTCTTCCCACAATTGGCTAATGAGGGTCCTAAGTAGGGTCGCCAGATAAAATACAAGACACCAGGTTATTCAGATCCACAAGGAGTGAATTTTTAGTAAAAGTATATCCCAAATGTTTCCATCAGATATCCTTATGGTAAACAAAATTTATTTGTTGTTGAGTTGAAATTCAAATTTAGCTATATTTTTATTTGCGAAATCCAGTCCTGATTGTCCTTCACTCCCACCCCAGGCCTGGGGCCAGCCCTGGGCTAACTGATGTAGGTATGCTGGGCTTGGATTGATTTAAACCAATTAAGGTTTGAGCTGGGGTTGGGAATGGGTGTGGGGTCCATCTCCCCCAACCACTGGGCTGAAGGGGCTGCCGGCGAGGTCACCCTGTTTCCCCACAATTGGGAAGGTGTCAAGTACTGTGTGTCCTTCCCCTTCCCACCTAGAGAGAGACTTCTCCTGGAATCAAAAGTTGCAAATTCAGGCAGTGTCTGAATCTCAGCCTCTCCTTGTCCCTCTTTAAACAGAAGGCTCACCCATTTTACAGATGGAGAGACTGAGGCAGGGAGCCTGAGAAGGGAAGTGGCCAGCTGCTTGGCTGTGGCTTTTCTGACAGTGGGGACCCAGTGCCTGTCAACATCTCTTCCTCTGTTACCAACGGGGATATTTTTCAGGGCTGCCATGGTTTTATTCACACTCATCAACCATGAGATTATGAACACCCACCACTTCTGTCCAGGAATGAGGAGGACATTGCTAGTCATTGTGCCTTCCTGGGAGCCCAAGATGGGCTGGTAGCCATCCTGGGAACTTTTGGGAAGTGAAATTTCCTCTAGGAGGTTTATTCCTTTAAACTCTTGATTAAAAAAAATTATTTACATACTTATTTTTTGGCTGCGCTGGGCCTTCCTTGCTGCATGTGAGCCTTCTCTAGTTGTCACGCGTGGGCTTCTCTTGCTGTGGAGCGCAGATCCTAGGGCTGGCAGGCTCAGCAGTTGTGGTGCATGGGCTTAGTTGCCCCATAGCATGCGGAATCTTCCCGGACCTGGGATCAAACCTGTGTCCCTTGCACTGGCAGGTGGCTTCCTAACCACTGGACCACCACGGAAGTGCTGGGAGGGTTATTCCTGCTTGCAGTGGAAGCTCAGGCTTGGGCAATGACCCTCCCAGGGTCCCGTGACTGTGGCTGATACTTAGGGTTCCTGGCTTCTAATCCAAGTGGGGCTCTTTAGAGTCAACAGCCCAAGATTTCTTCCCAGGAAAGATGTAGGGGTGCTCAGTCCAATAACTCCACATCGTGTGCTGGGTCGAAGGAATGTGCTGGGACTCCCCAACTTTGGAAAACCTGGAAAGGGGGCCTCCAGGGTCTAGGGGTTGAGGAGGGAGTAACTGAGACCCTCTTCTCAAAAGCTGGGCAGAATGGGGCCTTGAACTCCTGCTGAAGTATATGACGGTTTTAGGTATACATGGTAAGCCATGTTTTATGTTTATAGTTAATTAGTTTACCACAAAGCAATAGGTAAGAGAGAAGTATAAGTAGCCCCTTGGACTGATTTCACCAGATAGTGATAAAATATTTCCATTTCAGATAAATAATTTTTAAGCGGTTCTGTTATGGAAGGTATTAGGTAAGTGATGATGAAGGTGATATGTGTGGATATAGCAGACCTTAAAGGCTGGGGAGCCAGTGATGACCTTGGGCAAACTGGCCTCGGTGGAAGGAGCTGGAAGCCAAAGCCCCCACCCTGGGCCTCCCGGCTGTGGATGCAGCTGAGCTCTGCTGAGGTTGGGAAGAGTGTCTACCGGTTGGCCTGGCTTGGAGGTCAGAGTAACCATGAGCGAGGCCCTGTGCCTGCTACACGGCCATGCCCACCTGTCCTGACCAGCAGTTCTCATGGCCCCTGGCGCTTGATCCTCGTGGCCTTCATGTGGATCAGGGGCCTAGGCCTCCCCATCCCTAGACTTGGGCCCCGCAGAGCAGACTCCCACTGCTAACTTCTGGGGGAACCCCTCAGGGCTGCATCGGCTTTTCTGTGGGTCCCCCACTGCTTGCGTGGGCCCCAGGCTGGCCCACATGTGTCCTCTTGTCCTCTTGGCAGGACTCCAGGGGTCCAGGTGCTGTGAGCTATGACCCATTGTACAGATGTCAGATCAGTGAGTCTGAAGTAGCCTGAAGTTCAGACTGCGGGGGCTGGATTCCAACTCTGCCACCTGCTCGCCCAGTCTCTTTGATGCCCTCTGCAGATAAAACAAAATAGAAGGGCACATCTAGAAGGTGCTGGTATACAGCTAGCACCTGGTAAGTATCTGTTTTTGATGTTGATCAGACTCTGGACTCCTAACCCTTGAGTCTTTGTTTTTCATTCACACGCATATGGGGAGCGTCTCTAGATAACAGGCATCAGGCTCTGGATGGGCAGAGAGCCAGGCCAAGGGTCTCCCATCAAAGTTTCATAACAGAAAAGGCAAAAGACCCCCAATCTACCCCCTCCATATGCCCCAGCGGAGGGGAAGGAGAGCAGAAAGAACCAGCTAGAACCCAGGAGGCCTCCTTCTGTAGCCCCAGCTGCTGGGATGCGGGTAGGTGGCAGCGTGGTTTCCACCCACCCTCTGCTCCTTCCTTGCTCAAGTGATGGACTGTGATGTCTGGAAGACCAAGAGATGGACTCAGAGACTCTCTGGGTCAAGCGATGTCTTAAAGAAAGGTCAGTCCTGGCCGGGGGAAGGGATCACCCTTGTCCCTGCTTCCCTCTGTGAGTCTGAGGTGCTTCTTCTAGGGGACGGGTCCCCAGGTAAAGGCCAGGAGGAAGGAGAGGGACTCCGTGAGTTGTGTGAAGGCCTGGTGAGCCATCCCCGGACACAGCACGGTGTGCCGTCCTTCCATTGTGGGAACGATTTGATAACAGACTTGCCCTTGACCCCTTCCAGGTGTCAGAAGCACGGCCAGTGGTGCACAGATAGATGCCCCCCTGAGTGGATCCACTTCTATTTATTTATTCTTGGAATTTTATCAGGGCTTTCCAGGTGGTGCTAGTGGTAAAGAACCTGCATGCTAACGCAGGAGATGCAAGAGATGCTGGTTTGATCCCTGGGTTGGGAAGATCCCCTGGAGAAGGAAATGGCAACCCACTCCAGTATTCATGCCTGGAGAACCCCATGGACAGAGGAGCCTGGCGGGCTACAGCCCATGGGGTCACAGAGTGGGACACAACTGAAGTAACTTAGCACATGCAGATGCATAATTTTACTTGTTTATTTTTGGCTGTGCTGGGCCTCCATTGCTGCAGGGGCTTTTCTCTAGTAGCGGTGTGCATGGGCTTCTCATTGCAGCGGCCTCTCTGGTTGTGGAGCACAGGCTCTAGGGCGCGTTGGCTTCAGTAATTGCGGCTTCCAGGCTCTGGAGCACAGGCACAATAGTTGGGGTGCATGGGCTTAGTTGCCCTGTGGCATGTGGGATCCTCCCAGACCAGCAATTGAACCCTTAGCCCCTGCGTGGGCAGGTGATTTCTCTACCATTGAGCTAATAGGGAAGCCCCAGGATTCACTTTTAGAGGCACCATGTTAGAACTGACACTGGGTACAGAGGAGCTAATTCTACCACGGGGGAGGGTATAGAAAAGGGGCAAGAAAAATTTCAGGGGGGAGATATCTGCAGAGGAGTTAGACTTGGGACAAAGCGATGAAATCAGTCCAAAAGGCTATTTACACTTCTCCCTACCCGCCACCTCCAAGGCTGAGGAAGTGGCCTGTGCAAAGGCCCTGGGGTTTGAAAGAGCCATGACATCAGCCCAGCTGGGTGGCATGAAATTCAACAAACTGCTGTTGCTTTATGATGGAGTAGTGGGCTGCCCTCTGGGGGACGCTAGGCACTGCGTGTCTCCCTGCTCTCAGCACAGGCTGGAAGACCACAGTTTCTGCAGAAAAGGTCTCAGTCCCTTTCTTTGTCTGAAGAACATTATCATCTGGGATCTAAAGAAGAAGACTGAGCCTCTTAGTGCTTCCTGTGTTTGCAAGGCAGCCAGAAGGTCTAAGGGCAGAGGTGGTATCCCCAGTTGGCTGGTTCCTGTGAGCAGAACTGTCTGTGTGCCAGGACTTGCTGACCCACGGCCTGAGCTTATGGATCACGACACCACCTCCCCCCATCCCAAGTCACCTCTAGGTCCACCCCCGCAGGACTACCAGAGGCAGCTCCCTGGCCTGGAGCTGGGGCTACAACAGGAGGGCTCCAGGCTTCCTGTTGGTTCTTTCCTCCTCTCCTCCCCCGTCTCCTGGGGCACGTGGGGTGGGGAGAGGTTGGGAGTGAGTAGGATCTTGTGCCTTTTCTGCTGTGTAACTTTGATGGGAGGCCCTTGGTCTCACTGAGCCTCAGTTTCCTCATCTGCAAAATGGGGACACGGCCACCTGCCTCCCAAGTCTGGCACGAGTATGAAACGAGGTAGGGTTTGCCTGGAGCCCGCAGAGCCGGACTGGGATTCAAGCAGTGGCCTGTGGGGCAGACGCTTCAACCTCCACGGAGGGACTCAAAAAGGGCTCGTCCATCTGGGATGCAGGGGCGTCCAGGAGGCACATATTTCAGACCCAGTATTTCTGTGCCTCTAAGATGTATTTTTTTTTCCTCAGATGTGCATAATTTCTGAAATTTGAGAGTCTTCCGAATAACGTGCCGGTTTAATGGGCACTGGCATCACTTGTGTTTATTGGTGCCTGGATGCTCGTGGGGCACCTGGGGGTGCAGAGAAGGACCAGGTGAAGCCCCTGGCTTTGTGGCGCTCACATCCATGATGGGAGGAGAGGGAGAGAAAGGAGTACATGAACACGATGATATCAGGGAACTGTGAGTTCCAGAAGGAAATAAAATAAGGCAAAGGGAGAGAAGGTATCCAGGGAGGGGCCTTGGGGAGACCTGTCCTGGAGAGTTTTGAAGGGAAAGCTTCTCTAAGGAGGTGACTTTATAAAGAGTTAATGTATTTATTTTTGACTGTGCTGGGTCTTCACTGCTGCGCGGTGGCTTTCTCCAGCTGCGGCGAGCAGGGGCTGCTCTTCATTGGGGTGCTCATTGTGGTGGCTTCTGTTGTGAAGCATGGGCTCCAGGGCACATGGGCTCAGTAGTTGTGGTGCATGGGCTTAGCTGCCCCGTGGCATGTGGTATCCTCCTGGACCAGGGATCAAATCCATATACCCTGCACTGGCAGGTGAATTCTTAACCACTGGACCACCAGGGAGGCCCCCAAGGAGGTGACTTTCGAACTGAGCCCTGCAGGGGGGAAATTAATACAGGTCCAAAGGTAGACATCCCCGGCTGAAGACACTGCCTGGCCAAAGGCGCTGAGGCACAAAGTAGCTGTGATGTTGGCCCCACTGGGAGGCTTGAAGCTGGTGCAGGCGTACACAAAGGAGTAAGGTTGAGGTCTGCTGAGGGATCTGCTCCTCACCTTCCATGCCCCCAGCTCAAGCCATGGCAAGGTCTGTTGGGAAAGCATTCTGGAAACTGGCATGTGCAAAGGTCCTGTGGCAGGAGGGGGCTGGGCCCACTCAAGGGATGAAAGAATGAGGCTGTTGCAGAGTCAAATGAGGGAGGGGTTTGCGTTCAGAGAGGCTGCCAGGGGCAACTCGTCCTGGAGCTGCAGACCTTGGGGGAGAGTTGCGAGTTGAAGCAGTGTATATATTTTTTGTCTAGATGTTGTTATCAGGTCATTAGCAGCTTAGAATGGAGCACACAGGCTTACTTCAGTCCTGCTGTGCTATGTGCTTTCAGTGGGGACTCTCGGGGGCCCCAGGGAATGAGTCCCCTCACCCTGGGGAGCTCAGGGATGCTGTTCTAAGAGGCGAGGCTCCCAGGGTGATGGGGGTGGTGGAGGCAGCTGGAGACCCCTGGCTATGTGCGGGGAGCTGTTGGTACTTTAGGAGGACAGGAGAAAGGGGAGAGCGGAGGCCAGCCACCAGGGCTCTGTTCTTCTGAGGCTGAGGGGCATTCGGGCCCAGGCAGGCTTTGTGTGGCCTGTGCAGCACCTAGATTTCTCTGTCTCTCTGTCTCTCTCCATATATATATGTCTGTGTATATATATAGTGAATTGCAATGTTTAGAAATCAGGATTTAGAACAATCTAGAATTCTGACTCGATTGAACAATGGAAAACTCTGGCAGTCCTGAACGCACATCACCACCCAACAGGTCCCAGCTGGAGCCAAGTGACAGCTGCCCAGTGCCGGGGCCTCAGAAGGCCCATTGTCCACAGTCTCCACCACTCCCTATTGCCTCTCACCAGCCTCCTTTCACTCCCTGGTCCCCTGCCTGTCACTGAGGGCATGTGAGTTTATGGTTCTCGCTGGGGGCAGTGCAGAGCCACGTTGTGAGGGGGCGATCATGGAGGCCAGAGTGGGGCTTGGAGGAGAAGACAGGTGCTGGGAGTCCAGACTGTTGTGGTCACCACCTCCCCCAACAGCCGCCCCCACGCCAGGTGCCAACAAGTCTTGAGCCCAGGTGGTGGGCGTGGGATGGAAGGATGGCGCACAAGCCTCTGGCCGAGACAGGTCTCCTGATGATGTTCCACGGATCTGTCTCCTTTTCCCAGGCTGTCTCCATCTCCTGCCTCCTCTCACCCTCCTAACTAACCTTTCATCCCACAAGGAACCTCTTCACGTCTGGATCAAACTCTCCATAAACTGTTCCGTAAAACCGTCTGGAAGGTTGTCATCAGCGGTAATTGAAGGCTTTGCACCCCACCCGGGGGCAGCCCCTGCGCAGAAGCATCCTTTCTGGACGCGGGGGTGGCAGGGAGGCCTCCGAACAGTCCCCGGGGCACCCCTGCATTCGCCCTGCGCCTGCGGGCTCCCTGGCCCTCAGTCATGAGCCGCTGACCAGACTTCCTGGTGACTCAGCACCCTGTGCCGACCGTGGAAACCAAAGCTGCCCAGGGCCTTGCAGAAGGAGCCTGGAGGGCCCGAGATGTTGTTTCTAGTCTGGGGTCTGCCCCCACTCCACCGTGGAGGGGTGGGGAGGGAGGGGCAGGGCGGCAACGTGCCTGGGGCCCCACGGGCCTCAGTGCTGGAGAGCTCTCTGGATGCTTCCAGCTGCTTCTCTCTTCTCACACACCTGCGCTCGTGTTCTTGCTGGTGTGGCCTTCTTTGTGAGGAAGCACTGCTTCAAGAAAGAAGAAAAAGGAGTTCCCAGTGGTTCAGTGGTAAAGAAGGAAAAAAAAGGTTAGTCATTCAGTCATGTCCAGCTCTTTTGCAACCCCATGGACTGTTGCCTGCCAGGCTCCTCCATCCGTGGAATTCTCCAGGCAAAAATACTGGGGTGGGTTGCCATTCTCTTCTCCAGGGGATCTTGCCGACCCAGGGGTCGAACCTGGGTCTCCTGCAGTGGCAGGCAGATTCTTACTGCCTGAGCCACCCAGTAGTAAAGAATCCACCTGCTGATACAGGGGACATGGGTTCGATCCCTGGTTCTGGAAGATTCCACATGCTGCAGGGCAACTAAGCCCGAAGCCACCACAACAAGACACCGACACACTGCAACTGGAAAAAGCCCTACATGCAGCAATAAGACCCAACGCAGCCAAAAATGAAGAAATAATAAATTTAAAAGCGGAAAGTCCTAGATGGCTGTAGAATGCAGTGGGGCGCTGGCGGCATGTCAGAGCTCCCCAGGTAGTAGGCGCATTGCACAGAGCAGGCAGCTGGGGCTCTGTTCCACCGTGATGAACAAGCAGGCATTTTCTGAGCTTGACAGGCAAATGTCCTTCCCTCCATCTCGAAGTCCCCGTGCCATCCCCTTACTCCTCCGTGACATGTGATGTTGATGAGACCGGGCTGGGGGCTGCCTCCCTGCCCTTCCTGGTCTGACTGGCCCTTCCTGGTGGGAGTACTCATTTTTGACCCAGACTCGCTGGGTCCTCTGGTCATCTTTCCAGCTCAGCTGGTGGCAAGTCTTCAAGTGGGGACAGAAAGGCATTTTCTACCCTGTATTTCTCTCCCAACTCATGCTTTAGCTATGAACCTGCTTTAAAACTTAAAATCATCACCATAAATAACCTTTATGTACCAGGGCCTGGATCTCCGTGGTTGAATCACAGTCCTCAACCTAATGCCTGTGTGACCTTGGGCAAGTTTCCCCCTCCTCTCTGTGCCTTGGTTTCTCATCTTGCAGTGGGGGTGGTAACGGTGCCGTATCCTGAAGGACTTAATGCACACGGAGTCCTGAGTGCAGGCGTGGTACCCAGTCAGCTCTGTGCCTGGCTGCAGCCATCATATCTGATTTTCACAGAAATGCTGTGAGATTTGTGCTGTCATTGGACCCATTTTCTAGTCAACAAAACAGGTTCAGAGCAAGTAGTGACTTCCCCCAAGGTCAAGCTATCATTTTTTTTTAATTAAGTTTTAAAAAAATATTTAAAATATTTTTAATAATTTTAATTTGGCTGTGCCAGGTCTTAGTTGCAGCACATGGGCTCTTTAGTTGCAGCATATGAACCCTTAATTGTGGCATGTGGCATCTGGTTCCCTAACCAGGGCTCAGACCTAGGCCCCCTGCAATGGGAGCTTGGCGTCTTAGCCACTGGACCACCAGGAGAATCCCCAAGGCATCATTTTTAAAGGTGGAGATAATAATGCCACAAAAGGGATCAAGCAGGGTTGACTGGCAGAGCCGCCCCCCAGGGACACTGAAGGACCACCCCCCTCTCCCCTGCCGTGACAAACCCCCTCCCCAAGCCTCCTCTTGCCTCGAAGCCATCTCCTCCCCAGCACCCAGACTCTGGGGAAAGTTCTGTGATCTAACCCCTTCTTGGGAGTTTTCCCCTCCCAAACACCCTCCTCCATAAGGAACCATCTCAGTCACCATCCACCACCTCCCCCAGCTTCCAGAAAGTTCTCTCTGGGAATTGGGAACAGCCCATGGACCCCTTTGGGCCCCACCCTCCAGATGGCCTGACGAGTGTGCGACCCAGCCTGGCTGGATTCCACAACGGTGGTTAAGCGTTATTTATTTCCTTTAACGCACATGTATACACATACAGCTGTCTGGAACGATTCCTGGGCTCAGAGCGGGTGTGAGTCAGGGCTCTCAGCACACGTCTGCATGCTGATGTCTGGGCCTACGTGAGCCCACCCATGTGTATCAGCATTTTTAATTTAATAGCTTTATTATGGAACATTTCAAAAAATGCACAGAAATAGGGAGGACCAGACGGTGATTCCGGCATCCCCACCCCTCGGCGGCGTCATCAGCAGTGTTTTGCAATCTTGTTTTATCACCTCCTTGCGGGCTCCTTCTCCTGCTTTTTTCCCTTTATGGCTGGAGTATTTGAAAGCCAATTGTAGACATCATACCATGCGTGCCATTAAAAAAAAAAAAAAAAAACGCTTCTGAAATAATTCTAGAGTCTGAGGAAATTGCAAGACAGCACAGTGTGGTCGTATGTATTCTTCACCCAGTTGTATGGTTATAGTATCAAACCCTGGAATTGAGATTGGTGTAGAGTGTGTGTGTGTGTGTGCACGTGTGTGTGTACATGCACAGGCTCACCTCTGTGCACACACAGTTCTGTGCCATTTTGTCACGTGTGTGCATTCGCTTCACCACCACCACAGTGAAGACTGGAACTACTCCATCATCACAACATGGTCATACGGGGGCCACCCCTGACCCCCTGGCCACCACTAATATGGTCTCCATCTCTGTAATTCTGTCATTTGAGAATGACAACAGATGGGCTCACCTAGCCTGTACCCTTGGGAACTGGCATTTTCCCCCACACAGCGTAATGCCCCTGAGATCCGTCTGAGTTGTTTTCTGTGTCCCTGGCTCATTCCCTTTTCTGGCTGGGGAGTAACCCGCGATGTTCCTGTGCCGCAGTCTGCTTCACCTGTTGAGGGGCGTGTGGGCTGTTTCCAGCTTGGGGCTGTTCTGAATGAAGATGCTGCCGGGTTTTGTGTGGCTCTAAGTTTTCATTTCTCTGGGCTAAATGCCCACCCAGGAGTGGGATGGTATAAACATCTGAGTTTATGTTTAGTGTTCGAGAAACGGACAAGCTCTCTTCCCGAGTGGCCATACAGGTCTATCGTTTGGAAGAGAAGCATCCGTTAGGAGACCCAGGGAGGCTGTCCTGGGATCCGGAGCAGCCTGTGTGCTGTGTTTGGTTCCTGTCCCACAGGGGCTATTCAGTCCCCTCTTTCCAGGACAAACAGCCAAAGCCCGGAGCTAGCAAGTGGGAACATCAGAATTTGAATCCGGCCTCATCCGACTCCCAAAGCCTCTGGGGCAGGAACCCTTCCTTGCTGGGTGGCAGGAATCGGTGCGGGAAGTCAGCGTGAGCAGCAAGCAGACCAGGGAGGCGGACCTGGCGGGGGTGAGGAGGGAGCAGAGACCCTGGTGAGAGGGGGGTCAGGACCTGCCCACTCCCTCCTTGCCAGGCTGGACCAGCTTCTATCTCTTAACCTTTGCCCTGGCCCTTCCTCTCTCCATCACAGAGGGGGCCGTGGATCTGTCACCAGCTGGGTCTCCTCAGCTCCAGTGGGTGGCCCTGCCTTTCCTGCCACCCGGGTTCCTGCTGGAAGGGACTCCCCACCTGCCCCCTGAACCTCTATGCTTCCCCTATTGGCCTGAGAAGCTGTGGCTAAAGCAGAGGGACCCATTCTTTGCAATTCATCCTCCCCTGCAGCCACCTCTGAGCCTCTCCGCTGTGCTTTCATGTCATGAAGATGCCATAAGCAGCAAGGATGATGTCGCCTGTGGTTTCCCAGGTGTGGTGTGGTGGCCGGTGCTTGAATATACGATTTCATGTGATCGGCATGACCACCCTGTCGGCAGGCTTTATGACCATCGGACACATGCAGAAGGTCCCCCAGGTCACAAGTGGCAGAGCTAGAAGTCAGAACCATGTCCCTTTGACCCAAACCTGGGCATCTCCTGGCTGAGCCCATTAGGACAGTCTGACGCCAGTTCTGCTGAAGGAGTCTTGTCTTTGAAGCCCTGGAAGGGCCAGCCTGTGGCTCTGAGAGATCTAGACTCTGTCCAGGGGGCCTGCCTGCCCAGCTGTGGGTCCAGGCAGCAGGGGAGGGGCCCTAGGGATGAAGTCTCTGCCCAGCCCAAGGTTCCAGGTTGGCCCTTCTCCTCAGCTGGCTACTTCTTACCTTCCTCTCTGTGTGAGCCCAGAAAGGTGACTTAGACTCTCTGAGCCTTGCTATCGCTTCCATATAGGGCAGTTGGCCTTTGCCTCTGGAGCTGGCCCAGCTGCCAACAGCTTCCTAACCTGGAAAGCAGCCAGTGGTCATAAGAGGGACAAGTGGATTGGCAGGTGAGGCCCCGGCCTGGGTCCCAGCACTCACTCTGACCTTGGGCGAGTCCCTGCAGCCCGGGGGCCTCTGTTTCACACTCAGCCAGCGTGGCTGCCATGACAGGACTGAGCTGACTCACGGGCCGGCTCTTTGTGGACCGTGAGACACAGCACAAGTATGGAGCTTTCCTGGCCGTCAAACCGCAAGTCTAGAGCTCGGTGTTTTCATTTCTGAGCCTGCTTCGCTTTTGTGGCTCCACTTTCATTTTTTAAAGTTGAGTTGAGCAAGTATCTTTCTGATCAGATCACATTTTCTGTGCGCTGGCGGAGTGAGGGGACACAACCCACCCCACTCTGGGTGCCTGCTTTGGTTCACTGGCATTTCCTGAGTGCTGTGTGTGCCTGGCTCGGAGCTGGGGATAGAGACAGGAGCCTGGCTGTGGTCTCTGGCTGCCAGGGGCCCACAGCCCACTGTGGGGAGAGGATCAGGAGTCAGGGGGGTCAGACCATCATGACTCGAGGCAGGGAGCTCTGCCGGAGACCCTGGCAGGCCAGGTTAAAGGAATGAGGACCTCTCAGGTGACTTCCTTGGACATAGAAGTCTGAGATGGACCATAAAAGATGGAGTGGAAGATGAACAGGCAAAAAGAACAGTGTAGACCAAGTCCTGGAGGTACGTAAATGCAGTCGTACCCCTGTCCCCTTCTCCGTGAGTCCCAGGTATGTGAAATTGCCCAGATCAGAGGTTCCCAGCCTCCAGGATCTAATGCCTGGCGATCTGAGGTGGAGCTGATGTAATAATGATAAAGTACACAATCAATGTAACACACTTGAATCATCCCAAGATCATCCCCTGCTCCTCCCCACCCAGTCTGTGGAAAAACTGTCTTCCACGAAACCAGTCCCTGGTGCCAAAAAGGTTCAGGACCGCTAGCCCCAACCACCCTCCATGGTCCTCTCTCTGTTGGAGGCTCAGGGTTACCTTGAGCCTGGGCTGCTTCTGGCATGCCCAGTTGGCACCTTGGGCCTGCCAAGTGTCTTTCTCGATCCTTAAATATTGACAGCTCCATCTGTCCCTCTCTTCATCTGTCTGTCCACCATCCATTCATGCATCAATCTCTCTGTTCATCCATTAGTCATCTATTCATTCGTCCACCTCTCTATCCATCTTGTCTGTCCATCCATGCATCTACTCACCCATCTGTTCATCCATCCATCCATGCATGCTTCCATCTGTCTGTTCATCCATCCATCCATTCATCTGTTTATCCACGCATCCATCCATTCACGTATCTGTGCATCCATCTATCTGTCCAACCATCTATTCATCCAGCCAGCCAATCAGCCATACATTCAAGTATGTACTGAGTGCTGACGGCATGCCAGGCCCTGCTGGGCAGAGCCTTCTCTGGGCCAGTTGCAGGGCAGGTGATGAGCAGACGTGAGCTGAGCTTTGCTGCACTCCCTGCCAGGGCCCTGCCCGAGATGGGCACAGACTTGTCCCTGAGTCCCTCCTTCCCCATCCTGGGCTGCCCGGTCTTGTTAGGAGGGAGGCGGCCCTGAGCTCCCTAGCTTGGGAAATGATCCCTGACAGTCAGCTCTTGAGAGCCTCCCCTCCTGGGAGGAAGATGAGGAAATCACCCTGGATCACAGACGGCCATGCACCCCCTATGACGTGAGCTTCCTGCTGCCCGGCTGAGAACCCTTCCCTCGCTGTCTTTCTAGGGATGTTCACTCCGGGGCACGCTGAGTCACAGGTGATAATGCTCCAGCTTTCTCTCCCCACCCCTGGCCTTTGTGTTTCCAGACAGAACTCCACATGCTCACGCTGCCCGTCCAGCATCTCCATAGCCCATCCCAGCTGGCCTCGGAGCCTCACAGCAGTGATGTGACTTAGTTTTCAGTTACGTGACTTAAACCACGTCCCCTCTGATGATGCTTGGGAAAGCCAAAACCATCCCTAACTTCGCCATGGACCCTTCTGGCTTCCTGAGCCCTGAGGTCCTTGACCTTGGCTCCTTTCTGGCCACTTAAGAGATCTGGGAAAGAAATGGATTGATTTTTATTTGGCTGCACCGGGTCTTTGGTCTTCACTGTGACATCTTTAGCTGTGGCATGTGGGATGGGGTGGGATCTAGTTTCCTGATCAGGGATCAAACCCAGGCCCCTTGAATTGGGAGCGTGGAGTCTTAGCCTCTGGAACCACTACGGAAGTCCCGAGATGGGGAAAATTTGAGTCCAGTTTTCAAGTCGAACTATTTGGCACAGAAGTGTGGACGTCTGCCTTGCCCTGTAAACTGAAGGATTGGCCAACGCTGCATCCATGTGCCAGTCTGCTGGGGCTTTGGGGGGCTGGGGCCCAGAAGGACTGCCTGTTCAGGTGGAAGGTAGACGCTCCTGTATCCTGTTTCATGCTGGAGAAGAGCGTGGAGAGAGGCAGGACTGAGTGGGTCAGGGCAAAGAGAGACCTTGCCTGCCTTGGGTGACCCCTGGTGTAATGACTTCACAGGGTTGGCAGTCAGTGGGATGGCTTTAATTCAGCTGTGGGTCCCGATCATTTCTTCTGGGAGGGGTGGGTTTCCTTTCAAGGAGTGATCCTGAGAATAAACCCATCTTGGACCAGGAGCACAGCATGGGGAAGGTAAGCCTCAGAACAGGGTCAGAAGTGACCTGAGGCTTTGGGGGTGTTGTGGGTCTGGATCTCAGGGGACAGAATTGTGTCCCTCCTTTGAGATGGGAGGTGGGTTCAGAGTAAAGACAGGTGGGTTTCAGAGACGCTCTGAAGATGGGCCTGGTGGTGGTAGGGCTTAGAACAGAATGCCATCTGTGGCTGACAAGGGCTGGAGTGATATACCCAAGCTACTGTCCCTGGGCCCATGGGGCAAAGCCTAACTCAGCAGCTTGGATGAAGTTTCCATCCTGGTGGGATCCTGGTACAGTCACGATAATCTGGATGTGAAATGAAAACCAGACTCTTTGTTATCACAGGCCTTATCATAGGAATATCATTTCTCTGATAAATGCTCATTGATACCCACTTTGTTGGGGGGGGGCTGGTCTTCAGTTCAATTGAAACATCGTTCTTGCCTCAGGGAAAACACAGTCGGAGCCATAGGGAAGGCTTCCTGGAGGAGGTGACACCTTGGTGGGAGTTGTAAAGGATGCAGTGAGCATCTAGGCAGGTGAAGCCCAGAGGAGAAAGGGCCCCAAGGGAAGAGAAACAGTGGGAGAAGGCACAGAGGCGTGGTGGCGCCCAGCCTGTTGGGGACAGAGGACTGAAGTGAGTTGGCCCCGGGAGCTGAGGCTGGATCAGAACTGCCTTGTCAAGGGTCTTCCCTGGTGATCCAGTGACCAAGACTCTAAGCTCCCAGTGTTGAGGGCCCAGGTTCAATCCCTGGTCAGGGAACTTGAGCTTACATGCCACAGCTAAGACCTGGCACAGCCAAATAAATATTAAACAACAAAACAAAAATGAGACTCAGGAAGTAGGAGCTAGAAGTGTGTCCTGATGCCAGTGGGGAGGAATGAAAGGGTTTTCAGTAAGGGGCTGAGGTGAGTTTTCTAGAGCCCTCAGCTGAATGTGGAGAATAGAGGGGTAGGGGGTTGCTATTACATCGCTGAGACATGGCCATGGGTGGTAAGAGATGAGATGTGGAAGAGGTTTAGAAGGAGCCCTGGGGACCACTGGCTGGAGGTGGATGAAGGAGGAGGTCTCTTCTCCGGGAGTGGGGGAAGCAGAGCCAAGAACCTTGGCAATGATAGACCAGGGGCCATTCCCTGAAAGCCTCTCCCCTGAACACCCTAAGAAGAGGTCCCCAGATCACTGGTGTTACAAGGTACATGGTGTAGGGAGGCCGGGAAGAGTTGAGATCTGAAGGATGACGATGAACTGGATGCATGTTGAGGGGAGAGTAGAGGGCACCTGTGGCAGCTGGCGCAGCAGGTGCTAAGGCCCTGTGGCTGCAGAGATGGAGGGGGCAAAAGGGGCCTGAGTGGCTGGACATGGGAGCAAGGTACAAGATGAGGTGAGTGAATACAGGACCCAGGCCGCAGGACATGAGTGAGCCACTGAAGCACTTTGGCTGGTGACATCATCTCATATGTGTCTGCAGTGGTCACCAGGCTGCAGGAGGTGACATTCTTAGATCAGTCCAGGACCTGGAGCATGTATCCAGATGAAAGATGAACTCATGTGGCTCCCACAACCAGAAAAAATACTAAACTGCATACATCATAGGCATTCGTTTCCTTGGGCTGCCATGACAAACTGCCATAAACAAGGTGGCCTAAAATAACAAAAATGGGAGGAAATATGGTTCAATGTAAAAACAGAAATTGTTTCGCTCAGAGCTCTGGAGGCTGGACGTCTGAGTTAGGTTGCTGGCAAAACCCTGCCTCCTCTCAAGTTTCCAGGGAAGGACTCTCTGCCTGTCTCTTCTAGCTTCTGGCATTTGCCAGCAGTCCTCGGTGTTCCCAGGTTGTGACTACATCCCTCCCATCTCTGCCTCCTTCATCAGAGCCCAGGCCTTCTTCCCTGGGTCCCTTCTTGTAAAGATCCCATTGATTGGACCCTAATCCACGCCGACCTCATCTTGACTTGATTATATCAGCAAAGTCCTGATTTCTAAGTAAAGCCATGGTACCTGGGCTTAGGACTTCAACACCTGTTTTTTTGGGCGGGGGCACAATCATCCCACGACATCAGAGGATCTTGATTTTGTTTCAAACACACATGTGGTCACTCACATTCTGTTTCTTTTTTTAAATTAATTAATAATTTTTGGCTATGCTGGGTCTTCATTGCTTTTGCAGGGGCCTTCTCTAGTTGCAGCGAGCGGGGGCTACTCTTAGTTGTGATGTGAGAGCTTCTCATTGAAGTGACTCTTGTTGCAGAGAACAGGCTCTAGGGTGCACAGGTTCAGTAGCTGCATCTCTGGGGCCCTAGAGCGTTTGGGCTTTGGTAGGTGCAGCGCATGGGCTTAGTTGCCCCGTAGCATGTGGAACCTTCCCGGGCTGGGGATCGAACCCATGTCCCCTGCATTGGCAGGTGGATTCTTATCCATGGAGCCACCAGAGAAGTCCCAGTTCTGTTTTTTGATGCAGATGCTTGTTACCCAAGAGTTTTCACTCAAAATTGAGCTATGCATTGATCTGTACACCTTTCTGCACCTGTTCAGTTCAGCTCAGTCGTGTCCGACTCTTTGTGACCCCATGAATCGCAGCACGCCAGGCCTCCCTGTCCATCACCAACTCCCGGAGTTCACCCAGACTCACGTCCATCGAGTCAGTGATGCCATCCAGCCATCTCATCCTCTGTTGTCCCCTTCTCCTCCTGCCCCCAATCCCTCCCAGCATCAGAGTCTTCCAATGAGTCAACTCTTTGCATGAGGTGGCCAAAGTACTGGAGTTTCAGCTTTAGTATCATTCCTTCCAAAGAAATCCCAGGGCTGATCTCCTTCAGAATGGACTAGTTGGATCTCCTTGCAGTCCAAGGGACTCTCAAGAGTCTTCTCCAACACCATAGTTCAAAAGCATCAATTCTTCAGCACTCAGCCTTCTTCACAGGCCAACTCTCACATCCACACATGACCACAGGAAAAACCATAGCCTTGACTAGACAAACCTTTGTTGGCAAAGGAATGTCTCTGCTTTTTAATATGCTATCTAGGTTGGTCATAACTTTCCTTCCAAGGAATAAGCGTCTTTTAATTTCGTGGCTGCAGTCACCATCTGCAGTGATTTTGGAGCCCCAGTAAATAAAGTCTGACACTGTTTCCACTGTTTCCCCATCTAGTTCCCATGAAGTGATGGGACCGGATGCCATGATCTTCGTTTTCTGAATGTTGAGCTTTAAGCCAACTTTTTCACTCTCCACTTTCACTTTCATCAAGAGGCTTTTGAGTTCCTCTTCACTTTCTGCCATGAGGGTGGTGTCATCTGCATATCTGAGGTTATTGATATTTCTCCCAGTAATCTTGATTCCAGCTTGTGTTTCTTCCAGTCCAGCGTTTCTCATGATGTACTCTGCATATAAGTTAAATAAGCAGGGTGACAATATACAGCCTTGACATACTCCTTTTCCTATTTGGAACCAGTCTGTTGTTCCATGTCCAGTTCTAACTGTTGCTTCCTGACCTGAATACAAATTTCTCAAGAGGCAGATCAGGTGGTCTGGTATTCCCATCTCTTTCAGAATTTTCCACAGTTTATTGTGATCCACACAGTCAAAGGCTTTGGCATAGTCAATAAAGCAGAAATAGATGTTTTTCTGGAACTCTCTTGCTTTTTCCATGATCCAGTGGATGTTGGTATTCTATTTCAATTAACATATTAACGTGTATGTACATGCTGAGAACAGAGGCTGGCAGCCACTGTCTCATGATGTTAATAGAGGCTTCCCCGAGTGGTGGGTTTTTTGGATTCATTTTCTCCCTGGATGTTCCGATTTTCTGCCATAAGCATGTGTTAACTTTATTACATAATAAATAAATCCATGTGTATCCTAAAAGAAGAGCTAGAAAGGAACCCTTACCAGTCCTTCCCTGAACCCAAAGCTATTGTAGTAGGAGGTGGGGGTTTGAGCGGGGAATTTGGTCTGCCCTTCCAATCTGTTCCAAATAAATATTTTTAGCCCCATTACCCACCCCTTCAAATGTCCTGCTAATGATTTGTGGCTCTGATGATCCAAAGAGACTTTCTGTGGAGCGTGTGGCTTGGCAGTTACCTCACCTGTGTCCTCTTCTGGAGCGAGGACGGAGGTAATAATAGAACTGATCTCATGGGTGGCTGGGAGGCTTCATTGGAATAATGCACGTGAAACCCTCTGCACGGGGCGGGGCTGCCACGAATACCCTCCCGATTAGGAAATGCACAGACCACAGTGGCAGGCATCTCGCTGTCCTAGTTGAGTGGCTCAGCTGGTTAGGGAAATGATACCTCGCCCCGGCGCACATGGTCATCCTTGGGGGATGGTCAGGGGATGATGGGGGCTTCCCTTCCCGGCGTGCTTTCGCGTTTTGCTCCCTTTTAACACAGCTTGGTGCTCTTCTCCTGCTGACCTCCTTACCTGTTGCAGCTGTGTGCTAATTCATCGTGTTTAAGGCCATGCGCTGCCGTGACGGTTTAGTCATCATGGGAAGATTTAGAGGAAGCAGGTGGGGAGCGAGTGCTGAGAAGGTGGCTGGACGAGAGGAGCCAGCGCTGGTGGGGCGAGGGGGTGGAGCTGTTTGTAATTCCCCTCGGGCCCGCCCACTGCCCTTGGCCACGCCCCCTGCCCTGGACCACAGCGCCGGGGGCTCTATCTCACCGGTCTCTGCCCACCCGCTTAGGAGGTTGAGCTCTACCTTGTTTGGAATCTAGTTTCTCCTTTAGCAATATCTGCCCAAATTACAAACGCAGAAACCCTCTCTCCCAGCTGGGCTGCTGCCCAGCAATAATCCTACAGATAAACCGGGACTCATGGGACATTATTTATGTACAAGGTTATCCTTTGCAGCGTTGTTTAAAAGCCAGATACTGAAAGCAACCTAAACCCTCCATCAGTAGGGGGCTGATTAACGACACCGGCGCAATCCTATAATGGGATACTGTACTCTGCTGCTATAAAGAACAGTGTGGAACTTTCTCTAAGCTCTATTAGGTGAGAAAAGCAGGGTTCCAAACAGTATATTCCTCTTTGCATAAAAAGGGAGGAGTGAGTATATATTTGTATCAGCTAATATTTGCATAAAGAAACTGTGGCTACCCACTGAATGACTAAAGGTTAACTGTGGAGGTGGGGGTGAAACTTGGTGGTTGGGGTACACAGAGGCGGGAAGGGACATAGATTTGTTCATTGCCTGTTTTCTGGGTGGCTCAGTGGATAAAAAAACAAATCCACCTGCAGTGCAGGAGAGGCAGATTCGATCTCTGGGTTGGAAGATCCCCTGGAGGAGGAAATGGTAACCCACTCCAGTAATCTTGCCTGGGAAATCCCGTGGACAGAGGAGCCTGGTGAGCTATGGTCCACGGGGTCACAAAGAGTCAGTCATGACTTAATGACTAAACAACAACATGTGAACTATCTAGTTTTCAAAATTGCAAATTAAAAAAAAAAAAGTAGCATCTTTGAAAGAAAGCATTTTTTGGTTTGTTTTTAAAATATTGATTTAGCTGTTTGGCCATCCCAGGCCCTAGTTGTGGCAACAGGGTCTTTGCTGCAGCATGCCAGGTCTAGTTCTCTGACCCTGACTGATCCTGGGCCCCCTGTGCTGGGAGCGCAGAGTCTTAGCCCCTGGACCACCTGGGAAGTCCCCGAAACAAGCATGTTTTAAAGCAGCAGCTGGGGCTCAGACGTCGCGGTGCATCTTGCTTCAGCCTCTAGTGGCTGTGTGGCCTTGGGCAGGTTACTCAACCTCTCTGGTTTCAGTTCCTCTGCCCATGAAGCGGGAGTAATAACAGTCCCAACCTTGGGCTGTTGGAAGGATTAAATGAGATCAGTGTGCCCAGGGCCTGGCATGCAGTAGGCAAGTAAAAAGAGTGGGTAGAGGGTGGCAGAGGGTTGGCTTTCTGAAAGCAATGTGATGTGAGCCCCCGCTGTGAGCCTTCTCTCTAGCGTCTGTGTCTGGCCTCTGCCGCAGGGGCCCTGGCCTGACAGGAGCCATTTGTTAAGTGACAGTGGTGTCTCCTGTCTTTCTGTCTGCTCTCTATCTGCGTGCTCAGCGCAGCATGGGGAGATCTCACAGTCTTGAGTCCTGAGTGTGTGTCTTTGGGAAGGAAGGGAGAGGAGGGCTGAGCTCAGGCATGTGAGGACCAGTTGGGTTGCTGTGAATGGGAGCCCTGGGTGGTGTGTCCCTTTGGAGCTGGCTCTGGCCTCCTGCCATTGGTTCTACTTCCTGGGAACCGTAAGTGTGCGGAGCCCGGGCTGTCGTCCTTGCGTGGACCCCCACGACTACCCCAGACCTCATGCTGCACAGATGACACCAACAGAGCTGGGCGCCGCCTGCCCAGACTCCAGCCCTGGACACAGAGTGAGCCAGACCCAGCCCTCAGGTCAGAGGCCTTCCCACTCCTGCCCAGGGAGGACTTTTTTCCCCAGATGGTTCTTACTGCCAAAGCTTTGGGGGCTGGTTTCACTGGAGAAACAGCCCCTGTGCCTCACTTTGTTCACCATTGCCGCCCCCCCCCCCCCCGCCTCCTCCCCATGAAGACAAAGGCTTTCCTCCTTTGGAGGGAAGAGGGACTGGGAGACCCATGCCCTCATCTGTGCATTTGCCTTTACTTAGTGGAGACAGTCCTGAAATCCAAGTCAATGTGGCTTCTGTCATGTGACTTGTGATTACAATAGACTTTTTTCTTTTCTTTTCTTTTTTGCCTACTCTGGGCCTTTGCTGTGAGCTTCTCTAGTTGTGGCACAAGGGCTTAGTTGCCCCGTGGTGTGTGGAGTCTTTTAGTTCCCTGACCAGGGATTGATCCCCCACCCCCTGCCTTGGAAGAGGGGTTCTTAACCACTGGACCACCAACGAAGTCCCTAAAATACAGTCTTGAGTGGATGGGTAAGACATAGCTCCAGACTCAGATGTCTGGGAGTTTGAGTTTTGCATAAATTTATTCCATTGCTGTTGGTCCTCCATCCTGCCAGCCTGGTGAGAAGGTTTAGCCTCGGTTTGTCAGGGCTAACCCAGCTGTGAGAGTGGACGCTGACGTTGACAGATGCAGATGGTGCGTGCGGAGGGGGCGTCAGGGATCCCTTGAGATCTCGATGATTGGGGCTGCCTGGGACAGGACCCAATGGTCAGGGTCATCCCTTTTCTCTCTTGGGGGTCTCTCTGACATTCAGGAATCAGAGTGTGGGTCTCTTCTTCTTCCCCTACTCAGCATAAGCTTTACGCTAGTGCTTCCAGCGTGTTCCTGGTCCAAACATGGCGCCCTGGCCTCCATTCCCTGGAGGCACCGAGGGCTAGAACAGGGGTTGGCAAACTTCCTGTAAAGCGCCAGATAGTAAATGTTTCAAGTTTTACAGGCTGTATAGTCTCTCTGTGGGTCAGAGGCAGCCCCAGACAAAACAGAAGCAAATGGGCAGGGTTGTGTCCCAATAAAACTTTATTTACAAACATCGCACGGCAGAAGAAACAGTCAACTTGGGAAACCACGTGGAGGCTCCTCAAAAAATTAACAGAAGCGCCACATGGTCCAGCAATTCCACTTCTACATTTTTATCCAGAGGGATTGAATCAGGATCTCGAAGAGCTATGTGTACTCCCGTGTTTATTGCAGCATTCTTCCCAGTAGTCAAGATATGGAAGCTAAGGTCCACCGATAGATGAATAAGCAAACGTGGTATACGCATACAGTGGAATAGCATTTGGCCTTAGGAGACGGAGATCTTGCCATTTGTGACATGGATGAAACTGGAATACATGGGAAATGAAATAAGTCAGTTCCAGAGGGATAAATAGTGTATTTTTCCACTTATATGAGGAATCTAAAATAGTCAAACTCTGACTTGCCTGCGGGTCTACTGGTTAGGAATCTGCCTGCCGATGCGGGGGACACAGGTTCAATCCCTAGTCCGGGAAGATCCCATATGCTGCAGAGCAACTAAACCCGTGCACTGCGGCTACTGAAGCCCAAGTGCCTGGAGCTCACGTAAGCCACTGCAGTGAGAAGCTCAGAGCACCGAAACTAGAGAGTAGCCCCCACTCTCTACAACTAGAGAAAGCTCACACTCGCAGCAACAAGGACCCAGCACAGCCAAAAAATAAAAAAATAGTCAAACTCACAGAAGCAGGGTGATAGTGGCCAGGGGCTTGGGAGATAGGAAGAGGGGGACTTGCTGTCCAATGAGTATCAAGTTTCAGTCGTGTAAGATGAATAAAGTGTAGAGATCTGCTGTACCACAGAGTGCTATAGTTGACAATACTGTATTGTATACTTAAACATTTTTTAAGAGGTTAATTTCATGTTTTCATGGTAAGTGTTATTTGTTGTCGTTCGGTTGCTAAGTCATGTCTGACTCTTTGCAACCCCATGAACTGCAGCATGCCAGGCTTCCCTATCCTTTGCCATCTCCCAGAGTTTGCTCAAACTCATGTCCTTTGAGTCACTGATGCCATCCAACCATCTCATCCACTGTCGCCCCCTTCTCCTCCTGCCTTCAGTCTTTCCCAGCATCAGGGAAAAGACTGATGCAAAGAGCATCTTTGCATCAGGTGGCCATAGTATTGGAGCTTCAGCTTCAGCATCGGTCCTTCCAATGATTTCCTTTATCAGGATTGATTTCTTTTAGGATTGACTGGTTTGGTCTCCTTGCAGTCCAAGGGGCTCTCAAGAGTCTTCTCCAACACCACAGTTCAAAAGCATCTCGTCTTCAGCATTCAGCCTTCTTTAAGGTCCAACTCTCACATCCGTACATGACTAATGGAAAAACCATAGATTTGACTGTGCGGACCTTTGTCTTACTACATTAAAAAAAAAAAAAAACTCATCCCAAACCAGACTATGGCTGGCTGCTCCCTGGCCTCAGCATGTGTAAGCCAGAGCCTTAGTGTAAAGACCCAGAAAGTGATCCTGTCGCACCTGTTGTACTTCTCCTGGAGGTCAGAGGAAGGGCAGACTCTTCGCTGAGAAAAAAGGAAAAGGAGAAAGTGCCCAGAGGACTGAGACTTTTGTAAATCAAATACTCCCTAATTTACCTTTGAGGGGAAGATACATTTCCCTACAGTGATTTGCCTAATGCTACCTGTGCTTGATGCCTCCGGGGTCAACAGATTCTCAAAAGCTCTTTTGCAACCATCCTGAGTTCTGGTAAGTCCCCAGCACTCCCAGATGTGTAACCAGTGTCTCTTGACTAAGGCTGGTCTGGGGTGGGTCCTGGTTACCACTTTCTCCCTGACTCTGAACAAGACTCCCTGCCTCTCTGTGCCTAAGCTGTAAATTGAGGAAATCCACAGCACCTCTGCTCAGGGTTGTCCCAAGGCTTCCATGGCACAGTTTGTGAGGTTCCCGGCCCGGGGGCTGGCTAAGGTGGGTGTTTAATGAATGCAAATTGACAACCCAGCCTCATGTTCTAATTATCTTGGGCAGAGAGTTAAGGCAAGTGATGAGAGAGATGCTTAGACATAGAAATGGCAGGATTCGGGAAGTGAATTGAAGGCAGGAGAAGAAGGAGATGACAGAGGGTGAGATGGTTGGATGGCATCACTGACTCGATGGACATGAGTTTGAGCAAGCTCTGGGAGTCGGTGATGGACAGGGAAGCCTGGCACGTTAAGTCCATGGGGTCACAAAGAGTCAGATACAACTGAGTGACTGAACTGAACTAAAGGGAGTGAAATCCTTAAGTCCCCCTTTCTGTGTATTGTGGTCTCGCTGTGGAACTGCCCAGAGCTTCAGTTTCTGCCTCTGTGAAATGGGGATGATGAGTAGGCTCAACTTGTGGAGGACATCAGTAAAACAGTGCCCAGTGCCTTGCAGGCCGTGGGTGCCTGATAACAGGGAACATTTAGTGTTAACCTCTGCTGGATCCCTTCTTCACTGCCTTCTTCTATGTTGACTCATCTGGGTTTCGCCAGCAGCCTCTTGGGGACAGGGTCCAGGTCTTGGTTGGAGCAGGGAGGGTGTGCCATCCCTCGGATCACTCAGGGAGAGAGTCTCATGCTGAGGCTTCACTCACCCAGAGCCTGGACGCCAGCATCTGCTGGAATTTATAAGATCATCTCATCTTCATCATCTCTATTTACACAGCTACCTGCTACCTACAGCCAATAGTCCAGGCTTTCCTCTGTGACAGATGTGTGCTGAGTCCTTTAATAATGTTTTCGGTTTTAAAAAAAATGAGTTGGTTTTGGGATTTCCCTGGCAGTCCAGTGGTTAAGGCTCCGTGCTTCCACTGCAGGGGCACAGGTTCGATCCTTGTTCAGGGAACTAAGATCCCACATGCCATGGGGTGAGGCCATAAAAAAAAAAAGAAGAGTTGATTTCAAGAAAAAATATTAAGCAAAGAAAGAGAACAGGAGGAAAAATCAAACGTGATTCAAGTTGGGGAAGGCCTGAAATAGCATACAGAACAGGCCTGGGTTACAAGGAGCGGATTGGGGCTGGTGAGGTAGGAGCCAGATTTCACAGGAGGAGGGCGTACTTCAAGGACTTCGAAGTGTTTAACATCTCCAGGCCTCAGCTTCCTCATCCGCAAAATGGGGGAGGTGATGATGATGAGAATTCATTGAGGTCAAGCGCCCGAAAGACTTGGCGTGTCTGACACTCAGCTATCATTTTGGGGATGGGGAGGGGAGCTGTGACATGATATTCTAGATTGGGTGCTGGAACAGGAAAAAGGGCATTCGTGGAAAAAAATGGGGGAAATCGAATAAAGTTCAGTGTGTACATAGTTATAGTAACACATGTTAACGGCTTAGTTTGGACCGAAGTACCATAGTCACTCGAGATGTTAGTGTGAGGGGAAGCCACGTGAAGTGTGTGTGGGACCCTGTATTCTATCTTTGTGACTCTTCTGTCAATCCAAAATGTTAGTCACTTAGTCGTGTCCAACTCATTTCGACCCCATGGACTGTAGTCCCTCCAGGCTCCTCTGTCCATGGGATTCTCCAGGCAAGAAAACTGGAGTCGGTTGTCATTCCCTTCCCGAGGGGAGGGCTTCCCTTGTGGCTCAGCTGCTAAAGAATCTGCCCACAATGCAGAAGACCTGGGTTCAATACCTGGGTTGGGAAGATCCCCTGGAGAAGGGAAAGCCTACCCACTCCAGTATTCTGGGCTGGAGAAATCCATGCACTGTATAGTCCATGGGGTTGCAAAGAGTCAGACACGACTGAGCGACTTTCACTTTCTCCAGGGGAACCTTTCTGCATTCAATCGAACCTGGATCTCCTGCCTTGAAGGCAGATTTTTTAACCTCTTGAGCCACCAGTCAATCCAAAATGTCTCCTAAATAAAGGTTATTAACAAACATCAAAATGAATGGGGCCAAATGCTATAATCAGAGAAAGAAGATGTGGAGGCCAGCTTGGGAAGTTAGGAAAAGACCTCTCAGAGGAAAGGAAGACTGAGCCACAGAGAAGAGCATGGTGTTCCTCGAGGAAGGGGCCTCTGTCTGCGGGGGAGGATGCAGGGAAGCCAGCCCTTCCCGGCCTCCTGGTCTTTGCATCTGCTCTTCCCTGGCCTGGAGCCGCTCTTACCCTCTTCCCTTAATCTGGCTCAGAGTCAGCATTGCCCCGTCAAGGGTTCTCCTTTGCTTTCCGCCGCCCCCCCCATACTCTCAGCTCCTCTTTACCAGGGTCATCTTCCTCTGCCTTCTGGGGGCAGGTGGGCAGGGGTGGGACCGGTGAAGCACATGAGAAGCTTTGAGAAGTACCACAAGGGGAGGTGGGTCATCGAGGCAGGGACCCAGTGATCAGAGATCACTCAGTGCGTATTGCAGATTAGATTTCTCTAATCTAGTCAAGGACACAGGTCAAGGCCATGACCTGGAGGTCTTAAACCTTAAGCCCCTGGCCCTCTCCTTAAACCTGCTATGGGATGGTTCTTCCTTTGGTCCTGGCAAATGTTGAGCACCGACTGCAAGCAGGTGCCCTGACCGGTCTAGGGATCATGCAGCCAAAAGACTGGGCGAGTCTCTGTGCTCCCAACCTCCAGCAACTCCCAGGGGACCCTCCGCAGAGCCCATATGGTGATTAGAGAATGAGAGGAAGAGGCGGGGCCCCTTCAAGGTCATCTCAAAGAGAACAAGGTGCTGGGAGACAAGGGCAGCAAGCTGAGGGGGGATCGGGGTCCCCTGAGACAGGCAGGTCCCGATTGAGCTCAGCCCCAAAGTACAGAAGCGGGAGCCAGGCTCGGAGAGGAGTGGGGAGCGGATGGTTCCTGGTGGTTGAAGGCGGTTTTACTCAGACGGTAAAGTGTCTGCCTACAATGCGGGAGACCTGGGTTTGATCCCTGGGTCGGGAAGATCCCCTGGAGAAGGAAATGGCAACCCATTCCAGTATTCTTGCCTGGGCAATCCCATAGACGGAGGAGCCTGGTAGGCTATAGTCCATGGGGTTGCAGAGTCAGGCACAACTGAGCGACTTCACTTTCTTTCTTTCTTTCTGGGAAGCCGCTGGGAGGCTGAGCAGGTGAGGGGTCCAGGGTAACTAGGAGAACAGGGCTTCTCTGAAAGTCAGAGCTTCCCTGGTGGCTCAGTCGGGAAAGAATCTGCTGGCCATGCAGGAGACCTGGGTTCGATCCCTGGGTGGGGAAGATCCCCTGGAAGGGGAATGGCCACCCACTCCAGTATTCTGGCCTGGAGAATCCCATGGACAGAGGAGCCTGGCGGGCTACAGTCCATGGGGTCACAGAGTTGGACACGACTGAGTGACACACACTGGGAGTCAGCCCACAGGACTGTGAGGAAGGAGCCAGGCCACCCCTCAGATCCTCTGGCCAGACCCCAGCCCTGGGCCTCTGGGACGTAAGGAACAAGCCTCCCACTCCATCCTCTGGGAAGCGCTGGCTTGGGGGACAGTCAGCTGTTCATTCTGGAGCAGGGGCCCAGCCCCACATGGGGAGGACTGGGTCCCTCCGTCTTTCCTCCCTTTCTCCCCCAGCCATTTGTCCCTTCCGTGGACGTCTGGGGGATGTTGGTAGCTGTGGGTGCGGGGCAAGCTCCCTCCCATCTCACCCTGGGTGGACAGAGAGCACCTGGGGTGTCCCTTCAGGGGACCCCACGGAGGCACCTGGGGACTCCCAGAGCAGCCTCCCCTCTGAGGGCCTCAGCGGTCCACAGCCCCAGCTGTTCCTGCCCATCACCCCCGAAATAAACCTCCCAGGGAGGGCACGGCTGAGCCCACAAGCCCAGTGCCAGGGAGGGAGATCAGAGGGCGGCCCAAGTGCCATTCAGGGAGAGGCCCCTGGTCTAGGAACCAGAGCCGGGAGGTCTGGGTCTCCCCTAGGACCCAGCTGATGAGCTAGCTAGAGGTGGCGGCATAAAACCCTTGCCCAAGGCGGTCCCCTTGACCTGGCATGTTCCTGCCACACTGTGGCTCGGGTCACGCTTACTGAGGTATCGGAATACTGAAACATTTCCAGACTCAGCAAGTAGCTGTAGCCTGGAGACCTCCCAGAGCACCCCATTGCCCCAGCCACCCCGGCCCCACCCCCGGAGCTCCTGTGACCAGCACCAAGGGCTTACTGCTCAGCGTGGCGGAGGCCACAGGACAAGGGCAGTCACACGTTCTGATTGGCGTCTATGTGGTCAAGGTCAGACACTTCCAGTCCATCACCGCCCTGCCTACCTCTCTGCTCCTTCGGCGGCTCATTTTTTCGTCTTCCTGGTGAGGCCCTGGGTTTATTTTCAGTTCAGTCGCTCAGTCGTGTCCGATTCTTTGCGACCCCATGAACCTCAGCACGCCAGGCCTTCCTGTCCATCACCAACTCCTGGAGTTCACCCAAACCCATGTCCATCGAGTCGGTGATGCCATCCAACCATCTCATCCTCTGTCGTTCCCTTTTCCTCCTGCCCTCAAGCATCAGGCTCTTTTCCAATGAGTCAGCTCTTCGCATCAGGTGGCCAAAGTACTGGAGTTTCAGCTTCAACATCAGTCCTTCCAATGAACACCCAGGACTGATCTCCTTTAGGATGGACTGGTTGGATCTCCTTGCTGCCTAAGGGACTCTCAAGAGTCTTCTCCAACACCACAGTTCAAAAACATCAATTCTTCGGTGCTCAGCTTTCTTCACAGTCCAACTCTCACATCCATACATGATCACTGGAAAAACCATAACCTTGACTAGATGGACCTTTGTTGGCAAAGTAATGTCTCTGCTTTTGAATATGCCATCTAGGTTGGTCATAACTTTCCTTCCAAGGAGTAAGCGGCTTTTAATTTCATGGCTGCAGTCACCATATGTAGTGATTTTGGAGCCCAGAAAAATAAAGTCTGACACTGTTTCCACTGTTTCCCCATCTATTTGCCATGAAGTGATGGGACCGGATGCCATGATCTTCGTTTTCTGAATGTTGAGCTTTAAGCCAACTTTTTCACTCTCCTCTTTCACTTTCATCAAGAGGCTCTTTAGTTCTTCTTCACTTTCTGCCATAAGGGTGGTGTCATCTGCATACCTAAGGTTATTGATATTTCTCCCGGCAATCTTGATTCCAGCTTGTGCTTCCTCCAGCCCAGCATTTCTCATGATGTACTCTGCATATAAGTAAAATAAACAGGGTGACAATATACAGCCTTGACGTACTCCTTTTCCTATTTGGAACCAGTCTGTTGTTCCATGTCCAGTTCTAACTGTTGCTTCCTGACCTGCATACAGGTTTCTCAAGAAGCATGTCAGGTGGTCTGGTATTCCCATCTCTTTCAGAATTTTCCACAGTTTATTGTGATCCACACAGTCAAAGGCTTTGGCATAGTCAATACAGCAGAAATAGATGTTTTTCTGGAACTCTCTTGCTTTTTCCATGATCCAGCGGATGTTGGCAATTTGATCTCTGGTTCCTCTGCCTTTTCTAAAACCAGCTTGAACATCTGGAAGTTCATGGTTCACATATTGCTGAAGCCTGGCTTGGAGAATTTTGAGCATTACTTTACTAGCGTGTGAGATGAGTGCAGTTGTGGGGTAGTTTGAGCATTCTTTGGCATTGCCTTTCTTTGGGATTGGAATGAAAACTGACCTTTTCCAGTCCTGTGGCCACTGCTGAGTTTTCCAAATTTGCTGGCATTTTGAGTGCAGCACTTTCACAGCATCATCTTTCAGGATTTGAAATAGCTCCACTGGAATTCCATCACCTCCACTAGCTTTGTTCGTAGCTTTCTTCCTAAGGCCCACTTGACTTCACATTCCAGGATGTCTGGCTCTAGGTGAGTGATCACAGGTTTATTTTGCTCACCTGCAACCCAGATGTTTTGCTTTACTATTATTTATTTATCTGACTGTGCCGGGTCTTAGTTGCAGCACACGGAATCTTTGTAGTTGTGGTATGTGGGATCTTGATCCCTGACCAGGGATTGAGCCAGGGCCCCCTGCTTTGGGAGCATGGAGTCTTAGCCACTGGACCACCAGGGACGTACCCAGCACGTGTGTTTTGAACGAATGCTTGCATGACAGTGCGGGCATTAAATACCTCTTCTGCCTCAGGCTTTGCCTCCTGCTGACTCTCCAGGAAGACTTAACCCCCTTTCTAAAGAGCTTCTCCCTCATTTCCCTACAGGAATGTATGCCTACTATTGTAGCAATTCTCATTTGCTAGTTGCTGCTGCTGCTGCTGCTAAGTCGCTTCAGTCGTGTCCGACTCTGTGCGACCCCATAGACGGCAGCCCACCAGGCTCCCCCGTCCCTGGGATTCTCCAGGTAAGAACACTGGAGTGGGTTGCCATTTCCTTCTCCAATGCATGAAAGTGAAAAGTGAAAGTGAAGTCACTCAGTCATGTCTGACTCTTAGCGACCCCATGGACTGCAGCCCACCAGGCTCCTCCGTCCATGGGATTTTCCAGGCAAGGGTACTGGAGTGGGTTGCCATTGCTGCAATTCTCATTTCCTAGTAGTAGCTGCCAAACCTTTGTTCGTCTGTTCATCCATCTGACACATCATTTCTGTGGCCCTACTACGTGCCAGCTGCTGCTCTAGGCGCCGACGGTTCCCCAGGGAGGAAAGCGGTCCAGAAGCCAGGATGCAGTGTTTAGAGAGATGGTAGAGATGGAGTTACTGTGATGTTCAGTTATCGGTGATGGTGAGGATCAGGAATTGGCCCCCGTGCAGGTGGCTGGGATGGGGAGAAGGATGGCGTGCTGGAGCCGAGAAGATCAAGGACCCCAGAGGATGGTCAGCAAGGATGCTGGTGGAGCGGGGGCAGGGAGAGGGGTGGGCAGGCGCGCTTGGCACCAGCTGCATCCCACCACCTTAGCTGAATGCTCACGGCCAAGCTGGGCGGGCTGGACATGCTACCACGGCCCCTGTCTTACATGTGTGGGGACCGGGGCAGTGGCGTCCTTGGGGTCACAGCTCAGTGTCTCATTTGTAAATGAGGACTGAGGTCCCCTCCCTGCCTGTGTGCTGTGGCACCTCACGGCGCTACAGGGGCTCAGTCTGCACCGCACCTTTGGGATCCTCGGGTCGTAGAACTCTTATCCGGAGGGTTCTCTGACCACGGGTCTCCCCAGGGCAGGCAGGCTCTCTGCTGTCTCCTAATCTCATTAGTGTTGCCACTGGAGCCACCGCCTGTCCCCTGGAGCACTGACAAAGGATGAGGGTGACATTTGTCTTCATCTCTGCTGGCTTGGAGACAGCCTCCAGCCTCATGTCGGGAAGTGAGGCTCCATGAAAATCCAGAACTGGGGTCACCTCCAGGGCCCACCTGTGCTCCTGGTTCTTCCTCCTTCCCCAGGTCTTTCTCCCTTTTTACAAGCATTATTTATTTGGCTGTCTGCATTCTTTAGTTGTGGCATGCGGGCTCTCTCGTCGTAGCACGCAGGCTTAGTTGTCCCACATCATGTGGGATCTTAGTTCCCCAAGCAGGGATTGAACCTGCATCCCCTGCGTCCCCTGCATTGCAAGGCAGATTCTTAACCACTGGACCGCCAGGGAAGTCCCTTCCTCAGGTCTTTCTTAAGCTCTGAAAGTAGAATGTAGAGCTTGCTTTTCCCTGCTGCTGGGTCAAACCATGTCCCTATTGTGGGTCTGAGTGGATGTCTGCCCTGCTAAGGCCATCGGGAACCTAGGGGCTTCTGGAGACAGCAGAATAAAATTGAGGCCGCCCACGATCAGTCACTCAACACACATTCAGCAGCACATTTTTATTGAAGAAAACAGAACTGTACCCATTGACCTCACTCTAGAGAACCCCTACCATAGAAACGAGGACGTGGATGTTAGGGGGGTCAGGGCAGCATGAATGGCTGAGTGAAGCACTGGAAACATCCTAAATAGCATCAGTGGAGGGGAGTGGGCAATGCCGTGCAATACACTGAGGTCTGTCACCAATGCGGAATACTGTTGAATTCCCCGTTTGTTGTTCAGTCATGTCTGACTCTTTACCACCCCATGGACTGCAGCATACCGGGCTCCCCTGTCCTTCACTATCTCCTGGAGTTTGCTCAGATTTCCTGTCCACTGAGTCGGTGAGACTATTTAATCATCTCATTCTCTGCTGCCCCTTTCTCCTCCTGCCCTCAATCTTTCCCAGCATCAGGGTCTTTTCCAATGAACCAAGTCTTCACATCAGGTGGCTAAAGTAATGGAGCTTCAGCTTCAGCATCAGTCCTTCCCATGAATATTCAGGACTGATTTCCTTTAGAATTGACTGTTTTGATCTCCTTGCTGTCTGAGAAACATTAGGAAGCCACTAAAAAGAGGGAGATGGATTTCTATGGCACTGGCCTGGGGAAATATGGATGGAATGAACTCATAGCTGCACAAATGAGAGCAATAAGTCACACACAGGCAAACGGATGACTCTGCAAAGAGAACGGTTTGGAAGGAATTATAACCACTGTTACCTCCTCCAGGGACACACAGGGTGTGTGCAAAGGGGCTGGCCTTGTGCAACTGGAGTAAAGGCAGAGAAGGAGATCTGTTGTTTTCTTTGCTCACTTCTGCTGTTTGGCTTGTTTCAAGGAATGTATATTGCCCCTCTAGCTTGGAAGGAAAATCGAAAACAACATATCCTTAGAAAGGTACCAAGCTAGGGGCTCTGCTAACGACGGGAGTGACCACGTTTATCCGGTGGGTTCTGTGTGTCTGGTGCTGCACCGGCATTCCAAGGCCTTAATGAACACAGCGCGGTGCGTACACTTACCACCTTGATCTTTCAGATGGGGAAACTGAGGACCAGGGAGGTTGAGTGACTTGCCCATGGGGGCACAGCTGGCAAGTGTCGGAGGTGGTGCCTGGGGACAGAGAGGGATCTTACATCACATTATCCATGTCCCATGTTTGAAGGGCCACAGCGAGTTAGAAGGAAAGTACAGAGTTGCCTGTTTAGGGGTTGAGTGGGAACCCCTGTATCTGTCGCAGAATGTGGTTCTGGACATGCAGGGTATGAAGGAGGCTGGGAACCATGCCCACTGGCTCACCCTCAGGTGGGACAGAGATAGAACCTAATTATGTCAAGAGTGAATGGAAATCTCCAGCCATAGGTAGAAACCACGTGGGGAAATAAGGTATGTTGTCACTACTCTAAGCATAACAACCAGCCCTCGACGAGTGACTGGGCTTCCCTGGTGGCTCAGATGGGAAAGAATCTGCCTGCAATGCAGTAGACCCAAGTTCGATCCCTGGGTAGGGAAGATCCCCTGGAGAAGGGAATGGCCACCCACTCCAGGATTCTTGCCTGGAGACTCCTGTGGACAGAGAAGCCAGGTGGGCTATTGCCCATGGGGTCACAAAGAGTCGGACACAACTGAGCAACTAACACACACACACTCTGAACAGTGACAACCAGCCCTTGACCAGTGACTGGAGGGAGATGGTGTGTAAATACCCCAGTTCCCTCGCCTCTCTGCTGGGTCTGTTCTGCGGTGTATGTTCACCATCGTCTCCCCAGGCTCTTCAGTGGAAATGAGCCCTGGCTGCCCACGGAAGTAGCGTGCTTTGTGACACGTCACCACTGGTTTTCTTTCCTGTCTCCCCTCCTTCTCCCCACTCAGGCTACCTCAGATCTCCCACCAGATTACTTCTACCACCTAAAATTGTTGTTGTATTTTTGGCTGCATTGGGTCTTCATTGCTGCATGCAGGCTTTTCTCTAGTTGTGGTGAGCGGAGGCTTCTCTCTGGTTACAGTGCACCGGCTTCTCGTTGCAGTAACTTCTCTTCTTGTGGCTCACGGGCTTCAGTGGTTGCAGTTCATGGGTTTAGTTGCTCTGCAGCATGTAGGATCTTAGTTCCCAGACCAGGGATCAAACCCGTGTCCCCTGCACTGGCAGGTGGATTCTTAACCACAGGGCCACCCGGGAAGTCCCACATCTACCATTCTGATCCTTGTCTCAGCATTTGCTTCTGGGGCAGCTCAAGCTGATATCAGATACTTCTTTTCCTACATGATCCAATCTCTAAGTCCTATCGAGTTTTTTTTTCTGCAACATGTCTCAAATCCCTTCCTCAATTCCACAGCCACTGCCCCAAGCAACAGATCTTCCTGGACAGCAGCGGCAGCATCTTTGTTAAGGTCCTTCCTTCCATGACCTCCCTTCAATCCATCATCCACACACAGTAGAGGTAACTATTGAAATCTAAATAAAATCATGTTCCTCTTCTGCTCAAAACTTCCCATGGCTCTCCCGAAACACCTGGAAAAAATTTCCAGTTGTTTCTCATAACTTCTGCTTTATTTTTATTTTTCAAAAAGTCTTCATTGAATTTGTTATAATACTGCTTCTGGGTTTTTATTTTTATTTTTATGTTTTGGTTTTCTGGCCATGAGGCGTGTGGGAGTTTAGCTCCCTGACCAGGGATTGAACCTGCGCCCCCTGCATTGGAAGGTTAAGTCTTAACCACTGGAACACCAGGGAAGCCCCATAACTCCTGCTTTAGACTAAGGGTTTGCATCCCCTGAAAATTCATATGTTGAAACCACATCTTCCATCTGATGGTATTTGGATGTGAGTCTTTGGGGAGGTGATTAGGCCATGAGGGTGGAGCCCTCATTGATGGATTCGTGCTTTTATATAAGTGACACCACAGCGTTCTCTCCCTTTCTAGCATCTGAGGACACGGCAAGAACATGGCCCTCTATGAACCAGAAGCAGGTCCTTAGCACACACCGAATTGGCCAGTCGTGACCTTAGGACACGACTGAGTGACTAACACAGTTCTTGACCTTGGAATTCCCAGCCTCCAGAGCTGCTGGAAATAAATTGAGTTGTGTATAAGCCACACAGTCTGTGGTATTTTGGTTCTAGCAGCCCAAAGGGACTAAGACAGCCTCCAAGAGCACATGTTCTGGCCTGGCCCACACTTCCTTCTTTGTCTGCATCCACCCTTCTCCTTACCTGCCCTGCTCCCCTTTGCTAGAAATTCCAGTTCTCCATCTTTCCTCAGGACCTTCGCTCATGCAGTTGCTTCAGTTTGGATTATTTTTCCTGAAACTCTTTGCTTGTCTCTCTACATTTCTGGTGGACTCAGCTTGACCATCACCTTCTTGGAGAAATCTTTCCTGACCACCTGATCTAAACTTAGTTCATTCCATCATTTTCTCTCCTCAGGGCCCCTTAGTTTCTTTCACAACATTTTTTACAACTTGTCGTGGCTCGGTTACTGGTTTGCTCCTGTCTGTCTTCTTCTCTAAATTTCGAGCTTCCTGGGATCAGAGACTGCGGCTTGCTTCCACAGACACAACACCTAGCTTAGTGATTGTCCCCTGGCAGGCGTGCAGCAGTTGGTCTCTGTGTAAGTGAAACACATTTGTCAAGGTCCCAAGAACACCTTCCTTCACATGGATGACCCAGAAGGGTCTTTGTAGGATTCTGTACCTGAGCTGCCCACACTCAGGGGCTGTATCCTCCTGAGCTGTGTGGCCATAGTCCCTGCCTCTGAGAGGCCCAGATTCTGGAAATGGCAGACCCAGGTTTGAATCTCAGCTTGGCCTCTTACAACATGTCTCAGTGAGCCTTGGCTGCATGACAAACACGCCCCAGAACATAATGGCTTAGAACAACAATGTATTACTTTTCATGATCCTGTGATTGGCTTGGTGATTCCTCTGTTGGTTTTGATTGGGTTCCCTTGGCTGGAGGATTAGCCAGACAGGAAGGTCCAGATGTCCTCCCTTAGATGTGTGGCAGCTGGTGCTGGCTGTTGGCTGGGTGGCCTCGGTTGGCCTCTCATATTCCAGTGTGCAAAACCTGCTTCCTTTTGTGGAGGCTTCAGGTCAGCATTCTGAGTCAACAAAGACAGCAGCTGCCAGGCTTCTTGAGGCCTGGGCTCAGGACTCAAACAACATTACTTCTGGCACATTCTAGTAGTCAAAGCAAGTTATGAGAGGAGTGCAGAATAGAATCTGCCTCTTGGTGGAAAGAGCAGCAGGGAATTTCTGGCCATATTTGATCTTCCATGAGAAGTGAAAAGTTACTCAGTCATGTTCAACTCTTTGCAATCCCATGGACTGTAGTCCACCAGGCTCCTCTGTTTATGGGATTTTCCAGGCAAGAACACTGGAATGGGTTGCCATTTCCTTCCCCAGAGGACCTTTCTGACCCAGGGATCAAACCTGCGGCTCCTGCAGTGCAGGCAGATTCTTTACCATCAGTAGGCTATAAAGTCTTAGGCAAGTGACCTAACCTCCCTGTACCCCATTTCCCCATTCTGTGAACCGGGTCTGTTGGGGTCTATTTTATAGACTTGTTTGTGAGAATTAAACATGACGTATGCAAAGTGTTTAGCACACAGCCTGTCTCATTGAAAGTGTCCATTGAATGGGAACTGTTATTATAGTAATTATAATGGGAATTTAGCAAATGTTGGGTGAATGGATAGATAGGTGAATGAACAGGTGGATAGATGGATAGGTAGGTGCGTAGATGGATGGATGAACAGACAAATGGCTTTGGCATTCAAATAGTATATAGTCCTGATGACAGTATGTACTCATCTGGTGGTGAGAAACCATCTCATTTTATGGAGTTCGGAATAAACAGCAGCTCTTTGCTGCTGAGTTCAAACACTCTGATTTCTAGAGAGACCTGCCATGTTGCTCAGTTTACTTTTTGGTCATCTGTATTTGGCAAATGGGGAAGGTCAGGCGATTCTCCGGCAGGTTTGTGCACCCTCTCTCTCTCACACACACATACCCCCACATCCCTGTCCTTGGTTAAATGTAGCCAAACATTAACAATTGTGACAAACACAGCCAAGCTTCCCACTGGAACGCTGAGCAACAAACCACATGTGGTCGCAGCCCGAGGGGGGTTGTTGACATCTGTTGCCCCAGGCGCTGGCCGGTGCGTGTGAGGCTGGGGCAGGCTGCAGTGAGGAGCTCCCTGACTAGCTGTTAGAGCAGAGCCCACAATCTTTGAGGGCTTCAGGGATGGGGCACATCCCCCTGGAGCCAGAACCTCTCCAGGGCTGCCAAGGGCAAAGGTGGAGGTAATTTTCCTGGAAGAGATGGTTTTTAAGAACACTTTGCCTCTGGGATTGCCCAGGTGAATTGCAAAGGGGACATTTTTTTCCTACCTCAGCCTGACACCAGGTGTGGGAGAGGGGGAAGGAGGACCTGCTGGGGAGGTGCATGACCTTCCATGGGGTCCATGGAAAACCACCACAAACCTGGAGGCATAAGACAACAGAAATTTACCAGCTCACCATTCTGAAGGCGAGAAGTCTGAAGTCAAGATGTCAGCAGGGCCATGCTCCCTCCAAGGGCTCTAGGAAAGAATCCGCCCTTGCTTCTTCCAGCAGATTTCCTATAACCCTTGTCATTCATTCCTGGCTTGTAGCTACATCGCCGCAGTCACTGCCTCCATTGTCACATGGCCTTCTCTTCTTTCTTTTTTTAGACTTTTTTTTAATGTGGATCATTTTTAAAGTCTATATGGAATTTGTTAAACATTGTTTCTGTTTTATATTTTGTTATTTGGGCCGCCAGCCATGTGGGATCTTTGCTTCCCGACCAGGGATGGAACCCATAACTCCTGCATCAGAAGGTGCAGTCTTAACCACAGAACCACCGGGGACGTTCTCTTCTCTCCTTATAAGGATGTCAGTCATTGGATTTAAGGTCCACTCTAATCTAGTATGACCTCATCTTATCTTGATGACATCTGCAAAGACCTGGCTTCCAAGCAAGGTCACATTCCGAAGTTCTGAGTGGACATGAATGTGGGGGGACATCATTCAGTCCATACAGGAGGGAAGCCAGAGGCAGACTTATCGAGATGGGGGAGGCTCAGGGTGCAGAGAGCAAGGGTTCCACACTAAACCAGAAGGCTGCGAGCACAGCAGAACTGCCTTTTTTAAGACTTGGGCAAGTCTGGCCCTGTGACTTGCAGGGGCCCGTCCCAGTCCTTCTCCAGCCAGGCTCCTCCACACAAGGTAGGGAGCCATGGAGCCAGAGGGATATGCCCACATGGACCCCCAACTCTGCATTTCTGTGCCACATCCTGGGTGTCCGGGACTCTCAAACTCCCTGCCCCAGCAGCGCTGAGCCAGTTCCAAAGCCTGCCCAGGTGTCTCCCCGAGATCTGCCCTGCTGACCTCCAGTGTGTGTACCCCTAAACCCAAGAGGGGCTTGGGACAGGCCTTGGACTTTTAACCTGAGGTGTGATCACAGGTCCCTCAAGGCAGAGTGGAGAGTGGGGAGAGAAGGTGGTGGTTTGTGGAACTCCAAGGAATTTGGGAGAGGTCTGAGTTCAGCCTTGGCCTTCTGGGTTGCAGACTGAGATATGAGATGAAAGCGTCTAGGAGCCTCTGGACTCAGACTCAAAGAATTGCCTTTGGTCCATTATTTTCTGTATTATGTCACCCGTGTGTATGTTTAAATTTTTGTTGGTCTTCCTTACCAGCATATATGTTTCATGAGAACAGGGATCTTTTCCTTCTCCTCTGTAAAGTGAAATGAAGAATAATCACTGTTTGGGGAATTCCCTGGTGGCCCAGTGGTTAGGTCTCTACATTTCCACTGCAGGGGGCACGGGTTCAATCCCTGGTCAGGGAACTAAGATCCCGCATGCTGCACAGTGTGGCAATAAATAAAGAGAAGAAAACAAATTTCCAAAAAAATTTTTTAAATAATTCACTGTTTCATAGAGTTGCTGGAGGAGCAAGCCAGAGTGCAGGGTTGGGCTCTCAGTGAGTACACTGTGAGGTTTGCTCAGGCTGCTATTTTTCGTCTCTGGACGCCCAGCACAGTGGACAGGGCCTGGGAGGTGCTTGCAAATCTTTTTGAAATAAACAGAGCGGCTAAGAATGCAGGCAACTGTGTCCTTCCCAGATCTGGCCTTGCTGACTTTTTGCCTGAAAGTCAGGTAGGACCAAGGGGTTGTATGACTCTCAAAACCTCCCCAGAGACAAATGTGCCATCAGATCAATAAACACAGACTCTCCCGGCAAGGCTTTATGACCAGATTGGCATTCTGAGCCAATTCCTCTGAATGCCAAGGGGAGCCGTATTTGGAGGAGGGGGCAGGAATGTGTATGAGTGTGTGTATAGGAGAACCGGGGCTTCCCTGGAGGTTCCAACAGTAAAGAATCTGCCTGCAATGCAGGAGACCTGGGTTCGATTCCTGGGTCAGGAAGATCCCCTGGAGAAAGAAATGGGTACCTACCTGCTCCAGTGTTCTTGCTGGGGAAATCCCATGGACAGAGGAGCCTGGCGGGGTACAGTCCATGGGATCACAAAGAGTTGGATAGGACTGAGTGACTAACACTTTCACTTTGCATAGGAGAACCAGGTGGGAGGCAATTCTAAAAGGGCAAGATTTTGACAAGTGAGGACAGCTTGGGCAGGGGTGGAGAGTTGGACAGAGGAAGGAGTAAATTGGTTGCTTCCAGGCTTGTGGAGCAGCAGTGAACAAGACTTGGTGAGGCTGGGAGGGGCCAAGGAGAACACCTGGCTTCCAGTTAACCCCACCAGACTGAAGGAGGTGCTACTCCTGAGATGGGGGCCCTGGAAGAAAATCAGGCTTGGAGGGAGGTTCTCAAATTCAGCTTTGGACAAGTTGAATTTGATGAGCCACCAAGATGTCCACTGGACCAGGTTTGAGTCCCTGAGGACATACTGGCAGGATCATCTGCACCAGGCTCCCTCAGCCCTCTGGGCCTTGGCTTTCTTGTCTGCAAAATGGAATACCTCACAGGTGATTGTGAGGACCCTATGTGGGAAGATATGAAAATTGCCCACCCCAGAGTCAAGCATCACAAGGAGAAAACATGTGTCAGTGTTATTCACACTCTGTCAGTTAAAAGCAACAGACACACAAGTCAAACTGGCTTGAACACACTAAATAATAATTTCAGTTCAGTTGCTCAGTCGTGTCTGACTGTTTGCGACCCTGTGGACTGAAGCACGCCAGGCTCCCCTGTCCATCACCTACTCCCGGAGCCTGCTCAAACTCATGTTCATCGTGTCAGTGATGCCATCCAACCATCTCATCCTCTGTCGTCCCTTTCTTCTCCTGCTTTCAATCTTTCCCAGCATCAGAGTCTTTTCCAATGAGTCAGTTCTTCACAGCAGGTGGCCAAAGTATTGGAGCTTCTGTTCCTTTAACTAGAATCCAGGAAATAGATCTGAGATCTACAGCTGAATGCAGAACTCAGCATTATCTCAGGGGCTCCTTATCTCCCTCAGGCACTTTCCACCTGTGTTCACAGTGGTCACTAGGTCAGCAAATCCAGTGGCAAGAGGGAGGCTCTTCCTATAGTTTTGGCAAAAAAAAAAAAAAAACCCAAAACACACAAGAATGATTCTGATTGGCTCAGCTTGGCCATGTGCCCATCCCAGAGCCAATCACTGTGGCCAGGCTTGGGTCACATGATTTCCTCTCTGTCATGCTTCCCCTGTTAGTGCAAGATTTGAAATAGTGCAGGGAAAACCAGTAGACGTCCATCACGTTCTGTGTCCAGTGGGAGTTTGGGGATGGAAGGAGATATATATGTAAGTTTCTAGCACAATAGGCAAGACATGGAGGCAACTTAAATGTCCATGGACAGATGAATGAATAAAGAAAATGTGGTATATGCGATGGAATATTATTCAGCCTTGAAAAGAAGGTAATTCTGTCCTATGTGAACACACAGATGAACCTGGAATGCATGACACAAAGTGAAACGAGCCAGATACAGGACAAATACTATGTGATACCACTTACATGGAATCTAAAAGAGTCAAACCAGAGAACTGGAGAGTGGAATGGGGATTGCCAGGGGTGGGAGGCGGGGGGACAGGAAGATGTTGGTCAAGGGGTCCAAAGCTTCAGGTCTGCAAGATGCCTGAGTTCTGGAGATCTGATGTACAGCATGGCACTGACAATTAACAACACTGATTGGTACACTTAAAATTTGCTAAGAGGGTAAAAGAACATAAAGAGGGCAGGAGGAAATTTTTGAAGGTGATGGATATATTTATGGCATAGACTGACTGGTGATACTTTCATGAGTATATATTTATTTGGTGGGGGGGAGGCTTCCCCAGTGGCTCAGTGGTAAAGAAGCCACTTGCAATTTAGGAGCTGCAGGAAATGTGGGTTCAATCCCCGGGGCAGGAAGATCCCCTGGAAGAGGGCATGGCAACCCACTCCAGTATTCTTGCCTGGAGAATCCCATGGACAGAAGAGCTGGGTGGGCTACAGTCTATGGGGTCACAAAGAGTTGGACATGACTGAAGTGACTTAGCACACATAGTTGATTAACACTGTTGTGTTAATTACTGCTGTACAGCAAAGTGGTTCCGTTATAGATATATATTTTTTTAATATTCTTTTCTATTATGGCTCATTATAGGATATTGAATATAGTTCCCTGTGCTATACAGTAGGACTTTGTTTATCCATTCTATATATAAACGCTTACCTCTGCTAACCCCAACCTCCCACTCCATCTCTCCCCCACACACCCGCCTTGGTAACCACCACTCTGTTCTCTATGTCTCATGGGTGTATGCTGCTGCTGCTGCTGCTAAGTCACTTCAGTCGTGTCCGACTCTGTGCAACCCCACAGACGGCAGCCCACCAGGCTCCCCCGTCCCTGGGATTCTCCAGGCAAGAACACTGGAGTGGGTTGCCATTTCCTTCTCCAATGCATGAAAGTGAAAACTGAAAGGGAAGTCGCTCAGTCGTGTCTGACTCTTAGTGACCCCATGGACTGTAGCCTACCAGGCTCCTCCGTCCATGGGATTGCCAGGCAAGAGTACTGGAGTGGGTTGCCATTGCCTTCTCCATGCCATGGGTGTATACTTATCTCCAAACTCAAGTTGTATACATTAAATGTAGACAGCTTTTTGTATGTCAACCATACCTCAATACAGTGGTTCTAAAAAATAAAAGTTTCTGGTGCACAGTAGGAACTTAGTTCACGGTGGCTGCTTGTATCAGTGTTCTGGAGGTGAAACACCAGATCCCAGGTGCCCTTACCATCTACATGTTTTTATCTGGCTGTGTCTGGTCTTTTACTGTGGTGCCCGTGCTCAGTGGCACATGGACTTAGTTGCCCCGCGGCATGTGAGATGTTAGTTCCCTGACCAGAGATCGAACCTGCACCCCCTGCATTGCAAGGCAGATTCTTAACCACTGGACCACCTGGGAAGTCCCCATCGACCTGTTTTAACATCTTTACAAATGAAGCCTCTGCCCCTGAACAACCCTACATGCAGTGGCTTCTACTCTCCCTCAACCCCCTTGAGCCTTTCACCAAGCTTAAGAGATGGCACGAGAGAGGTCAGACAGGCGAGGTCTGAGGCAGCCCCCAGGCCGTGGCAGGACACCACGCTGTCATCTCTGGTCAGCCATGAACAGGCCCTGGGCATTTCTTTCACTGACCCCAAACCTGGCAACCCAGGGACTCTATTCCTCCAGGAACAGGGGGATATTCCAGGACTTCTGGTGTGCCCCCAGTAGCCTGCACACCGAGAGAGAGGCAGACAAGATCAAGAAAACAGGTTTTGCACAGTTAGAGAAAGACTTTGATGGTTCATAACATCAGGGAAAAAATTCCAGTACCCCAGGGCAAGCTGCAATGTGGATGCTCCTTTCAGCAACCTGCCTCTGATTGGAGCCGCCTAGAACCTCCCTGCCAATCAGCATGGGCGCTGGGAAACCTGGAACTTTATAGCTTAGCAACGAGAAATCTGGAGGAACTCTGGAATTAATTTAAGGAAAGGAGAAGGGAGGTGGAGAAACCTAGAAGGAAATTAGTAGCCAAATAATCAGACTTCCTGACTTTATTATTACCTTTGTGGCCAAGGCAAGTCATTTTCAGCATTAATTACAAGCAGAGAGGGAATGGGCCAGCTATCTTGTCTCAAACTCTGCGATGTTTTGTTTTTGTTCTGTTTTTTTTTTTTTTTTTTTCTTTCTGCACTGGCGCTGGGGTGGGGATGTGAACAGAGCCAAGAAAGAACAGACAAAACAGGTACAATAATTAAAGAAAAACCACACCCACTCGTTTGCCATAGCTCCCTCAAGGAGCCTTGTCGGCAGTCTCTCTGGAGTCACCTTCTATCATATGACATCGTGGATGTCAGCCTGTCTGAAATGGGAACTGGAGGTCACGGTGGCTATAGAGGGTTTCTGCAACTTCAGATGGAGGCGCAGTCAGAGGTGGTGATAGCCTGGTCGGTCGGTCCATTTGATGACTGTTTACTGAGCATCATTCATGTGTCACCGTTGAATCAGGGGCTGTAAAACAGAAGTGTGCATTACATACCAGTCCCTGCCTCCCGTGGGTGGGGAGTCTGGCTGGGGTGGGGGAGCCTAGATATTAATAATCAGTTTTAATTATATAAGGCATGAAACCCCAATACTTCTGTGGGGACTTGGCGCTGGTTCTCACGTCCTAGAAAACATCCCTTTAGATGCCTCGCTCTGAGACAGAGTGACTGACTCATCCCAGTTGGCTCTGAACTCGCTTGATTTAAGCACCTAAAGTTCCCAGTCCTGGGAAACCCCGAGATGACTGGTCACCCCACCCTGGGACAGGCTGAAATGGGGCAGGAAGCAGCCTCCCTTAGCATGTGGGACTTCCCCAAGCAGCTTGGACACAGGTTAAGCGGCCAGTTTGCTGTGTGGCTTGGAGTAAGTTACTTGGTCTCTCTGGGCCACTGCTTCCTTAACTGCAAAATGGAGTTTGACCTGGTGAGCTTTTCATCTCCTGGAAGTTCTGGTTTCCTGGCCCTGCTGCTGCATCTCAGAACCGAATCAATGCAGAGGGCTGAGCAAAGAAGGCAGGGCCATGTACCCACAGTGCAGCCCCGGGCAAGTATCTCACTTCCTCCATAAAATAGTTGGAAGAATAGTACTTACTTCGTGGAACTATGAGCACTCAGTTAAGTAAAAGTATTCTATGGGTTTGGCATAGCTGGATACTCTCAAGTTGCAAAGTGTGGATATCCTGGTTAACAAAAAGTAAGATTAAGAAGTATGACATTATGATTAAGAGTTATGGGAATTCCCTGGTGGTCCCAGTGAATTAGGACTTGGTGCTCTCACTGCCTGGGCCCTGGGTTGGATCCCTCATCAGGGAACTAAGATCCCACAAGCTGCAGGGTCAAAAAAAAAAAATGAGTTACGGTGTTTCCTAACTAGTGACTGCCAGTTTTCAAAAAAGTTTTTTAAACATGTACTTTATCACAGTACATACTCTTTTTTTTTTTTTTTTTTTTGGCTGCCCTGGGTCTTAGTTGTGGCACTTGGGATTTTCAATGTGGCATGCGAACTTTCAGTTGCAGTATGTGGGATCTAGTTCCCTGACCAGGGATTGAACCCAGCTCCCTGCATTGGGAGCACAGTGTCAACCACTGGACCACCAGGGAAGTCCCTTGTTGTTGTTCAGTTGCTAAGTCATATCTGACTCTTTGTGACCCCATGAACCGCAGCATGCCAGGCCTCCCTGTCCTTCACCATCTCCCACAGTTTGCTCAAACCCATGTCCATTGAGTTGATGATGTCTCCAGCCATCTCGTCCTCTGTCGTCCCCTTCTCCTCCCGCCCTCAATCTTTCCCAGCATCAGGGTCTTTTCCAATGAGTCAGCTCTTTATATCAGGTGGTCCAAGTGTTGGAGCTTCAGCATCTGTCCTGCCAATGAATATTCAGGACTGATTTCCTTTAGAATTTACTGGTTTCATCTCTTTGCAGTCCAAGGGACTCTCAAGAGTCCTCTCCACCACCACAGTTCGAAAGCATCAATTCTTCGGTGCTCAGCCTTCTTCATGGTCCAACCCTCACATCCATACGTGACTACTGGAAAAGCCATAGATTTGACTATACAGACCTCTGTCCACAAAGTGATGTCTCTGCTTATTATCACACTGTTTATGTTGGTCATAGCTCTATCACAGTACATACTCCTGACTGCCTTTCACCTTCAGGTGTCTAGTTCCGTGAGGTGGAGACCAGGTCCTTTTTGCCACTGTCTCCCCATAATAAAGATTTGTTGAGTTCACTAAGGTTGTATCAAGCTCATTTTACTGGTGAGAGAACTGAGGCTCAGGGAGGTGAAAAGTCCTGCCATTAAGTGGAGAAGAACTGAGCCTGGAACTGATTCAGGGTCTTGTTCTCTCCATTTATTGGCCTCTGCTTCCTCAGGGGGCACATAGGGAAGGAAGCCTATCACATTGGAAGGAAGCCTATTCACTCAGGAAGCCTGAGTGATGGCAAAGGAGTGCAGGAGGCAGATCTGGTGGAGGGAGTAGAGCTGTGGAGATCTGCCTAGGAATTCTCCAAAGGGAGCAGCTATGATGGGCCGAGCATAACACCAGCAGCCCGGCTTGATCCTCATGTGGACAGGAGCCTTTTGGATGCTGCTTTCTCACCTCGCTGGTTGCCATGGCAACACAAGAGGGTGTGCACACATGCATGCACTGAGCTGTATCGCAAACCTGCCACCCAGGCTTGCCTCAGAGATGCCAGCAATGGGTAGGCAGGTCAAACAAATAACACAAGTGCACACAGGTACATGGTACCATAAACCCTAGCTGTGCATCACCTAGCTTCAATAATCACCAAGTCTCAGCCAACCTTGTTCCATCTGTAACCCCCCTTCCCCTCCTTCCTCATTCTAGATACTTATAAGCAAATTCCAGATATCTTCTGCAAATATTTTAATGACTCCAAAAATAAGGATTTTTTTTTTATTGCCGTCATCCCTACTAAAACAAACAACGCTTTAATAATCAGAAAATATCCACTGTTCACAATTTTCTGGTTGTCTCATTAACTATCTTCTTTACAGCTGGCTAAAATCTAGATTCATACAAAATGGTTCATACATTGTGATTGGTTCACACGCCTCTTACCTCTTTCTTGATCTGCACCCAAAGATTCTCCTCCCCTCTCTTTTTCTTCTCTTGCAATTTATTTGTTGAGAAAACTGAGTTGGTTGTTCTATAGAGTGTCCCAGTCTGGGTTTTGCTTATTGGAAAATCCCATGGACGGAGGAGCCTGGTAGGCTGCAGTCCACAGGGTCGCTGGGAGTCTGACACGACTGAGCGACTTCACTTTCACTTTTCACTTTCATGCATTGGAGAAGGAAATGGCAACCCACTCCAGTGTTCTTGCCTGAAGAATCCCAGGGATGGGGGAGCCTGGTGGGCTGCCGTCTGTGGGGTCGCACAGAGTCGGACACGACTGAAGCGACTTAGCAGCAGCAGCAGCTGGCATTATATCGACATAATATAATACCTGTTCCTCTCTGCTCTATATTTCTTATAAATCAGTAGTTAGATCTAGAAGTCCACTTAGACTCATGTTTGTTTTGTGTGTGTGTGTGTGTGTGTGTGTATGACTGCTTCCTAGTGGATGCTTCCTATTTCTATTTGAAGGCACACAATTTGTGGTTGTCCCCCTTCATGATGTTAGCAACCATTGATGACCGCTGTCTAGATCCATTAGAGGTTGAAAATGGTGGCCTACTAATTCTATTCTTGTTAGCTGGAATATGTCTATAAAGAGACCTCTCCTAATCAGCCATTTGGTTCCTGTAAAGTATGGCTCATACCAGAAAGGATACATGCTTGACTCTTTCCTCTTTATTTGACAGTTTTCAAACTAAGAAGCTGCTCCCAGGGAGTTCTCGGGTGGCCTAGTGGTTGGGATTCCAGGCTTTTGCTGCCATGACCTGGGTTCAATCCCTGGTCTGGGAACTGAGATTAAAAAAAAAAAAGTTGGTCCCAACATCCTCCAAAGATGACAAATGAGTTTATGTTTTCCTGTTTTTCTAAGTATCATTGTGAACTTACAGGTTTGGACATACATAACCCATTTTCTTCCACTGCAGTTATTATACTTACCGATGCTCAAAATGTCCCATCTTTGGCCAGTGGGAATCTCTTCACATTGTCTTCCTGACTCCTTTCTGACAAGTCCCCTTAAGTCTGTGAGTTTCTGAGCCACCTGGATGCCAAGCTGTTCAGGCTCATCCTCCACATTTCCTGCCTCAGACCTGGAGTCTGCCCTCTCTCTACACAGCACTTCTAGTTAGAAGTGGGGTTTAGAGACCACAGTGTGGGTGCTGCGAGTGCTCGCTGTTCCTGAATTGCCCATTACGTCAAACCTTTTCAGTGGACAGGGATAGGAAACACACGCTTTATTTTGTAAGGCAAAATGTAATACCAATCTATTATTTTGTAATACCAATACTTCCCATTTGGACTGGGGACTCCAGGTTTTTCACTTCATCTCTATGATCTTACATCCACATCTCTTTTCTTGCATGACTGTGCGACAGAGCCTGTTTCTAAAAGCAGAGCTCCCCACTGGATCTCCCATCAAGCAGGAAGCATGTGAGAAAGCACTTAAGTCTTCCCCTCAGAAATGAGCCTGTCTCTGATGAGGAGGTTTAGAAGCGGCTCTGAGAGAAGCCCAAGTTGTGGTCCGCAAGGGATCACATTCTCACGGCAAATGAGCCAGCGCCTTTCACGATCTTGTGTGTGGAGCCTCACATCTGATTGCTCTTAATCCACAAAGCACATTTGAGTCACATGAGGAATTATAAAAACCCCTCTCAATCACAATTAAGTCAGAATCTCTGGGGCTGGGACCCTAACACTTTTTTAAAAAGCAGTCCAGGTAATTTTATTTATGTGGCTGTGCTGGGTCTTAGTTGTGGCATGTGGGATCTAGTTCCTTGACCAGGAGTCGAACCCAGTGCCCCCCTGCCCTGCTCCCCGAATCGAGAGGGCAGATCCATGCTTTCCTGGACTACCAGGGAAGTTCCAGTCCAGGTAATTTTTTTTTTAATGTTCAATTCACCAAAATTTTAGAAAGTCAGTATAGTTATGTTAACAGATAATAAAACATTGATAAAGGAAATAATTCAGTCTTGCAGCTATTTTGCCTATCTGGAATATAGTCATTAAAATGGCCAGATAGGATATTACATAAGAGTCCAGGTGATTTTAATGTGCAGCCAGGGTTTAGAATCACTGCTCTAGTCCTTCCTTCTCAGCCAAAGGAAGAGAAGGAAACAAGGGCTATGGTAGATGCTGCCTTCAAAGCCCATTAGCTTGAGGTTGAAACCTAGCACTGCCTGTCTCTACCTAGGAAATCTCTGGAATGGCGCTGAGCAATGGAACTTTCTGCAGTAATCGAAATGATCTATATCTGCACCATCCAATGTGGTGGCCACTAGCCCTGTATAGTTATTAGTGCAACCTAAGCAGTGAAATTTTAGATTAAAACATTTTAAACTAATTTACACAGAAATAGCCACAAGTGACCAGTAGCTATCATCTTGGACACCACCACTCTGGGAAATCACTTAACATCTAGGAGCCTCATCTTTATAAAACAGGGACAAATACGAATGACTTCCTTGGGCTGTGGTCGAGACTAGAGATAATGTATATTAAGTGCCTGGTATACACAAGACATTCAGTAAAATGCTGCTTATTGTCCTTATTAACATCAGCCTGTCGCTCCTTAAAGAAAGGAAAACTTGCCCGGAAAACGAGTGCTCAAATGTACCCGACCACAGAGACTAAAAATTCTGAGCTGTTCCAGAGAAACTCTCAGAAAATATTTCTTAATTGTAGAAGTTCAATTACAGCTAGAGGTTATCAGTTGCAAGGGCTGTATTTCATTACCGATCTAGCCACAGCTCAATAAATTAAGCAATCACTCAAAATAACATGTTGCTTTAATCCCCTCTTGGAATAAATTCAAGTTGCTTGGTTTTATATTAGCACAGCTCTTGAAAGGCAACTCACATTGGCCTCATTTCTGTTTCTTCAATTCATCAGCCCCTCTCTGGATAAATCTTTGCATCTCCTGACTAGCAGGACAGAGGAGTCCCAGCCGAGCAGACCTCCTTTTATTAAAACTGGAGTGTTTTCCATCATTTGGCCTTTACATGTTCCACGTTTCGTTTGCTGAAATTACTGGCAGGTTTATCTGCAACAAAGACAGAAAGAGAGCAAGAGGCAGCAGCCCAGTTCTGAAACACCCCTCTGAGAAGCCCAGCTCGGACGTGCGAAGCAGACGGTGGTGGCTTTTCCACCCTCATCTTCTCCCTGGTGGTTTCTCATCTCACAGTAGAATTTCGTTTCCCCTAGAAACTTGGCACCAGAGGTGTCAGCCCGGGAACATATTTGTTTGTGTAAATTAAAAGGAGAATATGTTTTGACCATATTTAAGTTCTAGCTGTGCTAAAGAAATAAATACTGAGTTGCACAATGCGTCTCACTGCATGGTTCTGGCTCACCTCCCCAGACTCTGTCTTTGTTTATAAAACCTAAACGAGAGCTCTGAGCAGCTCAGTGCCTCAGACAGCTACAGGGAAAACCTCACAGGCTATGTCCACCCCACCAGGCCCACATGGAAAGTCCGCTTACCTGAGTTTGAGATCTGACACGCTGCTGTCTTGACAGGATGGGCGAGGGTGTTGGCAACAGACACCCCCACCTGTGCATTGTTGATGGGCGTGTGAATTTCACCACCTTGGTGAATGGCACTGGGCAATAGCTGTAGAAATTTAAAATGTACACATTGACCTGGAAATCCCACGTCTAGGAGTGTATCCAATGGTGTATAGCTGGACAGATACCAGAGAGTATCTATAACATTAAAATCCTGGAGTTAACTGAAGTGCTTAGAGTAGGGGACAGGTTAAGTGTGGTGCATTGCTAGAAGTCCTTAGAAAGCTTCTGGTAGGTCAGAGGGCTGTCGTGCCTTCAGGATATAAGCCATCCCAGCCCCCCGCCACTGTTCTTAATGTTAGAAGCCAAAAAAGTGTGTGCTCTCGAATATGCTTAGAAAATTTATGAAGATTATGCAGACTGCATATGGTGATTACATTTAAAAAGTGAAACTGGAGTTAAGAGGAAAATTGCAAAGGGGCTCCTGTATCTCCCATGTTTCTGTACTGTTTTTCTTACCATATGCATGGTATTATTTTTGAAAATTGGGATAATTAAAAACACAGAAAATGGCGTTTAAAAAATCATTTCCACACTTGACGGGAGCGAGGTAATATGATGATAATACTCTCTTCATCACATATCTGTCAGGCCAATGAAGTGGTGGTGGGAAAGCTTTGCTTTTCTGGTCTTTAAGCAAATAATATAGAGGGCTGAATGGTGACTCCTAGAGCGAGAAAAAGTATGTCCACGTCTCTCCCAGAGCCTTCTCAGGTTTCCTTATATGGAAAAGCTGCGGTTAAGTTAAGGGTCTTGAGGTGGAATTTACCCTGGATTACTCAGATGGGCACTAAATGCAATTACAAGCATCCTTTTATGAGAGAAGCAGAGACAGACACACAGGGACGAATACCGGAAGACAGAGGCAGAGATTAGAGTGACGCGGCCACATGCCAAGGAGTGCTGGAGCCACCGGAAGCTGCAGGAGGCAAGGAATGGACCTTGCTCTGGAGCACCTGGGAGGGGTGTGTCCCTGCCAAGTTTGGACTTGTAGCCTGCAGAAGCCATAGGTTTAATAGATTATAACAATAAGGAAATGATAGATTTTTGTAGTATCAAGCCACTCAGTTTGTAATAACTCGCCCTAGGAACCTAACACATCCGCTGACACTCACAGCACCTGTAAGATGCATGAACTGCATTTTTGTTGCTTAGTAAGTCCTGTCTGACTCTTTGCGACCCCACGGACTGTAGGCCACCAGGCTCCTCTGTCCATGGGGATTCTCCAGGCAATAGTGGCACCTCCTTCTCCATATCAACATAGGAACGCAGTTCACCCGTCACAGGGAGCTCTGGATGCTGGGAGAGTGGGTGGGAAAAGCAATCTTCTCAGCAGCTCCACTGAAATCAATCCTGGATTGGTCCTGCTTAGGTCACACGACCACACCTGAACCATATGAAGTGCATAGGGAGAAACAAATTTGGTAAGGTGGTTTTGGTGAATTCGTGCCACAGACGGTTAGTGAGCATCTAATAGGCGCGGAGGACACAGCAGAGAAGAAATTAGATAGCTGCCCACCTGAGCTGACACTTCCGTGAGAGAAAGTAGATAAATAGAGCATGGAGAAAGACCAGTGGTGGTGGAAGGGAACAAGAAAGCACGGAGAAAAGCAGGGATTGAGATGGGGTCTGGGAGCATGCAGTTCACTGGCAACTGCAGTACAGGAAATCGGAGAACTGACGTTGGAGGAGAGGCCTAAAGGAGATGAGGGCATGAGCTGTGTGTTCGCCTGGTGCAAGAGTATCTGGCAGAGGAAACACGTATAGAACTTAACACACTGGTTGACCTGAATCAGCAGGAAGGAGCGACCCTCTCTCCCCTTCTCCTTTCCCTGCCTCCCGCACTTGCTGCCCACCTGCTGCATGCCAGCCACTGGAGTGCAGAGATGAGTGAGACCTGGGCTCCAGGCTCAAGGTCACCACTCACAGGCAGAACATGTCATTCCATTAACGTGGTGGGCGTTGGAGCAGAGGCCAGGACAAGCTGCAGGCTCCGTCCTTGGTGGAGAGCCCGGTGAGGAGAAGTGGATGTGTGTTGGGAATGAGGTCACGGAGATGCAGGCAAGCAGAAAGAAGTTGGGACTTGAAGTCCAAGAATAAATGTTGAGCTCTGATTCAGTGGTAAATTAATTGGAAGCAGGCTGGTGGTGGTGGGCAGAGATGGAGAGGGGCCTGGGGGAATCGCTCATTCCCAAACACAGCCAGGCAAACCTAGGGGGAGAACTGAGTTCTGAGGATAACCTACCCTGCTTAGCTTCACACGGTCCATGAGAAGGAAAAAACAGTTCCCAAGTCCTGAATTGGGATGCTCTGGTGCATACAGAACCAGAGCTGATCTGACTGAGGTATGATGGGGGATTCATTACTCAGGTATCCATGCTGAAGGACAAGAGAGGCTGAGTCACTCTTGGATCCAGGGACAGAACGCAGCGCCAGTCTGTCTCCTCCCCAAACCCCCATCCCATCCCGTGTTCCTCCCTTCCTCCATGTTGGCCTCAGTCTTTGCAGTCACTAGTAGCTCTGGATGCTGGTGAGTGGCTGGGAAAAGCAATCCTCTCCCCAGCTCTACTTAAAACAATCCTGCCTTGGCCCTGCTTAGGTTACGTGACCACACGTGGACCAAGCACTGCAGCCCAGCTCAGAAGTGGGCTGCTATGATTTTTCTTATCGAGTCACGTGTCTACACTTGGACCCATTACTGTAGCTGAGGCTTCAGTGTTGTAAGCAGCCATCTTTGGCCATATTCCCACTGGGCATACTGTCTCGTACTCGGAAGGGTAGAAAGTGCTGGCAGGAAAAAAAACCCAAAAAACCCAGAGCCACTTACCTCTTCCAGAGCCTTCTCCTGGCTGTGCTGCTTCCATAGTCCCTCTGAGGGGAAGATTGCCACAATTCTGAGTTAGGCCTTGCATTAAGATATGCTGTTTGTAAACCCCATATTTGCAAGGATTTACTCAGACCTGGTGTTGTAATTGTTTCCTGTCATTGTTGCTATATTACTTTAATCAAATATAAAATGTTTTTTTCCTCTTTGGTTTATGATTTCCTCTCCTGTCCCTAAGTAGGAACTGTGTCTGTCTTGTTGGTTACAGCTCATGCCCCATACTTAGCCTCTTAATTTATAGTTCAGTTCAGTCGCTCAGTCGCGTCCGACTCTTTGCAACCCCATGGACTGCAGCACACCAGGCTTCCCTGTCCGTCACCAACTCCCAGAGCTGGCTCAATCTCATGTCCATCGAGTTGGTGATGCCATCCAACCATCTCATCCTCTGTTGTCTCCTTCTCCTCCTGCCTTCAATCTTTCCCAGCATCAGGGTCTTTTCTAATGAGTCAGTTCTTTGCATCAGGTTGCCAAAGTATCAGCGTTTCAGCTTCAGCATCAGTACTTTCAATGAATATTCAGGACTGATTTCCTTTAGGATTGACCGGTTAGATCTCCTTGCTGTCCAAGGGACTCTCAAGAGTCTTCTCCAACACCACAGTTCAAAAGCATCAATTCTTCAGTGCTCAGCTTTCTTTATGGTCCAACTCTCACACCCATACATGACCACTGGAAAAACCATAGCTTTGACTAGACGGACCTTTGTTGGCAAAGTCATGTCTCTGCTTTTTAATATGCTGTCTAGGTTGATCATCGCTTTTCTTCCAAGAAGCAAGCATCTTTTAATTTCATGGCTGCAGTGACCATCTGCAGTGATTTTGGAGCCCCCCAAATTTATACTTTATAGTACTATAGTAAGTACTCAAATAATTGGGCTTCCCTGGTGGCTCAGTGATAAAGAATCTGCCTGCTAATAGAGGAGATGCAGGTTCAATCCCTGGATTGGGAAGATCCTGTGGAAAAGGAAATGGCAACCCACTCCAGTGTTCTTGCCTGGGAAATCCCATGGACAGAGGACCTGGCAGGCTACAGTCCATGGGGATCACACGAGTCAGACAGGACTGAGTGACTAAAGTGTTAGTGTTAGTCCCTCAGTCGTGTCCGACTCTTTGTGACCCCAATGACTAAACAACAGCTTAAGAAACTGAATGAATGGACATTCACGCATTCATTGAACATCCCACAGAGAACAGGAGGAGCTGCCAGGTCCCTATCTGTTCTCTCCTCAGGGATGCGCGCCCCCCCTCCCCACCGCCGCCTGCCGCCTTCTCAGTCATGTTGCATTCCCCTTCATGACAAAGTTCTGTTAAAGCCATGTTGGTGTGATTCTGCCATGAAAAAGAATGATGTTCTGATATGGGCTGCAGCATGGATGAACCCTGAGAACATAATGCTGAGTGAAAGAAGCCGGTCACAGAGGGTCACATTCCGTATGAAATATGTATTTCCTTTGTATGAAAGACCCAGAACAGGCGAATCCATAGAGACGAAGAGGAGATTAGCAATTGTTTAGGAGTAGGGGATGGGGGAGGGGGTTAGAAGATTCGGTGGGAGTGGTGGGCTGGTAAAGGGGACAGGGTTTTCTTTTTGAAGTGATGAAAATGTTTTAAAATTGATTGTGATGACTGTCGTACAACTCTGTGAACATACGCAAAGCCATTTGGGGGGTGTACTATTTGAAATGGTTGAATTATGTGGTAAATGAATTCTATCTCAATAAAGCTGTTGGGGAAAAAAGTCATGTCTCCCTGCCCAACCCCCTCTCCTGTCAGGCATCCACGGGCTCCAGCCTCCTGCCTTTGGGAAACCTCTCTCCTCCACCCTCTCTCTGCACACACATGCGTGCACACACACCCTTCCCATCTCCCCTTCTCGTTACCTTCTGCCTTAAGACATTTTCCCTCCTGTTGCCATTCTCACCAACTCCAGAGAAATGCCTTCTCCAAAGAGAAGTTCCTTCCTTAGCCAAAGTGCCCCATTGAGGTATTTTCCTAAAACTCTTTTAACACTTTCCTCTTTAAGTTACTCACTTAACAGCTATTAAAATTACAGTTTTAAAGTCCCCGTGGCGATCGATCATGGCAGTCACTTATAAGTCCTAATAGTTGTAAATTCCAAGAGCTTCATAATCCCAAGGAAAGAGGGGCCAACTGACCCTCTCCCAAGGCCCAGTGGGCTCTGTTCTGAGACATGACTGAGTCGCCTCACAGGTAGCGGGAGACGGTGAGGAAGAATGTGGCCAGGGCCAGGTGCTTCCTAACTGGAAGGCAGATGTTAGGGTCTGGAACGCGGAGGGGAGGTGAACTATACAGTCTGTGAGGCCAAAATTACCCTACTTCCTGATTTTGTAAATAAAGTTTTATTGGAACACACAGCCAGGACCACTCATTTACTTAATGCTTCTGGCTGTTTTCGTTACAACAGCAGAGTGGAGTAGCTGTGACAAGGGACTGTATGACCTGTAAAGTCGAAAATATTTAGTATCTGGCCCTTTCCAGAAAAAGTTTGCTGACGCCTGATCTGGAAGGTTCCAGCTTGAACTCTGGCTCATCACACACTGGGTGTACGACCTTGGACAAGTCAGTTCCTCTCTCTAAGCTCGTTGCTTCATCAGGAAGCCAGAGGCAGTAACAGTGCCTCCTGATATGTTGCTCGTGCAACAAGACTTCATACATGTAAAGAGTTTAGCTCATATAAAACACTCAGTGTATGTTGGCAGTTACGATATTATTTAGAAATGAGACCAGTAACTTCTACTTCATATGCCGATTATCTGGAGCGATAGAGATTGAGCCTGTGAAAACAGCTCGCCCAAAACACATTAATTATTGTTGTAAATCTCTTAAAGGATTTTCAGATGATTCTTTGCTTGTTAGTAAAACTAAGTTGGTTTTTTTTTTTTTTTTAAGGGAGCAAATTTGGAACTGTAAGAATGTAGAAAAACTCTTAATTTCTGAGGAAAAGAGGAACTTGAAACCTCCCCCACCACAAATCCAAACTCTCATTTAGCAGTCCAGGAAACTGTACCCCCTGATCCTTGGCTGGGACTTGAACCTGCCCAGAATTACAATATTCTTTTGGCTGAGATGGCATCTTCTCCAGTAACTGGTGCTCAGGAATCCAGGCCTGTGTTTTCTTTAAACAGTTGTGTTGCCTCTGAAGTCCCCACCAGAGCCTGTTTTAGGTTTTTCTGGCCATACCACATGGCATGTAGGATCTTAATTCCTGAGTCAGGGATGGAACCCACCTGCAGTGGGAGCATGGAGTCGTAACTGCTGGGCTGCCAGGGAAGTCCCAGAACCTGTTTAAACAGTAATCTGCTGCAAGGTATTGGCACTCAGGTTTGCCGCCTGGGGAGGGAAGAGACCTTTGCCTCCACACCCTTCAGGGGATTGTCCAGAAGCCAGGGGAGGATGGCCACCACTTTGACCTGCTTTCTTGGTAGTGTCATTTAAATCTGTTTTAGTTCAGGAGATCCAGCGGCCTGCCATTCATTTGCTTCATTTCACAATTATTAACTGAGCAGCTAGTATATGCCAGGCCCTGGGGATTCAGCAATGAATGATTCACCCCCGCCCTGGGCAGCTGCCCCACCTTCCTTCTAATGGGGACACCAGACAATCAAACAAAAACTAAGGCAATTTGGCCCCGCAGTAAGTCCTGTATGCGCCCCAGGATTTCAGTCCCACAGTAAACACTGTAATGATGAACTGGAAAACTGTTCTGGACCATCCATCTATGAGAGATTGATGGTAGGAGTTAAGAGGGCCGGCTTTGGAGGAACTCAGATCTGGGCAAGACTGGCTTTGTAATTTGCAAAACGAAAACGCGAACCCCTTGTTCCCCAAATTATTCAGAATTTCAATGACAAGAGTGGAGCATTAAACCAGCAGGGCCCACACTGTGAAGCCGACCCCACACCACGGTCAGACTGCTTTAAGCTGGACACATCACTTCACCTGCCCGAGCTTCCGTGTGCTCATCTGAACAAAGAGATGCTAAGGCCTACCTGAGGCTGGTGCGGCTAGAGAGAGGAGGCGGGCAAAGCTCTGAGTGGGGGAGGGTGGGCTCAACAGCATCACGGCTGCTCTCAGTCTGCGGTGATGGCCTCATGTCATCTGTGAGGACAGGGCGTGTTTACGATGCTTAGTTAGTAGACAGTGGCTAAGACTTAGACAGCAGACGGTCGATGCCAGGCACTGTCTTTGGTTCTTTACGGATATTCATTTCATCCTCCATGCAGCCCTGCTCTGTAGGTACCATTATAGAGACGGAGAAATTGAGGCCCAAAGAGAAGAAATTTGCTTCAGGTTTCACACCCATCAGTGGAAAAATCCAGATTCAAACCTGATACCTGGCCCCCCAGGTCCGTGTTCTCAACTGACCCATGTGTTCCAGGAGTCGTCACATCCCTGACACATACATGTGCACACACACACACATGTACACATGCCCCTTCCCTGAGATGCTAACGTGAAGCGGACCGTGTGGAACTGTCCCCATCACATGGGATTCTTTCTCTCTTTACTTGCTCTTTTGATTTTGCCGCACCACTCAGCCCGGAGCCCTAGGAGGGCAGGCGCCGTCTTGCTTCCCATGGCATCCCTGGCGCCGGGGACCATGCCGAGCACACAGTAGGCCCTCAGGAGGCATGCAGCAGTGGAGGCAGCAGGAAGCAGGCGTCCAACCAGAGCACTCTGACGCAGAATCAATAGCGGCAGTTCCAGGAACCTCAAGACTGTGGGCTAAAGAACATGTCTGGGTTGGGGGAGATCTCATGGCTAGAAGAACCATCTCACACCCTGCTGGCTTCTCTCACTTGGGGTCCTCCCCCTGGGGCAGGGGCGGGTAAGAGGCATTCACAGGGAATCCCTGGGGCCCAGCCCCCAGCCCAGCAGGCAGAAGGGCGAGGGCACAGGTTGTGCTCTGGCAGCTGGGCCCCAGCTGTCCGCCAGCCTCTCGGTGCCCGCCCCAGCTGGCCAGCTGGGCCCCGATGCCACCCCCCACCCCATGACACAGCAGAAAGTGAAACCAGACCCGCCCCTGCTGGCTGGGACCCAGTGCCCGCTGTTTCCCCATCCCAGGGGGTGGGCGGGGAGAGGATGGCCGGGCCAGGCAGCAGCCTGTCCAAGGAGTGCCCCTCCAGGCCAAGGGTGCCGCTGTGCCCCTGCCCATCCTGGGGTCACTGGTGCCCACCGCCTTCTGAGCTGTGCCCTGTTTATGAGCCACCAGAGCTCCCCAACTGAGTTCTGGATCTTCACACTGCTCTGGGCGGGGTGGGTAACTATTCTCCCTATTTCACAAAGAAAACTGAGGCTCAGAGAGGTGCCCTGGCCAGGAAAGAGGGCACTGGGGTAGCAAGATCCTAAAATAAGAGACCAATCAGAGCTATGGGTGGGTGTAGGGGCAGAGATCCGAAGCGCCTCACTGGTGTTGGCACGCAGGGCAGGAGTTGGCGGGGGGAGACTCGTGGCACCCAGGTTGTCACAGGTGGAGCCCACCACAGGGTGGAAGTGGCACACCAACTCCACGGGTGCAGAAAATCCCCAAGACAAATTCTAAAGGAGTGGACTGTGGGACATCCTAGGTGGCCCAGTGGTTAGGACTCCGAGCGCTCACTGCTGAGAGCCCGGGTTCAATTCCTAATCCAGGAGCTAAGATCCCACAAGCCAGGATCAAAAGAAAAAGCAGATGAAACTTTACAAAGGATCATCTCGAGTCCTGCCCCATTCTGCCACCTGTACTTGCCTTTGCTTGAATGTTTCTTTGCAAGCCACTCATCCTCTTTATCTTACATGCTGCGCTGTGCTTGGTCGCTCAGTCGTGTCTGACTCTCTGCGACCCCATGGGTGTAGCCCAAAAGGCTCCTCTGTCCATGGGGATTCTCCAGGCAAGAAATTGATGTAAAGAAAAAAGCCCTCCTCCCCAGAACCCTAAACTGAAAGCCAATCACTTGCCACAGTAAAAATCAGCTGTACGAAAGAAATACCTGTTCGAATAATTTACATCTCTAGCCAGGAGCCACTTAAAATCCTGTGCCTATCAGACTTGAGAAACTTCTATCCCAGAACGTGGGTTTCCTATGAGAGGCAATGGAAGTCCACAGAGGCTGAGTCACTTGCCTAGGGGGGAGACACACTGCAAGAGCTGCAGAGCTGGGGCTGCCTGATTCCAGGATTGCAGAAACCTGTGCATATGTTGGACCGCAGTCCTGCTCCTGTCTGAGTTGTCTCTGCCTGCACGGCGGGTATCAGTATCAGCACAGACAGCTTCCATGTGTAATGCCTGTCCCCACTTTCCCAGCGCCTTCTGAGCCTATCACTTGAACTCACGATAACATGGCAGATACAAGTGAGAACCCTTTCAGGCTGGAGCACGGGGGTGGTGGTCCCTCCCTTGCCAGGGAAGGAAACCGAGGCAGAGGGTGGGAAAGTGGGCTGATTCGGGGAAGCCGGTGAGCCAGCCATGACTGTCCAGGGCTTCTGCCAAGGTGAGGAGCCCAGAGGCCCTGCTGGAAGGCCCAGGCTAAATGTGAACCAGCCTCGTCAAACAGGTAACACTTGTTTCTTCCCCACCTCCCCCGCCACGAACCCCCACAGCACACACGGACAGCAGCCGCAGTTATCCGTTTCCCAAGCCTCATCTCCAACATTGGGACCCTGGAGGGCAAAAAGCGTGTTTAGCAACCATCTGCGGATGGCATCTTTTTTATTTTCCGTGGTGATCACCAACCAGTTCTCAGTGCCACGAGGGGAGCACTCCCGGGGACCAGAAAGGAGGGTTTGGGGTGGGGGCGGGGGGGACATCTTTCTCTTTTCTTTTAGTTGCTGGAGAAACTCAGCTGCCGCAGCCGGCCCAAGGACCCCCGAGGAATACTGCAAGAGCAATAAGGATTTTTAGGGGCATTATGATAGTGGAATGCAAACACATCTGCCCCCAAAAGTCCCTCATTTTCCCTGCGGTAACCAACCAGCTGGGCAGGAAGTGAGGGCTCTTGGAACCCCAAGAGCCAAAACTAAAAAGGAAAAAACGCAGATAGTTAGAGCAAACTTGAGACAAGCCGACGCTTTCCCTGGTGCACGGCGGTGGCTCCACCCAGGCTCCCTAAAGGCTAAGGATTGGCTAAATAGGTCTCCACACAGCGGTTTCCATACAGATGCACCTCCTCCATGTCCAGAAAACCAGGATCTGGGATTCCAGGGCAGGTGATAAGGATGAGTCCCTCAGGTCAGGTGATTCTAGGGAGCCTGGGGCCATCTCCCCCAGACCACGAATGATTATTATTCCCAACCCTCATAACTAATCTGAGTGAATCACAGATCCTTCCATTTCTCCTTTCTTTGGAATGTGGAAAGTTATAAACTCGGAAACATGGATGAAAATATAAGCAAGCAGGGATTTCCAGGGCTGTATGAACAAGTGAAGGGTGAGAGCTTGGGTTGGGGAGCCTGGTGGTTATCACTGATGGGGCCAGAGTGGGAAAACCATAGCAAAGGTCCATGGTGCAGACTCAAGAAATCAAGGGCAGGGGCTCCCTGGGATGTGTGACCTCCAAGGGTCTCTGGGGACAGGGCCCTCCCCCTAGCTAGTCAGCACCCCGTCCCCCCTACCCCGGCCTTGAAAGGGTTAGCCACTCCATTGTTGCTGACACAGGAGGAGGCGGTGGCTCGCTCAGCAAGCTGGCATATCATACTGGGCCATCGGGGAAGAAGGGGCTGAAAACAGCCTCTGTGAGTTCTGTGAATGGAAGTGGCCTTATCGCCATCAGAGCGAAAAACGGGGCGAAAAGCCCTGCGGACACAGAACCCACGACCTGGCTGCTCCCTGGCTCCCTGGCACCGTGTCGCGTGGCCCTGACGCTCTGGCAGGGACTCAGGCATCCGTGGCCATCAGCACCCACCCAGCCAGGCCTGTGAGGGAGCCATCCCACACTTGCCATGTGACAGCCGGCAACCAGGCCCAGATCTCGCCTTTCAAACAGCACCTAAAATATTCTCCGGGTGAACCTGAAGCTAAATATGGCCTGGCCTATGAGTGCCTGGTCTGGACCTTTTAATGCCATTCGAAGACATACAATCAGGAACCCACGGGCGTTTTGATGGCCTGGAGTCCAGTTACTGAGGCCAAATGGGAGGCCCGTGGGATTGGCTGGCTCGGGGCGGGGTGCACCACCCCCCAGAGGGGGCGTCCCGGTGCCAAGGCTTCTTTGCTGCATGTTTTATCCCGCAGGGCCCACCCAGTTCTCTCTCTTTGCCGAAGCCCAGAGGGCTGGCTCAGACACACAGGGCCCCTCATCTACCCACCTCGATCTCTCCTGCCCCTCGATGACTTGCCATAGCCTTCTCCCCACTTTCAGGCTGCAGCCTTGCCCTCCTGGTGTGGGTTTTCCCTGTACTCAGATTGAAACAAGAGGGCTCAGGACCCCAGGTGGACGGGGCGGCCTCTGGCTGGAAAAGGCAAGCGAAAACACACCCACATGGCGTGGCTTGCACGGTAGCTTCGATGTGTCCCTGCTCTGGGGCTGGTCCCATGCCATGTCCCCCTCGACCCACCCCGAATGGCAGGATCACAGTCTGGAGGGAGGGCGGAGAGAACACTCAGCGCTCTCGGACCTGCAACCTACTAGCCTGCTCTGAGCAAAGTTGGGTTCTGCCCTCCACAGAGGCCACCTGGTAACTGGGACAGTCAACCTTGAAGAGTCTCCGGGGAGGCTGTTATCAAGAGCCTAAGCCCCCCTACCCACCCCCCCACACACAACCCGCCGCTGCCCTTCTAGCCAAGAAATGCTGCATGCCCCCCGCTCCCCGAGGGCCCCAGCAGGAGAGTCCCCCCTGAGCACCTGTCTGGGGCTTGTTTGGGCCCTGGTGGTGGCTCCAAGGCCACGTTCAGGCCTGGGCTGGCAGCGGTCCAGGCTGTTTTTGGGCAGAGATGCCAACAGGTCCAGGCACTGATCTCACAGGTTATTCCAACCAGGGAGTCTGGTTTTCGGCACGTCTCACAGAAAACTTTCACGCCGCGCTGCGCAGCCACCTCGGGGCTCTCCCCTCCCTGTCTGGGCCCAAGACTCCAGCAAACGCTAAGTTTGCTGCCCTCTCCCCAGTGCCTTTCGCCAGTGGCTTTCTTGGGACACCAACACGAGTTTTCATTTTCTAGGTGTGCCCCCCTTTCATGATAGTGCTGCAGCCTTTCCAGAGACGCTGAGAAAAGGGGTTTGCTTTGGGGTTCCTTCAACTCAAATGTTTTATATCACGAAGATGATGTAAAACCAGAAACTTGAAAGCTTTGTAAATATTTACGCAGCCCCCCTACAATGGAGGTTGCTGGGAAAGAGGATTTGTTGGGGGGATTTTGGACCCCAGATCCACTCCTTCCAAACTCTCTTCTACATGCACCCTTTTGACTGAAAAGCCTGCACGACCTCTAGGCCTAAAGTCTGTGATCATTTTTCTATGGTGTTTGCATAGGTGTTTTTCTCGGGTGCTTACTTTCACCTTGTTCCCCATATGAGAAGCAAAAAGGACTTTGCATTTTCCCAAGTTTGGGATGCTGAGCAAGAAAGAAAATTCCAGAAAGAAAATGGATTATTTTATTGGAGGATGCCCTTTCTGACAAGTGAGTCTAAGGACCAAGTTTGCCTTTACTTTTCATCAGATCCATTTCTATCCTCATGCCTAAAATAGCTGTATTTACTCTGCAATCGCAATTACAAGAGGCTGAGCTGGTCTACTATTAGGAAGCTGTAAATTTCTCTGGCCAGACTCTTCTTTCTGCTCTTAATCTCAGGGGGGTGGGAGGCTGCAAAGCAAGAAATAGAGAAGAGTGCTCCCTTAGGGACTTTTCCAGCTTTCATTGGCTTGAGTCAGAAACACATTGTTTTATTTTTAAGGAAGTAGGCGTTTCATTGGAGCCCCTCTTCTAAATATTTCACACACACACCCCAGCTACTCTATATTCTTTTCTATGGAAACATTTCCCCCCCAGGGGAGTCGCTATAGCTTGTGTCTTGCTAAGACTGAAATTCAAAGTTGCTATTTTTTGTTTTTGAAATCCACTTGGTAGGGGGGAGGGGGCGGTGGGGATGACATCTGATTAGTGAAATTTCACACAGGGGAGCAAAAGGAGAAACACTGAAATGTATTCAGCAGTTCCACCTTTGAGCTATTTTTTTTTCTTATTGGTTGGGGTAGGGGGGAGGGCAGTGGTCAGAATATGAAAAGAAACTGTGATTCTTTGCCGAATTAATGACCACTTCTCACTGCAAAGCCCTGATTTATAATCTCTTCACCATACTACTATGCCTGTTTCCAGGCTTGGGGCAGGGAGGTGTGTATGTGTTTCAGGGGGGCAGTTTACTTAATGTATTCATAATTACATGCACCCTTTCAGAGGGCTGAGTGTAAGCAGGGGCTTTCCTGTTGCAAATACTCGCATTAAAGCAGCCCCCGGCTCACGTTCAGCACTCAATTCAGATTTTCCACACTTAACAATTCAGTCATTTTAACATGCAGCTTCATCACTGCGATTAGAGCTCAGTATCTTGGCGCGACATTTGGTGTTCCGGCCTCGTTAATTCACGTAAAACACCCTATTTGTAGAACTATCATTAGAGGCTAATTTGGTGAGATGTCCTTATTTAGCAAAGCAAATAGGACCTGACAGTCAGCTCTCTGGCACTACGATGGGGGTGACGATTCAGCAATTCACAACGTGACAATTTCCCATCGCCCAGCCACACTGGGATTGTGGACTCCTGAAAATTGTGCTGTTTCATCGTGTCCCATAACAAAGGGAAAGAACTCTGAAAAGTAAAGAACTGGTTTTTGCCAAGGCCCCAGGAGCGCACATGTCATCAGTGTCTATGTGACATTTCTATTCAACTCGAATTTTCTATCAGGGACTTTGTGTTCAAAAGTTTTTCAGGTACAGCTCCCTTTTCTATGCCCTGCTGTGAACACCTAATTGAAATCCAGGTTTGCAAATAAATAAACTTAAGATATGTGAAAATCCATATAGGTTACAACTGGAGGGTAGGGGTGTGTGTGTGTGTGTAAATTAACAGAACTTAATAAGGTTAATGGGAGGGACATTTGTACCCCCATCACCCTTGCCTTAAAGAATTCCCTGATAACACATTATCCAGAGTTCCTTATAAAATAACTAAGATCCAGGGTAACAGAATTGCAAAGATACTGCGATTCCATGTGGGGGCAAGCAGGCAAATCTAATGTAACTGCAATTCACGATTTCAGCGATGTTTTGTTCCGAGGGTGTCAAACCGTTTGACACGACCCATATTATCACTCATTCCCTTAAAATCCTGTCTACTGAAACATCTCAAACCACTGGCAGTGGGGCGGGGCGGGGAGTTACTTTCACCTTCTCATACCCTCCTGGGCCTCCCAAAGAAAGGCCCCTGAAAACAGCAGGTTCAACAAACAGAGAACACATACATACACATACACAAAAATGATCATCTAGACACGGCCTTTTGCTTTTACCAAAAGTAGTAAACTTCCGCCCTTTTCTCCCACCAGAGCTTTTCTCCACCCTCACCACCACCACCACCACCTTCGCAGTGCAACTAACTCTCTCTGCCCTTTCGCTACAGGGGCCGCAGGAGTTTGAATCCCTCGCCGTCTAGAATGACCCCAAAAGCGGGACTTTGTGGGCCAGTTGGATAAAACATAAACTCATCTCGCCCTCAAAACCCCGATTCTGGGACCACAGCCTCCAAAGCCTCCTTTGTCCCGAAAGGTGTCCCCCTCCACAGCTCACACAGCAAGTGGGGCAGGCTGCCTTTGAGGCAGATTTTTGGAGAATCCTGGATAATTAAAGGAATCATTACTGGGTTTTCCTGAAGGAATGATGGGATAACAGTGGATCTCCCCCAAAGCCAGGACTGCTTGGTAGAAGCGGAGGGTGTTTTCTGCCTGCCCCATGGGTTATCTTTTCCTTCCCTTACCCCTAGACCCAATAGCTGGGCCTGACATCTTCGGAGGAAGACTTTCAGCGTCCAAAACGTCCATCAGCCGAAACGCAAAAGGAGTGCCGGGTGCCTCCTGCGGTCCCACACCCCCTACTCCTTCCCAAATGCAGCTAAAGTTTAGTTGTTTGTGCCCTTAATTGTCTTATTAAAGTCAAATTTGCAACTTGCCCAGACTGGGGGAAGTGATTTCCATCTTAATAGCTCAATTAGCCTCTGGGTTCTGGAAAGGCCACCGGCTACACACACCTTTTCTCCCCATTTTAAACCCCCTCCCTTTTTCACAACTTCTCCTAAAAATAAATTATAAATATGGATGTGTCCTCAGAGGATCTTAGCGGCACATTCCAACGCTCCCCTTGGTGGGGCTCAGAAGCAGGAGAAACCAGAAACGCCACTCCCCACCCCCCCCACCCCAAATCAAAATGACTTTTCCTTTTTCTTCTCCTAACTTTTGCCAGAGCAACTTGGTGTGGTCTCGGGCCCTGCCACCCGGATCCGCACCCCGGAACCTAGTTTTTTGTTTTTTTGTTTTTTTTTTTTTTAACTCCTGTCCAGCAAAAGCTACAGCCCACAGTGCCATGGCTGCCTGCTCCTCGGAAGGAGGGGGCGGCCAACTTTACTTCGGGGAGGTGGTAACTCTCTGGGGACGATGCTCCCGGCTTCTCTGTCCCCGGGGCCCGGCCCCCGGAGGCTGGAGCCGGGCCCCTCTGCCCGTGCCAGCGCGGCCCCGGGCGCACGTGGAGCGGCGCGGTGCGGCGGGCATGGACAGGCGAGCGGGGCGGCCTGCGCTCCGCGTGGCACGGATATCGGGGTCACGCCGCGAGTCAGTTTCCCGAACGGGCTTTCCGGGGTGGGGGCGGGGTGGGAGGCTTCCAAAGCGCCTCGTTAATTTCCGAGCCCCGGCATTAGGGCGGTGAGGGCTGCTGTCTCGCCCCCCATTCCACCTCCCCGCCTAACACGCCCCTCTCTAGAGCCAGGGAGGGGCGGGGGGAGCCCAGCCCCGCCGCCTCGGGGGGCGCGCAGCGGCGGCGGATCCCCTCCCAGACGAGCGTCTAGCGCTGCGTCCCGGGAGAGTCGCGCGCTTCCCCCGCCGCCACCTCCCCTCTCGCGTCGCCACCCACCCCCCCCAGGCAGCCACCCCGCACCCCCTTCCGTCCCGGGGGCCTGGGCACCCACCTGCCGCGGCCCCTGCCCTGGCCCGGGGGAGGGGTGCCATGCAGGAAAAAAAAGGAGAGACTCACCGCCGCTGCCGCCTCTGGGGGTGCAAGGGGGGCTCCCCGGGCTTGTGCCTTCCAGGGCTCCTGGGAGGCGTGCGCGGAGCGGGGGGCGCCCCGCGGGCCCTGCAGCCTCCGCCTAGATTGGAGCCCAGCCCCAAATCCTTCACCGCGGGTTGTGGGGGGGACTTCCAGAAAAAAAAAAAAAAAACCCTCCTTACCCAGACCAGATCCAAGTGATGGGTGGGGGGCGTAGAAAAGCCCTTTCAGTCGGGAGCGCGGAGCCGACGGGGCTGCACCCGGCCTCCACGGTCCGCTGCCGCCACAAAGCCGCGCCCCCACCCCCCCACCCCCAGCCCGGCCCGGCCCGGCCCGGCCCGGCCCCCACCCTCCCCCGCTCCCCACCCCCCACGCCCTATGGCCGGCCCGGGGCGGGGGCTGGGCCAGCCCGGGGTTGGCCGTGCTGGGGAGGCGGCGGCGGCGGCGGCGGCCCAGCCGGCTGGGCCGCTCCTCCCCGGCCCGGGAGAGAGGGCGAGAGCCTGGAAGCCGAGGGCGCCCGCCGACCCGGGGTGGGGGCTGGGGCGGGGGCCGGGTCTGGAGTGGGGGGTGCCTTCCTAGAAACCCTCGCCAAATATAGTCGGCGGATAGGGGTATTCCTCGAAATGCGGCGACGACGTCAGCCCCGACCTATGGGGGGGCAGAGGCTGGGGTTCTCCAAACTGGGGGGGAACGGGGGAGATGGGAGATCCCCCACTTCCAATACCCCCGCGGCCCGGAGGAGGGAGCCTAGGCTGGGCCTCCCTCCGGGCGGGGGTGGGGGGAGGATAGGATTCCCCCAAATGCGCTCCAGGGATCCCTTAGCCGGGGGTGTCTGAATGGGGATACATCTGCTTAAGATTCAGATCTCGCCCCCAGATCACCACCCCCCCCCCCACACACACACTTTCGGGAACACTCAGTGACCTTGCCAGCCGACACTTTCAGCCCTTCCTCTGCTGCTTCTCACTCCCCTACCCCTCGTGAACCAACAGAAGAAGTCGGGGCTGCACTAAGTCTGGCCCCACACCTGGTCACCCACCTCTTGGCGGCCTCCTAACCCCCTCCTGGGAGTCCCCCAGAAGCCCCAGGGTTGAAATTGGACGGACATGCTCTATTCCCAAGAACTCCCCAAAATACCAACCCCAAACCTAAAGTTGTGCTTCCCCTCATCCAGTCCAGTCCTGTTGATACTTTCAGAGTCCCAGGCTCTGGGAGATAGTCTCGAAATTGAAGGGTAGGGCATGAGGATACCCTCTCCACCTGGCTAAGATCCGGCACCTGGTGCTGACCGCCGCCCCCCACTCCGGATAAGCTACTCCCGCTCCATAAACTTCAGAAGGTTCCAACAGTATGGGGGACCCTCTCCCACAACCCAGCCCCCTCCTCAAGTCTGCCTCCGCGCTGCTGCACCCCTTTCCCAGAACCCCCCAGGTCATCCCACGAGTGACCCCTCTTGCCCGAAGAGTATCCACATAACTGAGACATGACTTGTACCCTTTGGCCGCCCAGCCTCTTTTCACGCAAACGTGACTGGACTGAGCCTCCCAGGATCATAAAAAATGTATTTGCTGTCCTCTGTTGGCGGCTGGGTGTCACACTCGGAAAACACATCACCCAACCCCGTGGACGCTCCTGATGCCATTGGAGGTGGGAGGAGTAGCTCCCAGGGACCCCAGCCAGAGGAAGTGAGCCACACAGACAGCCCGCTCCTCTCCTGCCCCAGCTGCGCCCCTACCCTGCCCCCACCTCCCTGGGAGGTGGCTTGTAGCCTCTGCACTGGACTTTGACCCACTGGCCTTGCAGCTCGTGTCCCTTCTGCCTCGTGAAGGTGTGTTGGGCTCCAACTCCAGAAGTCTGGGGGGTCGTGCTCAAGGAGAGGCAAGGTGGGGGCCTCTGGCTCACCCCCCGGCTGGGGGACACCCTCCCAACCCCCACCCCCCCCACCCCCCCGCCGTGAGATGGTCTCTCCAATAAGTGCTTGGAGGAGGGTTGAGGGAAAGGGGGGCTAAGTCAGACCCCTCTTAAGGCAGAGGACTGGTAATCAATAATCCCCATTTCCTCCTGAGGACCTACTATGTGCCAAGCACATAGTGTATATACTCTCTTACTGAACTCACCCCATTACCTTACCTTGGTCACGTGAGAAGGCTGAGGCTTAGAGGTTGTTCATTGAATTAAGGCTTGCTTGCCCTCTGTCTGCTGAGGACAGAGCTGATGCTGGGACCACACTGGCAAACAGGACAGGTCCCTGCCCTCGAGGAACTCATTATCCCAGGAAGAGACCCAAGTCAGCAGCGGGTTACCGTGCTTCCCTCTTGGTCCAGGACATGAGAGCTGGAGCCCAGCTGCCTGGGGTCAGGGAACACGAGAGACTGAGGCTGGGCTGGGACGTCCCACTTGGGCCTCGATACTGGTCCCACTCAGTGTGCCTCCATTCAGGCTGCATTGTCCTCTGGGTCAGTCCCCTCTTCGGGTTAGAGCCAGAGAGAGGCTTTGTACCCCCTGCTGCTTCTTACCAGTTGCAAGTCCCTGGGCCCAGTTTAGCATCTCCAGGCCTCAGTTTTCTCATCTGTAAAATAGGACTAAACAACAGTACCAGCGATATAGGACTTTTGGGGGGAAAAAAAACGAGACAAAGTTCATGTAGGAGAATTTGGCGATCAAAATTTCTTTTTCTCTTCTAAATACTTTCTTTTTATTTATCTTGTGTTTAGAGGTCGAAGTGTTTTTTAAAATGTTTATGCAGCTGCAGTGGGTCTTAGTTGCTGCATGCAGAATCTTTGATCTTTGTTGTGGCATGCAGCATCTTTTTTAGTTTGGGTCATGCAGGTTCTTCAAGTTGCAGCATACGAACTCTTAGTTATGGCATGTGGGATCTAGTTCCCTGACCAGGGATTGAACCCAGGCCCCCTGCGTTGGGAGCACAGAGTCTTAGCCACTGGATCACTAGGGAAATAGCAGAAGTTGCAGTTTTAAATATATTGATAAAACATAACAAAAGCTTCCTAAGAAGTGAAAAAAACGGGCTTCATCAACATATTGAGACATTTACTTAATACATTCTTTGTTGGAAATTAGTGATATGACTTCTGTAGATGGATTAACATTCCCAGATCACTCTAAATAGGAAGCATTTCAGGTCTTCACCCTCTATACCCAAAGTAGAAAGTCACTCGGTGTCTGAATGCAATACTGACAAACATCAGAGATGGTCACTCGGAGATCCTGCTGACATACTGTTCTGTTCCTTCGTCTAAAGATGTTTCTGTTGAGTAAGTGTCCCTATGCTTCTTTTTTTCTCTTTGCTCTGATCTTCCTGCAGCTTCAGGGTTATATTTCAGATTTCTTCTCTTTTTGCTCTCATTTTGCAGATAGAAGCCAGTTTGCCAAATTCGTTGGTAGTTCAAAATTGAAAACTGGATTTCTCCTGTAATATTAACATTTGATCAAGAAGGACCTCTGAGTGCATTCATCAGATGATTGGTTGTGCCCTGTGTTATTAACGTGGAGGAGGGGACGTCTGTGCTGAGACTGGAAAGAGGAAAAATACTGGGGCAGCGAGAGGGGTGGTGTAGCCCATGGGAAGCGCCTCTGGGGAGCTTGAAGTGGCTCCCAGGCTACAGCAGCCTGGCTCAAGGTCCTGGCAGGCGCTGCCCCCCAACCCATATCTGTGCCCTGAGCCGCAGGATTCTGGAAGCTCGCCTCATCACTCCCCAGTTCACACCCTGAGCGCTGGATGCAGAAGGAAAAAGCAGGTTCTAATGGGACCAGCAGGGCCCATGGGCGAAGTTTCACCAAAGGCAGCGAGGGCCCTGCCTCTGCCTTGCACTTTAAAAGCACCCTAAAAGATGCCCTCTGGATCCCTTTGAGGCCTGCCCTTGCCTGTTCTGGCTCAGCTTCCCATGACTCAAGCTAGTGGCGGGCCTGAAATCCAGTTAAGCACCGGAAGTACAGCCAGACTCCCAAAAACAACCCGCTCCTGGGCCGGAAGCCCCAGAGGCCGGCTCTGGCCTTCTCCCAGGAAGGAGCCCCACCCGCACCTAGGTTTCTGGCCCAGGGAGGGTGCCAAGGCCCAGGCCAGGAGTGCAGAGAGGCCACACGGATGGAGGGCGAGCCTCCTGGAAAGGCCTGGACTCCTGGCTCCCAGGCCCAGAGAGAGAGAGAGAGACCGAGCCAGGCACAGGTCTCACCCTGCCTCTTTGTAGGTTTTCATCTGGGCCTGCAGAAAGGAGGCCATCTCCTGAGACTCCTAGAATATCAAAAATGAAAGACTTCCAAAGCAGGCAGACAAAAATCATTGTGCAATAGATTTTTTTTCAAAATCTTTCTTTTACCCTCTTTTTTTTTTTAACAAAAATTAGTTACTTATTTTTGGCTCTGCCGGGTCCAAACCCTTTGCTGCGCGGGTTTTTCTCTAGTTGCGGCGAGTAGAGGCTACCCTCTGGTTGCAGTATGTCGGTTTCTCATTGTGGTGGCTTCTCGTTGCGGATCACAGGCCCGAGGGCCCACGGGCTCAGTAGTTGAGGCTCAGGGGCTCTAGAGCACAGGCTCAGTAGTTGTGGCGCATGGGCTTCGTTGCTCCGAGGCCTGTGGGATCCTCCCGGATCTTGGATTGAGCCTCTGTCTCCTGCATTGGCAGGTGGATTCTTTACCACTGAGCCACCAGGGAAGCCCCTGTACAATAGGTTTTAAACATTTGCATCAAACAGGTGTGGACTTTTGAAAAACAGATACACACAAACAGGATTACAGTTGTAGTGAAGTAGTTAGACCAGACATGAAACAGTGGCAGGATTTACAGAAAATACATCCTTAGGTGTGTCCACCAAGGTTCATGGGACATGAGTCTGAAGTCTGATCAGGAGGCAACAGTGACCACCCTTGTGACAACTTCTGGAGATAATGTTCAGAATCTAGCCTAAAATAGCTTTCTGAATACCAGGCCTTAGGGCCAGTGGTCCTTACAAGTTTGGTTCAAAGCTCCCTTAAAGCCAGCAGTCCCCACACTCACCCTACCCTAGCCTAGGTCCCTGAACAGGTTGCTGAGTGGGTGGGAGCAACTGCAAGGCCTTACATTTGGCCCTGCCCACCCGCCACAGTGGTGCCTGTGCCCCGTAGGGAACAACAGGAATTGGGGGCAAAGAGCAGGAAAGGGAAACCAGTTTCCATGGCCCTGGCCCTCGGGCTCTGTGATGGCAGATGGAGACATCCTGGCCCACCTGCGTTTTCTTTTCTTTCTTTTTCTAATATTTATTTCTTTCATTTGGTTGCACTGGGTCTTAGTTGCGACATGTGAACTCTTGTTGTGGCATGTAGGATCCAGTTTCCTGACCAGGAATTGAACCCGGGGCCCTCTACATTAGGAGAGCAGAGTCTTAGCCGCTGGACCATGAGGAAAGTCCCCTGCCTGAGTTTTATTAAGGCCACCAGGAGTCACAGGGCCTGTTGTTGTTTAGTTGCTCAGTCGTGTCCAACTCTTTGCGACCCCATGGACTGCAGCACGCCAGTGCTTCACCATCTCCCGGAGTTTGCTCAAATTCAGTGATGTCACCCGACCATCTCCTTCTCTGTTGTCCCCTTCTCTTCCTGCCTTCAATCTTTCCCAGCATCAGGATCTTCTCTAATGAGTTGGCTCTTCGCATCAGGTGGCCAAAGTATTGCAACTTCAGCATCAGTCCTTTCAATGAATATTTAGGATTGACTGCTTTGATTTCCTACCTGTCCAAGGGACTCTCAAAAGTCTTCTCCAACACCACAGTTCAAAAGTATCACTTCTTCAGCACTCAGCCTTCTTTATGGTCCAGCTCTCACATCCATACATGACTATTGGAAATACCATAGCTTTGACTATACAGACCTTTGTAGGTGAAGTGATGTCTCTGCTTTTAAATACACACTGTCTAGGTTGGTCATAGCTTTTCTTCCAAGGAGCAAGCATCTCTTAATTTCATGGCTGCAGTCACCATCTGCAGTGATCTTGGAGCCCAAGAAATTAAAGTCTGACACTGTTTTCATTGTTTCCCCATTTATTTGCCATAAAATAATGGGACCGGATGCCATGATCTTAGTTTTTTTGAGTTTTAAACCAGCTTTTTCACTCTCCTCTTTCACCTTCATCAAGAGGCTCTTTAGTTCCTATTCGCTTTCTGCCATGAGGGTGGCGTCAACTGCATATATGAAGTTATTGATATTTCTCCCAGCAATCTTGATTCCAGCTTGTGCTTCATCCAGCCCAGCATTTTTCATGATGTACTCTGTGTATAAGTTAAATAAGTAGGATGACAATATACAGCCTTAACGTACTCCTTTCCCCATTTTGAACCAGTCTTTTGTGGGCCTGTAGCCTTGTATTTCTTTATAAAATGGGGAAACATGAGGGCAATCTGCTCACTCAGGTCCTGTAGCCCCACCACCCTGGCCTGTCTGGCACATTTGTTATTCACTTGCTAAGCTTTGCGACCCCATGAGCTGCACACCAGGCTTCCCTGTCCTTCACTATCTCCCAGCATTTGCTCAAATTCATGTCCATTTTGAGTCAGTGATGCCATCCAACCATCTCATCCCCTGTCGCCCCTTTCTCCTGCCCTCAATCTTTCCCAGCATCAGGGTCTTTTCCAATGAGTTGGCTCTTTGTATCGGATGGCCAAAATATTGGACCTTCAGCATCAGTCCTTCCAATGAATATTCAGGGTTGATTTGCTTTAAGATTGATTGATTTCATCTCCTTGCTGTCCAAGGGTCTCAGCACCATGGTTTGAAAGCCTCGATTCTTTTGGCGCTCAGCCTTTTTTATGGTCCAACTCTCATGTGGTAGGGCAAAATAAAGATTTGTTAGAAAATGAATAAGAGAAGGAAGGAAAAGTACTGAAAGAGAGGTAGTGAACCTGGGATGTCAAATTCGCCAGGAGGTGGGTAACTTCAGGCCCTGGGTGGACAGAAAGACAAAGTACCATTGGTGAGACCAAGGGATGAATGGTTCCTGGTGGGCCGGGAACAAGATCTTCTCCTGCTAAGGGGATCATGACCCCAGTCCTCAAGAGGCTGGTTAAGAGAGGCTTTGTAATGAAAAGAAAAGGTAGAATTATTTGTTTTCACACCTTATTCAAGACTCCACATTGTATTGCATTGAGCAGCCTCAGCCGCATGCAACAAATTCTGATAAATTCTCTTTTCATTTTTATTCTATTACAAGTATTTTCTATTTCCTTGTTATGGCTTCTTAGGTACACCCATCATTTAAAAGTAGACATTTAATTTCCAAATACATGGGATTTTTAAAGTAAAAAAATAAAAAGAGAGAAGGTAGAAATCAGGCTCTGACTTGGGACAAATCCTTAGTCTTCTTGCATCTGTTTCCTCATTGTCGGCAGTGGGGATATTAAAAGTATTAAACTGCATGATTTTCATGAAGTGCTTGTCTGGGTCTGGCAGATACTAAGTGCTCAATAAATTGTAGCAATTATCATTAGCTCTTCAATAGGGGTGTTGAAACAGCCATGGCTGGGATGTAGGAATAGATTTACGAGTGCAAGGGCTTTTCCTTTAAGATGTGATTGGTGTGCCTGCCATCAGCTTCATCCTCGGTCACCTCTCAGCCCAATGAAGCCAAAGTGGAAGCAGCTCCAGGGTCTGGGTGGGTGGGCCAGCTCCGCCCAGCTAGACCTGCTCACCCAGAAAGTGTCACCCAGAGTTGGCTTCTTGGAATTTCAACATGGGTGGCCAAATTGTGTCACAAAACTAGAACAATGCTCCACATCCACCCCAGGTGGAAATGAAAGCGTTGACCAACGTCTCCTTCGTAGAATTCTTCTCTGGAACTCACATGACCGTGGACCCAGTACCACCTCTCAGACCAGTAGTGATTTGAAAATAAATGCTGTTGAATTTGGAGTTTTCTTGATATGAGGTTGCAAATGGCAGCTCACAGGCCAAGCAGGGCCCACAGATGTGTTTCATTTGGCCTACAGAGTCTTTGAGATAATAATAATAAATTTGATTTGGTGGCCAACATTTTTAAATCAGGAAATTTCATATTTAAAAATCCACATTTCTAGCTGCTTAAAAAAAAAAAAACTGATGAGCAGAAGATTTGGCAGCTATGGGCCTGACTTCCTGCAGGGCCACAGTTGATTGTAGCAGAATAGTGGATAAAAAAGTGTTAGTCCGGAAAGGCCAGCAGCTATAACTAACATCCCCAAGCTTTCAGTGGCTTACCACAATATCAGTTCATTTCTTGCTCATATTGTTAGCAAGTCCAAGCTCATACTGCTCGCCAGCAGGCCAATAAATGGAGAGATGAGTTGTTGGGGTAAGAAATAGCGACTTCATTCAGAAAGTCAGTAGACCAAGAAGATGGTGGACTCGTGTCCCAAAGAATCATCTTGCCTGAGTTAGAGTTCCGGCTTCTTTTATACTAAAAGGGGAGGGAGTAAAGTCAAAGGTTTCCTGGTTCCCATCAGCCTCCAGAGGAGATGAGTTAATTTCTTCCTTCCTGTAGTCATTTATAGGCAGGACTATCAGGATGTTTCCTGTGAGCTAAACAAAGGTATTTTAGCTTAATGCTCATTACTTGAGAAACAGTGTTTCCAGAGAAGGGCTATTATGTATAATTTAAGCTTGTAGGCAATATCCCCTTAGGAATTAATTTGTAATAGATTATAAATTCCTTATTGCAATATCACACCAGGAAGTAGGGGTTGGGGGTGTTTTTTAGGCACCCAAGTGTCTCCCACTTTGTGGCTCTGTCTTCAAGGACTTCATTCTTCCTTCGTTGAGCTGGAGGATCAGGAAGGAGGCTATAGGAAAGCAGACCAGGTTTTGACTGCATCAACTGGGAAGTGTCCCACATTGGTAGGAACCAGTCATGAGGCCAAACAGGGACCCAACAGAGCTGTGAAATGTGGTGCCTGGCTCGGGACCAGAAGGAAGAGGAGGACACAGAGGCTTATGAGCAGCAGCATCCCTGTTGCAAGCGGCTGCCCTTTCTCCCCTTAGTCATGGGAGTTCTATTCTTCCCATTGTCCTTCCCCCGCTCTCCCCAGCTCAGTCACTGGGCCCAAGGGAAACTGTCATTGGTTGGAGAAGAGTCATGTGCTACAATCCCAACCAATGAGACAAGATGGATTTGGATACAGTGCCTGGAACATCAGGAGCCATATGGGGACCCGCCTTGGGGGCTGAAACCAACACAGTGATGGCAGAAAAGAGAGCCAGAAGGAACCTGTGTGTCTGGTGGCCTGATATGTTATTGTTCAGTTGCCAAGTCATGTCCAACTCTTCGAAACCCCTGTCCCCCACCATCTCTGGGAATTTGCCCAAGTTCATGTCTGTTGCATCGGTGATGCCATCCAACCATCTCATCCTCTGTCACCCCTTTCTCCTTCTGCCTTCAATCTTTCTTAGCATCAGGGCCTTTTCCAGTGAGTAGGCTGTTTGCATCAGGTGGCCAAAGTATTGGAGCTTCAGCATCAGTCCCTCCAATGAGTATTCAGGGTTGATTTCCTTTAATATTGACTGGTTTGATCTCCTTGCTGTCCAAGGGACTCTCAAGAGTCTTTTCCAGCTCTATAGTTTGAAAGCATCAGTTCTTCAGTGGCCTGATGGAGCTGCTCAAATAACTAATCCAGAAACATACCCTACTTCTAGATTTCCTGAGAAATGCATAATAAATTATCTTACTGTTTAAGCTAGCCTGAGCCAAGAAATTCCTGTTCCTTATAGAATAAAGTATCCAAATTGATCCACTTAGGTCACCTGCCTGGCTGTGTATGTTTTTGAGTTTTGACCTCTTGACCTAAAATGCTTTCTTTTTCCAGTTGGAGCTGAGGTCAGTTTGGCCAGCTGACCTTCACATGACCTGAAGTGTTTTACCACTAACGGATGCAGTGTGCAATTTTCAGTGCTTTCTGGGACAACGTGGGCTCATCCAGGGTCTGGATCTCTACCTGCTTCTCGGGGATACAGCAATCCTTGGGTGACACTGACCGCAAGATGAGCAGATATGGATCTGAACCCTCGCTCTGCCAGTTTTTAGCTGGGTGAACTTAGACAAGCCAGTGAACCTCTCTCAGCTTCCGTTTCTGGTTGCTATGAGCATTGCTGGAAGATTCGGTGACTTGTCATGTAAAGGTCCTTCTCCCAGGCTCAGCATCCAGAGAGTTCACAGTAGATGTTGGCTGGTGGCGGGGTTGATACACTCTGAGAGTCTCCGAAGGATCAGATGGCTTGTTGCCAGTTATTGGCTTATTGTCCTACCACCCTCCCTGGGATCTAGTGGTTAGGATTCAGCGCTTTCACTGGTGCAGCCCAGGTTCGATTCCCGGTTAGGGACCAGGTTACTCTTTTGAGTATTCCCTGTTGACTCAGATAGAGTCCACCTACCAATTCAGGAGACTGACATTCGATTCCTGTGTTAGGAAGAACCCCTGGAGAAGGAAGTGACAACTCACTCCAGTATTTTGAAGATGCCTGGAGAACATCAGGACAGAGTAGAGCCTGGCAAGCTACAGTCCATGGGGGTCTCACAGAGTTGGACATAACTGAGCAACTAACACTCACTCCATTGGCTTATTGGAGAGACCTAGCTCTAACACCCGGAGAAGGCAATGGCACCCCACTCCAGTACTCTTGCCTGGAAAATCCCATGGACAGAGGAGCCTGGTAGGTTGCAGTCCATGGGGTAGCGAAGAGTCAGACACGACTGAGAGACTTCACTTTCATGCATTGGAGAAGGAAATGGCAACCCACTCCAGTGTTCTTGCCTGGAGAATCCCAGGGACGGTGGAACCTGGTGGGCTGCCGTTTATGGGGTCGCACAGAGTCGGACACGCCTGAAGCGATTTAGCAGCAGCAGCAGCAGCTCTAACACCCACTGCTGGCTCAAGCGGTAAAGAATCTGCCTACAATCCGGGAGACCTGGGTTCCATCCTTGGGTTGGGAAGATCCCCTGGAGGAGGGCATGGCAACCCACTCCAATATTCTGGCCTGGAGAATCCCATGGACAAAGGAGCCTGGCGGGCTACAGTCCATGGAATTTCACAGAGTTGGACAGGACTGGGTGACTAAGCACACCCCGCTAATGTACAAGGCCTATATGGTAGAACTAGGTTGATTTTAGATCCTGCATGGAGGAGGCTCTGAATAACCATTCCCTTTTCACTTTTCCTATACCTCTTCTGATCTTGTGAAGAAGAAAGTCTTAATTGGCTTTTTCCCTGTGTTTAATACCCCACTCCAGTACTCTTGCCTGGAAACTCCCATGGACGGAGAAGCCTGGTAGGCTGCAGTCCATGGAGTCTCAAAGAGTCAGACACGACTGAGCGACTTCACTTTCACTTTTCATTTTCATGCATTGGAGAAGGAAATGGCAACCCACTCCAGTGTTCTTACCTGGAGAATCCCAGGGACGGAGGAGCCTGGTGGGCTGCCGTCTATGCGGTCACACAGAGTTGGACACGACTGAAGCGACTTAGCAGCAGCAGGAACCCTTATTAAGCCCTCTGTTAAGGAAGGGAGCCCAAGCTTCTGGCTTAGAACATTTCATTGGTAGCAGCGTTGATATGCAATGTACCAACGCCATTTTGCTTTCATTGCATTTTAAAGTAATTATCATCTATTTGTGGCAAATGGTGCTCTTTTTCCATCTGTGTAACTGAGATAACGTGTTTCTTTTGAAATAAAAATCATCCAAGTTATCAAAGTGAGTGAAGTGAAAGGAAAATATTAGCGGAACATCATGTGGGAGGCACAGGGTACGGTGGAAATCAAGATGGTGGGGTGTGAAAGACTTGAGCTTGGGGCCTCATCAGTTGGGGCCCCAACTTGATTCCACCCTGTGGATCCACCATTGTATACTCTTCCACTTCCCTTGATGGACACTTAGCTCTTCCCAACAATGTTGCTCTGAGCAACCTGGTGAATGTGAATGAGAATTTCTGCATGGTTTGCATCTCAGAATAGGATTCCTGGGTCTTGCCTACGTGAGGTTTTCAGAAATATGGTGCCCTTTCACCTGGCACGTCCTCTCAAAACTGTGGAGCCTGAGGTTCCAGCAGGAGCAGGGCCTTTCTGGGTAGTCAGAAGCTGGCAGTCATTCCTAACAGGAGTGACGGGAGCTGTGGCTTGTCCCCAAGCCTCTTAACAGAGCCCCTGAGATGACATTCAAACTGGCTTCCTTGGCAAGGAAGGAAGTGGGGAGATCCCAGCATCCTGGTTTGCCCAGGATTGAGGGGTTTCCGGGGATAAAGCTGGGATAGTCCCAGGCGAACAGGGATGGGCGGGGAGTGTCCTTGGCTGTCCTGGGCTGCGGATTTGGGAGGAACAGAGTTGCTGGGTCACATCCATGAGATTGGTCAGCCTTGTGAAAAGGAAGTATTCTTTTTTTAAATAGCCACAGCCTCTCCCCCCAAAGACTCAGAAAAATTCTGTCTTAGCCTTGGGAACAAGGTTTCTCGGTAGGTCTGTCAGGATAACAGGTGAGGGGACAGGTCAAAAGGAACCTGGACAGGTCGGAGATACACCTGTGAGAGACAGTCTAAGGAAGATAACTCATGGTGTGGGGGGCCGGCTGGCTGGAGGTTGGGACAGCCTGGGGAGAGGCCAGGGGCTGCTTCCCACTGAGGTGGGTGGACAGCGGAGAAGCCGCCAAGCGGTGTAATCGGTGGAGTGCTCGCCACCCCCAGCCCCTCTGGTACCTTCTGGGAGCCCACAGTGGACGCTGAAATAGCTGGTCAGAGAATTCCCCTGGCAGTCCAGTACTTGAGACTCCATGATTCCACTGCAGGGGGTCTGGGTTTGATCCCTGATCCAGGAACTAAGATCCTGCATGCCAAGTAGCACAGCCAATAAAGCTGGGCAGTTCCTTTTCAATATTGGATTGCTATTGCCTGGAAATGCCACATTCTGCAAAGATCAGAATAAGCCTGAGCCAGGGCGGGCTGGTTCTGGGGGACACCTCAGAAACTGCCCAGAGATGAGCCACTCCTATACCTGCCCAGGCTGTTCCGGCACCCAACACCAGTGCATCCCCCAGGGCCCAGGCAGAGGGCCTCCTCTCTCTTCCTCTCAATCATCCCATCTGTGAAGTGGAGGTAGTGTTTCTCTCACCATCTCTGTGCCAGGCTCTGTGCTAGATGAGATGTGGGTTAGACTGCACTGGACCCACTTTTTATTTTTTTAAGTATGAGCTATTTCAGGCCAACTGGAAAGGAGGGGGAAATAACAAACACCAATGTGCCGACCACCCAGCTGAATTAATACATAAATCCAGATTCAGCTAAGACCCTCATGTGACCTTTTTCCATTTCGGTCCATCTTCTGACATCCCCATGGATAACACTGTTCTGAATCTAGACTTCGTCACTCTTGAGTCTGTTTCTATGCTTCTACTACCTCCATAGCCAGAAACAACAAAAAGGGTATTCTTTTCATAATGTTGATTCTGTATGATGGTATCATGGTGTATCATTTTTCTATGTCTGCCTTTTTTGCCCCTTTCTGTGAGTTTTACCCACATCTTATGATGGAATTATAGTTTATGCATTTGAACCATTGAACTTGATTCCACCCTGTGGATCCACCATTGCATACTCTTCCACTTCCCTTGAGGGACACAGCTCTTCCCAACAACGTTGCTCTGAGCAACCTGGTGAATGTAAATGAGAATTTCTGCATGGTTTGCATCTCAGAATAGGATTCCTGGGTCTTGCCTACATGAGGTTTTCAGAAATATGGTGGCCTTTCACCTGGCACGTCCTCTCAAGTTCTTCTCTGTCTGCACTAGTCCCTGTTGTCTTGTACCCAAACCGTTTCATGTGTTCACATGATCTATCTGGCTCCTGTGGACATCTGGGCTTTCAACTTCTAGGTTCTTAGGAGATATTTGGCCTTGTGAGCTGGTAACTGTAGCATCCTGTGATAAGTGCTATCAAAGTGATACACCCAAGGTGCTGGTGGTGGATACAGGAGATAGCAACTAACTCCAACTAAGAGGCTGAGGAATGAGTCCCAATCATAGTGAGGTTAGTAATAGTTCAGGACTTCCCTGGTGGTTCAGTGGCCAAGATTCTGAGCTCCCAATGGAGGAGGCCTGGATTCCTTGGTCAGGGACCTAGATACCACATGCTGCAACTAAAAATCCCCCGTGCCTCAAATATGACCTGGTGCAGCCAAATAAATAGGTTAAAAAAAGTTAGTAATAGTTAGGCAGGGTTTTGAGGAATGAGTAGGAGTTTTCCAAGATGGGGGTGAAGGAAGAGCATTATAGGCTGAAGGAACAGCATATACACAGAGGACTAAACATCATCAGAGGACTGAACTGAAGGACTGACAAAGGCTGGTGGGGCAAGAGCAAGGGTGGCAGAAGGGACACCTGGGGCCCAGAATGCCATGCTAAGGAGGGAGGGAGGGAGGATTTATCTTGGTGGCAGTGGTGGGCTCCTTGTGAAGGACCAAAGGATGTAAGTGACATGTTCACTGCTGTGTCTGAGAGAGGTCAGGGGACCGTGGGAAGAGATGAAGGAAGAGCGAGCCTGAAAGCAAGGGGACCAGTTAGGAGTCTCCTGCAAGAGTCCGGAGGCCAGACAGCAAAGGAGAAGGGGGACAGTGAGGCCAGAGCAACACAGATTTGAAGAGAGGTTAAGGCAGTGACTAATGAGATGGTCAGGTGAGGAGGAGGAGTCAGGCAAGGGTTGGGGTAGGCAGAACGATGATCTCCCAAATATTGTCCACACCCTAATCCCTAGAACCTCTGGCTATGTCCTGTTTTGTGGCAAACGGGATTTCAAAGATGCGATTAAGCCTTTCAACTCTGAAATCCATAAAGTGATTAGCCTGGATTATCCAAGTGGGCCCAATCTAAATCCATGAGCTTTTTTTCTTTTTTTTTTAATCTTTATTGAATTTGTTACAATATTGCTTCTGTTTTACATTTTGTTTTTTTGGCCACAAGGCATGTGGGATCTTAGCTTCCTGACCAGGGAGCGAACCCTCACCTCCTGCATTGGAAGGCAAAATTTTAACCACTGGACTGCCAGGGAAGTCCTGAAATCCATGAGCTCTTAAAAGCAGAGAACTTTCTTTGGCTTGCATGAGTAAGAGGCAGAAAGGGAAGTCAGTGAGATTTGAAATAGGAGAAGGATTTGACCTAAATGTGGGGACCCCAAGTGCAGCCACTTATGGTGAGACTTCTAGAGTCAAGGAAACAGAGGATTCAGTCCTATATGTGCAAGAAACTGGATTTGGCCAACAACCTGGATAAGCCTCCTTCGAGTAGCTCATCTGGTCAGACAGGCTTTCCTGGTGGCTCAGACAGTAAAATAATCTGCCTTCAGTGCAGGAGACTCAGGTTCCATCTCTGGATCGGGAAGACCCCTTGGAGAAGGAAATGGCACCCCACTCCAGTATTCTTGTCTAGAGAATTCTGTGGACTGAGGAGCCTGGGGGGTCTACAGTCCATGGGATCACAAAGAGTCAGACATGACTGAGCAACTAACACTTTGCTTTTGCTTGATTTTGAAAGACCCCCGAGCAGAGGAACCAGCCGAGTCAACCTGGGCTCTGACCTACAGAAAGTGTGCTCTTTTAAGCCACTAAGGATGTAGGAACTTGGTACACCAGCAGGAGAAAACGGACACAAGGATAAATCCCAGGTTTCTCGCTGGGCTACTGGGTACATGTCATCGTGAACCACGTGGGAACTCAGACAATCAGATTTTGGTATTCCCTATCAAACGTTTCCTGCATAATAGTATTACCACTAACTTAGCAGCTGACAACAGCACATGTGTGTTATCTCCCAGATTTGGGGGTCAGAGAATAGGCATGCTTAGCTGCATTCTCTGCAAGGCAACAATCCAGGTGTTGGCTGGGGCTGAGTTTTCAATGCTCAGCCAGGGTCCTTGTCAGTTCAATGTAAGTAAGTACCACAGACTGGGTGGCTTAAACAACAAACATTTATTTCTCACAATTCTGGAGTGTAGGGAAGTCCAAGATCAAGGTATTAGAAGATTCAGTGTCTGGTGAGGGCTCTCGTCCCAGTGTACAGATGGCTGCCTTCTTGCTGAGTCCTCACAGAGCCCAGAGAGAGCTTTTTTTTTTAATTAAAAAAAATTTGTTTTTAACACCAAAAACATTTTGTAGTGGGGTATAGCAAATTAACAATGTTGTGATAGTTTCAGATGAACAACAAAGGGACTCAGCCATACACAAAAATGTATCCATTCTCCCCCAAACCGCACTCCCATCAGGCTGGCACATGACATGGAGCAGAGTTCCGTGAGTAGGTCCTTGTTGGTGATTCATTTTATAAATGGCTGTGCGAACAGGACCATCCCAAAGCCCCTAATTGCCTCTTCTCCCCACTACACACCCATCACCCCCACCCCAGCAGCCATAACTTCGTTTTCTAAGTCTGTGAGTCTCTTTCTGTTTTGTAAGTAAGTTCATTTGTATTGTTTCATTTTTAGATCCCACATAGAAGGGATGTCGTATGACATTTCTCCTTCTCTGACTGACTTCACTCCGTATCAGATAGAGCGCCTGATAAATTGATTCTACCATGAGGGTCCTACCCTCGTGACCTAATCGACCCCCAGTCACCTCCCAAAGGCCTCACTTCCAAACACCATCACCCGAGGGGTTAGGGCTTCAGTGCGTGAATTTTGGGGGGCTGCAAACATTCAGGCCACAGCACCCAGCGGGGGACTTGCTTTCACATTCATGTGGCTGTTGATGAACTCACATCCTTGCAGCCTGTTGGACTAAGGGCCTCAGTGTTTTCCTGGTTTTGGCAAGAAGGCTTCGGTTTCTTGTCATTTGGGGCTCCCTCCCACGGCCGCCTGTTTCCCCACAACAGCGAGAGAGAGAGTCTTCTAGCAAGATGGGTGTTGCCATCTAATGTGACAACAGAGATGTGACATCGTGACACGTCTGCTGTAGCCTGTGGGCTGTTGTGGCCCCACTCACATTTCAGAGGAAGGGATTAACACGAGGGTGTTGATCCTAAAGGCAAGGGTAATGCATTTCTTAGAGCCCATTCGCCAGCACGTCTCAAAGGGACGTGTGGACTTTCTTATCGGGGCCTGTTTCAAGAATTATTACAGATATATATATTTTTTTATCCAGCAGGGCCTTGGGTTCAGGGATTCTTTTTAATCCCCCAGTAAGTACAGATCAGCGCAGCTCACCTGTGTTGGAAGGGCAGGGCAGGGGCCGAAGGGAACACAGCCTCTGGAAAAGCGTGTCGTGCGCCAGCCTGGTGATTCGCTAAGCAAAACTCAAGTGGATGTGACATAAACAACGTCTGTTGCTTCCAGAGGCCTGCCACAATATTTTCTTTTAAGTGCTACTCATGCCTGAAATACACGTCTGGTTTTGAAACGCGGTTCTCGGCTCCTGCTCGGCTACAAACCACTCACTCCCTTATTAAGCGTCCCATTTTTTATTCTTTAATGTAGGTTTTCTCAGCGCATGATGTCAGCCCAGATGGGAGACGTGCCAGGGCAGCAGAGGGGAGGCTCCCCTCGGAGGGGCTCAGAGCGGAGGATGAGAGAACCACGGCGCTGGACGCTCGGTGTCTCCTGCATGCCGCGCCAGCTCTGTGTTAGCGCCTGCGCTCCCCAGAGCCTGCCATCTCTAGCTTCTTTACATTTTCTCTTGTTTCTGTTGTGACTAGTGAATCCAAAGCAACACAGTTTTTCTTTCCAATGCCACGATAGGACGGGGAAAATATTAGTTATTTTTCCTGCAATTCCCTTCCGCCTCTTGCCCCACAAATTCATTGTCAATTTACAATGTTATGTTAGTTTCTACTGCATGACAAAATAAACCAGCCATACCTATACAAATATCCTCTCCCTTTAGGATGTTTATTGCAAGATATTGAGTATAGCTCCCTGTGCTATTCAGTAGGTCCTTGTTGTTTACCTATTGTATATGCAGTAGTTACGCTGACTTATTTTGTACAAATGACATTGAGCCTTCTGCCTGGGGCGTGGACATCCTTCACATTCAAAAAACAGTATACACTGCACTACTTGTATTGGTTAATTGCTTATTTATTTATTGCATCTTGCTGTTTAGTCACTCAGTCATGACCGACTCTTTGCCACCCCACAGACCACAGCACGCCAGGCCTCCCTGTCCATCACCAACTCCCGGAGCTTGCTTAAAACTCATGTCCACTGAGTCAGTGATGCCATTCAACCATCTCATCCTCTGTCTCCCCCTTCTCCTCCTACCTTCAATCTTTCCCAGCATCAGGGTCTTTTCCAATGAGTTGGCTCTTCGGTAGCCAAAAGAATTGGAGCTTCAGCCTCAGCATCAGTCCCTCCAGTGAATATTCAGAACTGATTTCCTTTAGGATTGATTGGTTTACATATGTTTAAAAAGTTTTTTATCGAAGTATAGTTAATGTTGTGTTTGTTTCAAGTGTACAGCAAAGTGATTCAGATACATATGTGTGTGTGTACATATACATACACACACCTCAGTCAGTTCAGTTCAGTCTCTCAGTCGTGTCCGACTCTTTGCGACCCCCTGGACTGCAGCATGCCAGGCTTCCCTGTCCATCACCAACTCCTGGAGCTTGCTCAAACTCATGTCCATCAAGTTGGTGATGCCATCTAACCAACATATATATATTCTTATTTAAGATTCTTTTCCATTATGGTTTATTATAAGATATATTTTTAAATTATTAATTTTTTAATGTTTATTAATTTATATGGCTGTTGTGGGTCTTTGTTGCAGCATGTGGGATCTTCATTGCGTTGTGTGGCTCTTTTGCTGTGGCACACGGAGTCTCTAGTTGTAGTGTGCAGACCCAGAGTGCATGGGCTCAGTGGCTGTGGCTTGCAATCTTAGTTGCTCCTCAGTATGTGGGATCTTAGTTCCCTGACCAGGGGTTGAACCCTGTACCCTGCATTGCAAGGCAGATACCTAACCACTGGACCACTAGGGAAGTTCCTCTTAATTTTTATTGGAGTATAGTTGATTTGCAATGTTGTGTTAGTTTCTGAAAGTGAAAGTGAAATTGAAAGTCCCTCAGTCGTGTCCGACTCTTTGCAACCCCATGGACTGCATAGCAAAATGGATCAGCCATACCTATACACATATCCCCAAACTTTAGGAGGTTTATTGCAAGATATTGAGTATAGTTCCCTGTGCTCTACAGTAGGCCTTTGTTGTTTACCTGTTGTTTATATAGTAGTTATGGTTATTTGTTTTTTTTCAAAAAAACAGGACGTTAGTTACAGTTATACAAGATGAATGAGCACAGTGTTGTAAATCAACTGTACTTTAAGTAAAAAATTTTTAAAAAGAAAAAGAAAAAATGAATCACTTCTAGATATATTTTGTACAACAGAGTGCTTATAGTTAACAGTACTATAAAGTGTATTTACAAATTTGTTAGGAGGGTAGATCTCACATTCAATGTTCTTATCACATACAAAAAAAACCCAAAGGGATACAGGAAACTTGAAGATGATGGATGCGTCTGTTACCTTGATTGTGGGGCTATGTCCCAGCTGTATGCAAATGTCCAAATGCATCAAGTTGGATATATAAAATATGCACCATTTTTTGTTAATCAGTTATATACCTCAGTAAAACTGTAAGACAAAAGCCCCAAACCAGATTAACAACTTTCCTCAATTAGCTGTATCTCATTATCGCTTCTTCAAACCAATAAATCAGTCATTTCTTTTTAAAAATTATTTGTTCCTTCCCCCTTAAAAATTTTTTTTTAATTTACTTACTATTGTTTTTGACTGTGCTGGGTCTTTGTTGCTGTGTGTGGCTTTCTCTAGTTGTGATGAGCAGGGGCTACTCTTTAGTTGCGGTGCATAAACTTCTCATGGCTTCTCTTATTGTGGAGCATGGGCTCTAGGCATGGAGACTCAGTAATTGCTGCTCGCTGGCTCATAGAGCACAGACTCAGTAGTTGTGGTGCAGACTCAGTTGTGGGCTTAGTTACTCTGAGGCATGTGGGATCTTCCCTGAGCAGAGATAGCACCTGTGTCCCCTGCGTTGGCAGGCAGATTCCTAACCACTGGACCACCAGTCGTTTCTTTTAATGTCTGCCCATGATGCTTCCCAGGTGGCTCAATGGTAAAGAATCTGCCTGCCAATACCGGAGATGCAGGAGACTTGTGTCTGATCCTTGGCTGGGGAAGGTCCCCTAGAGAAAGAAATGGCAACCCACTCCAGTATTCTTGCTGGGGAAATCTCATGAACAGAGAAGCCTGGTGGGCTGCAGTCCATGGGGTTGCAAAGAGTCAAACATGACTTAGTGACTAAAACAACAACATTATGCCATGAGGCAGATGGCTCACCATTTACTAAACCGTTCTGTCTGGTGAATATTTACGATGTTGTCACCAGAAGAATTGCATGAGAGGGGAAGCCACTGAAAGCGTAGCACTCCAATGTTATGGAGAAATCGAGGCACGGAGAGGTTATGTGCTAGTCTGTGTCTCCCATCGGTTCTTGGAGATGTGGGGGGGAATCTGTCTAGTGCTGCTCTTCCTTCTTGCTGCCACGTGGTGTCGCTGTTGAAGATTGCTCCTGTGCAGCCTCTGTTGACAAACAGCCCTCCCTTGCTAACACTAGGATTCTGGCTCCCTCTTTGGCTTCAAAAGTCCTATTGAACCTTTTTCTGCCATTGACTATCATGAGCTATCCTTATAGGTCTCTCTAACTTTAGAAAATGGGAAAGTGGGTTATTGCTGTTCAGTCGTGTCCAACTCTTTGCAGCCTGGTGGACTGCAGCACACCAGGTTTCCCTGTTCTTCGCCATCTCCCGAAGCTTGCTCAAACTCATGTCCATCGAGTCAGTGATGCCATCCAGCCATTTCGTCCCCTTCTCCTCTTGCCTTCAATTTTCCCAGCATCAGGGCCTTTTCTAATGAGTTGGCTCTTCACATCAGGTAGCCAAAGTATTGGAGTTTCAGCTTTAGCATTAGTCCTTCCAATGAATATTTAGGACTGATTTCCTTTGGGACGGACTGGTTGGATCTCCTTGCAGTCCAAGGTACTCTCAAGAGTCTTCTCCAGCACCACAGTTCAAAAGCATCAATTCTTCAATGTTTAGCCTTCTTTATGGTCCAACTCTCACATGACTACTGGAAAAACCATAGTTTTGACTAGACAGACCTTTGTTGGCAAAGTAATGTCTCTGCTTTTTAATATGCTGTTGAGGTGTGTCATAGCTTTTCTTCCAAGGAGCAAGTGTCTTTTAATTTCATGGCTGAAGTCACCATCTTCAGTGAATTTGGAGCCCAAGAAAATAAAGTCTGTGACTGTTTCCATTGTTTCTCCACCTATTTGCTATGAAGTGATGGGAGTGGAGGCCATGATCTTAGTTTTTTGAATGTTAAGTGTTAAGCCAGCTTTTCACTCTCTTTCTTCACCTTCATCAAGAGGCTCTTTAGTTCCTCTTCACTTTCTGCCATAAGGGTAGTATCATCTGCATATCTAAGGTTATTGATATTTCTTCCAGCAGTTTTGATTCCAGCTTGTACTTCATCCATTCCAGCATTTCGCATGATGTACTGTGCATGTAAGTTAAATAAGCAGGGTGAAAATATACAGCCTTGATGTACTCCTTTCCAAATTTAGAACCAGTCCATTTTTCCATTTTTGCCTCTAACTGTTGCTTCTTGACCTGAATACAAGTTTCTCAGGAGGCAGGTAAGGTGGTCTGGTATTCCCATCTCTTTCAGAATTTGCCACAGTTTGTTGTGATCCACAAGTCAAGGCTTTTGTGTAGTCAATGAAGCAGAAGTAGAGGTTTTTTCTGGAATTCTCTTGCTTTTTCTATGATCCAACAGATGTTGGCTATTTGATCTCTGGTTCCTCTGCCTTTTCTAAATCCAGCTTGAACATCTGGAAGTTTTCCATTTATGTACTCTTGAAGCCTGACTTGGAGAATTTTGAGCATTACCTTGGTAACATGTGAAATGAGTGCAATTGTGTGGACGTTTGAACATTCTTTGGCATTTCCTTTCTTTGGGATTGGAATGAAAACACCTTTTCTAGTCCTGTGGCCACTACTAAGTTTTCCATTATTGCTGGCATATTGAGTGCAGCACTTGAACAGCATCATCTTTAGGATTTGAAATAGTTCAGCTGGAATTCCATTACCTCCAATAGCTTTCTTCATATTGATGCTTCCTAAGGCCCACTTGACTTCATACTCCAAGATGTCTGGCTCTAGGTGAGTGATCACACCATCATGGTTATCTGGGTCATTAAGATTTTTTTGTATAGTTCTGTGTAGTCTTGCCATCTCTTCTTAGTATCTTCTGCTTCTGTTAGGTCCATTCCATTTCTGTCCTTTATTGTGCCCTCTTTGCATGAAATGTTCCCTTGGTATCTCTAATTTTCTTGAAGAGATCTCTAATTTAATTTCTACTTTCCCAGAAAGCCCTGGGCTCCTTATGCAAACCTATTTCCTTCCCAGTGGTCCAGTTTGCACAGCAGGGTCTCAGGAGGTCCCTCTAGGGTCAGTGACACCTGCCTCTCTTTCCTCATAATCCCAGCATTGGGGGTCTTCTATTCTCTTTACATTTCTAAGGGAGATCAGAATATGATCCTTCATAGAACAAAGACCTCTGGCTTCAAAGTGACTTTCAGACATGAAATTCATACAAAAGTTGCTGAGATCCAAATACAACTTTATATATTCATGAATACAAGCAGTTTAAATCAACACAGAACATATTGCTTATTCAGACATAAGGTCTGCTGCCCCCTATTCCTTCTGCCTTCAATCTTTCCCAGCATCAGAGTCTTTTCCAATGAGTCAGCTCTTCACATCAGGTGGCCAAAGTATTGGAGCTTCAGCATCAGTCCTTCCAATGAATATTCAGGGTTGATTCCTTTTAAGATTAACTGGTTTGATCTCCTTGCTGTCCAAGGGACTCTCAATAGATATTTTATGCATTGTGTGTGTGTTTGTGCATAAGTGGAAGCCTAGAGTCCATTGGGTACACTTTCTAAAGTCCTTCTTCACCTGGGGCAGAGAGAGGAGCACCCTCTGCAGGGTGGGGTGGTCTGGGGTGTGGCGGTGGTGGATGAGAGTGAGCTCTTTCCTGGGATGGTGTCACAGAGGAGTGTTGCTTCATTGTTTTGGAGAGAAGGACAGGAAAATCTGTGTGGACCTCTAACCAGCGCCACAGATACTGGCCTGCCTGTTGGGGGCAGTGTGGTCTTTTAATGGAGAGGACTATTTGGGGATATTTTTAATAGGGAGGAACATTATGTACTTTTGTGTCACTTAAAAAAGAAATGATGAAACACCCCAGTGGAGAGCAGAGAACACTCGAGCATTTATGTGACAATTCTGGATTGTTTAATTTGCCTGCAGCCTAATAGGTTATCTTTGCCTTTGTGGACTTTGGAGGTGATACTAGGCGGTGATCATCTGGTAGAAAATCCAAGCAATGTGAAAGTTCACAGGGTGAGAAATGAAGGAATCCTCTGTACAGCTCCCCCATCCTACTTCCCTCCAGAGAGGTAACAACTGTTATCGTTAGTGACCCCAAGTTCATGTGCCTGATGAAGAGGGAGGCCAAACAAAGTGAAACATCAGCGTTTAGAGCAGAAAAAGGGTTTATTGCAAGGGCTATGCAAGGAGATGCATGGCTCCTGCCCTTGAGTCCCTCAGGCTCCCTGAAGGGTTTCAGCAAAGCATTTATAAAAAAAAAACTTTTATTTACTTAATTTTGGCTGTGCTGGTCTTGGTTGCCGCATGGGCTTTTTCTCTTGTTGCAGTGCACGGGCTTCTCACTGCAGTGGTTTCTCTTGTTACAGAGCACAGGCTCTAGGAGGTGAGAGTTTCAGTAGCTGTGTCATGGTGGGCTCAGCAGTTGTGACTCCCAGGCTCTGGAAGACAGGCCCACGGGCTTGCTCAGCAGCATGTGGGATCTTCCTGGACCAGGGATCGACCCATGTTCCTTGCATTGGCAGGTGGATTCTTTAGTCCCACCAGCAGAGAATTTATAAAGGCCAGGTTGGGGGTTGGGGTGTCCCAGCGTATGTGATCAGCTTGCACACAAACGCTCTGGTTGATGGTGAGGTTAGAACGCGGTGTCACAGGGGTTGACATTATCAATCCTTAAGCTTTAGGAGGCTTGGGGGCTATGTGCTCGGTCATCAAGTACTGTAGTTGACATCTTCCATTTGGTGGAGGTTTTTCACATCTGTAAAATAACTCAGGAAAAGTGCATTAGCTACTATAATCTAGGTACTTCAGAGAGGAGCTAAAGCAGAGGGTGTGGGAGAAGGTCTCCCTTCCCCAGGCTCCCTAGTGTCCTGATCAGTTTCAGTACTTTGGTCGGGATCCTTCTTTCCCCCTGTATTCAGTGAGGGGAGCGGTGACCAGCGGGCGTTGGCGTCGCCAAAACACAAGTTAGAAACGCGGAGCTTCAGGCTCCACCTCAGAGCCCCAGAGTCAGACTTGCATTTTCACATCATCCCCAGGTTGAAGTGTGAGAAGCCCTGGTGTTCACTGTTTTTTATGTAGTAACTCACATGTTTGTGTTCATGCATACACACGTGCTCCTAGGTTTAGAATGTGGCTATAAAATACCCCTATTTTCGGGGAAATGGTTCTGGATGGGTGGTCCGGGGAACTAGCAGAATCAGGATCACCTGGGGGCTCCTTAGAAATGCAAATGTCAAGCCCCAGAGCAGACTAACACAAATCGGACGCTCTGGGGTGGCGCCCAGGGCTCCGCATTTTAACTTTCCCTCCAGGTGATGCTGATGAATACTGCTAAGTGGGAGAGCTCTGCGGCAAGAGGACGACTCAGCCCCAGCCGCTCCTGCCAGGCTCTCCGACCCTCTTCGCATCCATCTCTCCCACCTTCTCGCACTGAGCGAGTCCGGCTCCACCCGGCCCACACCAGGAGCTCCATGAATGCTTTCTTCCGTTAGACATCTCGCGCTGAAAACAGGTTTCCCCAATTTAGGTCAAGCTGGTTTTCAGATTATACAATATGCCAGCTCCTGGAGGATAGGGGTAATTGCATAATATCTTTTTGCATAACCTCTTTAAATGCAGGCGGGCAGCCCCGTGGTGATGCAAAGAAAACAGGTGCCCAACGACGGTAGCTGCGTTGACTGAGGCCGCAACTACAGCCAGTCTCTCGGCCAATGCTGACCAGAGACCCATTTTACTGGGGGGGCAAAAGGAGGCTCAGAGAGAGAGAGAGAGAAAGGTGCAGATTTTCCTGTCGGACCAGCTCCAAGTCTGGGCAGGATTTCCTCCCTCTAATGCAGTGCCTACAATGGATTTCCTTTTAAAAATAGCAAGCCAGACACCAGCTGACTCTGGGTGTGGGCTCAGGAACAGGCAACGGCAGTTCTCTCAGGAGAGTGGATTCAATTGGACTTTAATGTTCAGAAAAATGCTTAGTGGCTCTTGAGCCAAGTGCCATCAGCCGTAGGTTTTTCTGCGCTAAAGTCAGCGCTCGGACCACGGTTTCCATGTGATCCTTGGAGCCCCCCACCATCCCGAACTCAGAGGTCAGACCACCCGGACTTGGACCTTCTGCGCGGGCGAGGGAGCCTGAATTTAAACTGAGTGAAAACACTTGGCCCGCTTGGGATCCTGGGCGAAGACCTAAATACCGGGTCCAAGACGGGTAGAAAATCGATGATCGTTGTGATGTCACACCCCTAAAAAGTCTCCCCCGGAAAGGGAAGATTTAACACGACAGGCACGGACGGGGTTCGAACCCGTGATCTTCGGTTTACGAGACCGACGCCTTACCACTTGGCCACCGCGCCTGCGTTAGAATGGCGGCTCGGCGAGCCTCTATCCTGGCGCCGCTCCCTTGCGCTCGCGCCGCGAGCACGAGCGCGGGCCCAGCGCGCGCGCCCGCCCGGCTCCGCCCCCTCGCGCTGCCGGCGGGGCGGGGCTCCAGCGTGCGCGCGGGGCTGTCCGGCCGCTCATGCCTGTCCGAGCCGGGCCCGGGCGGAGTCCGCCGGGTTTTCACTAGCTCTCCAGAACTGGGGAGACTCGTCTGGAGCTCGGGAGCGGGCGGGACGCTCGCCGGCGTTTCATAGTCTGGGGTTCGAATCCCAGCTCCGCCAGAGAGACTTGGCGACCTTGGATGACCGGTCTCGGGGCCTCAGTTTCCCCTCTCGGGTGAGACATCCAAGAGGCGGAGGAAAGGTTGCGGACCCTTGGGGGCGGTCCACCGCTGCCCTGCACGGAGCTGACGCTCAACAAGAGCTGTTGAATGAATGTGTACGTGTAAGTTTTCTGAAGTAAAAACTCCCAAACTCCTCCTCCTCTGAGCCCCGGGGATGTGCCTGGCCCCAGTACCAGCAGCAGCACCTGGGAGCCGGTTAGAACTGCAGCTTCACCCCCGCTCGTCCCAGACCTGCCGAATTAGACCAGTTGCTGGAGCCCAGTAATCTGGGCGGTAACAGGCTCTCCAGGTAATGCTGATGCGTGGGAAAGGCTGAGCCCCAATACCTTGGACAGTTGATACGCATATTCACGTTTATAGACTCCAACGTGCCCTTTTGTTTTTATTCAAGTGGACTGACTTGACAGTTCTCTGCTCTTTGATTTTCTATGAGTTAATGTGTTAACTAAGACAATGGCTTGCAGTGCATAATATAATCGCGATAGATAATAGCATATATTATTTTTTAAATGAATTAAATTTCTCATACATTAATGTGATGTGTACTATTACAATATTGCGTTTTAAATTATATATACTGCATTATATACTATAATATCACCATGCATGGATGGGGTGCCATATTCTCTTTAATTACTGCTCGGCTTTCCACCCAGTGACTGTATCATAGTTGATTTAATCAGTTTCTGGGAGTAAGGCTTTGGGTTGTTTGCACCTTATTCCCCGCCCCCCCCTTGCACAGAACATTCTACTATTTGAGCCTTTGTCGGCCTGGTACCAGTGATGTTTGTAGGGTGTAAGGAGATGTAAATTAAGAATGTCCACAGCCTACAGTGCAGGTGTTTAGGCAAATAGAAATCCTAAAATTGTGTTCACCAAGTTGTTTTAAATGACAGGGTTTGGTCAGGCGACTGGAAAAGGCTCTGACATTTACCCTCGGACACAGGGATAGGAACTCTGAGACTCTGCGCCAGGAGGGCTTGAGGTCTGGGTGCACACCACACTGTAGCTCCTTAATTTAAATAAAAAAAAAATTGAACATATTCATAATTAAAACATGTATTTCTGAGCATTGCTTTCAAATAGTTGAGGATAAAATTGGTTCCACTGTCACCATCCATCTTTTTGGTGTTGATTGAGTAGTTGAAATTATTATGCAGAAAGGACGGGGCTTATAAAAAGGGTAAAGAAATTAGCAAATGAGAGAACATCATGTGCGGGCTGAGCCCAGAACTAACTGGCTGGTGGAATGGAAATTAGATTCTAACAGGTGCTTTTTTCAGCTTTGTCTTCCAAGGGGAGGGAGGGTGTTAAACGATAGAGATGCATCTGTGTATCTTGATGGGCTGGTGGGATGCCCATGGTACTCAGGGTCTGGGGTGTCCTGAGGGAGGCTGGCCCTCTGACCATCCCTGAGCCCTAAAGTAGAGAACACAGGTCTGAGCCTCTTTATCTCACAGGTGTAAGGAGCCCTGAGAAGCCACAGATCTCGGACACCTGGCTGAAGGAGCCATCTGTCCTGGCCCCTGCACAGCTAGGTCCTCAAAACGTATTGTCGGGGAAATTAGCATGTGGGTTCCTTTCAGTGTGGTCCTCTCTGTGGTACTGGAGAACTTCCTTGGACAGCGTCTTCCAACCACGGTGTCAAGACAGTCCTGGTGCTGAACTTCCAATAAGCCCTTCCCTGATCAAGCAGAAACTTGCACCTTCTTAGGTGATAAGGAGTTGTCCACCGTTCACCCTTATGGACGGACCTTAAATCCAGTAAATGTTTCTTGTGCCCTTACAGGGTCCCTGGGGCAGGGGGCCTGATGTCACACAAATGACTGTGACCGGCTCCTAGGCCTCCCCAGATGCTAGGGGGAGAACTAGGGCTGGCTGAAACAGATGGTGCTTTGAGGAGTCTGGGAAAGTGCCGTTTCAAGTGAGAAAGTGTTGAAATTGATCTGGTGATGAAGCCAGGTGACATGATGAAATACGTTTGATCTTTTGGGTTTCATCTATGTAATTGAGTTAGCCTAGGTCTGAATAATTGATAAGCATCTGCATTTATGTGCTGAAATTTTGTCGCCTTTTTCCATTTTAGAAAAAAAGTAGTTCTAAAATCTTTTATTTTCCTGCCCTTGTATTTCTCTGTGCCTCTCCCCAGAGCAGGGATTCTTAATCTGGTGCCCATTGCACTCAAGACCAAGAAATCTTGGTCTTGGTCAGAAGTGTATGTAAAATGTGTGTGTTTCTGGCAAAGGGATGTCACAGTTTTTATTAGGTTTTCAGAAAGGCCTGCTAAGGGTCCTTGAAACCGCCAAGCCTTTTTACTCCCTCACTCCTCTTCCTATGGTTCATGATTCACCCAGATCCGACTCAGAGGCAGTGGCATCTAAAATTGATTCACCACAGTTGAGGTTGCTTAAAAAAAATGAAGGTATCTCGAAAATGCTGTCCCCTTCTGGGCAGGACTCCTGCAGCCAGGCTGTGGTCCTGGCCGCCCTCACCCCGCTTGCTGCCCATCTCCCCCGCCACCTCCCAGAACAAGGGCTCCATCTGCTTCAGCAGTGCTTCAGTGTGTAAGGGGCTCGCACCTGCATTAGCTCCATGGAGCCTTGGTTGTGCCTTGGCACGCTCAGCCCTTGGACCTGCACATCTTGGGAAAATGCAGACAGACACTGTGGTGGGGCCGAGGTTCTGTCTTTCTCACAACTCCCAGGCCGTGCTGGTGCTGCTGGTCTCTGGGCTTTCACTTTGAGAACCACCGCGCTCAAGTATTCTTGGAGAAATTCATTTTCTTGCAAAAGAGGGTTAAGAAAAACCCACCGATCAGGCTTGGATATTTAGGTCAGCTGAGGTCGTGACAGCAGAGTTTTCTCTGATAACCTAAATCAAGACTTCACCTGAAGAAGGCTCACTTAGCTACTGACAGCATCCCCGTGATTCACTGTCAGTGATGGACCATTTACTTTTTATAGATATTTATTTCTTTGGCTGCACTGGGCCTTAGTTGTAGCACGTGGGATGGTTAGTTTTGGCATGCGAACTCTTAGGACCCCTACTTGTGGCACGTGGGACCTAGTTCCCTGGCCAGGGATCAAACCCCAGCCCCCTGCTCTGGGAGTGCAGGGTCTTAGCCACTGGACCACCAGGGAAGTCCTAGGGATGGACAGTTTAGAACCCAGACCCAGAGACGGAGGCCACAGCCCCCTTTCATTGCTTTATCTGATAAAATCAGGATTTTAGAGCAGGCTGAGCACCTCAACGGCTTGGTGGGGCTGGGCAGGTTATATTATACGAACCTGTGAACTGATTGGGTGGAGGACACACGGAATAAGGGGTGGGGGGCCAGGGGATGTGGTGCTGTTTTCATTCCTGCCAGAAACACATGAGTTCCAGTTGAATCACATCTTTCAACTTCTCTATTTACTACTATTATTTTTTTGATTGACATATAGTTGACTTCAATGTTGTTAATTTCAGGTATATAGCAAAGTGGTTCAGTTATACATATACATACATATATACTTTTTCAGATTCTTTTCTATTATACAATATATTAAATGTAGTTCTTTGTACTATACAGTAGGACCTTGTTTATTTTTATATATAATAGGTTATATCTGCTTTTATATATATTAATATATATACACACACACACATATATATAGGCTTCCCAGGTGGCACGTGCTAAAGAACCCACCTGTCAACGCAGGAGACGTAAGAGATGTGGGTTCAATCCCTGACTTGGGAAGATCCCCTGGAGGAGGGCATGGCAACCCACTCCAGTATTCTTGTATAGAGAATCCCATGGACAGAGATGCTTGGTGAACTACAATCCATAGGGTTGCAAAGAGTGGGACATGACTGAAGCAACTTAGTGTGCATGCCTGTATATACACACACACACACACGTTTGTATCTGCTAGTCCCAAACACACACACACACACACACACGTTTATATCTGCTAGTCCCAAACTCCTAATTTATCCCTCCCCCACTTTTCCTCTTTGGTAACCATAAAGTTTGTTTTCTATGACTATGAGTCTAATTCTGCTTTGTATACAAGTTCATTTGTATGATTTCTTTTTTTGATTCTGTGTATAAACGATATAATATTTGTCTTTCTCTGTCTTCACTTAGTATGGTAATCTCTAAGTCCATCTGTATTTTGCATTTTGGTTACTTTAGTAAATATGTGGTATCTCATTTTACTTTGCGTTTCCCTGATGACTAAAGAAATTAAGCACCTTTTCACGTGCTCATTGGCCATTTGTTACATCATCTTTTGTGAAGTGTCTACTCAGATTCTTTGCCCGTTTTTGTAGCTTGTTTGTCTTCCTGTTTTTTTTTTTTTTTTGTCTTCCTGTTTTTGAATGACCAGCTTGTTGTATGTTCTGAATATGAATCGTTTTTCAGATATCTGTATTTTGAGTATTTTCTCCAGCGCTATGGCTTGCATGTTCTTAATAGTCTCTCAAAATGCAGAAGTTTTAATTTTTAAAAAATATCTATTTTTGGCTGCGTCCGGTCTTTGTTCAGTGCGGGGGCTTCTCTGGTTGTGGTGAGCCTGCGCGTGGGCTCTGTAGTTGCAGTATGTGGGCTCAGTTGCCCTGTGCCATCTGGGATCTTAGTTCCTCAACCAGGGATCGAAACTGCATCCCTGCGTTGAAAGGCAGATTGTTAACCACTGGACCTCCGGGGAAGAACAAAAGTGCAAACATTTTTTGAGTTCATTTTTGTGTATGGTGTGAAAGTGGGCTTGATGTCCATGATTTCCTGTATTCAGCACCACTTGTTGGAACAATTATCCTCTCTCCATGGAATTGTTGTGGTACCCTTGTTAAAATTCATTTGACTGTGGACATGGAGTCTGTTCTTGGAGTTTATGTTCCACTGATTTACATGTCTGTCTTTATACCAGTTATCACAGTCTTTGCATTTTATGATGAGTCCTAAAATCAAGTATTGTAAATCCTCCAATTTTGTTCTTTTACCAAACTGACTATTCTAGTCATTCATATCTGTATGATTTTCTATATACTTTTTAGAATCAGCTTGTCAGTTTCTACAAAATTACCTGCTGAGACTTTGATTGGGATTGTACTGAAGCTGTAATTGACTTTGAGAGAAATTGATATCTTAAGACTATTAGGTCCCCTCATCCTTGAATATTTCAGTTGTTTGCTGCTCGTGCCTAGGAGTCTTGGGTGTTAAATTCATTTCATTGGCATTTCCTGTGCCATGTGAGTTTCCTGTGCTTTTCAGTGGAAGAGCAGCTAGAATGTTCGTGGTACCTGTGTCGACCTTCTTTCGTCTCTCCATCCAACCACAGATCCCTGCCACGTGGAGGCAGTGTGGAGGCCCCTGCAGGATATAGCAAGCTGAGGACTGAAGCAGAGTGGATCACCTGTGTAATATCTGAAAAACTCAGAGGTAAAGCTCTCCTTGGAAAGAGAGTCAGGAGTTGTTTCCACCCCCTTTCACAAATAATGCCAACCGGTCACAGAGTGGTATAAAGATGAATTCTGCAGAAAAGTTAGAGCTGAGTGGAATGCCCTGGTATCACCTCATCAAATCCATCTTAGAACCTCTAACCCTGGGAAATTATGTTTCAACTGGTTCATTCCAGGGTCAGAATAAGATCACGTTGGCAGCTATGAATAATATAAAGTTGGGTTCTTTCTCTTTTCCCTTTTACTTTTCCCCAGATACGCTCTGAGAGGTCAGCTAGATTATCTGAGGTACAAATACGAGCATCCAGAGTTGACAATGGTTTTATGTATGTGAAAAGCAGTTGACAGTAACAAAATAAAATCACTATTTCTCATTATTTGTTTTGCATTTGGTAGAGGACTCCCGCCCTCTCAGCGCTCTGTCTTCCTCCTCTTTTCCAGGGGGACCACTCTCAGGAGTTTATTTTGGATCTTTCCACATCTTTGTCTTGTTGTATTGATATGCGTTCATATGTAGGAAATGCAGTGTTTCCCTCATGGCTCAGATGGTAAAGAATCTGCCCGCAATGCGGGAGACCTGGGTTCGATCTTGGTGGGGAAGATCCCCTGGAGTAGGAAATGGCAACCCACTCCAGTATTCTTGCCTGGAGAATTCCATGGACAAAGGAGCCTGGCAGGCTACAGTCCATGGAGTCGCAAAGAGTTGGACACAACTGAGTGACTTTCTCTTCACTTCTCCCCCATTTGTTTTAAAAAGTTTTAAATTTATTTATTCGGTCTTACTTGCAGTATGCAGGATATAGTTCCATGATCAGGGATCGAACTGGGGCCCCCTGCGTTGGGAGCACAGTCTTAACCGCTGGACCACCAGGGAAGTCCCTCCTCTTAATTGCTGCCTTCTAGTCTACTGGGGGACTGTAGCTCAGTAATAATAAATCCCCTATTGCTGGCCATCTGTGTTGTTTCCAAGTTTTTCTTCACTGCAAGCAAAGCTGCTCTTGCATCTTTGCCTGTGGCTCCCTGAGCACATGTGTGGAAGCTTCTTGAGCAGAGATGTCAGGGTCATTGCTTTCCTAAGCTAACTTTCTGCTGTACCGCAGCAGCCTCAAGCAGACAGTTCTGCTTGCTGGTGAGTGAGCCGGCCATTGGTACTACTGGGCTACGGGCGTGCTTTTTGCTCTTACATGAGGCTCTCATTTTCAACTTTGTGTAGTTTGGTTGGGAGGAGGCAGAAACAATCAGCCATACACTTCATGTGATGTCCTGGCCGAGGTCCGCCCAGTGTGGTGGAGACGCGCTGCGGGTGTGCGCGTGGTGGTAACAAATCTAACAAGTTCCTGTGGCTTCCATCTAGTACTGTAAGCTTATAGGAAACATTGTGTGAATGTCCTCAGTGGATTCCTTCACATATGTTGCCACTTTCTGTAAAGTAGTATCAGCATCTCACATGAATGGTACATGGTGTGTGCTTCTTAGTACTGCAAAGGGTCATTATTTGCCTTTAAGTTTGTTTTGTTTTATTCAGCAGTACCAGGTCTTAATTGCAGCATGTAGGATCTAGTTCCCTGACTGGGGATTGAACCTGGGCCCCCTGCATTGGGAGGATGGAGTCTTAACCACCGGACCACCAGGGAAAGTCCTCCTTTAGGTTTATTCATATTATAGGATATTTCAAAAACTCAAACGTTTAATCAGGAAGTCATTTTGATAGATAGACGGTGCCCTTTTCCTAGGCCTTGTATTTTAAGATCATTGTTACATAAGTGACACTTGATCTAACGGGTTTCAAAAACATATTTTTTTTAGCCATTGCTAAATTTTGGTGAATTTATGCTTGTTATTGGGGCATCTTCCACATTACCCGCACCCCCACCCCCATTTTTAAAGCTAAGCATTGAAGCAGTCTATACATGGTTAAAGACGAAATGTAGCTTAAGAAATTAAAAGTGGCTCTTTAAAAATGTCATCTTCCATCATCAGATACCAATTATCCTATCCCCAGCTTTTGGTGTGGGAGGGCATTATTCCCAGGGATGTTCTTGGCAACTTGAAAAGATAAACGGGTGGAAGGAAATGAGAGCAGATGTGCTGATGAACTTACAGAGCAGAACATACCTTTTGCATTTTCCCCTCCTGGTTCTGCTGTAGTGCTATAAAACCATATGTGCAGACATAAAAAGCCGGGAGAAAAACGTTGAACATGAAAGACGACCTTTTCCCTCGTTCCATTACGGACACATTAGAATTGCTTTTATGGAAACAAGAGTAAGATGTTATCAGAAACGGTTGTTTCTCTCTCCTCTTCCACGGTTCTTAAAAAGCTCTCGCTGTGTTTTCTTGTGACGTTCTCTGTCTCTGCAGCTGTTCGTTGGGTGCCAAGTGTGAATGGTTTCTCTCGTGCTTAGCCCTGTGTGTTTTGCCAGTTGTCGCCATATATTAGGGAATGCTGTTTAATCCTGTACTAGCTCTAAAGAAAACACAAAACGTTTAGGGAAAGTTTAAACACTATATCCAGACCTCAGCTTATCTCGGATAAAAGCCCTAGTTCCATTCAGGTAAAAACACCCATAGAAATCTAGGCTGGGTTTTTTCTTTTGAATTGGGGTTTTGGTTATTTCTTGTCATCCTTTTGTAAACCGTCTCCCCTTCCATCCAACAACATTATGCTTTCTGTCACTGTCGGTTGGTTTAAATATCCTAGAATTTTATATAAACGGACTCTAAACAGTATGGATTCTTTTCCTTTTTTTTAAAAAAAGAAATTGATTTACGATGTTGTGTTAATTTCTATTGTACATCAGAGTGATTCAGTTTTACATATATATATTCTTTTTGTAAATATTCTTTTCCATATGGTTTATCATAGGATATTAAATATAGTTCTCTGTGCTATTCAGCAGGACCTTGTTGTGTTATATATTCCTTTCCTGGATTCCTTCCTTCAGTTTAATTATTTCAAGACCCATCCATGTTGTGCATTATTGAGAGCCAAGAATTTGTTCCTTGTTACTGATGGGTGGTATGGACATTTGAGTTGTTTGCAGTTTGGGGCTATTACAAATAAGGCTACTATGAACTTTTGTGTACAAACCTTTGAAAGGACGTTAAAAAGCTTTCATTTCTCTTGGGTGAACATATAAGAGTAGAATGTCTGGATCACATGTTTATATTTTTAGGAAACTGTTTTCCAGAGTGGTTGTGCCATTTTGCATCCCCACCGGCTGTGTGGGATGGTCCAGTTCCTCCACGTCCTCCCCAACACTTGGTGTGGTCAGTTCTTTTTAATTGAGCTGTTCTGAAAGGTGTGCAGTGGTATCTCACTATTTTAATTTGCATTTCTCTCTAATGATGAATGAAACTGAACATTTTTTCATGTGTTTATTTACTGTTCCTCTATCTTCTATGGAGAATTGATGTTCATATGCCTTATGCATTTTTTCTTGGGTTGTCTTTTGGCCGTGCCACATGGCTTGTGGGATCTTAGTTCCCTGACCAGGGATTGAACTTGTGGCCCCTGCAGTGGAAGTGCAGAGTCTTAACCCTTTATTATTGAATTTTGAACATTCTTGATATATTCTGGGTACAAATCCTTTATCAGGTATGATTTCCAAATATTTCCTCCCAGTTTGTGGCTCTTTTCCTTCTCTTAACAGTGTTCTTTTAAAGGCAGGAGTTTTAAATGTTGATAAAATCCAATTTATTTGTCCTCCTGTGGATCACTCTTTTCTTCTTATATCCAGGAAACTTGGTCTAACTCAAACTAACAATTTTTTTGTGGTGGTTGTATGTTTTCCTATAGATGTTTTGTAATTTGAGATTTTACATTTAGTTCTATGAGCAACTTAGAGTTAAATTTGTATATGATGTGGGTTATGAATGGAAGTTCACTTTTTTGTATATAAATATCAAATTGTTCCAATGTCTTCTGTTGAAAGAATCATTCTTTCTGCATTGAATTGGCATTGCGCCTTTGTTGAAAATAAGTTGTTCACATGTCTCTGTGCTCTATTTTGTTCCACTAATCTATTTTTATACCAGTTCCACACTATCTTAACATATTTTTATAATAAATCTTAAAATCAGGTAGTGTTAGTATTCCACCTCTGCCCTTCCTTTTGGCTATTCTAGTTCCTTTACATTTCAATGTGAATTTTAGAATTTGGTAACAATTTATACAATAAGCCTCTTGGGATTGCATTAAACCTGTAGGTCAACTTGGAGAGAATTTAGCATATTGACACTATTGAATCCTCCAATCCTTGGACATGATCTATTTTCTGATTTATTTAAGTCTTCTTTAATTTTCTCCTTGGAAAATTCTGCTCCTTGGAAGAAAAGCTATGACAAACCTAGACAGCAGAGACATTACTTTGCTGACAAAGGTCCATCTAGTCAAAGCTATGCTTTTTCCAGTAGTCATGTATGGATGTGAGAGTTGGACCATAAAGAAAGCTGATTGTTGAAGAATTGATGCTTTTGAACTGTGGTGTTAGAGAAGACTCTTGAGAGTCCCTTGGATTGCAAAGAGATCAAACCAGTCAATCCTAAAGGAAATCAGTCCTGAATATTCTTTGGAAGGACTGATACTGAAGCTCCAGTACTTTGGCCACCTGATGCAAAGAACTGACTCATTGGGAAAGATCCTGATGCTGGGAAAGACTGAAGGCAGGAGCGGAAGGGGACAACAAGGATGAGATGGTTGGATGGCATCACCGACTCGATGGACAGGAGTCTGAGCAAGCTCCAGGAGTTGGTGGTGGACAGGGAGGCCTGGTGTGCTGCAGTCCATGGGGTCGCAAAGAGTCGGACACGACTGAGCAACCAAACTCTTTAATTTTCTCAGCAGTGTTCTTGGTGTTCCCAGTGTACACATCTTTAACATCTTTTGTCAGATTTATTTTTCATATAATATTTTGGAGAGTTTTAGAAATGATACTATTTAAAAATTTCAATTTCTGATTATTTATTACTGGTAAATAGAAGTGTGCTTGAATTCTTTATACTGGCCTAGTATTCTGCCACCTTGTTAAACTCACTTATTTGTAGTCTTTTGGTAGATTCTTTCAGATTTCTATCGGCCATCATGTAGTCTGTGAATAGTAACAGTTTTACTTCTTCCTTTCCAATCTGAATGCCTTTATTTGTTTTTCTTTATTGGTTAGAACTTCTAGTATAATATTGAGTAGAAGAGGCAAGGACACTCGCAGAGGACATTCTTAGTTTATTTCTGATCTTCAGGAGAAAGCAGTCTTTCAGTATTAGGCATGGTGTTCCCAGTGGGTTTGTCACAGACGCCCTCTATGAGGTTGAGGAAATTCCCTTCTCCTAATCAGTGAGGGATTTTTTTTTTTTTAATCAGGAATGAATGCCAGCTTTTTCAGTTGCTTTTTGTGTCTACTGATATGATCAATTTCATCTTAAAATTTTTTTAGTTTTATTTGAGACCCCATATAGACCCCACATGGACTATAGACCTCCAGGCTCCTCTGTCCATGGAATTCTCCAAGCAAGAATTTTGGAGTGGGTAGCCATTCCCTTCTCCAGGGGATCTTCCCAACCCAGGGATTGAACTTGGGTCTCCCACATTACAGGCAGATTCTTCACTGTCTGAGCCACCAGGCAAGCCCAGTATGGTAAATTACACTGATTTTTAAACATTCAACTGTCACTACGTTCCTTGGACAGACTCTACTTGGTCAGGATATATTATCCTTTTTATACATTGTTGGGTCCAATTTTGTAAAATTTGTTTAGATATTTTGTATGTTCATGAAGGATATTGGTCAATTTTATTTATGTTTCTGGTAATGTCTTTGGTTTCAGCATCAGGGTAATACTGGCATCATATTATAGAATAAGTTGCCGCCTTTTCAGTTTTCTAGTTTGCAGACAACTGGTAATATTTCTTCCTTAAATGATTGGTAGAATTCAATAGGAGAGCTATCTGGGCTTGGGTTTTTCCCTTATGAAAAAGTTTTTCACTATTAATTCAACTTCTTTAAATGTTATGGAGCTAATCAGGTTATCTATTTCTTCTTAAGTGAATGAAGTGTGACTCTTTCAAAGAATTGTTTCATCTAAGTTGTTGACTTTATTGATAGTATTTTTCATAATATTTCCATATTATCCATTACCACATTTGTAGAATCTGTAGTGACATCACCTCTCTCATTCTTGATATTGGCAATTTGTGCCCTCTTGCTTAATTTCTCTGATTTATCTGATTTACGGAAGGTTTGTCAAATTTGCTGATCTCCAGGGACCAGTTTCCAATTCTGAGTTTTTCTGTATTGCGGTTCTGTTTATTTCATTGATTTCTTCTCTGGCCTTTATATTTCCTTTCTTTCCATTTTAGGTTTACTTTGCTTTTCTTTTTCTAGTTTTTTTTCTTTTTTTTTTTTTAGAGTGGATGCTGAGGCCACTGATTTGGGAACTTTTTTTTTTTCTCCCCTAAAAAGGCATTCAAAAGTTCCCTTAAAGCACTACATGTAAAGTACCCTTCATGTACTGCTTTAGCAGCATATCATACCTTTTGATATATTGTGTTTTTTAAATTTTCATTCAGTTCAAAATACTTTTCTCCCTTGGCTTACTGTTACACAGAAGTATGTTCATTTCTAAATATTTGGGGATTTTCAAAAGATCTTCCTTTTATTAATTCCTAGTTTAATTTCACTGTGGTTGGGGATCATGTGCCTTTGAAAAGAATGTGTATTCTGTTGCTGGGTGAAGCACTGTACAGTATAAACATCAATAATGTCAAACTGACTAATAGTATTGTTTAAATCTTTTTGTAAATAAAATCCTATTGATTTCTTCTTGACTTGTTCTGTCAATTACTGAGAGAGGTTATTGACATCTTTTCCTGTAATTATGGATTTTTCTATCCCTCTGTGAAGTTCTGTAATTTTTTTGTTTCCTGTAGTTTGTTGTTAGGTACATGAACATTTAGGATTCTTCTGACTTCTTCATGAATTTGTCATTATGAAATGACCTCCTTTTTTAAGTTTATTTTTTAATTGAAGGATAATTGCTTTACAGAATTTTGTTGTTTTCTGTCAGACATCAACATGAATCAGCCATAGGTGTACATATGTCCCCTCCCTCCTGAACGTCCCTCCTAGCTCCCTCCCCATCCCACCCTTCTTGGTTGATACCGAGCCCCTGTTTGAGTTCCCTGAGACACAGAGCAAATTCCCATTGGCTGTCTATTTACATATGGTAAGGTAATTCTGTGTTATTCTCTGCATACATCTCACCCTCTCCCCCCTCTTGCTATGCCCATACATCTGTTCTTTATGTCTGTTTCTCCATTGCTGCCTTGCAAATAAATTCATCAGTACCATCTTTCTAGATTCCACATATATGTGTTAATATACATTATTTATCTTTCTCTTTCTGACTTATTTCACTCTGTATAACAGGCTCTAGTTCATCCGCCTTACTAGAACTGACTCAAATGCGTTCCTTTTTAGGTGTGAGTAATATTCCATCGTGTGTATGTACTATAAGTTCTTTATCCATTCATCTGTTGATGGACATCTAGGTTGCTTCCATGTTCTAGCTATTGTAAATAGTGCTGCAATGAACGTTGGGGTACATGTATCTTTTTCAATTTTGGTTCTTCAGGGTATATGCCTAGGGGTGGGAATGCTGGGTCATATGGTAGTTTTATTCCTAGTTTTCTAAGGAATCTTCATACTGTCTTCTATAGTGGCTGTATCAATTCACATTCCCACCAACAGTGCAAGAGCATTCCCTTTTCTCCACACCCTCTCCACACCTTCCCTTTTCTCCACACGCAGGATTTATTGTTTGTGGACTTTTTGATGACGGCTGTTCTGACCGGTGTGCGGTGGTATCTCACCGTGGTTTTGATTTGCATTTCTCTAATACTGAGCTGTGTTGAGCATCTTTTCATGTGTTTGTTAGCCATCTGTATGTCTTCTTTGGAGAAATGTCTGTTGAGGTCTTTTCCCCACTTTTTGATTGGGTTGTTTGTTTTTCTGGTATTGAGTTGTATGAGCTGCCTGAATATTTTGGAAATTAATCATCTGTCAGTTGTTTCATTTGTTACTATTTTCTCCCATTCTGAGGGTTGTCTTTTCACCTTATTTAGAGTTTCCTTTGCTGTGCAAAAGCTTTTAACTAGGTCCCACTTGTTCACTTTTGTTTTTGTTTCCATTATTCTAGGAGGTGGGTTGAAATGACCTTCTTTATCTCTGATAATATTCTTTGCTCTGGAATCTCTGAAATTTTGTCTTATATAAATATAGCCATTCTAATAATTGATTAGTAGTAGCATGGGATACCTTTCCTATATGCTTCTTTTTAATCTTTATCTGTGTCTTTATATTTCAAGTGTTTCTTATAGGCCACACAGAGTTTGGTTTTGCTTTTTTAGGCATTCTGAAAATCTGTCTTTTAACTGAATTATTTAGACCATTTAAATTTAATGAGACAATTGATATGAGTAAGTTTGAATTTATCATTTTACTATTTGCTTTCTATTTGTCCCATCTGTTTTTTCCTTCCCTTTTCTGTCTTTTTATACATTTTTGATTCTGTTAGATTTTATAGTTGAATTAATCCCTTTGTTTGACTTATTAGAAATTACTTTTTTTTTAAGGTTAGTGTTTGCTATAGGGCTTCCCTGGTGTCTCAGATGGTAAGGAATCTGCCTGCAACTGAGACCTGGGTTCAATCCCTGGGTTGGAAAGAACCCCTGGAGAAGGGAGTGGCTACCCAGTTCAGCATTCTTGCCTGGAGAATTCCATGGACAGAGGAGCCTGGCGAGCTACAGTCCATGGAGTGACAAAGACATGACTGAGTGACTTTCATAGGATTCATAATATACATCTTTAACTTATTAGTGTCCGCCATTAAGTGATACTATACCACTTAACATATAACGTATTTTACAGTAATATGCTCCCATATCTCTTCCTGACCTTTATGTTATTGTTTTCATGTATTTCACTTTTACATATGTTGTAAAGCCCATTTTGTTAATTTTGTTTAAATAGTTAAACTTTAGGAGATTTTAGGGGAGACAGACACGGCGTATGTATACAGTGGTTTACTCAGTTTAGTTCAGTTGTGTCCAACTCCCTGCAACCCCATGGACTGTAGCACGCCAGGCTTCCCTGTCCATCATCAACTCCTGGAGCTTGCTTAAACTCATGTCCATTGAGTCAGTGATGCCATCCAACCATCTCATCCTTATCGTCCCCTTCTCCTCCTGCCTTCAGTCTTTCCCAGCATCAGGGTCTTTTCCAATGGGTCAGTTATTTGCATCAGGTGGCCAAAGTACTGGAGTTTCAGCTTCAGCATCAGTCCTTCCAATGAATATTCAGGACTGATTTCATCTCCTTGCAGTCCAAGGGCCTTTCCAGTCTTCTGTAACACTGGAGTTCAAAAGCATCAATTCTTCTGCACTCAGCTTTCTTTATGGTCCAACTCTTATATCCATATATGACTACTGGAAAAACCACAGCTTTGACTAGACGGACCTTTGTTGGCAAAGTAATGTCTCTGCTTTTTAATATGCTGTCTAGGTTGGTCATAGCTTTTCTTCCAAGGAGCAAGCGTCTTTTAATTTCATGGCTGCAGTCACCATCTGTAGTGATTTTGGAGCCCCCAAAAATAAAGTCTCTCACTGGTTCCATTGTTTCTCCATTTATTTGCCATGAAGTGATGGGACCAGATGCCATGATTTTAGTTTTCTGTATGTTGAGTTTTAAGCCAACTCTTTCACTCTCCTCTTTCACTTTCATCAGGAGGTTCTTTAGTTTTCAGCTATAAAAAAAGAATATGTTGCCATTTGTAACAACATGGATGGATTAAGTTAAATAAGTGAAGCATCCTTTGAGAAGAATAGGTGTTAACTTTTCTCTGAATGTTTGGTAGAATTCACCTATGAAGGCATCTGGTCCTGGACTTTTATTGGGAGTTTTAAAATTACTGATATATTTTCATTACTGGTAATTGATCTGTTCATATTTTCTATTTCTTCCTCATTCAGCTTTGAGAGCTAGTACATTTCTATGTTGTCCATTTTATTGGCCTATAATTGTTTATAGTAGTCTCTTATGACCTTTTGTAGCTCTATGATATTGGTCGTAACTTCTTTTTCACTTCTGATTTTACTGATTTGGGCCCTCTCTTTTTCTTGATGAGTCTGGCTAGAGATTTATCAATTTTGTTACTTTTCAAAGAACCAATTCTTAGTGTCATTGAGCTTTTCTATTTTTTTTTTTTTTTTTTTACTCTCTATCTCTGCTCATTGTGATTTCTTTCCTTGTATTAACTTTGGGTTTTGTTTGCTCTTCTTTTTTCTAGTTGCTTTAGGTGTAAGGTTAGGATGTGTATTTGATATTTTTCTTATTTCCTGAAGTAAGCTTGTATCATTATGAATTTCCCTCTTAGGACTGCTTTTGCAGCATCCCGTAGAGTTTGGATTGCTGTTTTCATTTCTGTTTGTCTCCAGGTGTGTTTAAATGTGTTCTTAGATCTCTGCAGTGGCCCACTGATTGTTTAGTTGTATATTGTTTAGCCTTCGCATGTTAGTGTGGTTTTTTTTTTTTTCATTTTTTCCCCTTGTAGTTGATTTCTAGTTTCATAGTGCCGTGGTCAGAAAAGATGTTTAATATGATTTCAATTTTCTTAAAATTACCAAGCCTTGTTTTGTGTCCTAGTATGTTATCTATCCTGGAGCATGTACCATGTGCTGGAATTATATTTGTCTTTTTTGACTGGCTTATTTCACTTAACATAAGATCCTCAATGTTCATCCATGCACAGTGCGCTGGGATTTCCTTTTTCAAGGGCTGAATAATATTCCATGGTATGTGTATGGTTTTGTTTATACACATACAAAACCACCTATTGGCTATTGTGAATAATTCTGCTAAGCACAGGTGTGTATAAATATTTCTTTAGGATGTTGCTTTAAATTCTTTTGGGTATATACCCAGAGTGGAACTGCTGGATCACATGTAATCTGTGTTAAATTTGTTTTGAAAGGACCACCATATTGTTTTACATAGCAGCTGCACCATTTTACATTCCCATGAATGACTGCGCAAGGATCCCAATTTCTTTTCCAAATCTTCACCAGTACCTGTTATTCTGTTTTTCTGAAAGAGTTGGTTGGATGGCATCACCGACTCAATGGACATGAGTTTGAGTAAACTCCAGAAGTTGGCGATGGACAGGGAGGCCTGGCGTGCTGCAGTCCATGGGGTGGCAAAGAGTCAGACATGACTGAGCAACTGAACTGAACTGACTGACTGGTTAATGATGTTGAGCATCTTTCCATGTGTTTATTGACCATTAATATACCTTCTTTGGAGAAATGCCTGTTTCAGTTGTTCGTCCATCTTTAAATTGGGCTGTTCTTTTGTCTTTTGTTATTGAATTGCAGAAATTCTTGATATATCCTGTCAATGTCTGCTTTATATATTTAGAGTCTGTGATTTTTGCATGTTTGTAATCATTCTATTCTTGGTGAGTTGACCCTTTCATCAATATTTAAAGTCCTCTTTTATCTGTTGCAGTAGTTTTTTTTTTTTTTTTCTTTAAAAATTTAAAGTCTGTTGCGTTTGATATTAGCATTGCTACTCCTGTTCTCTTGTGGTTACTGTGTGCATGGAATGACTTTTTCCATCCTTTCACTTTAAACCTGTGCATTTCCTTAGCTCTGAAGTGAGTCTCTCATAGGCAGCATCAAGTTGGATTCTCTTTTTAAATCCATTCTGCCAGTCTGTGTCTTTTAATTGGGGGAATTTAATCTACTTACATTTAATTATTGATAGGGAATTGCCATTTTATTTGTCCCTCCCTTCCATACGGCCTTCCTCTGTGTTTACACAGGTTTTTTTTTTCAGCAGTGACATGTTTTGATTCCCTTCTCATTTTCTTTTGTGTATATTCTTCATGTATTTTCTTTGTGTTGTATAAAACACAGTGTGATTACGATTAACATTCTAAGGTTATAAAAATAGTGATTACATTTAACATCCTAAGTGGTTAGGATAATCCATTTAAACTGAGAACTATTAAACTTTTCTCACATACAAAATTCTACTTCTTTACAGCTCCTCTATACCCACCTTTGTTGCTGATGTCACAAATTACATCATTATTTGTTATGTACCCACTAATATAGGGAGAAGGCGATGGCACCCCACTCCAGTGCTCTTGCCTGGAAAATCCCATGGATGGAGGAGCCTGGTAGGCTGCAGCCCATGGGGTCATTAATAGTCGGACACGACTGAGCAACTTCACTTTCACTTTTCACTTTCACGCATTGGAGCAGGAAATGGCAACCCACTCCAGTGTTCTTGCCTGGAGAATCCCAGGGACGGCAGAGCCTGGTGGGCTGCCGTCTATGGGGTCGCACAGAGTCGGACACGACTGAAGCGACTTGGCAGCAGCAGCACTAATATAGACTTAGAGTTAATATTATGCTTTTCTCTTTTAAAGCTTATTATGAATGAATAAAAATTGGAGTTAAGATCTAAAATGACAATATTACAGGTTTTTACTTGTCCATATACAAATATTTACCTTTACTAGAGAATCTTATTTTTCATAGGACTTTTGAGTTACTGTCCATCATCCTTTCATTTCAACTTGAAGGAGTCCTTTAAGCATTTCTTATAAGGCTAGGCTAGTGGTGATAGCTCTTTTAGTTTTTGTTTATCTGGGAATGTCTTGATTTCCTCCTCATTTTTGATGGACACTTTGTTGTATATAGAATTTTCAGTTGACATTTTTTTTTCTTTCAGCAGTTTTTCACTTTCTCCCCAGCTTTACTGAGGTATAATCAACTGTATATATGTATGGTATATTTGATACATCTACACAGTTTGAAAGGATAATCCTAGTCAAGCTAATTAACACATTCATTATCTCACATACTGACCATTATTTTTTTGAAATGTGATAGAAATATTTAAGATCTACTCTTTTAGCAAATTTCAATACAGTACAGTATTGTTAATGGTTTTCACCATGCTCTCCATTAGATCCCCAGAACTTATTCATCTTATACTTGCAAGTTTGTTCTCTTTGATCAATATCTTGCCATTTCTTCCCCCACTCCTGTACCTGATAGTCGTCACTACTCTCTGTTTCTGTGAGGTTGGCCTTAATATCACATATTACGGGATATCATCTATGGTATTTGTCTTTTTCTGTCTGACTTATTCCACTTAGTATAATGCTCTCAAGTTTTATCCATTTTGTTGCAGATGACAGGATTTCCATCTTTTATAAGAGTGAATAATATTCCTGTGTGTGTGTGTGTGTGTGTGTGTGTGTGTGTGTGTCAGTTTTCTTTATCTGTTCATATGTCGATGGACAGGTAGGTTGTTTCTGAATCTTGGCTACTGTAAATAATACTTCAATGAACATGAAGGTAAAGCTATCTCTTTTGAGATACCGATTTCATTTCCTCTGGATAGGCATCAAGAAGTGGGATGACCATATCATATGGTAGTTCTATTTTTAAGTTTTTGAGGAACCTCCTTACTGTTTTCCATGAAGACTGTACTAATTCACATTTCCACTAACACTTCACAACAGTTCCCTTTCTCCACATCCTCATCAACACTTGCTATCTTTTGTCTTTTTTTTAATTTGTTTTTTTAATCTTTGGCTGCACTTAATGGCATGTTGGATCTTAGTTCCCCAACCAGGGATCCAAACTGCTTCCCCTGCATTGGAAGCACAGAGTCTTAACCACTGGACCACCAGGGAATTCTCTCTCTCGTCTTTTTGATGACAGTTATCCTAATAGGTGTGAATTAATATCCCACTGTAGTTTTGATTTGCATTTCCCTGATGACTAGTGATGTTGAGCATCTTTTGGTATATCTGTTGGCCATTTGTACAGGTATCCCTCAGAGATATTGCAGGTTCCGTTGCAGACCACTTCTAAGTAAGTAGAGTGCACCACATGGATATTTTAGTTTCCCAGTGCATATAAAAGTTACGTTTATGCTACACTGTAGTCTGTGTGCTATGTTTAAAAAACAATGTACATTAAACTTAAAAATACTTACTGACAAAAAATGCTAATCATTGAGCCTTCAGCAAGTCATAGTATAAATTCAAAGATCACAAGTAATAATAATGAAAAAGTTTGTATTATTTTGAGAGTTACGAAAATGTGACATACAGACTCAAAAATAGTAAATGCTATTGGGAAAATGACACTCAATAGACTTGCTTGACAAAGGATTGCCACAAATATTCATTGGTTAAAAAAAAATGCAGTATCTGTGAAGCGCAGTAAAGCGAAGCACAATAACACAAAGTCTGCTTATATGTCTTCTTTGGAAAAAATGTGTATTCATGTCCTTTGCCCAGTATTAGATGGGTTATTTGTTTTTTACTTTGCTGTTGAGTTGTATGATTTGTGTATTAACTTATCAGATACATAGTTTGTGAATATTTTCTGTTCGGTTGTGTTGCCTTTTCATGTTTTTTGTTTCCTTTGCTGTGCAGAAACTTTGTAGTTTGATAAGAGTTCCACTTTTTTCTTTTTTGCTTTTGTTGTTGTGCTTTTGGTATATCTAAAGTCTGCCAAGACCCACGTTAAGGAGATTTTCCTCTATGTGTTCTTCTTGGAGATTTATTGTTTCAAGACTTACATTTAAGGCTTTAATCCATTTTGAATTAATTTTTGTGTGTGGTGTCAGATGAGGTGAGGGTCCAGTTTCATTCTTTTGCATGTGGATGTTGAGTTTTCCCAGCACCATTTATTGAAGAGACTTTCTTTTCCCCATTGTATACTCTTGGCTCCTTTGTCATACATTCAGTTCAGTCGCTCAGTCGTGACTCTTTGCGACCCCATGAATCGCAGCACGCCAGGCCTCCCTGTCCATCACCAACTCCCGGAGTTCACTCAGACTCACGTCCATCGAGTCAGTGATGCCATCCAGCCATCTCATCCTCTGTCGTCCCCTTTTTCTTCTGCCCCCAATCCCTCCCAGCATCAGAGTCTTTTCCAATGAGTCAACTCTTCACATGAGGTGGCCAAAGTACTGGAGTTTCAGCTTTAGCATCAATCCTTCCAAAGAAATCCCAGGGCTGATCTCCCCATTAGTTGACCATATATGTGTGGGTTTATTTCTGGGCCTTCTATTCTGTTCCATTGATCTATGTGTTTCTGTGGGTTCTTTTTTTTTGCTGTGTCATGCAGCTGTGGGATCTCAGTCCCTCGACTGGGGATAGAACCCAGGGTGCAGCAGTGAAAGCCCGTTATCCTAACCACTAGGCCACCAGGGAGCTCCCGTATGTGTCTGTTTTTATGCCAGTACCATACTGTTTGGATCACTATAGCTTTGGAGTATAGTTTGAAAATCGGAAATGTGATGATACTAGCTTTGTTCTTTTCTCTCAAAATTGTTTTGGCTTTTGGGGGGTCTTTTGTAGTTCCATACAAATTTGTGGATTGCTTTATTTCTGTGAAAAAATGTCATTGGAATTTTGATAGGAATTGTATCTGTAGATTGCTTTGGGTAGTCTAGACATTTTAATAATATTAATTCTCCCAGTCCATGAACATGGAGTATATTTCCATTTATTGGTGTCTTCAGTTTCTTTCATGAGTGTCTTACAGCTTTCAGTAAACAAGTCTCTCACTTCTTTGGTTAAGTTCATACTGAAGTATTTTATTCTTTTTGATGCAATTCTAAACATTATTCCTGAATTTCTCTTTCTCATAGTTCATTATTGGTGTACAAAAATGCAACTTATTTTTGTATGTTAATTTTATATCCTGCAACTTTACTGAATTTAAGTCTTTAGGGTTTTTCTATATAACATGTCATCTTCAAATAGTGATAGCTGTACTTCTTCCTTTCTGATTTAGGTGACTTATTTCTTCTTCTTGCCTAATTGCTCTGGCTAGGACTTCCAATGCTATGTTGAACAAGTGGCAAGAGTGGGCAACTTATTGCTCTTTTTTTTTCTTTTTTGACATGTGCATACTGTTACATTTATGGCTGTTCTGGGTCTTTGTTGCTGCACACGGGTTTTCTCTAGCTGCATAGAATGGGGGCTACTCTCTAGTTGTGGTGTAGGGCTTCTCATTGTGGTGGCTTGTCTTGTTGTGAAGCACAGGTTCTGGGTACACACACTTCAGTAGCTGCGGCACATGGGTCAGTAGTTCGGGCTTGGGCTCTAGGGTGCACGGGCTCCTGTAGTTGAGGCCCACGGGTCAGTAGTTCCGGCTTGGGCTCTAGGGTGCACGGGCTTCAGTAGCTGCGGTACATGGCTCAGTAGTTCCGACTTGGGCTCCAGGATGCACGGGCTCCTGTAGTTGAGGCCCAGGGGCTCAGTAGTTGTGGCGTGAGGGTCCTAGAGCGGGCAGACTTCAGTAGTTGTGGTGCATGGGCTCAGTTGCTCCGAGGCATGTGGGATCCTCCTGGATCAGGGATTGAATCTGTGTTCCTTGCACTGGCAGGCAGATTCTTACCCACTGAGCCACTAGGGAAGTCCTTGTTCCTCATTTTAAAGGAAAGGCTTTCAGTTTTTCGTTCTTGTTGAGTCAATTTTTGGTAGTTAGTATCTTTCAAGGAATTTGTCTATTTTATCTAAGTTAACTGGCATGCAGTTTTTCATGGGATTCCTGTGTAATTCTTTTTTTTTTTTTTAAGCTTATCTTTTTTCTAACGCATAGTAAAGAATAAGGGCAAATAAAGAAATCAAGTATCAGTAAATAAGTGTTAATACTTTGCTATATGGCTATAGAATTACTAAAGAAATAAAATATAGACAAAATTAAAGAAAACATTCAGTATAAATTGAAGCCTACTTGACATTATTTGCAATCTTAACTCCTCTCTTCCAGAAGTATCTTGAATCTTGGTATTGACATAAATCCATATTTTTATACTTTATATAAAAAAGTGAACAGCATTGTTGATTTAAAATGTTACTTGAATTATGTAGGCTTCACTTTGCACTCATCCTCAGCACCCTGAGATTCTTTCATGTTGATACATTAGATATAGTTCATTTATGTAAATTGCTATGTTTAAATATTTGCAAAATGAAAGACATACAAGTTGTTTTCGATGCTTGTTTGTAAATGATGCTTCCATGTTAATTCTTGCATGTGATTGCCTGTGGCATGTGTTTCTCAAGGATGAGTATCAAACAGTTGAGCTGCTGAGTCACAGGGCTTGTATCTTCAACTTTACTAGATATCATAAAATCATTCTATAGCTCCTAGGTTTTTGGATATGCTCAAGTGGCTCCACCCAAGTGGCACAGTGGTAAAAAAAAATCCTGCCTGCCAATGCAGGAGACACACCTTTGATCCCTGGGTTGGGAAGATCCCCTGGAGGAGCAAAGGGCAACCCACTCCAGTATTCTTGCCTGGAAAATCCACGGACAGAGGAGCCTTGCAGGCTACAGTCCATGGGGTCACAAAGAGTCTTGACACGGCTGAGCGACTTGAGCACACACGCATGCGTGCAGGTGGCTCCAGAAGTCCCTGTCCAGGTGGGCAGTTTCGTGAGTCATTGGGCATGGCCCCGCCGTGGGCTTCACTTAAGATACCGGTCCTGTAACCCATGTTCTGATTGGAGCTTACCTAGTACAAGCTGTTAACCATCCATGTGAGTAGCTAGCTACTTTGTAAAATGTGTGAGATTGGGGAGACTTGAGACGCACCCAGTTGGGGTGAAACTGACATTAGCTAAATCTGCTGTCATCAATTGATTTCGTCATGTATCTGAACAAAAGATGTTGGATTGTGTGTACCGAATGTACAGAAATGGTCTGGGTTCTGGGATGTTAGAAGCTTGGTCTCAAATCCACATTCTGCTTTCTAATTCCAGGCAAGACATTTCCCTTCTCTGTCTTGAATTGCCACGTCTGTTAAATGGGGGCAGTAAGAGTTCCTCGCTCTTAGGCTTATGGTTAAACGAGGTTATATACAAAGTGTTTGGCACAGGGCCTGGCATCTAGCTGCATTTAATACATTTGCTGCTATTTCTATTAACCTGTCTCTCAACTGCATTCCTGTGCCCTGGTGCTGTGTACCAGGGCGTGGGGAGAAGGGTGAGTACATTTACTGGGGTTGGAGCACACGGGGCCATTGTCAGCAGCGTCCTCCTCGAATGATCCGTCGCATGGCCGTATCCACAAGGGCAGTCAGATAGCTGACGAGTGGCCTTGCTTTTTGTCTAAGTATACACTGTATGTTTAATTTTAATAACCTGTCATAAAAATTAGCAGAAAAGACAACCAGGATGTCCAGATAAATTTCTTTCTGAATCCATCAGAAAGGGAAGCTATTTGTGGAAGGAGGAATGAAGGAACGGTCGTGAGGTGACTTGGGATCATGTGACACAGAAAGTTGTTGGTGACACACATGTAGTTTGCGTTTTCCTGAAACCGGTCTTCCCTGGACTCAGTGGAGGAGCTGCCGTTCACCTCCAGCATCACGTGTGTGGGTGTGTCTGTTTACAAAGGCTTGGGTAGTCGCTTTGATTCGAGAGCAAGTGTGCTGCAGAGGATTGTAGAGATGCTAAATGGTGACTCTGTCCACACTCTGCAAGGCTTCCGGAGGCCTGTACTTCCCAAAGAAAACAGCGTTATCTCCAGAAGGGTCTTCAGCCTTTTGGGGTCTGGGAGCCTTAGATGCCCCGCTGTCGACCCTTCCAGACTTTCTCAGCACTAGGTTTGTCCCCGCGCCCTTGGTGACCCCCTCTCAGCATTTCTTGACCAGACTCTGTCCTGCAGCCACACTTTGGTGCCAGCCCTCCACCTGGCACAGAGCAGGGCCTCAGCCAAAATCCCCTAACTCTGACCTCGCCTGAGGAGTCTTCTCTGCTGGACTGTCCTTTACATGTCCTAACATCTCTCTCCCCTAAAGCTCCCGGCTCTGTCCCTTGCTCACTCCTGGGAATGTCTGGGGCGCCTTCTGTCCCCTCAGACGTGGTTTTCTCTCCCTGAGGGCAGGATCCTGGCTGGCAACATGGGATGTTACAAGCGTGTTAATCCCTTGGAAGCATCATCTATTTACTGGGCCATTGAGGCGGATCTCTTGGTCCCTAAAAGGCCACAGACAATGAAATTTCATTGTATGCAGGTGACTAGTGATCTTTCTTTTCTCCCTCTCTGAGGGTGGTAAAATACCCGCTTCATAATAAGATACTGATATGAAAGTTTTGGCTGTCAATGAAGTTGTACCCATTACCGTTTTATTTCATCGAAACGAAGAGGAAAATATAATACTGTTCTCAAAACTATATTTTAACCATAGGCTTCTGGGTTGAAAATCAAATTACATCTTTCTCAAAGAAATTGAATTCTAAAGACCATTTCTTTTGGTCTATAAAAATACCTCATATAAATGCTTTTGAAACGAGGCTGAACTGAAGGATTACCCGGGTCTTTGAGGAATCCTGTCGGTGGCTCATTTATTAGTGTCAAAGCGAGAGCCAGTTTTCTGCAGGCACGTGTGTGTGCATTCATCCCTGGGCACCAAGGCTTTTGCCAGAGCCCTCACTTGGGATTTCCTCATGACTGTGGGAGAATGGACACAGTTTTGGTGTAAGTCTTGTTATGGTCGAGTTCAGCCGCTCCCTGCTTCTGTTGGGACCCGGGGCAAGGGTGCACTGCATGTGTGATTCATGGAGGCTGCCTCAGCATGCCCGCTGGTTGTGTCTGGTGACTTGGCTGTAAAGCTTGCTCTGGACACGGGGTCTCCTCCTGGCCCCCTGCCCCCACCCTGCAGCTCCCCTGACCCACAGCACGTGGTCTTTCCTCTGCACAGCGAGAGTCATAGTAAATCAAAATGTTTTTTTTTATTTGAGACACAAAAATGCAAAATTGCTGAGATATCAAACATTTCCCGATCAGCTACAATACGGCCACTATGTACAAAAGATCAGATGATAAATGTGCACACATATAAAAATACAGTATGCATTACCTATGTACAGTACATGTGCAAAATGTATGGCATTCAAACATGATATGGAATTGATTTCAGGGGTGCAAACAGCAAATACAAAGGCATCATGGTTTTTCTTTTAAAAAACAACATAAAGGCAATACATGAATGGACCCCCGATTGCCATCATTTTTTTGTTTATTAAGCTAGTGCTTTGATAAGCAGGGCTCTGTAGATTGGTATCTTTCTCCTTGTTTTTCATAGAGTGAGATGCTAAGACATAATGTGACAATGAAAATAAGAAGAGAAACACCTATCTCATTGCATTTCTATTGCAAGCAAGAAAACAAGAAAATGAATTTGTATGTAGAAAGGAAAAAACTCTGTATTACTGCTAAATATGTATTATTCTTAACCCAACAAAACAAATCTATACTATTTTACATGAAAACAATAGAGGAATATCTACATCTTTGTGAAAATTATAACCTTAAATGGATAATACCTTTTTGGGACTGATTTTTGAGAGCTCATTAGTCTCAAATTTTAAATAAAAAGTGCCTTCTTTTGGCAAATACTTGGCAATGCCTTTGGTTCCTTTAAAGCAAGTTTGCATTACTAGTAGTTACTCGAGGTTAAGTACTTTTGGTAGCAACTAAACCCTTTCCTAAATGCTTCCTCCTCCTAAGCCAGCAAGTTTCCTTACAGCATGATGTGGAGAGGTAATCGTTACGAGTCTCGGTGATTCTAGAACTTGGTTAAAGCTTTGTCTTAGTGGTTGGCACAGAGCTCTGTTAAAACCTGACAACTGCGTCGAGATCGCCATTGACATGATGTGTTTGATTCCAGACAGCACCTTGCAGGTCTGAGATTGCCACCCTGTTATCACAGGGTCGTGACATTTTCTGATGTGATTCATGGAGCAACGTGTTTGCGTGGAGGGGAAGAGCTCGTTTGTAAACATGTGCAGCTTTTGGAATTACAGGCCTCGAATCTGAGAGTTCAGGTAGAGACCCTTTGTAATGATGCATTTCCTCAAATACTGCGAGAAAGGGCGAACGGGGACAGCCGGAGGCCGGCTTATTGCCATGCGGCCACTTCACGGATAAAAACGCAGCCCGGAAAGGTCACTGAAAGAGCAAGTTATCAAAGGTTTGAACCGAGAAGAAGAATGACTACATCTTAGTTGTCATTTTCCAGTTTTGACCGAAACCAAGTACAAGATGAGCGGAAACGCAGTGAGGCTGCTCTCCAGATACACACGTCCGCACGTGTGAGCTGTTTCCTGGTGACCCTGACCTTCCAGTTAGTGTTCTCTGAGAGTGTGGGCTGACTATGTGGCCTCCAGGTGGGGGTCATTTTGCCTGGTGCCAGCGGTCAGGACTGACGTTTGCAGTGACGGGTGGTGGCCTGTGGGGCGCTACTTGTGGACCTAGCTGTGTGGCCCCGGTGGCTCTGCTGATGGATGCTGACAGTCGGTCTCTGGGAAGTTCTCAAAACAGCCCCTGGTGCCGCTGCACACCCTCCAGCTGACTCATGGTGGGAGCCACCGGACGCGCCCGGACATGCGTGTGAGTGAGGGGTGTGAACCCAGCTGCAGGCTGGCTGTGGACAGTAACGAGATGGTCCGGCCCTGGCGGGGACAGCTCTTTTGCCAGCTGTGGTGGCCAGTTTCAGCCTGGGATCCTTAAAGGGACTCTGGAGAAAGCTTGTATGGCTAGAATGATCTGGGGTGGAGGAAGCCTGAGTCAGCTTTGGTGACCAAATAGGTGACACACTCCTCATCAGCTGTCACTTGGCGTCCACTGACCTCACAGCTCGTGATGGCGCCTCTATGGGCAGCAGCTGGGGGGACCACACCATGTTGCCTTCACCACGATTCTGAGAATGCACGTCCATGGATCACAGAACCATGAAGTTTGCAAAAAGGAAATTTAAATAAGATCTCTTTAGTGCCATAAAAATATTCATATAAAACAAACACAAACGGTATCTGAGCACGAAGTTGCATGAACTCAGACTGCATCTATGTACAAATACGTGGCAGATACTATACAGTAGATTGCACATTTCAGGAAAAATACTAGGACGTGAAGCACGCACAGTGTCCTATGAGATTTTCTAGTACATGCTTTGCTGAAATGTACAAGATGACCACATATGCCTGGACTTGCCAAGGCTCTGCAGCATCTTCGATGTAACTTTCTGTTCCTCCCATCCTTAATGACGTGACCTGGCACCTATATACATTAGTAAGGTAAGCTCGATACTACTGTGTTTCAGGAGTATTTAGGAAATAAGACTGGACGTGAGATAATGTTTCTAGAAGGTGGCTGTCTGCTGGGCAGTATGGTACTTTGCAGGGTGGAACACAACAGTACCACCCCCTCCCCCCAACTACACACGTGCCAGGACGGGAGGGCAGGCGGCAGCCGAGAGCGTCAGTAACTGGACACTCCTTGCTGCCTTCAGGGGAGATGCTGCTGCGTGAAGGTGAAGTGGGCACTTCAGCGATTCATCATCAGGAGAGAGCAGGCTATATATAAGATGGCATTCTGTGCACTGCAGTGTGTGTTTTTGGAGAGCAACCTTCCTGTGGCATGTTTCAAACCTATCTCAGCAAAGCAATAAGGGGAGCTGAGGGCTAAAGAACAATCTATATACACAGTGCAGGATGACGGAGATAGAAAGTTAAGTCAACAAGAGCCAATACCACTAGCTGTTTAGTTGCCTCCTACAGTCCCATTGATATCTGCTGCTAATTTAATAACATATTTCAATCTAAATGAATACGATGCTCAGAGTCTAAGTGTGGGCCAGACGAGCCCTGGACAAAAACTCAGGGCCCGGACCCCCCCTAAGAAAAGCACATTCCCGAGTCAGTAGCCCCAGCCCTGGAGACGGGCCCTCTGAGAGGAACCTACTCACGCCTAGGATGCTGACCATCTCGCTGGGCTTGGTCAGAAGGTGGTGCTCTGCTCAATGGTTACGATTTCCCACCTGTTGGATGACCAATCTTTAAGCACCCAAAATACCTACTACAGGCCACACTGTGCCTGACCACCTCTGCCCGAACCATCCAGAAGCACTTTCCAGTTGGGAGGGCTTTCCACTGAGGGCTCCAGGGTGCCGGGCAACTGAACACTGGGAAAATGGACTTTTCTTACAGAGTAAAATTCACAAACTGAGATAAAAATATAAAGTCAGATCAGTTCTTAGGCAAAACACAAAACCTAGAAATGATTCACAGACTCTTTCCAGGTAATGGGTCAGGCTGCCCGTCACTGTGGGAACATTCACTGTTTACTGACCCACAGAAAACCTGACTAGGGTTTACCCAAGGTGAGGTGAGAGCACAACGCTCTTATTTAGCAAAAGTCTCCACACTTTTAAGTAGATTTTGGGTGGGTTTTTTTTTTTTTTTCAGTTATTTTATATTTTGTCCTATACTTAAATGACTAGCAATTGACTGAAATAATTTTGGAAATCCTGTGATAGTTGGCATTTTAGAAAACTCTGAAACTATCCTACTCAACAAATATGACTTTTTCAATATAAAAAACTACTAATAAAACCTCCAGTTTCTCAACCTTCAGCCTGATGATACAGTGAGAGCTCAGGTATGACATCCAGTTACAAGCCTGGAAAACGGTAACCAGGGATTGGTGACCGAGAAGAAGAAGGCCAGGGCTGGATCTGCTGGCCAACCTGGTGCCGCTGCGCCACCTGAACCATTCTGGGAATGTCCTTGGGGGACGACAGACTGCTGCCTTGCCTTCTCTTGGCAGCTTACCAGCTAAGAAAGACATTTCATGCCAAAGCCTTTTCTTGGTTCTTTGAGATGGACCTGGTTACCTGAAAGTTAGTCAGCAATTCCTTAAATACGGAAATAGACGTGGCTCAGGTACTCTAGAAATATTTGAGTTATTAAAACAAGTAGGACCACTGGGTATCCAATTCCTTACTCCAATGTAGGCTGTACAAATCACAAATGTCAGAGTATACATACAAGTGTCTAATATACACATTAAAATCAATGTAATCAACCCGGAGGGCTGCTAATAGACTTTTCAGTGTTATCAATACACCTGGACTTCTTAGAGTGGATTGTTTATGACAGTATTTTGTAGACATTGTCTGGTAATGGTGAAAGATCTCCCATTTCAATTTAAATCTGGAGATCTGAAGTAAGATTCCCCCAAATCACAAAATAAACTAGAACACACAAAAAAATTACATTGGTTTCTGAATGGAACCAAAAGTCTTCAGCGGGAAGCTGTCACTGAACTGGCTGGTGCTGGCCACTGCCCTTGACCCTGGCTGCATCTTGGGCCGGGCTCAGGCCATTTCTAGGAGATACCCTGTGCAGTGATCGCTCACCTTTCTTTTTGAGTGGAGCTGTCTGCCTTTTATTTAAGGTCTTAAAATGACCACAGAGGTTTAACTGTAGCTGATGACCAGAGGCCCTCATGTTGCAACCCTGCATACCTTATTTTTCGCGTTTTTAATCTAAAGGTACCTTTCGTTCTTTACTGAAGTCTGGAGAAACAGATGAGTCTTCTTGGAGTAGTGTTTTTTTCAGAAGGCTCTGTGCTATATTACATCACAGGCATTCACTGCTGGATGCAATGAAATGTTTTCAAACTTGGTTTCCAGCCTCTGACCATCCATCCCATCCCTCTGTGACAACATATTATAATTGCAATGATGCAACTCTGGATCTGTCTCTAAAATCTGACCTTTTTGAAACGTCGTCGTTGTCTTCAAACCTCATAAACTCTTGAGACGAGAAATCTGTGCTGTTAGTCCCACGGCAGTGGCAGGTCCTGTGGGTCTAGGAAGTCGGCAGAGAACATGCTGGGAGTGGTGGCGCTGAGTGGTGTGAGTCCCGACGACGTGCCGGGCATGGTAATGTCTAACCACTCCATGTTGTCCAAGTTCGAGTCAGAGAGGTCAAGGGACAGGCAGGGCGTACTTGCAGCAAACTGGGCCTCGGCCGTTTCCATGGGCGAGTGTGAGGGGTCCAGCACGCCTGAGTGGCTCAGCAGGTCGTTCTGGAGGTCCTCGATCAGGGAGAAGGGCTCTCTGTCCTCGCTGCCGCTTTGCAGGGGAGTGATTTCATTAGCTGAAGGTAGGGTTCCATCCAGGAAGGCTTCGAGTTGGTTCTCTAAGCTGGCAGATAGACTGCTCATAGGTTCTAAGGATATGGGTGGTGCCATTTGGACCTGGGGTGGTGGCCGGGACACCACGGTGCTGACCGGCATTGTGGTGATGCTGGCTGTCACTGGTCTCATTTTGGAGATAGGAGAAGGTTCTTCTTTTATAGGGAGGGAAATCTCTGTGTAAAATAATTCATAATTAGCAGTGATTTTGTACTATTTAAACATTTCTATTCATTAGGGCACTTATCTTCTCTTTGTGCAATGACTTATTTTTAGATATATATAAGTTTAGGCAGAGAGATCCTTGAATTTTTTTTCTTTTTTTTTTGTGGTTAACATTCCCTTATTCCTATTTAAGATGACAAGACTGTAAAAAATCTAAGATGTTCAATCATGTGTAGAAAGTGCTTTGCCTTTGAATTTTAATAAAGCTACTTGGGCCCAAGCTAGGTAACTTGGTTTTTAAAAAATTTTTATTAATTTTAATTGGAGGCTAATTACTTTACAATATTGTGGTGGTTTTTGCCATACACTGACATGAATCAGCCATGGGCGTACATGTGTCCCCCCATCCTGAACCCCCCTCCCTCCTCCCTCCCCACCCCATCCCTCTGGGTTGTCCCAGAGCACCAGCTTTGAGTGCCCTGCTTCATGCATCGAACTGGGACTGGTCTTCTATTTTACATATGTTAATACACATGTTTCAAGGTAACTTGGTTTTTGCAAAATAACACACAAACTGGAATGTTTTTGTCCCATCACAACAATACACACTTGGAGCAAGTTTTGAAGTTTTTCAATGTGGAATTTAAATATGGTTCTACTGTGTTTTGAGATGGCCTATCTTTTTCAACAGGCATACATCTATTGTCAAATCTATTACATTACTGTGTTATACTGAAACAATGGCTTCTCTGTCTTAATAGCCTAAATTGAACGGATTTAAAAGAATAAAGTGAGGTAGAAGCAGAATAACATGTTTCTCAGTACTTAGCAGATGTGTGGTGGGCTCTAGAGGAAAACTGCCATAGACTCGTGATACAACTCCCTAGGGATCTCATGTGACCTTGACCTACCTCCGCTTTTAATGAGGATGTCAAAGAGGTCGTCCATCTGCTGACTGTGTGCATTGGAAATCTACAACAAAGGAAATATATGTTAGCTTTCTTTTGTACAAACCTGGGAGCATTAGACAACTGGGAGCACGAGCAACCTTATAGAACATCCTGTCTAACCCATCCTTCGATAATTTTGAAATTCTGAGGTCTCCTGAGACATGAAGCCCCACCCTGCGTGGCAGAGCTGGTTGGTTAATAGAACGAGAATGGGGTGAATACACTTATATTCTATCACTGTTTGCATTTTGAGAGGCTTCTAACACTTTCTTCTAAAAATGTCTTCATTCATTTGCATTTATGTAAAAATATGTTTAAAGGTTTCCAGCCTTATTGAGAGTTACCTGACATATAATAAACTACACTTACATAAGGCAGACAATTAGATAAGTTCTGACATATGTATACATCCACAAAACTATCAACTGAATCAAGGTAGTGAACATACCCACTTCCCCTGAAGTTTCCTCATGCCCTTTTGCAACACTCCTTTCAGCCCCAGGCAACTCAATGATCTGCTCTCCTTGAATCAGAAGAGTTTCCATCTTCTAGAGTTTCATATAAACGGAGTCATACAGTTTGTACTTTTTGGCAGAGGGATAGGGGCGGCTTCTTTCACTTGACATAATGAATTTGAGATTTATCCATGTTGTAGAGTACAGCAGGAAAAGTTCGTTCCTTTTTATTGCTGCGAGTATCCCACTGTATGGAAATGTCAGTTTGTTTGGATTGTCGGCACTCTTTGGCTATTACAAATAAAGTTGCTGTGAACATTTGTGTACAATATAGACACGTTTTCTTTTTTCTCTTGGGTAAATACCGAGGAGTAGAATGCCAGAATCATAGAGTAGGTGTATGTTCAACTTTCTAAGAGACGGCCGTTTTCCAAAATTATGTTGTTTTACATTTCCACAGCGATGGATGTGTCTAGCTGTCCTCCGCTCTCGGCAGCACTTGGTGTGGGCGGTCACCGTCGACGTCCGGCAGTGAGTAGTGGCGCTGCATTGTTTCAATGTGTACTTCCCTAATGACCAAGGGTGCTGAGCATCTTTTCATGTGCTTATCTGCCATCTGTCCCAATCTCTGGCCAGAACTTCTTATGCATACTGTTTGCATGGTATCTTTTTCCAATTATTTCTTTCAACCTTTGTCTTCGTATTTAAAGTATGCTCCTTATGTGTACATATAGTAGTTATCTACTGCAGTATTACAAATCGGTGCAAAAAACTTGGTGGCTTAAAACACTAAATTTCTAAGGGTCAGGAATTTAGGAGTGGTTTAGGTAGGTAGTTCTAGTGTGGGTTCTTACATGGTGCTGTAGTCAATATTCTGGCCAGGGTACAGCCATCTCACGGCTGAAGAATGTCCTTGTAAAGGTGACTGACTTCATGAGGACGAGGTTGTTGATGGGAGGCCTCAGTTTCTCTTTACGTGGGCCTCTGCAGGGTGCTGCTGGACTGTCCATGCGGCATAAGAGCTGGCTCTCTCCACAGCCAGAGATCTAAGACAGCGCAAGCTGGGTGGCTTTATGACCTAGTTTCAGAAGCCACACACCATCTTTCCTGCCAGTTCCATTTGTTAGAGGCAAGTCACTAAGTCCAAGTACACAACATGCATTTGGGTCTAGTTTTCCACCTATTCTGATAATTCCTGCATTTTAACAATTATTTATTCTACTAGTATGTTTTACGCAATCATTGATATGGTTAAGTTTGGGTTTATCATTTTAGTATTTCTATAATATTTGTCCTGTTTCTTGTTCCTCTTTGCCTGGCCTTTAAAAATATTGATCTTTTGGAATTCTAGCTTAATTTTTCTATTTTTAAAAAGCAATAATTAAGTTGTTACTGTCGATATACAATATATACCCTTAATTTTCCATAGGCTACTTAATGTGCCATTTCATAAAAAACCCCAGTAAACATAAAGATCATTGATTTCCTCCATCTTTTATTAGTTATTTTTAAGTATTATAGCTATGTATTTTATAACCCCCTCAAGTTAGTGTAAAATCTTATAATACAGGTTTTGTAGTGATGAATTCTTAATTTTTCCTGGTCTGCAATAAGAAGGAAAGCGAACTGAAGGATATTTCTACTTGACAGAGAATGCCGTGTTGACAGTGTTCTCCAGCTCCCCCACCCCTCCGCCCAAGAACTTTAAAGATGGTGCTCCATTCTTTTCATGCTTCCATGGTTTCTGATGGAAAGTCCACTGTAAATCAAATACAGCTGACCCCTGAACACCACAGCGGTCAGGCGAACTGCCCTCCTCCCTTGAGCAGTTGAAAATCCACGTATTAGAGTTGGCTCTCCATATCCGTGGTTCCAACCAACCACAGATTGTACAGTACTGTACTATGTATTTATTGAAATAAATCTGTATATAATGGATCTGTGTGGTTCACACTTGTGGTGTTCAAGGGTCAACAGCAGTTGTTACCTGTGTATATTGTATTACTGTGCTCTCGATGCTTTCAAGATCTGCTCTTTAAATCTGGCTTTCAGTAATTTCACTATGATATGACTAGGCCATCTATTTATCCTGCTGGTGTTCATTGAGCATCCTAAAGCTATAAACTTGTTTTTCATCATATCCATAAAAAATCTGATCAGTATTTCTTAAAATATTTACCTGCCTCATTCTTTCTGTTCTCTCCTGGGACTACCGTCCATAGCCATGTTAGACTGTTTGATATGAAATAATAGGTCTCTGAGACTCGGCTCACCTTTTCCTTAATCTTTTTTTCTGTTATCTAGACTGGACAAGTTCTACTAATTTTTCTTCAAGTTCACTTTTTTTTTTTTTTAACATCTGCCACCTCCATTCTGCTAAGACAATCTATAATTTTTTTCATTTCAGACTCTAATTTTTAGTTTTAGAATTTCCATTTCATTAAAAAAATCTTTTCTATATCTTCTTAACATTCTTTCTCTTTTTTTTTCTACAAGTGAATTTTCTTTTGTATTATTGAGGATAGTTATAATAGTTGTGCAAATTCTGTGACTCACATCAGCTGGGTGTTAGTCTTAGCTGATTGCCTTTTTCCTTTGAGAAAAGGTCACATTTTCCTGATTCTTTGTATATTGCCATGTTGTGAATGGCTGTCATGGATACCAAGTTGTAGAGACTGTATTCTATTTTTTTTTCAGATGAGGTTTCTTTTATTTTAGTAGGCAGTTAACTCGGGTTGGACCTGAACCACAAAATGTTTCTTGGGCAGAAGTTCCAATCTCAGGTCAGATCTTCTGTCTTTAGCTGATCTGCTATGACTCTAGTCCATGCCTGTGTGGTTTAGGGGTCACCCAGAGATGTGGGCAGACAGAATTTGGGGATCTCCTGTCTCAGTTGAGAGCAACCCAGAAGGGGAAGAACCAGTCTTCTGGATTCCCAAGGCATAAAGGCTGTGGTTTTTCTACCAGTAACCTCACCACTTAGCTTGACCCCAGAATAAAAACAGCAAAAACAGAGCACTCATGCCATGGAACTCCCTCTAAGTGCAGACTTTTCCTGGGGATATGACTCTACCTGTTCACTCTTCAGTGACTTTACTATGACCAGGCTTTATAGCTCTTATTTGTGGGAAACTGAACTGGTAGGGCCTAAGTAAGGCCCTAAGTAGTGGAATTGGAAGTCTAAGTAAATGTATTTTAAAAACCTCATAATCCCTGGTTTAATGCTCAGTGGTGTATAGAGAGGAATTACAGATAGCTACTCATCCAAACAGAACCTGACTCCCTTAGTCTATATGCATGAGCCAGAGACAGACAGAGGGCAGGGATTAAAATCAGCTCTTAGGTTAAGGTGTGAGAATGAGTCTGTGTTGTTACATTGATCAACTAAATGGAATGTAGCAACCTGTATGTGAGAACCAGGTTTGGAAGGATTTTCTTGAAAATATGTTCCTTCTGGATGGACCAAGGGGATCACAGTCTAGTCCAGCATCATTTGTTTCAATTCTTCTTGTGATATCTAAACTGAGTTCTGAAATTCAGCTTTCTCCTCACAAATAAACGCCCCTGCTGAGTCTGGAACTAGAGGAACATCTTACAGCTAGAAAAGTTATCTTCCTTTGGTACTAAGTGGATATGAAGAAGCACTGGAAACTGCTTCCTCGAGTAGCCAGTCTGCCCTGGGCACCCTGCTCGCCGTCTGTGAGTGTGCCAAAGTGGGCCCTGTTGCTGGTGCTGAGCAGTGTCTGCAGCTACTCGCTGGGGCAACCAAGTAGGTCAAGGTGGCCATGGCGTGGCTGCTGCTTGCTGGAGAATGCTGAGCCCTCGGCCCCACACACCCCCAACTGTACGTGAAGGCCCCACAGAGTCACACATGGACTGTGGGGGCAAGAAGAGCGGCATGACCCTGCAGGCGCGTCTGCTGTGGCTGTGCGAGCAGAGTCTAGCTCTGATCAGCACACCTCCTCGTTCACTGTCAGCATCCACGCAGTGGCATCAGGTCCATTCCCTGCAGCCTCTTATGAGGCCGGGGTTCTTCCTTGACAGTGAGTTGAGTTTTAAGCTGAGACAGGCAGTAAGCCCAGGCGTGTTCAGGGTAAGGTCTGATGCGGTTGTTGTCATCGGGCGCCCACCTGAGGCCAGATGCTTTTTACAGACAGGAACTCTGCCTTTTCCCATCTCTGGGATAGGTACGGTAGGCCAGGAGGGCCTCTGTCCTTCTGAAGTGCGTCTGCTCAATACACGAGCAGAGCTGCTCATGTGGGCTGGCCTGCTGGAGGTGAGGGAGCGGTGACGAGGGACAGAGTGGATGCAGGTGCTGGGTGCTCTAGAAGGCCATCCAGCTGGGAGGGGGTCAGTTTGATGCTGGCCTGACAGATGGTGGCTTTAGGAAAGGGATCTGTATAACACACGTGCCCTGGTCACATATGTACACATCTATCCTTCACACGACCCGCCTCTGGCTCTGAGGGGAAGTTAAAGACAAACACTGAAACTGAGTAAGTGGGAACTGCAGGTTATGTGGCTGCTGAAAACCCTTGGGAGTCTTCGGTGTGAATGATATTTTGATTTCAAATAGCATTTAAAAGGCAAGCAAGGCTCCCAGTCATGAACCTTGTGTCTCTTGGGAGGCAAGTCCATCTAGACCAGGGCTTCAAGCTCAGGAGGACCTACCACGTTGGAGCCTGGCCTCCTCACCTCTGGAAGGGAAGACTGGGCGCTGCGTGTCTGCTTGATGGCTTCCTCATAGCGGGGAGGGTCTTTCGTCTTGGGGACTGGATTCCCAAACAGAGAGTGCTGGACCACAAACTGCTGGGGCGGAGGGGGCGAGCCGGGCTGCGGCAGACAGAGGAGGAACCGGTTAGCTGTGCTCAGGCAGTGTCTGTCCCCGACTGGGGGTGCCGGCGGACGGGGCCACCTTCACTGTGCTGACCGCTACGCTGCCCCGGAATAAGTGCACCCCAGGACTTTGGTCTCCCCCCTCACCCCGCCACCCCGTTAATGCCGACGCTCACCCGTACAGCCCCGGAGGCCTGGGCTCTGGATGAACCTGTGCCCTGTGCGCGCTGTGGCTGCCCAGGGGGCCGGGTTACCTTGTTGGGAGGGCTGGGGCCGTTCTGCAGGGGGGGCAGCGGGGTGCTTCGGGGCTGAAGGGCGCTGTTGCTCGCCTTGTTGATAAAGGGCTGCTGCACCGCTGGAGCAGGTGGCCTCTGATAGGGCACAACTGTACTGGATGCCGAGCTGGTGAAAACCTGCATGAATAAATATTTGTTCATCAGTTTGTCCTTTTGCTTTACCTTATAAAGAAAACCATGGTTTAGAACAAGGCTTAGCAAATCTTTTCTGTGTAAGCCACAAAATGTACAGTTTAGGGTTTCGGGGGCTGTGTGGCCCCCATCATAACTGCTTTGCCCTGGCCTGCGGCCCAAATGCAGCCTGGATGAGACATCAAATGGGGAGGGGCTCAGAACAGCTCGTTCACAGACAGAGGTGGGCTGGATGCGGCCCACCGGCCCTGGTTCCTCAGCGTCTGTGGTCCGTCTTGGACGGCAGCGTGTTGTGGATAGGATTTTCCTCATCTCCTCTCGTGGCTCTTTAGCTCATAACCACCATGCCCACCGCTCTCTTCCAATCATGCTCCCAGGTGCCAAAGCCACACTTGTCACATTTACACACATACATTTGGAACATCTTGAATTTAATATGTTCCAAATTAAACTTTCCCCCTTTTCCCACTGCCCCCAGCCTCTGAGGGAAAGTAATTCTTGGTTTTGCCTTTGACACTTAATGGAGGTAAATGGAGCCATCAGCCTGCTCTGCTTTCCGCCCTCAGCACTCGCACATCTCAGACACGCCTCCTGGGCTGGGCCCTGTGGTCTGCTGTCCTGATCCAGGTCCTCACTGTCCATCACTAGAAAACTGCCTCTGTGGTCCAGCTGCACCTCCCTGCCTGTCAACCCACCTCGATGATGAGTCTCAACACACACACGCACACATGCCGGCCATCATGTCCCTCCTACACTCACTGGCTCTCCTGCCCTTGGGCAAAATCTAATCTTTGGCTGGTGGCCCGCCCTTCTTGCTACCAGGCCCCCTTTCCTTCCTAACTGAGAGGCCACAGTCAGTTTTCCACATTTCTTGAACATTTCTCCAAATCACTGCAAAGCCCCATTTAAAGTCTGCCCCCTTCTGAGCAGCTCTCTTCTGCTCAGTTAGGCAGAGGTGAGAATTTCTTCCTGTGGAATTACAAAGTTTGTTGTTTAACTCCTCATCAAGAGCCAAAGGTTTTAGGGCCTTTTGTAAATGTATGGCTAAAATGTTATTTTGTAGCTGTATTTCACAGAACAACTGGTTTGCTCATAAGTATACTTTATAGTATTGGTGTTCTGAGAGAGAAAAACTTATTCTCTATATTTGTATTTCTTGGGGCTTCCGTAGTGGCTCAGACTGTAAAGAATCCACCTGTGTGAGTGTGTATCCTTCTAAATAGTACAGCTTTTCCGGGTGATGAGGTCTATAGCTATACTTTCTTATCTGTCTGTATACTCTTTTTCTCTCTCTTCCTTAAAAGAAAACTTTAGTCCTACCATCTGAACATTTACTAAGCTTCTCACTGCACTAGACTGTTATTTGGGCCCACTTCTAACTCCTTGCTCACTGCACTCCTCAGAGGATATTCCAAGAGAGCAGGTGTGTTAACGTGACGGTCGCTGTCCCAAGAGGTCACTTCTGTCTGTTCCTCTGGTTGACTTAGCCCAGAGAGTCCACAGCACTCTGGGCACATCACAGGTACACCTAATTATCTAGGCTCTTTTATGCTAAAGATTAAAACTCGGAGACTAATCGTTCTCCAGGTTTAAAATAGTAAGACCTATTTTTGAGGACTTAATATTTTTCTGGCAAGGAGATGTGCACATAGCTCCCCCTACTGGATAAGAGGGAGTCTGGGTGACACTTGGGATTGTTCAGCAGAACTCTTGGAGAATTCCTGTAGAGGACACTGAGACCTAGGTCAGCAGCATCACTTTAAAGATGGGTTCCCCAATAAAAATTGGTTCCCCAATACTCAAGAGTCCTGCATAAGGCACAGCACAGAGGAAGTGGTGAGCTAGAATGGCAGCCAGACATAGGCTGCCTGGCTCTTACTGTCTGAGAAGGCAGACTTAAAAATACATAAAGATCTTGCTCAAGATAAACATTTCAAAAACAGTCTTTTTCATCTTCAAATATCTTTTCCCAGGACACTTTTCCCCCTACAAAATGATTATTTTGAAAAGAAACTTGAAAACCGTAGAAAATTCTTTATATGAAGATTGAAAAACTAGTTTGGAAACTTGGAAGAGGAGCTTAACTGCTAAGATGAGCGATCTTTCAGATAGCAGCCTAATGCCGTCTGACCTGAGGCTCACCCGGTGGGAGATGCAGCATAGAAAAGAACAAACAGGAGCTTCCCACGGAAGAGGCGCCTATAAAGATGCTCACTAAATGTTGAGCGGATGGTAGTATGTAATACAAACCGGCAGCAGCCTGTCACTGCCGGCATCACCCACCTTTCTGGCCTGCTGAGGCTGACCGAGCGTGCGTGCTGGGAAAGCGTCTTGCTTCTGAGGCGCCGCCTGGGCCAGGCCCGAGGACAGGGTGGCTGCTGCTATCTGAGGCTGCGTCTGGAGTCCTGTTTGTGGTGGAGTCTAGGAGGAAAGAAAAACCAACTCAAATGTCCAAATCAAGGTTAGAATGAAGAGTTTAGATGTGGAATAACTGGTCACGTGGGGCTCACATCTGAAAAAAAAAAGGTAAAATGTTTATACACACTTCAATTCATTGGTACATAAATTTGAACCCTAACTTGAAACCAGAGAATTAAACACCAGACCAGTTACTTTCATGCTCTTACTGTTTCGTAAGTGGCTAAGATTTTCATCTGAAAGTTTGTGGAAAGTCAAAAGAACTGACAGCAGTTCCATACACAATAGGTCAGGTGTAGTGACTTTAGCAGCAGCAAGGAAATCTGTGAGGCCAGACTGTCCAAATTCCTACTTCTGAGCTGCAGCGTCTGTGCTCCCCAGGGGGACAGCCAGCCACGTGCTGGGTACTCAGAGGCCTAGAATAAAACGCAATTCCTCTTCCTCGAACATCACCTCTCATGGAAGATTTGGACAGGAAAACGAATGCCTAGAAAAGCTATATTATACAGTGGACTTTCAGTTTCACAGACACTCTAAAGATTAAACAGGGGAGCCAGAATTTCAGCACAGGCCCAGGGCCCTTGGGTCGTGCTTTCTCACCCTGGTGTGGGGGACAAGACTGCTCCCCTCTGGGTGGTCAGGGTAGGGGAGCAGGATTCCAGATGATTTCTGTGGATTGCGGCCCACCTTTTGTTGAAAAAACCTTCCAAAGTCAAGTTGCACACAATGGCTTCAGGTAATGGTTGGCCTCAAAGGAAACGTCATGCTCACCAGTGTTTTATCCTCTGTCAATACCAGGCTCACTCCTGAACCTGTGCTCACATTCTCCTTAGTTTCAGCATCTTCACCTTAGTGGTGCCTTTCAGGAACTACACTTAGAAGGCAGAGAGTGGACGTGAGAGCAGGAGCCCTGCAGTCAGAAGGCCTCGACCGCCGGCTTTGACCTTGGACAAACTATTCAACCTTTCAGGGCCTCGCTTTCCTTTCTAGAAGGGGGCTTTCTCACTTGGGTCTTCTAGGGAAAGGGAGGATTAAATGAAGCATGCCAGCTCAAGTGTTACACTTGGTGCTGTGCCTCGAACACAAGGAGTACCCAGTGACAGTCACTGCCATCATTATGAGAATGGCACTGGTATTCATACAGGTCTCCACATGCGATACTGTGTTCATTAAGGGTGAAAGGCAGCAGGAAGGAAAAGCACCCGTTTGATTTTACTCTGAAAACTGTGCTAGCTGTCCACATCTGCGAACAACCCCCGACACACGCATGCGGTTCCTGCCACCTGGCAGCCTGACTGGGATGCATGTATGAAGCAGCTCGGGTCTGCGCTCACCACGAGCCGTTTCTGGGTCAGGCAGGCTGTAAGGCAAGGAGTTAGAAGACATGCTTCACACCTGGAGCTGGAGGCTGCCTGCAGGGAGCTGCACTGAGGTCACACTGGAGCCCTGGATGGACACAGGGAGCAGCAGCTGTGCAGTTTGCGTGGTCAGTAAAGCCTGCGGCTGAGCGACCCCGGCGGGCGGCTGGCCCTGGGAACTCACGTAAAACTGTGGGACGAGGCTCGGTGGCTCGGCCGGGGCCACAGGCACCTCTTGCTTGATCACTATGGCCTTTTTGGCAACAAGGGACTGGCCGGCCACCGGGCCGGGGCCATCGGGGAGTGGGGCCTCGTCCTTGGTGGTGGAAGCAGTGGGGCCCCGTGTCTGGTCGGCCTTGGAGACCGAAGGGGCCGGGGTGCTGGCCGGGGGCGGGGGCTCCAGGGGCCGCTGCTGCTGCTGCCCTCGCTTCTCCACCTCCAGCTGCATCTTCAGAACTTCCACGAGCTTCTGCTCCTGCTCCAGTTTCCGCTTCAACTCCTCAATCTGCTTCTCCTTCTCCTGGAGCTTGCGGTCCTTCTCGGCTGCGTCCAGCTCCAGGGTGGACAGCGTGCTGCTGGTAGGGCTGAGGCTGTCCTCAGTGCTGGTCGCCCGCAGGGGCGACGAGCACAGGAACTGCGATGGGGACATCATGGTCATGATCTCGGTGAACGTATCAGCCATGCTCGTGTCCTCAGCACTGAGGCTGGACTGTTCGGAAGGTGCAGGTGAGATGGGCAGTGGGGAGCTACCGCTGTCCACGTGGGCCACGCTGCTGCTGCTGGCGGGGGGCAGCTCTGCCTTGAAAGTGGAGCCTGAGCTGGTCACAGAGTTCTGTAGTGTTGTCACTGGCAGGGCCACGGTGACTTCGGGGTTGCTGGGGACGACGGCGGGTGTGGGCACAGCTGTGATGCCACCGGCAGCAGGGCCGCTGCTGTTCACTTCCTGGTAGGGTTTTAGGCGTTCAATGAGATCCAGTTTGGTGCCTGACACAGGGAGACCCCTTAACTTCAGCTCTGTCTTCAGCTCCGATACCTGGAAGTACAAATCAATCAGATCGCTTTTTTTGGTGTTACGACCTTCTGACAAATCTATAGCACACCTGTGTGCTGGAAAAGGTGCCTACATCTGTCAGACAGCTCTGTATGACTGGGTGTAAGTGTGACAGTTTGTTTGTTTTTTTAAACACACAAAAACACAGAATTATAGACATAAAGGACCTGAAAGGCCAGTGATAAAGCAAGGGTTATTAGAGGCTAATTCCTTTGCTACCTCAAAAGATTTACTACCAGAAATGATAACAGTTACATTTACTGTGTAACTGCCATGGGCCAGTGCCAGAAGTACTTTACTCTTTCAGGTAACCTTCACATGAGGGGTAGGTATTATTATTCCTGTTTTACAGGTGGGGAGAGAGGGTATGTCACTGGTCCAAGCTATCACCGATAACAGAAGGCTGCGTAGGGGTGGAACCCAGTAAAGAGGGTCCTGGAGATCATGTTCTTAACTGTTACATCTTCCTCTTCTCCCAAACTTTGCAACAAGCAGGGAGGAAGGTGCTTGCTCATGGCATTTGCTCAATAAATGGAAATTTATTACTGGTCATTTTAAAGGAAACTTAATGGATGTAAAAAGAAAGTACTTCTGTAATGGGTATCCTAGTGCTGGTAGAGTTGAAGGCCTATTAGAAACTGCCTACATCTGCTGGACAGATCTGGCATAGTTTACAGTTTTGTGGTTCTTACGGGTGAATAAACCCCACTTGCAATGATCACCTTTAGATCATCCAAGCTCGATGGCAGAGGTCCTGGCTTTCTCACAGGAGCAGGTGTATTCTGTCTTGGTGTGTTAGATGTGGTAGTGTTCAAAGCTGGATTCCCACTGTTGGTGTTCTTGTCATTGAGTGGCCTTCAAAAGAAAAAGAAAATTAGATTTTCTAATAAAATGATTTCTGGGGTTGACATTGCTCCTGTTAACAATCTGTGAACTTACAAAGAGAAAACTACCTGGTCGTGGGTTGGCTGACTCAATAGGGAAGAGATGTCAGTCAAATTAGACCCCATTCAAAATCCCTGCAGGTTTTGTCTGTCTGCTTGGTAAAAATTTAGAAGATGATTCAAAGCTTTATATAGAAATGCAAAGGACCAAAAACGGCCATGGCATGTTGAAAGAAGAAAAGCAAAGCTGGAAGCATCATACTACCAGACAGCAAAATTTATTACAGAGCCAGTTATGAAAATGATGCTGATGCAAGGACAGGACAACAAATGGGAGAGATCAGAAAATCCAGAAACAGATGCTGCATACGAGGACAAAGGTGACACGGCGGTGTAGTGGGAAAGGGTGGTCCTTCCATCAATGGTAATGGGCCAAACTGGACAGTCAGTCACATGAGAAGAACAGGGCTCTTGATCAGCCCCTAGCCTCACACCATCCCAAAACCTAAATGTGAATTGGAAAACAAACTTTGAGAAGAAAACTTAGCCTAGTATCTTCATAGCTTTTGATAAGCAAAGATTTCTTAGGACACAAAAAGCACTCAGATTATCTTTCAAAGGGTTAAAAACCAAGCCCCAGGAGAAGATGTTTGTAATAACATACTTCTGACAAATGCCTCATCTAGAATACACACAGAAGTCTTGCAAATTATTGACAGTAAGAAAAAGAAAAACCTAATGGGAAAATCGTGAACAAACATAGCACAAATGGTCAATAAACATACGAACGAATGCTTAACCTCATCAGGTATGAGGAAAATGAAAACCACAGCAAAAGAGCACTGCACACCCAGAAGAGCTGCTGCTGAAATATGTAAGACTGATGCCACCGAGTACTTGGAACAACCACAACCCTTATACACAACTGGTAGAAGCAGAGTTAGTACAACTGCTTTGGAGAACGGTTTCATAGTATCTACTAAAGAAACACCATACCCATCTGATCCAACAACTCCATTTCTAGATCAACACCTGACAAAGACACACGTATGTGAACCAAGAGATGCAGGTCAGGAGATTTACTATGGCATGATTCATCAGAGCCCCAACTGGAAGCAACCAACTGTCCCATCGAGAGGATGCTGGGTGGATGAACTATGAAGTAGACAAGAATAAGAATTAACTGCTGCTGTTTGCACGAATAAAGATATGACTCACAAACATGCTGAGCAAAACTAATCCATGGGTTCACATCAGGGAAGTCGCTAAGGGGGGATGTGAGCCAATGGCAGCGCAGCTGACAGTGCTCCTCCTCGTGACGTAGCAGTGCACTTGGGCACTGGTGTTCACTTATAATTTATGGACTTCTCTAACGTATACTACATTTTTAAAAGCTTATTTAAAAAGTGTTGGTGAATCTGTTATACTTTCGTAATAATTCCCCTAAACTTTTCATGTTGAAGCCAGGTCCTTCCAATGCCATCTGGCTGTGATACGCTTGGCAACAATGGCATTTTCTTTTCTGGCTGGTTGATACTCATTAGAGAAAGGTGCACGTGGTCACTGACGCTGTACAGCCAATTCCATTGCAGCCTCAGGCTTAACTGTCAGTATAAGCTTTGGTACTGAAGCTTGGTACCAAAGAGATGTTGAATTCCATGTCCTGAAACGGGGATCTGAGGTGACGGTGCCTCTGGGGTGAGGTCCACGGCTGGATGGACTTTCTCGGATGGGTTTTAGGAAGCCTGTGTTTGAAGCCAGTGCTGGCCTTGTCAACAGCTAACTCTTGACTTGCATCGGAGGCTTTTTAAACCTGCCTGAATTATGATGAAATTAAGTACTTGAAGTATTTGATATGAAGTATTTTGAAGTTTGGATGAAATGACAAGTATTTAAAAATATATCACTATTCTTTCTAAGAGTCAACTTTTAAAAACCATATTTTCAAATTATGAAATCATTTTAATCACTGTTTCTCAGCTTTATGTTCATTACTGTCCCCCAGAAAAGCTCTTTAGATAATTTTTCTAATCACTCTCTCTGAAATTTTAATACCATAGATGTACTATATTCTCGTTCATCTGCATAGGTCTGTGCTTTATTACATAAAAACTGTAAAACTGCCTCCAACTTTTGTTCCTTTGTGAATGATATCTTCTCCTTGAGAATGCATAATTTAAATTTTTAAAAATTAATGTATCTTTGGCTGTGCTGGGTCTTCACTGATGCACATGTGCTTCCTCCAGTTGAAAGTGGGGGCTTCTCGCTGGGGTAGCTTTTCTTGTTGCAGAGCACAGGCTCTAAAGCAAGTGGGCTCAGTAGTTGTGGCGCACAGGCTAGCTGCCCCACGGCATGTGAGATCTCAGTTCCCAGACAGGGATCGAACCTGCGTCCCCTGCACTGGCAGGTGGATTCTTAACCACTGGACCACTGGGGAAGTCCCCAGGGTTTAAATTAATTATTTTATTCATGCTGAGATTCTATAATACTCATTAATATGATTAACAGTATAGTGTTTAATTCAATTTTTAAAACAACAAAAATAAATTGGTTTATTTTTTTCCCAAATCAACAGAGGGGAAAAAGAGAGAGGAGGGGGCTGGATACTTGATGAATGTAATCACTGCGTAGCTGAGGATCCTGAGGTCCAGACACCTGCTGGGACCCTTCCCTTCTGTCAGTAAGTGGCCATGTGGGAACTAAAGCCCCATGTCTCCAGGCTCCCGCTCCTCCCAAGATACCAAAGGGCTTTGTTATCGGTAAAGTCCCACCACTGTGGGCCCTACACGACTCCCACGTTTGGTTTCTTATACTGAATTCTGGTAAAAGGAAACAATGTGTTTGAAAACATCTCCATTCTTAGGATCTGGAGATTAAACAAAACTGGTGTTCCATTTCCATCCGGTGAAATAAACACAGAAATGACAGCTCCTTCCTCCTCTGAGTTCTTGGGTCTTTTTGGATGACGCTTTCTTGGGGCAGGTGGCTTGGTGACTTCAGTGGCAGGAGTGTTTGAGGAGGGGGGAACTAAAGCCTTCATAGAAAGACAAAGAACTTTCGCATTTGGGTGCCCCCCCCCCAACCCCAGCCAGATGTTTTCTTCCCATCTGCAAAGCTGGCCCCACACAATTTCTTACATTACAGAAAGGATTATTTCATGGCTAGACACCCCCTTTTACTGGCTCCTCAGTTACCAGTTCCCTCATCAGGGCTCGGGGGCAGTCCTGTCGGCCCCTCTGAGAGTCGCTGTGAGGAGGGTGCTGCTGAGCACGCGGCCAGGGCGCTGAGAGCACCCCTGCTGCCCTCCTCCCTCATGGGGTCCCGCGGCGGCAGGCCGGGGGCCGCCTCCCCGGGCCTGGATGAAGCTGTAAAGCAGCAGTGCTTTGTCTTTGATGCTCGTCCAGTTCTCTGGCCTTCCCTGGGTCCCTTCCAATGTCAACAGCTCTCTGGGGCCGGCCTCCTCTTAAAATAAAAACATGCTACAAACACTCTTTTCTTCCTTCATCTCTGTTGCCCTGATGTTTCAGATTTAAGCACTTCACAGGAAGGTCTGAATGACTAATAGGTCTAATCTTCCTCAAGATATTTGGGTCTTCAAAGAAAAAAGTGAATTGATAATTCTTAGCATATGAGGAGATTATTTCTTACAGAGAAGCTTTTTAGTAAGCCTTAATCCTTTTCTACTCCTAGAAATTACGGGCTCTCCATGGATGAAGGCTTAGCCTACGTGTAGAAAACATAGGCTTCTACAGATCACGTGATCATAAATTGAGTGGTTGGATCAGAGTATAATTTCTTCCTTGTCATGAGATTTTGGATCTTTTTCTAGAGTTTCTTTTCTCCAGTTGACTGTAAATAATTCCTTTTTCCTGAAAAGTGAATGAAATGAAGGACAGAGACTTCGTATTTTTATCTGTTTTCCAGAACAGTGTTCTGAGGATGTGTAACCAGTGATTTCCTCTAGTACATAATCAAAATTAGCTGTGGGTGTCCTGCTGTGAGAATTCAGTTTCAGAAATTATCAGGACTCACTCCCTCTGTCCTTCCTGCTTGGGCTTAAACTTTGGACACATGTTCCTTCTTCATAGTTGTTTGGTCACTGAGATCTTTTATCGTCTTTTGGGACTCCTGCCACCTGCTCCTTTCTTCCCATTCTCAGTGTCCCTTCTTATTCTTGTATCTGCTTTATTGCCAAGCTTCTAACTGGCTTTCCTACTTGCAGACTCCCCTCCAACACTGGCATCAGACTGTTCCTTCTTGCATTTTGATTTTACCTTGTCACCATGGTCCTCTGAAACATCCACCATATCAAGATTAAAGTCTTCCCCCCAAAAAAAGTCTTCCCAACTTCACGTTTCTCTAGACATTGGCTCTGCTCAAATCTGCCTTCTGCTTTAAAAATTAGTCATATACTTTACTCAGGCCATTTTTCTCATCATGCAATATAAACAGGCATTGTTTGCTCTAACTTCTGTATTTGTACTCAGACCATTCCTCTTGGTTTGGAAGGGTCCTTCCCAAGTTTCAGGCCCTTTCCCTCCTGCCTTTTCCATAAAACTTTCCTTGACCACTCCAGCATTTATGGTCAACTGTCTTTTTAAATTTAAAGTGCTTATACCAGGTTTACACTTCTTTTGCTTTTCTCATAGCATCTAATATTCAAGTAAATAAACAGGCAAATCTTTCCTGGATGAGTAACTGTGAAAAGTTGTTTCTAACTTGAAAAGTTCAGAACCTGTTACAGAGGACAAAAAGTGAACTGGAATGCAGACTTTTCTCACTGTGTGCACTTCTGACACTATGAGCTTCGATGACAACAGAATGAAAATAATCGCTGAGCACAAATAAATCATAGCATCCCACCTTCAGACACTAAGGGTTGCTCACAAAACCCACAGTGAACCCAGTTTACGAAGCCGTACTTGAGTGGCGCGGGCAGGATGGTCTGGTAGTTGTAGTGCTGCTGCTGCTGGCTGAGGATCTGCAGCTGCAGGAAGAGCTGCTGCTGCTGGAGCAGCCGGGCGTAGTTGGAGTCCATGTGCGGCTCACTCCTCTCCCCCTTCTGATCTGGCGGGATGTACTGGTGGTACTTCAGCTTCTTCACCCGGGGCTTGGGGTCTTTGCACTTTTTGCTGCGGTGTTTGTCGTTTGGATTCTTGGGATGGCTTTGCTATTTTCGAGAAAAAGAACATTTTAAGAGAAAGCAGTCTATTCTACTATGTGCATATCTGACTTGAAAAGAAAAAGTAACGCACCTTGAAAATCGGGATTGCCTCTCTGGAAAGCAATATACTAAACACATTTCAGGAGCTGTGAGAACATTCGTGTGCTCCTAAGAACTTCTCCTGCTGCGTTGTTCCCTTAGACTAAGGGCAAGATGCTCAGTTCTGCATCATCTATGCAAGTTCAACAAACATTTACTTTGGATCCTGTGTAGACACTGCCTAGTGCTTACATATTATTATCTCCTTGTGAAAAAACAGGCTTCACACTAAACATACAATAGGGAAATGATTAAGTGTATTTCACTTAATCACAAATATAACTTAAATCTTTTATATTCTGCAAATATTTTATGATCATTAAAATCTATGGTGAATATATAAAAGCAGAAAAGTGCTTCTAATTGAGAATAAAGCAGAATATAAAGCTATGAATTTCTATGGTAAATATGCACAAAAAATGCTGAGTGATGTTAACATGAATTTAAAACATTTTTTCCAAAACATTACATTTTTATTTTGAAAAATGGGGTGTGAGACCCTGTCTTATGGTTAAGAATCAGATGTCTCTTCTGGGTTTTCATCTCCTTCATTTATAAGTTATCAGATCAGTTTCTACTTTTTAATATTCATATTGTAAGATAAATTCATCTTTTTAAAAAGTGGTCCACAAGAACATAAAACAAGGTCTAGGAAACTGTTTCTGAGATGCTTTAGGTACAAAGACACAATGGGGGTTGTGGGACAAGGACGGAAGAGCTGATTTTATTGGCGCAAGTTGCACAGACACGCTGGAATATGTGGCTCCGATACTAAGTGATGGAATAGGGTGAAATACACTGATCTGTGCCCTGAAGGCACGGACACCTGGCCACACAGATGAACCAGCCTGGAGTAGCAAGAGCCTTCTCTCCAGGAAGACCAAGGACAAACAGGTCCTGGGGACAGAGGGGAGTGAGGAACACACCCAGGCTAACTGCCTCCAAGGAGGAGCACTGCAGCTAAGTGAGAGGGAAAGATGAAGGCCAGAGAGGGATTCAGAGGCAGGGTCCTGACCTTGTTATAGCCTCCTTTCGTTGGGCCTTGGTATCCTCACCTGAAAGGTGCTGAGAGGCTTCACTAGCTCTTTTTTAGTCCTTTTTTAGTTCTAAAAGTTTGGGATCTGTGTTCTGCTCGTTTTGGCAAAAGCCACATCTGAAATGATTAAACTATTCCTCAGGTTATAACTCCCCCTCCTTTATCTAGCAGTTCTAAATCCACATTAAAAAACTATTTTGACCAAGTAAAATGCAGGGAACAGTGCCATAAATCCGCAGCTTCTCTGAAGAACAAACCAAGCTGTATCAGGCCAAATGTACTAAACAACAACAAAAAAACGTATTTTCTTCTTGAAAACCTTTAACCTGTCACATAATATATCTCCAATACTGCTGAATTTGACCTTGTGTATAAAAGTCTGAAATCACATTACCATTACAGACATCTGTGTGTGAGACTCATGAATCCCAAGTGCTAAAGTCGCTCTCTCTCTTTCTTCCCCATGAGTTTCATCTTACTGGCCTGGGTGGAAGCTGAATTGGGAACTGTTGATAAAATGATTTCTAAACTCTTTCTGCACTGCTGCAGTCGTTTTATACAGACTGAATTTTGTTCTGTTCTTCTGTGACCATCAAATGAGAGGTCATTTGTTAAAGGTGGCGGTTTCAGTTATGAAGGCTGGGGTGAGCCAGTCCTTCTGAGGTTTTGTTTCCAAGGCTTGACTAAAAGGCAGGCTCTGGACACAGCCTCTGTCCTCCGTGCTCAGGGCTAGAGACCACAGTTGAAGGTGATGTCGCTGAGGGCTGCACGCACGTAGGGTACCTACCTTCACCAGTGCTGGCCCAGGCTTCGCTGAGGACGTGGTGCTTGGGGCGAGGACGGGTGCTGTGGACCGTGGCGGGGGCTGATCTGCAGTAGGAGTTTTCAAGAATTCAGGAACTGCTGGGGACACTGGAGTAAACTGGTGGAAAAGGCAGAAAGGAGACAAGTCTGTGAAATCATTAACAGTGAAAACAGAAAAGCTAGAAAAGAAACAGAAGAAAAATATAGTATTATGTCTGAGACCTAGATGGTGGAATAACTTGCTTTATATCCATTGAGCCAACGATTTAGTCTTTGCCCTGACAGCAACGAAAAGCTAAAGCTAAATAAGGCTGGATTCACAAAACTCTAGTGTTTTCTCAGAACTATGGTCAGAACCGCCCTTTTTTGGCAGAAAGAAAGTCCAAAACTCATAGAAATGATCAAAATAGGACACGGTACTCAAAAGGCTTTTTTGCCCTATAGGTCACACTAATCTGGGCTAATTCAGACGTGATGCTTAGTCGTCGTTACTGGCCCATGACTCCCCTCGATCTCACCCTAGGCCCACTGTCAGGCAGCCTCTGGTAGGAAAGCTCCGCTTCTGGTAGGTCAGATCCGTGCACGCGTCCTTAAGGGTGCGAGACAGCTTCTGTTCCCGCTTCCAAACCTGATTAGTGCTCTTGTGAACCACGGCCTCCCAGTTCTTGCAACAGAAGAAAATCTGAAGAATATATTCTAATAGGACTGACCTGTGCATTGACAGTCCCCTCACACTTAAAGCAAGAAGTGAATTTGTTGCCTAGGCCAAATTCAGCAATTACGGAATCTCAATTTGGGGTCATATATTAATAAAGGAAGCATCAGCAGCCCCAAAAAACTATTCCCACCAGCAATCTTCTGTAAGTACAGTGTAAGTATTCATTTACTGGAAAGAGAGAGTACTGTTATAATAAATCAGCTAAATGTTGCATATTGATTACTACTTGGACCTTGCCTTAAGAGAAAATGTCTTTATCATTTCTATTTCCCTGAACAACTCTCAAATTCATTACAACAATCAAAATCAGTTCTCTTGTTGAAGTATTCGGGTTTAAAAATAGCAAACTGTATTTTCCCTCCTTAAAATAAATGACCTGAAAACTCAGAGGGCTATTAGCTGCAAGAAATATGAAGCTTGGCACATACTGTCTCATCTGGTCTGAAGTTGCTTAGTCATGTCTGACTCTTTGCAATCTCATGGACTGTGTAGCCTGCTAGGCTCTTCTGTCCATGGAATTCTCTAGGCAGGAATACTGGCGTGGGTTGCCATTCCCTTCTTCAGGGGATCTTCCCAACCCAGGGATCACACCCAAGTCTCCTGCGTCTCCTGCATTGCAGGCAGATTCTTTACTGTCTGGCACATACTAGTTACTCAATAAATATTTGTTTAATGGGTTAATGGAAGTTCCTGGTGGCGTTACCCATGCTGGGTCACTCCAGGCCCGACGAGCCTGGGAGATGTGGGTGGGTGCAGTCAGGTGTCCGTGCCCATGTTACTTCTCTCCCTGAACTGTGTTTTCACTTTGTCATTGATTTACGTTTATAAGTAACTATTAGTTAACAGTAAGTGTTGACGATACCAAAGACGACTTTTTAAAGGTGGCCACACTCAATTTCATCTTCAAACAGAAATGAAGGGACTCCTCCATGAGTCTTGACACCTATGTTCCAGGGTGACTTCTGTCCCCAAAGAGCCCTGAGATGGCTGGCTCCTCAGTGAACCTCTGACGTGCAGTGAATGATGATGACCTGCTGATCACTGCTTTAAAGAATGTAGCTTTATGTCACCTATTTCTCTTTCATGTCCTTTTTTTTGTTATTTTGGAAACACGAATACATATCTTTGGGTCAGTTTTCACACAGGGGAAGAACATTCTTTGGCTATTAAATAACTGGCATATGAAGCAGAACCAGCTATTTGAATTTTGAAATATATATATATATATATATTTCCTTGCAGATAAATTCTACTAACCTAGCAAGCTATTTTACCAGTCTATCCCCTATTGACTGATATGATAGTAATGATTTATTAGAGAGCAGTCTTAATAAATGTGGTATCAACTGTAATATTTATGAAAATGTATGGCCTCTATTTCTAGACCTTGTCTGATTGACTTCCGCCTTAATGCTCCCATCTTTTAGCTTTTTTGGCATTTTAGTTTGACTCTGCTATCTAGAAAACCACAGACTCCCTCCTGCATAACTCAACTGAGATAAAATGATTGTTAATTTTACCTAATGGGAAGATAAATTCTGGTTAAAAAGGGAGAAACATCTAAATGCTTCTTTACATATTGCTGGTCTTTTTTTATGTGCCTTAGAAAGGAAACCTCCACCTCCCCTACGCTCCCATCTTCCTTCATATATCTAGATGTTGGAATTCCAGTGGCTAGAATTACCCCAAAAGTCTCAATATTATTATTTTTGAAATCAAAGTATTCCAAAAAGGACTAAAAGAATATCCAAGGCATAGAGGATACCACATTTATTTTGTTCCACAGTAAATTGAGCAATATGTTAAAATCTTAATGCTTCATCGACATCAAGATCTAAATTCACCTTATGGACTATTAAAAATTTAATCTCAAAATGATTGAGAATCTTTTCTCAAAAAAAAAAAAAAAGTTGCAAACTTTGCTTTGTTTTATTGGATCTGATACACTGTTTTTTTCACAACTTCTGGTCTCATGACAATGGTTGTCATTTTAGCATGAAATATCAGGAAAACACTATTTTTTAATGATGGATATTTACACTTTACATAAAACTCAAAAGAAAGCACTTCAAATATTAAAGACTGGAGAAGGAAATGGCAACCCACTCCAGTATTCTTGCCTGGAAAATCCCATGGACGGAGAAGCCTGGTGGGCTACAGTCCATGGGGTCGCAAAGAGTTGGACTCGACTGAGTGACTTCACTTTCTTTCTCATATTAGAAATCACTATAGAAAAGTTTGCTACAAAAGAAAAAAGTAAGTTCAGAGCAAGTGTTTAAGCTGATTAGAGTTTTATAATGTTCCAGGTATCTGCACCGCCTCCTTCTGAAAAGACAATACACTTGCCAAAGACCAATCATTCATCTCTGGTGAGTTCCTTTTTCATGAGAATTTCTTTATACAATCTGGAGGGATAGAAGCTAGATATTTAAAAACAAAAGCGTTTTGTACTGTAGACTTTAAATCTACAATAAATGTGTTTTCAACTTAGGATGTAGCAGAGATCTTAAGAGGACAATATGCAAATAAGAGATTCAAAATGCAATTATTCTTTAAATATTTCCATATTCCAAGCCTCAGATAAAATGAGTCAAATACAAATCAAAAATATATGCTTTGTATATTTACCAGATGGATAGTTTATGTAAAATTCCAGCTTTGTTATAACAGATCACCTAACACTGACCCCTTGTTTCTGTATTACATAGCTGTAAGTTTAAGCATGTCATTTATAGAAAAAAACAGCTGAACATTAAAATCCACTGGCATGGTAGCTAGAGGATGTTCGGGTGGTGCTTGAATACCTGATAGTAGTGAGGGCTGACATGCGTCACTCATTTTAAAAAATCTATTATTTTTAAAAATGATGGTAAAATATATGTAAGATAAAATGTACCAATTAAACCATTTTAAAGTATGTAACTGTATGTCATTAAATATATCCACACTGTTCTGCAACAATCACTACTATTCGTTTTCAGAACTTTTTCATCATCCCTAACTGAAACTCTGTGCTCAATGAACAACAATATTCCATTCTCCCCTCTCCCCAGAAACCACCATCTACTTTCTATATGTATAAATTTAACTACATTTAGAGTGGAATCATACATCTTTCTTTTCGTGGATGGCTTATTTCACTTAGTACCGTGTCCTCAAGGTTAATCCATTTTGTAGCTTGTGTCAGAATTTCCTTCTTTTTTAAAAATTTATTTATTTCTTTTAATTGGGGGCTAATTACTTTGCAGTATTGTAGTGGTTCTTGCCATACATTGACATGAATCAGCCATGGAGAATTTCCTTCTTTTTAAGGCTGAGTAATACTCCACTGTATGTATACCACATTTTGTTTATCCATTCATTTGTTGATGGACACATGGGTTACTTTTAATACTGCTAGGAGCATGGGTGTACAAACTGATGTTCAAATCACTGCTTTAGTTCTTTTGGCCATATACCCATAAATGAAATTGCTGATAAGGTAATTTTGTTTTTCACTTTTTGAGAAACTGCCATACCATTTTCTATAGCAATTTGCACCATTTATTTCACAATTCCACCAACAGTGAACAAGGGTTCTAATTTTTCCACATCCTCGCTGACAACCTGTTAATTTCTGTTCATTTTGATATCTGCTATTCTAATGGTATGAGGTGATATCTCATTGTGGTTTTGAGTTGCATCTCTAGTGATTAGTGTTGTTGAATATCATTTCATTTGTTTGTTGGTCTTTATATATCCTCTTTGAAGAAATGTTTATGCAAGTCCTTTGCCCATTTAAAAATCAGTTTTTTTTTCCTGTTATTTGTGAGAGTTCTTTACATATTCTGAATATTAGCCCCTTACTGGATACATGATTTGCAGATTTTTTTTCTCTCATGCTGTGGGTTGCTTTTCACTCTGTTGATAGTGTGCTTTGATGCAGGTTTTAATTTTGATGAAGCCTAATTATCTATTTATTCTTTTGTTGCCTGGTGTCATATTTAAGAAATCATTGTCAAATTCAGTGTCATGAGGCTTTCTCCTATTCCTCCCCACCTCCTCAGAGATTTTAACAGTTCTACTCTTATGTTCTGGAGAAGGAAATGGCAACCCACTCCAGTGTTCTTGCCTGGAGAATCCCAAGGACGGGGGAGCCTGGTGGGCTGCCATCTATGGGGTCACACAGAATCGGACACGACTGAAGTGACTTAGCAGCAGCTCTTATGTTCAGGTCTTTGATCATTTTGAGTTAATCTTCATATATGGTGTTAGGTAAGGATCCAACTTCACTCTTTTGCATGTGGACATCCAGTTTTCTTAACACTGTTTGTTGAAAAGACTGTCCTGTTTCCTTGAGACTGGGTGACCTTGACACTTAAAATCTTAAAATCATTTGACCATATATGTGAAGACTTATTTCTGGGTTTTCGATTCTGTTCCATTGGTCTATGTGTCTCTTTATGCCTAAACCACACTGTTTTGTGATTGGGATTTTGATAGGAATTGTACTGAATCCATGGATTGCTTTTCGGTAGTACTGACATCAGCACAATGTTAAATTTTCTAATCCATAAGCATGTCTTTACACTTGTGTGTTTGGTTGACTTTTTGCAGTGATTCCTTTCTCATTTCCTATAGATACACATCCTATAGATATTTTCTTTGTTGTTACCATGTGAATTACACATAACATCCTAAAGCTATGACATCTAACTTATATTGATACCAATTTCAGTTATATACAAGAACTACTTTTATAGCCACACCTCCCCACTTTATATTATTATTGTCACAAATTACATCATTATATATTATGCAGTTATTAACAGATTTATAATTTTTTGTGCATCTGTTGCTTAAATTGCTTAAATCCCATAGAAAGTAAAAAGTGGAGTTATATACAGAAATTATAATAATACCATTCCTTATATTTGTCCATGTATTTACTTTTTACCAAAGAACTTCATGTTTCTGAATGGCTTTGAGTTAACTGTCTAGCATCCGTTCATTTCAACTTAAGGACTCTCTAGCCATTCTTATAGGGCAAGTGTAATGATAATGAACTCCTTTGATATTTGTCTGGCTTTGTTGTTTTAATTTCTCACTCAGTTATGAAGGACAGTTTGGCTGACATAGAGTTCTTGGTTGACAAATTTTCATATCATCCAAATATGTCTTCTGGCCTGCAGTGTTCTTCTGAGAAATCCACTTATATTTTTACTGGGGAATTTCCTCTTACATGCGACAAGTGACTTTTCTTGCTGCTGTTAAGATTCTGCCTTTGACTTTTGATAGTTTGATTATATAATGTGTCTCAGCATGCAACCCACTCCAGTACTCTTGCCTGGAAAATCCCATGGACGGAGGAGCCTGGTAAGCTGCAGTCCATGAGGGTCGCTAAGAGTCGGACACAACTGAGCGACTTCACTTTCACTTTGCACTCTCATGCATTGGAGAAGGAAATGGCAACCCACTCCAGTGTTCTTGCCTGGAGAATCCCAGGGATGGGGGAGCCTGGTGAGCTGCCGTCTATGGGGTGGCACAGAGTCGGACACGACTGAGGCGACTTAGCAGCAGCAGCAGTATGAATCTCTTTGGATTTATTCTCTTTGGAGTTCATTGAGCTTCTTGGGTTCATAAGTCCATTTCTTGCCTCAAATTTGCAAAGTTTTGGGCCATCATTCTTACATTAATTCTCTGCCATAATGCTCCAATGGATCAGCTTGATGGTATCTCACATGTCCCTTAGGCTCTGTTTACTTTTTTCATTCTCTTTATCCTTAGACTCCATAATTTCAAATGATCTGTCTTCAAGCTTGCTGTCTGAGTCTGCTGTTGAACCCCTCTGATGGACTTTTCAGTTCAGTTAGTGTATTTTTCAGCTCCATGAATTTTTAAAAACAATTTTTGTTGATATTTTCATTTTGTTCATATATTGTTTCCCTGATTTCTTTCAGTTCATTGCTTGTGTTTTCCTTTAGCTTTTTGAGCATGTTTAAGAGTTTTATTTAAAGTCTTTGTTTAGGAAGTCTGACATGTTTCTTCAGGGATAGTTTCTAGAGATTATTTTGTTGCTTTGAATGGGCTATATTTCCCTGTTGCTTTGTATGACTGTTTTTTTTCTTTTGGTTTCATCTTTGGTTTAAAATTGGGCATGCAAAAAACATCCACCTCTCCCAGTCTTTGCAGACAGTTGTTGAAGACCTTAACTAATTTTATGGGCCTTTCATGTCTTCATTTCCCAGAGTCTCATCATGACTTCTCTGGGCATTAAGAGTTCTATTGTATTCCCTCAGTTTGGAACATCCCCTGGAGAAGGACATGGCAACTCACTCCTTTGCCTGGGAAATAACAAGGACAGAGGAGCCTAGTGGGCTACTGTCCATGGGGCCACAAAGAATCTGACAAGACTGAGCAACTAACACTTTCATTGCATTCTTTGATCTGTAATATGCTGCCCTCAGGTGTCTGTGGGTCTGCGGTTACTCTACAGTTTTCACATGATAATGGCTCCTGCCACTACCTTCTGTAGCTTCTGCTAGCCTGAGATCCAAATTATGCACTTTCCCCAGTCTGAGTCAAACAAATCAGAAACTAGTTCCTCAACTAGCCCACAACAGGCCAGAATACTGCTAACAAGTTCTGCTCTACTCCTTCCATCCTGAGGGAGGGAACTGGGTATTGGGCGACTTCCTTTGTGCCACGTTAAGAGTGGGAAAGGATGAGTGAAAACACCATGGCATGTTCTATGTTTCTGAATGTGGCTTTTTCTTAATTGGGTGTTTGGTTGATGTAGATTTCTGACTGGTTTCCAGAGCTCTATAAAATTATTTTAGCCTGTGGTTTACTTACTGCTTCTGTGAGAGAATGAGGGCCTGGACCTTCCTTTGTTGATGTGTATTATCTTTCATAGTGAGATGGTGGTAAGTATGCAGATATATGTGTAATAATCTCAATGTGAATCTATTCATTTAGTATTTCTGATTTTTTATAGTTCAATTATAACTAATAATATTAATGATTATAAAGTAGAACCACACAGCAGAAGAGTGATTAGTCAGAGGACCAACTATTCTAATCATTAATGAATTTGTTACTTTTGGTGGTAACTTCATAACAATTTCATATACTTCAGGATCAACTTTGGAAAACCTAGAGCCAATGTCCACTTTTTAAAAATACAGTCCTCTTTATAAAGTTGTCACATATTATTTATTATTATTTATTATATTCTACAGAATCACATGGAATGTCTACTACAACCTTGGTGTGACCATGTTGGTGATTCACAAGTTGGTTAAAGTACCTCTTAGGGGTCAGAATGTGAAAGTATAATAAATAATAAAATTACTGTTATTCATTTTTGGTATCTGAACTATGTGAGATTGTACAGTAGACAAAAAAATGTTATGTATGTACTTCTTAGGCAATAGAAATAATAGTTGTCACTATCAGTCATAACAGGATAACACAGGATGATGTGCTGGAAAAGTATCACACTGTTGGCCTAATTAGAACTAAGTCATTAGTTCAAATCCTATACAGGCCAGACAGATGCTTTTTCATGACATCTGCCCCAGATAATACATGCGAAGTAAGTTGTTCAGTGCCTGAACGACACTTAAGCGCTCCGCAAACATTGGCCATTATTTTTATCATCATCTCAATTATATTCAATAAAGATTTATTTATTAATAAATGAGAAAGGCCTATTCTGCATAACGCACTATTTTAGGCACTTTCCTGTTGGTCACAGAACTGAGTCAAGAACTGGGATGGAAAACAATTTCACAGTTAACGTTGGAACTCAGCTCAAAACTCTATGAATAGTGGCAGACTCCTTCCTCATGATATGTAAGTTATAAAAAGCATAATTGAAGGAGTAATAATAGAAATTACAGTCAATGTCTTTGTTCTACTCAGGCCTTTATTGATAAATATTTGCAAAGAAAGCTAGTCTAACTTTGATTATTTACTATATGTGTACCTGGGCTTACATATTAGACCTTGCTCATTCTCTTTGTTAGCTTAAACCTAAAATTTCTGTTATCTGGCAAATGGTCATCTACCTGAACATTACTTGAAACAATGGGAAAAAATATTTTACCAAATTCCCTTAAGCTTGTGTTCTTGAAGATACAGAATAAGAGATGAACAAGGTTCCTTTCAGTACTACTTTGAATTTGAAAATGAACACAGATCCTGTCAGATCATACTTACAGTTAAACATCTGGGTGTTTATAATAAATGATTATTTAAATGACTTAAGAAATCACCGAGAGAAAAAAAGTCCTCCAGTTAAAAGGACCAGTGTCACTGCTCCTGGTACACACGTGTGGCTTGCTGTTCTTAATTTTCTACAGCTTTCCATTGTTCACGAGTTGCCTCAGCGTAAAACAGAGCTCTGGTATGTGATGTGTCCTTTATTAATATTTTGGCAAATTCCTTTCCAGATGTACTTTGATCAGAATTAAAAGACAAAAGTCCAAGGAAAAGCAGTTTTAGTCTCTTTACAGACCACACAGAAATACATATTTCAAAGAATTTACATTTTGAAGGAAGGATGTAGTGGTATATTGTTCACATTGTGAGGTCATTAGCTTTTTAGCACTGGGATTGTAAAAGTGCCTGAAAAATGTTTTTTGTCTAGATGTTATGTGTTAAAAAAAATTTTTGGAGGAAATGTTTCTTTTATTTGAATACTTTTCCTGTAGGACTTAAACTTCTGGTATCTATCTGTGTGTTCTGAAAAAGAATTAAGGAGACTATATGTCATGAGACATTTTGCAATAAAGCAAGGCATATAGAAATCTTGAGCCTAATTTTCTCTCAACTAATTATCCAGAAGTATAACTTTTAAAGAACCTTAAGGAAATTCCCTGAATAAGTCTTGGACTTTATATGAGGCCAAGAAAAGAACTGAACAGGAAAATTAGAAAAATATGTTTAAGCCACAGAATTAAATGTGTAGCATAAAATGATGATCAATCACCATATGAGAAAAACCTGGTTCATTTGTAAACAAGTGAAATCTATGTCAGAGCCACTCAAAAGTATGGTCTGTGGACCTCAGCTACCTGCCAGTGACAAGGACAGAAGTCTTAGGAAAGCTGATGTCACTGCACTTTTACTTTATATTACAAAAGGATTAGTCCACAGTACATTGGAAATTAAACTATGTAAAAAAAACAAACATATCCCTTCACTACAGGCAATTTGAGGACCACTGGTCTATAGTAATTAAATTCACCATCAAACTCCTATACTGAATTTCCATTTTAAAGATTAAAAACTCAGAATCTCAAAGAACATCCAAAACAAAATGAGGGCCTATGCCTGCTCTCTGGAAACTTGATGTCTAATGAGAAGCAATGTTTTCAGGTATTGATCTGCATGCATGCAAAACTGCTTCAGTCGTGTCTGAGTCTGTGCGACCCTAAGGACTGTAGCCTGAGAGGCTCCTCTGTCCATGGGATTCTCTAGGTAAGAATACTGGAATGGGTTGCCGTTTCCTCCTACAGGGGATCTTCCCGACCCATGGATCAAACCCACACCTCTTACGTTGCAGATGTGGCAGGCGGGTTCTCTACCATTAGTGCCACCTGGGAAGTCCCTCAGGTACTGATCCTTTCCCTTAAACTATAAATGTGAAAGTAATTATATTTAGGAAGATTAATACATTTTACCTATATATCAAGTGAGATATCTAGACAAATTTTAAAAACAAACATGAGATAACAGTGAAAATAAAGTACAGAATTTCCCAAAGCAAAACATAATTATCACTTCTAGACACAAAACCCACAGACTTTACAGGCATCATAAAATTGGCCTCTGTAGTTGATTAAAAAGAGAAAAACAAATATCTACAACATACTTACAATCCTACTTGAGGATTATCTTTCTCTGACATCAGTACAGTACAGTTAACATGGAGATGCTTATTTAATTACATGAATAAAGTGTATAATATTAAGAATCTTTGTCAGATTCCTTATTTATAAATAGTAAAATACTGAAAGGGAATTTTATAAAGGACACACAATTTAAGAAGGTTTCCAGGTATACAGTATAGGAATTATGTAATGGGAAAGGTGCCGTAGCCAGCCCTGATTCTAGGCTCTTTTACTTGAATGTATAAGTAGGAAATGTACCATTCTCTAAAGTGGGTCTTTTTCCAAAGGCACTAGTGACAAATAAAAAGCAGACAGAAGTGGCATTGGAGCAACACTAAAGAGTGTTATGAAAATTAATGTTTAAGTTCATGAATGACCCCAGGCTTCATGTGTGCTGCCCTGGCAATAGGCTGTATTTATTCTTCAAGAAACACAATTGTTCTCCCTTCCGTTTTTCCTTCAAGGAATTCTGGAATGTCAACCCACTGGTGGGACTGCCTCTGACTGAAGTTTCTCACTTATAAACTTACAGTTTCTTACAGGTGGAACCGTCATGAAGCTGTTACCAGGCAGATAGCTGAGGTGACAGAAATTCTCTGTTACTAAAAGCTAAGACCATGCTAATAGCTGTCTGATGTCCTGACCTACTCAGACAGAAACAGAGAACAGACAACCCAAATGGGTAAGTAGAACTCTTTTCTAATGGTATTAACTTGCATATTTGACATTCTTTTTAGCCCTATTTTTAAAGCTTAAAACCAGGGTGCAGCCAGTATGTAAGAACAGTAGGGGCTGGTCACTGACCCTCATCTTTCTTCCAGGTCAGGTTCCAATGAAGCTGAGGGGCCAGTCACACTTGCCCTGTAAACTCTGACAAGAGAGTATAAAGTGTAGCTGCTCCGACTACTTCTGATGGTTCCAAGTGGGAGACAGGCTGGCATCACGGGATGCAGTACAGAAGACATACATGGGATGCAGAAGCAGTATGGGAGACATACTGCTTCTACAAGCTGGCATTAGTTAGTGCTCATGGTGCTGAATTCAACTAATCACTCTTTCTGTACCAGGCCCTGTGCTAGGTGTTAAAGATACACACCTCTATTTCAGATAATGGTGATAAATGCAGTAAAGAAGATAATGTTGAAGCATACAGTCCCTAACAAATAGATATTCATGAATGAGAAGAAATGCTGTAAGAAAATATCCAAACATTTTTAATCCCCAAACTTCCATACTGCTCTGAACTGAGGCCTCCCCTGGTGAAAGGGTGAGGCCAGATAATTGCTAAATTCCTGTACAATTCAAAAATTCTATGATGCTTGGTTTTAGTAAGAACATTTTCTACTGAACTTGACCCATCACATTAAGTAGTTCAATAGTCTTGACTTTTAAAATAACTAAATACTATTAAAATTTCAATAAGGGAAAAACATGATAAAGAGGAAAAACAAATTATGTGCAGCATCAGAGTTCTTATAAAACCAAAAGAAACACAAACACTCATTGATGAAATAAATGTGAATTTCCAATGCAATTATTAAAAAATATTAGATTCTTTTCCATGCACTAGATTGAATACTCATATATAATCTGATGCATAGTAGGTGCTTGATAAGTATTTGTTGAATAAATTCAGTATAACCAAAATCAAGCAGCCAAATAAAACATTCCAGTCTCCAGCGTGCAGAGTTTGAAGTAATGATATTACCTATTTGTGGTAAAGACATAGTCACCGTGGAACTCTTTCTTGGAAGGCAGTTGAAGTGCCTACCTTTTGCCTAACATAAGGTTTCAAATTCATTTAGTATCTAGTAATTATTCAAAGAGATAATTAGTGCCCACAAACCAGGGTGTAGTGAAAAATAGGAAACAACTGTAGGGATTTCCCATCTCAGTTGTTAAAGAATGTGCCTGCAATGCAGGAGACGGGGGTTTGATCCCTGGGTTGGGATGATCCCCTGGAGAAGGGAATGCAACCCACTCTAGTATTCTTGCCTGGAAAATCCCATGGACAGAGAAGCCTGGTGGGCTATAGTCCATGAGATCCCACGAGTTGGACATGAATTAGTGACTAAAACACCACTAACCAACAATAAGGAATTGGTTAATAGAGAGACGGTGTATCAGTTCAGTTAAATACTAAGGTATACAAGCAAGGTACACATAAGGTTACCATATGCCACAGCAATTCCACTCCAAGATATATACCCAAGAAAAGTGAAAACATATGTCCATGTAAAAACTTGTCTACAGTGTTCACAGCACCATTAGTCATAATAGCAAATGTCCACTAACTGATGAATAAACAAAATGTGGTATATCAACACAATGGAATATTACTCAGCCACAACAAGGGATGAGGTACTGATACATGCTACAACATGGATGAACCTTAAAAACATTACACCTAAGCGAAAGAAGCCCATCACAAATGATGATATATTGTATGATTCCAGAATTTATTACAAAAAAATGTCTGGAATAGGTAAATCCAGACAGAAAGTATATTGATGGTTGCTTAGGGCCAAGTGGAGTGACTGCTGATATGTACGGGCTTCTTTTGGGAAAGATGAAAGTGTTCTGGAATCAGTGTGAGAGTTGCACAAATCTGTGAATATACTAGTAAGCACTGAATTACACACTTTAAAAGGTTGAATTTTCCCAGTGCCTTTTTTTTTTTTTTTAACAGAAATAGAAAAATTCATCCTAACATTAACATAGAATATCAAGGGACCCCAAGTAGCCAAAATCATCTTGAAGAAGAATAAAATTTGAAGATCTCACACTTCCTGATTTCAAAATTTACTACGAAGCTCTAGTAATCAAAATGATACAGGCCAATGCAAAAGAATAGAAAGCATGTAAATACACTGTCTTATATATGACCAAATGATCTTTGACAACTGTGCCAAGACCATTCGGTGGGGATGGAACAATCTTTTCAACAAATGGTGTTGGGGAAAACTGGATATCCAGATGCAAAAGAATGAAGTTGGATCTTTATCTTACATACAAAAATGAAAATCGATTAAAGACCTAAATGTAAGACCCCCAAACTATGAAAATCTTAGAAGAAAACAGGATCCAATCAATCCAAAACAATCTAATTTATGACACCAAATTATGGCAATGATTTCTTAGTCTGACACCAAAAACACAGGTCACATAACCAAAAATACACAAAGAGGACTAGATCAAACTTAAAAACATCTGTTCATTAAAGGTTACTGTCAACAGAGTGAAAAGATGGGTGAGAGTATTTGCAAATCATATATCTAATAAGGGGTTAATATCGAGAACATATAAAGAACTCCTACGACTCAACAACAGAAAAGCAACCTGATTTTAAAGAGAGCAAAGGATTTGAAAAGGGATTTCTCCAAAGATGATATACAAATGACCAAAGGCATATGAAAAGATGCTCAATGTCACTAATGATTAGAGAAATGCAAATCAAAACCACAGTGAGACATCACAATCAATGGGCAGAAGACCTAAATAGACATTTCTCCAAAGATGACATACAGATGGCCAACAAATACATTAAAAGAGACTCAACATCACTAATGATCAGAGAAAAGCAAATCAAAACTAGAGTGAGGCTATCGCCTCACATGAGTCAGAATGGCGCAAATCAAAACTAGAGTGAGGCTATCGCCTCACATGAGTCAGAATGGCCACTATCAAAAAAATTTACAAATGGTAAATGCTGAAGAGGATGTGGAGAAAGAGAACCCTCCTACACTGTTAGTGGGAATGTACACTGATGCAGCCAATATGGAGATCAGTATGGAGGTTCCTTAAAAAACTAAAAATACAACTACCCTATGACCCAGCAGTACCACTCCTGGGCATATACCCAGAGAAAACCATAATTCAAAAAGATATATGCACCCCAGTGTCCACTGCAGCAGTATTTACAATAGCCAGGACCTGGAAGTCACCTAAATGTCCATCAGCAGAGAAATGGATAAAGATGTGGCACATATATACAATGGACTATTTATTAGCCATAAAAGGGAATGAAATTGTGCCATTTGCAGAGACATGGATGAATCCATGAGGCTGTCATAAAGAGTGAAGCCAGAAAAACAAGTATCTTATATTAACACATATGCATGGAATCCAGAAAAAATGGTAGAGATGATTTGCAAAGTAGAAATAGAGACAAATGTATAGATACCGAGGAGGGGTGGGGGTGGGATGAACTTGGAGGTTGGGACTGACACATGTACACTACTGTGCATTAAACAGGTAACTAATGAGAATCTACTGCCCAGGGAACTCTGCTTGGTGCTCTGTGGAGAGGGGATCTAAGTGTACGTATGGCTGAGTCACAGCAGTGTAAACCAGCTATACTCCAATTGAAAAAAAGAAAACAGTGAATATACTCAATATCTTATAATACTATAACGGAAAAGAATCTGAAAATATATACACACATATATATTTATATGTATAACAATCATTTTGCTGTCCACTTGAAACTAACACAAAATTGTCAATTAACTATACTTCAATAAAAACAAACACAGTGAGATCACCTCATTCCACTGAAACAGCTACTATCAAAAGAACAGAAATTAACAAGTGTTGGTGAGGATGTGGAGAAATAGGAACACGTGTGTGCTGGTGGTGGTGGTTTAGTCTCTCAGTCGTGTCCGACTCTTTGCAACACTATGGACTGTAGCCCACCAGCTTCCTCTGTCCATGGGAATCTCCAGGTAAGAATACTGCAGTGCGTTGCCATTTCCTCCTCCACTGCTGGTGGGAGTATGAAATGTTGCAACCAGTATGGAGAACAGTATGGTGGTTCCTTAAAAATTAAAAATAGAACTACCATATGATCCAACAATCCCACTTCTGAGTATATGCCCAAAAGAACTAAAAGCAGGGTCTCAAAGAGAGATTTTCACACTCGTGTACTCATCATTATTCACAACAGCCAGGAGATGGAAGCAACCCCATGTTCACTAATGAATGGATAAACAAAATGTGGTATATCCATAAAATGGAATATTATGCAGCTTAACAACTGAGAGAGATCTTGTCACATTTTACAACATAAATGAACCCCGAGGACACTGTTAAATAATATAAGCCATATGAGATATTCAAAGTAGTCAAATTCATTGAGATTGAAGTAAAGTACTTACCAGGCCTGGGGGGATGGGGAGTTGATGTTTAATGGATTTAGCTTCAGTTTTGTAAGACAAGCTTCTAGAGATCTGCTGCACAACAGTGTGAATACAGACTACAGGCCTGTACACTTAAAGACGACTAAGATGGTTAAAAAGAAAAAAGCGTGAATTTTATGATGTGTGAGTTGTAACTCAAAAAACAGTTACATGAAAAAATTGAGTTACAAAACTGTAAAGTAAAAATGTGTACACAGAACAGAAATTTGAAAATGTAAGAATCTACTGAAAATGTGAATAGCTGGATTACATGTGAAAAATCTATATTTTTCTGCACTTTCAGACTTTTTTTCTGGTGAAGATGCATTACCTAGATACATAAAAAACAAGGCACTTTCTTGGTTTAGGGGTTAAAAACAAGAAAAGCAATACCTGGGCTGGAGTGTTTGTAGTCGCAGGAGATGGCGATTCACTAACTTTTGGCTCACTTGGGGACGCGGCTGACCCCTGCGACTCCTGGCTGGCCGGCTGGTCCGGAGACAAAGCATCACTGCTGTCTTCGTCAAATGAGAAATCGCCCTGAGTTTGGGGATAGTCCTCTTTCCCAACGCCTAAAGAAAGAAGTGATTCTTAATTGATCTTGGCCTTGGAATACTAACGTTAAAATGAAAAAGGAGAAATATTATTCATTATAAGGACTAAAGAAAGCTGTTTAAAAACAAAGTTGGACATAATGTACTTCTCAGTGGGAGAATACACAACTACCTATGATGAATACCTGGGGGAAAATACCGAACCTGAATCAGATCAAGCCTTTGGATCAGACTACTAATGATAGGAACACAGGAGACAAGAGATTTTTTAAATGACATCTAGGGATGCAAATGCATTCAAAAAAACCTAGAGTGTGGAAGTACTAAAGGACAAAATAAGTTCATTCATCAGCAAATAAAAAGGAAAGAAAGGAGGAAGAAGATCTTCCCAGGAGACTGACCTAAGAGATACATCGGCTAAAGACAATGTGCGGAGCTTGCTTGGATCCAACTGTTGAAAAACATTATGAGGCCAAATGGGGCTCTGACTGGGGTATCTGTTGATTAGTCCCACCTCAGGGAGCAGCGCTGCTGTACTGACACCTTACCTTTTGGGGCCCATTTCTTTGGAATTGAATGGAATCATAAAATGACTGAATACAGACTGCCTAAGATTTAAACTCATACTAATGCAAAATACGAAGTTCCCATAAGTCATGGTAACTTAAACCTCTTGTTAGAGGAATATCTGTGTTAACTGGTGCTAATCCTATAATACATAGTATTAATAATAACAATACTATGGAGATAAGTATAAATGTTGATTTCTAAATCACCCAGAAAACAATAATCATGATTGGTGCTGGCTTTAAAAGTAGATTTTTCTTATCTAAAACTTCCAAGTTTCTTTGTCTCCCAGAAAACAGTAAAATTTGAGAGTCTTGCCTATAATTGCTTCCTTAACACTGGAGTCTACAGGAAGGATGTTTTTCTCTACCAGCTCCATAGGACCAGGTCTTTGAGCAATCTTTTCATTCAGATCATCAGCTAGTCGAGCTCTTTTCAACTTCATCTGAGTAGCCTGCAGGGATGGCTCCGCAAATGTTTCTGAAAGAGGAAACACAGGTTTAATCATTAGTTGAATTACTGTCTCTATTCCATAAGATGGTGACTGCAGCCATGAAATTAAAAGATGCTTACTCCTTGGAAGGAAAGTTATGACCAACCTAGATAGCATATTCAAAAGCAGAGACATTATTTTGCCAACAAAGGTTCGTCTAGTCAAGGCTGTGGTTTTTCCTGTGGTCATGTATGGATGTGAGAGTTGGACTGTGAAGAAGGCTGAGCGCTGAAGAATTGATGCTTTTGAACTGTGGTGTTGGAGAAGACTCTTGCGAGTCCCTTGGACTACAGGGACATCAAACCAGTCCATTCTGAAGGAGATCAGCCCTGGGATTTCTTTGGAAGGAATGATGCTAAAGCTGAAACTCCAGTACTTTGGCCACCTCATGCAAAGAGTTGACTCATTGGAAAAGACTCTGATGCTGGGAGGGGTTGGGGGCAGGAGGAGAAGGGGACGACAGAGGATGAGATGGCTGGATGGCATCACTGACTCGATGGACGTGAGTCTCAGTGGACTCCGGGAGTTGGTGATGGACAGGGAGGCCTGGCGTGCTGCGATTCATGGGGTCGCAAAGAGTCGGACACGACTGAGTGACTAATCTGAATCTGAATTCCATAATGTTATTTCAGGCCAACTAATTTCAACTGGTGTAAACTTGTTTATGGAGAGACAACGACTGCTTGAGAATGCTCCCATCTGCAATTTACATTCTAGTCCTGGAAAGCTTTATATTGTCTACACAATGTGGATGTCCTTGGACTCAAATTAATATGAACTCAAGCCAAAACTGAGGTGCTGCTATTGCTTATTTATGATAGGAGGGTCAAATTCACATCTATTAGGTACTGGGGATACAGAGGAGAGAGATGCGGTCCATGCTCAAGAAGTTTGCAGTTTTAGATTTGGCTTCATTGGAAAGTCATTTCTTTGAAGGGGTGACACTGTATCTCAGAATACAAGCTTCTCTGCAGGAGTTGGTGGGAAAAGCTACAAATCATATTCCTGTGCATAGAGTCCTTCATAATAATTAAAATTTGTATTTATTTCTGAATAAATAACCTTGAGCATTCAATTACATAGTAATTAATTGTCATATAGAAGCATCAACTCATGTACCCACAAATGCATAAAGTTGTATAATAGATGTGAAACTACTATAAATATCATAACTCATAAACAGCATAACTTTGCATAATTCCTGTGTTTCTGGTAATGCTCATTAACATTTTATTAAATTGTTCTAAATAATACTTAGTCTGACTGTTGGTGTTAACTCAATATTGCATTGAAAGTTGCTTGCTCCTTAAATTATTCAGTAGACGATCTTTTAATGAAACTCCCTGTAAGTAACCTCAGGACTGTCTGATGTTTTTCATTCTGTAGGTTAGATGTCCTAGCTGAGGCCCAAAGCACACTGAGACCCCACGGCCAATAAACTACCCTTCAGCACAGCTGAGCACTTCTCTTTTCACCTTATGTGCTTACCAAAAATTAACCTCGGCTGTCCACAGAACAGCGCGTCACTATTGTGATTGCCATCGTCACTCATAATTTAAATGTTACGGGGAAATCATAAACTTCAAAAATGATTATTTCTTGGAAACCTGAGTTAAATGCTTTGGCATGACTTGATAAAAGCAAGTCATTAAAAAAAAATCACTGTTACATCATCAGGACAACTAACAACTATAAAGATTTGGGGAAAAACGATAAAATTTAAGATTTTTAAACTCAGACTGCTTTTCCAGTATCTTTACATTTTGATCCACCATGAATGGAAATTGCAGATGATTCCCCTCATGTGAAGTTCTTAGTCCTAAGTCGGCATATTGGTAAATAAATGCATGTTTCTGTAACTTAAAATAACACATGTGCTCATCTCATTTTTATAATTTCCCTGTATAAAACAACTCTGGCCCCAATCTTAGTAGATAAAGCCCTTCTAACTGCACATGAAGACAAGTGGGGGAAGTAGATCATGCAAATCATTCTGAAGATGCTTTTGTTAAGATGCAGGCAGGACAGTCTCCTGCCTTTGCCTCCCTTCCACTGACACTATCCAAGTGATATCAGGAATGTTTGGGAAGAAGATATTCCAAAAGCGAGTAAGTAGAGGCTGGCATTTCAGTATGCTTCTATTCTGGTCTAACTGCATCTTTATCTCCATGAGGTGCAGGTAAAACTTCAGGAAATAATTTAGACTTCTGCCTGCCAAACATCCAATTCAATCAAAACTGGGATGATGGCAAAATAAGTTGCTGGTGGTTTTAAGGTATTTTTAAAATTATAGATGAGACATTCTTACTTCAAAAATCTCAACTTTAGAATAGATGTCCTAAAGACATCACTTATGGTTTATTCCTATATATAATTAGGCTTTTAAATGCTGAAGAGTCTGATTTTAGAAAAAGCAAATATGATTTCTTTTGATAGTTAAATGCATTTGCCTTAGTTTTAATTATGTTAATAAAGCCTGTTACAGTCAGATGACAAGTTGAAACGGGCAGTGTCATTCCTACAAAAATGTCTCTTACAGGTCAAGATATTTTCAGGCACAGAAGGAGTCATTTACTAAGTTACTTACCAGCAAACTTGCTTCTCTGAAGATTCACTTATCCCTGACAGCTGGTGGCTGCTCCTACCCTACCAATGGAGTTCTGGAAAAGCTTTTTTTAGTCCAGCAGAAGTGGAGAAAGGCATAGACTTCTTGCCTCCCATCCCAGACACGAAGATAGTTACCTAGTCACAGATTATCTGGATTAGAAGAGACTCTACTTGGGGTCTTAGGGACCAGCCTGATACTCGGAACTGCTTTACAACATTCTTTACACGGTGTCAGTCTGTCTTTATTCCCCATAGGGCACTTTTCACAATCTGTAATTGACTTGTTTTGCCTGCATATAATCTCTCTGCCACTAGACTGTAATAAGCTCCATGAAGGGGGAAATCTGACTGGTGCCTAGCTTGCTGGAGCAAACCAACACCTCTAGTAAGGACAACCGTGTCACTTCCTGAAGATTTTATTTGGAGACATCTGACTGACCTTTATGCTGAGCTAAAATCTAATACTCTGTAATATCAATCTAATTCTAACTCTATCATTAGGCCAGAGAAAAGAAATCTAATATTCCTCCTACCTAATAACTGTCTCTAAATGTTTGAGAAGTTGCTGTATCTTCTCAAGGTTTCACACTCTCAAGGCTATCACAAGGTCAGGCTCCTCGTCTTGCTCAACAAATTAAGTCAGTGAAGCAAAACAATGGAAGAAAATGTATCTCGGGACTTTATGGTAGAAGTACCACCTTCCAAGAAGGCTTTATCTTTAGAGAGAAAAAGCCACGACCTGAGCCACATGCCTCACCAAAGATGGAATGGAACTGTCCTTACCAGCTTTGTAAAAGACGAGGCTCAGGCATGCAGAAAATGTGGTGGGCTGAGGGGAGTTTGTTTGTGATAATGGTCATATCAAGCTGGACTGTTGTGGGTAAGCAGCAACAAAGAAAAATGTTAGGTATGGGCTTGCCCCAGGTAGACACAACAGGGTCCAAGTGGTTTAAAATCCAGGGTTAGATTTGTGTCTATCAGACCCTTTATGATGAATGGGCACACATCACCCACTGGTGAAGAAATCTGGATGGAAAATGTTTTTCCAGAACAGTATGGCAGAGACACCTATAAGCGCCCTCAGCGGGCAGGGAAGACTCAGTCCATCAACTGGTTATTTGTATAACCCCATGTATCTAACATAACACTTTTAGCTTGGGGTCTTCATGCTGCTATCCAATTGACAGGATGTCAGCCTGTGGGGTAAAAAGTTATTAAAATTGGAATAAACAGAAATGGTGGAAGTCTCACTTGTTTTCTTGAGAAAATGTAGCAAGATAAGCAGAAACAGAACTTTTACCTTCTAAAATGTGCATCCTGACAAGTTCAGAACGATCTGGTCGACTCCGAATCTTGTGCTTCAAAAAGTTTTCGGTCTTTTAGATAGAGAGAGAAAGAGAAAGTCTTACCATAAATTATTTATGATTTATTGTGTTTTTTTTTCCTCAAGGTAACTCCATTTAAATAAATTGTATATGCTTTTGGTCATGATTTTGAGAGAAAGAAAAGAGTAGAAATTAGTTCTGTGAGAAACTATTATTCAATACAGGACTTAAATTGCAGCCTTCAAAATTGTACAGGGATTTGAAGTCTACATAGACTTTTATTTTAAAACTTGGAAAAGCAGAGGCTCATAATTTTAAAGATGACCTCTGAACAGAAAAAAAAAAAAAAAACAAACTACACTTCAGGTCAAGTAAAAATTCACCTAGATAACACATTTCCTAAAAATTCACCTAGATAACACATTTCCTAAAAATTCCAATGTACTGTCTTTGAGGAATTCATGTCTTTAACCATATTTTCTTATTTAGAACTGTACTCAATTCTAAACAATATGGCTTTAAAATGAGTTTTGTAGTTTATATGACTCTAAGAGATCATTATTGCATCCTGAGAAAACTCTTAAGGAATTTGTGGAACATGTTTGTTTTTATATTGCATGATAGAAGTTTCCTATAAGTTGAAAAGAACAAATAGTGGCCCTTTAAAGAAAAATAATAAACATCACTTTAATGCAACTATGATGGAGTCATCTCAAAGAATAAAACAGAGCTGAATATGGCAACATTGCTCCTTCAGTCAAATTCCCCCAGTCTTGGTCAAATGTCCCACTAACACAGACCTGGGAGGGAAACCACCCAAGGAAGGATCTGGTGTAAATCCCTCCCTCGGGTTATCCATCTTCAGGGCTAACAACTGGCAGAGACGTTCCATCAGTATTCTAAGAACTTGTTATGCCCAAAGCAAGAAAGAAGTGTGATTTTTCCTTTACATACAAAGCTAGGTTACTAGCTTTAAAGAACAAAATTTGAATGTCCTGTATTTTCTACAAACCTTCAAGATAAAATGACCCCAGGCTACACTGCTCCATATACCATGTATCTTGAAAATATACTCTATTTTCTCTATTGACATATGTAGGAATAAGATTATTACTTGTCCACAGGTATTTTAACACAAAAGAAAGAGGCAGAACATTTTAAATGAAAATTTCTTACTCTGGCTCGTTCCAAGCTTTTTATCTGCTCATGGAATGCCGCGGGGCTCTTCAGAGCTGTGAGAGGAAAAGAAATCATTTCCGTGGTATAGATAGAGGAGTTAATACTTCAGTTAAATGTTACAGTATTATCATGGTGATATTTCCTCTTAATCTTATTAGTGTGCCTCTACAGTTCCATTTATTTCCTAGTTCCTTTAGGACAGTTGCAAAATTGAAACCTTAAATGTTTCAGAATTAAAATTATATGTTTCACAAATAAAACAAAGTGAACATTTAAAACAGAGTTATAAACATAATGACAACTCATATATCAGGTCAGACTGGTTCCAGCCTCTAGTTGGGGCAAATTACCATTACCAAGGGAACTGTTTGATGGTTCCTCAACAGGTCTTTGCTCTTATGGTCATACAAGCTACTGGAGAAAGTCCACAGGTCCTCAGGGCATTTAACGTTGCAGTGCTCTAGCCTTGACCACAAGAACACTCTGCAGTCCGTGTCTCAGAGACCAGAGTTACCACTTACCGAGAACCTACAATGCACTAGTCCCACGCTCCGTGGCCCATCTTACAGTTACATGGCTGCTGATCACCACAACAGCCTTGTGAGGTTCATATTAGCCCCAGTACAGATGGAAGGCTCAAAGAGGTTCAGTCAAGTTTTGACGTTATACAGCTAGATGGTCGTCTAAGTGGAATTTAAACCTAGAAATCTGAATTTGGCAGGTTTGTGCTCTTCCTACCATACCACAATGCAACTCACTCTAAAGACACAGTGATTCCTTAATCTGTTAACTGCTAGTACATTAAATTTCCAGAGTCCCAGAGAGAGAGAGGCAGTACTTATTAAAAGTATTACCTACTACAGTATTTCTATCAATAATCATAATCTTTGAAAAATCGTTAGTGTTTATATCCATCACTTTCTGATCACTCCCTGCAGTCATCACTGTGGGTAGTCAGGGGACAGGGATGGGATACAGGACTAGGCTTACCTCGCTGTCACCTCAGAATTGAGCAATCAGTTCTTGGTAACATTCAACTCTGGTACATAATGCACAGCAAAGGATCACAGAAGTCCAGCCCAAACAGATTTGGCTAGGGACCAGCTCCTAAAAGCAGACTATAGCTGGCTTTGCAGTGATGTTTAAAGCATCATACTTTGATCCTGTTTGACTGGCTCATATCAAGTATGTAGTGGTGAGAAAATCTGGCAGATTATCAAACCAGTTTCTTTAAAAAATTCTTTTATAACCTCTGGCCTTTTTTTTGGGGGGGGGGAGCTTTTCTAATTCATTTATTTTAATTGGAGGATAATTACAAAATTGTGATGGTTTTTGCCATACATCAACATGAATCCTCTGCCTTTTTTCTAAAAAAAAAAAAAACCAATTATTTTGGCTGTGCTGAGTCTTTGTTGCTGCATATGGGCTTTCTCTAGTTGCAGTGGGTGGGGCTACTCTTCGCTGCAGTGCTCAGGTTTCTCATTGCTGTGGCTTCTCTTGTTGCAGCTCAAGGGCGCTAGAGCCCAGACTCAGTTACCACACAGCTTGTGAGATCTTCCTGGACCAAGGATCAAACTCATGTCCCATACACTGGCAGGCAGATTCTTAACCACTGGACCACCACCGAAGTCCCTATCAAACCAGTTTCTGATACCTGGTTTTACCAAAACACAAGATTTAAAATATGTAGATAATTAATAGTAGTTCAGAAAAAAAGGAGACCCCGGTTAGATTCTTGGGTCAGGAAGATCCACTGGAGAAGGGATAGGCTACCCACTCCAGTATTCTTGGGATTCTCTGGTGGCTGAGACGGTAAAGAATATGCTGGCAATGCGGGAGACCTGGGCTCAATCCCTGAGTTGGGAAGACCCCTGGAGAAGGGAATGGCTACCCACTTCAGCATGCTGGCCTGGAGAGTTCTGTGGACTGTATAGTCCATGGGGTCACAAAGAGTCAGACATGACCGAACGACTTTCATTTTCATTTTAGAATAAAAAGTTTGCACTGGGAAAGACATTTATCACACAGAAAAATCTGTGTAACCCTTATCACAAACTAGAAAAAGCCAACAGCAATGACTGTGAAGACTGGAAAGCGTAAGTGCATTCCGTAATTTCTTTCTAGTTTTTTAAGCCAAATGAGTTACTTCTTAAGAGAAAATCAAATTTTAGACTAAGGCCCCCAAATAATCCTAACAGCCTATACAAAACAACCACTCTTCTACTCTAAAATATAAAATCACCTCCAAATTTGGTGATTATGTCAGTTAATTTCAGTCGCTCAGTCGTGTCTGACTCTGCAACCCCATGGACTGCAGCATGCCAGGGTTCCCTGTACATCACCAACTCCCAAAGCTTACTCAAACTCATGTCCATAGAGAGGGTGATGACATCCAACCATCTCATCCTCTGTCATCCCCTTCTCCTCCTGCCTTCAATCTTTCCCAGTATCAGGGTCTTTTCCAATGAGTCAACTCTTCGCACAAGGTGGCCAAAGTATTGGAGTTTCAGCTTTAGAATCAGTCCTTCCAATGAATAATCAGGACTGATCTCCTTTAGGATGGACTGGTTGGATATCCTTGCAGTACAAGGGACTTTCAAGAGTCTTCTTCAACACCACAGTTCAAAAGCATCAATTCTCCGGTGCTCAGCTTTCTTTATAGTCCAACTCTCACATCCATACATGACTACTGGATAAACCATAGCTTTGACTAGATAGACCTTTGATGGCAAAGTAATGTTTCTGCTTTTGAATATGCTGTCTAGGTTTGGCATAGCTTTTCTTCCAAGGAGCAAGTGACTTTTAATTTCATGGCTACAGTCACCATCTGCAGTATTTTTGGAGCCCAAGAAAATAAAGTCTGACACTGTTTCCATTGTTTCCCCATCTACTTGCCATGAAGTGATGGGACCGGATGCCATGATCTTAGTTTTCTGAATGTTGAGCTTTAAGCCAACTTTTTCACTCTCCTCTTTCACTTTCATCAAGAGGCTCTTTAGTTCTTCTTTGCTTTCTGCCATAAGGGTGGTATCATCTGCATATCTGAGGTTATTGATATTTCTCCCAGCAATCTTTGATTCCAGCTTGTGCTTCATCCGGCCCAGCATTTCGCATGATTTACTCTGCATATCAGTTAAATAAGCAGGGTGACAATATACAGCCTTGACGTACTCCTTTCCTGATCTGGAACCGGTCTATTGTTCCATATCCAGTTCTAACTGTTGTTTCTTGACCTGCATACAGACTTCTCAGGAGGCAGGTAGAATGGTTTGGTATTCCTTCTCTTTTAAGAATTTTCCACAGTTTGTTGTGATCCGCACAGTCAAAGGCTTTGGTGTGATCAATAAAGCAGAAGTAGATGTTTTCCTGGAACTTTCTTGCTTTTTTGATGATCCAACTGATGTTGACATTTGATCTCTGGTTCCTCTGGCTTTTCTAAATCCAGTCTGAACATCTGGAAGCTCATAGTTCACATACTGTTGAAGCCTGGCTCGGAGAATTTTGAGCATTACTTTGCTAGGGTGTGAGATGAGTGCAATTGTGCAGTAGCTTGAACATTCTTTGGCATTGCCTTTCTTTGGGACTGGAATGAAAACTGACCTTTTCCAGTCCTGTGGCCACTGCTGAGTAATTCGCTGGCTTATTGAGTGCAACACTTTCACAGCATCATCTTTTAGGATTTGAAATAGCTCAACTGGAATTCTATCACCTCTACCAGCTTTGTTCTTAGTGATGCTTCTTAAGGCCAACTTGACTTTGCATTCCAGAATGTCTGGCTCTACATGAGTGATCACAACAGCGTTGTGATCATGGTTATCTGGGTCATGAAGATCTTTTTTGTATAGTTCTCTGTATTCTTGCCACCTCTTCTTAATATCTTCTGCTTCCGTTAGGTCCATACCATTTCTGTCCTTTGCTGTTCTATCTTTGCATGAAATTTTCCCTTGGTATCTCTAATTTTCTTGAAGAGATCTCTAATCTTTCCCATTCTGTTATTTTCCTCTATTTCTTTGCATTGATCACTAAGGAAGGCTTTCTTATCTCTCCTTGCTATTCTTTGGAACTCTGCATTCAAATGAGTATAACTTTCCTTTTCTCCTTTGCCTTTCGCTTCTCTTCTTTTCTCAGCTATTTGTAAGGTCTCCTGACAACCATTTTGCCTTTTTGCATTTCTTTTTCTTGGGGATGGTCTTGATCACTGCCTCCTGGTCCAGTATCACGAACCTCTGTCCACAGTTCTTCAGGCACTCTCTATCAGATCTAATCCCTTGAATCTGTTTGTCACTTCCACTGTATAATCATAAGGGATTTGATTTAGGTCATACCTGAATGGTCTAGTGGTTTCCCTACTTTCTTCAATTTAAGCCTGAATTTGGCAATAAGAATTTCATGATCTGTGCCATAGTCAGCTTCCAGTCTTGTTTTTGCTGACCGTATAGAGCTTCTTATCTTTGGCTGCAAAGAGTATAATCAATCTGATTTCGGTATTGACCATCTGGTGATGTCCATGTGTAGAGTCTTCTCTTGTGTTGTTGGAAGAGGGATGTTTGCTTTGACCAGTGCGTTCTCTTGGCAAAACTCTGTTAGTCTCCACCCTGCTTCTTTTTGTACTCCAAGGCCAAATTTGCCTGTTACCCCAGGTATCTCCTGACTTCCTACTTTTGCATTCCAATCCCCTATAATGAAAAGGACATCTTTTCTGGATGTTAGTTCTAGAAGGTCTTGTAGGTCTTCATAGAACTGTTCAACTTCAGCTTTTTCAGCATTACTGGTTGGGGGATAGACTTGGATTACTGTGATATTGAATGGTTTGCCTTGGAAATGAACAGAGCTCACTGTGTCATTTTTGAGATTGCATCCAAGTACTGCATTTTGGACTCTTGTTGACTATAAGGGCCACTCTATTTCTTCTAAGGGATTCTTGCCCACAGTAGTAGATGTAATGGTCATCTGATTTAAATTCACCCATTCTAGTCCATTTTGGAGAAGGCAATGGCAACCCACTCCAGTATTCTTGCCTGGAGAATCCCAGGGACGGGGGAGCCTGGTGGGCTGCCGTCTGTGGGGTCACACAGAGTCGGATACGACTGAAGTGACTTAGCAGCAGCGGCTAGTCCATTTTAGTTTACTGATTCCTAAAATGTCAATGTTCAGTCTTGCCATCTCCTGTTTGATCACTTCCAATTTACTTCGATTCATGGACCTAACATTCCAGGTTCCTATACAATATTACTCTTTACAGCATCAGACTTTACTTCCATCACCAATCACATCCACAATTGGGTGTGGTTTTTGCTTTGGCTCTGTCTCTTCATTCTTTCTGGAGTTATTTCTCCACTGTTCTCCAGTAACATATTGGGCACCTACCAACCTGGGGAGTTCATCTTTCAGTGTCCTATCTTTTTGCCTTTTCATACTGTTCATGGGGTTCTCAAGGCAAGAATACTGAAGTGGTTTGCCATTCTTTTCTCCAGTAGACCACATTCTGTCAGACCTCTCCACCATGACCCGCCCGTCTTGGGTCGTCCTACACATCATGGTTCATAGTTTCATGGAGTTAGACAAGGCTGTGGTCCATGTGATCAGTTTGATTAGTTTTCTGTGATTGTGGTTTTCATTCTGTCTGCCCTCTGATGGATAAGAATGAGAGGCTTATGGAAGCTTCCTGATGGGAGAGACTGACTGAGGGGGAAATTGGGTCTTGTTCTGATGGGCAAGGCCATGCTCAGTAAATCTTTAATCTAATTTTCTGTTGATGGGCAGTGCTGTGTTTGGTGATTAAAGGGAAAGAATCACCTTGGACAAATATTCTAAAATTAATCAACTCAAAAATGAAGGGATGAAGCTTAAAGCTACCTGGGAAAATATCTTTACTTGGGCAAGGAAGATTTTATTAATTATAAATAGGATGTTTATTCATCCTGTAACTGAGATGCATAATTATACAGACCATCATCTAGCAAAGATAATTTGAATTAAATAAGGTTTTGAATTAATTTATTATGCTACTTTTGCAAGTATCTTTGGATCACTTAGATCTAGAGTAATTATTTCAGTTATTTTAAAACTATGGCTGGAATTTGAATTGAAGAACTGGTATTAGCCTAATTACAGAAATTTAAAGGTGCTTTTTGATAATATAAAATCCAAGTCCATCTTTTAAGTTGCATCTGGTTTCCAGAATGTACTTTAAATGATTCTATCAGCAATGCTGATGCCTGGTTTTTCCTTGTAAATCAATTGAATAATTGTATATGGATTAAATGGATAACACTGAAAGTGGAGTGTGATGCAGCTTCCTCTTAGACATGCCCATGTTGTTACATCACGTTAGAAATGACAAGGGCGCGTCAGTCTTACGTGGCATGATGCCCTGGTCCACTAGTTGTTCTCTCGTCCTCCTCTGTTGCAGCCTCAGCTGGAGCACTGTAAAAAGGAAATAATCACCATTGGAGTTTACATGCAACTGCAGGGTCCAGAGGAGGTATAATTAAGCTTAATTAATCTTCTATTTCATAATTGAATAGGGATATTACCTGGCACCATTCAACCTGTCAAAAAAAAAACAACAAAAAAAACAAAAAACCCGTTTGCGATTTCTGCCTGTTGGGTGAACTCTGAAGTTCTTTCAGCATATTTTTTGCTTAGTCAGTTAATAATTTTAAGTTAATGATTAAAGCTAGTATTTTTTTAATAAACAAAATCACATCATACTTAGCAAATAAACAAAAACAGTTGGCTTACACATTGTCTTATTAGTAAGATTCCCTAGTTTTTTTTTAAATAAGTTAATAGCAAAAATGTATTTTAAGGAAAGATTAATGTATCTGGAGGAACTTACTCCATCTGGAATAAATCTTAAATAGGTTTAAAGAAGGCCAACTTCATCATAAAAATTAAACTTATGAGATACTACTAATGACCCAAGGGAAGATTTCTGAATTAAGACCTTAAAGTTTAATAATCTGTGTACAAACATAACAGTGTACCTCATTCTAGAAGTTCTAAGAAAGCCATAAATCAACTGATACCTAATCATTTTAATTAAAAGAGTAAATGAATCACTAAATGTGTAGAAAACAAGGTACATATCACAAAATGGGGAAATCCTGCTGGCCAAATTTAATAATATATATATATTTTCCCCGAGATTTCTCAGGCAGATTCCTTTCATAGCATCTCTGTTTCTATCTGGAAAGTGAATTGATTTCAAACAAGAGTAACAAATGAAGTAACTATGAAAAACATTTTCCTTGGTTTACCCTACATTCAATTTTAAGTTTCCACATTTAATTTTTATTTCAGACCATGGGTGAAAACCAAGGTTAGGATTATTAAGGGCACACTTCAGGGGTGTCAATATGCAAAAAAAGAAAAAAATTACCTGTGTATATTTCTTAAACGGTAGGGAAGGAAGAAAGTTGCTTTTTTTTTTTTTAAAAAAAAAAGCAAGTGTGTGATGAGCCTGTTTGGACCAGGCTCAAATACAGTGCCCATATGGTTCTAACTTGCAGTTAACCCCAAGGCCTGATCTGTGGGAGCTGCAGCCTCACATCACAGCCTTGCTTCTTGCTTGTGCTGAACTGCAGAGCATAGCCCACTCTTAGATATACTTCAAAAAGACATCTGACTGTAAAATGGTTTTTAAATATATTTTCATATTCATTGCTAAATATAAATGTCATTCTTTACTCAGTACTGAAAAAATTTTTTTATCTACTTCTTTTGGGGGCCATAGGACCACAAAACTTCACTGACATCTCATTTAGAACTGAAGCGATTGAGATAAGGTTCTGTTACACACAGCAAAGAAAAAATTAATGAGTCAAAAAATATATGCACATGGTTCTCATATTAGAATGTTTTGCGATTCTCTGAATCAATTATGCTCTAACGTGAAGATCTTTTCCCTGATAACTTACAGTTTATTGAGAATAGTATGTTCCCACTGTACCTCACTAGGAACAAAAATAACCAGAGAGATGACCTGTGGATCTGAAAGCACCCAAATGTCTGCATACTCTGACATTCTTTTGTGAATGCCGAAGTTAACGCTTGTCTGAAATCAGGGTGGTCATAATTAAGAGGCAGAATCCCAAGAAAAGAATACTGAGAAGAGAAAAGGGTCAGAACAATCTCCAGTTCAAAGGCTGACACTTCTGGAACATGGTGGTCCATGTCTGTTGGAGAGTCCCCAGCAGTAGTATTTTTCCTTCCTCGTGAGGGAGTCTTCAAAGAAAGGAGTAAAACAGAAAGGGTAAAGAAAACATCAACAGACCCCTTGTTTGGTTTAAAACAAACAAACAAACAAAGCATCATACTAGTGAGACAAATGTGTCAAGCACGATACATATTTTTAGGCAAATGGCATCTTGGAATGAGGGTGGACATGCATACTTTATTAAATATATCCCTATTATTGATCATGTAGGTTGTTTCCAATTTTTGCAACTCCCATAGCTAATGCTATGGTGGATTTTTTTGGTAAAGTTTATTCCCAATTTCCAGTTATTTCCTTAATTCCTAAAAGGAGGAATATCGTTATGTGGTCCATATAAGGCATGGCCATAAAGTAAGGAGATGGTTTTGCAAACCATCATCTTTGAAATTATAGTAGACCTGCGAAAACATGAATATAGACTACTTTATATCTGCTGCATTTAGAGAAAAATTTTCTAATTACTTTTTGAATTTTTCCAAGATGATGTGGGTTATTACCTCTTAGGGTTAACATTCATGGTTTCCTACTACATTTCAGTAAAGAAAAAAATGCATATAATTTTGAAAATTCTTGGTGTTATTCCTTGTTACAAGAGACAAAAAACAATGCTGTGTCAACATATGTGGTGTTTGTTTATTTTAGCTGTGCTGGGTATTTGTTACAGCTGGTGGGCTTTACTGCCTAACAACACATGGGATCTTAGTTCTCTGGCCAGGGATCGAACTCACATTCCCTGTGTTGAAAGGTGGATTCTCAACCACTGGACCACCGTGGAAGTCCCAACATAAATGTTTTGAACTTGCTCTTTTTTATATACAAGAAAAGTAAAAACTTTATTTTAACCACCATTCTGAAAAAATGAAAGGTAGCTTATCTAACTAATAGCAAAGAGGAAATGTCACTCTTCTTCACCATCAGAAATAGCTCAGATAGTAAAAAAGTATCATCTTTTAGTTCCTTTCTCCTGAATCTTAAATGGATTAAAGCACTTCTAGAACAAGACTTTAAGATTAGTTTCCAATATTTAAAAACAAAAACCAAAAAAACCCTTAGAATAATGTCTTTCATATAATATTTATACCCCCTTCAAATGTTTAGCTGCTCTCTGAGCCAAGATGATGATGTCTATTCTCTTTTGTTTCTATAAATAGAATGTTTGAAATGTTTCCATAATATGACATAATTAAAGTGCCTTTCACTCTAAAGAAAAAAACTCATGTTAGCAGCATTTTAAACAACATACAGCAGTTTAGCACGAGTTGAATGAGCCAAAACAAAGCACAGTTTTTGGCCAGGGGACTTGCAAGGGGACATCTGAGGACCGTATATTACAAAAACAAGGCAGAAATGACACTTTCTGGGAAGCAGTATAGCAGGCAGCCATGGTCTTAGAAATTCTTTATAAACAGCTAGTTTCAATTATGGGGTATGAAGGAGGGTGGGATGAGTAGGTGTGGGGAGAGATGAGTGTTTGTCTGCAAGGCAGAGAGAAGATTTGATGTATGTTATTTAATCACAAGACACAGGACAGAATAAACTACAGAATTATGAGGGGAGAAAAAACACAGGCAAACCCTGAGCCAGTCAAATGAAGGCTGGGTAAATCAATGGCAAAAGCAAAGATGGGAAACTAAAGAATACTCTAGTATTGACTATGTATTGACTCTGAAGATAATATTAGGTAAAAACAGACCTGGTTCCAGTTTTTTTTAATTATTTTTTAAGATGTTTGACTAGTTAAGAGAATGAAGTAGTTGGACTTTGGCAAAAATTTATTATGCATTGTTAAATGTATTTAGGTGCCTGGTCCTAGAATAACAAAACAATTTAGAAAAAGCACATCTTCATATTATCTTTTGAACTTAGATACAGGAGGGGTTAACTGGCCTCTAAATAAGACCCTGGAGGAGGAAATGGCAACCCACTCCAGTATTCTTGCCTGGGAAATCCCATGGACAGAGGAGCCTGGCGGGCTACAGTCCATGAGGTTAGTTCTGTAAAGATTCCCATATTTTTAGTGCTTTGCTGTGAATGGGTATTTTGTAGTCACAGAGTAAACAGTGACATCTCAAATGCTTTCCTTCTAAGCCTGGGATTCAGGAATGTATCAATATATGTACCAATAATTTCTCTATTTAAAAACTCATGTTTTGTAAGAGTATTTCTATTAAAATAAAAGTGAAACATGCACATAAAAAAGGGTATTAAAAAAAGTAAAAGATATTTTCTCAGATCAGTCTCTGTAGGCAAAAGAAGCAAAAGCTTTTTCACAGCAAAGGAAATCATAAACAAAATGAAAACCCAGTCTACTGCACTGGCAGAAAGTATTTGCAAATGACGCTACTGACAATACGCAAAATATACAAACAGATCATACTGTAGCTCAATATTAAAAAAAAAAAAAATCAAACACCCCAATCAGAAAATGGGCGGAAGACCGAAACAGACATTTCTTCCAAGAAGATATACAGATGGCTAAGAGGTACATGAAAAAGAGGTTCAATATGCTAATTATTAGAGAAATGAAAATCAAAACCACAATGACCTCACACTGATCAGAATGGCCATCATCAAAAAGTTTACAAATAATAAATGTTGGAGAAGGTATAGAGAGAAGGCAACCCTTCTACACTGTTTGTGAGAATGTAAATTGGTGCAGTTGCTATGGAAAACAGTATGGAGGTTCCTTAAAAAGCCAAAAACAGAGTTACCATATAATCCAGGAATCCCAATCCTGCATATGTATCCAGAAAAAAATGAGAACACTATTTCAAAAAGACCCATGGACCCCAGTGCTTAATTTACAACAGCCAAGACATGGAAACAACCCAAGTGACAATCAAGATTTAAGAAGATGTGGTATATATATAAGATGAACAGATACAAACTACTATAAGAAACACATAAGCAATAAAGATTTACTGTATAGCACAGGGAACTACATTCAATGTCTTATAATAACTTTTAATGGAAAATAATCTAAAAATATGACTCATTTTGCGATATACCTGAAACTAACACGATATTGTAAGTCAACCATACTTCAATTAAAAAAAAAAGTGAAAGCCAGTCCATCCTACCAGAGACCTCCAGTCCTCCACAGAGGTAACCACTGTTCAATTTCTATGGTTCTAGAGAATGTTCTGTGATTATTCTGGCAATGTTAAATATAGACTATGCAAAGGAAATACATGGGATGGGATCATGCCATTCACATAGTCTGATTATTTACTTAAAAAAAAAAAAAAACATGGAATCTAGGTCATTCTTCTTACTGGCTATAGCTAACATGTCGATGTATCAATCGTATACTCTAAGTTCCCAGATTTCCTGCTATTATTGTTATTAACAGTGCTGCAATGATTTTCTTCATTTTGTGGCATCCCATATGTTTGTGCTTGTATATAAACACTTAAATACAAATACACGCATCTGAAATTCTGATAGAGTCACTTTGCAATCCGAATGGTTGCACCAATCTATTTCCCCATTTACAAGATAAAAGAGGACCTTTCTTTTCATCCCTTCCCCACAGTATACATCATCAGGCCGTAAAGTAATTTTTAAATTCAGAAACAAAGATCACTTACTCTTAGCCACAACTACCAACAATATCATGCCAAAGTAACAGTAAAATTTGATATAACTAGTGAACAGTAAGGGAACAAGAGCGATCAAAAGCATCAGTGAGGCTGATGGGGCTGGTTTTTGACTGAATGCAGAGATATTTACAGTGGGTGTCAGAAGAACTGGTTAAGTTCTCGCTTGTAAACCATATATTGATTTATAAATTTGGTAGAGTTTTTCTCATATTCCAGGATAGAAACCTAGTAAGCATAACGCTTCTCATTTTTTTTCCTTCAACTCCAACACAGCTGAGAGATGTAATGGAGAGATTTGATACATATTTAGAACAAAATCAACACTATGTGGAAAGGACTGGATGTTGTGTTTGAAGGAGAAAAGATAAAGATGGTGCCTGGGATTCTGGCTTAAGAACCTGGGTAGGCCATTAACTGAGATAAAGAACACACGATGGCCATTCAGGGCTCAGTCTTGGATATGCCTGAATTAGAAGTGGAGATGGCGAAGTGACAATTGGTTCCACGGTTCCAGATTTCAAAGGTAGGTCTTGGCAGGAGACTAAAATTTGGAAGTTGTCACTTATGTAGTATTTGAAGCCTAGTTTGCCAAGGTAGAGAATAGAATATAGAAAGAGGAAGCAAGAAGCAAACCCAGGAGCAAGCTCCTTGGAAATGCAACTTAAAGCCCACTTTTATAGGTCAGATGGAGGTGAAAGTCCAAAAAAGGAAACAAGCGGAAGATGCCCAAGGAAGAGGAGGAGCCTGGAGAGTGTGTGTAAAAGTGTTTTCAGAAGGCACTCATGACCAACTGGGCCCAATGCTGCTGCTGCTGCTACACGGAGGAGCTGGTCTGTGGAGTGATAAATGGAAATGGGACTCAAAGAGGTTAGGCAGGAAGGAGGGGTGAGTGTGAGAATGACAGTAATAGAAGAAACGCTTTCAAGACGTTGAGCAGCAAGGTGGGAGGGAGGTGAAGGCTTGAGGGGTGTGTAACTTAAGCTTGGAACATACCTGAACAGGTTTATAAGTGATAAAGAGCAAGAGGGAAAGGGGGTGGGGTTGGGGAGGGAGAGAACGGAAATGAATGAATATGAATGAGAACAAGAGAGAGAGTAAGAGGCAGCAGGGTTCCTGAAGGGGGGTGGGATTCAGAGGAAACAAGAACATCACTTCCCCCATGACAGGAGGGCACAGAGAATTGCGTGTGGCTGCAGGTGGGCTTACAGATTTGGGCTGGCATGTCCAGCAAAGCTTCAAATGATGGCTTTTAATTTCTCAGAGGAGGAGGAGGAAAGATCATTGTTCAAAATGAGATGCATATGAAGGAAAAGTCAGTTTGAGGCCAGTGAAGAAGGTCTGAAATACTCATTGCAGACTGTGAAGAACAAGTTGGAAAAGAAAAACATGGTTATTTTCCCCTAAAATGCTCCAACTCATAATGTTACAGCTTAGGGGAGAGAAGTCAGTCCAGAAACAAGCAAGTCACTCAATGGCTCTGAACTATATCATTTTTTATCAGAGAAAAAGACCACAGATACAAAATTAGAACATTTGGCAGTTCTTTCTCAAGCTCATCACATAAAATTTTTAAGTTAAGAACAGTTGCAGCCCAGCAATTCCACTTCTAGGTGAACTGAAAAACGGGTTCTCAAACACACACATACACACTCATGTTCATAGCAGCACTAGTCACAACAGCCAAAAGGTGGGTACAGTCCTGATGTCAACAACACATGAACGGACGAGCAAATTCTAGTCTATCCATACAGTGGAATATTATTCAGCTGTAAAAGAAGTGAAGCACTGTATGTGTGACAACATGGATGAATTCGAAAAATATTTCACTAAGTAAAAGAAGCCAGATGGCAATAGGTCGAATATTATATGATTTCATGCCGCTGCTGCTGCTAAGTCACTTCAGTTGTGTCCGACTCTGTGCGACCCCATAGATGGCAGCCCACCAGGCTCCCCCATCCCTGGGATTCTCCAGGCAAGAACACTGGAGTGGGTTGCCATTTCCTTCTCCAATGCAGGAAAGTGAAAAGTGAGGTCGTGTCCAACTCTTAGCGACCCCATGGACTGCAGCCTACTAGGCTCCTCCGTCCATGGGATTTTCCAGGCAAGGGTACTGGAGTGGGGTGCCATTGCCTTCTCCATAGATGTGAAATATCCAGAACTGGTAAATGCAAAGAGACAGCTACTCTGGTCACTGCCTGAAACTGGGGGGAAGTAACTGCTTCATGACCACAAGGTGTTCCCTTGGGCTCATGAAAACATTTTGGAAGTAGATAGAGGTGTCGCACAACCCTGTGAATACGTTAAATGCCCCTGAAATTGTTCACTTTAAAATAGTTACTTTTATGTTAAGTGAATTTTATCTCAACAGAAAAAATGGAACAGTTGGCAGAACAACAGACCTTAAGAAACCAATTACTCGATAATCAAATTTCTTAATTCCCACCCATGGCTGGCTAGCCTCCCTCACCATCATAATTCCATTAACCATCAATGGTAACTTTGTCTTCTAATGATTTGATGACTACAATAACAACTATACATTACATTGCATTCCCTGCCACACCAAATTCTAGGTTTTGTTGTTCTGGGTGGGGCCTCTAATTCCCCTTCTAGACTTTGTCCTTATATTCTATAGCACCTTTTACAATGCTCGCCATATAGAAACTTTAATAAATAAATGTGTTTTACTTAATGTTTCATGGTATACTTACAGCATATAACTGAGTTACTATTTTTTATGGAAAGAGAACTCTAGCCAAATTTAGGAATAATACCAAGAGGATTTTGTATGTGGCAAGTGATTATCATGGGACAGAACTAACACTTGTCTTGCTTAGTTGTATGAATTTGAGGCTTCAGACATTTTGGAATTGATGTTGGTGACATCTAATTATATTTAAATCTAATTGTTTTGAAGGTAAAAGAAGACTGAAAAAGGGAAGGCTAAGGGCAAAGGAGTAAAGAAGAGCATGGAAAACTGGTAGACAGTAATTTCACCTCCATTTACAATTAATGTGAAATTCAGCTTGTATTAGAGAAGTGTAAAAGTCAATCCTAAAGGAAACCAACTTTGAATATTCACTGGAAGGGCTGGTACTGAAGCTGAAGCTCCAATACTTTGGCCACTGGAAGAGACCCTGATGCTGAGAAGGATTGAGGGCAAGAGGAGAAGGGGGTGACAGAGGATGAGATGGTTGGATGGCATCACGGACTCAAACTCGAGAGAATCATGAAGGACAGGGAGGCCAGGCATGCTCCAGTTGTAAGAGTCAGACATGACTTAGCAGCTGAACAGGAACAACAAAAGGCACTTAAGTACTCTCATAGATGGTAAAAAGAAGCAACCAAAGATTACAGACCTTTTGTTGTATTTTCATGGGTCTAATTTGCCAATTATAAAATAAAATTCTTCTTCAAGTTGTTTAAAATAAAGGAATACAAAAAGGCCAGAAATAAAACGGTGGTTTGTCTTGTAAGAGTCATGCTATCTGCACTGATTAAGCAAACTCCAACCACCACCTCCTGTCTGAAGCAAAACCAGAGTGACAGTATACACATAAATCTAAACCTCTGATACTACCAAGTACAAACAGCATTTTGAGCAGGAATTTTTATATTATGATTATTTTCCATTTAGAAAAAGGAGAGACAACATTGTTAATTAAAAAAAAAAAAACCATGCAAGTAAGTGTTTGAAAGGTAACCTTAGGATTTCTCTGGTGGTCCAGTGTTAAGAATCTGCCTGCCAATGAAGAGGACATGGGTTTGATCCCTGGTCCAGAAAGAGCCCACATGCTCAGAGCACCTAAGCCCTGTGCCACAACTACTGAGCCTGTGCTCCAGAGGACGAGCCACGAACACCACACCAGTGTGCTGCGACTACTGAAGCCTGGCTGCCTGGAGCCCATGCTCTGCAAGAAGAGAAGCCACTGCACTGAGAAGCCTGCGCATCGCAACTAGAGAGGAGCCGGCGCTCGAATGCAACTAAAGAAAGCCCACGTACAGCAATGAAGACCTAGTGCAGCCCAAACAAACAAATAAAAAAGAAAGTTAGCCGTAGACTGCCTCAGACAGAAATACAGCCTTTCATCCAAAAGTCTACTGCACCCTTACGAAGTCCACTGGGGGTGAGGGGTGTGGGAGAAGAGGCAGGTGGTACAAACTGTGGAATAGGTCACAGTCAAGAACGCAGCATTTACTCTCTGTTAGAAATGAAAGAGCAAAAATGAAGTAAAAACTAAACATGCAAGCAGTCCAGGCTGACGCACTGTAGGTTTCCTGCATTAATCTGCAGCATGAGGTCAGGAAGACAATATTTTCAACACTCAGCCTTGGAAATTTACAGGCACTTTGATAACTCTGTCGTTGGCTGCTGCTTCTGTTTCCATGGAAACAGGCTGCTAAAAATGGGGCATGTTTCTTTAAACTGATCATACCTTCACACAAATTCCCCTCTCCTTTTTGTCAAAAGTTGGAATGAATTTAAAGTATGCTTCTTATGCTATGACAACAGGATGTCAAGGCAGGGAACCTGGTACAGAACGGCAGGGACAACATTAGCCTGTGGCAGACATACAGAAAGATATTATATGTACCTATGTGCATTTAAAGAAATCTCACTTGATTAAAAAGTGGAAATAAAGGACACAGTGGGAAAATGGAAGTATACCACAAATAACAGGCACTTCTAAAGTAAAATCATCTGCTTAATTGGTTATCACCAGCACTGTAAAGAGGCTTAAAAAAACTTGATTTTCAGGACAATTTTTAACCTGTAGGACCATGCTCGTTCTGCACCCATTATATGCCTAGATGATTCTTAACCCTCCATGGTTCCAAAAAAAAATAATGTTTATTTTTCTTACTTGGGGGTAATCGAAGATTCTCTGTCTCCCTGCTACATTAGACTCTCAGTGTGCAGCTCTAGGCAGAGGTGCTGACAGCTGAGAGCTCTTTCCTAATCCCTCTAAAATGGGAAAATGTATGCTGTACAAAAGATTCTGCAATGTCTTAGTGTAAACTCTTTAGGCAGCCTCTCTGAATAAAAAGACAATTAACAACAAAACAGGAAAACAGTAGGATATTATTTACCTCCAGTTTTTCCCAGAATAGTAAGCACACACTCCTCTCTTGATCCTGGCTCAATATCTTGGTTTTTATTCCCATTTTGTGGATTCAGGAATGGGACACACACAAACATCACACACAGCTGAACAACGCTTGAACAACATGGGTTTGAATTATACAGGTCCATTTATGTGTGATTTTTTCCCAATAAATATAGTACTTGTACTATAGTACTTTCATTTTACAGATCTTTAGTTAACAAAGTGGTGGAAGGGGGGTGTCTGTGTTCAATCAGAGATCACGATATGTGGAATCAAAAGAATCAGGGACTGAGTCCTGCCTCTGCCTAAACTGTTTCAGTTCCTGCTCTTGGTTGACTCATTTATCAACTCCATTGTTTCTGAGGTAGAGATAGCAGTACTCCCATTTTTGACGGCGTGCAGCGGGGGGGGCTCGCCATTCCTAACTCCCATGCTGTTCAAGGGTATGCCTACCTGCCTACACAAACACACACATGCACGCCAATTTGCCCACAAAAGCAGGAGAGCAGAGAACTGTCACGAATTGCATGTGACCCTGATGTCACAGCAACTGCACGTGATGATGCAGGTCAAAGGATGAGCTGCAGTTGTTCAGGCCAATGGGGTGGGCTGGGGTGGGAGAGGCCTTCTGGGAGAGAACAGCTGTGGAGGAGGGAGAAGTAAGACAGAGGCTGGGCTCCACTTGCTGAAGGGACCGGAGTGTGGGCGGAGATCAGCGGGATGGCTCTCTCTACTTGAAGAAAGATTCCTGTTAAGATTCTGTTTGAGGAAAGGGACTTGGACAAGGGTCGGGGCTGCGGTGTAACACAGCTGTTGACAAACGAAGTATTTCTGAGGCAGGACTGACAGATTTAGCAACCAGATCTGGTGACAGGCTGTGAGGAGGAGGTCAAGGAAGGTGTCAGGGATCCCTCCTATTCAGGTTCCCGCCATAAGCCTATGGGGGGACAGAGGCGCTGCTGACCAAGACAGGAGACCCTGGAGGAAGTGAGCCTCGGGAATGGTGATGAGTGAAGGCCCAAAGCACGAGAGAGACGCCTGGCACTCGGAGTCTTCGATCCTCACTCGTTCGGACCTAAGCACACAGAGGTTTCCTCTATCTCTTTTATGTGTGTGTGTGTGTCTGTGTGTGTATTTTAACTTCTATGTTATCACTCACTTTCCTGCCTTCCAGGCTCTGAGCTCCTTGAACGCCATAGCTTATAGAGGTTTATAACCTCTGGTATGATGCTGTGAAGAAGCACTCAAATTTCTGCTAAAAAATGATTTATGATTTTATGATTTATGATTTCCAATAAAAAGTTAAAGTATATAATTTCCTCTCACAGGTAGCATATACCCATTTTAAAAAGACACTGAATTATATCTGGGAAGAGGAATCTTTTACTTTTTCCCTCCATATCTGTATATTATTTGAATTTAAGAACCTATCTTACACTTTAAATTTAGTAAAAAAAAAAAAAATTAATTTAGTGATATCTCACTTGTACAACACTTTTAATTATGTAGAACACTGGCAGAAAATGAAGAAAGAAGAAACTCCCCAAGAAGCAAAAATAGATGTTGCAAAGTTCACGTGCTTTATTTCTAGAAGAAGGCTAGCTAGCATGCGCTATTTCACTTCCTATTTATCTGCTTCTCCTAGTACGACAATAAATTTTAGTTGCATTAACAATAGAATCAGGATTCCACTATTACCTCTTATTTGTTGCTTACTTTTCAAGATTACAAGCAGCAAATCAAAAAGGCAGAATGCAGCAGATGACAAAGATCAAATAATAAAGATTCGATGAATCTAGCAATGATCCAGAGATCATTCTGTGTAGGCAAATGGTTTTATACACCTCACCAATGACTTAAGGCCCCAATGCCTTATGTTCTAGGGTAGCCATTAATTTATAATTGAATTTTAAATTATATCTGAAGGTAATAATTCAAACTATTACATTGTTTAAAAAGGCAGGGAGGGATATAATAGTCTCCAAATACTTAATGCATAATAGTAATATATCTATGAGAGGCAGGACACTGGAGGTGAGGCATAAGAATTATTCAAACAATGACACTATCTCTAAGAAACAGTATGGTCTAACAGTGAAGACAGTACAGACACCTGTCACAGTAGCAAAAGGTGACATGCCATAAACAGATGCAGAGCCAGTCACTGGGAGGATATGACAGAGAAGAAATTAACTTTAGGTGACAGGTTCAGATGACTTTCTTTAGGAAATGGCACAGGGATTGGGTTTTAAGACACTGTGAACCTGCAAAGCTGGGATGAGCAGTTTCCCAACAGAATCTCCAGCAGTGATGGAAATGGTTTATAAGCTGCATGGTTCTTAACCACAAGTGGCAACTGAGTAGTTGAAATGTGGATAATGATTTTACTTCATTTTTAATGATTTTAAATTTAAATGAGGCTAACGTGCAGTGCAGGTACAGTATGTGTAACTCCTGTCACTCAGAAGAGTTCTGGTGCTTTGATAAAGGTGTTTATTTAATCTGTTTTTCCCAGGCTCAACTACTCAGAACATCTCACATGTGCTTTTTTCCACACACAGACCTCCTATGGCCATGTCCCAGCGCACCATGTTAATCCACCTCACTGTCTACGATGCAATCTTCCACAAACTCCACATACTTTATCCTGACTGCTATTCCCAGTCTGTGACGGAACTGGGAATCCGGTTCCCTAAACCTATAACTCGTCCCCTCAACATCCACAGCTGAGCCACACAATGAAAGCAGTCCAGATCCCCGAATCACTTCTTAGAGGACCACTGACTAGGAGAGCTGCCTAACCCACCTGGGACTAGGTTTCAAGCAAAAAATGCACTTTCATTAGTTAAAACATTGAGTTTGGGGGCTGTCTGTCAGAGCATGTAGTTTAGCCAAAGTAAGTAACATACAAATCAGTTTTCTTTTTTTGGTTATTTTATTTTCACCATTAGAAAGCTCTGTATATTGAACATCAATTTTTCCTCTTTCAATTAATTTAATACCATTTTGTCTTTGATAAATATGGGATATCACTAACTAGCTGGTAGCACTGGCATAATGATTCACTATCTCGACAATGCTTCATATTAAGCCACTTATCTGAATTAAATCATCTCAATTTATTTGAATTTCCCTCAAGTTTTGTGATTATTAATTTGTAAGTTGTCAAGTCAGTGATTTGTAACATCCTTTAGTTGTTAGAACCAGAAAGTAAATTATATCTCATCTACATTGAGCACTATTAGAAAATGTTCTGAACTTTTCATGGATAAATCAAAAGTTGATATTCCTTACTGCTGCTTTGAGAAAAGAAACTAGTCTAAGGAAAATGTCCTATTTTGAATCTGATAAGAATTTATGACATTTATTGCTATTTCTCATCTAAAGTAGAAAACAATTACATTCTCCAACTATACCCATAGGTAGGTATTTATCAAAAAACCTTATGTAAGCATTAACAAAACTGAGGAGATGTGCTTTATGATCCGGACAATCCTCTGATGTGTGCTGACAACGATTCACAGGCAGCTGACACTTGGAACATTTTTCTCAAAGTTGCAACAGGTATTACTAAATTTTCTTGTTAATGTGTCACATAAACTTTGAAACCCATGATTACCTGCTTTCCCCCTTATAATAATTTCAGCTAACTAGCACTGTCAACAACAAGAGGAATTCTAATATGTCCCCAAATAAGTCAGAGCTAGAGCAACTTGCAGCAGACACCGTCACCCAGCTGTGGCTAGATGATTAGAACTGAACGGATCAAAATCTATCCTTCCTTCGTTACCTGAAAACATTTGATTCAGGCATTTAAAAAAATCCCAGAAGTTGTTCTTCCAAACAAATGCAAAACCTAACTTTGCCAAAAATGAACATGAACACCAAATACGGTTCATGTGAAAGATAATAAATATTTCAAATTAGTATCCCTCAACATGAGGCATAAACCATAGACGTGACTGATGGTCCGAAATTTGTCTTTTGACAAGAGGGCACTGGACCTGATTAGCCTCCAGGGTATTTTAGTGTTTGAACACTGCTGCCACATCAGTCAGCTTTCACGGATTCATAAAACTGATGCATGGCCCGGGACCTAGACGCAGACGAAACCCAGCAGCGGCCTGTGGCCCGAGTCTGACAAGCTGGCTGGTGGTGCTGTCTGCAGACAGCGACTGTGACACAGTGAATTCCAGGGGCTCCAACCTGCATGGGAATCCAGCCATTTTCATACAAAGCCAGGTAAACAGAAGCTTTCTGCATAATTCCTCCTAGTTTTTTCTGTTCTACTTAAAATTCAGGTCTAGTCCTCTTTCGGCATCACTACCTTTGAGGTAACAGATCACCTTTGATACCTAATTTTTTTTGTTTGGTTGTTATTTTTGCCCTCCGCCCCATGTCCAGCAAAAAATTAGCAGAAGTACAGTCTGTTAAGATAGAAAGCAAAGCATAGTCAGTGCAGCTGTGGTGAGACAGATTCATTTTATCATCCAATCATTTCTGTGGAGCGTTTAAAAACATGCACGTTCTCTTCCCATATACCTCTTTAAACCGATGAATGTACATGAAAGTAATGGACTGGTGTGCTGCAGTCCATGGGGTCGCAAAGAGTTGGATGTGACTGGGCGACTAAACAACAATAGATATAAACACTTCTCTACTTTGTCAATATATACATGATTTTAAAAATTAAATTTTAAGTAGAAGGGAAAGGCAACAAAGGGTGAAAAAATAAGAAGAGGGATGGTTACACTGGCATTAAACTGGGCATCTCATAAAAACACTACCAAGTAGGTATTGTTTATCTTCATTGTACAAAGGTGGACAACTAAGGCTCAGAGCAGTGAACTTGTCCAGGGTCACAGAGCTAGAAAATGGGATTTGCTCCCAAGTAGACCTCACTTTAGGGTCTGTGCTCTCGCTCTGCGACATTATACTGTGGTACATGTATAAATTTGTATAAATTCAAAGCATGGTCACAGTGGTTAGGGAAAGAATTGGTACATCTCAAGGCAATTTTGCTGTTCCTGTTGATAATTCTCCTACGCTGTTTATTTTTAATTCTTTCTCTCTATGCTCCTTATCATACTGCTATTGTGACATTTTTTAATTTCTCCAATTCCATTTTCCTCTACTTTCCCAGTTTTTAGCATAAAAACAGTTAAAAATGTACGGTGCTAATAGGAGCTTAACACTAGAACCTGACTTATACGATACATAATTAATCCCTTTTTTAAGTTAATGATTTTAAAAATGTAGGTTCCCCTCAGTGAGACACTACAACGTGTCCTAAAAACTCCACTGGTATTGCTTTTATGAGAAATCTACAAGACGATTTCCAGCCAGGAGCAGAGGCAACCCCATTGTCTGGCTCCTGGCAACAGCTATTTATACTTCATTGTGTGTCGTCTGTTTCCATCTAGATGGCTTTTTTTTCCTACCAGTACCCAAAAGAAGTTCAACTCCAATAAGAAACAACCACTGTTTCTTCTTATCTTTTAAATACGCAACAATCTATCATCATATTCTCATAGTTCTAAATGTATGAAAAAAAGAAAGGCGGAATATCATTTTGAAAGAAGCTCAAACTGCAGCTGGGGAAGATAACTACATTTACTGTTTGGGTCTCCAGAAGACGAGGAAGAGCCAGTGGAGAGGTGAGAGGGTGGCTGGTGGCAGGAGCTGAAGGCAGATAAAATGAAGAGAGGTTATTGTGGGGGTTTTTTCCTCCTGAAGAATACTAGAAACAAATTTCAAATTAAATAAACATGGGGCGGGGGTGATTTTCAAATCTCAAATTCAGGAAAAACTTATTCTCAGAAGATTCTGAATCTCTTACTCCATGGCCCTCGGTCCCCAGCTGCCAAGAGTGAAACACCCTGGGCACTGGCCTCGCCACACTGGCGTGCCAGGACACAGGGCAGCAGTGCCCAGGCCTGTGGACATTTTCTTAAGCAGGGAGGCACCTGTGCAGTGGCCGCTAATGATAACTGACAGCACTCATAAGCGTATTCTATGCTTTGTTAAAAAAAACCACAAGACTACGCACTGTGCTTAAAAAAAAAAAAAAAAAAAAAAAAAGATGCAATGTGCATTATAACCAGATAAACTATTCATTTAAAGATATAACTAAGGAAGAGTTAGCTACATTCCTGGTTTTAAACAATAAAAGTCATACACATGTTAATTGGAAAAAAACCCAAAACCATTTTCCTGGAATTATGTGTTTTGTCAACCTAAAAGGAGCAGGGTTCTGAGTAAGACCGAAAAGGAAATGGCCTCTCCTAAAGTGGGGGTGAGGAGCACAGAAAAATGGGAGAACATGAGAAAATAGACAAAATGAACCTGGAAGCATCTTACTGAAATGAGGACTGGCTTCTTAAGTCCCCTTACTGTATTACTGCCAAATGCCTAGAGTTCCATCAGTTAATGAATCTTCAGAAAGAGCTACCGAGAACAGCATTACGCTTTCATTTCAAAGAACTTAGTGTATAAGGTACATGAGTGGACGGAGGGCAGACACACGGCGTGCGAAGGAGACACACACGCTCAGACTGGTTCACGGGAGGGTAAATGTGGCCGTTTTGCCCCTCTGCCCACAGACAGACTGACCTTCCTTGAGACTTTTCTGGTGGCTCCCTTCAAGGCATTCCTTTTCTTTGAGTGGCTCAAAATCGCCAGCAGTTAAAATCTCCGGGAAGCCCTGTTGCTGCTTCTTGGAGCTATCGATCATGGTGAGAGGCTCCTGGAGACAGGCAGCATCCAGCAGAGGAAAAGCTCAATCTGCCGACCAGCAGAGGCCGGCACTGGGAATCCTCTGGTCTCTGCCGGGTGCCGGCCGCCGGCCACCTCCTCACAATACCCCGATCCCTGGGCAGTTATATCTTTAAGCAGCTGAAGGCAGCCGTTACCCTTTCGTTCCCAGCTTGACCTGCAAATCCACTCCTGCTGCTGGAAGCCCGAAACTCTCTCCCACGTTGGGAGGCAGAGCCACGGAGGCACGATGCTGAAATCCCACCCCTTTTCCCAGCCAGCCCCCTTTCCCTTGCCATTCCAGCCTCCCCCGCACCCGGGACTTCAATCTGCAGTTTGATGGTCCGCATCATCTGACAAACACTGACTCAAGCAGTTAAAAATAAATCCCCTAGTTGTTAAAAGAGAAGACTTTGCTGATACCTAAGAAGACAAATTGCTGCCTGTGGTCTCTCTCCGGCTCTCTATAAACACAGCCACAGGCTGTGGAAATACTTTCTATCAGCCAGCCAAGCACATCCATTACTCATTAAGTTCTCCAGCTAAACAAACGGTGGTCTAGGGCATCCGAAGGAAGAGGGTCTTATCACAGCAGACGCACCACAGTGAATAAACATGCTTCTAGCATATCTGGATAAAAACAGAGGCATGTCACCACCAACTGCTCTCGTGGGGTGCTTTTTCCGCGTCCGGCTCTCCCGGCACAGCCGCTGCCGGTGCTCCTTGTCACAGGGAAATGCCCGTAACTGCAGCTTTCTGCTTTCGCCAATGCAGACCCAGGCGGCAGTTTTCCTTTGTGCCACTAGTCGGCTGAGAGAGTTAACATCGCCATGATTGTGGGAAGGAAAAATCTCCTCCCCTGTATTGAAGGCAGACACAGAGAGCTTCTAGTTCATAACATATTCCACCAGCAACCAGCCAAGTTTAATTTCACACGAGCTATCAACAATGGGCACCTCTCCCCTGGGTCACTGGCTTCCACTAGGCACAGGGATGCTGCCTGAAGGAAATCTGCAGGTAAGGCAACTCCAGGCGAAGTCAAAACACCTGCTTTTACACACACCAAACACCTATCTATCCAGAGCTGGAGCCAAAAGAATCTCATTTTCACGGTTTGAAGTCAGCTCCTATGAAAAGAGCTCCCATAAAACCCATTAGAAATTTTAAGAGCAGGAGACTGGTCCTCTTCCATGAGCAATCTGTTTTTGTTTTGTTTACTTTTTAAGTAGTCAACATCTAACAGTGCCTGGAATAGGAGGAGGGAGTTCTCAACAAATACTTGTTGCATGACTGAGTGAATGAATGAAGGCAGAAAATCATATTCAGAGCTCTTCTGGTGAAACTCAGAGTTCTGAAGAAGTCCTAGATCAATGACCAACAGTCACTAATTTCTAGATGAACAACTACATGCTCTTTAAAGGAAGCACATCTTCTCTTTAAAAGAAACCACATGCATACACTTTGTGCATATGACATGACCCCTTTCTGGCAAAAAGAAAGGCTTACATTTTTACAGCCTGGAAAAATGAATATTCTCTTCCTTATTTAACAGAGATGGGGACTGGATCAAGATTCTTTCCTTTGTCCCTGGTTCCAGGGCTCGTGTGCCCTAAATCCATTCTGTTCTACAAAGATAGCTATCTACCCTTCTTCAGCATCTCTCGAGAATGGGATTACACAACACGTGGCATGCTTCTTGTCAACTGAAATTCCTTCGGAGGCAATTTAAGCCCAGCGTTGGTAGTCTAAACCCCTGCAGGAACACAGCGACGAACTTAACACAATTCTCAAACATGCCCTCAAATGCTCTGCTACTACTTCTGATGCTAAGGCCTCCATTCTTCTAAATTCACTGTTTAATGGAGTTACGCCTTTAAATGGAGAAGGAAATGGCAACCCACTCCAGTATCCTTGCCTGGAAAATCCCATGGACAGAGAAGCCTGGTAGGCTACAGTCCATGGGGTCGCAAAGTCGGACACGACTGAGTGACTTCACTTCACACCTTTAAAGGAGTAAGAAAACAAAAACAAAAACACGCTTTTGGCAGACATTCTTTGGGCCAGTTCAAAAAAAGTTTTGCAAAGATTATCTCATTTAACCCCCAATAGTTCTTTGCAATCACTATGATTATTTGTACATTCTAGACATTTTATAGACCAAGACCAAAGTCTTGTAAGCTTGTAAGCAGCCAATCTGAAATTCAACCAACACTGGCACTACAGTGCCTGCTGTCTTCTAAAACATGCTCTGTTTCTAGGCTTTAGTTTGATCTTGGGACAGGTTTAACAGCAGAGATCATTACTGGTTATTGCCTTCGAGTAATTCTACTCCTGGTGAGGGAGAATGAAGGCAACATAATCATACTACAGTGTTTTGATGAATCAGTTTAACTTCTCCTGAAATAATAACAGCAGCCAACTTTGTTGCGTGCTTACAATGAGCCACAGTCTCAGTGCTCGTCATATATTATCACATTCATTCTGTTGACATACCTGTGATTTCAATGTTGGTATCCTAATTTACAGGCTTTCCAGGTAGCTCAGTGATAAAAAAACCTGTCTGCCAATGCAGGGGACACATATACGAGCCCTGGGTCAGGAAAATCCCTTGGAGAAGGAAATGGCAACCCAGTCCAGTATTCTTGCCTGGAGAATCCCATGGGCAGAGGAGCCTGGTGAGCTACAGTCTATGGGGTTGCAAACAGTCAGACACGACTGAACGTGCATGCATATATATCGATCCTAATTTACAGGTGTGAAAACGGAGGCCTAGAAAAATCATATATTTTGTCAGAGTCACGTATCTTGTAAGTGATGGCCACGGTTCCAAACAGGCAGCTTTGCAGGGTTCACATTCTTAACTGCACTCCAAAGGAACAACAAAAACAATAAACCCCAACACTCTCTTTTTCAGGGATGCTACTTTTAAAATTGTACTCAACTGTTTTTTTGGCCCCAGGTTTAGAAGCCTGAGTATATTCAAAGCTCCATCAGCCATTTAAAAATTCTTTATTGGCCATGTTTGTGTGTGTATTTAGTATGTTAAAACAGAAAACAGTCTTAGGGATCCTCTGCAAACCTATTATTTTTTATCTGATAAATATAAAAGATCTCAAAATAAGGAAATATTTTCTGGCTGTAGATTTGTATTAAAAGTCTGCCTCTGTAATTTTGAAAGGGAATAATAATTTCTCTAGTGGTGAATAGGCCTGAAAGGACATTTATTTTGCTATTTTAAAAAATCTGAAATAATTTCAAATTCAAAGAGCCCTATTTCCATGAACCATCTGTGAGGAGGCTCTGACACAATACCTCTTTACCCTACGTGCTCTGGTTTGTAATTCCTAAAAACAAGGCTAATTCTCCAACGGAACCACAATATGACCATCAATATCAGGAAATTAATGCCGACATATCACTGCCACCTATAGACTCCATTCACATTCTGCCAGTTGTCAGGACATCCTTTATAGTAGAAGGACCCAAACCAGGATCACATATGGCACAGAGTCTGAGTCTCTTTAGTTTTCTTCCATCTTGAACAGGTCTTCCATCTTTCTCGATGTTTCTTTGCTTGACTTTTGAAGATTACAGGGTGGTTACTTGGTAGAGTTACTCTCAGTTCTTTTGATGTGTCTTCAAGATTAGATACAAGTCATAACAGAAGTATCTTTGGCAGGAATACCATAGAAGCAGTGTGTTCTTTCCACCCCACAGTCCCAGGTGGTAGGGGACAAATTCAGTTTCTCTGATAGCTGATGGTGTTTATCTTGATTGATTTGTTAAAGTGGCAAAGGCCAGCTTTTTTCACTGCAAAATTAATTTTTCTCTTGGTAATTAATGATTTCACGGGGCTGAGTTATTTATTACTAGCATGACTGACAAATGATGGTTTTGAAAATTCTATCATTCCTTCTACATTTATTAGTGGTACATCCTATTGTAAGAAAAAATTCTCTTTATTCAGTTTATGTTATCTATTTATAACAGTAAGGACTCAGCTATTCAAATTTTATTCAACGGGTTATAAAATGTTCCAATCATTCCTTATTTTGATGCTCAAATAATTTCAGATTTGGCCCATGGGAATCCCCTTGATCTGGCTTCAGTTTCTTACTGTTCTGATTTCATCGTTCTTTGAACACTTCCTTACTTTTTGGCATTAAGATGTTCCAAGCTCACCTTTTACTTTTCCTGCTCTGTTGAGAAACCAAGGTGTGAATTCTGGGTGTGCTCAATGCTATTTGGATGTCATTATTCCCAGGCCTTTTCTGAGTCAGACGTAGGATTTATGTCTGAGTTTATGTGTATCTGTGTGTGTAAGCATAAATGTATTTATGTGTCTCACTATTAACAGATGTAAATATAGACCTATATTTAAGTATGCACATCTATTTATTTATTTATATATATTGAAAACCATGAGTTCATCCCAATGCCTCCACTTCCAATCCAACCCCACTGGGTCAGCTCAGTTTCCTTCTTTTCTATATTTGTAGGGTCCTCCTCCTATAGTGAGAATCTTGTCCCATGGGTCTCTGCCACCCCACTCATGGATACCCCATTCACCCCATTACTTTCACGGCTCTGGCCAAACCCTAGGGAGGTATGTTTCCCCGCCCACAGGCTCTGAAGCCCTGCACTGGACTTCTGCCCCCACTCCCACAGGGCAGCTGCCTTGCTCAGCCCCACTTAATGTCTTTCCGATCGAATCAGGGCTGGTGAGAGGAAGGAGACTTGCTTTCCCACCCGGTAAGAAGGGCCCACAGTTGTCACGTGGACTGCTTTCCAATACATCTGCCCTGTTCTTTACTAAATGTATTATATCATCAGCATGTGGCACTTGGCTCTATTGTCACAAGTGGCTTTTAACTTCAAATGATAAGTGACTTAATTCACTTTGGCTATGATAAATCTGCTTCCACAGTGTTTGTGTCTATACTCAAAAGAGTTGTTTTAGTATGAAAGAGAATACCATAAATCAAGTCAATTTTCCCACTACCCCAAGCATAGATATTTAATAAGCGTGAGAAAAGCTGTATGGCTTGAGACTAGGAACAATCCAAGAAAGGCTTCCGGGAATCAGAACAGAAACAAACGTGGCTCAAGGGACCTACACAAAAACTTGGCAGAGTCAACATACGCTTATAAAACTGCTGACAAAAAAGACCATCAGTGTGATGATGCTATGCTTCAATAAGGAAAAACCTGAGGATGTTAATGTTCCACCAATGTAAAACACATTCAAAAGTAATGGGTAAAGTAATTAGCAGCAGAATGCAAGGAGACCGCTAAAGACTGCGTGTACTTCTGCAGCATTCTGGGCCCTGGGATTGAGGAGGATGCTTGTCTTTTTCTCTTCCACCTCCTGGTGCTTTGGAACAGGTACGCAGGGGGCCATTCACTGAATCAAATGCGGGCACTCAGATACAGTCTGAGCACAGTATCATGACATTTGTAGAGACGTAGTCAGTCAGGTTGGAACCATTCAGGGAGGAAAAGTTTCAGTCCAGATGACACCTACATTTTTTTCCCTCAAGATGCCATATTTTCAGTGAGATGCATATACGATCCCTAATTTTCTCCTTTTTAACATTATAAATACCAAAATAAAATATCACATTTTAGATGATTATTAAATGGTAAATCCCAACGATTTCATAATTATTAAGCCCAAGTAGATAATCCTGATAACTTAAAATATTTTTTGTAAACAAGGATAGTTAAGAGTGCTGCCTGTGAAATCAGGCAACATATCTTAAAAGTCATTCATTTTTACCACTGTTTAAATCCATGGACATTGTATCCATTGCATATACAAAGAGATTATAGAAATGACTGTTCACAAGGATACGTTTTTCTGACATTTCCAAGATAATAAGATTTTGAAAGAATGTCAGTGATTTGAAGAACTAAGTATGGTAGCATAACTGAACACAGCAAAAGGGCCAAAAAGTGAAGTCACTCAGTCGTGTCTGACTCTTTGCGACCCCTTAGACCGTAGCCTACCAGGCTCCTCTGTCCATGGGATTTTCCAGGCAATAGTACTGGAGTGGGTTGCCATTTCCTTCTCCAGGGGATCTTCCCAACCCAGGGCTCAAACCTGGGTCTCCCGTATTATAGACAGACGCTTTACTGTCTGAGCCACCAGGGGCCAAACAGCCTAATAATCACTGGGTTTGTAATCTGTGCCTATCATACTCTTCCATCCTAGAAAGCATCCAGGACTGGCACGAATGGCACTTCCCTCCTGTGTTTGCTTTATCCTCTCTGAAGATGTGGCCAGGTTTGTCAGGACTGGAACTGTACCAGTAACACTTTGCTGACTAACATCTGCTTAAGCTGAGGGGAGAGAACCTTCTGTGGGGCAGGGCACCTGGGGCTTTCCTCGCTCTTTCCAGGTGAGTCCTCCCGGGACAGTGGCACCACCCAATGGCAGTATTCTGACTGCATCTCAGAGACTGGGGCCCTTTGCCTCCTCCTGCCCAAATCCTTCGTCGGGATAATCAAGAGAGGACGGGATATACTTTATCAGATTTAAGAAAGTCATCCAAATCCTTTCTCTACTTCTAAGCCTGAGAGTTACTTTATAAACATACAGACAACTGGCTGAAGATTCACAACCAAGGGCATTCTTAGGTTGTATTTCTTCAAAGCAGACCTCCTTACACTGAGTTATGGAATGTAAGGGAGAATGAGATGACGACAGCTTTGAGGGTTTAGCAGAGATGGAAGGGGGAGTGAGAAGAGGATCAGGTCCTAGTGAAGGCCAGATGGCATGTCACCCAGTTACGACCTGTGTGGGGCCGAGGTCCGCGCCTGTAACAAAGAAACTGATGAGCATAGTGTTTCTCGATCTTTTCTACATTTTAGCTCCTGACCCTTTTAAATATAATTTTTCCTAATCACTTTTCCTTGAAATTTTAACACCACAGATTCACTGTATACATTTATATGCTCTATGAATATCTGTACATTAGTGAAAATTGCTTAGTCGTGTCCAACTCTTTGTGACGCCACGGCCTACCCAGTCTATGGAATTCTCTAGGCCAGAATACTGGAGTGGGTAGATTTTCCCTTCTCCAGGGGATCTTCCCAACCCAGGGGCTTAACCCAAGTCTCCCACATTGCAGGCAGATTCTTTAGCAGCAGAGCCAAAAGAATATTGGAGTGGGTAGCCTATCCCTTTTCTATCAGATCTTCCCAACAGATCTCCTGCATTGCAGGTGGATTCTTTACCAACTGAGCTATCAGGGAAGCCCCTGTACATTATATATTATCTGTACATTATATATTAAAAAATACTTTTTTTTTGCCCATCTTCCAAGAGCCATTTTTCACTTCTGTTGAGAATGCCTAATGTACGAGAAGGAAAGCCAGTATTTCCTTTTTGTTGAGGGAAAAAAACAAGTAATAAGAATAACAATAAGAATGAACTGTGTGCAGGAAACCCTCAATGAGAAAATAACAAATGTTCACCATCTGTGACAATGGTTTTTAGATCACAAGTAAATGTAGCAGGACTTTGAGGGTCTTTATGACCCTCAGCAGCTCTGAGGGAAACGCATATTGATATTTGGTTTATTAAAAAAAAGTGCAGTTCAGCTATGAAATGATGTGTTTTCAAGTTGCTCTGCTGGTGAACACATATCCTTAATCCTGGTTTCCTCACTCCAACATTCTTTTTTACCAAAAGTGAAAGCTTGTGGGTTTTTTCTTTTTACTAAATTTACGTGTAATTTTTCAGAGGCATGTATTAAGAAAAATTGGTAATTTGATTTCAGGAGGAGGATAAGATCACAGATGGATTTTATGAAGGTTAGAGGCAGGATGGTTTTGGGGAAGGAACACGACTTCAGAATTAAACAAAATTCGGCTGTTGAAATCTGCGAGATCTTAGAAAAGTGGTAACATCATTGTGCTGGGGCTGCCTCATCTATATAAGTGCATTAACAATGATAACAGCAGTAGCTGTTTTCTGTGATTATAAAAATCAGGGGAAAATGCATATAAAATTCCTAGGACAGGCACGATAGGCACTCGCCAAATGGTGGAGTCTTTTGGGGCTCACTTTTGGAATGATCTCCTTTGTCTGCTTCCCCCATGGCTCCCTGTCTGCTAAGTGTGGGGTTTCTCCAGCAAAAACACACACACACCCACACACACACCCCAGCAAACCACCCTGCCCCCTCCAACACACACCCCAGCAACCACCACACCACATTCTGTTTTCCAACCCCACCCTCTGAGGCTGCAGCAGGATGCAGATGAAGTTCATCATTTTTTGGTTTGGCACTTAATACCTTCTGGTGTCCTTCCACTACTTGAGATTTCATGTATTAGATTAAATTTGAAAGGTTTTTATACATGCAGCGAACACTGCTGATATTTTCCCACTTAACTGGAATAATGAAATTGAAAACCCACTCCAGGTGACTAATCTCAGCCAAGTCGTGAGCCACCGGCTCTGAGAAGTGAGTAGAACAAATGCTAGGACATACTTTTAGGAATCCAAGTTGTCTTCTTGGATGAGTCCTTTGTGGAAAATGTAAAAATTTCGTGTTTTCATTTTGTTAACCCTGAGAAAAGAATCAAGTGTTGCCATGTAAGAATGAAAAGTAAAGAGAGCTGGACCTTGCGGTGATGACATGATCAGGCCTAGAGAAGGCAGAATGCTGGCAGCCTGCAGTGGTCTTGACAGAGGCGCGGGGGGAGAAGTGGGCTGCCGTGCGAGCAGGCAGCGCAGGCTCCCAGCTCCTGCCAGGGTGCTGGGGCACCGCGGCCACATGTCCAGCAGCAGTCACATTTATGCAAAAATGCACGTGTCACAGTAAATTAATCCCGATTTGAATTTCATTAGCTTTGCAGATTTCTGTAAATAACATACAGAAGTGTTCTTGTTTTGTAGCTGTGCAAGTGCTACTAAGCACAAGGAGTTTTAAACTTCTTTTACAGTTGTACCTAATTCTGAAACACTACACTAGTAAAAATTAAGTCATCTACTAACTGTTCTTAAAGGGTCAGTACATTTCTTAAGTTTGTGAACCGCTGCTTCACCATATAACTCAAATGGGGAGAAGGGGCCCACGTTCTCTGTGGCCTGGCTTCCATAGCATTATCCTGAGGTGAGAAGGAAGCATTTGTCTTTGTTTATCTAATTTGAACGGGGATCCTATTTTGCCATCTTGGGAGTCATGATAAAAGGCGGTGATGACACCAAGAAGGGGTTGAGAAATTAAGGAAGCAGGAGGACTCTCCAAATTCAATATAAAACCATGCCATGCCCTCATGCCTGCTCCAAGATGTTCCCTTTATCTCTTATTGACTCTGAATTGTCTGCACCACTGTTCCAGAGCATCTCCATTTTCCTCAAGGCCATACTACCTAACTACCCTTACACCTTTGTCAGCAAGTAACTTGGGCTACTAGATTTATGAATATTACGGGCTTCAGACATATGCTGCTCTCCACCTTACCACTCCCATCCCATCTCCTGTCTTTGAGGAAAAAGCAATCTTTTTTTCTAGCAGAGGAGAAACCAGACACTTTATTTAGGATTTCATTTCTCTCCCACCTACTTACAAAACTGTGATCAGTGAATGGAACTTCTCCTTGACGATGATCTGTTGTGCCCACCGAGACTTCACTGGCATCACCCATCAATGCTAAACACCCACCACTGCATGAGGAACACATATACCCTATCTCGGATTTAGGCAATTCTTGCTTTCTGAACAGCAGATCCTAAATGAGTTTTCCCTCGGCAGCTAAAACACCCTTGATGTTAAGATTATATGCTATACTCAGGATGAAATCATCTCTAATTTTATAAGATAGGCTTTTCTGGAAAAACAAAGATTTTTTTTTTTAAAGACAAGCAATGGGCTTAGCCTAGACCTCACATAATCTAGCTCCAAACAATGCACTTAAAAACCAATGCTTGCTGTCTCACTCATCTGCACAGTCCCAGTGCCTGGCTCACTTGACTGCTCCATCGATGCTGCTCGGATAAATAAAAGAATGTCACTCAACTGACCCACATTCATCCAGGCCTCTCCCTACCAACCTAATTCAGCCTCCACTTCTTAGCTTGGCATTCAAAGCCATCACCACTTTGTTTCTCACTTTCCTAAGTAGCATTATTAACCCTGAACACGTGCCTATGCTTCAGCTGAATCAAACTGCTTATACCCCGACAGGCTCTGAGACTTCCTTGTCTTCGCTCAAGCTTTTCCGTCTGAAATTCTGACATCTGCCCATGGAGACTGTACCTGAGCAGGAACTAACTCCAGTATTAATCTCTTTCAGAAGCTTTTCAGGATGTCTCTCAACACCACCAAAGAGTCATATCTGAAGCCTCATGATACCTATCATGGGAGGACTCCGCCTTCGTGAAGAAAAAAGATGCTGATGTTGGTCACTCTTGTTTGTGTATCATTTACTGTGCACCGAAGCACTGCATTTCCACATGGTGCTAAGCACTTCACATACCCCCACTCAGTGTACTCTTTCCAATAACTCTGGCTACTGCTGCTGCTACTGCAGCTAAGTCGCTTCAGTCGTGTCCGACTCTGTGTGACCCCATAGACGGCAGCCCACCAGGCTCCCCCGTCCCTGGGATTCTCCAGGCAAGAACACTGGAGTGGGTTGCCATTTCCTTCTCCAATGCATGAAAGTGAAAAGTGAAAGGGAAGTCGCTCAGTCGTGTCCGACTCTTAGCCACTCCATGGACTGCAGCCTACCAGGCTCCTCCGTCCATGGGATTTTCCAGACAAGAGTACTGGAGTGGGGTGCCATTGCCTTCTCCGCTGGCTACTACTGTCTCTTTTTTATACTGAAGCATGGAGAGGTGAAGTAACTTGTCCAGCTCCAAAGCCTGTAAGAAGTAGAGGAGAGATCTGTAACCTAGGCAGTACATATGCAGACTACTAGCTTTTCTCAGTGAGGTCTGCAAGAGAATTAAGCCCTAATGCACAAAGGCATCCACTGTATGAAACTAACTTCTCTCCTGTTGTCTAAAACGGTATGAGCTATGTCATCCTTGGGATAACTGAGAAAAGACTCACTCTAATCACATCTGTAGGGATTAATTTTCTCACATAAACTTGGCTGAAAACAAATTTTTTTAAGCCAAAAAATTTTTTAATTAGAAAAGTAAAAACTGTTCCGCAGGTCTTAATCCTTGACAATCAAGTGTATTCATGAACAGCAAGTATCTCCATGTAAACAGTTCTGGTTGGAAGAGCCCGAGGGAACTCCTCTGGGGGAGTGGGTGCTCCTCTGGGCTTTCTCTCAGCATGTCTGGATGCTCTTCCCATTCTTGATACCTCTTGCCCCATTTTAGTAAACTTTACAGTCTTTAAAAGCTGCAACTGGATCTCACTCATCTTTTTGTTTCCTATGAGATCTATCCCAATGTTTAAACCATGTTCATATGGTCACATTTCTCTTTAATTCTTACACTCAGTAGTCCAGGCTAGTTGACAAGCATCTTCCTTACAGGAAACTAACAACTGAAACTACCTGTTCTATGTTTTTGGTTGTGTCTGACAGAAATTTAAAAATCAAGATTACTGAGGTATAAAGACAGTAAGATACGTCCAATGAAAGTGTTTAATTTGATGAGTTTTTATACAGGTGAAACCATGGTCCCATTTGAGGTACGGAACAGTGTCATCATTTCCAAAAATTTCTTCTTGCGCCTTTGCAGTACATCCTTCTGCTTCAGGTAATCACTGATCTGCTTTCTATCACTATGGGATAGTTCGTATTTCCAGAATTGCAAGAAAATGAAATCTTATACCATGTGGTCTCCTGTGTTTGAGTTCTTACACTAAGCATAACAATTCTGAGAGTCATCCACGGTGCTGCATACATCAGCAGTTGGTTCCTTTCTATTATAATTTACTGTATGGATAGACTACATTTTGTTTATCCATTCATCTGTCAGTGGACATCTGGGTAGTCTTCAGCTTTGAGATACTATGAATAATTCTGTCATGAACATTTTTTTTAATAAACCTTTGTGTAGGTGATTATTCTCCTTTCATTTGAATAAAGGCTTGGTCATATAGTAGGTGTATGCTTAGCTTTCAAAACTATGGTTTCTTCAACAGAACTTTATTCATAGCTTTATCTGTAATAGTTAGAAATTGCAAATAACCATCAATACATAGGTAAATGAATAAGTAAATTTTGGTGTATCCATACAATGGAATACTAACCATCAATAAAAAAGAATAACAATATGGATAAATCTCAAAATTACTAGGCTGAAGCAAAGAAGACAGACAAAAAAAGAACACATGTATACATGATTCCATTTACAAAAAAAATTCTAGAAAATGCAAACTAATCTATAGAGGCAAAAAAGCAGATCAGTGGTTGTCTGAAGACTGTGGTGGAAAGAAGAAAGATTACAAAGTGGCATGAGGAAGTTTTTAAGGGTGATGAAAATGCTGTCCTGATTACAATGAAATGAAAATTTCCCAAGTTGAATACTTTAAATCTGTGCAATTTATTGTATTTAGTTAAGATTTCAATAAATTTGTTGTTGTTATTTTATAAAGACAATGGCACTTGTGAAAACAGACGAATTCCTTTATGTAACACAATAACTCTGAAACAGTCTCTCTACTATTTACAAAATTTTAATGCAATAGAAGATTATTTACCTGGGTGTCTGAACTCTGAAAACAACTGAACAGCAGAATTACCCTAGAGAATCTTAAAACAAAAACAAAAAACCAACACACCAATGAAATAAATAAGTCTCATGTATAATAACTGCATGATACTTCACACATGTGGTGCTGGTGTGACCTGGTGCACTGTGATGGGCCCAAAGGATTTTGGTGGACTGAGGTGTGTTACAGATGAAGATGGTGAAGTGGGAATGATCCTGAATATAGAAAATATAAAACTCAAGTAAAAAATGTTTTATGTGACAAAGGACATCTTTTAATGCTAAAAGCCATGATCAACAATGAGACGATAATCACTGTGACTGTGTATAATACAAAACAAACATAACTACTGTTATAAAACAAAAAGGACAGGAGATGCAATGTGACACAGACAAAAACATACAAATAACAGACTTTAATCTCCCAACCTCAGGAAAAGACAGATTTGGCAGATAAAAAAATAAGTAAGGGTATATAAGGCCAAACAGCATAATCAGTAAGATCTCACTGCTATATAGTGAACTTCACACCCCAATGACAGTGAAGACACCTTCACAGAACACATGGACTGTTCAAAAAACAATCACACATTAGGTCACAAAAACACTTCAGTGAATTCCCTAACATGAAAAATACTATAAACAACATCCTGATGTCAGTGTAATAATGCTAAAAATTATTCATAAAGTAAAAAATTAAAAAGGCTTATCTACTTGGAAATTAATAACATCTTCTAATTAGTTCACAGAAAAGAGGAAAACCACAAAATGAAATGAAAGTTTTTTTAAAAAGGATAGTTCTTTGGGTATAGTCAGAAACTATGGCAAATATTTAAAGCAGTGAGCAGAAAAAATTTCAAATCCATAAATCATAGTATCAATACAAATTAAAGAATGAAAATAAATTATGTGCCTTAGAGAAAAAAAAAAGAATAAAGAAAACAAAGAACAGGAACCCTAGTGACCCATGTGACCCATGAGATGATATCATAAGGTTATGTGCAGCTGGAGTTTCAGTAGGGTAGAGATAGAACGAGGCATAAAACATAACTGCAAATATAATGCTTGAAAATTTCCCAAATGTGATGAAATACATAAATTTTCAGATTTAAGAAACCTGGCAAACTCCAAGTAGGGTGAATTCAAACACATACAGAAACCAATAGCCTTCAGATATATAAACAAGTGGTTAGAGACCATAATAGTAGAGAAAACTTCATTAATAATAGCAAAAAGACAAAAACTCTGAATTAGCTTAATAAGCAATTTGCAAAAATTAGAAAAAACCTTTAAGTAGGCTTGAACACAGACAGTCCTTGTTCATGGATAAGATAATACCACATCATAAAAATGTTTGCTTTCACTAGGTAAATTTACACATTTAATGCAATTTCAATGAAAATATCAAAAGGCTTTTTAATGGAGCTAGACAAGTTGATACTTAAGTACATCTGGAAAAAAGTAAAAACACCCAAGGTGAACTGGGAAAACACACACACACAAATGCCACATAGAGGAGGGAGAAAGAGTCTGATTAGATAAAAATAAACTCCAAGAAGATAAGGAATGAAAATGCTAAAAAAAAAATCAACCCCTGAGTACTTTAAATATTGATGACCCTTGGACATAATGAAAAGTTTTCTATGACTTTGTATCCAAATACAATAAAAAGAAAAGTGATAAATTTTGGCCATGTGCAAAACAAAACAAAAATACTGAAGAGGAAGAGCTAATTGCTTCAATACATAGCTCTTTAAAAATTAAAGTTTAAAAACCTGACAACGAAATGAACAGAAAATTCACATTCTTCTAAAAAAAGAAAGATTGTAAAATGGCTGTTACACATATGAAAAGATGTTCAAACTTACTTATAATTAGAGAAATGCAATTAAAATTACATCAAAATACCAGATGGCAAAAAAGTATGACAACACATTCTGTAGGTGTGGCTGCGGGGAAATAAACATTCTCACACATTGTTAATTGGAATGGAAACTGGTACAGCCCTTTGAAAGAGGAATTTAGCAATATCTAACAAAACTACAAAAGCATTTACCTTTGACTCAGCAATTCCATATCTAGGAATTTACCTTAATTATATACCTCCAACATTATAAAATGGTAGCTGAAGGTCCATGTTATTTATTTGAAAAATAGTTGAGTGCATTTATTGTGTTTGTATTCAAATTTGGATGTTCCCTCATCCTTGTAGATTTTATTCTTTTGAGTATGTGCTATATTAACAAGGTTCTGAAAGTCAAAACTATACCAAAAGCAATGTTCTCAGAAATGTGCTGCTGCCTGCTTCTCTCTAACATCCCACTGTCATCCCCTAAATCTTAACCACAAAAGGTGATTAATCTCATTAGGTTCTAGTTTACCCTTCCTTTCATTTTTTTCTCTCCTGAATCAGCTATAAGTATGTTGCTGCTGCTGCTAAGTTGCTTCAGTCACGTCCGACTCTGTGCGACCCCACAGACTGCAGCCGACCAGGCTCCTCCGTCCCTGGGATTCTCCAGGCAAGAGTACTGGAGTGGGTTGCCATTTCCTTCTCCAGAGCTATAAGTACACATTTTATTATTTTCCCTTCTCTTTTAAATAAGAAGTAACACTGATACTGTTTCATTGTTTGCTTTTTCCCCCCACTTAAACTCTGAAGATCTCCTGGTATCAGTTCATGGAGCTCTTCCTTGGTCCTTTTTACAGCTGTGTCATATTCATGATGTGAATGTACCACAGTTTATTCAGCCATTCTCCTGTGTGTGGGCATTTAAGTTGTTTCCAATCTTGAGCAGTTACAAACAAATTGCTGTAGTAAATAACTTCTGGCATATGGGCTTCCCTGGTGGCTCAGTTGGCAGAGAATCCACCTGCAATGTGGGAGACCCGAGTTCAATCCCTGGGTTGAAGGAAAATCCTCTGGAGAAGGGAATGGCTATCCACTCCAGTATTCTGGCCTGGAGAATTCCATGGACTGTATAGTCCATGGGGTCACATAGTTTTGACTTTACTTCAGTTGCTCAGTCGTGTCCGACTCTTTGTGACCCCATGGACTCTGCAGCACGCCAGGCCTCCCTGTCCATCACCAACTCCTGGAGTTTCATGTCCATTGAGTCAGTGATGCGATCCAACCATCTCATCCTCTATCATCCCCTTCTCCTCCCGCCTTCAATCTTTCCCAGCATCAGGGTCTTTTCAAATGAGTCAGCTCTTTGCATCAGGTGGCCAAAGTGTTGGAGTTTCAGCTTCAACATCAGTCCTTCCAATGAATATTCAGGATTGATCTCCTTTAGGATGGACTGGTTGGAACTTCTTGCAGTCCAAGGGACTCTCAAGAGTCTTCTCCAACACCACAGTTCAAAAGCATCAATTCTTTGGCGCTCAGCTTTCTTTATTCTCCAACTCTCACATTCATACATGACTACTGGAAAAACCATAGCCTTAACTAGATGGACCTTTGTTGGCTAAGTAATGTCTCTGCTTTTGAATATGCTATCTAGGTTAGTCATAACTTTCCTTCCAAGGAGTAAGCATCTTTTAATTTCATGACTGCAGTCACCATCTGCAGTGATTTTGGAGCTCAAAAAAATAAAAGTCTGACACTGTTTCCACTGTTTCCCCATCTATTTGCCACGAAGTAATGGGACCAGATGCCATGATCTTAGTTTTCTGAATGTTGAGCTTTAAAAGCCAACTTTTTCACTCTCTTCTTTCACTTTCATCAAGATGCTCTTAGTTCTTAACTTTCTGCCATAAGGGTGGTGTCATCTGCATATCTGAGGTTATGGTATTTCTCCCAGCAATCTTGATTCCAGCTTGTGCTTCCTCCAGCCCAGTGTTTCTCATGATGTACACTGCAGATAAGTTAAATAAGCAGGGTGACAATATACAGCCTTGACGTACTCTTTTTCCTATTTGGAACCAGTCTGTTGTTCCATGTCCAGTTCTAACTGTTGCTTCCTAACCTGCATACAGGTTCCTCAAGAGGCAGGTCAGGTGGTCTTATATTCCCATGTCTTTCAGAATTTTCCACAGTTTATTGTGATCCACATAGTCAAAGGCTTTGGCATAGTCAATAAAGCAGAAATAGATGTTTTTCTGTTTGTTAATACATCAAATAGTCAAAAAAATAAATTAATGAAATTTGCAAGGATGCAGGAACACCCAAATTTGAATACAAATGCAATAAATGCACTAAACTATATTTTGAATAAATAACATGGGCCCTTAGCTCACCTCCTCCCATGGGCACAACAGAATTACAAACAAAATTACTATTTACAAATTACAACTGTTTAAAGTATCTATCCATGACAATGACCTAAAGAAGCAAAAAGATCTTCAACAACTAAAGATACAAAGAAGGAAACACAACAGAAGGAGGAGAGGTGGTGGTGACCCCTGGGGAGGTGACCCACAGACAGGAGGATAATCACAATGCAGAGGTCCTCCGCAAGGGGTACTGGGTCTGCGCTGTCTCCCAGCCTGGGGGTCCTGCACTGGGAAGAAGAGACCCCAGAACACTTGGCTTTGAAGGAAACAGTGACTTAACTCTCAAAGAGTGCTCACAAAATCTCACACACTCCAAGATCCAGGGCAGAAACAGGAATTTGAAAAGAGCTTGAGTCAGACCTACTTGCTGATCCTAGAAAGCCCCCCAGAGAGGCATGAGGCAACAGGGCTCATCCTGGGGGTACAGACACAACAACAGCCGTTCCGGGGAATTCATTCTTCCCTGAGGACACCGGTGCTGGTAAGCACCATTCTGGAGTCCTCCCTGTAGGTTATTATACTAGGACTTGGCCCTGGCCACCAGGAGGACCAACTCCAGGACCTCCAGGCCCCATAACCAGAGACCCCAGGATCTTGGCCTGCCAGTGAGCCAGCACCAGCTCTAGGACCTGGCCGTGCATATCAGTGGGTTGGCACAAGCTCCTGGGCCCAGCCTCACCCATGAGTGGGTGGGGACCAGCCCTAGGAACCTCCTGGGCACTAGTTCTGCCCACCAGCCTATGCCAGCAGCTATGGGACACCTTAGGCCTTTCAACCAGCTGCCTTGGGATCCAGCCCCATCTCCAGCACTAGCCCTGGGCCCAGACTGCCCACTAGCAGATGACACCACATCCAGGAAGCCTAGGCCCTGCAGCCAGCCACCCTGTGATCCAGCCCTGCCTACCAGCACCAGGGCTCCTTGGTCTGTGCATCCAGCCATGTCAGGATGCAGTCCCACTTATCAGTGCCTGGCAGCCTCCATACCAGGCAAGGCCAGACAAGTGATCAGGTCAGGGACCAATCACCTCTACCATCATGCCTATACTGTTTGACTCGCCACAACAGAAGGGCCCATGAAGCCCACATAGAGGGCCCTAGTGCATGCAGCTGTAAAGGATATCTCTTACTTAAGGTCACTTCTCCAAGACCGGAAAATGTAACCAACCTACCAAACATAGACATAAATAACAAAATTAGGCCAAAAGAGGCAACAGAGGAATGTGCCACAAATGAAGGAACAAGACAAAACTCCAGAAGAACTAAGCAAGATTGAGACAAACAATCTATCTGATAGGCAGTAAAGGGTAACGCTCATGCTGTTACTGTTAAGTCGCTTCAGTCGTGTCCGACTCTGTGCGACCCCATAGACGGCAGCCCACCAGGCTCTGCTGTCCCTGGGATTCTCCAGGCAAGAACACTGAAGTGGGTTGCCATTTCCTTTTCCTTCTCCAGTGCATGAAAGTGAAAAGTGAAAGTGAAGTCGCTCAGTCGTGTCCAACTCTTAGCGACCCCATGGACTGCAGCCTACCAGGCTTCTCCGTCCATGGGATTTTCCAGGCAAGAAGAGTACTGGAGTGGGTTGCCAGTACTGGGTTGCCAGTACTCATGCTGCTGCTGCTAAGTCGCTTCAGTCGTGTCCGACTCTGTGCAACCCCATGGATGGCAGCCCACCAGGCTCCCCCGTCCCTGGGATTCTCCAGACAAGAACACTGGAGTGGGTTGCCATTTCCTTCTCCAATGCATGAAAGTGAAAAGTGAAAATGAAGTCGCTCAGTCGTGTCCGACTCTAGCGACCCCACGGACTGCAGCCTACCAGGCTCCTCCATCCAAGGGATTTTCCAGGCAAGAGTACTAGAGTGGGGTGCCATTGCCTTCTCCGCCAGTACTCATAAGGATGCTCAAAAAACTTGAGAGAAAAATGGATGAACGCAATGAGAAGTTTAACAGAGTTAGAAATTATAAAGAAGAACAAAATAGAGCTGAAGAATATAATAACTGAAATAAAAAAATACACTAGAAGGAATCCACAGATTAGATGCCACAGAGGAATGGATCAACAAACTAGAAGACTGAACAGGAGAAATCATGCAAGCTGAACAAAGTGGGGAAAAATGAGTTCAGTTTGAGAGACCTCTGAGACATCAAATGTCCTAACATTCACATTATAGGGGTACCAGAAAGAGAACACAGAAAGAAAGGGGCAGAGAACACACTTGAAGACGTAACAGCTGAAAACTTCTGTAATCTGGTAAAAGAAATAGATGTGTAGGTCCAAAATACACAAACAATCCCAAATAAGATCAACCTAAAGAAGTCAATTCAAAGACACACTGTAATTAAAATGGCAAAAGTTAAATAAGAAGAGACAATATTAAACATAGAAAGGGAAAAGCCGCTTGTTATCTACAAGAGAACTCCCCAAATGCTAACAGCTGACTTCTCAGCAGAAACTCTATAGGCAAGAAGGGAGTGGCATGATATGTTTAAAGTGGTGAAAGGGGAATACCTACAACCAAGAATACTCCACCTGGCATAGCTATCATTCAGATTTGAAGGAGAGATCAAGAGTTTTACAGACAAGCAAAAGCCGAGTTCAGCACCATGAAACTGGCTCTGCAAGAAAGGGACTTATCTAAGCAGAAAAGCCACAACTGGAAATATGAAAATTACAAAAGAAAAAAATCTCACTGGTAAAGGCATATATACAGTAAAGGCAGAAGATCAGGCACTTTATAAAGTTAGCTGGAAGGTTAAGACAAAAGTTGTGAAATCATCTATATCCACAATAAGCAGAGACATATGAAGCAAAAAGAGTAAAATATGAGGTAAAAAGCACTAAGTGTGGGTGGTGGTGGTGGGGAATAAAAATGCAGGGCTGTTAAAATGAGTTTGAACTTAAAAAATAAGCAACAACAAAAGAGATAAGCAGCTTAAAATAATTATGTGTGTGTGTATACATATACAACTTCACAGTAAGCACAAATTAAAATGTATAATAGATGTGCTGTGCTTAGTCGCTCAGTGTCTGACTTTGTGACCCCGTGGACTGCAGTGTGCCAGGTTCCTCTGTCAATGGGGATTCTCCAAGTAAGAATACTGGAGTGGGTGGCCACGCCCTCCTCCTATAACAGATACACACACAAAAGAGAAAAGAATCTGAACATAATGCTAAGCAGTCATCAAATCACAAGAGAACAAAAGAAAAAAGGAACCAAAAAAGAACTACAAAAAAGACCACAACCCCCCAAACAATTAACACAATGGCAAAAAGCATATACATCAATAATTACTTTAAATGTAAATGGGCTAAATGCTCCAATCAAAAGACACAGAACACTGAAGGGCTAAAAAAACAAGACACACACACACATATATAAACTGCCTACAAGAGACTTCAGATCTAAAGACAATCAGAGAGAAGTGAGGGAATGGGGAAAGGTATTCCATGGAAGTGAAAACGAAGACAGCAGGGATAGTGTCTTTATATCAGAAAAAAATAGACTTCAAAACAAAGACTGTAACAAGAGACAAATAAGGATGTTACATATGATCAAGGGATCAATCCAAGAAGAACTTATAAAAAATATTGTAAAAATATCGCACCCCAAATAGGAGAACTTATTCATGAGGCAAATATTAACAGACATAAAGGGAGAAAATGACAGTAAAACAACAGTAGGGACTTTAACACTCCCACTTGCATCAATGGACAGACCATCATGACAGAATATCAATAAGGAAGCACTTGCCTAAAACACACATTAATGACCAAATGTACTTAAGAGATACAGGTATAGAACATTCCACCCCAAAGCAGCAGGATATACATTCATTTCATGTGCACATGGGCCACTCTGTAGGTTATATCATATGCTGAGCCACAAACAAGCATTGGCAAATTTAAGAAAACTGAAATCATAGTAAGCATCTTTTCTGACCACAAACACTATGAGACTAGAAATCAATTACAAGAGAAAACTGCAAAAACACAACAAACACACACACATACTAACACGTGGAGGCTAAACAATATGCCACTAAACCACCAAAATGGATCACTGATCATTCAGGATCAGTGATCAAACAGGAATTTAAAAATATCTCGGAGACAAAGGAAAACAGAAACTTAACAGTCCAAAATCTACAGGATGAGAAAAGCAGTTCTAAGAAGGGCATTTATAGCAATACAAGCCTACCTCAGAAGAACAAGAAAAATCTCAAACACACCATCTTAACCTTACACCTAAAGGAACTAGAAAAAAACAATCAAAACCCAAAGTTAGCAGAAGATAAGACAAGAAATAAATGAAAAAGACAAAACACCCCAAATGAAAAATAGAAAAGATCAATGCAACTAAGAACTGGTTCTTTGAAAAGATAAACAAAAGTGATAAACTTTCATCCAGTCTCATAAAGAAAAAAAAAAGAGAGGAGACCTAAATCAATAAAATCAAATAAAAAAGGAGAAATTATAATCAACATCACAAATATAAAAAGGATCATATGAAACGACTATGAAGAATTACATGCCAATAAAATGAACAACCTAGAAGAAATATATGTACAAACTCCTAGAAATATACCATCTCCCAAGAAGGAATATAGAAGGAAAAAAAGTATGCAGATTGATTACCAGGAAAGAAAATAAATCAGTAATAATAAAAGTCTCAACAAATAAAAGTCTAGGACCAGACAGTTTCACAGGTGAATTCTACCAAACATTTAAAGAAGAGTTAATACCTACTCTCTTGAAATTATTCTAAAAATACTGCAAAGGAAGGATTGCTTCTGAACTCATTTTACCAGGCCAGAATCACTTCAATACCAAACCTAGATGAACGTAACACACATACACACACACACACATATTATAGGCCAACATCACTCATGATCACAGATGTAAAACTCTCAACAAAATATTACCAAACTGAATTTAACAATACATTAAAAAGGACCATACCATGATTAAGTGGAATTTATTTTAGGGATGTAAGGATGGTTCAGTATCACAAATCAATCAATGAGATACACCACATTAACAAACTGAAGAATAAAAATCATGATCTTCTCAACAGATGCAGAAAAAACTACTGACAAAATTCAACATCCATTCATGGTAAAAACTCAACAGAGTGGGTACAAAGGGAACACAACTAAACATCATAAAAGCTATATTTGATAAGCCCACAGCTGACCTTATACTCAATGGTGAAAAGCTGAAAGCCTTTCTTGTAAGATCAAGACAAGGATGCCCACTCTCACTACGTTTATTCAACACAGTATTGAAAAAGCTCTACCCACAGCAATCAGATAAGGGAAAAAAAATAAATTAAAGAAATCCAAACTGGAAAGGAAAAAGTAAAACCATCACTGTTTGCAGGTGACATGATACCATATACAGGAAATCCTAGAAATGCCATCAAAAAACCACTAGAGCTCCATCAATGAATTTGGTAAAGTTGTAGGATACAAAATTAATACAAATAAGTTTGATGCATTTCTATACACTAACAACAAGCTATCAGAAAGAAATAAAGAAAACAATCCCATACCTAGGAATAAATCTAAGGAGGTAAAAGACCTGTACTCAGAAAATGATAAAGAAACTAAAAGAAATTGAAGACAACACAAATCGATGGCAAGATATACTGTGCTCATGAATTAGAAAAATTAGTATTGTTAAAATGACCACTACCCAAGGCAATCCACAGATTCAATGAAATTCCTATCAAAATACCAATGGCATTTTTCACAGAACCAGGACAGCTACTTCTAAAAATCTGTACGGAAACACAAAAAACCCTGAATAGACAAAACAATCTAAAGAAAGAACAAAATTGGAGGTATCGTACTCCCTATTCAAACTATACTACAGAGATGCAGTAATCAAAACATTACAGTACCGGCATAAAAACACACAGATCAATGGACAGGACAGCCCAGAAATGAGCTCACGTTTATATGTCAATTAAACTACCACAAGGAGGCTAGAATATAGAAAGGGGGAAAGACAGCCTCTTCAATGAATGGTGTTGGGGAAACTGGACAGCGGCATGCAAAAGAATCAACCTGGACTGCCTTCTTACACTATATACAAAAATAAATTCAAAATGGACTAAAGATTTAAATGTTAGACCTGAAACTATAAAATTAGAAGAAAATATATGCAGTCTGCTCTTTGACATAGGTCTTGGTAATATTTCTGGACATGTCTCCTTAGGCAAGGGCAACAGGAGCAAAAGTAAACAAGAGGGGTTAACATCAAGAGAAAAAGCTTTTGCACAACAAAGGGAACTTTCAACAAAATAAAAATTCTGCCTATGGAATGGGAGAAGATACTTGCAAATGATGTATCTGATTAGGGGTTAATATCCAAAATATACAAAGAATTCATACAATTCAACATTAAAACAAACAACCCAGAGACTGCCCTGACAGTCCCGAGGTTCCAATGCAGGGGGCACAGGTTTGATTCCTGGTTGGGGAATAAGATACTACGTGTCACACAGCATGGCAAAAAGATACAACAACAACAACAAAATAACCCAAGAAAAATATGGACAGAGGACCTGAATATACGTTTTTTCCCAAAGAACATATGTAGTGGCCAATAGACACATGAAAAGATACTCAATACTCCTTATCAGGAGGGAAATGGAAATCAAAGCCATAATGAGATATCACCACCCATTTGTCCAGAATGGCTATTATCAACAAAAACAAAAACAATAAGTGTTGGTGAGGATGTGGAAAAAAAGGAACTCAAGTACTGTACACTGATAGTGGGAATGTAAACTGGTGTTGCCACTGCAGAAAATAGCATGGAGTTCTTCAAAAAATTAAAAACAGAACTACCATATGATCCAACAATTCCACTCCTGTGTATCTACCCAAAGAAAATGAAAACACTAATTCAAAAAGATACATGAACTCCTATGGTCATTGCAGCATTATTTACATAACTAAGATATAGAAGCAACTTAAGTGCCCATAAAAAAATGACTGTATAAAGAAGATATAGTACACACACACACAGGAATATTATTCAGTAATAAAAAATAAAACACTGCCATTTGTGGCAATATGGATGGACTTACAGGGTATTATGCACAGTGAAATGAATCAGAGAAACACTAATACTATGTGATTTCATTACATGTGGAATCTAAAAAACAAAACAAATGAACAAAACACAACAAAAGAGAAACAGTCATACAGAGAACAATCAGGTAGTTGTCAGGGGGTAAATGATGGGGATGAGAGAAATAGTAGGTAAGGGAGACTTAGAGGTACTAACTGCCCATTACAAAATGAATGAGGCACAGGCGTGGAAGGTAAAGTGTAGGGAATGGAGTCAATAATTACGTAACATTTTGTATGGCGGCAAATGGTTATTACACTTTGTACGGTGATCACTTTGAAACATACGGAAATACTGAATTACTATATTGTGCACCAGGAACTAACCTAGTGGTGTAGGTCAATTATACTTCAAAAACGAACTCATAGAAAAAGAGACCAGATTTGTGATTAACAGAGGTCAGGGTAGGGGAAGAGCACTGGATGAAGGTAGTCTAAAGGCACAAACTTTGACTTGTAAGATAAATAAGAACTAGGGATGTAATGTGCAACATAATAAATATAATTAGCACTGCTCTATGTTATACGTGGAACTTAAGAGAGTAATTCCTAAGAGTTCAAGAGGAAAAACTTTTTTTCTATTTCTCTCATTTTGTTATCTATATGGGATGATAGATGTTTACTAAACTTATTGTGGTTATAGATTTCATGACGTAAGTAATTCAAATCATCATGCTGAACAGCTTAAACTTACACTGTGAATTTATTTTTTACAGTGGTATGAGTTTGTGATTTTGAAACTATGTGAATTTAAGAATTAAATATATAAGAAAACATACTGCAGATGATGGGAGGAGGGTCTCACTGTCGGAGAATGGTGTTAACAATATGGAAGGGGGGGTGGGGCTCTCTGGTGGTGCAATGGATAGGCATATGTCTGCCAATGCAGGGGGCACAGGTTTGATCCCTGGTCTGGGAAGATCCTACATGCTGTGGGGCGGCTGGGCCCACGCACCACAACTACTGAGCCTGCGTGCTTTGGAGCACACGCATCACAACTACTAAAGCCCGTGTGCCTACAGCCTGTGCACTGAAACAGAGAAGCCACCTCAGTGAGAAGCCCGTGCACTGCAACTAGGGAGTAGCCCCCATTCGCCACAACTGAAGAGGAAGCCCTCACAGCAGCGAAGACCCAGCACAGCCAAAAATAAACTAATTTTTTTATAAAAGTTCTTAAAAAAAAGTCAATACGGAAAGGGGGAAGACTAGACGGCAGTGGGGATGCCTAATTTTTAATATATATGGTGACAGACAAGATGGGACTTAGTTCAGTTCAGTTCAGTTGCTCAGTCGTGTCTGACTCTTTGCAACCCCATGAATCGCAGCACGCCAGGCCTCCCTGTCCATCACTAACTCCCAAAGTTCACTGAGACTCACGTCCATCGAGTCAGTGATGCCATCCAGCCATCTCATCCTCTGGCGTCCCCTTCTCCTCCTGCCCCCAATCCCTCCCAGCATCAGAGTCTTTTCCAATGAGTCAACTCTTTGCATGAGGTGGCCAAAGTACTGGAGTTTCAACTTTAGCATCGTTCCTTCCAAAGAAATCCCAGGGCTGATCTCCTTCAGAATGGACTGGTTGGATCTCCTTGCAGTCCAAGGGACTCTCAAGAGTCTTCTCCAACACCACAGTTCAAAAGCATCAATTCTTCAGCATTCAGCCTTCTTCAGTCCAACTCTCACATCCACACATGACCACTGGAAAAACCATAGCCTTGACTAGACGGACCTTTGTTGGCAAAGTAATGTCTCTGCTTTTCAATGTGCTATCTAGGTTGGTCATAACTTTTCTTCCAAGGAGTAAGTGTCTTTTAATTTCATGGCTGCAATCACCATCTGCAGTGATTTTGGAGCTCAAAAAAATAAAGTCTGACACTGTTTCCACTGTTTCCCCATCTATTTCCCATGAAGTGATGGGACCAGATGCCATGATCTTAGTTTTCTGAATGTTGAACTTTAAGCCAACTTTTTCACTCTCCTCTTTCACCTTCATCAAGAGGCTTTTTAGTTCCTCTTCACTTTCTGCCATAATGGTGGTGTCATCCGCATATCTGAGGTTATTGATATTTCTCCTGGCAATCTTGATTCCAGCTTGTGCTTCTTCCAGCCCAGCGTTTCTCATGATGTACTCTGCATATAAATTAAATAAGCAGGGTGACTCAGGTTGGCGCAAATGTAACTGTGGTTTTGGACCATGATTTTAAATCATTATAATTAGGCTTAAACACATCTTTATTAATCAAAATAGGAACCATTACAATCAACACATTTTTTCCGATGAGAAATAAGTTTGCTTATTCCTGCAGTGTAAAAATCCATGTGTGGGGACTTGACAAACTCTTAGAAAGAATTTTCTGCTTTCTTCTGGTTGTGGAAGCAATTTCCCTGCAAAAAGTTTTTGAGATGGTTGAAGAAGTGGTAGTTGGTTGGTGAGAGATCAGGTGAATATGGTGGATGAGGCAAAACTTTGTAGTCCAATTTGTTCAACTTGTGCTATGTGTGGTGGTGAAATGTGTGGTCAGGCGTTGTGGAGAATTGGGTCCTTTCTCTTGACCAATGCTGGTTGCAGGCATTGCAGTTCTTGGCACATCTCATGGATTTGCTGAGCATACTTCTTAAATGTAATGGTTTCCCCAGGATTCAGAAAGCTGTAGTGGATAAGAAAGGCAGCAGACCACCAAGCAGTGACCGTGACCTTTTTTGGTGCAAGTGTGGCCGTGGGAAGTCCTTTGGAGCATCTTCTTAGTCCAACCACTGAGCTGGTTGATGTAAAATCCACTTTTTGTTGAATATCACAATCTGATCAAGAAATGGTTTGCTGTTGTTGCATAGAATAACAGAAGACCACACTTCAAAATGATTCTTCTAAACTGCAGTCATCTCATGAGGCACTCACTTATACAACTTCCTCACCTTTCCAATTTGCTTCAAGTGCCAAACGACCATAGAATGGTCGACACTGAGTTCTTTGGCAACTTCTCATGTAGTTGTAAGAGGATCACCTTCAATGATCCTCTCAATTGGTCATTATCAACTTCTGATGGCAGGCCACTGTGCTCTTCCATCTTCAAGATTCTGGTCTCCTTTACAAAACTTCTAGACCACCACTGAACTGTATATTCGTTAACAGTTCCTGGGGCAAAGGCACTGTTGACGTTTAAAGTTGTCTCCACTGCTTTACGACCCATTTTGAACTCAAATAAGAAAATTTCTCGAAACTGCTTTTTACCTAACATCATTTCCCTAAAGTAAATATAAAATAAGCAGTAAGTAATAAGTCATTAACAAAAAAAACATAAAGTGAGAAATGTGTATTAAAATGATGCATAACATAACCACGTATTTTAAAATGCACTCAGGTGTTAAACGGCAATTTGAACAATGCAAAAACCATAATTACTTTTGCACCAGCTTAATATTAATTACAAAATTACAAAGAGAAAGCTGAGAAGACAGAGCATCATTTCTGTGATCTTACTGCCAAAGGGGAACAACCTGGTCTAATCATGAGCAGACAAAAGAGATGAACCCAGATGGAGTGTCATTCCACAAAATAATTGACCTGTACTCTTCAAAAACTTTATAAAAGATGAAAAAAGAAAAAGTACAGGACTACAGAAAAGATTCCATTTTAAAGGAGACTAAGAGACCAGACAACTAAATGCAACATGTGATCCAGGACTGGATTGTGAAACAGGGAAAATTCACTTTATTTCTTTTGCTACAAAGGATACTACTGGAATGACTGGCTTGATTTGAATAAGGTCTGGGATTGGTCAATAGTGCTGTATCAATGTTAATTTCTGATTTAAATAATTGTACTTCGTTTAAATGAGAGTATCTTTACTTTTAGGAAACACACACCTAAGTGTTTACAGGTAAAAAAGCAACACATCTGCAACCTACTCTCACATGTTCAGGGAAACACATTACGCATAGATATGGAAAGAGAACAAAAAAGCAAGTTTAATTAAGACATTAACATTTGAGGAATCTGGATGGAGAATATAAAGGATTTGTATTTTTTTTGTAACTTTAAATCAGAAATTATTTCAAAATAAAGTTTAAAAACAGCCCACTGTACATGTTAGGGCTGTGCATTTCAGTGTATGCAACACAAAACATGACTCAACTTTAAAAAATTTTAATGACAAAAATTTTTCAAATAGATAAAATGCTGTGAATACTGTCAAACACTGCCAATAAAAGTATAAATTGGTATCATGTTTCTAGAGAGTCCCTGGAAACATATTAAAGAACCCAGAAAGAGATCTAAATTCTTTGGCCCTGTAATTCAATATTTATGACTTTATTCTAAAGAAATATTCTGGAATAAATATAGAAGTAAAATGACTTATGTGCAATGCTATTCATCTTAGCATTAACTATAGCAGCAAGCCCAGAACATGATCTTCAAAGTTATTCAATAAGAAGTGATTAAATTATGGCAAATATATAATGATATATTGTACAGCCACTGAAATAATGGCTTCAAAAAAATAATAATAATTATTGGATGTTTACAGTGAGCCAACACTGAGTCAGACACAACACAGAATCGGACACAACTGAGCGACGAACACTAACACACACTACAGTGAGCCAAAGAAGTAAAATATTGATTTCATTTTCAGAGGAATATTTAATAACATGGAAGAATGTATACTATGAAGATGAGGGGAGAAAAGGGGGCCATAAAAATGGATACTCAGTATGGTCTCCATTTTGTTTTTCTAAAAATTCTATGAATGAAAAAAAAAGTTTAGGAGAAAATATTGAGCGGTAGGACTTACTAATTTTATTAATACATGCTATGCTTTTTATCCTCCCAAATTTCAAAAGTGGTCTGAAATGATTTTGCATTATATTTATGATTGAAAAAACTAAGCCTTATTAACAAAATATCTTTTATATTAAAATATCTTGAATTGGTTATCCAAGCTGCTTCCTCATAATAGCAGTCTATATGTAATTCACTTAAATTTTAAAGTACTATAATTCTAGATAAGCAAATAGAGACTTCTATAAACAGGAGCAAGATAACCATTGAAAAAATACTTATTACAGTTATAAAGAATTTCTACAGATTCTAAATGGGAAAGAAATGAGTGTTTTATTTCATCAGACCTGTCAGCAAATCATTGTATTCTGACTCGTTGCAAAATAGGTATTTCCTTACCTCATATAATTCTGATATTGTTCTAGGAAATGACTCATATATTAAACACTAACGTCATTCTCTGTGATTTTAGCAAATAAATTATGCCTGATATTTCTTTAAAAACATTAAAAATGAATCCACTTGAAAAGAATTAACAAGATTTTTAAAAAATGCTTCCATTATACATTATGGAGGATTGCAACCAGCTTGAGTGTCTGAGGGGCAGATGACACCCCTGCCACCAACCCCATAGCCACAATTCAGTAAAGCAGGCTAGGAATGCTAATTAGAGGAAAAATATTTTAATGAGAAGGCTAAAATATAAGAACAAGCATCCCAGAATTTTGAGCTACAAAATTAACTTACAACAAGAGAACTTTTACCATTTCACAAATTGAAACTCTCTTGTTTACAGTGTAAACATATTTTGACGAACTACTCAAAGACAGAAGATGACATTTTAGGCATACTATATTTGTTGCTGTTGTTCAGTCTCTAAGTCATGTCCGACTCTGTGACCCCATGGACTATAGCATGTCAAGCTCCCCTGTCCTTCACTATCTCCCGGGGTTTGCTTGAATTCATGTCTATTAAAGTAGGTGATGTTATCTAACCATCTCATCCATCCTCTGCTGCCCCCTTCTCCTTTTGCCTTTGATCTTTACCAACATCAAAGTCTTTTCCAATGAGTGGGCTCTTCCCATCAGGTGGTCAAAGTACTGGAGCTTCAACTTCAGCATCAGTCCTTCTAATGAATATTCAGGGTTGATTTCCTTTAGGATTGAATGGCTTGATCTCCCTGCAGCCCAACGGACTCTCAAGAGTCTTCTCCAGCACCACAATTTGAAAGCATCAATTCTTCAGCATTCAGCCTTCTTTATGGTCCAACTCTCACATCTGTACATGACTACTGGAAAAACCATAGCTTTAACTATACAGACCTTTGCTGGCAAAGTGATATCTCTGCTTTTCAATACACTGTCTTGGTTGGTCATAGCTTTTCTTCCAAGGAGCAAGAGTCTTTTAGTTTTGTGGCTGCAGTCACCATCCACAGAGATTTTGGAGCCCAAGAAAATAAAATCTGTCACTGTTTCCACTTTTTCCCCATCTGTTTGCCATGAAGTAATGGGAACAGATGCCATGATCTTCGTTTTTGAATGTTGGATTATAAGCCAGTTTTTTCACTTTCCTCTTTGACCTTCAACAAGAGGCTTTTTATTTTCTCTTCACTTTCTGCCATTAGGGTGGTATTATCTGCATATCAGAAGTTGTTGATATTTTTCCCAGCAATCTTGATCCTAGCTTGGGATTCATCCAGTCTGGCATTTCGCATGATGTACTCTACATATAGGTGTCCAATATGCTACTGGGAAGAGTGGAGAGCAATTACTAATAGCTCCAGAAAGAATCAAGGTAAATTAGAGGTGGTCAAGCAGGAGATGGCAAGAGTGAATACCAACATCTTTAGGAATCAGTGAACTAAAATGGATGGGAATGGGTGAATTTAATTCAGATGACCATTATATCTACTACTGTGGGCAAGAATCCCTTAGGAGAAATGGAGTGGCCCTTATATTCAACAAGAGAGTCCGAAATGCAACACCTGGGTGCCATCTCAAAAACAACAGAATGATCTCAGTTCGTTTCCAAGGCAAACCACTCAACATCCCAGTAATTCAAGTCTATACCCCAACCACTAATGACGAAGAAGCTGAAGTTGACCAGTTCTATGAAGACCCACAAGCCCTTCTACAACTAACACCAAAAGATGTCCTTTTCATCGTATAGGGCATAATATATAAATAAGACTAAATCTCTAACTCCTTTATTCCTGTAAACAGAAACAATTCAATAATAATAATCATTACAGACATTTATTGAGAACTGATTGTATGTAAGACACTATGGGCTTCCTTCCCTGATGGCTCAGTGGTCAAGAATCCTCCTGACAATGCAGGAAACATGGGTTTGATCCTTTATCTGGGAAGATCCTACATGCCACAGAGTAACTAAGCCCATGTGCCACAACTACTGAATCTGTGCTCTAAAGCCCTGGAACTGCAACTCCGGAGCTCATGGGCTGCAACCACTGAAGCCTGCACACCCTAAGTCACTGCAACGAGAAGCCGAGGCACAGCAACTAGAGTAGCCCCTGCTCTCCACAAGCAGAGAAAAGCCTGCACGGCAACCAAGACCCAGCACAACCAAAAATAAATAAATAAATAAATAATTTCAGAAAGACATAATGCTAAGAACTCCATGTCATTTCATTCCCTCAAACCACCATAACAGATAATGATATTTATGTTACTTCTATCCCAACTTATAGATGAAGAAACCAAAACAGTGGTAAGGTAATTGGCTGGGATTCTTAAACTCAGAGCTGTCTGCACCCAAATTCCCTGGTCTCAGCCAGCATACATCTGAAGACTTTACATGACCTAACTAATTAAGGAATACATTAACTAATGGAGTTAAAATGTATTTTAACCATTTTAAAAGTGGTAGTGTATTACTATATACAAACATTTTAATCTACGGCAAAAAAACAAAAACCAAAACAATTTAAATGTCTAAGAGTGAGGATCTGGTTAACTGGACTATATCTGATGCACTTATTTGACAGGATATGCAGTGATTAAACTGATGTTTATAAAATAAAATATTAAAAATTACCAAAAACGTATGAAAATGAACAAACCCAGGAAACAAATTTATATAAATGACACCACATTTTAAGACCAAACTAGCCTCCACTAAAAAATTTAACTGTGCTACCTGAGTACATTTGAGTATTTAACAGTGGTATCTGACTGGGAATACATATTAACTTGTTTCTCCCCTTCTTTCTCACCAATTGCCATAGTACATACCACTGCCATTTTTATAATGAATCACTTCAGTTCAATTCAGTCACCTAGTCGTATCTGACACCTTGTGACCCCATGAACTGCAGCACGCCAGGCCTCCCTGTCTATCACCAACTCCTGGAGTTCACTCAAACTCAGTCCATCGAGTTGGTGATGCCATCCAGCCATCTCATCCTCTATCGCCCCTTCTCCTCCTGCCCCCAATCCCTCCCAGCATCAGGGTCTTTTCCAATGAGTAAACTCTTCGCGTGAGGTAGCCAAAGTATTGGAGTTTCAGCTATAGCATCATTCCTTCCAAAGAACACCCAGGACTGATCTCCTTGCAGTCCAAGGGACTCTCAAGAGTCTTCTCCAACACCACAGTTCAAAAGCATCAATTCTTCAGAGCTCAGCTTTCTTCACAGTCCAACTCTCACATCCATACATGACCACTGGAAAAACCATAGCCTTGACTAGACGGACCTTCGTTGGCAAAGTAATGTCTCTGCTTTTCAATATGCTATCTAGGTTGGTCATAACTTTCCTTCCAAGGAGTAAGAGTCTTTTAATTTCATGGCTGCAGTCACCATCTGCAGTGATTTTGGAGCCCCCAAAAATAAAGTCTGACACTGTTTCCATTGTTTCCCCATCTATTTCCCATGAAGTGATGTGACCAGATGCCATGATCTTAGTTTTCTGAATGCTGAGCTTTAAGCCGACTTTTTTCACTCTCCTCTTTCACTTTCATCAAGAGGCTCTTCAGTTCCTCTTCACTTTCTGCCATAATGGTGGTGTCATCTGCATATCTGAGGTTATTGATATTTCTCCTGGCAATCTTGATTCCAGCTTGTGCTTCTTCCAGCCCAGCGTTTCTCCTGATGTACTCTGCATATAACTTACATAAGCAGAGTAACAATATACAGCCTTGACATACTCCTTTTCCTATTTGGAATCAGTCTGTTGTTCCATGTCCAGTTCTAACTGTTGCTTCCTGACCTGCATACAGGTTTCTCAAGAGGCAGGTCAGGTGGTCTGGCATTCCCATCTCTTTCAGAATCTTCCACAGTTTATTGTAATCCACACAGTCAAAGGCTTTGGCATAGTCAATAAAGCAGAAATAGATGTTTTTCTGGAACTCTCTTGCTTTTTCCATGATCCAGCAGATGTTGGCAATTTGATCTCTGGTTCCTCTGCCTTTTCTACAACCAGCTTGAACATCTGGAAGTTCACGGTTCACATATTGCTAAGCCTGGCTTGGAGAATTTTGAGCATTACTTTACTAGCATGTGAGATGAGTGCCATTGTGCGGTAGTTTGAGCATTCTTTGGCATTGCCTTTCTTTGGGATTGGAATGAAAACTGACCTTTTCCAGTCCTGTGGCCACTGCTGAGTTTTCCAAATGTGCTGGCATATTGAGTGCAGCACTTTCACAGCATCATCTTTCAGGATTTGAAATAGCTCCACTGGAATTCCATCACCTCCACTAGCTTTGTTCCTAGTGATGCTTTCTAAGACTCATTTGACTTCACATTCCAGGATGTCTAGCTCTAGGTGAGTGATCACACCATCGTGATTATCTGGGTCATGAAGATCCTTTTTGTACAGTTCTTCTGTGTATTCTTGCCACCTCTTCTTAATATCTTCTGCTTCTGTTAGGTCCATACCATTTCTGTCCTTTATCGAGCCCATCTTTGCATGAAATGTTCCCTTGGTATCTCTAATTTTCTTGAAGAGATCTCTAGTCTTTCCCATTCTGTTGTTTTCCTCTATTTCTTTGCATTGATCGCTGAGGAAGGCTTTCGTATCTCTTCTTGCTATCCTTTGGAACTCTGCATTCAGATGCTTATATCTTTCCTTTTCTCCTTTGCTTTTCGCTTCTCTTCTTTTCACAGCTATTTGTAAGGCCTCCCCAGACAGCCATTTTGCTTTTTTGCATTTCTTTTCCACGGGGATGGTCTTGCTCCCTGTCTCCTGTACAATGTCACAAACCTCCTTCCATAGTTCATCAGGCACTCTATCTATCAGATCTAGGCTCTTAAATCTATTTCTCACTTCCACTGTATAATCATAAGGGATTTGATTTAGGTCATACCTGAATGGTCTAGTGGTTTTCCCTACTTTCTTCAATTTAAGTCTGAATTTGGCAATAAGGTGTTCATGATCTGAGCCACAGTCAGCTCCTGGTCTTGTTCTTGCTGACTGTATAGAGCTTCTCCATCTTTGGCTGCAAAGACTATAATCAATCTGATTTCGGTGTTGACCATCTGGTGATGTCCATGTGTAGAGTCCTCTCTTGTGTTGTTGGAAGAGGGTGTTTGCTATCACCAGTGCATTCTCTTGGCAAAACTCTATTAGCCTTTGCCCTGCTTCATTCCGTATTCTAAGGCCAAATTTGCCTGTTACCCCAGGTGTTTCTTGACTTCCTACTTTTGCATTCCAGTCCCCTATAATGAAAAGGACATCCTTTTGGGGTTAGTTCTAAAAGGTCTTGTAGGTCTTCATAGAACCGTTCAACTTCAGCTTCTTCAGTGTTACTGGTCGGGGCATAGACTTGGATTACTGTGATATCGAATGGTCTGCCTTGGAAACGAACAGAGATCATTCTGTCGTTTTTGAGATTGCATCCAGGTACTGCATTTCGGACTCTTTTGTTGACCATGATGGCTACTCCATTTCTTCTAAGGGATTCCTGCCCGCAGTAGTAGATATAATGGTCATCTGAGTTAAATTCACCCAGTCCAGTCCATTTTAGTTCGCTGATTCCTAGAATGTCGACATTCACTCTTGCCATCTCCTGTTTGACCACTTCCAATTTGCCTTGATTCATGGAACTAACATTCCAGGTTCCTATGCAATATTGCTCTTTACAGCATTGGACCTTGCTTCTATCACCAGTCATATCCACAACTGGGTATTGTTTTTGCTTTGGCTCCATCCATTCATTCTTTCTGGAGTTATTTCTCCACTGATCTCCGGTAGCATATTGGGCACCTACCGACCTGGGGAGTTCCTCTTTCAGTATCCTATCGTTTTGCCTTTTCATACTGTTCAAGGGGTTCTCAAGGCAAGAATACTGAAGTGGTATTATAACGAATAGTCAAACTATTTTGAAAAGCGCTAATAAGGAGCCAAGCAGTGTGCGTGTGCACATGCGCGCACACACAAACCAAAGAAAATGCAAAGCCAAGAATGAGAAGTGCAAACAATGACTGACAATAAAAACACTTCTCTTAAAAACTGATTCCGGCTTTTTAGTTATGGAAGGTCACAATGGTTTCTTTTCCAGTGTTGTGTTTGTTGTGCTTTAAATTTTCCCCCTAGATACTATTTTTAGAAACATGAAGTAGTTTTTTTTTTTTTTTTTTTTTAATCTTAGAGAACACTACTTACATGTGAACTTAAGAAGAGTTAGGAAGTTTCAAAGAGAAGGGTGAGAACTTCTAACAGAGAAAAGATAAACGGGAAAGAAAATAGGAAATAGGGCAAATTTACCAAAGGCACTGTCAAGCAGAAACATTTTCTTAAGTCACAACGTTAGAGACTATTTATACACAGAATACAAATATAAACAAAAAAGAGGAAAATAAGAAGTGGGAATACTTGATGTACTATGAACATTTTACACATACACATAAGCATAAATTTAATAAGGAAGGATAAGAAACCTTGGGAAACACCATGACAAAGTACATCTTTGTTTTTATTAGGCTACGCACAATTTTCAAATGAACCAATATAAAAAGACTGGGAAACCAGAATATTCTAGAAAAAAATCTTAAAATAACAGGGCAAATTCTTGAACACAGAGATCTGTAAAGCACTAAATTGTGATAATTAAATACATACAGCTCAGAATGATATTAATGTTCCCAGTAATCAACAATTCTTTTTCAAAATGAGGCTCATTACCACTTCACCACATTCATAATAGCATAGAACTTCACAAGCATCACACAATCTGAATAGATGAATATACTCTAGGGCTCAAGCAGGAACTTTTCATTCCCAGAGTCTGGAGCTAGTGCTGTGAGCCAGAGTGGGGAAAAAAGTAGGTTTCTTCAAGTATGTGCTAGCTCAGTGACAGAAATTTTCAGTCACAAATGGCAATATATATATATACTTAAGCACTGAAACAAATTAAAGATAACAGTATACTGCTTAGCAATAACACAGAAGCCCTCTAAAAAGCATTTTGAAAATAATGTTTGCAAAAATATATGATGAAAATTAAGCCAACTTTCTTCGGTGTTTTTATATTTGGTTGATCTGTATCCATAGCAAACACAACCCCAATAACACTTACCAATGGCTGTGGAATGAACTAAACTCAAGGATTGCTTCTTTCCTGCTTTGTAACCCTGGCATTTAGCACATCGTCCCACACTTAATAAATCTGGTACATCAATACACAATAATTATAAAACCAATTAGGTCAAAATGCATCCACTGTCAAGGATGGTAATGTAACAGCAATCTATTCTTTTTTCTTTAAGATATCCATACACACTTAAGTGGCCATAACATACAGGCACAAATAAACTCATTCTTAGAGGCTTCTAGCAGTTTCAACAAAATACATCTTAATCTGAATTGATGCACAATGAATTGTCTTTCAAAGGGGTTTTCAACTTATGCTTGACAGAAACATAAATTAATACATAACTTTCCACCTAAGTGACAACTAGTTAAGAAAGGGTTATCAGAAGTCTACAAAATCATAGCAAAGCAGAACAGAAAGAAGCGTTTAGGTCATAAGTCGGAGTACAAACAAAATGAAATTTGAGGACTATTTCACTGGCAACATTGTTAGAAAGAAATTTATGCATAACGTCTTTACAATAAAAACTAGAAAACTTTGCTGAGAGAAATGAAGGAACAACTAACTAAGTGGATAGCTACTATACTGATGGACTAGAATTAAGCCCAAATTAATGTATAGATTCAACACAATCTTAATCATATTCCTGCTAGATACTTTTTTTCTTTTAAAACAAGCTGATTCTAAAACAGAAATGGAATGTAAAGGAACTAGGACATCCAGAGCAATATTGTAAAAGGAAAACAAGTTGGAGGAGTTACCCTACCTGATTTCATGACTGACTGTAAAGCTACAGTCATCAGGACAGGACTGGCAAAAGGATTAAGAAATAGATCAATGGCACTGAATGAAGCACTCAGACACAGATCCACATTTAAATGATGACTGGATTTTAAACAAAGATGCCAAAGCATCCCCATTAGGAATGGAAGACTTCTCAACAGTCATTGCTGAAACAACCTGAAATCTACTGGGAAAAGATAAGTCTCACCCCGGCCTCATCCTGGACATCAAAGTCCATGTGAAGTGCACTATGGACATAAACGTAAAATCAAAAATGATAAAACTTGTAGAAGAGCATAAAGGAAAATACTTCCATGGGTTGGGGGTCGGCAAAGGTTTCTGAGGACAGAGAAAACAAACATCATAAAAAACTGAAAAATTAGACTTCATCAAAAATAAAGCCTTTTGCTCATCAAAACACATTTTAAGAAAATGAAAAAGTAAGCCACAGACTGGGAGAACATACTTGCAAAACACATATTTCACACATATTAAGCATATATAAAGAATTCCAACAATCACATAATAAAAAGACATACAACCAGGTTAAAAATGGACAGATGTGCTTCAGGCAATACTATTGTGTTTTAAGTCATAATTAGAATCAGGCCTAAGCAGGGCTGACTATCATCTCAGAGCGCACCTGGCCTGAGACAGGCAGTGGACCGCGGTGAAGGAAAGTGGGAAGGAGAGGCATGAACAATTTGTTCTCAAAACAAGGACATTTTAAACAGATTCTGAGCTCCAAGTTGATATGCACAGATGCCTCCAATTTATTTTGAAACATGTGAAAAAAGACTGATGGTTGGAAGAAGACCGATGAGTACACAAGAGATAAAACAGGCACGGAGAAATACTAATGGTAGAACTTGGGTGGTGTATATATGCTGCTGCTGCTGCTAAGTCGCTTCAGTCGTGTCCGACTCTGGGCGACCCCATAGACGGCAGCCCATCAGGCTCCCCCGTCCCTGGGATTCTCCAGGCAAGAACACTGGAGTGGGTTGCCATTTCCTTCTCCAATGCATGAAAGTGAAAAGTGAAAGTGAAGTCGCTCAGTCGTGTCCGACTCTTAGCGACCCCATGGACTGCAGCCTACCAGGCTCCTCCATCCATGGGATTTTCCAGGCAAGAGTACTGGAGTGGGGTGCCATTGCCTTCTACACTATAAAACTTAGAAAAATGCACAAAAGGTTTGGAAAAAACCGTTCACACAAACAGCCAATAAGTACACTGAAAACTGCTCAATATCATTAGCTATCTTAAAACTGCAAATTAACACCACCATGAGACACCACTGCATTCTCACTGAAATGGTTAAAAAGACTAACTTTGCCATATGTTGGTGAGGATGTGGCCCAACTAGAACTCTCATTCATTTTTGGGGGTGCAAAATGTACAGCCACTTTTGAAAAAGGTATAATTTTTTATAAAATGTAGTAAATATACAGCAATTTTCTCCTACATATATAAAGAAATAAATATTTATACAAGAATATTCATAGCAGCTTTATTCATAACAGCCCCAAACTGGAAACAGCTCAGGTGTCCATTAAAAAGAAAACGGATAAACAAATTTTGTGGCACAGGCTGGAACATTACTAAGCAATAACAAAGAATGAAGTACTGATACATACTGTGAATCCCACGTGCAAAAAGTCTTAAAAAGAGTACCTATTTTATGATTTCATTTATACAAAATGCCCCAAAAGACAAACTTCATCTATGGTGAACAAAGCCAGAACAGTGATTGTCTCTGAGGGGCTGGGGTGAAGACTGACTGGGAAGAGGCATGAAGAAACTTTCTGGGGTGATGGCAACACTCTGTATCCTGACTGGTTAGGGTCTGGGATACTATGTGTATGAAAAAACTCACCTAATGGTGTACTTTGCTGCTGCTGTTGTTTGGGCACTAAGCTGTGTCTGACTCTCTTTGACCCCAGGGACTGCAGCCTGCCAGGCTCCTGTTCATGGAATTTCCCAGGCAAGAATACTGGAGTGGGTTGTCATATCCTTCTCTAGGGGATCTTTCTGACCCAGGGATCAAACTCATGTCTCCTGCTTGACAGGCAGATTCTTTATCACTGAGCCATTATGGTGTACTTTAGATTTGTGCATTTCATCACACCCATGTATAAATATGTATTTTGTACCAGAAAATGTAAATCACTACTGAATTTTTCATAATGATGCTCATTCTGAAGTGTTTAGAGTTGAAGTGTACTAAGATCCACAATTATTTTTGAAGTACATGAAAAATGTGATAGGACTGGCAAATGAACAGAGGATATACAGAAAAATGTAAATACAGAATTTAGGTATTTGTTATATTTCGTATATAATTCTTTCAGCTTTTCAGGATTACTGAATTTTTTCAAAATAAAATGTTGGCCAACAGCCAAATAAAAACCTTAGGGTATCTTTTAATTTCCACAATCAGAGAATATGCCATCCTATTCTTGTTAATTTTTGACATGCACACTTGGAAACAGCTGCTCTGTTGCACAGAAAGCAAATATTATCACATTTCTTTCTTCAAAGATATTATGCTCTACTTCTTACCTTCAACTATGGGGAAGGAGAAATAGAAACAAATGGCTCTAACTGCAGAAAAACTAAGCCTCCTGTCATTTAAAAGCAAAACATTCGAAGAAGGTTAAATTACAAAATAGTACCTAAAAAACCAGTTAACACTGAATGTTTTATATAACAAAGTATACCAGAACTGAGAAGACTCACAAACTCAGGTTTAATACTCAAGGCAGAGACTGCTAACCATTTCATGGTTTAGAATGACCAACAGCAGTTGACTCTTGAGTCATCTAGTTGGATGAAAGGTGTTTTACAGTACAGGACAAGAAGTAGGAGTGTTAGAAGACGGTGCCACACAAACAAGTCTGTGCAGTCGAGAGGGGAGAACATGTACAAGAAGGCAGACAGAACAACCTGCACAACAGAGAGTCCCAAGAGTGACAAACAAGGTACAGGAGAGAGGCAGCGGTTCAGCAGAGCTTGGAGCGCAGGGTATGGGAGGGCACAAGAGACGGTGGGATGCCTAGGCAAGGTCTGGGCCATAAAAGGACTTGAGAGTCCATAAGGTGTCTGGAATTTATCCTAAAGACAATGTGGAGTCACTTGGCCGTGGGCAACGGTGTCACACCTGTGTGTGGAAAGATGGTCTGGCAGCTATGAGGCAGGGAGGACAAAGAGACAACTAGCAGTTGTTCTCCAAGTTCTGCAAGTTCTCCAAGGCAGCAAAGATGGAGGAGGAGGAACAGATCAGAAGTCATTTTCCTGTGGTTTCTCAGACAGGCCTTCTATTGACCACATGATCTATCCTCAAATGGTGGTGGTGATTAGACTTTAGGGCACTACCTCAAGCAATTAAATTATCTAAACTGACAACTTACTCATACTAGATACATCCTTAACGTAAAGGAAACTCAGTATTGGGACAAAAGATCAGCAAGTACCATAAAAAATATATTTGGAGCCAAGGGAGCAACAGTCTGATCTTTTTTAGACTGGAAAAAAATGCTAAAATCTCAAACCTGACACTTGAAAAGAAAAGAAGACATAATTCAAAATCTTATTTTTGTCTTCAGTTTTCTTCTTTTTCATACAGAAATTAATCCTAAATTTCAACTAAAAATGATTAAACTCTTAAAATCTGACCCGGAGAGTCAACTCTTGGAAAGGACCCTAATGGTGGGAAAGATGGAAGGCAGAGGATGAGATGGTTAGATAGCATCACCAACTCAATGGACATGAATTTGAGCAAACTCCGGGAAATAGTGAAGGAAAAAAAACCTGGCGTGCTACAGTTCACGGAGTCACAAAGAGTCAGATACAACTTAGCAACAGAGCAACAACTCTAAAAATGGGAAAGATGCCCATAACTAATTCATTGAAGGCATCAAGATCTGGGTTGAGACAAATCTCAAACTGCTACTTCCAAGCATTTAACTTTGGGAAATTTCCAAATATTAATAAGGTAATAGTAAGGCAGAAAGTGAAGAGGAACTAAAGAGACTCTTGATGAAGGTGAAGGAGAAAGTGAAAGAGCCAGCTTAAGACTAAATATTAAAAAAACTAAGATCATGGCATCCGGCTCCATTACTGCATGGCAAATAAAAGGGGAAAACAAAGTAGTGACAGATTTCCTTTGCCTTGTTCCAAAATCAGTGCAGATGGTGACTGCAGCCATGAAATCAGAAGACGATTGCTTCTCGGCAGGAAAGCAATGACAAACCTAGACAGTGTGTTGAAAAGCAGAGACAGGACTCTGCCAACAAAGGTCCGTATAGTCAAGGCTATGGTCTTCCCAGTGGTCATGTATGGTTGTGAGAGCTGGACCATAGAGAAGGCAGAATGCCGAAGAATTGATGCCTTCGAATCGTGGTGCTGCAGAAAGCTCCTGAAAATCCCCTGGACATCAAGGAGATCAAACCAGTCAATCTTAAGGGAGATCAACCCCAAATATTCACTAGAAGAACTGATGCTGAAGCTGAAGCTCCAGTATTTTGGTCATTTGATGCACCCAGACAACTCAATGGAAAAGTCCTTGATGCTGGGAAAGATCGAGGGCAGAAGAAGAGGGTGTCAGAGGATGAGATGGCTGGACGGCATCACCGATGGAGTGAACATGAATTTGGGCAAACTTCCGGAGATGGTGAGGGACAGGGAGGCCTGGCGTGATGCAGTCCATGGGGTCGCAGGACACAAAGACTCAGACATGACTGGGCAACTGAACAACAGCAGCAGTAAGGTAAGTCCCTTATTTGTAGAATAGGAGAGAGAACTCTTACCTCTCTAGCACAACTGCAGGGAGGATTTAAAGAAGTAATGCAAGTACAACACCCAGTACAGTGCCCCCATTATAAGAAGCCGCCAATAAACACGGGCGCCTATTCCATTCTTCTTACCTACGATTTCCAGTGAAAATAACTAAGAGAAAAGAAGATAAAAGTTTGCTTTTACAAGTTCAATATAAATATGTGTGAACTACTTGGAAAATGTTTTTTACATGAGCTTTATCTCTCAATAAACAACATTACTGAAAAGTAAATGCCTGCATTAAATTAAAATGTAGCTTGGGCCTAGATAAATTGATAGATAATGCTAAATATTAGGAAATGTGTTAACACAAATCAAGGCTGTAATGACTATTGATTTCCCTGAAAATTGAAATATTTCTTTTCCTTGGGAAGTGAACCACCTCTGTAAAAAGTTTCTTCAAAATGGTCATGCTTGATTTGTTCCCAACTGAGTTCCAAGAAAATCTATCCAAATGATATGAAAGTATAAAAAATGGTACACAGAAAGAGAAATTAAGGAAACAATTCCATTCACCATTGCAATGAAAAGAATAAAATACTTCGGAATATATCTACCTAAAGAAACTAAAGACCTATATATAGAAAACTATAAAACACTGGTGAAAGAAATCAAAGAGGACACTAATAGATGGAGAAATATACCATGTTCATGGATTGGAAGAATCAATATAGTGAAAATGAGTACACTACCCAAAGCAATTTATAGATTCAATGCAATCCCTATCAAGCTACCAACAGTATTCTTCACAGAGCTAGAACAAATAATTTCACAATTTGTATGGAAATACAAAAAACCTCGAATAGCCAAAGCGATCTTGAGAAAGAAGAATGGAACTGGAGGAATCAACCTGCCTGACTTCAGGCTCTACTACAAAGCCACAGTCATCAAGACAGTATGGTACTGGCACAAAGACAGAAATATAGATCAATGGAACAAAATAGAAAGCCCAGAGATAAATCCACACACATATGGACACCTTATCTTTGACAAAGGAGGCAAGAATATACAATGGATTAAAGACAATCTCTTTAACAAGTGGTGCTGGGAAATCTGGTCAACCACTTGTAAAAGAATGAAACTAGAACACTTTCTAACACCATACACAAAAATAAACTCAAAATGGATTAAAGATCTAAACGTAAGACCAGAAACTTAAAAACTCCTAGAGGAGAACATAGGCAAAACACTCTCTGACATACATCACAGCAGGATCCTCTATGACCCACCTCCCAGAATATTGGAAATAAAAGCAAAAATAAACAAATGGGACCTAATTAACCTTAAAAGCTTCTGCACATAAAAGGAAACTATTAGCAAGGTGAAAAGACAGCCTTCAGAATGGGAGAAGATAATAGCAAATGAAGCAACTGACAAACAACTAATCTCAAAAATATACAAGCAACTCCTACAGCTCAACTCCAGAAAAATAAATGACCCAATCAAAAAATGGGCCAAAGAACTAAATAGACATTTCTCCAAAGAAGACATACAGATGGCTAACAAACACATGAAAAGATGCTCAACATCACTCATTATCAGAGAAATGCAAATCAAAACCACTATGAGGTACCATTTCACGCCAGTCAGAATGGCTGCGATCCAAAAGTCTACAAGCAATAAATGCTGGAGAGGGTGTGGAGAAAAGGGAACCCTCTTACACTGTTGGTGGGAATGCAAACTAGTACAGCCACTATGGAGAACAGTGTGGAGATTCCTTAAAAAAACTGGAAATAGAACTCCCTTATGATCCAGCAATCCCACTGCTGGGCATACACACTGAGAAAACCAGAATTGAAAGAGACACGTGTATCCCAATGTTCATCGCAGCACTGTTTATAATAGCCAGGACATGTAACTACAAAGAAATTTAGGATTTCATGTTTGTTGTTAGTAGAGGTACTGGAGTGTAATCCTGAAATCAGTTCATATATGTAGGACTGAGCTAGTGAGTAAATAAATATTTCAGGAATCAAGGAGAAAGAATATATAAGTAAGAATGTGAGAAAAGAGAGGAAGAAGCCAATGGTATTAAGACTGAAGTTAGGTTTAGGATTTTTATTTTTTAACTTTTAATTTTAATGTAATATACATACAAAAAATGTGCATATAAGTGTACAATCTGCTGAGTGTTGACCAACTGAATACACCCATGCAACAAGCACTAGGAAACCAAACATTTCTCATTCCCTCAACTCCTGCTTTCTGTTTCCCGTTTCCTTGTCCAACAGCAAGGATAACTGCTACCCTGATTTCTAACATCACAGACTAGTTTTGCCTGTTTTCATACTTTATATAAGTGGAATTATATAGTATGTACTCTTCTGTGGCTGGCTGCCTTCACACAATATTAGTTTTGTGAGGTCGTGCATGTTCTTACATGCAGCTGTAGCCTGTTCATTCTCGCGGCTATTTTCCACGGTGTGACACATCACAATTAGAACATTCGACTGCAAATGGGCGAGTTTCCAGTCTTTTCCTATCACCAGCAGTGCTACTATGAACACTCCAGTACACTGAACCATTGCTGAATGGTTCAGTCTACATTCCAGTAGACTGAAACTGCTGATAGTACCTACAAAAAAATGGCAATTTCGTGTCATTCAAATTAATACATCATCTTCCAAAGAACATATGTATATATTCCTGTTGAGTAAATATTAGAAGTGGAATTGCTGACACTTAGGGTTAAGCAAACAGTTTTCTAAAATGGTTTAATACCAGTTTACATGTCCACCAATTGCTCTATATATCCTTGATGTAGCTGATGTTTTCTTTCTCCATGCGTCCATTCTAGCTGCCGTAATTCTTCACTGTGGTTTTCATTTGCATAGCTCTCAGTTCAGTTCAGTTCAGTCGCTCAGTCGTGTCCGACTCTTTGCAACCCCATGAATCGCAGCACGCCAGGCCTCCCTGTCCATCACCAACTCCCAGAGTTCACTCAAACTCACGTCCATCGAGTCGGTGATGCCATCCAGCCATCTCATCCTCTGTCTTCCCCTTTTCCTCCTGCCCCCAATCCCTCCCAGCATCGGAGTCTTTTCCAATGAGTCAACTCTTCGCATGAGGTGGCCAGAGTACTGGAGTTTCAGCTTTAGCATCATTCCTTCCTAATAAATCCATATCCATATCTATGTATATCATTTGTATTTCTCTTTTGTGAAGTCTGTGTTGCCCATTTAATCACATTGGCTTATAGGAGACCTTTATATATCCTGGAGAGGAATCTTGTTAAATATATGTATTATGAATTATCTCTTCCCACTCCATGGGTTGCCTTTTCTCTTTCAATGATGTCTTTAGGTGCGGAACAGTAATTCATATAATTACAGCACAGTCTATCAGGTTTTTCATTTCTGAATAGTGCTATTTGTGTCCTATTTAAGATATTTTGATCACCCTAAGGTTATGGAGAATTTCTTCCCCCAAAAGGTTTATTGCTTTACCTTTCAGAGCTGAAATTTTCTGTGTACAATATAAATTCCAGATTACTTTCTTTCCACTGGATATTTAACTAACCTGCAACCATTTGTTTAAAAAGATGATTTTTTCCTCACTGCATGTATTATTCATGGCACTTTTGTAACAAATCAGGTAACAGAATATTGTCTGATTTCTCTATTCTGCTCCATTGGTCAGGTTGTTTATCTGTCTAAACTACTATAATGTTACAGGAGATCTTAATATCTGGTAATGTAAATTCTCTGGTTTTGTTTACCTTTTTCAAAGAAAGAGTATAAAATGAAATATGACATGAGAAGGGAATACTGAACATGACTGTGAGTTTTTCGTTATTTGTATGAATGCCCACATGAGTGAACTTCCCAGAGCACCCATTACATATGCTGGTAAGCTGACATGGGCGGCAGTCTGGACAGACTCAAAGAGGTTGATGGTGACTATAGAATGTTTTAATCTTTGACAAGTTTTTAGGTAAATCTGCTCAAGTAAAATCTTAAAAATTTAGCTTAAAATTAATTTAGCTTTATACACGGTTACATGTATACCTTTTGTGAGAGATCAAACCAGTCAATCCTAGGGGAAATCAGTCCTGAATATTCATTGGAAGGGCGGATGCTGAAGCTGGAACTCCAATATTTTGGCCAACTGATGCGAACAGCTGACTCACTGGAAAAGACTCTGATGCTGGGAAAGACTGAAGGCAGAAGGGGACAACAGATGGCTGGATGGCATCACTGACTCAATGGACATGAGTTTGAGCAAGCTTCGGGAGTTGGTGATAGACAGGGAAGCCTGGTGTGCTGCAGTCCATGGGGATGCAAAGAGTCTGACATGACTGAGTGACTGAACTGAACTGGTGGCTCAGTCAGTAAAGAAATCTCCCTGCAATGCAGGAGACCTGGGTTTGATGCCTGGGTTGGGAAGATCCCCTGTATAAGGGGAGAATTCCATGGACAGAGGAATGTGGTGGTCTACAGATCAAGGGGTCGCAAAAAGTTGGACATGACTTAGCAAGTATACCTTCTGTAACTACTTTCTTTATATACAAAGTTAAGAAGAATAGTTTATCTTAAAAATACCTTTATTTTTAACTGTCTTTCTTCTAAATAAAACTTGTGCTATGCTTAGTCGCTCAGTCATGTCCAACTCTTTGTGACCTCATGGAACTGTGGCCCACCAGGCTCCTATGTTCATGGGGATTCTTCAGGTAAGAACATTGGAGTGGGATGCCATATACTCATCTTTCCTATTGTAATGGTGCTCTTTATAACCTGTTCAGTTCAGTTCAGTTGCTCAGTCGTGTCTGACTCTTTGCGACCCCAGGAACTGCAGCACAGCAGGCCTCCCTGTCCATCACCAACTGCCGGAGTCTACCCGGCATTGAGTCGGTGATGCCATCCAACATCTCATCCTGTCGTCCCCTTCTCCCCCTGCCCTCAATCTTTCCCAGCATTAGGGTATTTTCAAATGAGTCAGCTCTTTGCATCAGGTGGCCAAAGTATTGGAGTTTCAGCTTCAACATCAGTCCTTCCAATGAACACCCAGGACTGATCTCCTTTAGGATGGACTGGTTGGATCTCCTTGCAGTCCAAGAGACTCTGAAGAGTCTTCTCTAACACCACAGTTCAAAAGCATCAATTCTTTAGCGCTCAGCTTTCTTTACAGTCCAACTCTCACATCCATGCATGACCTGAGGTTGGATCTTTACAACTTTCGTTTTAGCTGCTTACCTGTGCGTTATTTAAGCCCTCTGACTCTCAGTTTACTGGTCTTATAAAATGGGAACAATTAAAACGTACCAAATAAGGTAAAATGTCTACCTATTCTGGGAAGAAAACCTCTCTTTACTGTCAGAATTCAGCACTTTGACTATTTACCATTTGGGGTTCCAGGGCCACTGTGTGAGCAAGGCGGAAGAATGCAGTGATGTGTAGAAGAAACAGGTGGAAGAAAACACACAGTGCCTTGGTGTAGGTGGAGTAAAAAACTATAAACTGGTTATAGCACAGAAGGGAGTGAGGCAAAAAAAGTGTTCTGTTTTTCTGACACAGGGTACAAGAAGGTCAGGTTGTAATCATTTAATTTACATGATTATATTCCTTAAAAAAGCAAAGGTAAGGAATAACACTTGATAAAGAGTATACAGCAAAAGAAAAAGAGTATGCAGCTTAAAAATAAAAATTTCATTATAAAAAGAATCTGCATTAGCACATTTAAATCACTTAAAACATTATTTAAAATAATTATGTTTTCAAACATTTGGGACAACAAAATGGAGTTGCATACATGAAACTTACTTGACAAACGGAAAAGACATCTGGAGAGGAAAGCTCACTGTAGGTACTCTGAAGTGATTCTGATGATAGACGGAGAGTTGGGTGAAAGGCTTTCCCCAGGATCATTAACATTTTGTCTCATTCTCTTTAAAATGATCATATAAGAAGTAGAAAAAATAGCATTTGTTGCCAATGGTACTGTGAAATGGCAAACTTCAGCTGGTGACAGACAGATCAGGGACAGCAAAGGCATGACTTCTATCAATCTTTGAGTTTCTGGGCTCAGGGATTCTCTGAAGTTAATTATTTACAAAGCAATTCTTAAGGCACCACTCTTAACTTTATTTTGGATAGCTCCACCCAAACTGTCTCTCAAGATATAGAAAAACGAAGCAAAACTCAAGCAAAAATTAAAAAAAAACAAAACTTATTTGATTAAAAAAAATTATATATTCTAAAGTACATATTACATATGAGTATATATACATATATACATATGAGTATATATTGATGATTCTAATTTTCAAAAATGTAATAGTCTTTTTACTTTCCTGGTATTAAGTACTATCTTATTTATTTGGTTTCTACTTGTGGTCAACAGGTCACCCGGACGAAGTAACAGTGACAACCAACCCCAGCAGCTCTTCAGGGCAGCTGAACAGGGGCACCCTGCCTTGTTCGTCGGTCTCTGGGGCCAGCTTTGACACGTAAGCCTCAGTCCCTCCACCCACTCCCAACTCCTTCCTTCTGTTCTCTGTCTCCTAACCCCTCAGGCTTCCCAGGGACTGTGAGACAGCCACACGGGCCACAGATGGGCAGCAAGGGTGGCCCTGTGTACAGAGGTGGGAGCCTTCCACCGCTGAGCCCCAGGGAAATGCAGGAAGGATGACTATGGGGAGCCAGACTACAGAGATTTGGATTAAACTGTGTTTCTGTGATTCCTAGACGATAGTGTGCTTTATTTCTATTTATACCTTACCACCACGATGAAGTTCTTTATCAACATAAATTCTGCTTTAAAGTTCTGATTGTCAACAAAGGATGAGGGTCTATGATGTGTTATGAAGATTCAACATGAAGTGTGGCTAGCTCTAAGTAGAATCTCACTCATGTTTACATAACCATGAGCTATCAAATCACTCTGATATTACCCATTAAACAGCATACTGCCAAGCTGAATCAAATTAGAATACTGAGGCAAAAAGAGTTTTTCTTAATTTCAATATTTTAAGGAGAAAATAATATGTAATCGTTTCTTTATTAACAAAGAATGAATTCTGCCATCAATGAAAACTTTTTTCCTTGAGGCGCCCAAATTTTAATGATTCTTTATTTTTTTAAATTGAGGTATAGTTCATTTACACTCTTATAGTAGTTTTCAGGTGTATAACACAGTGATCCAAAATTTTTCCAGATGATACTCCATTTATAGTTTTCATAAAATATTGGCTATAGTCCCTGTGCTATACAATATATCCTTATAGCTTATTTAGTTTACAAGTAGTATGTATCTCTTTCTCTCCTACCCCTATCTTGCCCCTCCTCACTGGTAACCCTAGCTTATTCTCTGTATCTATGAGCCTATTTCTTTCCTGTTACATTTACTAGTTTTATTTTTTAGATTCCACATATAAGTGATAACATAAAGTCTTTGTCTTTCTCGGTCTTATTTCGTTAAGCACAATACCCTCCAGATCCATCCATGTTTGTGAAAATGCAAATTTTCATTCTCTTTTGTGGCTAAGTAGTATTTCACTACATATAATCACATCTTCTATATCCATTCATCTGTTGATGGACACTTACATAGGTTCTATATCTTTGCTATTGTAAATAATGCTGCTATGAACACTGGTGTTCAGGTAAAAAAGTGATTTCTTGAACCAAATAACTGTGTCACTGGCTCCTTGTTATCTAAGAAGCTCTAACATATATCTTTATGATAACCTTGCTAACGGACCGTTCATGCCAAGAGCAGAAGCTGGAAAGCTACTTGTCATAAGAACCAACCAAAACTCAGACTTAGTTTTTAACCAAAAATCTGGTTTCATTCATTCAGTGATCAAACACCAGGAGCACCCTGGTGTGTCCAATAAGGCTGGAATGTTTGGTGGGATCTGAAAATAAAATGACACTGCAGCTGCAATCTAATCAGAAAGCCAGGTTACCTGTATCCAAAGAGGAAACATGTCTCACGGGAAAAGCACCGGCCTTGAGTTAAAATCCCAATTCCCAACTTCGTCTTCAGCTATTATGGAATAACAGAACTACTCCTAACCTCTCACTATAAGAAACTAGGTAGCCTGACTGGACAAAATACACGAAACGACTGCTCTCCTACACAGAGGAGCAGGCAACTCAGGACTGTGGCCCCCAGGAGTAGGGAAACAAAGGAGATGGGCCTTACAGCTACCCTAGCTTTCTGTCTGGAGGCAATCTCTAGACTGAAACTCAAACACACTTGCTGAACTGAGACAGAGATGAGAGCTTTGGGAGGCTAAGGCAGCCAGAAGCTGCAGTGCAGAAAAGGAGGGATCTATGCTGAGGAGGTGGCAAGAATACACAGAAGAACTGTACAAAAAGGATCTTCAAGACCCAGATAATCATGATGGTGTGATCACTCACCTAGAGCCAAAGATTCTGGAATGTGAAGTAAGTGGGCCTTAGAAAGCATCACTACGAACAAAGCTAGTGGAGGCGATGGAATTCCAGTGGAGCTATTTCAAATCCTGAAAGATGATGCTGTGAAAGTGCTGCACTCAATATGCCAGCACATTTGGAAAACTCAGCAGTGGCCACAGGACTGGAAAAGGTCAGTTTTCATTCCAATCCCAAAGAAAGGCAATGCCAAAGAATGCTCAAACTACCGCACAGCTGAACTCATCTCACACGCTAGTAAAGTAATGCTCAAAATTCTCCAAGCCAGGCTTCAGCAATATGTGAACCGTGAACTTTCAGATGTTCAAGCTGGTTGTAGAAAAGGCAGAGGAACCAGAGACCAAATTGCCAACATCTGCTGGGTCATTGAAAAAGCAAGAGAGTTCTAGAAAAACATAGATTTCTGCTTTATTGACTATGCCAAAGCCTTTGACTGTGTGGATCACAATAAACTGTGGAAGATTCTGAAAGAGATGGGAATGCCAGACCACCTGACCTGCCTCTTGAGAAACCTGTATGCAGGTCAGGAAGCAACAGTTAGAACTGGACATGGAACAACAGACTGATTCCAAATAGGAAAAGGAGTATGTCAAGGCTGCATATTGTCACCCTGCTTATTTAACTTATATGCAGAGTACGTCATGAGAAACGCTGGGCTGGAAGAAGAACAAGCTGGAATCAAGACTGCCGGGAGAAATATCAATAACCTCAGATATGCAGATGACACCACCCTTATGGCAGAAAGTGAAGAGGAACTAAAGAGCCTCTTGATGAAAGTGAAAGAGGAGAGTGAAAAAGTTGGCTTAAAGCTCAGCATTCAGAAAATGAAGATCATGGCATCCGGTCCCATCACTCCAAGGCAAATAGATGGGGAAACAGTGGAAATAGTGTCAGGCATTATTTTTTGAGGCTCCAAAATCACTGCAGATGGTGACTGCAGCCATGAAATTAAAAGACGCTTACTCCTTGGAAGGAAAGTTATGACTAACCTAGATAGCATATTGAAAAGCAGAGACATTACTTTGCCAACAAAGGTCTGTCTATTCAAGGCTATGGTTTTTCCAGTGGTCATGTATGGATGTGAGAGTTGGACTGTGAAGAAAGCTGAGCGCCGAAGAATTGATGCTTTTGAACTGTGGTGTTGGAGAAGACTCTTGAGAGTCCCTTGGACTGCAAGGAGATCCAACCAGCATATTCACTGGAAGGACTGACGTTGAAGCTGAAACTCCAATACTTTGGCTATCTGATGCAAAGAGCTGACTCATTTGAAAAGACCCTAATTCTGGGAAAGATTGAGGGAGGAGGAGAAGGGGGTGGCAGAGGATGAGATGGTTGGATGGCATCACCAACTCAATGGACATGAGTTTGGGTAAACTCTGGGAGTTGGTAATGCACAGGGAGGCCTGGCATGCTGCAGTCCATGGGGTCGCAAAGAGTTGGACACAACTGAGTGACTGAACTGATCTCCAATAAAAAATTACAAGGCTACCTGCAAAGAGGCAAGAAAACACTTCTTGAACATGAGAAAAATTTATCAATAAAAACAAACCCAGAAATGACAGAAAAAAGGAACTATTTACACTGACAACTATGTGCAAATATTTAAAGCAAAAAGGGAATATAATGAAAACAGAAATGGACAACGCAAAAAGGAACCTCTAGAGATAAAAATATAATAGCTAAGATAAACATTTTACTGGATAGCATTAACAACATGTTAGACCTGCATTAGAAAAGATCAGTAAACTCAGGGGAATAAAGAAGCAGAACTAATAAGATGATGTAAAAATAATAATGAAATGAAATACTAAAAAAAAAGAATAACTTAAAAAAAACAGGCAAGAAGAGAGGAATAAAGAACAGAATGGACAAACATTCAGTTCAGTTCAGTTCAGTTCTACATACAACAAAATGATAGATTTAAACTCATTTGTGGTAGGTAGCCTCTAAGACAATCCTCAATGATCCTAGCCTTTTGATATTTATGGTCTTAAATAATCCTCTCCCCTTGAGCAATCTGCTTCTAATCAACAGAATACTGGGGTGGATAGCCTTTTCCTTCTCCAGGGGATCTTCCCAACCCAGAGATCGAACCTAGGTCTCCCGCATTGCGGCAGATTCTTTACCAGCTGAGCCACAAGGGAAGCCCAAGAATACTGGAGTGGGTACCCTATCCCTTTTCCAGCGGATCTTCCAGATCTGGGAATCAAACTGGGGTCTCCTGCATTGCAGGCGGATTCTTTACCAACTGAGCTATTAGGGAAGCCCATCAATATACCAGGACAATGTTAAGGAAATGTTGCAAAAAATTATCATTTTTGTCTTGCTAGCATTATTCTTACTGACTTTGATAAAATAAGCTGCCATGCTGGAGAGGCCCACGTGGCAAGAACTGAGGGTGGCCTCCAGCCAACAGCCAGCAAGGAACGGAGGCACTTAGTCCAACAGCCCTCAAGGTACTGAATCTTGCCAAGAACAACTTAACTAAGGTTAGAAGTGGATCATTCCCCAGTTGAACGTTCAGATGAACCAGAGCCTTGCCTGAAACCTGACTACAGGCTTGTGAAGCAGAGGTACCAAGTTAAGCTGTGCCTGAATTCCTGATCCACAGAAACTGTTCAGATCATAAATGTGTCCTGTGTGAAGCTGTTAAGGTATGAAGCAGTTTGTTACACAGCAATAGGTAACTAATACATCAGACATATCAATAATTACCTTAAATGTAAATAATCTAAACATCACAAATGAAAGACAGAGATTGCCAGGCTACATTTAAAAAAAGAAAGTCCAGCTCTGTGCTGTCTATAAGAAATGTACTTTAAACACAAAAGTACAGGTGGGTTAAAAGTAAAAGCTCAGAAAGGATATATCATGAAATGATAAACATAAGAACTACTTTAAATAGTTTCAGAGTAACAGGTGAAGAAAACAAAAACCAAAGTTACTCTCTAAAGCCACTAGATTCTGAAATTCAGAGTTTAGGACTAAGTTCTTGGATTTCTTTAAATTTCAAATTTTTCAGTGCTAATTTTATTTGAGTATGTTTAAATCCATTTATTTAGAAAACCCTCCAAATTAAAATATTTGGGTGTCCAAATAAAACCTTCAAATTTTTGAAAGTGTAAGTATTTGTGTTGAGGGTGGGGAAAACAGCAGTCAAGCAAGCAGCTTCGTAGAGAAGCTGTGTCTCTATGCACAAACAAATTTACAACTAGAGATTTCACTACTTTATCAGCAAGTTATTTAACCAAATTCCCTGTCTTTGAGAAACAGACTATTTCACAGAAATAAAAAGTGAGAGTGGAAAAATCTAGCTTTTAAAAGTGTATTAGAAAAGCAATACTTTCTCCTAAGAGCACTGGGTTATCTAGTTAAAGTATCATTTTTTAATTCTAAGCTTGAGAAAAAAGGTAACATGACCAGAAATACCTTTTTCATTATATATATTTTATACCTCAATCAAGAGCCAAAAAATTCTTAAATACATTCAATATTATTGATGATCAATTACTAAGCATCTTTCTATTTCATTCCATTTTACTAAGGAGATCTCTTAAACATCCTGGGTTTCTTTTTTACTACTAATTTTAAGAGGCTTGGTTAAGGTCATATATCAATTTACTTCCTGTGTTTCATTTTTTTTTCCATTTTAAAGTTGTTTAAAACATTTTACAATCCTACAACAGACTCAGATATCACATCATAAGCAATTTTTGATTGTGCATTAAAGGATTAACTCACTGAAAAGAAACATGCACAGGAGGAAACCAACCACACAAAGTCCCCCAATAAACCCAATCCTTCATATGTGATACGCTGTTCATCCCTGGAATTTCATACATGCCACTTAGATTTCAGACCGGGACAACCGTGAGGCTATAGCATTTAAGGTCAACTATAAACCAAATAAACCTAATTACCCATTTCCTTAAGTTGTCCAGCCTTCAAATCTCTTGGGTTCTGCCCTTCTCATTTATGTTTACCACTATTTTTTAAAAGAAATGCCTCAAAACTAATACAATTATGTAAAGTTTAAAAATAAAATTAAATGAAATTAAAAAATAAAAAATAAAAGAAATGCCTCATAATACACAATATATTAACAGAATTCAGATTAATTAAAAAACAATTTACAGATCTGTCTCCCCACTCTATGACCTTGAAGCATCATTTACACAACTGCCATCAAACCAAGAACATTCTACATCACTAGATCTGTTTCTGTTTCACATATTTCAAAAGTCATTGTGAGACAAGTCATTATATACATATTTTTAATACATACATTAGTTTTTTAAAAGATCATTTCTGAAGTTAATTAATTTTGCTGTTAAATAATTGGGCTCATAAATGAAAGAATTTTAATTTAGAGATGTGATTATGACATAGATTTCCTGGAATCAAAACAAAAAAGAAAAAAATTTAAGAGACAACTCAGAGCAAGAACTCTCTTTAAACATAACAAATAACTGTTTTATTACTTCAAAATACCAAAAGTCTTCTGTACAGTACTTATCATATACAATCAGACGGCTTGAAAGAGTCTCAGCAATCATATCTACTATCTTAATCTCTTCAGAACAACTATGTAAGAAGAAGAAAAATCTATAAATCAGTCTTTGATGACAGAGGGTTTGTTTAGGAGTTTACCAAATGGAATGACCCTACTGGAATTCCTTCAAGCGGCCTGTGAAAATGTCAGAACGGAGTCTGTTTTGGAGGTCATAGTCCCTAGAGAGCTCTGAGTTTTGGCCTGTTTGTCTTTTCACATGCTTTAATATTTGAAAGTCATTCCTTGCAGACACTGACTGATGCCCAGGGAATGCTAGGATTGTGGGAACTGGCAGTACCAACAAGGGAGACAAACTTCATGGGAAACGCGTGCCTACTACATTCGCCTGCTTAGCTCCCACAACATCAGTGCTCTTCAAATGTTATGTAGGTACACAGCGAAACATTCAAAAACGGCATGTCATTTTAACATTTTTAAAAAGAAATATGTATGCAAATGGGGGCCAAAATTACTGGGACTATTGCAAGAAACAGTAAGGTATCAAACACCATGGTGGAACCCTGAAAAACTATTTCCCAAGTATGAATTTATCAAAATATACACAATAATAATGAACAGTTATAAAGTGCTAATTATATGACCATGTTGTTCTAAATACTTGACTTATATGAACTTATTCAACCCTCACAGCAACCCCCATAAGGCAGGTACTATATGGTCCCCATTTTACAGAGGAGGAAACTGAGGCAAAAAGCAGACAATTAATTCATCTCAGTTCTCACAGCTAGTAATGGTGAACCAGACGGGATGGCTCCAGAGCTGGTGCCCTGACCCACTGTGCATGCTTCACCACTGCTTATTTCATGGTGCTTTACTTTAACATCCAGCATGCGATGCTGGGTGCCTATGGCGTGTACTCAGTACTTACACTGCGTCACGTACATGGAGTTACCATCAGTGCTCTACTTCATTCAAGCCTCCAGTAACCTGGGCTGCACACCTAACCTGACTCCTTTTCACACATGACAGACACACGCTTGTGTGCCCTCAGACCACACGTCTAGTGCCACAGAGCAGGCTTATCTCTGCACTCGCTCTTTAAAATTAGGTTCTTCTTCCTCCCAGTTATCTGAGAGAATCATCTCTAAATTAATTTCTTTAGCTGAGGGAACTACTTTGAAAGATCTATGAGTCTAACAATTTTATGAGAATTTCCTACTGAACTGCCAACACTGTACCAGAAGCCTAAGATCTGAGAATTATTTACGGTAGGACACACAATGATCATTCAATCAATATTTTCTAATAATAAAAAGTAAACCCATTTCTACTCTTGAAATACTAATTTCTTTTAATATTTTGGGAAAGCTAAGCATTCTGATATGGCAAACTTTTCTCTTATATAGTATATGATAGCTGCTCTAATCGATACACTTCTAAACTGCTGTGTCAGGAACAAGGATTGTCAAAGAACGTCTCCTATTTTGTAGCTATAAATCTCAATTCTGCAGAGTACTGACAAATTCTAACATTTGTCAGTTTTTAAACTTAACTTATAAGAACCAAAGGCAAAAGGCTGTGATCAGACTTTACTAAACACAGAGGTCATAGATCAAAAATTTAAGTTAGTGAAATAGATACCCAACGATTAGCATTTTCTTAATAAAAAAACAACATAAGCAGCCAGAAAAGGACATGATTCAGGCTTAATATAAAGTTAAAATATTGTCTTTTAATTGAGTCTGATCCTGTTATAAAAATGTAAATACATACCTGCCAACCCTTGAAAACCATGAATAGAATGACACTGCATATTCCACATTAGATGTAATCTTTTTAGGATAACACAAATTGAGCCAATTTCTCTTTCCTTTTAAACATGGGGGGAGGGGAGTCTGACTGACTGAATGAGCTGGCATGTATGTTTAATAATACATCTATGAGGAACATATTAAAAACAGTGACATTACTACTTCGTATCTATGGAAAATTCCATTGGTTAACTGAGATGGAAGTTATCTTCCATTCTTTCTGTTTCTGCTGCCGAACGAACAGCACAAGGCGAAAGTGACAGATGAGATATAAGAACACACGATGTAACGAGAAAGGGCAGCCAGAGAACGACACATGGGCTGAAAGCTACCATATGAATATTACAATTACAATGGGCATAATCGCAACACAGAGAGCTCGAGACTTACCCATGCTCACAGACTGAGTCAGCAGAGGAGACTGGAGTCCTGACTCCCAAAAGACTATACTTCCTGTTAATAATAGTGAGGGCAGCAGGTGAGGGTAGCCAGCAGTATGGATTAATTTAAAGGAGTTAGATAAACACTGGGTAGGATATTTGCTAATTAGTCTGGGTGATTATTAACTATAAATCAAAGAGAAAATTACAGTTCATTTGTTACTCCAACATATTTGTCCTTTTGCTTTCTTTCACAATAATACTTCATTACTGATGCCTTAAAATAAAATATAATAACAAAGAAAAAAATCATAGGTCACTTTTTTCTAGTATACTCTGTATATTTATTGGGTTATGGTAGACAGCAGGCATCCCTTATCTACCCCTTCTCTACCTTTGTAGCTAGAGGAGGTCCTATGGTTGGGTTAGGGTCAGACCTAAGTGAGAAGAGCCCTGACTTAATTTCAACAAAGTCTCTCAGCCCAGCAAAAGGTCTGATTATAAACAATTCAATTCCAAGTAGCCTTGAAAGGCCTAAGTAGATAGGGAATTATAACTGAGTAACATTTATTAACTAATCATTCATATTACATATGTTCTTTTTAAAAATTGCATTCTGAGGGACAGGAGAGAGACTGTTTCTTAATAAATTGATTTCAGTTTATTCGCTGCTCCAGTGACTAATATACATCATATGGTGGACTCTAGTTTTACAAAAATTATCAAACCTATATAATAAAAAATGTACTTATATGACTCTAGAAAAGTCTTATAAAAATCTTACATAAATGTGGTTTAAGATAATGACGTCTCATACTGGATTAAACTGCTAATTACTATTATGTTCTAAAGCTTAGACATAATAAATGTTAATTGTTGACATTTCAAACAAATTTCTGCAAGAGGACACAACTTTTAAGACTGGAAAAATAACTCAAAATGAGGCTTCAAGAGCGCTGTAGCTGGGGCCTGTGGTCTTGTTGATGTGTTTCTGAAACTGTAGTGCGCCTCACCCATCCCCTCGGTGACAGTGAGAACTAAGGCAGGCCTAAGTTAGTGTTCTGACACTTCCGGCTACAAAGGCAGGCTGTGAGTCCACGTCCAGCCGCCACCCTCCCTCCACATATGCTTTGTCTGGGTGTGTCCAGCAATGCACTGAAGCAAGCCAAACTCTCAGTAACAGCAAAACTATCCAAATAAGAAATCCACAGTAGAAAAACGAAGGTGGACAGGGTTACAGGTGCTTATTTATACTGTAAAACAAAACATGCTATTTAATAGGAGACTATAAAGACCATTGTGGAAGAGAGGACCTCACCCTTAAGCTACTTACACGGCTTCCTTTTCATTTCGAAGGCTCCAAGAAATTGTCACAAACAAAAAGAATGAGAGCTGCCACAATTAATCAAGAATTTCATTTGCAGCTGCCCAGAAGTTTGTAGCTAACTTTAAAACTTTTAATTGTGTTTAGTTTAAGTCCTAAAGACTAATTTTAAAAATATAATAAAAACTAAGGAAAATTACAGTTACAGAGTACATATTTCTCTTAGTCCAAGTACTCCTCAGTAACTCTTGAGAGTCGGAAAAGAAATCTACTATCTAAATGTATCAGAATGTTTATCAATATCCTTGAGAATTATTTCAAATATTGAAGAACCTAAATATGTTAATTATAAAGTCAATGACAAAACAATTTTACATAAAATTATTCATTTCTATTACCTCTAGTTATAGAAAGGGAAAGCAAGAATCCCACAGTTTCACGTCTTGGCTATTCAGCATCCAACTATTTCATTCCCAGTTTTGACACTATGAGAATTTCATGTCTCGCTGTTTGCTCCAGAGAAAAATAGAACTATCTTCTCTTTCACCAACCATATCAGCTGGTGCATATTCTACAAAACAGGGTGTTACACAAGACAAATCCTGAGCACCTTTGTGCTCTTCCAAACACCTAGACCGACGGTAAAGTCTAAAGGTTAATGAGGTGTGGGGAATTGTTTTCAAAGTAAAACCCATAGAAAAGATCAGTTGTGAACATATACAACTTATTTTCTATGGTACAAGGCGCGCAATTTCCTTTGGCTGGGCTCCATGCAAAGTTCAGACTGTTTGCCTCTGTATTATATACCTGTATTGAATCCAATGTAAAGAGCCACCTTGAATTCCTTGCATGTAAGAAACTTTGGAATAAATTATTTTCTCTCTAATAAGTGGTCATCTGGAACAGAACAAGTGAAGTCTAAAACTGTTCAGTGTGACCCATTTAACAGATGGAAAATCTTTAAAAAGTTTTCAAGATGGGCCCACAAGCTCAAAGACCTAATAAGTGCAGTAACCAATGATACCAAAGTTTAAAGTAAGAATAACAAATTAAGTCACTCTTCTCTATGAAGGCCTAAAACACAGTGACTACTCAGTAGTACATACAGTTTCAAAAAACCTGCTAATACAGAAAGGGAAAGGGGGCAGATACTCATTTTCCCAGTACGTGACACGGTCAGCTGGCCTGTGGGATGTCTACAGTCATGTTAACATGATGAGATCTTCAGAGACGTGCAAAGAAGCACCAAAATCAGGAACTCTTTATGAGTGGGGAATCTATGTCAACTTACTGGTTTACTCTGTGAAAATGCTGGTAGTGAGCTAAAAGCTTAAGTTCACCAACCAGCACACTTCTCAGTCTTAAATGACTTCATGAATGAAAAGCTTCTTCCTCATGGTCTCATCTAAGCGTGGGCACAAAGAGCTGTAGCTCTTTCAGGTATGTTGTTTCCATCTATTCTGCCCTTCCCTGCTTTTATAAGTGAAATTCACCTTAGAGCACCTAAGGCTTTCTTTTATAAACAATAAAAGAACTAACTTTCCCTTTGACTGAAATCCCTCTTTTTCTCAGTGTTAACCATCTAAAGGAATGTTGACATGGAAACGTGAAAATGGATCTATTATGTATATATTATGTCAAAACAAAGCTCAGTTTTCCTGTGTATGCAGACTCTGAGAGACAGTAAAAGACAGGGGAGTCTGGCATGCTGCAGTCCATGGGGTCGCAAGAAGTTGGACATGACTTAGCAACTGAACAACATGCATTCTTTTAGAAAGGTACGTTATTTAGTAAAAGTATATCTACCTTCCTTTATGGAAGACTGTCCTGTTGGGAAGAGTTAATTGCCTAAATGGTACACTTACTGCTGAAATGCCATTAACTTGAGAAATATTTTGCCCACATTCAAGGGTAAAGGAAAGCCCTAGCTTACCTTTACTAAACATCTTTCATATTTACCCCAGCAGTGGGAATATTCTATCACTCCACCACCACTGCCAATGTAAGTTTTAATCAAAAATAAGGGAAGACCCTAGACTCATTACTGTACTTAGGTATCAACTTCATTTTCCGTATAAAGTTTATTTACAAACTATTTAGTGATACAATCTGTCTACATACCAATCCCAAATTGAAATATCTTCATTTCCTCTCCAAAAGAAAGTAATTCTAACAAGCAAAATTCAAAAGCTTAGCAAACAACAATAAAACATAATCACACACACAAAAAATCTATTATTTGATTATTTCAAAATATCTAAACGTACTGTGCTATGTATGCTAAAGTCGCTTGAGTCATTTCCGACTCTTGGCAACGCTATGGACTGTAGCCTGCCAGGCTCCTCTGTCCATGGGATTCTCCAGGCAAAAATACTGGAGTGGGTTGCCATGCCCTCCTCCAGGTGATCTTCCCAACCCAGGGATCGAAGCTGCATCTCTTATGTCTCCTGCGTTGGCAGGCGGGTTCTTTACCACTAGTGCCACCTGGGAAGCCCAATATAGTACTTTCTATTAATTAATTTTGAGGCTAACATCTACATTTTGTACATGATATGATTTAAAGATGGAATTAAGAAGACCTAAAAAGATGAAGAATAAACATTAAAAAATCACCAAGGTAAGAATGTTACGGTTTTTCTACCTATAGACTGTCTGATGTTGTTCTACTCTCTTTACGTTCCCATATCCAAAAACCTGTATTTTTGACAGCTGTACAACAATTCATTTATGTCTTGGAAGGTATATGCAACTTAGGCTAACATTTCATAAGCTTGAAATTAGAGTATAATACGCCTGAATATAAGGTAAGATTTTTAACTTTCTGAAGTCACATATTAAGAAAGAGGAGACTGTCTATATTTGAGTCCTTACACAGTGTATAATGAGATGCTCTTTCATTTACTTAATCTTGAACAAAAAAGTACTTGACGAAAACGCATTAACTTAAAAATCAACTTCCCTAGAAGCTGGTTTTAGTCTGTTTATAGAAATGTTTTAATAGAATCAGGAAAAAAAAGGAAGAAAAGAACCAACACATTATTTCCAGATAACCTTAAAATGAAGTGTTGGCTGTTGTTACAAAGAAAGATTTTCAGACACTGCTTTTAAAAAGGTAGTCAAATACCATTCTCTCAGAAAGGACACAAGTAAGAAAGGTTAATTCTGGAGGAGTAACTGCGCAGCTGAGGGGCACGACTGGGAGGGTAACTGACTTTTCACCGTGTAGTCACTGGTATCCCCTGCATTTTAAACCAGTTACATGTGTTAGCCACGCAGAAAAAAAAAAAAAATAGATGATTAAATTCTATAACAGAAATTACAGCCTCCTAAAATGTTATGACCAATTGCAAATCAAACATGAGTGATTACAAACACAACACTGTAGAACACATGAAAAACAGCCCCACTGTTCTGGGAATGGTACTTGCGGTTTAGACATAAAACCTTCAGTGTCAGGTCGTGCATGTATCTAAAAACCGGTGTAACTCAAACAAGAGAGACACAAATGAAGATGCACCCTGGATTTCAGTGCTGCACGAATGATGCAGGGGGGGTTCCTACTGATGATAAAAACACCACACAGACACACAGAGTTTAGGCAAGATGATCTTATGAAATATGAGTGTGGATAAAACAAATCCTCTATATTATTGCACTGCTTCATAATATGTGGTGTTAATTATATACATGTAACTAAATTAATAAATTCAAATTTTTACCATTTCATCTCCCTCACTCTAAAACTTTATACGGGGAAAACCAGCTCATATCTGGGGCTTACCTTATGTTCAGGCATAAATATTCAAGAGAACACTCTTGCAAGGGAATGCAGCAAGCTGTATCAAGTAAAAGTCCCACAAAGCAAAAACTTTCCCCTTACACCTCCCTCCTCTGCTACATATGACTATTTTCTTGGGCAACTGTATATTATTGAAATTTTATACAAGTTCAATTCATTTTGGGGTTTTTTGAGGGAAATAATTTGAATATGATACTCGTCTAAGTATACTGTATAAATGTGGTCAATTTATCATGTTTCAGTAAATGTGGTTATATTCTACCCTACTGTCTAAGACAAAGCTAGGCTCCCAAATGATTGAAGGTTCTAAAGCCATTACCACCTAACCATAGCCTCCAGACAGCTTTGACAGGCCTGAGCGAGATGCTGCTTTATACCAACTGCACAGAAAAGGGTTGTGCCCAATACCCATCAGATAGCTTGTTGGAAGGGAGAATACGGACACCCCACCCAAAACCAGGTACTGAAGAGCTGAGAATAGCAGTGTCTTAAACCCATTTTCCTGAATAAGATAAGGCCATTATTTGAAAAGGATCAGGAAACACTTAGAACCCAGAAAGATATAACAAGATACATAAGGAAGTGCTCCACAGGGCAAGTTTTATTTCTTCTGGCTTTTAATTAAAATACACATTTGAGAATGGAAGATTCATGAGAACTATGGAAGTGTGGCAAATCCAGTTGAAATTCTTAATTCTTCCCTTTGATACATATGTTTAGTGAGTTTGTAAATTTTAACACTTTGGTAGTTTTTATGTTTTAAGTATTATAAAATAGATGTATCTCATCTATCTCTATTCATTTTTGTTAAAAACTGACAGTATTGTGCCTTCTGGAGACTCCAGAAAGTCTCTGATTAATCAAGAGAATTTTCTGAACAGGTAACAAAGAACAGAAACTATTCATTTTGTATACAGGTATCAGCCAGCTGAAGACTGAGAATATGGCCATATCCTATCCTCATTAATATAAAAAATACTCAAGAAATTCTTGTTTTCTTAGTGATCACTGAGAGCACAAATGCTGGCAATTCTACAGTTAAGGTGCAGCACACTGGAGACAGGGAACATGGCAGGAGAATCCAGTCAAGTCCAGCACAGAAAGCTGCTTTCCAATGCTACGCTAGCCTGAGACCTTCTGCTTGTGCTAAAGTGGTTGAACCTAAAGCTTATTTCCAAAGATAATGTTACTACCAGAGATGCTGGGGAAATGATGAAAGAATTGAATGGCACGTGAAACCCTGGCTATTACTCAAAACCAGACAGCACCCCTCTGAGGTTCTCTCCTCAGGAACAGGCTGCCCAGTGGAACTGACCAACAAATTACTACCAGAGGGATACACTGGCTCACAAAAAGGCAAGCTCCCATGCACACGCCGAACTCACCATTCTTCCTTTCGTTAAGAGGAGGCAGGTGCTGACTGGACTGCAAGGAGAGTTCCTGGAATTCGTGGGCAACGGCTTCACTTTGAGGACTTGGAGCGAGATGGGCTAAAGGTCCCAGCTCATCCTCGGTGTCCAGTGCCCCTGTGTGATCCATGGTGTCCCGGCCACTGGCAGCAGCGGGTATGAGACGCCTCTTAAATGTGGTCTGCTGGAGAGACTGACAAAATGAAGAACGTGTGAATAGACGGTACATTTCTTTTTCTGATTTGCACAGAAGTATTAAAATGGGAACCCCGAGTTCTCGTCGTTTCACTTTTGTGTGGCGACTGCCATTCATTTACCCTCTTTGGATTCAGGTTCCTTGTCCAACATACAGGAATAATATACCTCCCATTTAAAACCATGTTTACCTAGGTAAATAAATACTGAAAGGTATTTTGTATACTTTTATCTATGCATCAAAGGAAGTTAGAGCTATTGGTGTTAATACTTAAGTCTACATTCCCAGCAACCAGCAATGTTTCAGATAAAAGACTCCTCCATCAGCCTACGTCTCAGAGTGAGAACAGAGAACACAACTCTCCGCCAACCCACAAGAGACATACAGTTCACATCAAAGAGACAAACTAAGTCAGTGAGATTTGGGATTATTTACTATCACAGCATAACCTGGCTCATTCTGACTAATACAGAAACTGGGTAACAGAAGTACTGAAGCCACAGTTAAAACCCTAAATATGTGACACTGGCTTAGGGGCTGGGCAGCAGGCAAAAAGAAAACTGTATAGAAAGCTGAAAGCTAAAAGGATGATGGTCCGTATCAAGTGATGGCAAAGCATCTGATAGGCTTAGCAGCATCCTCTATCAGTGTGTTCATCCACTCTCCTACTGATGGACATCTGAGTTAATTCCAGTTTTTGACTCTTACAAATTAAGATGCTATCAATGTTCTTGTATGTATAGATGCTTTCACTTCTCTTGGGTAAATAGCAGTGAAACAGCTAGATTGTATGGCAGCTGCATGTATAAATTTTAAAGAAACTAACAAATTATTTTTCAAAATAGCTGTGCCACTGTGCATTCCTACCAGCAGTGAGGAAAATTCTAGTTGGTCTACATCCTTGCCAACACTTGATTATGGCCAGTTTTAAAAATTTTAGTTTTTTTAATTGGTGTGTAGTGGTATCTTGTTTTAATTTGCATTTCCCTAATGATGTTGAGCATATTTCAATGTGCTTATTTGTCATCTGTATATCTTCTTGAGGTAAGTATCTGAACAAATCTTCAATTAATTTTAAATAGGTGGTTTTATTTTCTTATTATTGTTTCAAGAACTCTTTACATATTCTGGACAAAAGTTCTTTATCAGACATGTGACTTGTAAACATAGGCATACTTTGTTTTATTGTGCTTTACTTTATTCCACTTTGCAGATACTACATTTAAAAACAAAAAAACAAATCTTGAAAGTTTATGACAACCCTGCATCAGGCAAGTCTACTGGCACCATTTTTCCAACAATATTTGCTCACTTTGTGGTGCTGGGTAATTTTTGAAACATTTCAAACTTTTTTATCATTAAATTTGTTATGGTGATCTATGGTCAGTCATCTTCAATATTACTGTTGAAACTATTCTGGGGTGCCACATAAGATGGCCACCTTCACTGATAAATGTTATACATTCTGATGGCTTTAGCAATGGCCATTGCCCAGTCTCTTTCTCTCTCTGTCTGGTTTATCATAGCTTTCCTTTCAAGGAGCAAGAGTTTCATGGCTGCAGTCACCATCCTCAGTGATTCTGGAACCCAAGAAAATAAAATCTGTCACTGTTTCCACTTTTCACCGTCTATTTGCCATGAAGTGATGGGACTAGATGCCATGATCTTAGTTTTTTGAATGCTGAATTTTAAGCCAGTTTTTCACTCTCCTCTTTCACCTTCATCAAGAGGCTCTTCACTTTCTGCCATTAGAGTGGTGTCATCTGTATATCTGAGGTTATTGATATTTCTCCCAGCAGTCTTGATTGCCGCTTGTGATTCACCCAGCCTGGTATTTTGCATTGATGTACTCTGTACTGAAGTTCAATAAGCAGGATGACAATATTCAGCCTTGACATACTCCTTTTCCAATTTTGAACCAGTCTGTTGCTCCATGTAGGGTTCTAACTGTTCCCTCTTGACCTGCATACAGGTTTCTCAGGAGCAGGTCTTTTTTTAGAATTCCTTTGCTTTTTCTACAGGAAAATCCAATGAATGCTGGCAATTTGATCTCTGATTCTTCTGCCTTTTCTAACTTCAGTTTGTACATCTGGAAGTTTTTGGTTCACATACTGCTGAAGCCTAGCTTGAAGGATTTTAAGCATTACCTTGCTAGCAAGTGAAATGAGCACAACTCTACGGCAATTTCAACAGTCTTTGGCATTGCTCTTCTTTTGGATTGGAATGAAAACTGACCTTTTCCAGTCCTGTGGAAAACACTTATTACTAAAATATGCTACTAGCAATTGCCATCTGTTCTTCCCCAGCAGTATATTGGACACCTTCCAACATGTGGAGACCATCTTCTGATATTATCTTTTTGTCTTTTCATACTGTTCATGGGGTTCTCCAAGCAAGAACACTGGAGTGGGTTACCACTTCCTCCTACAGTGGACCATGCTTTGCCAGAACTCTTCATTGTGACTCATCCATCTTGGGTGGCCCTGAATGGCATGGCTCAGAGCTTCATTGAGTTATGCAAGCCCCTTCGCCACAACAAGGCTGTGATCTATGAAGGTGTCCTTGAAAGGAAAGCTATGACAAAACCTAGACCTTGTATTAAAAAGCAGAGATATTGCTTTGCTGGCAAAGATCCGTATAGTCAAAGTTACGGTTTTTCCAGTAGTCATATACAGATGTGACAGCTGGATTATAAAGAATGCTGAACACTGAAGAATTGATCCTTTTGAACTGTGGTGTTGAAGAAGACTCTTGAGAGTCCATTAGACAGCAAGGGGATCAAACCAGTCAATCCTAAAGGAAATCAATCCTGAATATTCATTGGAAGGACTGATGATGAAGCTCCAATACTTTGGCCACCTGATGTGAAGAGCTGACTCACTGGAAAAGACCCTGATGCTGGGAAAGATTGAGGGCAGGAAGAGAAGGGGATGACAGAGGATGAGATGTTGGATGGCATCACTGACTCAATGGACATGAGTCTGAGCAAACTCCAGGAAACAGTAAGACAAGGAAGGCTGGTGTACTGAAGTCCATGGCGTGGCAGAGTCAGACGTGACTTAGAGACTGAACAACAACAACAACATTTTTAATTAAGATATATCAAATGTCTTTTCACTCATAATGCTCTTGCACACGTAACGGACTACAGTATGGTGTAAACTTTTATATACACTGGGAAACCCAAATTTGTATGACTTGCTTTTCGTGGTATTTGCTTTACCACAATGGTCTGGAACTAAACTTGCAATGTTGTTGAGGTATGCCTGTATTCTCCCCTGTCTATGGCTTATCTTTGTGTGTTCTTAACAGTGCTTTGTAGAGAACAGATGTTTTTTAACTTTATGAAGCCAAATTTATCAATTTTTTCTTTTATGTATCACATAAAAATCTTTGATTAACCCAAGATCACAAAGATGATCTCCTATGTTTTCTTCTAGATGTTTTATAGTTTAATAGTTTACATTTAAGTCCATGATCCACTTTGAGTTAACTTTTATATCTGCTACAATATATGAATTATAACTTTTTGTTTCTGGCATAGGTATCTTTTTGTTCCAGCGCCATTTGTTGAAAAGGTTATCTTTTCTCCATTGAACTGTCTCTGCACCTTTGTTGCAAGCCAATTGACTGTGGACATGCAGATCTATCTCTTGACACACTGTATATTAAAAGAGTTTCCAAAAAGGAGAGACCCATAAAGGAGGAGGTTCTAAATTCTGTGTATAAACTGCCCACTTCTCTGGCTGATGCCTAAATTATGCACATGCAGGACAAACTCCTAACTCCTTTTATTAAAGCAAAAAGGAAAGAGCTGAGATTTTACCTGCTGCTCACCATTGGAAAGATAAGAGTTTGCAAAAGTGAGTTTAGCAAAGTTAATGGCCTGCTAAAATAAAATAATGCTCTAAGAGGGAACCTTATTCTAGAGAATCCAGAGTCTCCACAACTGTCCATCCAGAATTCCATACCCAACAAAAATACCCTTTAATAACGAAGGCAAAATTGTCACCAGGAGACACACACTACAAGAAATGCTAAAAGAATTTCTTCAGGCTGAAGGGAAGTAACCCCACATAGAAACTTGGATCTTAGGAATGAAAAACATCAGAGGTGGTAAACGTGTAGATAAATATACTAGTTTTTTCCTCTTGATTTCCTTAATATTACCTTTCTAAGTAAAAATTATAACACTGTGTTACTGGGTTTATAATGTATGTAGATGTAACATATATGACAATTATAGTATAAAAGATGGGAGAGGGATAATCACATTACAACATTTTTATACTTCTATATACATTATAAGGAAGTTGTATGATTTTAATTTGAAACAGACTGAGAAGTTAAGGTTGTATATTATAATTTCTGGAAAAACATTTAAAAATAAAAAACCCAGTTTTAGCCAATAGGAATATAAAAAGCCAATAGGAATATTAAAAAAGGAATTCTATATAATACTCACTTAATTTAAGAAAGAACAGAAAAACAAGAAAGAGATGGGACAAACAAAAGCAAACAGTAAAACAGGAGACCTAAATTCAACTTTATCAATAATGATATTAAATGTAAATGAACTAATAAACACAATGATTAAGAGGAAGATTGACAGAATGGATTTTTCAAAGTCTAAAAATGTAGAAATGTCACTTTTAAATATGAAAACATAAATACGGTGGAAGTATATAGACAGAAAAAGACAGGTCATACAACAAAACGCCCAGAAAGGCTGGAATAACTACATTCACACCAATTAAAGCCGACCTCAAAAGGATGTGTTAGGGGATTCAGGAAAACACATCTACACCCATGGCTGATTCATGTAAATGTATGGCAAAACCCACTACAATACTGTAAAGTAATTAGCCTCCAATTAAAATAAATAAATTAAAAAATATATAAAGAAAGTTTTTAAAAAAGGATGTGTTAGGTAGGTGAATTTGCATATAAAATGACTTATTTTGCTATGGAATAATAAAATGACTCAGATTTTTTCCAAATTATGAATTTTTATTCCAAATTATTTATTTATATAAATAAGACCTGTTAATAGCAAATTAATTCTAAGACACAAGTACCATAATGCCCTTTTAATGGCAAGATGTACAAACTCTGAACATCAGCACTAATGATTTGGAAAATTCTTTAAACATAAAGTTTTAAAATATTTTCATGCACTATTATCTGTTCCTCATATTAAACTTTTTTTTTTCAAACTTATTATATCTTGACATTATGCTCACCTTAAACTCCCACACATTCCTCCAAATTAAGAAAATTATAAGTTAAGAAAATCTTAACAAAATGTAGCAAAAGAAAGTGTTCAAAATTTTTAACTTAATATTCATGAACATTTTTGATGGAGTACATATTCTTTCTATTCTGAAATTCTACTACCAAATTTGCAGGATGTCATCTAGTATCTACTTAAATGCTTGATAATTTTCTTTTGAAATTGAAATCCAGTATCATACATAAAGAAACATTCTCTGTCCAATAGTATCTAATTGAGATGTGAAAGAAACGGCCTTAGAATGAATTCTTTCATTGGGTCATAATCTATTAATAGTTATGAAAGTAAAGCAATCATTCCACTTTAATAAGACAAACTGTGATAAAATATTAATTTGTCTAGAACTGACAGAATGAATGAGCATGGAGTTTCTATTTGACATATCCTAATACATAACTTTATTCCAAAATGAAACTAATTCAACATTTATCCAATACCAGGTCAAAGCACACACAACACTAGCAAGATCAAGCTGGGATATGGCTTCTGCTCTCAAAAGCCAAACCTCTTCATTGTCAGATACTACACCAGAGACAGAGAAAATAATACAGGAAAAAAACAACAGGCATCACTCTCATTTGTTCATCTATTGATTCACTCAAATCTTTTTTTCTCAATGGAGTCAAAATAACACCAATAATGATCTTATTAATATAGTTTAAAGATGCTGGGCTAAGGTAGTTCCCCAATCAAATGTTTTGAATCAAGCAAAGTCCAAAGTCAAGTATCTCTTCATTGTACCTTATTGCTCATAATGACTAATTCAAATGAAAGATTATAAATAGTATATAATCACTGCTATATAAAAGAAATGCAAAATAATAAAGGGTTCAAAGAATATCAAACTTCAGAAGTTTAATATATAATCACCCAAATGCAGACAGGTAGAATATCCAAATACACTCAACAACAAAAAAATGTTTTAGCGACAGCAAACTGCTGTCCCTGCCCTTTAAAGCCCCCAAATTACAAACGTTAGGGAAACACTGGCTAATAGATAGCAAACATAAATTTCTAAACTCAAATAAGATAAAACTTGGATCAAGAAGTTCAAAGACAAAGTTGACCAAAAAGTAATCTCTGCATTAGAAGAGTATTTACTATGAGGTCTTATGATCAAACAAATTGAAATTTTCGTATCAAATGACTTCTGAGAAACACAATTTTGAGTCATTGTACCGGTTAAGTTAGTGGTAGCAACCCTGGGTTATTTTATGGTATCAATTTTTCCTTCAAAGCTCCTGGTGGCAGTTTGCTAAACATACAATGTTAAGAGCTCAAGATTTATCTACAAATATAAGAAAATATATATACAGCTGCTGTCAACTGTATATGTGAAGATGCTTTCTAAATGTTATTCTGTTGTTTCTTATATTTACAAATATAAGAACATACATATACAGTTGCTATCAACTGTATATGTGAAGATGTTTTCTAAATATTATGCTGCTGTTTCTATACTGTTAAATTCCTTAACGTTAAACGTTAAATTCCTTAATGTTATCAAGAATTTAGGATCAAGTCTGTTTACATTTTTGTGTAAGTAACACTCACCTTCCAGTTTTATAACCGAGGAAAAAAAGAATCACAAAAAAGAACATTTTATCCCATCTGTCCATGGTCACTTTTAGCAATTAGGATGAAACCAGAAAATCAGAGTTCTAAAAGCACATTTTTCAATACAATATTACTTCACTACATATGTTTTCATTAACTCTTACCATGAAAAGTATTTTGTTCCCTTATTTTTTCTAATTTAATTCCTGTTTTGATCACTTGAATGCATTTATATTTTCAGACTATACAAGTTTGCAGAATAATGGAACATTTTAGCTGAAAGGTATCTTAGAATCTGTCTAGTATAAGTGCTTTTCAATCTTCTTCACAATATGATAATCATTTGAGTAACTTAAAATTCCTAATAGGTAGGATAAAGGAGAGGATCTCTAGAGATTTTGATACAACTGCTCGAATAGAGTGATTCTAATGTGTAGCCAGTGCTGACAATCACTGATCTAGTGGAACTCCCTAATTTTAAAGACAGGATAAATCATTTGCCCAATGAGTGAGACGAGAGGTCAGAAGCAAATTATTATAGCATGTGTAAAAACAATAGAATATAAGTAGGTACAAAGTGCTGTGGAAACCAAAAGAATTAAATGTCTAATTGTATTTGGGTAAGTCAGGAAAGTCTCCCAGGGTGAAGAGGACTTTGCAGACACAGAAGTTCTTTTCTCACTAGAAAGAGTGCAATTGCATGAACAGCTATCACCTAATACCAAAACATCTGACAGGGCCAGTATAGAAAGAGCAAAACATGGAGAAGCAAAGACAAGGCTGTGCAAAGACAAGCGAGTTAAAGCACAACTGTCAAGAAACGTGGATTCTGAGAAACAGTGATATGATCAGATGTGTATTTTAGAAAGATCATTCTGGCAGAAGTATGCTACTGATAAAAATCTCGCTGAATAACCAGTGTTGGCAAGGATGTAGAGATCCCTTGTTCACTGTTGGTGAGAGTGTAAACTGGTGCAGCCACTATGGAAGACAGCATGGAGGCTCCTGAGAAAACTAAAAACAGAGCTACCATATGATCCAACAATTCCACTACTGGGTATGTATCTGAAGAAAATGAAAACACTTATTTGAAAAGATACATGTACACCAATGCTCACAGCGGCACTATTTACAGTAGCCAAGGTATGGAAGCAGCCTAGGGACCAGTCAACAGACAAGTGGATAAAAAGACAGTGTATGTATAGAATGGAATATTACTCAGCCACAAAACCGAATGGAAAATGTCATTTGCAACAACATGGATGGACCTAGAGAGTATTACACTCAGTGAAGTAACTCAGACAAAGAAAGACAAAAATTGTATGTTACCACTTATGGATGGAATCTGAAAACTAAAACAAATGAATACAAGAAAACTGAAACAGACTCACAGATATAAGTTAGGAGTGGGGGGAGGGGCAAGACAGGAGTAAGGGATTAAAAGATACAAGCTACTACTACTACATGAAAATAAGCTACAAGGATATGTTGTACAGCACAGGGAATACTGCCAATATTTGATAATTACTATAGATGAAGTATGGGCTTCACTTGTAGGTCAGATGGCAAAGAATCTGCCGGCAGTGCAGGATCGGCCCGGGTTCGATCCCTGGGTGGGGAAGATCCCCTGGAGAAAGGAATGGCAACCCACTCCAGTATTCTTGCCTAGAGAGTTCTATGGATGGACCATGGGGTCGCAAAAAGTCAGACATGACTGAGCAACTAACACACATAAATGAAGTATAATCTATAAATATTTTGAATCACAATGTTTGTTGCACATCTAAAACTAATACTGTAAATCAATATTTACCTCAATAAAAAAGCAAATAAAATGATTACTGATTAGTTCAAGATGTTAAGAAAAAAAAATCTCAGGCTGAAAGACTGATGGACTAGCTTAAGACAGTGGAAATAAAGAAAGGGGAATAAATTTTAAAAATACTTCAGAGACAAAATGTCAAGGCTTCATAATGAGCTCATATGAAAAGTAAGGGAGAATAAAGAATTGAGGGCGGCTGATTTGGAGAGCTGGAAAAGCTGGCAGGCAGGAACCAGTGTTCACCGTGAGAAACCGCAGGCCCCCTCTGAGGGCACTTTGGAAAAAGGGTGTGGCTGAAGAAAGAGCTATTTGACTTGAAGTAAATCACTTAACCAGTGATCTACCTAGTGACTTCCCTGGTGGCTGAGCCGGTAAAAATGTCTGCCTACAATGCGGGAGACCCGGGTTCGATCCCTGGGTCGGGAAGATCCCCTGGAGAAGGAAGTGGCAACCCATTCCATTACTCTTGCTTGGAAAATCCCAGGGACAGAGGAGCCTGGTAGGCTACATTCCATGGGGTTGCAAAGAGTCAGACACACTGAGCGACTTCACTTTCACTCATGACTGAGAGACTTCACTTTCACTCTTGACCTGGTGACTTCACTTTCACTTTCTTTACTTAGTGAAGGAAATCACTGGGCTTCCCTGATAGTTCAGTCCATAATAATCTGCCTGCAGTGCTGGAGACCTGGGTTCGATCCCTGGGTCAGGACGATTTCCTGGAGAAGGAAATGGCAACCCACTCCAGTATTCTTGTCTGGAAAAGACTATGGATAGAGAAGCCTGGCAGGCATGTGCATGGGGTCACAAGAGTCTGACACAACTTAACAACTACACCACCACCACCACTTAACCTCTCAGGGATCTGGTTTTCTAATTCTGAAAATGACAAACGAAGGAAAGGGAAGAATATCTACTACATTTCTACTCAGTCTGAAACTAAGTTTGCTCTACACTCTTCTTAATTTTGCTCTCACGCCCTCCCTGTTGGTAGGTTATTACTCTCACTTTACAGATGAGGAAATCAAAGCTTGGAAAAATGAAGCAAATGGACAGACTCGCATAAAAGCCAGGATTCCAACTTTAAAGCCCATATACCTTGCACAATAACATGACATTTATGTGCCAAAGTGCAGTAAGTTGGAGCAAATAATTGGGAGAGACAGATGTTGGGGGAGAAGGCAGTGGTGCGGAGGAGGGAGAGGCAGCTGTGGAATGCTCCACGTGCACCGTTCTTTACACACACGCTGAAGGTCCAGAGCCTCAGGCACTGTGCTGGGCACCTGGGTTCCGTGATCTCTGTGCGTAGACCTCGTCGAGCAGGCAGTTATGACACATCAGCGCTGGAAAGAAGCCATTGGCCTCATCTGCTTCAGGGCAGATGAAGGAAACTCTCTCCACTTACTGTTCCACTTTAGCAAACCCTGAAGGTGTAGCCGGAATTAAACTTTAGAGCAGAAGAAAATGAAATCTAAAGCTGTAGATGTACTGCACATAAACAAGACATGTTTTTGACATCAGGCTATAACTTTTTCAAATAAACAACTTCTAAGCAGGGTTTTCATTTGTAGCAGTTGAAGTTTTATGTGCAGCTATTAAATACATAGTAGAAATGTACTACAAATATACCGAACACTGACAATACACTGTATAGAAAAAGTTACATAACTGCTCTTCTGTGCTTCAAGTGGCTGTTGTAGCTGTAAAAATGCCAACATGGTGATTTATTTTTTAACTTGTTTACTGCAGACGTGTTTCAAATGAACAGAACATGGAGCAAAGTGCATACTTAACACTCTCCAAAGTGATGCATTCTGAAGTACTGTACCTAACATTTATGTAAAGAGTGTTTCTGAAATATTCATTATAATCTATAAATAAAAATTTGAATTAGCAAAAGTTTAAAATACATGTGGCTTTTAAATCACTATATAAAAAGACAGAAAAAGCTAGAAAATTTTATTTGTTCCACAAGTAAAACAGCCAAAACCCAAATCTTTTTAGCTTGAACAATTGCATTTTCCAAGTTGATCCAAAATGAATGATTCTCAGAGAATAAGAACTGATTGGAGGATTAATTTTAAGCTGAAATGATTTCCACATTTATCAAACACTAGGTTAAAAACAAACTCTAGTTTTGTTGAACCATAAACTGGCATTTGATTTAAAAGCTAAAAGTAAACATTTATAAACCGATTAAACAAATGTTTTACTTAACAGATAAAAAATATATACTGTACTCCTATTTCTAAGTTCTATAAGGCAGGGAGGGGAGTTGTGAGGGGAAGGAAGAAGAGAGAAAGAGAAAAACAGAAAGAAAGGGGACGAGTAAGGGCCCCTCCTCCTTTTAGGAGGGTGGTCTTTTTTTTGCTGTTTTCTAAGCTCTTTACTCTTCTTGATATCAGAAATCAGTAGAATTTGAATTTCAATTTAAGCAAAGATATTAAACAAAGTATTGTAAAATATTAATACATGAAAAAAGATGAAGCTTAATTTAACTTATCCAAGCTATCTTGACTAGTTAAGTAGCATAGCTGGGAACCATGAGTCCTCTGTACAAGTCCTCTAACTTATAATCCAGTACTCAGAAGAGCAACCCTCTTGTCTGAGGCAACCACACTAGATACTGGGTAAAATGAAAAACTCAGTTAACAGAGGAATCATTACAACTGATATACATAAATCGTCAGATATTTTCTTTAAGTCGGAGTGCAGAAAGAAAGACCCATGTGTTTGCCAGTCTTCCAATATAGAGTCAAGGCCGTCTCTCTGTAGATGTCAGTTCTCTGGCATAAACCACCACTGTCTATGACTCCTAGTTTCCATTTATTTAAAGTAGAACAAAAATTTAAAGGATTTTGAGCACAGTGTGTGTCTATATTTTTACAGTTCTGAAGCCAACTTAGTTTCTTGCCCACACTCAATTTAAAAGTATTAAGTAACACGGCTTTGTGGTCCCAGACATTTAACATTTTTGCATGCACAGTTCATCAGTTTACATAATATTTGGTTAAACTACATAATGATGATTACTACTACTACTGGAATAAACATATTTAAGAATAAACACAGCTGACTCTGGTTAGCACATAACTTAATAATTAGTGAGGGCAGATCCATCGCTAGACTTCAGTGTCACCTCCTCAACACACCCATTCAGTGCGTCCCAGGACACAGGAGTGGCAGAAGGCTGCCCACCCCACAAGCTGAGCAAGAGCAGGATGGATAAGGCAGGTTCAACCACGAAACATTTTTAAACTGATGTTGATGCCAAGGGCACCTCATACTGGAAACTTGGTCTTTTCAAGGTTTCTGGAATCTGTTAATACAAATTACTTCTTAGATATTATTTCATCACTGTCTAACTTTATGCAAAATTTGTTAGTACTGCACTCTGAGACAACAGTTCAGAGTACAAACCAAATGAAAGCTAATATTCAGAGTTTTGCAACAGCACTCTAGCAGATGGTATAATTTTACCTAAGTTTCTAATGCCATTAGTTAAATACAAAATAATCTATTCTCACTGTAGCACGGTCCTTTCAAAATTGTTGTGAATTCTTCTCTCCATTAAACACTTTAGCATACATCATAAAACTGCAATTTCAAACAGCTGTGAAACAACAGTTGTAGATAAGTGTTTTTTGTTGTTGTTGAGATATAATTCACATAATGTAAAATCCATCGTTTTAATGTGTACAATTTAATGATCTTTAGCAGTCACAAGGTGTGCAACCATCACTATCTAATTTCAGAACATCTCATGATATCTAAAAGAGACCTCAACCCCATTAGTTCAGTTCAGTTCAGTTCAGTTGCTCAGTCGTGTCCGACTCTTCGCGACCCCATGAATCGCAGCACGCCAGGCCTCCCTGTCCATCACCAGCTCCCAGAGTTCACCCAGACTCACGTCTATCGAGTCAGTGATGCCATCCGGCCATCTCATCCTCTGTCGTCCCCTTCTCCTCCTGCCCCCAATCCCTCCCAGCATCAGAGTCTTTTCCATTGAGTCAACTCTTCACATGAGGTGGCCAAAGTACTGGAGTTTCAGCTTTAGCATCATTCCTTTCAAAGAAATCCCAGGGCTGATCTCCTTCAGAATGGACTGGTTGGATCTCCTTGCAGTCCAAGGGACTCTCAAGAGCCTTCTCCAACATCACAGTTCAAAAGCATCAATTCTTCGGTGCTCAGCCTTCTTCACAGTCCAACTCTCACATCCATACATGACCACAGGAAAAACCACAGCCTTGACTAGACGAACTTTTGTTGGCAAGGTAATGTCTCTGCTTTTGAATATGCTATCTAGGTTGGTCATAACTTTCCTTCCAAGGAGTAAGCGTCTTTTAATTTCATGGCTGAAGTCACCATCTGCAGTGATTTTCGAGCCCCCCAAAATAAAGTCTGACACGGTTTCCACTGTCTCCCCATCTATGTCCCATGAAGTGATGGGACCAGATGCCATGATCTTTGTTTTCTGAATGTTGAGCTTTAAGCCAACTTTTTCACTCTCCACTTTCACTTTCATCAAGAGGCTTTTTAGTTCCTCTTCACTTTCTGCCATCACCTCCTAAATCCCTTCTCCCCGCAGCATTTGGTACCACTAATCCACTTTCTTGTCTCTGTGTACTTGCCTATATTCTAGACATTTCATTTAAACAGTTTTACTTCCTTTCTAATCTAGATGCCTTTTATTTCTTTTCTTGCATTATTTCCCTGGCTAGACACTGTACAATGCTGAGCAGAAGTGGCAAGAGCGACGTCCTTTCTTGTTCCTAATCCAACTGCAGGGGCGTTCAGTCTCTCACCATATGCAGCTGGCTGCAGGTGTTTCACAGATGCTCTTTATCAGGCTGGAAACACTGTCTTGTATTCCTAGTGTTTGGGGTGTTTTTAACACAAAACGATGTTAGATTTTGTCAAATGCTTTTTCTGTATTTATTAAGATAATTGTGGGTCCCTCCCTCTTTATTCTGCTATATAGTGTATAACATTGATTTTTAGATGTTAAATAAATTTTTCATTCTTGTGATAAATCCCACTTGTCATGGTACATGATCCTTTTTATAAGCTGCTGGACTTGGGTTGCTATAACCTTTATTTACAAGGGGTATAGTCTGTGATTTTCTTTTCATGTGCTCTCTTTGTCTGGTTTTGGTATCAATGTAATATCAGCCTCAAATAATGAGTTAAATATTCCCTTATCTTCTATTTTTTGGAAGAGTTTACAAAAAATTGGAGTTAATTCTTTAAACTGGTGAAGCCATCTGGTTCTGGGTTTTCCTTTTTGGCAAGTTGTATCATCACTAATTCAATTTATTTGCTACAGGTCTACTCAGATTTTCTAATTCATCGTGAATCAGTTCTGGCAATTTGCATCTTTCTAAAAATTGGTCCATTTCATCTGAATTACCTAATTTGTTGACATTTCACTGTTCACAGTATCCCCTTAAAATTCTTTTTATTTCGTAATGTTAGTAGTAATGTTCCCACTTTCATTCCTGATTCTGGTAATTTGAATTTTTCCTCTTTTTTTTTTAGTCTAACTAAAGGTTTGTCCCTTTTTTCAAAAAACTCTAATCAAAACCCAGCTTTTGGTTTCACTGATTTTTTCTATTATTTATTTTCTCTATTATTTATTTCTATTCTAAATTTTATTATTTCCTTCCTCCTGCCTGCCTTAGGTTTAGTTTGTTCTTCTTCTCTGGTTTTATTAAGGTGGAAAGCTAGGTTGTTGATTTTAGTTCTTTTGATAAGATATTCTTATCTAAAAAAGTTATCTAGAAAACTAGGGGGGGGAATTAGAAAACTAGAAAAGAAACTTATCTAGAAAAGTTCTAAACTTTTCACAAAGTGATATAATATGCATCTTAATGCACAGTAACCACACTCATAAATTTAAAAAAACACATTATTATGTTCAAACTAGTTAAGGTTAAACATTCCCAGAATCATTTCTACAACACTGGAGTATAATTTCAGACATTACAACCATACTACCTTATGGATACCTTGACTTCTTCAGAACATACCCGATAAGGAAAACATCTCATTCCTCCACAAACAGTCCTTTTTCACCTCAGAATTCTATCACAAGCTCCTTTCTTGTACTGAAAGGAAACCATCACTGTGGCAGGTTGTATTTTCAAAAGGAAGACATGACACTATCTTCATTCCCGCATCTTCTTATTACAATGTGACTCTGGCATTCCTCCCATCAAAAGGTGAGGCCTAAGCTGCTTCTGCTTGTATTTAGGCTAGTCTGTGCTATAGGTAAGGGGTGTTACATGACTTATAAGATTAGGTCATAATAGATCTGCCTAGGTCTCAGAATATTCATCTTTGGAGCTGCTGAGATGCCCTGAGGCTGCTGTATGGTGAGGAAGCCAAAACTAGCCCATGAAGAACACATACCAGCCCTAAGATGAGGTGAAGAGACAGAAATGCCTGGGTAGCCCCCAGCTATTTCAGTCACCTTCCCTTGCTGTTGTATTTTCAGCCACTGTCTGACTGCAACCAAACCAGAGACGAAACCACAACTGCCCTCCTCAAATCCCTTACCCATAGAAGATAATAAGTAACTACTGTGGGTTTCAGCCAGTAAGTTTCTGGTGATGTGTTACATAACAATTGTAACTTGAATACTTACTCTAGGTAACATGTACTCCTTAATCCAGGGTCTATACTTGGCACCAGGAATAGAAAATTCAATTAATTTTCGAACAGTGGAAATACTAAAAAATTCATAGCTCATTCTCAGTGTTCTGTGAGCTTACTATCAATTCATTTGACAGTTAATTTTTTTAATTAAAAAAAAATTTTATTGGGACAATGTTATTTTAAATCACAGTTTCACTTTTCTGGTCATACTAGCATGAACTAATTAAAAGATAGCTTATCTACATTTTAATTATGAGACCTAGAACTGAATCCAGTTTTCCAATGAAGGTACACATGAACTGCTGAAAAATGAAGGAAGACTATTTCACTCACTGGTGAGGCTTTTATTAATTTGGTGTGAATTTATACATATGAACCTTTAACAAAATCCTTTTATGCAGCGAATGGTATACTACAGGATATCAGTTCAGAGTTAAGGTTCTGGAGTTAGATATGGAGACAAAATTCAGCAATATCACTAAGAAGCTATATAACCTTGAGCAAGGTGTATTAACTCAATAAAGCTTAATTCTTTCACTTATAAACAGGTCACAGGACCCTAGTTTAAATTAATGAGATTATGATAAAGTTTTAATGTCAGCATATAAGTAGCTACTATTATAATGGTTTCTCCAATCATCTTCCTATTTAACTGATTTTTTGCTTGTTTTAATTCAAGGTCAGAGCCTCACAATTATCTCTATTAAAAAAGCTCTTCTTATACTTATTGATTCATTTATTTATTATCTTTTAAACAAATAACCATTAATAGAAGATGTAATGGAAGAAAACACCCATTAACAATAACAATGAAAAAGATAAAATATCTAGAAGTAAATGTAACTGGGAATGTACAAAATCTTTATAAGGAACATTTTAACACATTACTGAAGACCTGCAATGAAGACTTGAAGAACTACAGTATATTATATTCTTGGACAGGAAGACAATATCACATAGATGTCTATTCTGCCTAATTCAACTTATAAAATTTAAATGATTGAAATAAAAGTACAAAAAGGATCATTTTTCCTTTGAAGTGGAGTAGGGAAACTGGGCAAGCTAATGCTAAAGCCCTTATGGAAAAGAAAAGAAAAAAAAAACCAGAAGTTGCCTGGAAAACCACTGAAAGAGAGGCAAGAGTGCTACTAGCCTTAGCAAATATGCAAATATATTATGGAACCTCAATAATTAAAACAGTATGACATTAGTATCTGAAGTGAGAGACAGAAAGACATGATACATAAGAGAAGGTCTAAAAATTGATACATCTATGCATGGAAATTCAGTATATAATAACACTGGATTTGCAAATTAAGAGCTTAAGAGATGAACTTTTTGAAGAAAGGGGGGAGAAAAACTTAACATAGTTCAGCAGCATAAACTGCTCATGAATCAGAGATTTAATGGTTAAAATAAGAGATCATAAAGGTTATAGAAGAAAATTTATTTATTTGCCATTGCCCCTCCATTGTCTTAGGAGTGGGGGAGACCTATTACCCCAACTCCTGAAGCCACAGAAAAAGATTAATAAATTATATAATTATATACGGTGGCTCAGACGGTAAAGAATCTGCCTGCAATGGGGAAGACCTGGGTTCAATCCCTGGGTTGGGAAGATCTCCTGGAGGAGGGCGTGGCAATCTACTCTAGCATTCCTGCCTAGAGAATCCCATGGACAGAGGAGCCTGGCTGTCTTCAGTCCATGGGGTGGCAAAGAGTCAGACATGACTGAACAACTAAACATATGCGTATGTATTTATATGTATATTCATATCAACGTCTACAGGCCAGGAAAACCATAAACAAGATCAAAAGTGATCAAAATGACATACCAGGAAGTCTGTATTTGCAACTTGTCACACAAAGGAATAAGCTCCTATAAACAGAAAAGATCAATAATCGAAATTTTTTAATGAGCAAAGGATATGAGTAAAGCTCACAGAAAAGGAATGTTCTTTTAAAATATGACAAGATGTCCAACCCTCCTCACAAAGAAAGAAATGTTAAAACTACCACAGGAAACCATTTTCATTTAGACTGGCAAAATTCTGAAAGTTTAATAACACAGATCGGCAAAATTGGGCCTTACCTCATAAATTAGAAGGATATAAAGTGATATAACCTTTATGGATAAAATTTGTCAACACCTATTAAGATTACAAATACACAAACTCTTTGATCCAGCAATTTATCTTCTGGGAATTTACACATTCAAGATGAAACTGTAGGTGGGCCTTTCAGAAAGGCAGAGAAAAGAGCTCAGAAAGTCCTCACCCCAAAGGCAATGACAAAACAAGACAACACTGCCAAAAATAACCTTTTCAAAACTCCAGAAACTAACCAAAGGCATATAACAAGTGCAGAAATATTTATTCAATAAAAAAACCTACTGCATCTTCGTTTAAAAAAAAAAATTCTGTGGCATTTTGCAAATCACATATCAGGTAATGAACTGCTTGATCCAGAATGTAAAGGACTCTTAAAATTCAAAATACAAGACAAAAATTCCAATTTAAAAATGGGCAAAACATTTGAATAAGCATTTCATTAAAGAGGATATACAAATGTCTGATAAACACATGAAAATATGCTCAGTATCCTCAGTCACTTGCACAGGGAAGTGCAATTAAAACCACAATGAGATAGCCCTTGACATCCACTAGAATGGCAATAATAAAAAAGACAATTAGAAGTGTTGGAAAGGGTGTGGAGAAACAGGAACCTTCACACAGTGCTGGTGAGAATGTAAAATGATACAGGTACTTGGAAAAACCACTTGGTATTTTCTTAAAGTGTTAAATAAAATTTCATCATGATCAAGCAATTCCACTCCTAGTTATCTATCCAAAAGAAATGAAAACATAAAATCTACACAAAAATTTGTAAACATACATTCATAGCAGCATTGTTCATAGTAACTCAAAACCATAAACTTAAATGTCCATTAATTAGTGAATAGATTAACCAAATGTGCTATACATTCCAGTGGAATATTATTCAGCCACCAAAAAGAAAGCAACACTGATATAATACGAACAAAACTAAAAAACATTATGCTACATGAAAGAAGACAGATGCCAAAGACCACATGTTGCATGATTTCATTTACATGAAATTTCCAGAAAAAGCAAATCTGTAGAGGCAGAAAATAGACTAGTGGTTTTCCAGGGTTGGAGGTGGGAAGAGGGATTAACTGTAAATGGGCAAAGGTTTCTTTCTGATGTGATGAAATGTAAAATTAGATTGTAGTGATGGCTGCCTGATTCTGTAAATTTACCAAAATCCATTAAATTTTACATGTTTAAATGAGTTAATCTTAAGGTATGTAAATGATACCTCAATAAGGCTGCTTTTAAAAAGATACTATAATCTGCATGTGAATGCTTATAGGAGCTTTATTCATAAGTCTAAAAAACTGGAAACAATCCAAAGCCCTTGGGTTTGGATAGAATAAAACACTGTGGTGCATGCATATCATACGATACCACTGTGCAATAACAGGGATGAGCAACATCCTCTGTAACAAGAAGGCTGAACCTCAGATGCATTACGTTAAGTTGAAGAAGCCGCCCTCAGAGGCTTCGGTACAGGGACACTGTGGCAAAGTACAGAGAGCAGATCCCTGGCTGGCAGAGGTGGGGTTGATAACAAAGAGGAAGCCAAGGGAGTTTTGGGGAGATGAAACTGTTGTGTATCTTGATTATGGGTGTGGTTACACAACCCTATATATTTGTCAAAAATCAGAACTGTATGTCAAAAACAGTGACTGTGGGACTTGCCTGGTGGTCCAGAGGCTAAGAATCTGCCTGTCAATACAAGGGACATGGGTTCAATTCCTTGTCCAGGAACTAAGATCTCACGTGCCTTGGAGAAACTAATAAGCCCATGAGCTGCAATGAGCCCGAGGGCAGCAACTACTGAAGTCCAAGCACACAGAGCCTGTGCTATGCAGCATGAAAAGCCTCACAATGAGAAGCCCACAGACTGCAACTAGAGAGTAGCCCCTGCTTGGTGCAATTAGAAGACGTCCGAGTGCAGCAACGAAGACCCAGGGCAGTCCTAAATAAATAAATACTTAAAAAAAAAGCGTTATCATGTGAATATTAAAAATAAATTTAAAACAATGATACTGTATTTGTTGCATATGATTTTTAATAGCAACCAATTAGAAACAACTCCAGTCATGGTCGGAGAAGGAATGGCACCCCACTCCAGTACTCTTGCCTGGAAAATCCCATGGACGGAGGAGCCTGGTAGGCTGCAGTCCATGGGGTCGCTAAGAGTTGGACACGACTGAGCGATTTCACTTTCACTTTTCACTTTCATGCATTGGAGAAGGAAATGGCAACCCACTCCAGTGTTCTTGCCTGGAGAATCCCAGGGATGGCGGGGCCTGGTGGGCTGCCATCTATGGGGTCGCACAGAGTCGGACACGACTGAAGCGACTTAGCAGCAGCAGCCAGTCATGGTCAATAGGAAATGAGTTAAATTATTGTACACCCAAACAAAATATTACTGCTACACCGTTATAAGAAAGAATGAGGAAGCTCTCACAATACTGACATGGAAAGATATATGATTTGTTGGTAAGTGAAACAGTGAACTAGAAAAAGAGAAAAAGAAGAATATACACATATTCAGTTTGCTAAACTGAAACTCTGAATAAAGACCCAAGGAAGCAGGAGAACCATTTTCAACTGAGTGAGTGTGAACGGGGTGTGCAACAGGGTGCCTGCTGTCAGAGGGGAGGGCAGATGTTAGTACTGTTTCATTATTATCTTTGAACTTTGTTGTTGGTTAGTTGCTAAGTTGTATCTGGGTTTTTTGCAACCCCATGGACTGTAGCCTGTCAGACTCCTCTGTCTGTGGGATTTCCAAGGCAAGAATACTGGAGCGGGTTGCCATTTTCTTCTCCAGGGATGTCTGAAGACATGTATGGTAAAAAAGAAACAAATTAACACAAAAATCAGTTTTTGAATATTGTTCCATCTTCCAATATATACACACTCAATGCTGTGCCATCTGAAATTTGTTTGCCTATTGTATATTCATCTTAGTCAATGATTAAAATCAAAACTGAAGAGAACTAGGGAAATCCTTGCAATAAATTAATAAAAATCTTTCTTACACTGATGTTAATCCATTACTACACGCTATCCTAACTTCATGAGTTAACTGAAGCACAACTGCGGGCGAGTTACTTAACTTCCCTAAACCTCTTTGTAAAATGGGTGTAAATGATCTCTCTCTTTAGTTCAGTTCAGTTGCTCAGTTGTGTCTGATTCTCCGCAACCCCATGGACTGTAGCACGCCAGGCCTCCCTGTCCATCACCAACTCCCAGAGTTGACTCAAAATCATGTCCATTGAGTCGGGGTGCAAATTAAATGTGGCAGTACCTGTCAAGTGCTTGGCATCACGGTTGGCACTGGGCAGGCATTCAGTAAGCGCACATTGGCTTTGTTTTCAGGTATGGCTGGTTCCTGGCAGATGTATTCACCTAACTGCCACAGTGTTCAGCCCACATTGCACGAGAGACCTTGTCACACAAGACCTGTGGTGGTGAAAGCTGCTTGGGTTCAAATTTCAGCTCTGAAATTTTCTAGCTGGTGGGCAAACCACTTAAACTTCCAAAGCCTCGGGATCTTTAGTTAAAAATAGGGTGACAAAGGTACTTATTTCACAGGATTAAAAGGAGAATTGAATGGATTTGAGGTGCAGAGCAGAGCTTTGAGCACATATTAAGTAGTCAACAAATATTAGCAACTCCTGGTCCCCTAATGCAATTATTATGGGAATTTTGTAAAAACTTCATGTTAAACCTCATTTCTAGCTTGTCTTGACCTTCTAGTACTTCAAACTTCCAAGCAAAAAAGAGTTTATTCCTACCAAATGTTGTGACACACATATAAAAACATTCTGATGAATAAATGATAATACAGTTTTTAAATTTCCCTAACAGGCATACACAAGCTAGCTCTAAAAGTAATGGAGGTTGAAATCAATATTCATATTTTGTACTGTTTTCTGTAATATTTGGGATTTAACAGGTTTTGGATTTCTAGATATTTGGCAATATAACATGGCTATATATGTGGGTTGTTCTGAAAAAATAAAAAACTAGGTACCCAAACTAATTTCAGTGATTTTAAGAATTTACCAAGTTTTTTTTACAGTACAATTAATAAAACAAAACAAAAAAAGGTTATTTCTTATAACCTTGTTATCTCTTCAGCTTTCTCCTAAAGGATCCAGAAAACTTCAGGATTTTGAATTTAGGCCTTGAAAGTAATTGTTTAGGGTTACAATTTCTGTACTGGAAATGACTAAACCAATGAAGGGGAAGGGGCTCAGGTTTCTGTGTTCCATAAGCCCTTTGTTTTTCAAGCAGCATCATTTTAATTATTTCCTATAAATACATCCATGTCCTTAAGAAAACTATTTTTCAGATAAAGACTAAAAACCTTTAATCATCATTTGGAACATGATGGAAATGACCTCAGCATATTATAAACCTTCTAAAACAGATTTAGTGCATGAAAACTCATTTGCCAAATGAGAAAAGCAACTAGTTACATGGGATTACTAATCAAATTATTTTAAGAAGAAAAAGACTATCAGATGAGCAACAACAGAGTACTTTTAGAGAATTCTAGGAGATCCTGGCTGACATAACCATTCTCTCTTTGCCAAGCCAGGATTTCCATTAAACTTTGGGTAGGAATTAAGACTTCATTTCAAATGAGAGAGAGCCCCAAGTATTTCAAATACTTAGAGCCCCAAGTATTTATCCCCAATGGAATTCTGATCATGAAGCAAAGATGGCCTTTCCAAAATGGCTGGGCAGAGGGTGATGTAACACGATATGTCAGAGAGTGGGCCCATGTAGCCATTCACACACTCGCCCCTCAGGTAGGCTAGAGGCAGCCCCCACCACCAACCTATCCAAGGTGTCACGCAGAGGGCAGACATTCCTGTTAGCATGACATCCAGCTCCCTCTTAGACAGAGCACTAATAAAGACTGTCAGCCTTAAATGGTCTTTGAGGCTGCAGGCAAGTGACTCCAGACAGGTCTTTATATGATCTCCTAGGCAATTCCACCAGGTGACTGGAACAGGGAATTCCAAAAGGACAAAACAAAACGCAGATTTCTCAGTTTTGAACAACTCAACCCCATGCACATCACTGAAGTACTCAACACACTTGTCTGCAGCCTCACGTGCAGTACTTGGGTGCAATCTCAAAAACAACAGATTCATCTTGGTTCGTTTCCAAGGCAACCATTCAATATCACAGTAATACTGTGATACTGAAGAAGCTGAACGGTTCTTTGAAGACCTCCTAGAACCAACGCCAAAAAAAGATGTCTTTTCATCACAGGAGACTGGAGTGCAAAAGTAGGAAGTCAAGAGATACCTGGAGTAACAGGCAAGTTTGGCCTTGGAGTACAAAATGAAGCAGGGCAAAGACTAACAGAGTTTTGTCAAGAGAACACACTGATCTTAACAAACACCCTCTTTGAACAACACAAGCAAAGATTCTACACATGGGCATCACCAGATGCTCAACACCGAAATCAGATAGATTATATCTTTTGCAGCCGAAGACAGAGAAGCTCTATGGAGTCAGCAAAAACAAGACCTGGAGCTGACCATGGCTCAGATTATGAGCTCTTTATTGTAAAAATCAGGCTTAAATTGAAGAAAATAGGGTAAACCACCAGGCCATTGAGGTATGACCTAAATCAAATGCTTTATGATTATACAGTGGAGGTGACAAATAGATTCAAGTGATTAGATCTGATAGAGTGCCTGAAGAACTATGGATGGAGGTTCATAATATTGTACAGGAGATGGTAACCAAAACCATCCCAAAGAAAAAGAAATGCAAGAAAGCAAACTGGTGGTTTGAGGAGGCTTTACAAACAGTTGAGGAAAGAAAAGAAGCAAAAAGCAAGGGAGAAAGGGAAAGATATACCCATCTGAACGCAGAGTTCCAGAGAAGAGTAAGGAGAGATAAGAAGGCCTTCCTAAACAAACAATACAAACAAGTAGACGAAAACAATAGAATGAGAAAGGCTAGAAATCTCTTCAAGAAAATTGGAGGTATCAAAGAAACATTTCATGCAAGGATGGACAAGATAAAGGACAGAAACAGTAAGGACCTAACAGAATCAGAAAAGATAAGAAGAGGTGGCAAGAAAACATGAAGAACTATACAAAAAAAGTCTTAATAACTAGGAATAATCACAATGGTGTGGTCCCTCACCTAGAGCCAGACATCCTGGAGTATGAAGTCAAGTGGGCTTTAGGAAGCATTACCACAAACAAAGCTAGTGAAGGTGATGAAATTTAAAAACTTAAAAGATGAGCTATTTAAAAACCTAAAAGATGATGCTGTTAAAGTGCTGCACTCAATATGTCAGCAAGTTTGGAAAACTTAGCAGTGGCCACAGCACTGGAAAAGGTCAGTTTTCATTCCAATCCCAAAGAAGGGCAAACTACTGTATAATTGTGCTCATTCTGGATGCTAGTAAGGTTATGCTCAAAATCCTTCAAGTTAGGCTTCAGCAGTACATGAATGGAGAACTTCCAGATGTAAGCTGGATTTAGAAAAGGCAGAGAAACCAGAGATCAAATTGCCAGCATTCGTTGGATCATATCAGAAAGCAAGGGAATTCCAGAAAAACATCTACTTCTGCTTCACTGACTACACTAAAGCCTTTGACTGTGTGCATCACAACAAACTATGGAAAATTCTTAAAGAAATGGGAATACCAGACCAACTTACCTGTCTCCTGAGAAACCTGTAGGTGGGTCAAGAAGCAACCATTAAAATCTTAAATGCAACAACTGATTGGTTCAAATTAGGAAAGGAGTGTGACGAGGCTGTGTATTGTCACCCTATTTAACTTATATTTGAGAGTACATCATGCAAAATGCCACACTGGTGAATCACAAGCTGGAATCAAGACTGCCGGGAGAAATATCAACAACCTTGTATATGCAGATGATACCACTCTAATGGCAGACAATGAAGAGGAACTAAAAAGCTGAAGATGAGGATGAAAGAGAAGATTGAAAAAACTGGTTCAAAACTTAACATTCAAAAAACTGAGATCATGGCATCCGGTCCCATCAATTCATGGCAAACAGAAGGGGAAAAAGTGGAAGCAGTGACAGGTTTTACTTTTTTGCGCTCCAAAATCACTGTGAATGGTGACTGCACTCATTAAATTAAGACACTTGCTCCTTGGAAGAAAAGCTATGTCTAACCTAGACAAAGTATTAAAAAGCAAAGATTCCACTTTGCCAACAAATGTCCATATAGTCAAGGCTATGGTTTTTCCAGTAGTCATGTACGGGTGTGAGAGTTGGACTATAAGGAAAGCTGAGCACCAAAGAATTGATGCTTTTGAACTGTGGTGTTGGAGAAGACTCTTGAGACTCTTGAACTGCAAGGAGATCCAACCAGTCCATCCTAAAGGAAATCAGTCCTGAATATTCATTAAGGACTGACGCTGAAGCTGAAAACTCCAATTCTTTGGCCACCTGATGCGAAGAACTAACTCATTTGAAAAGACCCTGATGCAGGGAAAGATTGAGGGCAGGAGAAGGGAATGACAGAGGATGAGATGGTTGCCCTGATGCTGGGAAAGGTTGAGGGCAGGAGAAGAGAATGACAGAGGATGAGATGGTTGGATGGCATCACCAACTCAATGGACATGAGTTTGAGTAAACTCTGGGAGTTGGTAATGGACCTGGTGTGCTGCAGTCCATGGGGTCGCAAAGAGTCGGACATGAGTGAGCAACTGAACACTTCAATAAAATCAAACATTCAGCTCTGCAGTCACACCAGTCACATTTCAGGTGCTCAACAGACACACATGACTCATTACTACTGGCCTGGCCACACGGAACAGAACATCCCCATCACTGCCCAACGTGCTCCTGGGCAGTGCTACTCTGTATTCTTTGGCATTGTATAAATTTCTTTATAGCAAGAGAAAAAAAGATATTTTTTCAAAGGAAAAAAGATATTTCCACTTTGGGAGGGGAAAAAAAACAGGTTTTGGTTTTTTTTCCCCCCCTCATTCTGTATCTCTTTTAATAAGTTATTTTTTGAACACTGTAGAAGCACCAGAAGCTTTGTGTTGTTTAATTGCTAAGCCGTGTCCAACTTTTTGCAACCCCATGAACTGCAGCACACCAGGTTTCCCTGTCCTTCACTATCTCCCAGAGTTTGCTAAAACTCTTGTTTGTTGAGTCAGTAATGCCATCCAACCATCTCATCCTCTGTCACCCCCTTCTCCTCCAGCCTTCAATCTTGCCCAGCATCAGGGTCTTTTCCAATGAGTTGGTTCTTCACATCAAGTAGCCAAAGTAATGGAGCTTCAGCTTCAGCATCAGTCCTTCCAATGAACACCCAGGACTGATCTTCTTTAGGATGGACTGGTTGGATCTCCTTGCAGTCCAAGGGACTCTCAAGAGTCTTCTCCAACAGCACAGTTCAAAAGCATCAATTCTTGGGTGCTCAAGCCTTCTTTATGGTCCAACTCTCATATCCATAATGACCTTTATTCGGCCAATTTTCTCTAAGCTATTTAATTCTTACTAATTCAGTTCTACTTAACAAGAGTTCAGATGCCACCAAAAGAAGGAAGACAATGTCATAATTTGAAGCATCGTGACATTGCTCTTGCTCTGTAACATCTAAAAAAGGTCATGTTACTCATTTTCAGTAGAAGCAAGCACAGTTGACAGAAACCCTCTGCAGTTTAGACAAACATTTAAATTGAAGGTTTTCTTCAAAAGAATAATAGCATTTAAAAATAGTATTCATTTTTTTCCTGATTCAATTCAGTACAAAGTACAGAAGAAAAACAAGCCTAAAGCTTTAAAAAAAAAAAGTGCCATTTTAACTGAAAAAGAAAATGGCAATGCTAAGAACAAGTCTTGAAATGAAGGCTGTAACACCAAAGCAATGCATGCTCATAATAACCAGTTCCTCAGGGCTTTCTCAGGTAATAGAAGTTTGAAGCATCTAGTGAGGTTTTAAGAGAATAACATTTTAAATGAAAAGTTAATGAAAAGGTCTCCAGAAAAAAAAATAAGGCACATATATAAGTTTGTAAGGAATATACAGGTAAAACCACATACAGGAGACTCCGAGTCCCCTTTGAAAAGCCATTAACTACTGATGGAAAATCACAACCCCAGTCCCTGCTGGAATCCCCATCAGCATCCAGTGACCCATGAGGTCCCATGGGAGATCTAACCTGTGCCCTAAAGTCCTCCTCAAAACCCTCCACAGCATCACATCCATCTACTTTCCTAATGCAACCACCAGACCCGAAATTCCAATCATAGTCATCAGTGAAGGTTCTTACTACAGGGCCATCCTTAACATACACAGACAGAAAGCCGCAGTAACTAGGACAGTGTAGAACTGCCACAAGGATGCACTACAGACTGACGGAGCAGAGCCCATGTGCGCTGAGCAAGCTAGAAACAGGATAGAGTGGCACCACAAACCAGTTGGGGGAAATAAACTCTGCAATCAAAGACACAGACTCGTGCAACTGCTTCGATTCACATGGAAAACTGTTCCCTATCTCATTAGTTCAGTTCAGTTCAGTCACTCAGTTGTGTCCGACTCTTTGCGACCCCATGAATCACAGCATGCCAGGCCTCCATGTCCATCACCAACTCCAGGAGTTCACCCAAACTCACGTGCATCGAGTCAGTGATGCCATCCGGCCATCTCATCCTCTGTCCTCCCCTTCTCCTCCTGCCTCCAATCCCTCCCAGCATCAGGGTTGTTCCAATGAGTCAACTCTTCTCATGAGGTGGCCAAAGTATTGCAGTTTCAGCTTTAGCATCAGTCTTTCCAGTGAACACCCAGGACTGATCTCCTTTAGGATGGACTCGTTGGACCTCCTTGCAGTCCAAGGGACTCTCAAGAGTCTTCTCCAACACCACAGTTCAAAAGCATCAATTCTTCGGTGCTCAGCCTTCTTCACAGTCCAACTCTCACATCCATACATGACCACTGGAAAAACCATAGCCTTGACTAGATGGACCTTTGTTGACAAAGTAATGTCTCTGCTTTTTAATATGCTGTCTAGGTTGGTCATAACTTTCCTTCCAAGGAGCAAGTGTCTTTTAATTTCATGGCTGCAATCACCATCTGCAGTGATTTTGGAGCCCAAAATAATAAAGTCTGACACTGTTTCCCCATCTATTTCCCATGAAGTGATGGGACCAGATGCCATGATCTTAGTTTTCTGAATGTTGAGCTTTAAGCCAACTTTTTCACTCTCCACTTTCACTTTCATCAAGAGGCTTTTTAGTTCCTCTTCACTTTCTGCCATAATGGTGGTGTCATCTGTATATCTGAGGTTATTGATATTTCTCCTGGCAATCTTGATTCCAGCTTGTGCTTCTTCCAGCCCAGAGTTTCTCATGATGTACTCTGCATATAAGTTAAATAAGCAGGGTGACAATATACAGCCTTGACATACTCCTTTTCCTATTTGGAACCAGTCTGTTGTTCCATGTCCAGTTCTAACTGTTGCTTCCTGACCTGCATACAGGTTTCTCAAGAGGCAGGTCAGGTGGTCTGGTATTCCCATCTCTTGAAGAATCTTCCACAGTTTATTGTGATCCACACAGTCAAAGGCTTTGGCATAGTCAATAAAGCAGAAATAGATGTTTTTCTGGAACTCTCTTGCTTTTTCCATGATCCAGCGGATGTTGGCAATTTGATCTCTGGTTCCTCTGCCTCTTCTAAAACCAGCTTGAACAAGTGGAAGTTCACAGTTCACGTATTGCTGAAGCCTGGCTTGGAGAACTTTGAGCATTACTTCACTAGCATGTGAGATGAGTGCCATTGTGCGGTAGTTTGAGCATTCTTTGGCATTGCCTTTCTTTGGGATTGGAATGAAAACTGACCTTTTCCAGTCCTGTGGCCACTGCTGAGTTTTCCAAATGTGCTGGCATATTGAGTGCAGCACTTTCACAGCATCATCTTTCAGGATTTGGAATAGCTCAACTGGAATTCCATCACCTCCACTAGCTTTGTTCGTAGCGATGCTTTCTAAGGCCCACTTGACTTCACATTCCAGGATGTCTGGCTCTAGGTGAGTGATCACACCATCGTGATTATCTGGGTCGTGAAGTTCTTTTTTGTACAGTTCTTCTGTGTATTCTTGCCACCTCTTCTTAATATCTTCTGCTTCTGTTAGGTCCATGCTATTTCTGTTGTTTATCAAGCCAATCTTTGCATGAAATGTTCCCTTGGTATCTCTAATTTTCTTGAAGAGATCTCTAGTCTTTCCCATTCTGTTGTTTTCCTCTATTTCTTTGCATTGATCGCTGAGGAAGGCTTTCTTATCTCCTCTTGCTATTCTTTGGAACTCTGCATTCAGATGTTTATATCTTTCCTTTTCTCCTTTGCTTTTCGCTTCTCTTCTTTTCACAGCTATTTGTAAGGCCTCCCCAGACAGCCATTTTGCTTTTTTGCATTTCTTTTCCATGGGGATGGTCTTGATACCTGTCTCCTAACCCTGTCTCATACCCACACACAAATAAATTTCATATGTATTAGATTTACACTGAAGAGCAGAACTTTTGGAAGAAAATATGGCAGGATCTCTTTATGATCCCAAAGTACTCAGAGTACAGAGAGATTTATTAAATATGGTATTAAAGGGCACCAAGCATAAATGAACAGACTAATAGGTATGACTTGACTAAAATGTAAAACTTAAACACAACAAAGCACACCAGAAATGAAGTGGAAAGATAAGCTACTGGCAGATCATATTTGAAATGCAAAATACCAACTAAGATAAATAGAATACATAAATAATTAAAGATATAAGGGGAGGGAAAAAGCAACCCAATAGAAAGCCATACCAGTCACAAAAGATGTAACTGAAACAGCCAAATAAACATAAGAAATGATGCTCACACACACCAGAAATCAAGGAAATGCACAACTTCAAATTAGGAAAACTTCAAAAATCTGGCAATACCAGGGATTAGCAAGGATACAAAACAAGACGAACTCTCAGAGGTGCTGTTGAGGGCTGAAGTTTGTACAACACTGGAGAATGATCTGGCAACAGCTAGCGAAGTCAAGGAGGCACATGCCCTGTGCACCAGCAATTCCACCTCTAGCTACAAACTTTAGAGAAGCTCTTAAATGCGTACAAGGTAGCATGTTCACAGTAAAGTCACTTGGTAGCAAAGCATGAAAATAACCAAATTTCCACTGACAGAGAAGGAACAAACTATAGTCTAATCCTAGAATACATACAGCAAAAAGGAAGAATTACTGGTACACACTTCTACACAGATACATCTCAAAGGTAAATGAAAAAGCAAGTTGCAGAAATACATACACAGTATGATGATACCATACTGTACAAAGTTCAAGATCCGCAAACATTGTTGATTAACACATATGTATGTAATTAAGAAGAAAGCTAAGCATGGGAATGACACACACCCACTGTAGGACGGTGGTTCTCTGCAGAAGGAAGGTGGGGAAATAGAAGCTGTGAGGTTATACAGGGGACATCAAATATATGCGCAATATTTTATTTTATACAATTTTAAGCTTTTAATGTAAAGCAGTGGTAGTAAAATGATATGATTTGACTAAAACGGTTCAAAGATCATATTATTCTCTATATTTTTCTGTATTCATGAAATATTTCAAAGCATAAAGTAACTGTATTTTAAAGAAATATTAAAAGAAACAGACATCGAGATTTATCAAAATGGTTGTCTCCTGGTATTGAGCCTCTTGCCATGCCCTCCTCCAGGGGATCTTCCCAACCCAGGCATTGAACCCAGATCTCCCACGTTGCAGGCAGATTCTTTACCATCTGAGCCACCAGGGAAGCCAGGAATATTGAAGTGGGTAGCCTATCACTTCTCCAGGGGATCTTCCTGACCCAGGAATCAAACCGGGGTCTCCTGCATTCCCCAGGCAGATTATCAGCTGAGCTACCAGGGAAGCCCATGCCGGGAAAGACCCTGATGCTGGGAAAGATTGAGGGCAGGAGGAGAAGGAGATGACAGAGGACAAGATAGTTGGGTGGCATCACCGACTCAATGGACGTGAGTTTGAGCAAACTCTGAGAGATGGTGAAGGACAGGGAGGCCTGGTGTGCTGCAGTCCACGGTGCTGCAAAGAGTCAGACATGACTGAGCAACTGAACAACAACATTAGCCTCTGGCCATGAATGACTTTTCTTCTTTCTTTCCAGGTCTTCTGTATTTTTAAGTTTCTTCCCCCAAAACCCAGATACTTCTAGTCCAATTTACTCTCCTATCTTACTCCCAAACCAACACTGTACTTTGTTGCTCCTTTGGTACAGAACTTGACATTGTAGTATGCACTGTCTCCTCTACTGGAATATGGGTTCTTGGAGGGCCCACCACATACATTCTCTTTTTCACATAAATTATGTACTGAATGCCTACTATGCACCAGATAGTATGCCAGGAGCTACAGAAAGATAAATGAACAAAACATACACAGTTCCTTCCTCCATAGAGTTTAGTCTCAAAGAATAGAAACATTAAATAAAGAAAAAAATAATTAAAAGTGTGAGGAATACTATGAAGGAAAAGAAGAGGTGCCATGGGACGACATAATGGAAAGGCTGAACAAACTACACTGGAAAGGAGAAATAAGGACACGCCAGGGAGGGAGGGGTGGAAGGGCCTCTGGACAGTGTCTTTCCCACCAGCCTAAAGCAACAGGACAGGGTCGCTTCTGACCCGTATCTGTGCCTATGATTTTCATGGTGCTTTAACAAATGCTTCCTGGTTGATTCTAAGACACCTCTGAGCAATCAGCTCTAAGGCAGGAAAGAAGTCCTTAGGGGATGGCCCAAAAGGCAAAAGAAGTGGTCATTTGAAGAGGCCAAACAGAGCGTGAGTCCACTGTGCAGTAACTCAACTCCTCACAAAGCACTTGCTATATTCTGTCCATGGGACTTTCCAGGCAATAGTACTGGAGTGGATTGCCATTTCCTTCTCTTCTCTCATCTTCCTCATGTGAAAGGCTAACCTTTCTTTTCATTCTCCCACTCATCCCCTTCCTTGCCCAGTACCTTCATGCTCATTTATCCAATTCAATACATTTAAGTGGACTATGTGTGACAAGCTAAGTTTATGAAGATCCACATAAGCATAACCTCTGCCTAAAAGAGCTTTCCTTCTAGACAAGTGGATCAACTTAGGGTGACTGTGTCCCCCAGGGGACATTTAACAATGTCTGAAGGCATTTTTGATTGTCACAATGGGGCAGAGGGCAGTGGGGCATTACTGGTCTCTACAGGGATGATGCTGAACATCCTATATGATGATTACAATGACAGCCCCCCACCCCCAAACAAAGAATGATCTGGCCCAAATGTCAGTAACGCCAAGGTAGAGAAACCTGGTAGAGGCTACTGGGAACCATGTCTAGAAGTTGACTGCTCGAGCAGAACAAATGTCAGCAGATGATGGCCAGAGGCCAAGTGGGTCAAGTGTCAGAGGCCTCAGAGAGTATTAAACACCAGGTCTTGGGTATATTAAAAAAAAAAAACAGTCAATCATGCAGCACTTGAGAAACCTGCTCCAGAGGATCAGCAGTGTAATCACATCACAATGCAACAGGAACGCAAGGTGTCCTACACCAAGGCGAGGAGGGTCCTAGTCTAGAACCAGGGGTAGAAAGGTTTCCTGGGAAGAAACATCTAATTCAAAACACGAAAAATAATGAGTTAGGATGGAATGGAAGGACGGAAGCAGGATCAAGCAGCTTCCAGATGGAAGGTACAGCCAGTAGGCAGGGCACGATGGAGGGGAAGAAAAGGGGTGGCCTGATGGAAACATGGGGAGTTGCTGTGGAAGGGCCAGAGAGGTCAATGGGCCCAGATCACGTTGACCTTTTGTGATGTGTTTAGAAACACAGACTTTAGGGCAATAAAAAGCCACTGAAAGGACTGACACAGAGGAGGGATATGAAGAAAACGTGTTTTAGGACAATCGCCTAGGAGAATGAACTGCCAGGGAACTGAGCAGAAGGGAGCTCCTGTGACAGAGCCGTGGCTTGACGGTGTTTCTGAGGACGGAGGGAGGCACTTAAGAGATGCTTGGACACAGGCTGTGATGTGTACCAATCAGAGTTCTCCAACCAGTTATTGCGAAGCTCTCAAATTCCAAAAGCCAGGTTTTCTGCAATTCATCTGTGGCCACCTAACTAGAATTATGTGGCAGCAAAACCAGAACCTGAACTGACTTGCAGCTATTTATAGTACATTTATCCCATTTATACGAATGCTTCAAGTCAGAGGATCAATGTTTGATTCAAGACTCTGCCCCGGACCTCACTGTGTGGCATATTCACTTTCTAAAATTCAAAGAAGTCTGTATTCCAAAATGCAGCTGGGCCCCAGGGTTTAAGATAAGGGACTGTGGACCTATACAAGGTGCTGAATAAAATTTCATCAAACTACATGAAATTAGGCAAAGCAGGTCACTATAATTTGTTCGGAGTATTTTTCTAACAACAGTATGAAACTTCCAGATACCACATATACACATACACAATTCATTTTATGGAATGTTGCCTTAAAACACCCTAGAAATCTGGCAAGTGACCCTAGCAGACCCACAGTAGTGGGATTTGGGGAAAGAACTTTAAAAAATTATTTCACAGAAATGTATTTACTTCATAGCTCCCCCCTGTGGGACTGCCACACAGAAGAAAAATAGGTATAATCAGTAGCAAGAAACAGATCTTCATGTTTAGTAGAATAATTCCAAGTAAAGTCAGTCAGGAGTTCAGAGAGAATTGAGGGCACCTTCCTAATCGCTGCTCGCACAGCCACAAACACATCGGCACCCTGACTGACGTTTCTTGGTAGAGGAGACAGACCAGGCTGCTGTGCAATTGCGTTGTGTCAAGTGGGCACGGGCTGCAGCTGCGGGGGCAAGGGGGACGTCACTCTCATTCATCCCTTCCTTCATTCAACACCCGTCTGTGAAGAGGTCTCTGTGAGCCCGGCACTGTTTATTCTAGATGGGGATGCAGCACGCGTAAGGCAGACAGAAGTGACCCGCAGAGGTTGCGGCTTTCACAGGGGCGCACGGACAGGAAGCGCATCATCACAATCAGGGTGAACAGTAGGACGGGAACGCATGGCGACAGCGCGCAGCAGTGCGGCCAAACGCGGCGGCGAGAACAGAAGCTAAAAAGGCCTCTCTAAGCAAGCGACACTGAAGACTAAAAGATCATTTTAAATTATTGATATAAAGGGACTAGGAGGAGAATAAGAAACTGAAGCAAACCAGAAAATTGTAGGAAACCAGAGACCAGGTTTAATTCAGTGAAGTTCAGAGCCAGCAGAAACAGGGAAAATTGAAGCCTGTGTAGACTCGAAAGAAGCTATTACCCTGAAGAAATCCTACTGGAAACTGGACTATGCTTTCTGATGTTCTGGAAAGTACTTTGCATCTAAAAATAGAACAAATGTGGGAAGCGGGGTTTAAAATACTTAAACATTTATTTTATGCTTGTTTAGAGGAAAACAACCCTTCTATGTAATAAAATACACCAAAAATGTACTTCAAACAGATAAATTGAATAGCTGTATATTGAAACATTTAGAACACTTACTATGAGTTTAAATAATAAATTAGGTCATCAGCAATATGCTGCCAACTTTGTAAAGCAGTATGGTCTGGCAGGGTATTTTTAAATAATAAATTTACCAGAAACATAATTGAGATATTCAGATATCAACTGAGAAGACTTTGGCAACATTAAAGTTTCCAACCACAAATGCATCAGTATAAATCATATGTTATATTTTGAACCTATGACAGCTTGAAAAGCAGATGCTAATATTCTACCCCTAAAGACCCAAAGGAACTAGCCATCCATAGTAGCTATTTTTACTGACAGACTCATTATGCCATGCCAGAGTAACGTGTTAGCATATTTTAGTTCTGTGTAATATTTTTTATCCTAAAAAAATTGAGAGATTTACTAAAGGAGCTTCAGTTCAATTCAGTCGCTCAGCCATGTCCAACTCTTTGTGACCCCATGAATTGCAGCACGCCAGGCCTCCCTGTCCATCACCAACTCCCGGCGTTCACCCAGACTCATGTCCATCGAGATGGTGATGCCATCCAGCCATCTCATCCTCTGTTGTCCCCTTCTCCTCCTGCCCCCAATCCCTCCCAGCATCAGAGTCTTTTCCAATGAGTCAACTCTTCTCATGAGGTGGCCAAAGTACTGGAGTTTCAGCTTTAGCATCATTCCTTCCGAAGAACACCCAGGACTGATCTCCTTTAGGATGGACTGGTTGGATCTCCTTGCAGTCCAAGGGACTCTCAAGAGTCTTCTCCAGCACCACAGTTCAAAAGCCATCAATTCTTCGGCGCTCAGCTTTCTTCACAGTCCAACTCTCACATCCACATGACTACTGGAAAAACTAAAGGAGCTTACATTTGACTAAATGTACCTGTGAAAATCTGGGCAGGGGGGAACCAAGCTTGATATAAGAGAAAGCAGTAATATTTCACAACTGTTACTCAGCTTCTTTACAGATACCCTTTTTTTTTTCCTACACCCTCTCCTCCCCAATTTTTGATGGTCATCTATTGACCACCCAGACACTCCTAAATTCTTCACTGACTGGATCTGATTTGTAGTTTTTCTTTCTCGGTAATCTCTGCCATCATGCCCAGTAATTCAATTTCCTCTATAACAGGAACCTTCCCATTCTCTCCAACCTTCCACAAGAACAATCACATCCTAGACCCACCTCAGAACCTGAATTCTGGAAGAGCTTCCTGTGAATACATCATTTCCTTCTTCCTCAAGCCTCTGGTACCTGTCCCATCTCTCCTCCTTCCTTCCATCCATTCTACATTCAACTACTATTCACTATCTGCCTTTCGCCAAGTTCTGTTCTAGGTACAGGGTGGAAAGGAGCATTAAAAATTAAAATATAATAGCACATGTGAACTCTCTGCCATCATTTGTTATTACAAGACATACGAAGTTTAGAGTCTTGTTGTTCATTTTTCAGTCACTTAGGGTGCGTCTGCCCCTGCGACCCCATGAACTGCAGCACACCAGGCTTGCCTGCTCTTTACTATCTCCTGGAGTTTGCTCAAACTCATGTCCACTGAGTCAGTGCTATTCCAGATGCCATCATGGAACAAAGAAGAAAGTAAGCGAGTTAAATATCTCCTGTCAAATGGTAATAAGTGCTGTAGAGAAAAACAGAAAGGCAGGGAAGGGTGGGTGACTGTCTGGCAAGAGGTCCCCATTTCAAAGAGGGTGTCAGAAATGCTAAGAGAAGGAGACACCTGAATGACCTAGCCCTGGAGAAGAAGGTCAAGGTAAAAAAAAAAGTGACCTGAGTAAGGTGGGGATGAGAACAGCGGCTTCTGCTGGGAAACCTCAGCTCCGGCCTCTGGGCTGAGAGCAGAAGCAGACCGGGCTCTTACCTGGCCCTCCTGCAGCTTTCTCACGTACTGCCGGGCTTGCCTCACACAGCCCTGCTGCTCCTGGGCTGGAACTGAGGTGCATCATCCTGCTCATCACTGTGGTTCCCAAACCTTTCTCTCCCTCCTCCCTAGGTCCCTCGGCTTTGAATGTCATATCCTGAGACTCTGTCACGACTGCTGAGGCTGTGATCCAACATCTCCTCACTCTTCCTCAGCCACCTGCCCCCACGATCACTCACCAGGCCAGGACGTAGCCTTCAGCACCGCAATTCCCTGCACCTACCCTCTGGCCACTGCCTCCCAGACTCCCAGCTCACCTTCTTTCTAATTCTGAATCCAACAATCCATTCACCTCCTGGGGTCTCCACACCACTGACCCACCACCTTCTTGCTGCCCTTCGTTCCTTGACGGTCTCTCCCCTCCTCTACTCCACAGTCAGTCTCTCAACTCCAATGAGGAGATCCTCAATGCTGTTTAAACTCACACTACCCCCACTCTAGCCCTGAACACGGAACAATGTTGGGGGTGGGGAGCCGAAAGCTAGCAGAGCAATGCCTTCGAAGTGAGCGGAGAACTGTGCGCAGGGTTTGGGCGGGGGGGTGGGGGGGAGGAAAGGCCAGGTGCGGGTTGCGCAGGAAAGGCTTGTGGACATTCTCTTCTGGCTGCTTCTCAGTGAATGGGAGTGAGGCCATCAAGTGAGTGTGAGGCAAGGAAAGAAGTGTTCAAGGACTGAAAGAAGAAACTGCAGAGTGAGAGGATGAACCTCTGAGGCCACAGCCCTTCCTGTGCTAAGCTCACCAGCCCGTCTGCCCTCACTTGCCTCTGCACCCAGCTTAGAACGGGGCAGAGGGGAGCGGTGGGATATCCCCCCGTTCAACAACTGCAAGACACAAGTCAGGGTTTCCCCACTGAATGGATTCAGAAAACTGAAATGAGCCCACCACAAACTCACGTTAATTCATTTCAACTGGATTCTTAATGTTTTTCAGTAAATCCTTTATTTACCTCTGATAAGGCCCATCCAAAGCCCATGGCAAGTGGTGGTTTTCTACTTTCTTCAAGTCTCCAGCATTACCACCCCTCGTCACTCTGAGCAGATGAATGTGGCTTCTATTTTATTGAGGGCAAAGGCCACTTGATGTGCGTGAGCTTCTTTAAAACTTCCTGTCTCCATGACTCAAAATCTGTGTGTGTTTAACATCTACTGTCCTTCCCGGCCTGGCCCCCAAATGTTCTTTCCTTCATGCTACGGCTAACCCACCTCTCTCCCCACCATTCCCACCCCTAAGCTACGCCACCTTATTCAGATATCCCCCTTTCGAGCATCTTGAATTTGCTAAAAGTATAGGTTATGAAAAGAAAAAAGTATTCCAGATGAAAGAAGCAAAATGAACAAGTTAAATAAGCAGGAAAGAGCATGGAACACTTATGAAAACAGTGCTAAAACCAGTCTTTTACACAGCATGGTGTGGTGGAAAGTAGTAGAAGTCACAAAGTTAGATGGATAGGGTGGGACAAGATTACAGAGAATCTTACCACAGAATGTCAGGCTGATGACTTCTGAACAAGAAAATGCTTGTGACGAAAGTAGGATTTAAGGGAGATAAGACTCACAGCATGGGATGAGGGGGGATGGGAAAGGACGGATTTACACTTGGGGATAGAGGGACGGGGGATGAAAGGCAAGAGAGGAAGGCAAACATTCCTGACGCGCATGGTGAGAGCCTGGTCAAAGGTGGAGGCAGTGAGAAGGAAGAAAGGAAAGGAAAAAAGACATTTCCCAGAAAGAAATGAACTGAACCTGGTGAATGGACCACATACCGTCAAACAATTTCAACCCCGACTCCAGGAGAGGGGTGGGTGTAACTCCTCACAAGATGGAAGACAGGGCACTGCACTGTGAAGCTCTCAGAATCAGAGCACTTGGGGGCCGGGAGGGGCCGGGGCCTCAGAGCACAGGATTCAGCTCCCTCACTATACAAATGAGGAAGCAGAGGCCCAAGGAAGTGAAGTGATTGGTCTTAAGTCCCGAAACCAGTCGCTGCAAGGGTTGGGACGGGACCCCTGTCTCCTGTTCGCCTCTGCAGTGCCTTCCACGACAGCCCTATTTGCCCACAGAGACCCTCGGGGCCACACTTCAGTGACAAAAACTGCACTGTGGAACTGGCCGCCTGAGCCTGGCCTCCACACGTATCCGGTCCAGGAGAGCTAGCTCTTAACCATCAGAGCTTCAAAGCTGCTGGACTGCCTCCATCCAGGACCTTCCTGAAGATAAGCCTGCCTTGTCCGTTCATGGGGAGCCCAGCTCAGGCGCAGTTTTGAAGTTTCTAGTAAGTCTCAGGGCAACAGAGTAACCAAGACACAAGCCCTGCCCTAAGGGTCATTAAACTGATCTGGAAATTAAAGGGTAAACCATACTGACCCTTATTGTTTCCTTCTTCCCCTCCTATTCTGACTCAGTAACAAAATTTCAGATGCTGTTTGCCTCATCTGTGATGGAAATCTTGTATGATTCCTGGGCAAAGACCGGAATTTGTGTTTGTTATTCCTCATACTGTCAGCTCACAGAACTCTGCTGATAACAAAATGCAGCCATTAGTATTTCTAGCAAGGCTTCTACATATTTTTCCAATTAGAAAATAGTGGAGTTTCTAGGTAATTTGCTAGTGAACTTTGAGCCTTGACAGAAGTTAACATGAATAGAGCTTCCAGTATTTTATGAAAACCAAGCACAATTATTTACACTAAAAAAATATGGACAAGTTGGCTATCTCATTTCTTCTATGTCAAGAAAAATTTTAACAAGCTACCATGGACTTCAGCAAGCTGTCCACATTAAGAGAGATATTTAGAGTAGTCTGTCCTGAACTAACTGAAGTCAATAGATAACTCTGAATAATTTTATAGCAGAAGTATTTAGTATTGTTTATTTTTTCTCCTCTTGCCATTCCACCGAATTGCAACAACAAATTTTTTAAAAAGAAATTTAAAAAGCTATGAAACATGCCAAATCCTTCTCTGGGAAAACAGTGACAATTTCATGTTTTCAAGGACAGACTTTCCAAGTACCAGCCCCTGCAGCGATGACAGTACTGTGATTAACACGTGCACAATCCAGGCATCAGACCTGAGCCCTTGGTTTATATTTTCTTCTGATTTAATTTCCTATGGTGGTGGTTTAGTCGCTAAGTCATGTCGGACTCTTGCAACCTTGTGGACTGTAGCCTACCAGGCTCCTTTGTCCATGGGATTTTCCAGGCAAGAACACTGGGGTGATTTGCCATTTCCTCCTCCAGGGGATCTTCTCGACCCAGGGATCAAACCTGGGTCTCCTGCATTGCAGGCAGATTCCTTACCTACTGAGCTACCAGGGAAGCCCAAGGTGAGCTGCCGAAACCCTGAAATGTCCTGTACTATTCGTCATTGAATTTATTTTTTTACCACATACTCTGAGAATCTCAAAAGCTGAAATTGAGTACACATGATTGCTTCGCAGCTTCAAGACATTCCCTTTGTGACTAAGAGGCAGGTGCTGTTCAGTTTATTTTCATGCACGTAAACTAAGCCCTTGAACTTGGAGTGAGGAAAAGCATTCAGCTTAAAGCTTAGAAAGGAAGGAACTACACAACAGCTTCCTTTAGAACAGCCTGCTTTTTCAGCTTCCTGTATGAAAATAATTTTGTATTTTTATAGAAATTGCAAAGGAACAATGAAGAAATTATATTTAAGCCTTTAGACAGTTAAGTTTCAAATCCTTTAAAGAGAAACGATTTCTTTCAATAATTTTTAGATTTAAAACAAGCCAGGAACAGAAGAGACTAATAAAATAGTAATGTGGTACAAAGTTTAAAATGGATTATACGTATTTCAGATTAGGATAAGGAGTTCATGTCTTCTTACAGTAAATAACAGACATTAAGACTTTTGGCTTTAAAAGTCCCAAAGAACTTGATGCTACTATAGTACTTGATAGATATGACGGTACAAAGCTTTTCTTTGTTGGTGTAGCTGCTGCTATTGCTATGAAGCTGTTTTGATTGAAACACATACACACACACACACCAAGTTTATTACTAAACACGGCTTTTCAGACTCTGAGCTAGAGATCACTGAGTAGTCTCTTTAAAAATAAAATGCATTTAAAATCTTGAATCTCAGGGGAGAGAGAAGCTCCTTGGGGTTCAGGCCTTGAACACTGACTCCCAAATTTCTATGAAGTGGCCCTGTCACCCATGGAGCCTTGCTTCCATGGCCATCTCTCTCACACCGATTTCATCAGCTCACACGTGCTATTGTTCAATCACCCAGTCAGGTCCGACTCTCCAAGACTCCATGGACTGCAGCACACCAGGTCTCCCCGTCCCTCACTATCTCCTGGAGTTTGCCCAAGTTCATGTCCATTGCATCAGTGATGCCCTCCAGCCATCTCTTCTGTCACCCTCTTCTCCTTCTGCCCTCAAGTACGTAGCCAGAAAGGTGTGCCTAAGGACCATCGGCTCTAAGATCCCTCTGTGCATAAGTCTAATAGGTTACTACTATACATTCAGGAACTTTTATCAAGGGCTGTTAAGTGAATGAAAGTCATTCAGTTGTGTCCAACTCTTTGTGACCCTATGGACTATACAGTCCATGGAATTCCCCAGGCCAGAATACTGAAGTGGGTTCCCTTCTCTAGGGGATCTTGCCAACCCAGGGATCGAACCCAGGTCTCCCATATTACAGGTGGATTCTTTACCAGCTGAGCCACCAGGGAAGCTGTTAAGTGAATTGAAGCTTATAATGAAATTCAACCTCCCATTCTCACAGTATTCTTTCCTGAATAGTAGCCTTTCATCTTATACAAATATTCAAGACTCAAGTATATTAGAGAATTCCAAACACTTGGACTGTGTAGGAGACAGCAATACAGCCACTCGACACTGTAGATACTACGGTTCCCTGGATACTCTTTAAGCTGTCCCAGCCGTACCCCTTCACTGCACCCAACATCAGGCCCAGCAACTCCTGGGCAAATCCAGGGCTCAGAGAAGCACGCAGCCCTGGTGGAGGAGACCAAGCCTGGTGGACAGCAGCTTGACTCACTGTAAGCTCCCATGCGGAAGCGCTGCAGTCCACTGCTGCACCCTGGCCCCATGAAGTCAAGGGGGGCCCGGGAGAGAGGCAGTCGGGGCAGATGCCTGGAATGAGAGATCAGGGCATCCCGTCCCTGCCTGGAATCAGACACTTGAGAGGACCACAAAGGAAACTGTGTCTTGGGAGTCTGCCTAATGTCCCCTGCTGTGCCCTCTTCCTGGTGCACTTTGCCACTGACCTTTCTGCACCTTCCTCTCCGGTAACTGCATTCTGCTAACTTATCTGTTTACCTTTGTCTTTTCACCAGTCTGTAAGATTCTAAGGTCACTGAGGTAAGGAACTGCTCATCTTTTCGTCTCTGTGTTTATCCCTCGTTTCTAGCACAGCAGATGGTACAAGCAGTTTGTTCTGGAACTTTTTGTTGGAGAGTTGTTAGAGACTAAAATGAAATCTGTCTTCTGGTGTGTTCACCCCCCTCAACTGCACCCACCTCCTCCTATTCTATAGTTAGCGCTCATTCCTATACCTGATCAAAAATATAAATAAATAAATTAAATAAATCCCTTCCTTCTAAAAGAAACATGACGATACGTGGTTGACCTCTTAAGTGGTCCTGCAAAATAAGGAGGTTTCAATTATGCAGATGTGAACAGGAAAGAGAACCCAGGTGGCAGCTTTGGATCACACACAAGGGCAACTGTTTCCCTCCTACATCTAGCGCGTCCACCACGCAGAGATTTTCTGTTTGGCTTTTTTTTTCCCGAGTCATCAGTCATTTTGATTCTGCCTAATTCCTATTTCTACCCCCTGGGCTCTCTCTGATAACTATGCCTGAAAGTGTTAGTCGCTCAGTCATGTCTGACTCTTCTCAACCCCATGACCAGGCTCCTCTGTCCATGGGATTTCCCAGGCAAGAATACCAGGGTGGGTTGCTATTCCTTCTTGTGGACCCTCTGGAAAAGTAACTGGGCTACACACGCACTGAGGGCTCTGTTCCAGACCATCACAATAAAGCAAGCATCATCATAAAGTGAGTCTCATGAATCTTCTGGCCCCCGGTACAGAAAAAATTTATGTTTATTCTATACTGTAGTCTATTAAGTGCACAGTAGCATTATGTCTAAAAAACAATCAGTTCAGTTCAGTTGCTTAGTCGTGTCCGACTCTTTGCAACCCCATGGACTGCAGCACACCAGGCTTCCCTGTCCATCACCAATGGGCATACCTTAATTTAAAAATGTTTTATTGCTTAAAAAAAAAAAATGCTAATGATCATCTCAGCATTCATTGAGTATAATAACATTAAAGGTGATAGATCACAAGTCAGCAAAACAAATATAATAGTAATGAAGAAGTATGAAATACTGTGAGAATTACCAAAATACAACACAGAGACCTACGTGAGCAAATGCTGTTGGAAAAATAGCAACAATGGACATGTTCGATGCAGGCCAGACACAAACCTTCAGTGTGTAAAAACATGCAAGATTTTCAAAGTGAATGAGGCACAACAAAGCGGAAGGTGCCTGTACTTTAATACACGGGACGTGTGCACAGACCGCCACGCAGTACAGTTCAGTGCGCACTTGCTTTAGCTCACATTTGCCCATTGTCATTGTCAACTAAGTTGTAAGCTGCCGAAGGACAGGAGCTGGCACACTTCCCCAACATCGAGTCCCAGCCCAGTGCTGAGCACACAGTCAGTACTCAACAGGACACACAGTGAGACACTCGAAAGACAAGCAAGCATAACATGTTTTACAAATACAGACCCCTCACTGTTACAAAAAACATTCAAGATTACCAGGAGGCTAGAATGAACAATGATAAAATTAATGCTGTTAAAAAAGCAATTCACATTTACCCAGAGCTTACTAAATGCCAAACTTTGAACCAGGCCCTTCACCAATAGTCTCTCATTGCATCCTCACGAGGACTGGAGAGGTTAAATACCTCAGAGTGGCACAGTCAGTGGGCAGCTGGCAGGGCGACTCCACAGTCTACACTCAACTGGCTCATGAATTTAAAAATTTAAGATTCCCCAAGTATTTCCCAGGAGTACAGCTAAGGAGATATATAGTGACTAAAAACAACAACCAAAAACTCCTCACCTCTTAGCCCCTATCCAGGCAGTTCCGTTGTGGGCACAGTGTTCATCTCAACACCCTGTCTACCAGGAAATTTCACACGTCCTCAAAGTCACCTCACATATTCCCTCCCAGTGCACTCTGCACACACCAGCATTCTATCACTGGTCCACATGGCTGATCACTGTTTCCCTACAAGAATCTGAGCTCCTCAAGGCTAAGAACCTTGTCTTCCCATCTGTGTACCCAGGTCTCTTGCATAGGACCTTCCATACAGCAAGTGCGTGGTCAATGTTTGTTCTTGACCCAGGTGTAGGAGCAGCATTAAGAGTCTTAGTTTGCAACACCTATCTTTCACAGCAGATTTGTATAGAGGATCTACATCACAAATTTCAACTCAATAATTAAATGTGTTTCCATAGCAACTAGCAAAGTGCTTCTTATGATACCGGAAAAGGCAAGTTCTGACTTAGGTTCAACTCACTGAAATAGTTCACAATTATTTGCTTTTGTTCTTAGTATGAAGAGACAGAATGACAGCATTTAACTTTCTATAACTTCCTCTCTAAAAACACTCTAGCTTTACCCCTAACGATAAATCGAAATTTAATTTCTCAAACATAACTAGACCATAATTTCCATTAACAAAAGGACAGAATCTTATTACTTAACAAATCTAAAATGTCTACTCAAGAACAATACACCTAATCAGGTCATAGCTGTATGTCAGAATCCCACAGCCCGAAAGATATAAATTGTGACATTTTATTTTTAAAGTAATAAATGCCACTCCTTCCTGACAACTGCCTTTTTATAAAATATGTCATGGACAATTCTGTATGTAGAGAGATTAGAGGAGAGACCCCTCTGGGCTAATTTGAAACATGGTCTCCATGAGGCAATGGGGCATGGTGCTGGTGGTAGGATAAGACAACCTTCTCAAGGCTTCTCTGAGCTCAGCATTTTAACTCAAAGGAAAGGAAAAATGGGTTCAATTTTTCATTCTTAATGAGGCTGCTTACTTTCTGAAAGTTTGCTGATTTCTATAATATTAAATTTCAATGTCTGAGCATTCATTCACATCTCATTTTTTTTCTTTTTTTAAAAAAAATACAAGGTTTCCTTCCTCCTGGCCACTACTACCTTTACCCCTTATTATCTGACCAACAAAAGCAGTGGTGCTACTTTGACAGCCCAAAGTCCTTAAAAGGATAACAAAGTAGAAATGTAAATACACCTCAGCTCCAGGGTGGGTTAACTACACTCAACTATAATTTCTACATCATGGAAGCCACAAAATATAGTGATCATCTATCCTAACTGGGAAAGCTGCCCAGTGAATGGGACAGCTATGCAAAAAAATGGACTGTGGAGTCCAAGTTCATGAGTTAATTAAATCTTAAAGGAAAAGCTCATTTAAGTGTCTTTAAGATTATGGGATTCCCTGGTAGCTCAGCTGGTAAAGAATCCACCTGCAATGCAGGAGACCTGGGTTCGATCCCTGGGTTGGGAAGATCCCCTGGAGAAGGGAAAGGCTACCCTCTGTAGTATTCCAGCCTGGAGAATTCCAGGGACTATACAGTCCATGCGGTCACAGAGTCGGACATGACTGAGTGATTTTCACTTTCACTTAAAGATTACATTTAAAAATCTGTCTTTTTCAGACTTCACCACTGGAAATAATTCTGTGTTAACAAAAACAATTTTCATTTTTGTTTGTTTTGTTTTTATTCTTTTTGACAAATTGGATGCTCTTTGGTTTATAATTGTTGGTGAAAATCCAACAATTTAGTTTTTAACAAAGACTTCAAATAGCTAATACATTTAAAAGCTAAGATTCAGTTAGCTGAATAGACTAATAGAACTTCACTACGTTGTCCTGCTGAAAAATAAAGACATCCACCTACTCAATGCACTTCATTCATCATGTTCACTCATCAGGGTGCTGCTGCATCTGACAAACATGAATTTTGGGAATAAATTAGGAGGCTGTGTCATATAGCTCTCTGAAGTATCCATCAGAATCTCTACGAAATGGTGAAAAGGAAAGAATGAGAAAATATGCTCAGCCCAGATAATTTGCACAAACTAGGCCTTTATAGGTTCCTCTTGATCCGAATAAACAGACAATGCCCAGTATCCATTAACAGATGAACGATAAAGATGGAGTTGCAATCAGGCATTTTGCTGGGTGCTGGGCTATGGACATAATCAATTCCCTGACTTTAAATTTTTTTAGGAAGACAGACAATGCATGGACATTCAGTTATGTTTGTTCAATTAAAAAAGACCTGTAATTCTAAAAGTGGATATAAAGAGAATGAGATAATGCCATTCGCAGCAACATGAATGCAACTAGAGATTATCATACTAAGTGAAGTCAGAAACAGAAAGATAAATACCATATGATGTCACTTATATCTAAAACATGGCGCGAATGAACCTATCTACGAAACAGAAGCAGACTCACTGACACAGAGGACAGACTTGCGATTGCCAAGGGGAAAGGGAGATAGGGGAAGGGAAGGATTGGGAGTCTGGGGTTAGTAGATGAAAACTATTACATATAGGATGGGTAGACAACAAGGTCCGACTGTATACCACGGGGAACTATATTCAATATCCTGGATAAACCACAGTGGAAAAGAATATAAAGAAGAATGTATATATGTATATAACTGAGTCACTTTGCTGCATAGCAGAAATTAACACATTTTAAATCAACTATATGTCAATTAAAAAAATAATGTAGATGGAGTGGATGAGATGGAATCACTTTCAGACACAAGAACTGTGAGTAGCTTCTTATCTGCATGACCCTTAATTATTTCCTCTATCCTTGAGAAGAGGAAAATGGGTCCCCTACCCAAAATAGTATTAAACATCTGAGTGATAACTCATTCAGTTTTTCATTTAAACCACAACCAGAAGAAAAGTACCATTAAGCTAAACTCATGGCTATACAGAGTACAAAAGAGGGAAGCTGTGTTAGAATCCAGGTGTCTGACTCAGGAGTCTGGGTTCCGGTCCTGACACTATCAAAACTAGCTACTTAATCCCACTGCTATTTTCTGCTCTACAAACTTATGGAATGGAAAATTTTTCAATTTTGAGAAGCAACCAGTTAAAGGAGTAGCTTGTGCTTCCAACCATAATCTAAAAAAAAGAAAAAAAAACAGGCTCAGGTTCACATTGCTTTTTTTTTTTAAGAGAAAATAAAATAATACACATAATTCTTGGCCCTCGTGGCCACTTGAAAATAACTCCACTTTCTTCCCTTTTGTTTCTTCCCTACATTTGACCACAAGTTCTATTAGTGCCTCCCAGCAAACAGCTGTTATGTATTTTTCAAAATCCCTAAATATAGTACCTTGATTCAGATTGGAGAAGAACTCAACCTTGTAATATGGACTCTGAGATGTTACTACATTATGCTGGTTTCACTCCATTTATAAAATAACTATAGAATTATGGCTTTTTAATGATAAAATTACTTTTTAAAAAGTTATAACCTATTAAACAAGGAATAGTTTGAGAAATATGCGTTACTAAGTTCGCAGTGAGATACCGATGTAAATCTTTTTAACAATCCCCTCACATTCCGCCCCCAGGTTTTCCTCCTATTCAACACACTCTTGTCAGCAACACCTGCCACCACTGTTACAGCCAGAGTTCCCATGACCACTGCAAACAGTCTTAATAGAAATAAAGAGCAGATCTGTCGATTAACCCCAAGGGAGTATTAGGTATATACAGAGTTACTCTTGGAATATTCTAACTCATTTTTTGGAATACAGCAACCAAGAGGGAGATCGGCAACCAATGCAGAATAAACTGTAGGAACTAATATTTTGCATTTGGTCTTACAGATTTATCCTAGACCTCGACAGAATAAAACTCCTGGGACATCAAAGTCGCCAGAGAAGCCTTCTTACTCTCCACAGGTTCATCTCTCTTCTTGTATGTTCCCATTGCATTTTTACTTGTCTCTATCACAGCATTTACGACATTAAGAAAATGGATAGAGGGCTGTGCCTTTTAACTGTTGTCTCCACTTCTCTGAGCCTAAATATCCTCCATTATCTTGGGAAGGAAACAACCTAAATCAAGACCTTAAAGAACCAGATTGTATAAAATTAGAAAAATTTAGCAAAAAAGAAAAATAATTAAAATTACACATACACACAGTATGGAGAAGGAAGGAAAAGAATGAGGATTACAGAAGAAAATCAGTGAAATTTCTAAAAAGGGAAATAAAGGAAACAGAAGCTGATTCTTTGGGTAAATAAGTTTGATAAGCCTCCAAATGGACTGATCAGGAAAAAAGAAATAAGACACAAATTACATATCAATATAAGGAACAACAGAGGTGATATCACCATACACTCTAGATATGAAAAAGATTATGTGAGACTACAATAAAAACTTTTATGGCAATAAATTTGACAGATGAAATGGACAAACTCTTTGAAAAATACAAAATACCAAAACTCACTCAAAAAGAAACAGATAACCTGAATAGAACCAGATCTATTTTTTTTTGCCCTGAATCTATTTCTAAAATTTAATTTATAGTTTAAAATCCTCCCTCAAAGAAAACTCTGGATCCAGATGGCCTTATTCATGAACTCTTAACAAACACTAAAGGAAAAGAAAATTACCAATTCTTTCAGAAAACTGAACAGGAGGAAATAATTTCCAATTTATTCTATGAAGTCAGCATTAACCTAATACTGAAGATAAGCAGACATTACAAGAAGCTATTATGTCCCTCATGAACACAGATGCAAAAATTGCAAACAAAATTTTAGCAAATCAAACCCAGCAATACATAAAAAGGATAATATATCATGACCTCATGGGGTTTATCCAAGGAATGCAGGGCTGGTTTACAATCTGAAATATATTCAATGTAATTTACCATATTAACAAACTAATAAAAATTATACAATTATCCCAATAAATGCAGAAACATACCTAACAAAATCCATTCCTGAGAAAACTCTTAACGAACTAAGAAGAGAATTTCCTCAATCTCATAAAGAGAATCCCAAAAAAACTACAGGTAACATCACACTTAATGATGAAAAACTGAATAATTTCCCTCTAAGACGAGGAATAACAATTATTTATATAGAGAATGTAACAGACCCTAGAAAATAAGTGAGTTTAGCACAGTTGCAGGATATAAGATCTACTGGGCTGCCCAAAAAGTTCCTTCAGTTTAAGTAAAAATAAAACACATTTTTCATTTTCACCAAGAACTTTATTGAACAACATATTCATCATTTTGTTCCATTACCTTCTGCCATTTTCCAGGCAACTTCATAATTTCATCTTCCCAAAACATTTTATATTTTTGAGTAAAGAACTGTTTCAGGTGCCTTTTACAGTCTTCCAAGGAACTGAAATTTTTTCCATTAGGAGAATTTTGTAAAGACCAAAACAAATGGACATCCAAAGGTGCAATGTCTGGTGAATATGGCAGATGAATCAGAACTTACCAACCAAGTTGTAATAACAGTTTTTGCCTGGTCATCAAAGAAACATGTGGTCTTGCATTATCCTGAGGGAGGAACATGCGTTTTCTGTTGACTAATTCTGGATGCTTCTCTTCGAGTGCTGCTTTCAGTTGGTCTAATTGGGAGCAGTACTCGTTGGATCTGCTTGGTTTTCCAGAAGGAGCTCATAATAGAGAACTCCCTTCCAATCCCACCATATACACAAGATCACCTTCTTTGGATGAAGACCGGTCTTTGATGTGGTTGGTGCCGGCTCATTTTGCTTGTCCCCTGTTATCTTCCATTCCACATTATTGTACAGTATTCACTTTTCATTGCCCATCACAATTTGTTTTAAAAATGGAACATTTTCATTATATTTTAGTAAAGACTCACATGTGGAAATTCAGTCAAGGAGGTTTTTTCGTTTTTGTTTGTTTAACTTACGTGGATCCCAAACATCAAAGTGATTAACATAACCAAGCCAATGCAAATGATTTTCAACACTTGATACAGATATTTCGAGTATGTCAGCTGTCTCCAGAAGGGTGTAACACAGACTGTTCTCAATTAATGTCTTGATTTGATCATTATTAACTCCAACTGGCCTACTTGAATTCAGTGATAAATCTCCAGCATGAAACCACAAACCACTTTTGACACTTTCAATCACAGCATCTTCTCCATATGCTATAATCTTTTTTTTTGCATTTCAGTTGTTTTTACCTTTCTTGAAATAATAAAGCATAACACACCAAAAATGTTGCTTTTTTTCCTTCCATCTTCAATACTAAAATGACTACACAAAAATTCACCAATTTAAGTTTTTTTAATGCACACAGATGATAGCTATCAAAATACAATCTAAGAAAATTGTTTTGTATGAAGTTAAAGACAATTAAGCATTACCAGAGTCATCTTATGGAAAAAACTCAATGAATCTTTTGGCTATCCCAATATATACATATCAAATTGTATTTTCATAAACTGTACTGTATTTCTGAATTGTAATTAACAATTTTATACTGACATTTTAAAAAATACCACTTATAATAAGGCCAAAAGGCATAAAATAAGCCTAAATCTGGCAAAAGATATGCAAGATCTGTACTTTAAAACACTGCTGAGAGAAATTAATGACATAAAGGAGAGAAATAAAACATCTTCATGGGCTGGAAGACTTAATACTGTTCTAAGAAGTCAATTCTCTCCAAACTGACATACAAATGCATACGTGCTAGGCTGCTTCAGTAGTGTCCAACTCTTTGAGACCCTAAGGACTGTAGCACGCGAGGGCTCCTCTGTCCATGGGATTCTCCAGTCAAGAGTACTAGAGTGTGTTGCTGTGTCCTCCCCCAGGGGATCTTCCTGACCCAGTAATCGAACCCGCATCTCTTATGTCTCCTACATTGGCAGGCAGGTTCTTTACCACTAGTGCCATCTTTGTTTTTTGTTGTCCATTTAGTCTTGTTCAACTCTTTGCAATCCAATGAACAGCAGCACACCAGGCTTCCCTGTCCTTCACTATCTTCTGGAGTTTGCTCAAACTCATGTCCACTGAGTCAGTGATGCCATCCAACCATCTCATCCTCTGTCGTCCCCTTCTTCTTCTGCCCTCAATCTTTCCCAGCAACAGGGTCTTTTCCAATGAGTTCACTCTTCACATCAGGTGGCCAAAGTACTGAAGCTTCAGCTTCAGCGTCAGTCCTTCGAATGAATTTTCAGGGTTGATTTCCTTTATGATTGACTGGTTTGATCTTGCTATCCAAGTGACTCTCAAGAGTCTTCTCCAGCACCACAGTTCAATACTTCAGCATTTAGCCTTCTTTATGGTCCAACTCTCACATCTCACACAACTACTGGAAAAACCATAGTTTTGACTATACAGACCATTGTTGGTAAAGTGATGTTTCTGCTTTTTAACATGCTGTCTAGGTTTGTCATAGCTTTTCTTCCAAGGAGCAATTATCTTTTAATTTCATGGCTGCAATCACCATCTTCAGTGACTTGGGAGCCCAAGAAAATAAAGTCTGTCACTGTTTCCATTTTTCATTTTGGGAAGTCCAAATTGACATACAGATTCAGTACAATCCCGAACAAAGTCTCAAAGGCTGTTTTGTATACGTTGATAGGCTGATGCTAAATTTTATATGGATAGCCAAAACAACTTTGAAAAAAATGTACAAAGTTGGAGGACTAATACTACCAAATTTCAAGCCTGAGTATGCTGCTGCTGCTGCTAAGTCGCTTCGGTCATGTTTGACTGAATGGATTGTATTTTGATTGTTTTTTGTTGTTCATTTAGTCTTGTTCAACCCCATGGACTGCAGCCTACTAGGCTTCTCCGTCCATGGGATTCTCCAGGCAAGAACACTGGAGTGGGTTGCCATTTCCTTCTCCAATGCATGAAAGTGGAAAGTGAAGTCGCTCAGTCGTGTCTGACTCTTAGCGACCCCATGGACTGCAGCCTACCAGGCTCCTCCATCCATGGGATTTTCCAGGCAAGAGTACTGGAGTGGGGTGCCATTGTCTTCTCCATAAGACAGCATCAGTTCAGTTCAGTTCAGTCGCTATGTCGTGTCCAACTCTTTGCGACCCCATGAATCGCAGCACGCCAGGCCTTCCTGTCCATCACCAACTCCCAGAGTTCACTCAAACTCACGACTATCGAGTCAGTGATGCCATCCAGCCATCTCATCCTCTGCCATCCCCTTTTCCTCCTGCCCCCAATCCCTCCCAGCATCAGGGTCTTTTCCAATGAGTCAACTCTTCGCATGAGGTGGCCAAAGTACTGGAGTTTCAGCTTTAGCATCAGTCCTTCCAAAGAACACCCAGGACCGATCTCCTTTAGAACGGACTGGTTGGATCTCCCTGCAATCCAAGGGACTCTCAAGAGTCTTCTCCAACACCACAGTTCAAAAGCATCAATTCTTTGGTGCTCCACCTTCTTCACAGTCCAACTCTCACATCCATACATGACCACTGGAAAAACCATAGCCTTGACTAGACAGACCTTAGTTGGCAAAGTAATGTCTCTGCTTTTCAATATGCTATCTAGGTTGGTCATAACTTTTCTTCCAAGGAGTAAGTGTCTTTTAATTTCATGGCTGCAGTCACCATCTGCAGTGATTTTGGAGCCCAAAAAAATAAAGTCTGACACTGTTTCCCCATCTATTTCCCATGAAGTGATGGGACCAGATAGTAGAGGCATAACGGCAGACAAAAGACGAATGGAACAAAACAGACTCCAAAATAGACCACAAGTGACTTTTGACTAAGGTGCAAAGGCAATTCAGTGAAGAAAGAATGGTCACTTCAACAGATGGTGCTGGAACAACCAGATATCCATATGCAAAAAATACGAACTCTCATCACACCTTGTATTACACGCAAAAATCAAGTCAAAATGGATCACATCCCTAAATGTAAAAGCCTAAAACTATGAAACTTCTACAAGACAACAGGAGATAATCTCTATGATCAAGGATTAGGTAAAGATATCTTAAATATGATAACAAAAGCATAACCCATAAATTAGAAAAACTGATAAACTGAACGTCAAACTTAAGAACTTTTGCTCTTTGAAAAACACCGTTAAGAAAATTAAAAGACAAATCAGACTTGGAGAAAATATTTGCAGATCATTTATCTAATAAAGAATCTATATATAGAATTTACAAAGAACTCTCAAAACTCAGCAATAAGAAAACAAAAAATATAATCAATGAATAATAGATCTGACCTTTCACAGAGAAATGGCAAATTAGCACATAAAAAAGTACTCAACACATTAGTCATTAGGAAAATGCAAATTAAAAGCACAATGAGATAATACCACGACACATTTGTTAGAATGACTAGAATTAAAAAGACTGACCATATTAACTGCTGACAGAGATGTGGAGTAACTGGAACTCTCATGCACTGCTGGTGATAAATGTAAAAGGACATGACAACTTGAAAAACAATTTGATGGTTTTAAAATACTTGAACATAACCTACCACAGGATAGAGCCATCCCACTCCTAGGTATCTGCCTAAGAGAAAAGAAAGCACATGTCCATACAAAGACTTGTATATAAACTTTCAGATGAGCTTTATTTATAATAGTCTGTACTGGAAACACCCAGATGACCATCAACAGTGAATACATACACAAACTGTGGAGTATCTGTATTTCTCAGGAATAAAGGAAAAAACTACTGATACACTCAGCAACATGAATGAAGCCTGAAATAGTTACACTGAGTGAAAGAAGCTAGGCAAAAATGAGTACAGAGTACATAAATCCACTTACATAAAACCTAGAACAGGCAAACTAATCTACAGCAACAGGTCAGTGGCGGCATGGAGATATAAGCAGAAGGGTGTGAGGGGGGCATTACCAAGAGCACAAAGAAGCTTTCGCCGGCCATGGGTACTTTCAATGTTCTTATTGTGGTGATGGTTTCAAGGGTGTCTGTGTTTGTCAGAACAGATGCAATCGTACACTTTAAACACATGCCATTTACTGCAGGTCAATTACGCCTCAATAAAGCTGGAGAAAAAGTAACTGCTTATATTTTACAATATCCATTCTAAATTGCCCCTTTTTCATTAGCATATTGAAAATCTTTCATTGCAGTGAAGCAATTGATATAACTGCCTCAAATACATCTTTTCTTTTGACCTTTACTCTGTATAAACACAACTGTAAAAGTAAATTACTATTGGACGGAAAAGTGAACAGACTGGTCTCCCTGGATTACACGGCGGTCTGTTTATTGGCTTCAAACAAAGCCCAAATGTTTAGCTAAACTACCAGTACTGAATGCTTGGTCACTTAATTTTGAAAATATTATAACCGCAAGCTAGCCTAGAGCAATTCATTAATTCAAATAAACATTTACTGCACATGTACTCTGTCTGTCATGTCGTACGTTCTGGGTTTCAGGCAGCATGGTCAGCAGCAAATTACAAAGCCATTCTGCATCTAGTCTGTAAGATTTTAGTCACTGCATTTAAATAATACAACTAAAGAATATCAATGGAAACAGGATGATTCTTCTTCTAATATAAAGTTAAAATAATAAATGCCAGTGATAAGATGAATAAAGAATTATACACTGACAGCTTAAAATTCCAGAACAAAGGTATCTTTTGAAACCTAAGTGAATTCAGGACAAATGTTAAAAAAAAAAAGTACTTCCATACACAGAGTGGAACTTGTCATCTCTAAGAGATTCTGGCAGTTTAGAAGTATAAAAAGATGTGAAAAGCACGTAGCAAGACCCATAATTAATTAATTAACTATCTATAACAACTAGGCAGCTTTAAGTCAAGTCCCTGTTAGTATCAGACAAGATACTGCGCCATAGCACATCCTCTTCTGCTGATTTTAGAGAATGCCATGTCAGTTGGACCAAAGATGGTAATTACATCTGACAGAAGATATAAGCTTATTTATTCATCACAAACAAAACTCAATAGGTCCACACCTCTTGCCATTAATATATACGACAGTTTACAGCTTATCAAGGGCATCCATTTGAAAATCTATATTATATTTTCTCTTGTGCAGTGGTGCTCCTCTTTTAGGATTTTTTTTAATAAAAGAATCCAATGAACTCATGCAATGGACAAAAAAATTCAATAAATATCCCTTGTTAGAGAAAACCGTTGATGTACTGTGCTTCAGATTTCCCTAGAAACTGTTATTCCTTTCCTAAAAATTTTAAGCTGTCTTTGAACTATCATGTTTTCTGTTCTCAAAGGAACAATTTTATCAGGTGATAAGCTTTTGGTAAATTCTGACTGACATTGATTCTGTCACATGTTCTAAACACATCATATCCAAACTCACATCCACATTAAACACCGCTAATCTCCTAAACAGACTTCCCTGGTGGCTCCTAAATATTCGGTAACCACGGCATTCCAGACCACAAGTTCTGTGAGCACAGTTTGTGAATATTTTCATTCCTGTAGAGAAGCAATGATCATTGAAATGAAAGACGAAAAACCAACCAGCATATTCTGTAATTTTAACTTTTCGTTTTTCAGATTTGTAAAAATGAAAATAAAAATTTTTAAGGTAAACGGGTAGGACATGTCCAAAAAAAAGAGAGACATTCAACAGCTGAGAGTAAACAAGGTTTTCATTATGAAGCTTTTCCAACTCGCCTCCAATATTTACTTTAATTAAAAAGGTAGAATGACACCTGTCACAGTGGAGTTGCACTAAAGCTGAGAGCTGAATCTGTGCTTCTTCACAGCATCTCCTCCGTCCATTACTGCTGCCTTGTTAATGTCCGTCACCTAACATCTACTGACGATTTATAACATGCCAGGCACAGTGCTAACCACTTCAGATGCAGCCATTTCCACTTGCCCTCTTGGCAATTCTGTGATGAAGCATTTCACAGACTGGAAGAGCATCAATGACCTTAAGAACCTGCCCAAGATGACAGAGCTATTCCCCATGATGAACAGAAGAAACCGTGAACTCCTTAGCAGTGAGTCTCCCAGCCAGGCCCCCACAGGGACCACACCTGTCTGAGAACGGGGACTGTTACAACCTTGAGCACTGGTGGTTTATTCTCAGTGTGATTATTATTCTCTAACTCACTTTAATCAGACTATGTCTTAACATGGAAGAGAGAACGACACTGTTGACAGGACTAGGTATATAGGATAATTTCTCTTCCTCGCTTTGGCTTTTGGGTACCCTTCATTATCATAATCTTGGCAAGTCAGGCAAGGTCTTTCCTCTAAGATGAAAAGAATGCCTTAAAGTTATGAGGTACAGTAGCTGCCAGTGTGATTATTACCTTTGACCATGTGTATGGTGGTGTCAAACATTTTAAATTGCACCCGTGTTTTTCACGTAAGTAAATAATACAGTATAAAGTATTAACAAATAGGATATATGGACAAGTAATTTATCCTTCATTCCTCCCCAGACTCGACCTTTCATTCACAACAGCCTGAACAACGGTTTCAAATGGAGCTCCTCGAGCTTGTGTGAGGGCCAGTCCAGACCTCTTACTGCCATCTGAAGATGAGCTCTTCTATATACAAGGTTTCATGGCAACACATCTGTAAAAGAAGCCTACAAACCACACACTTCCACCCTTAAGAGCATTTCTGCACACTATTTCACTACTTCGGAGATGCAGAATAAAACTTATTAAATTCAGGTGTGACAAACACAGAAGCAAGCGCTGGTTGAAAAGTGTCTGCATTCTCTGTCTAATGAGAAAGACTGTTTACTGACAGCATAATCAAGATTCATCAGCTACTTAAACTACAGAAACCACAGCTAAAGTCCATTAGAAATGTCAGTTTACAGAGTATGCATATATTATTTAGAACCACCAGTCTTTACAACTGCTAAGCAACACATTAGCCTAAATTCTACACACACTTAATCAGAGGTGCATTTCAATTGTTTTAAACTTTCCATAACTCAGACAAATCCTTCCTTAATTAGACTAAATCTGGGTAGAGGTAAACTATTTGGATGTTCCTCCTCCCCCATTATTTAATGTTCCTTTTATAATTATTTTTCAGTTCAGTCGCTCAGTTGTGTCCGACTCTTAGCAACCCCATGGACTGCAATATGCCAGGCTTCCCTGTCCATCACCAACTCCCAGAGCTTGCTCAAACTTAGGTCCATCGAGTCAGTGATGCCATCCAACCATCTCATCCTCTGTTGTTCCCTTCTCCTCCTGCCTTCAATCTTTCCCAGCATCAGGGTCTTTTCCAATGAGTCAGTTCTTTGCATCAGGTGGCCAAAGTATTGGAGTTTCAGCTTTAGCATCAGTCCTTCCAATGAATATTCAGGACTGATTTCCTTTAGGATGGACTGCTTGGATCTCCTTGCAGTCCAAGGGACTCTCTAGAGTCTTCTCCAACACCACAGTTCAAAAGCATCAATTCTTTGGCATTCAGCTTTCTTTATAATCCAACTCTCACATCCATACATGACTACTGGAAAAACCATAGCTTTGATTAGGTGGATCTTTGTTGGCAAAGTAATGTCTCTGCTTTTTAATATGCTGTCTAGGTTGGTCATAGTTTTTCTTCCAAGGAGCAAGCGTCTTTTAATTTCATGGCTGCAGTCACCATGTGCAGTGATTTTGGAGCCCCCCAAAACAAAGTCTCTCACTGTTTCCATTGTTTCCCCATCTATTTCCCATGAAGTGATGGGACCTGATGCCATGATCTTCATTTTTTGAATGTTGGGTTTTAAGCCAACTTTTTCACTCTCCTTTTCACTTTCATCATGAATGATACAGTAATAAAATTATATGACAAAGTAATATTATCATATATGACAAAATTATATTTATTAGTTATCAAAAACATCCAAGAACTAAGGAGTGGAGATACGGCATATGTGAAAGCGATGCAGCAGAGGAGTGGCCCTGATGAGCCCTGGGCCCCGCGGCATGAGAGAGTCAGGCCTCTTCTCTCAAGGGCCGCTGTGCACCACCATCCGTAAGGGCTGCTGACGAACCCCTCTGACATCTAGGCTGTGAACTTTTCTATTTTGAATGATGCTACCTCTGAAAAATTAACTAGAAAAGAATGAAGGTAAAAACCTCTTGATAAAAATCATTTCAGAATACAGAATAAGCTAAACTATATTAGAGGTATTTAAAGTTTTTTTTTTCTCCAGGAGCTGATAAGGGGTATCTCCAGAAATCAACCTTCTTTCATTTCAGCTCTGTAACTGATTTCAAAAAGGATACAGTTTGCTGGGGTCTGGGGTCTCAGCATGGAGATTTTCCCATTTATAACTTAACTAGCTTATGCAGAAGTCAAACTCATAATTTTGACTTTATCATTAAGAACTGAAATGTATTCTCTTTCCCAGTCTTGAAGGAGCCTTGGTAAAATTCAGAAGGCACAAAGTCTTAGTCTATCAGATATGTGTTGAACCTATTTGAAAGAATAAGCATTAATCTATAAACCAAAAGAAAATCATCGTGTTATATTTTAAACATATATCTTAACAGTAATTTAAAAAGCTGGAATGCTATAATCTATGCAATTTGAGTTTTTAGAAATGCTCCTTTAAATTAACTTGCTAAAAGACACTTGCCTGCACTGGGAGTTAGGCAAATTTAGTTAAAGTTCTTTGGCAAAAAATTAAACAAACAAATATGGCTCACATTTCTACTAGGAGGTTAAGAAAGGCATCTAGGCAATAAACAAAGACACTTAAAATACATGCAATTTACTATAATATCTTGTCATATGGCAAGGTGGTAGGATGAGAGCGTTTAGCCCTAAAAGTAATACAATACTATTTATGCACTAAAATGAAAAAAAGCACAAAACCCAAAAAACCATCTTTCCCAAGTGTCAACGTAACATTACTAGTTTAGATAAACAAGACCCTATTTTTCTAATATTTAAATAATAAAAATTATACCATATCCACGCTACCTGTGATTTGGTTTTCTTGAATATAGAGGAAAGACAGAGCTGGCAGCACATTCACCTCAAAATTAAAGGGTAAAAAACCAAAGTCAAATTCCATTTCTAGACTAGTGTTCCAAAAGCTATTAAGAGATAGGAATCAGGAGTCAGATTTCAAGATGCCAAAATCTGAAACCTGCAATTCTTTTATTTTTTTTTAATATATAAAAGATGAAAATAAGTTAACATCTGATATTCAGAATACAAAATTTAGGTCTTGCTGTGAACTCAGTTCTTACTTTTAAGGTGAACTTCCAGTCCTTTCCATTCACAAATAGGACTTGATTTATTAAGTTCCCTGCTTTGTATCTCCAGAGTTGATCAAAGCACATTTTCTTAGTACAATCTGTATTGTTCCAAGTGTTTTTATAAACATTTTTTGTGAGAGCTTACAGGAGTGATCTGAAATCATATCCAAGGTTTCATCCTATGAGTCAGTTATTCTTAAACAGAAACAGAATCTGTCTTTATCACCTTTATTTCCCTACCTATCACAAATCTAATTTTAGTCACGAAATTTAAAAAACTAATTAGCAGGACTGTCAGTAGATAATTACTGATAATACTTGGCATGGCAAAGAAAAAAGGCATAATTTCATTACCTGGACATGAAAACTTCAGGTCTACACAGTATCTGAACTTTTATAACAGTTCCTTAGCCACTATGTCCACTACATAGCCCTACACTGATAACTCCCAAATCTATTTCCTGTCCTCGACTGAGATCCAAACTGTACGCTCAGCTGCCTGCTGAACGTGTTCACCTGAATCATTCACACAGATATTCACTGAATACCTGTTATGTGTCCAGTATACTATGCTGGGCTCTGGAAGTTCAGAATGAAGAAAACGAGACAGTTCCTGTCCTCAGGAGACTTTTAATTGTGAAGAACGCCAAACCAGTCAAATAATCATAAAAATATGTAACATACAAGTTGTGATTAGTTCCAGGTCCCAGTCTAAGCTGGTCTAAACCTGAACTCATGGCACTCCGGTCTGCCTGCTCCCTGAACTTGCGTTCTCAGTGGCAATGGTGCCGTCACAGGCTACCAGAGACACACAAGCGGGAGCACTCTTCCTCCTCAGATCTCCTCCGTCTCAGTACTCCCCGAGCATGTGTGCAGGGTTGGCTCTGCCCACAACAACCTTCCTCTTTTGGGGAACTCCCAACGTGATGGTGGTAGACAGCTTTCAAAGACCCCCATGCCTGGTGAAGGCAAAAAACTCAAAGCCAAGAGAGCCCCTGGGATTTTAAAAATGAGCTGGGAGAGAGGAGCTTTTTTTTCCTCTTGGCAGGAGAATATGAAGACAGCCCCTGCCCTATGCAGAAGCCCAAGGGCCCAGAGTTGGGAGAAAGAGTCCCTGTGATGATAAGACCTCTTCCAATCCCCGAGGACCCTGGGTTGTTCTGGTTTCTGCAGCATTTCATATCTTTTACAACCTTCTCCAAGAACCTTCCAATTAATTCCTCTTTTAACTTAAGATAGTTTAAACTTAAGGAGGATTTCTGTTACTTGTAGCCAGGATTCCTGACTGATAGCTCCTTAAACATTTCCGGCCTGGGTCTTATCCAACTCTGCTGCAAATACCCAAGTTCAGGTCCTCACTGACTCTTACTGGACTAACTCAACAGCCTAATGGGACTCTGGTCTCCAGTCCTGCCCCCGCAGGCAGCATCCATAACACAGTGGCCAGAGTGACTGTATCACGCTCCCCCTGCTGGAGAGTGGCTCCAGCATCAACAGTGACAAAATCTAAACTCCTTAACAGGACACACCCAGCTCCCTACAATCAATCTTCCTCTGCAGCCAGGCACCTGTCACTCCTCGCCTCACATTTTATGCTCTGACTGTATGGAATTACTTGGGCTTTAGCTTAGAGAGAGACACACACCCCTCCCCGCCCAATGCTGAACTGACTGGTAAGCAGGAAATTATCCCTTCTGAAAACTTGGAAAACCTGAAGAAAGTAAAGTGGTTTTGTTTAGGTTCACTTCTAGGCATCAAAGTCGTCACATCCATTTCTACATGTTATTACACTAAGAATTCTAAATACCGTGGCTACAAGATACTTGGTCTAGACACTCGGTGTATACAGTAGCAAGAAACTGGAGGAGAAAATCAAAGACCCTAACAAAAAGTTCTGATTGCCACCCTGATTGCCATTGTGTTCGGACTGAGCACAACTCTTGTGAATATACTGAAATCTACTGAGTTACATGCTTTAAATGGGTGAACTTCGTGGTACATGAATTATATCTCAATAGAGCTGCTTCAAGTGTCCACTCTTCAGTGAGGCACTCTCAGCCAGATATAGAAGAGTACTCCTTCCTCCCTTCCATGGGTCTCCACTGTCTGTGGATGCTTCTAGCTTGGCATGTGAGCTCTAGTTCTTTGAGGATAGAGCCATGGCCCAGTCACCTCTGGATCCCCAAGCCTCGTCAAGGGCTTAGTACATACCAGACACTGAAAATGTTCACAGAATGTCCCATGCATTCTGAGCTAGGCAGAACATTGAAAGACATTTTTTCTAACTTAAAAAATGCACATTGAGTTTTAGGTTAGGAAACTTGGTCTTCTCACCTTGTAAGAGAATATTTGAAAATATGAAAGATGTTTAAATACCTCTACCCATTGTATAGTTAACAGCTGATCATTTAATTTTGCAGCAACTTTTTAAAATCAGATGTATAGAAATAAGGTGCAATTTTTTTTTTAACTTGCAGAAAATTTCAAACAGAGGCAAGACAACATAAGCAACCAAAGAAAAACAGAAGTTGGTCTTCTCAAAAATTAAAAAATTTCTTCAAAGAACTTTCTTTTTAAAAAGTGAAAAGACAATCCACAGAAAGGGAGGAAAATTTTACAATTCATATCTCTGATAAAGACCTATGTGGAGGGCAGAAGGGTGCAAAGAAATCTAGAATACACAAAAACATTATAACTCAACAATAAAAAGACAATCCCATTTTTAAAATGGGAAAAGAATGTGAATAGGCATTTCTCTAAAAAATATACAAGTGACCAAGAAGCTTATATAAAGATATTGAACATCATTAGCCATTAGGGCGGAGAAGGCGATGGCACCCCACTCCAGTACTCTTGCCTGGAAAATCCCATGGATGGAGGAGCCTGGTAGGCTGCAGTCCATGGGGTTGCTAAGAGTGGGGCACAACTGAGCGACTTCCCTTTCCCTTTTCACTTTCACGCATTGGAGAAGGAAATGGCAACCCACTCCAGCGTTCTTGCCTGGAGAATCCCAGGGACGGGGGAGCTTGGTGGGCTGCCATCTAAGGGGTCACACAGAGTCGGACACGACTGAAAGTGACTTATCAGCAGCAGCAGCCATTAGGGAAAATGCAAATCAAAATTACCACGAGAGACCACTTCACACCCACTGGGATGGTTACTATGAAAAACAAAACAAAAAATAACAAGTGTTGGCCAGGATGGAATCCTCTAACACTGCTGATGGGAACGTAAAATAGTACAGCCACTTTGGAAAACAGTTTGGCAGTCCCTCAAAAAGTTAAATATAGAGCTACCATGAGAGGCAGCGATTCTACCCTTAGGTATATATCCATGAGAAATGACAGCAGATGTCCACCCAAAAAACTTAGACATGAATGTTCTCAGTAGCATTCACAACTTCCAAAACCTGGAAACCACCTAAGTGGCCATCAATGGATGAATAAACAAAATGTTATCTATCTATGCTGTAGAATATTATTTAGCAACAAAAAAGAATGAATTCTTACATATGCTATGACACAGACGAACCTCAAAAGCATGCTAAGTGAAAGAAGTCAGACACAAAAGGTCACACGTACTGTATAATTCCATTTATATGACACACTCTGAATTCAGAGACACACAAAGTACATCGGTGGTTGCCAGAGACTAAAGAGAGGGAAGAATGGAAAGTGACTGCTGCTCGGTCTGGGGTTTCTTTTTGGGGTGATGAAAGTGTTCTGGAATGAGACTGGGGATCCGTGCATAACTCTGTGAATACAGAAAGATCTATTGAATTTTACGTTTTAAATGGGTGAACTTTATGGTATGTGAATTACATGTCAATAGAGCTGTTAGGAAAAAAAATTACTACACAAAATCATATAGTGACACCTCCATGCAGGGGCCTGACTGAATCACTCTGCCTACTACAGGATAACCTGTCGTAAACACACACATACACACACAAACATACAATCTGTTCAAATGAGGAAATGATTTATTTTCCTACCACCAAATCCCCACAGCGAACAATCATAAAATCAAATTCAAAGTAAAAGAAGAAAAGAACAAAAGAGCACACAAACTGCAATTTGCTGGCAGGTATAAAATGGAATTAACCAAAAGCTGCACAAAGAAAAATGTTTATCAGAACCACTCGCTTCCCTTTGATTACACAGATTTAAACAAGTCAAAGTCCTTTTTAACTGATGAGAAAATGTGCCAGCTTCTTTATTAACACAGAGCAAGGAAAAACAAGCATTCTCTCCTATAACAAAATTAACATCCCACAGAAGGTCTGTTTGTACTTGGCCGTCATGAACCTTTCATCTCAGAGCACTGCTAAATTAAACAAGCCTATGTTGTATTGAACACAATGAGCCAGACACCTTGGCAGGCTCCTAAAATTCGCCAGTTAATTCTGAAGAACATTAGAAACAGACAGGAGGGTAAGAACGAGGGTGATGGTGCTGATAAAGCGGCTGTATCTTCGTTCCGCTCAACATTTCACTAATCTATGATAATGGAAACACTCTAAGAACTGTGACAAGAAAAGCCAGAGAGATCTGGATTCAAGTTATTGTTTTGTTTTTAATGTGCCCAAGGACAAATCTCATAACCAAGCCTTCTATTCTCTAAAACTAGAGTGGCTGAATCTAGCCTCTGAGAGTCATTAGAGAACAAAATGAAAGAATACACACCGAAGGTACAGCCCAACGCTCAATATGTACATCCCCGCCATAAAAACCCTCAGTGCTCTCAACTCTTCAACACAAATATTGATTCTGGAGCTTGCATCACAACAGAAGTAACTGACATCAGTCATTCTTTTCTACCCCAAGGACATCTAAGCAACCAAAAGATCCTATGAAAATTCTCTATTAAATTATTCCCCCTCCCATATAACTGAAAGTAAGAAAGCCATCAATAAAGTCTGCTTTAAATGTATTAAATCAGGGCATGACACAAAGCATTCATTCACCTAAGAGGTATTTAAAAGCAATGAACTGAGAGAGACATACCAAGAGAAACACTTACTATTAGAGACAAATGCCTATTTTTCAGTGCAATAATTGGTAACCTTTCCATAAAGATTGATGAAATCTGATTATAATTCCCAAGTGTCAGTAATCAGTTCTTAAGGAAAAAGAAAAAGGAAGTGGGATGGTTTCAAGCACTGCAGAAAAGATGTAGGCGGATACCCTTCCTACTGACAGCTATTACCATTAACATTTGAGAGATGGCTGCCAGAAGATTCAGACAAAAAAACTTTGTTACATTAAAACAGACTGAAATCTACTTACAACAAAACTTACTGGGTTTAACAGACACAAACATAACCCACACCATGAATCAGGTGTCCTCTCTGAACAAACAGGCACAGAGGTAGAGCTCATGTGGAACTCGCGCGTTTGTCATTACACCACTACCTCACACTTGCGTGGCGGAAGTCTACTTAGACACTCTGCATCCAGACTCTGCAGTGAGGCCATGGGGTCGCAGAGAGTCGGACAGGACTGAGTGACTGAACTGAAGTGAACTGAGACTCTGCAGTGGTAGATGGTAGACTCCCTCCGCCCAGCTCCAGACCAAGTTCTATCACAGCACAAAGCGTCCAGGGTCTCAAGGGGGATGGGACGTTAAGAGGCTGGAGAGGCCTACCCCTGGGGAGCTCCACCAAGCACCACGTTCATTATGGAACTTGTAGCCCAAAGCTTCTGTTCTCTACCCCTCTCCCCCAAACCCTCCCCCTAAGACTCCGAATTTAATAAAACCTCTTTGAGGGACTAACTCACTGTAAATGCTACAGAAGGAGGGCCGAGTGTTGCCCTTGCTGGGGGGATGTTCTCTATACAACACATCAGCACTTATTTTGCCCTCCTGTTGCGGTTCAGTACTCTCACCCTGACCATGAAAGTTTCATGTGAATATTCTACCACCACAAATCCTATATATGAAGACAGAACTTCTCTTCTTTCCAACTTTCCAATCAAATAACCACTTACACTGCCAGTCTAAACTTTAAGCTTTATGCCTAAAATAGGAAGAAACTGTTGCAAATGCATAAAATCCAACCCATTAAGTGCATAAGAATGTCTTAAAATCTGTTTAAATACAGTATAAAAATTTTTACAAACGCAGCTCAGAGGAGAAATAAATGATAGTCTTAAGTTTAATTAAGACTCCAGTTTAACTGCTACTAGTAATGCCTCACTTTTCAGAAGTAATTTTAGAATTAGGGTTTTAAAGCATGCAATTAAAGAAAGTAAGTCATCAGTGAAATGAAAGCTATAATATAAGGAACTTCCTATACTACTGGAGAAAAGAGGTATAAGAACATAGAACTTCACTTATTTCAGAAAACAAATACAGGATCATACCATTAGCCACAATAAGATAGAGGGTAAAGTCCAGAAAATACAATTAATTTAGACCTTACTAAATGAAGACTCAATAATTTCCTTTCAAGCCTGCCTAGATTTATTAATAACTTTAGATTTATTAAGGAAGGAGTTGCTAAGAAAGTTAAAGTACAAATAAATTGCTAGGGGATTATTTAATAAATTAAAAAATTTTACATGCAAATAGCTGCTGCTAAAATACTAATTAAAACTAGCTCATGCATTCTTTAGAATCCCATACTCCAGTGGAAACAAAGTGTATGAAACAAGAATCCTCAACATTGCCTAAATCTATTAGATAATTGTTCCATTCTCTGTTTATTTTGGCTGTGAAAAACTGGTTGTGAGTCAGAAACGCTTAATAGGCAGGATACTGGACAAAGATTTACACATTCTTCTTAATGGCTGGCAATTCATTTCTCTACTTTTAACAAATGCTGAACTACACAATTAAAATATACCTCAATTTCTCTCCATTATAATTTACTTTATCCTTGTCTTCAAATAACTGAAAGATATTCCCATCTGTATAATATGAAACATATCATAAATAGTAGATCAAGTACTTTACCTATTTTAGACACTTTTCCCTTAACAGCAACAAAAAACAAAAAAGCAGATTTAAAACACAGTTGTATGTGGGATTCTGCAAAGAAATTGGACAGAATCCAAATCAACAGTCCAAACAAAACATCACAAGAGGTTATGGTAGCAAATGTCACTACAATTATATACATCTAGATTTAGGTGCATTTAAACATCACAGGTGCTAGTTTTCTTCTCCAAGAAATTAAATTTCTTAATTAAAATTGAAGGCACATCTCATTTGCATCTTAGTTCTAACTTAACAATGATGATATTGACCAATCATTAATTCCTACAAAAATTATTTGAGCATCTGCCATGTGCGTGCCAGGTATCACAGCAGTTGCTGGATATAAGCTGGTGCATAAAACACACTAGGTCCAAGCCTCAACAATGTTAACTTGGAGTGAAAAGAAAAGCACTCACATGAAAGACAATCTATAAGAAGATGCATTCGATATCAAGGAAAAAGATGAATTTTAACTGGCTTTCAATTAAGTCAAAAAAGAAACAGTAAGCCGATGACAAAGTACATGCTTGTTTCACGTGAGACCTTCCTTAGGCAACTTTTATTTGAAATAAAATCTAAAACAAACATAAAATTAGAGCTCATATTCATATCAGAAACTGGCAAAATCCTCTGGACAGATGAAACTCAACATTGGCATTCATATGTATACATGTGAATGCATAGTCACCTAACTCAGTAATATTAGTTAGTCGCCAATAGTGGAAAATTCTTAAACAGATGGGAACATAAGACCACCTTACCTGCCTCTTAAGAAACCTGTATGCAGGTCAAGAAGCAACAATTAGAACAAGACATGGAACAACAGACTGGTTCAAAATTGGAAAAGGAGAACATAAAGGCTGTATATTGTCACCCTGCTTATTTAACTTATATTTGAAGTACATCATATGAAATGCTGGGTTGGATGAATCACAAGCTAGAATCAAGACTGCTGGGAGAAATACCAACAACTTCAGATATGCAGATGACACTAATGGCAGAAAGCAAAGAGGAACTAAAGACTCCTGAAGAGGGTGAAAGAGAGTGAAAAAGCTGGCTTAAAACTCAACATTCAAAAAACTACAATCATGGCATCTGATCCCATCACTTCATGGCAAACAGATGGAGAAAAAGTGGGAACAGTGGCAGGTTTTATTTTCTTGGGTTCCAAATCACTGTGGATGGTGACTGCAACCACAAAATTAAAAGACGCTTATTCTTTGGAAAAAAAGCCATGACAAACCTAGATAGCATATTAAGAAGCAGAAACATCACTTTGCTGACAAAGGTCCATATAGTCAGAACTTTAGTTTATCCAATAGTCATGTACAGATGTGAGAGTTGGATCATAAAGGCTGAGCTCCAAAGAACTGATGCTTTTGAACTGTCGTGCTGGAGAAGACTCTTGAGAGTCCCTTGGGCAGCAAGAAGATCAAACCAGTCAATCCTAAAGAAAATCAACCTTGAATATTCACTGGAAAGACTGACGCTGTAGCTGAAGCTCCAATACTTTAGTCACCTGATGTGAAGAGCCAACTCACTGAAAAAGATCCTGATGCTGGGAAATACTAGAGGCAGAAGGGAAGACAGAGAATGAGGTGGTTGGATGGCATCACCGACTCAATGGACATGAGCTTGAGCAAACTCCAGGAGATAGTGAAGGACAGGGAAGCCTGGTGTGCTGCAGTCCATGGGGTCACAAAGAGTCGGACACAACTTAGTGACTGAACAACAACAATTTAAAAATATTTATACTGAATTAATCAGGGTAATGGGGCTTCCCTGATAGCTCAGTTGGTAAAGAATCCACCTGCAACGCAGGAGACCCCAGTTCGGTTCCTGAGTCAGGAAGATCCCCTGTAGAAGGGATAGGCTACCCACTCCAGTATTCTTGGGCTTCCCTTGTGGCTCAGCTGGTAAAGAATCTGCCTGCAATGCAGGAGACCTGGGTTCGATCCCTGGGTTGGGAAGACCCCTGGAGAAGGGAAAGGCTACCCACTCCAGTATCCTGGCCTGGGTCGCAGTGTTGGACACGACTGAGCGACTTTCACTTTCAATCAGGGTAGTAGACCTAAAAACAAAGATCTCAACATATTTCAACATTTTCATCACATTCAAAGTCCAAGAGTGTCTCACATACACACAAGAACCACATGTATGTTTTTAATAAGGAAATTCTTTATGTAAGTAAGGCTATCAGATGAAAGAGGTCTTTAAACATGAAAGGTTTACTCCAGTCAGAAACCCTGCTATCTTGCTTCCCTGGTGGCCCAATGGCAAAGAGTCCACCTGCTAGTGCAGGAGACACAGGTTCAATCCCTGATCTGGGAAGATAACACATGCCGCAACTACTGAAGGCCACGCCCCTAGAGCCAGTGTGCCACAAGACAAGCCACTGCACCGAGAAGCCCGCACACTGCATTGAAGAGAAGCCCCTGCTAGAAAAGCCTGAGTGCAGCAACAAAGATCCAGCACAGCCCAAAATAAACAAATACAATTAAAAACAAGAAAGCCCTGCTATCTCAAAAAGACACCATTTTTTCCTCCTATTGGATGGGTAAGCATTAAACACATGAACAAAACTCAGTGTGGGTAAGGACATGGAAAACAGGACTCTGGTGACTTTCAGTTGGGGAGGGGCCTTTATTTACAGAGGGCAGTTTAGCCACAAGCACCTACCTTTAAAATGCATATCATCTTTGACCCAGAAGTTATACTTCAAGGAAGCTAAATGAACAAACATATAATGATGTAGGTACAGGGTTGTTTGACACACTATTATCCACTAGAAAACCATCTAAACAGTCATCAAATGAATGACTCAATTAAAGTATGGTGCCTCTAAACAATCAAATATTGTCAGTAAAATGACTGTATACGATTATACATGTCTTTTACAATTCATGTGTAAAGATGCATAAAATATACTGTTGTATTAAATAAAAGACCAATTTACTTAAAGATTTATATGTAAATACTTCTATATTCATACATTTCTAAATGGAGTTTTCATCAAAATAACAATGGCAGTCATTTCTGGGTGGCAGGAGTTAGGTGTCATTAATGGAAGTTTTTTCTCACTACTGCAAGAAAAAAAACAACACATTTTCATTTAAGAAAATGAAGTGTTGCAATCTCACCAAGTGGCTTCAAATCCCTTCAACTCCCTACTTTAAAATCAAAAGTTTTCACTGAATGTTGCAAGTATGTATAACCACCGAACAGCTTACGGATTTCCACCTGTGGGATCTCCTGCTCAGCACCAGGCTTTAAAACAAGGAGATAGCGAAAAATTTATTAAAGATTCAAGTCAAAGAAGTAAGGAAGCCAAATGACCTTAATCAGAAGCCCACATTTCTGGCAACCACCTTAAGAACCCCAGGTTCTATCAACTGACACACTCCTCAAACAACAATCTCCCTCTTGTATCTTCAGAAAGCAGATATGGAGAGAAATTTTTTTTAAATAAGAGACATTTTCTTTAAAAAAAAAAAAAACTTAAATCATAAAAAACTTACCTCAGTAAAAATGTTTAATTATTTTCCTGTCTCACATTCTTTCTTAGCACCTTTACTGGGAACCTAGAGAGAAAAAAAGTTAAAATTACTTTTTATTCAACATCTACAGCATGCCAGGCAGGGTGGTCAGAGAAAGTATCTCGGAGAACATCAAGTCTGAGAGGAATCAGAATGAATAAAATAGAAGTTACTAAAATGGGAAGATTGGGCAGAAAAGTGAGCAGGTTCAAGTGGAATTGAATAACTTTCTCTAAATGGTTCAAGAACCTATACCTAACTATAGTCAACCTCACAGCAGGTGAAAAGCTGGGTTGCTAGATTAAGAACACCTGCCTGAGCCTCAGCACTACCACTTCCTTGCTTGTCTGCTCCTGAGCAAGTCCATAAGCAGTGTGCCTGGGTTTCCCCAAGTGCCTAATAATAGGACTCAACTCCTAAGCCGGCTGAGGGTTATGTTAGATTATCCACATCACGGAATTTAAAACAGTTTCTGGGACATAATAAAATGTTCGATAAACGTTAGTTTTCACTATTATTCAGTTCAGTTGCTCAGTCGTGTCTGACTCTTTGCGACCCCATGAATCGCAGCACGCCAGGCCTCCCTATCCATCACCAACTCCCGGAGTTCACTCAGACTCACGTCCATCGAGTCAGTGATGCCATCCAGACATCTCATCCTCTGGCGTCCCCTTCTCCTCCTGCCCCCAATCCCTCCCAGCATCAGAGTCTTTTCCAATGAGTCAACTCTTCGCATGAGGTGGCCAAAGTACTGGAGTTTCAGCTTTAGCATCATTCCTTCCAAAGAAATCCCAGGGCTGATCTTCAGAATGGACTGGTTGGATCTCCTTGCAGTCTAAGGGACTCTCAAGAGTCTTCTCCAACACCACAGTTCAAAAGCATCAATTCTTCGGCGCTCAGCCTTCTTCACAGTCCAACTCTCACATCCATACATGACCACAGGAAAAACCATAGCCTTGACTAGACACACCTTTGTTGGCAAAGTAATGTCTCTGCTTTTGAATATGCTATCTAGGTTGGTCATAACTTTCCTTCCAAGGAGTAAGCGTCTTTTAATTTCATAGCTGCAGTCACCATTTGCAGTGATTTTGGAGCCCCAAAAAATAAAGTCTGACACTGTTTCCACTGTTCCCCCATCTATTTCCCATGAAGTGATGGGACCAGATGCCATGATCTTCGTTTTCTGAATGTTGAGTTTTAAGCCAACTTTTTCACTCTCCTCTTTCACCTTCATCAAGAGGCTTTTTAGTTCCTCTTCACTTTCTGCCATAAGGGTGATATCATCTGCATATCTGAGGTTACTGATATTTCTCCTGGCAATCTTGATTCCAGATTGTGCTTCTTCCAGCCCAGAGTTTCTCATGAGGTACTCTGCATAGAAGTTAAATAAGCAGGGTGACAATATACAGCCTTGACGTCCTCCTTTTCCTATTTGGAACCAGTCTGTTGTTCCATGTCCAGTTCTAACTGTTGCTTCCTGACCTGCATACAGATTTCTCAAGAGGCAGATCAGGTGGTCTGGTATTCCCATCTCTTTCAGAATTTTCCACAGTTTATTGGGATCCACACAGTCAAAGGCTTTGGCATAGTCAATAAAGCAGAAATAGATGTTTTTCTGGAACTCTCTTGCTTTTTTGATGATCCAGCGGACTTGGCAATTTGATCTCTGGTTCCTCTGCCTTTTCTACAACCAGCTTGAACATCTGGAAGTTCATGGTTCTCATATTGCTGAAGCCTGGCTTGGAGAATTTTGAGCATTACTTTACTAGTGTGTGAGATGAGTGCAATTGTGTGGTAGTTTGAGCATTCTTTGGCATTGCCTTTCTTTGGGATTGGAATGAAAACTGACCTTTTCCAGTCCTGTGGCCACTGCTGAGTTTTCCAAATGTGCTGGCATATTGAGTGCAGCACTTTCACAGCATCATCTTTCAGGATTTGAAATAGCTCCACTGGAATTCCATTGCCTCCACTAGCTTTGTTTGTAGTGATGCTTTCTAAGGCCCACTTGACTTCACATTCCAGGATATCTGGCTCTAGGTGAGTGATTACACCATCATGATTATCTGGGTCGTGAAGCTCTTTTTTGTACAGTTCTTCTGTGTATTCTTGCCACCTCTTCTTAATATCTTCTGCTTCTGTTAGGTCCATACCATTTCTGTCCTTTATCAAGCCCATCTTTGCATGAAATGTTCCCTTGGTATCTCTAATTTTCTTGAAGAGATCTCTAGTCTTTCCCATTCTGTTGTTTTCCTCTATTTCTTTGCATTGATCACTGAGGAAGGCTTTCTTATCTCCTCTTGCTATTCTTTGGAACTCTGCATTCAGATGTTTTTATCTTTCCTTTTCTCCTTTGCTTTTCGCTTCTCTTCTTTTCACAGCTATTTGTAAGGCCTTCCCAGATGGCCATTTTGCTTTTTAGCATTTGTTTTCCATGGGGATGGTCTCGATCCCTGTCTCCTGTACAATGTCACGAACCTCAGCCCACAGTTCATCAGGCACTTTATCTATCAGATCTAGTCCCTTAAATCTATTTCTCACTTCCACTGTATAATCATAAGGGATTTGATTTAGGTCATACCTGAATGGTCTAGTGGTTTTCCCTATTTTACTATAATTATTGAGAAATGGCATAATCCTTATCTTCAACATGCTTACAATGTAGTGGATGACAGAATTACCCAGGCATATAACACAAGGCAGGTTAAATTCAGTCTCTCAATCGTGTCTGACTCTTTGCAACCCCATGGACTGCAGCATGCCCGGCTTCTCTGTCCTTCACCAACTCCCGGAGCCTGCTCAAACTCATGTCCATTGAGTCAAAGAAAGATCTAAATCAATTATTCATTTACTTATTTAAAAACATCTGAGTGTCTGCTCTTTTCCAGGTATTCTGCGTTCTTTGGTGGACGTGACAGTTTCTCTCCTCATAGCTTCCAGTCTATCAAGACTAAGCTACAGGACAGATGAGCGGCACAAGGAGACAGACCCTGGTTTTAACTGGGTGCGGGGCAGCACGTGTTTGACCTGGCAGAATTAGGCAGCAAAACATCCTAAGTGGAAGGGATGGCATTATAGGAAACGCGGGGCCTTTGGGGAAGGCTACGTAGCCTCTGGTCAGGGAGCATCCGAGAGGGCAACCAGCAGCAAGGTCAGAGAGAGAGGCAGGAGGAGCCTCAAATGCTGGGTTGAGTTTGTTCTTTTCTCAAGGACACTGATTATCCTGCTCGGAGTGAATCACAGCTTATTTTTAATTTCAAGTCTGCTATTGCTTATTACTTTTCTTCACAATGTCTTTCTCTTTTACAGGTGAGAGGGGAAAGAGGAAGAAAAAAAAGAGAACAGCAACCTCAATCCAAGCTGCTGTTGGCAGTGACAGTGGTGGAAGAGGCACTAAGTGATGAAGTTCACATTCTTCTTAATTCTCCAAACATTCTTACCAAGCCAGAATTGTTCCTGTTACTAATTAGGAAACCGAGGCTCAGAGGAGTCAAACAGATCCCCAGATGTCCACTGAGCTCATAAATACAGCTATAGAATTTAACTGCAAGCCTGACTTCCAAGGCTTTCTTTCTCTTCAGGCAAAAAAGGATAAGGGATTCCGCAGAATTTAATGCTCGTTAAAAATGAATTAGAATTTCAAGGTATATCACCTTCTGTACTTACACAGAAATAAATAGCCTTCATACAATCAAAACCACTTAAAAAAGATAAAGACTTCACTTATAAAAACATACATATATGTATATATAGGCATACATATAAATATGAAATGAAAATGAAAGTTAGTCACTTAGTCGTGTCTGACTCTTCGTGATCCTATGGACTGTAGCCCACTGGGCTCTTCTGTCCATGGAATTCTCCAGGCAAGAATATTGGAGTGGTTGCCATTTCCTTCTCCAATTCACATAAATATACACATATATAATAAATTTAATAAGAAATGGGAAAAAACCTGTATGAGAAAAATTTGTGCTCTAGGAGTCAGGAGTAAAACCAAACAAATGAAAAAAATACATCATGGTCTTGGAATGGAAAATTCAATATCAGAAAGATATCAATTCTCCCTATGTTAGTTTATAAATTTAACATGATCTCAACTTTTTTAAAGTGTGTTTTTCTTTTCTAGAACTGACAAATGATTCTAAAGTTCACATGGAAAAATAAACAAGAATGGCCAGGAAAATGAAGGGCAACAGGACAAACTAGTTTTACAGGCATTAAGACATCTTATAAATCCAATAATGTGTGCTTGTGCGGGAATAGAAAGACTTAATGGAACTGACCAGAAAGCCCAGAGAGGTCTCCCAGTATATTTGGAAATCTGGACTATAATGTTCTGAAACAAATCGCTAAAAATTAGTGGTAGCCATATGGATAAAGCTGAATCTATATATCACCCCTGAATACCAGAATAAATTCTAAACAGATCAAAGATTTAAGCTTAAAAATGAAACCATAAAGGGAAAAAAATCCTTAAAGAAAAGAAACATGGGCGAAATCCAAATTCTTGGAGGCCTTTTCATGACTCAAAATCCATAAAATATTAACTGCTTAAAATTTAAAGAAAAAACTTTAAAGCCTTCTCTATACCAAAATACATTAAAGTAAACTTTTGAAAAATGACAAGCTTGAGGAAACTGGAATTCGCATCACAAAGGTCTAATTTATAAACTCCTAGAAATTGTTAAGAAAAAAATTCAAAAGAAAAATGTGCAAAGGGCATGAACAAATAGTTCATAGAAAAGAAACAGCCTTAAAAAGAATACATTTGAATCAGTTCTAATGAGGTGGATGAAACTGGAGCCTATTATACAGAGTGAAATAAGCCAGAAAGAAAAACACCAATACAGTATACTAACACACATATATGGAATTTAGAAAGATACTAACAATAACCCTGTATGCGAGACAACAAAAGAGACACAAATGTATAGAACAGTCTTTTGGACTCTGTGGGAGAGGGCGAGGGTGGGATGATTGGGAGAATGGCATTGAAACATGTATAATATCATATGTGAAACGAATCACCAGTCCAGGTTCGATGCAGGATACAGGATGCTCGGGGTTGGTGCACTGGGATGACCCAGAGGGATGGTATGGGGAGGGAGGTGGGAGGGGGGTTCAGGATGGGGAATACGTGTACACCCATGGCGGATGCATATTGATGTATGGCAAAACCAACACAATATTGTAAAGTAAAAAAAGAAAGAAAGAAAGAGCCTTTAAGCATGTGAAAAGATGCTCAGCCTCCTTCATGATCAAAGTAATGCACATTAAAACCACAATGAGTTACTTTCCACCTTATTGGACTGATACAAATCCAAAGGCTGGTAATCAGCCTATTACAAGAGGCTGTGGAGACAGATACCTGCAAGGGTTCAAAATGGTACAACCCTGAAGGTGGGCAGCATTTATCACAATGTATAAACGCACTGCTCACGGACCCAGCAATCCCACTTCTGGAAAGGCATCCCACAGATACACTTCACATATATGGACTGACATGTGTGCAACGTTATTCACCACAGGTTGTGACTGCAAGCCTGGAAAACATTCAACTATCCATCAACGGGGGTTAACTTCAATAAACTATGGCACAGGCCACACAATAGTATATCCTGCATCTGTTAATACACGTTTTCTATATACTAATGTGGAAAGATGCTAAAGGTACACTACTGGAAAAAAACAAACAAACAAACAACAGGGTCAGAATACTTTATGTAGCATACTACATACAAAAGGAGTGGGTATATACAGTATACTGGTATTTGCTTGTATCTACACAAAGAAACAACAGACATCTATAGGAAACAAATAGAAAACATTCTCTATGGCTGGAGACAGCATGTTAAACCAAAACAATACTGGAAATTAGACTCCTCAAATAGATTTTTTTAGTTTTTGAATCACATGAACATTTTATATATACAAAAAGAATTTTAAAGTGTTAAAAATGTACTTCATAGGAGAAAGAGAAAGAGAACTACTTATCACCTAGAGTCAAAATCCAACACACATTAAAAGGGAATGTTTTCCCAAATTAGGAGTTTGAGATTAACAGATACACACTTTTATACATAAGATAAACAACAAGGACCTACTGTATAGCACAGGGAACCATATTCAATATCTTATAATAACCTAAAATGGAAAAGAATCTGAACAAGAATACATATGTGTGGGTGTATATATATATATGTATGTATGTATGTATAACTGAATCACTTCGCTGTACACCTGAAACTAACACAACATTGTAAAGCACTACATTTCAATTTAAAAAATAATAAATAAAAATAAAAGAATTTTTCTATGAATTAGATGTTAACAAGCAAATTTAGTGTGACCATCACTAAAAATCACACAAGACAATGTTTAAGTTTTTCTTTAATCAAGCTAAAGCACATTATAGTAATCTCTAAAAGCACTATTTGGAGGACAAGAAATCAGAAAAAAGAATGGAAAAAGTACAACGAGGGTGCTTTCCCCTAGTGGTTCTCAAAGTATGGTCCCTGGGCCAGCAGCATTATCTGAGAACCTGTTAGAAGTGCAAATTCTCAAACCCCAGTCCAGACCCACTGAATTAGAAACTCTGGGAGTGGTAGGCAGCAGTTCTGGTGATAAGCACCCCAGTCTGAGAGTCAGTGATCTGGCCAAGTGCTCCTTATACATCTTCATGCATCACTTGAGGAGAATCTTATTAAAAAGCAGATTCTGGTTCAGTAGTCTGGGGTGAGCCCAAGAGCTGGCATTTCATTTTTGTGTGTGTGTGTGTGTGTGTGTGTGTTTTACTTTTCCATTTTATTTATTTTTTTAATTTTATTTTATTTTTAAACTTTACATAATTGTATTAGTTTTGCCAAATATCAAAATGAATCCGCCACAGGTATACATTTCAAACAAGCTCCAGGAGGCTGCGAGTGTGCAACTGGTTGAGGGAGCACACTTACAAAGAAAAGCTCAAATCCACCTGGAAAAGGTATGCAGTCTTCAGTGGTTGAGTTTCCTATGAAACCTGCCCTCAGTAGGGTCCTTACACAGATTTCTAGGCTAGGGGACACCACGTAGCCTCCCATATAAATTCTGTCTTTAACACACAATAAATACATTCAGTGAAAAAAGTCAAAGTTGCTCAGTCGTGTCCGACTTCTTTGCAAGCCCACAGATTGTAGCCAGTCATCCTCCTCTGTTCGTGGAATTCTCCAGGCACGAATACTGGAGTGGGTTGCCATTCCCTGTTCCAGGGGATCTTCCTGACCCAGAATTGAACCCAGGTCTCCTGCATTGCAGACAGATTCTTTACCATCTGAGCCACTATATCTTATTAAAATAACAGTGAATTGTTGAAATCCAACTTAAGGATGTCTCATTTGAGACAACTTTCATTTATAAGTGGACGTAGGAATCTTTCAGGATGGGGGAAGAAAAATTAGAAGGCATGTTCATACATCCACCTGGTTATACTGTCTGATTACCTTTACTTCAAACATTAGCCACACCATCTTCTCTCCATGAAAAATGATCAAGCAGTTTGTTTCCTTCTAAACATATTTTCAGATGGTTCTTATATTTACAAACACTGATTCTCCATTTGCTTTACATGGGGGAGAAATGTTTATAGGAATCTTCCAAGTAAAGAATTCTAATTTAGATGGAAGAACCTGGAACTGGTATGTATCTGCATTTTGCAAGTCATTCTTTGGACAAAGTTTTTGGTGTTAAACATTAATCAAAGTGCTGACATTTCTACATATCCCTATCTCACTGCATCTAGGATGCCATCATTTCCATACACATTATTATTCTGTGTAACACTAAGAACAAAAGCTGCCAATGAAACCATGACATGTCAATTTTAAGACAGTAGTCTATCTCAGACATGCATCTTAAAAATCAATGAAATGGCTTAATTATAAATCTCAGAGATATGTACATAATAAATTATGCATTTTCATCTATAGAGGCATGGATTTTTGTTCACTCAACAATTTGTCCCCATACCTAAAACAGTGGAAAAGTTCCAACATGCACATAATATGACTTGGTTCATTTTTGTACAGGAGTATTTTTTTAAAAGGTAGTGATTAAAAAAAACAAAAAAGGAGTGACCTCTTTTTACCCTGAAACATAATACTGCTTGTGCAAAGTAATAAAAAGTAATCATTCTTAATTTGGATAATTTTCCCATCTAGAAGGATTCAATGTATCTATCTCTAGGCAATTTAAAATATATCCTTCTATTCTGACAACAACTTTACATGTTTGTTTCCATAGCACCTTTCAAAAGTAACAAGCAAATGAACAACAAACATCTTACAGCAAAGAAGTCACTTTATCTATCCAACAGAAAGGAAAAATAAACTTCCTGTGTGGATTTAACAAAAGTTGAAGAAATTCATCGTGTTACACTATAGCTGTATAAGAGCTGGAGTTGAACTATCTTAACTCAATTTGCATTTCCCCATGGCAGTAAGACTAACTCAGTTTCAAATGAAATTAGAATTTCTAACGAATCCTATCAGGAGCACAGAGGACAATGTAACTATAGTTCATTTTAATTTTCACTCTTGTTCAATATGTATTGACCAAATTCTCTAACATGGATATTAGTAAGCAGAAAGAAAGAATGGCTTCCCCGATGGCTCAACAGTAAAGAATCTGCTTGCAATGCAGGAGCCGCAAGAGACACGGGTTGGATCCCTGGGTTGGGAAGATCCCCTGGAACAGGGCACAGCTACCCACTCCAGTATTCTTGCCTGCAGAATCCCATGGACAGAGGAGCCTGGCGGGCTACAGTCCATATTGTCACAAAGAGTTGGATATGACTGAAGCGACTTAGCACACATGCAGAATGAACAGGGGAAAAAATGTTCCCAACAAAAACTGTCAGTTAAATTCTGCCCCCTTCCCTGCTATAACTGAGTCTACCATTTAGAGTCACTCTCAATGGAGCTAGACCTTGAGACATGTGAGGTCCTCTGACATGCTTAGTTATCAAAGTGACTGCGGCACACCACTAGCATTTACAGCTTGGGAGCCAAGATGCTCGAACTTCTCACAATGCGTGGGCTAGATCCACATAATGAAGATTTATCCTGGTCCTGAGACTGTTCGATGACCAGCCGGATTAATCACCTTAACTGGCCTTACTTGAGAACATAATACTAAATATTTTACAAGAAAATATGGAAAAACCCTAGGAATTTAAGAGAAGGTAGCTAAAGCAAGATAAGACTGAATGACTAGGGTCTGAAAATTAGTGACTATTTCCACACACCAAGCATTAACTCAACATATAATTGCAGTGTCACGACACTGAGCTTATCTACACTATGTGAGACACTGCCACCGAATCAAACAAACAAAAACCCTTCAATCTAGCTAATATTTTATTCATCATCAGAGAGAAGCAGTAGGAATCCAGCATGTTGCCTCAAAGGAGCAGTACTTCAAAGCTTGCGGCACAAAAGATGCCCTACAATGTTGTTTGAAAGTCTGGCATTCACGGAAGGGCTATATTAGTATTATTTATATGTTGACTGAGATAGTCTGTACTTTGTCTTGTCCTGTTACTCCTAACTCAATCTAGGCGTGTATCTTCATAATCATAAATAAGTTATTACAACACTTAAAGTGTCCTCCACTCCCGTGTCTACCTAGACCTCTAATCTTTCCTTTCCTTGTCTGAAATAGCTCCTGACATTTTTACCTCTCTTCAACCCAAGCTTATTTACTAGAAACAGGTAGGAGCACTCCAGTCTGCAGCACAGCAGTAACGCGCTAGACGCGATGTGGCAATGCATGTCATGTATTGTTCTTTTATTTCTAACATTTAAATCGGAGCATCACAGTGGTTTTCAATTACGTACATAGGTAGCTTTTATTTCTGCTGAATTTCATTGGAGCTGTAAAGGGGGCTTTACAAACAGTTGCTGCAAAGGGGAGGGGCCTTGGTTCTGACAAAGTTGAGCACCACTGCTCCAAAGACTGGAATCACGTGCCGAACAAAAAAAAAAAAAACCAAAAGTTTCCTTTGCTTAAAGCAAGCCCTGGGCTCCAATATTCCACTTCCATTCGATCGGACATCCTATCCCAGACACACACCGCTGCTTTTAAGCCCACTTCTGCCCTCACACAGGGCCAAAGAAAAGTTTTTGTCCATTTCGGGAACAGCGACCCTTTGGGGAAGCTGACAAAGGCCGAGGACTCTCCCCCAAGAAACTCCTGTGCCATGCTGCATTCAATTAGGAGGAGAAGGGGGGGCCCCCCCCAGACACACCCTCTGCAGCTCAATCGGAACCTGAGAATTCGAGCCCTAAAACACCGCGAGTGGGGGCGGGGAGAAGGATGGGAGGCAAGGACGGGGCGGGGCGCTGGAGTCGCCGTGCCCGGGTGTGAACCCCGACTCCACCGCGTCCCAGCGGCGTGACCCTGGGCAGGGCGCTTCACCTCTGCGTGCAGCCCCGAGCGGAACCGCCTAAGTGCCGGCAGACGATTAAGGTTCACTGAACGGTGTTGCCGCGCCCGGCAGCCCCGCGTCCTCCCGCGCCAACGCGCCGCCGGGGGAAACTGAGGCGCGCCCCGCACCCGCGAGCGGACGCGGGCTACGAGGGGACTGGCCCGGCCGCCCCGCGGCCCCGGCCCGGCCGCCCCGCCCCGCCGCGCCCGCTCGGGTCCCGGGACAGCGCGGACCGGGCGACTCCACTGCAGCCGCGGGGCCGACGGAGGTGGCCGCCCAGAACGCGGGCCGCCCGCCCGCCCGGCCGGCTCCCCCGCCTGGCCCTCGGTCTCCGCCGCTCTCACCCGCTCCACAGCCCAAACGGCAGCCGCCGCCGCCCGCAGCTCACCTCCCGGGCCGCCGCCGCCGCCGCCGCTGCCGCTGCCGCCGCCGCGCGCGATCTCGCGAGACTTCGCTCCCCCCGGTGCTCCCCCGCCCTCCCCGCGCCGCGCGCGGACCCCGGCCTGGAAACTGCTGGACGCCTTCCTCGGGAGCGGCCCCCTCGCCTCCGGGTTAAGTCTAGGCGGGCTCGCGACCCCGCGTCCTGGTCCCTGCGTCCGCCCCGCCCACCTCCGTGAAGGTGAAGGGTTAAATGCCAGGTGCGGGTCGGCCGCCTCCTCACCTGGCCGGCTGGGTGCGCGTGCGCATGCGCGCGCCCGGGGCCCTGGACCTTCGAGCCTTTGCAAAAGCTCTGACCAGAGGGACAACAGTGATCCCTGCAGCCAGTCTTGGAATGCGTCCTGGGTACCGAATACTTTTAAAACTTCCTGGGTCCTCACAAGTTCCACGAAGAAGTGGGTATTACCATTCTCTCCTTTCTAGAGGCGATAAAACGGAGGCTTGGCCAGGTTAAGAACTACCTCTGGGTCACGCAGCTAGGAGTGGGCATCCGGGGTTGTCTGTTGCTCAAACCGAAGCCCTGGTTTCCCGCCTCCATGACGATCCCCAGGCCCTGTCCCTGTTCCTTCTTCCGCTGAGGGCGCCAAATCTCAGCCCTTCTTTACTTCCCTCCCACGGTTCAAGCTCTCCTAGGAGGGCAGTTGCTACAGTCCCTCTGGTTTTATAAAGCTGCAGTCAGCAAAATGCTTCTCTCTCATTACCCGAACTTCCTAAGGCCTCCCTGTGCCAGACCGTGTCTCCTCTTTAGACTGGTGGCGTTTTGATGATAGCACGGTAGGATGGGACACAAGACATAGAACCAGAATGTATTTACATGGATGTTAGGGGGCTCGGAGAAAGGTGTGACTTCTTCCTGGGATAAAATCTTAACCTTATATAATTGTTTCTAAAAAAAGACGGGCTAGCAATTATTGAGGGCATTTCAAGGTCACTAGCAATATTCTTCTGAGTCAGATCATAGGAAAATGAAGACTCAAGGAGATGAAGAAATTGGCTCAAGTCTCCACTGTAAGATGAGGTTTGAACTTGAGTTTTAGTCCAGAACCCAGTACTGCCTCGCACTAAAGTCCCATGAACTAACAAGTCTGGGCCAACAAGCTGCTGTAAAATCGAAAGCCTTGGAGGTTCTAGTTATTCCTTTACCTTGCATGAGGGTCTGCAGGGGCTTGCCCAGTCCACCTGACAGTCAAATCCATCTCAGCAAACGCTGGCCTGCCCACCCTGCAAGCCTGCCCAGTCCCTCTAAAAATAACACTGCTTCCTGCTTATATGCAGAGTACATCATGAGAAACGCTGGGTTGAAGGAAGCACACCTGGAATCAAGATTGCTGGGAGAAATATCAATAACTTCAGATATGCAGATAACACCACCCTTAGGGCAAAAAGTGAAGAGGAACTAAAAAGCCTCTTGATGAAAGTGAAAGAGGAGAGTGAAAAAGTTGGCTTAAAGCTCAACATTCAGAAAACTAAGATCATGGCATCCGGTCCCATCACTTCATGGCAAATAGATGGGGAAACAGTGGAAACAGTGTCAGACTTTATTTTGGGGGGCTCCAAAATCACTGCAGATGGTGACTGCAGCCATGAAATTAAAAGATCCTTACTCCTTGGAAGGAAAGTTACGACCAACCTAGACAGCATATTCAAAAGCAGAGATATTACTTTGCCCACAAAGGTCCGTCTAGTCAAGGCTATGGTTTTCCCAGTGGTCATGTATGGATGTGAGAGTTGGACTGTGAAGAAAGCTGAGTGCCAAAGAATTGATGCTTTTGAACTGTGGTGTTGAAGACTCTTGAGAGTCCCTTGGACTGCAAGGAGATCCAACCAGTCCATCCTAAAGGAGATCAGTCCTGGGTGTTCATTGGAAAGACTGATGCTGAAGCTGAAACTCCAGTACTTTGGCCACCTCATGCAAAGAGTTGACTCACTGGAAAAGACTCGACTCATTGGAAAAGACTCTGATGCTGGGAGGGATTGGGGGCAGGAGGAGAAGGGGACGACAGAGGATGAGATGGCTGGATGGCATCACTGACGCGATGCACATGAGTTTGAGTGAACTCCGGGAGTTGGTGATGGACAGGGAGGCCTGGCGTGCTGTGATTCATGGGGTCACAAAGAGTTGGACACGACTGAGCGACTGAACTGAACTGAACTAAACTGCAGGCCAGAGGTTATAGATACCCTCCGGGTTCAAACATCACCAAATCCACCTGATGAATGAAATGAATGAAAGAGAGGAAGGGAAATCACAGAGCATGGGCAGTGACAAGTTACCAAGCACTGTACCAGGTGCTGTCCATTCATTAGGTAATTTCTACTGGGAGGGAGGTATGTGTTCCCATTTTGCAGATAAGGAAACAAGGGCCTAAGGGTACATACAGGTGCTAAGTGGGAGGGCTGGGGTTCCCACCAAGTCAGTCTATCCCAGGCCAACACACTTTGGCCTCAGTGACCAACAAGTTTCTCCCCAGACTCAGAAGTCTGTATCTTCATACAGCTGAAAAGTTAGATGTCTCCTAAGATCAAGACTCGAATCTAAGATACCATTTATATAAAATAAAGATGTAAATAGGCTGTTGGGAATATGCACCCAGTTAATGTATGTGAAGCATGTGCAAAAAGTGCCTTAAGCACTCAGTAAATTATAGCTATTATTACATTGGTAGGCTGTTTATTTTATTCTTTCCCCATCTCCCAATATAAATTCCAAATCAGTTTGGAGGATGTGGCCTTATCTGCTCAGCCATGGGAATAAAATTAGTTTCTAACACACCTGAAACAATCCACTGCTTTTTAGTGGATGAAATTATCCCCACCCTTCCTCGTGATGGTGGAAAGAGACCCGAAGACTCTCCTGGAGCTTCGATGTGCTCTCCCTTCCCAGTTTCCTGGGTGACTGGCAACCTGTTTTATAAAAGCCTCCCCTTATACAGGAAAAGCCACCCAAATATTTTTAAGTTGTTAGCAAAATAAAAAAAGAAACGTTTAAGCTGAAACTTGGTAAGAGAATTTTGGTGAGGTTGGGGGTTAATATAACCACTATGATATCATGAGGAAAGTTTGTATAGGAATTGAAGCTGCCACCACCCTCAGCCACAGTACCCTAGGTTAGGTTTCTACCCTGATACAAGGCACGTCACAGGTTCCCATCAATGACAACAGCTCAGCTCACCCCGAACTGATCCTCACAGGGCAGGGATGGATGTAACAGGATCCGTGGAGGGCATTACAGATGGACCAAAAAATTCTGGGTGATTCTAAAATATTTACACCTCTAAGGATTTAACCTGTGGTTTCCAGAAAGCACTATTAAAACATCTTTGATTCAAGAGTAACTTTATAAATGCCCATAATGAGATTTGTTTCATGCTCATTCACTCAATAAAAACTTAAGCACTTAAGTGCCAATTACTGTGTTAGTAGCTGTGAGCAAGACACAGTCCAGGTTCTCATCACATTGATGGCCTAGAGGGAAGAGGGGTGTTAATTTAATAACGGAACCAATAAATGTTGAAATATTATGTGATAAATAGAATGAAAAAGAAGAGCAAATGACCAGGGAGGGGTGGGGGGAAAGCCTGAATGGAAGGGTAGGAAAGAACTTGGCTTGAATTTGAGTTCTGGAGGGTGCATCAGCATGAACTAGACAAAGAGGAAAGAAGAGAACAAGGAATAGGAGATAGGGATGGCTCAGCAAGGAATAGAAGAGGGTGGGAAACTGGGAGATTAGGGTGGACTGGGGCCATATGAAGTATCTCAGGGACTTCACTAGTGGTCCAGTAGCTAAGACTCGATGCCCCCAGTGCAGGGGCCCTGGGTTCGATCTCTAGTCAGAGAACTAGATCCTTCGTGGCACAACTAAGAGACATGCTGCAACTAGAGATTCTGCATGCCCCAACAAAGGCCCAGCACAGCCAAATAAATGAATATATATATATATATTTTTTTAAAGGCATCTCAGGCAGGTACATACTCTGAGCACATGGGGACAGTGGAGAGAAGAGAACCCAACTGGCGATGAGAGTGTGTCACGGACAATGCCAGTGGTTTCCACATACCCATCCTTCCCCACTGGGCAATCCAAGCTCATTACCTCCAGCCAATCTGTATTTGAGGAAATCTCACATCATATGAATGCATCCCACCACCCGAGTGTAGAAATCAGGATGCAAATATCCTGCTTCCCTCGCAAGCAGGACAAGGGGTATGACACAGGCTCTGCTGGCCAGAGGTACCATGTGAAGCTGAGCCTCAGTCCCGTTGATGTGACCAGTGGCCAGTGACTGGCTTTGGGGTGGCAGTTGCAGGGCCGAGCTCCCAATGGAGAAGCCACATGAGAGCTGACGGCAGTGGTGGCCGTGGTGACGGCAGATTCAGGCGGGCTCATGGGTTGCTGATTGGGCCAGGCGTGCAGTGTGGTTTGGGGCATTTTTCCTAGAAGCTGAGCCTCAATTTCTTTCCTCCAGCCCTCCCAATGATTCTGTGGGAGACCTAACATCCTTTATTACATTCCCCTTTCTGCTTAAATCAGCCAGCATTTCCACCAAGAACGCTGACCTCTCACAGCCCGAAGCTGGCTGGAGCCAATGGGGCTTGGAGAGAGACTCGCTGGGGCCGTGGTGAGAGGAACCTTCTCTGTTGGAAGAAAGAGCCCCAGGAAACCAGCTCGATCTTGATAGCATTCCTTAGGCAGGTTGGCAGGGAGTCCATTGGACCTATTCATGTAGTCACCTATGTCTTAGAATGTATGGCCATTTGGAATCTATGGCCGGTTACCCACAACAGAAGCGAGAGCTGGGAAAGTGGTTAATTGATAATAAAGGAGTCATAGGAACAGTCTCCTTGGTGTTGTCAGGAGATTGACCTTCATTACCTTCATTGGTAATGAAGACCTTCATTAGACCTTCATTAGACCTCCCAAGATCTAAGGGAAACAAAATGACCTAATGTTAACTGTCCAGTCCTCTACAAAAGCTCTTTTTAGTAACAGGTCAAAAGGTATATAATAAGATGTCTTGGGTATGTGGGTCTCTTCTGGTTGTCTGTGCCAGAAGCTGTCTCTGTTACTTTCTGACTTTAAATAAAACTGTTAAACTGCTGCAAAGACCCAAGCTACTGTGTTCCTTTGATCTCAGAGTGAATTCTTCCCTTTGAAGATCGCAAACCCATAGCCGACACTGAATATCACGGAATACACTCCCTGCCTGGCTTGGAATCTCAGTTGCCATCAACGGTTTCCACAACTGAGGGATACGATAAGGTCTGCTTGGCACAGCAGAGAAACCAAAAGATCTGGGTCCTTGACTACATCACCAAGCTGCTAGACTGATATCAGACCTGTAAGGCCCTGAACATCTCCTTCTCTGTGCTAATGGTGCTCAGTCACTCAGTTGGGTCCAACTCTTTGCAACCCCATGGACTGTAGCCCATCAGGTTCCTCTGTCCGTGGAATTTCCCAGGCAAGAATACTGAAACTGGTTGCCATTTCCTACTCCAGGGGATCTTCCCAACCCTGGTATAGAAACTGCGGCTCCTGCGTTGGTGGGCAGATTCTTTACCACTGAGCCACCTGGGTAAGCCCCTCCCTGAGCTAATGCATGATGTCAAATCAACCTGAGTTGGCTTCTCTGTTCTTTGCAGCCCAAACATTCACAATGATGCAGGAAGAAAGAAGCAACTTATGAAGAATAGTGGAGAAGGCAATGGCACCCCACTCCAGTACTCTTGCCTGGAAAATCCCATGGATGGAGGAGCCTGGTAGGCTGCAGTCCATGGGGTCGCTAAGAGTCAGACACGACTGAGCGACTTCACTTTCACTTTTCACTTTCATGCATTGGAGAAGGAAATGGCAACCCACTCCAGTATTCTTGCCTGGAGAATCCCAGGGACGGGGGAGCCTGGTGGGCTGCCGTCTATGGGGTCACCCAGAGTCGGACACGACTGAAGCGACTTAGCAGCAGCAGCAGCAGCATGGAGAATAGACATGCATCTTTTCTGGGTCTGTCAGGAACCACCCAAATCCAGGGAACCTTTGTCTACCAGCCTCCTTCACCCCCACCCAATATCAGTCCCACTCAGGTGAGCCCTGAGTGAGAGTGAGTAAAAGTCACTCAGAAGTGTCCGACTCTTTGCGACCCAGTGGACTATACAGTCCATGGAATTCTCCACGCCAGAATACTGGAGTGGGTAGCTGTTCCCTTCTCCAGGGGATCTTCCCAACACAGGGATCGAACCCAGGTCTCCCACATTGCAGGCAGATTCTTTACTAGCTGAGCCACCAACCTGGCCCCAAACACTTCATTCCAGGAAACACATTCTTACATTGCCCTTCCCAGCCTTGGACTGTCTCTTTGAAGGGCACCAAGTGGTTCTGTCACTTGCCGAGCTCACACATCTGGTAAGTGGCAGAGCTGAAGGTCTGGAGGCAAGCCAGATCCCAGACTTTTAACCACTATGTTTAATGCCATACTCCATTGAGTCTCATTCCATTAAAAAAAAAAAAAAAGAGTGTGGCCTTGAGCCAGGAAAAAAAAAAAAGAAAACAGATGAAGAGCTCAAGTTCAGCTCCATATTTGCTATATGGCCTTGAGCAAGCTTCTTAATACTTACTTTCAGATGTAAATGAAGTTAATGATGCCAGCCTCATAGAATCTGGTAGTCATCTGTATGACTCACCCATGACCTCTGGCTCCCCACCTTCTGGGCACACAGTGGAACCCACTTCCTGGACCCCTGGGTTGGAGTCACATGAGTAGTCCCAGCCAAAGAATGTGAATGGCGGGAATATGTGTCACTTCTGGCATGGTGTTCTGTTGAGCAGAGCCCCCAGCCTATCCATCATGGACACATGATGTGAACAAAAACCAAACTATTATTGTTGGCAGTTGAAAAGACCCTGATACTGGGAAAGATTGAGGGCAGGAGGAGAAGGGGATAACCGGGGATGACATGGTTGGATGGCATCACCAACACAATGGACATGGGTTTGGGTGGACTCTGGGAGTTGGTGATGGACAGGGAGGCCTGGCGTGCTGTGGTTCATGGGGTCACAAAGAGTCGGACATGACTGAGCGACTGAATTGAACTGAACTGATGTTTGTCAAAGCACATACTAGCCTATACTGATCGATACATACAGTACAGTCATTTTCTCATTTGCTCAAGAAACACTTCTCTGTTGTGGTTCAAACCCCAAATGGACAAGAAAGAAAGTGTAGGCAGCAGTCCTGAAGGTTCTAGTGCAATACATCTGAGAGGGGGCCCAGTCCTCTGCTTTTATCCCCCCAGTGATTCTGATGCCCTGGCAAGTCTGAGACCCTTGTGTTACTATTGCCCCACCATATGATGGTAGAGTAGGGCAGGGTCCTCACCCTTGAGGGCCACACAGACTAGAGATGACAGCTACAGAGAGATAAGTTAACAATGCAAATATGGTTTTGTGACCTGAAATCTGTAACATTAAATGAGTATATATAGGAACTCTCTGAACTAGGGGGGCTTCCTTGGTGGCTCAGTAGGTAAAGAATCCAGCTGCAGTGCAGGAGATGCAGGAGACCTGGGTTCAATCCCTGGGTCAGGAAGATCCCCTGGAGAAGGAAATGGCAATCTACTCCAGTATTCTTGCCTGGCAAATCCCATGGACAGAGAAGCCTGGAGGGCTACAGTCCATGGGGTCACAAAGAGTCAGACGCAACTCAGTGACTAAACCACTGTGAACTATCCAGTTGTCTGTGTAATAGAAAGTAAGTGTGCATCCTGGCAAATTCATCCATCAATGGTGTGACCCAAGATGGGGGTACTTGGACTCCCTATTTCCTCATCCTAATATATACGGTATTATTTGTCTCCGTTTATTTGTTTATTTGTTTTCCAAATACGAACATCGAAACTCAGATGTTCTAAAACATTGCCCATGGTCACACAGCTAATAACAAGGCTGAACTGGAATCGACACGCAGGTTCTTCTGTATCTAGACCCCGCCTTCTTAAACGCTGGTGTAGCTGGTTCACGCAAGGCCTCTACCTGTTTCTCCAGCTATAGCTCTTCACCTAGAACTCTCTTCCCCTTCCCCTAGAACCCTAGCTTCTAGCCATACCAAACTACTTGCCATGCTAACCCAACTCTGTATTTCACACCTTGGTGGTCGGTCGGTCGGACCAGCTCCTGCTGGTCCCTCTGCCTGGCTTGCCTTTCCTCTCTTCCAACCACCCTGTCTCCCAATACTGGCCAACTCTTTGCATCCTCAGTTTGAAGGACCCAGCCTCCATGCTTGACCACCCCCCACAGCGTGGCACTACAGATGGTCCTGCAAGTGCCTCCTCCATTTGATTGCAGCCTGTGGAAGGAGGGCCCTTCACTTCCTTTCCCGAGGCTGTCTGATTAGCATTGTGGGCCCTTGTGCTAAAGCTTCAGCCACAGCCACCTGAATACCTAGCTCAGGGAAATCAAAGCCCTGCAGCTTACAAGCCAGGCCAAAGAAGACCACACAGCAAAGTATTTCAGAAAGCAGGTTTGGGGTTCTAATCTAGCCACTTTGTAGCATTGTGACTGCAATCCCCATCTGGAATATCTTGTGAGCCTCAGTTTCACAGATGAAAATTGGGACTAATGACAGTACCTGCCTCACATAGTTGTGAGAATTCAATGAGATACAATGTATACAGTAAATTTATGCACAACTGGGCTTCCCTGGTGGTCCAGTGGTTAAGAACCTGCCTGCCAACGCAGTGGACTCGGGTTCGATGCCTGGTCTGGGAAGATCCCACATGCCACAGGGCAACTAAGGCCCTGCACCACAACTTCTGAGCCCGTGCTTTAGAGCCTGTGAGCCAAACCTACTGAGCTAGAGCGCCTTAGAGCCCTTGCTCCACAACAAGAAAAGCCACCACAATGAGAAGTCTGAGCACCGTAACTAGAGAAAGCCCCCATGCAGCAATGAAGACCCAGCACAGCGAAAACTTTAAAAAATAATCGTAATAAATACATTTTTAAAATGTATGCATACCACCTGGCTCATAAGGAAGAACTGGATTAATTTCCAGTCAATTTCATCATTGTTATCATTGTCGTCATCGTCTCCTTGTTACTACTATTACTACAACTCAGCATGCCCCCATGGCTATCATTGTTAATATTATTGCTCACCACATCCTCCTCTGTTCCCACCAGCCCTAAGTGACTTTGCTGCGCATTCCTTCCCAGAACAGACAGTAACCTTAGAATTCTTGAAAGCGATTCTTCATTGTCCCATTGATGGTTCAGCGCCCGCAATGACTTAGCATCCCGGGCACCCTCTGCTTAGTCGACTCTTGAGGAAGTCTATGGCTGCCAGTACCCTTCCATCCAGGCTTCCTGGATATAGGTAAGAAAATATGGGCTAGACTGAGGCTCTCTCTCTCTGACTTGACATCATCCCCTTCCAGGTTCATTCTGGGTTCATTTCGGGTTAGACCAGACCGCGGAGAAGGTGTTCCCTCCTCTGGCTGTGAGATTGGCAGAATCCCAGTCAAATAGGCCTGTGGGCTTCTGGAATTGTTGATAACACCAAAAAGAATAATACTTCCAACAGGCTTTTGTTTTTCCCCAGAGGGAGCTAAAAGAGTCAGGCTCTTGAGTTTCAAATAAAAAAGTGCTTCATATGCCATCAGAGTGAGCCACCCTTGCTCTTCCTTACATGTTCGGAGGGTGGAAGGCAAAACACGGGTTTTCAGCAAAGAATTCCTTGAGGTTTCATGCTGAACAACTCCAGGCTGTTATGAAAGGACGGAAAAACAGAACATTCCCCCATACCCGACGTGTAACAGGAACAGAGAACGGAAGAGGAAAACCAAACCTCAGACTAGAAAATTTTTAAAAATGTAAAGTTGGCTTTTCTGATTGAGAAGGTTCTGAAGATCCAGCCATGAATGGTTTCTGCTGGGATTTGCATGTAAGTGAAAATTCACAAAGTCTGTGAAAGTGGAAATACAGATTAAGAAGTCAGAGGGAAAGGGGACAGCATTGTGTGTTGGGAGGGGCAGGGGGCAGAAATCACTGAGGAAGTAAGAGGGCTGCCCGCAAGAGGCAAAGAGTTTTCAGGAGCAAGGACCGTGGTCAGGGTAGGAGGACCATAAGGTGAGTGTCTTCTCCAGAGAGGGAAAAAAAATAGGCAAACTTTTTTTTTTCCTCTCCAGAACCATGTAGATATACAGCTGCTTGAATAAAATCTGCATTCCCATCTGACTCATTTCACTGGAACAATGAGGTCACATTCCAGAGCCTCCTGCACCCCACTGCTGATAAAGTGTGTAATTAGTGCTTTTTGCATTAAAAAAGGACCATGAATTCTACTGGGTTCTCTTGGAGGTCAGCCCTGGGATTTCTTTGGAAGGAACGATGCTAAAGCTGAAACTCCAGTACTTTGGCCACCTCATGTGAAGAGTTGACTCATTGGAAAAGATTCTGATGCTGGGAGGGATTGGGGGCAAGAGGAGAAGGGGATGACAGAGGATGAGATGGCTGGATGGCATCACTGACTGGATGGACCTGAGTCTGAGTGAACTCCGGGAGTTGGTGATGGACAGGGAGGCCTGGCGTGCTGTGATTCATGGGGTCGCGAAGAGTCAGACACAACTGAGCGACTGATCTGATCTAATCTGATGTCTTGGTCTAGCTTCTGACAGCAAAATCTAGCATTCAGTATTGTATTCTCACATCGGTCATTTCCAGGGGAGAAAAGAAGAGCGCAGGGATGAGAAGGGAACATTTTTCACAATTTATCAAGCTCCTTGATTAAAAAAACAAATGAAGTTACAACTCAGGAAAGTTACAAATAAGGAGGGAGACATGAATGACCCTACAGTGATGAACTGAAATCAGTAGTATCAGTATGAACTAAAGTTTAAAAAAATAGATACAAATATAAATATAGAAGTGTGTGTTCCTGGATTAGTATACATAATATATCACCAAACTCTGAACACTGAAAAGACCTAGAAGCAAAGAATCCCCAGTAGCAATGAGCACACTTACCACCCAGATCTTGGTTTCTAAACACCATTCTTCAATGAAAGGAACCAGGGGTCCTTAGAGAAGTGGTTGATTCCAAAGCTGGAGCAAGGAAAATACAAGATCAGCCTGGAACACCATTTATTGCCAGAAAATAGAGAATTGCTCAAAAAAAAAAAAAAAAAAAAAGGCTGGGGGCTTATTAAGGATATAGGAGCTCTCAGTGGTCAAAGCTGGAATGATCAGAGCAACAAAATAATAATAGTATTGGATTATAAGCCATAGAATAAAATAAATACCCATGAGTCCATACTGGTGGAAGGAAGGGAGTACCTTAAAGAAGAATTACAATGAATAAATGTAGAAGGAATGAGGGAGATAAAAACCACCACTAGAATACCACAGTAATAGTCAGGGGGTGGGATCACTGCCTGGAGATGGTGTGAGCGCTTTTGCCATGGCGGTCGGGAGGATCTCTGAGTGGAACCAGGATGCCGCTGTGTACGTGGGGGGCCCCGATGAGAAGGTTAGAGAACCACTGCTGTGGGAACTATTTCTCCAGGCAGGGCTAGTAGTGAACACGAATATGGCAAAGGATAGAGTCACTGTGGGTCAGAACCAAGGCTACGGCTTTGTGGAATTCTTGAGTGAGAAAAAGGCTGACTATGCCATTAAGATCATGAACATGATCAAACGCTACGAGAAGCCAACAAGGGTGAATAGGGCATCAGCTCACAACAAAAAGCTGGATGTGGGAGCCAACATTTTCATTGGGAACCTGGACCCAAAGATTGATAAGTTGCTTTATGATACCTGTAGCACCTTTGGGGTCATCTTACAAACCCCCAGGATTATGTGGGACCCTGACACAGGCAACTCCAAAGGTTATGCCTTTATTAATTTTGTCTCATGTGATGTGTTGGATGCAGCAATTAAGGCCATGAATAGGCAGTACCTCTGTAACCACCTAATCACTGTGTCCCACGCACTCAAGAAGGACTCCAAGGGCGAGCGTCATGGCTCAGGCACTGAACAACTTCTGGCAGCACAGAACCCACTCTCCCAGGCTGACCACCCTCGTCAGCTGTTTGCAGATGCAACCCCTCCTCTGTCTGCTCCCAATCCTGTGATATTATCATTGAGGTCTGGGCTTCCTCCATCAGGCATGCTTCCTCCTGGCTCCTTCCCAGTACTGCCTCCTGGATCCCTTCCACCTGAGATACCCCCAGCCATGCCACCACCACCTACGCCTTCTGGGGCTGGAGGACATGGCCCCCAGTCAGCAGGAACCACAGGAGCTGGATATCCTGGACACAGACACTCACATCCTCACCCATTCCTACCGGGTGGGATGCCCCATCCAGAGATGTCTTAGAGGCAGCTGGCCCACCATGGTCCTCATGGCTTAGGGAACCCCCACGCTGGGCCCCCTGACTCTGGGGGGCAGCCACCACCCTGACCACCACCTGGAATCCCTCATCCTGGACCTGCTCCAGTGGGCAAGGACCCCCCCGCCCCAAGGGCCTCTGTTTGGTTCTCCCATGGGTCACTCAGGTCCTATGCCTCTGCATGGTATGCGTGGACCTCCTCCACTGATGCATACATTGGCCCTCCATGACCTCCACCCTATAGCCACCAGCGGGGAACCTTCCCTCCACCCAGACCCACTCCCCAGCCTCCAGTTCCCCCTCGAGGCCCACTACAAGGCCCTCTCCCTCAGTGATTTCTCATTGTCTTTCCTCCTGTTGTAGCCTCCCAATATCTATTCACTTTCTTGGACCAATCAGAGTGGCTATAGCTTCAAGGGGCAAAGGCACTAATCCCTCTCAGGCTTTGCTTTTGTAAGTGTAATTTTTTTCACAGGAGGTTTTGTTTCATTTTTTTTTCTTTTCCCCTATGTTGGCCCTAAGTGTTTTGCAAATACCCAGAGAAAATTAAACTAAACTCCTTGTTTAAAAAAAAAAAAAAAGAATACCACAGTAATAATTTCCTCAGGTAAAGTCCACAGACGGATACTAAAATTTAACCAGGCAAAAGTGTGAGGAGAAACAGGATGATTCAAAGTATTTCCCTCCAAATATTTACTAATTACAAAGGATGAGAAGGAGATAAACACGCCAAAAATGGAGAAGAACCCCAAGCAGAGGGGACACCATGTACAAAACCCTGAGCCGGCAGAGAGCTTGGGTGTTTGAGGAGATGGGGCACCGGCCACCAGGACTTGGAAGAGAATCCCAAGTTGATTTGGAAGAGAACCCTAAATCCACGGCATCCTCCATCACTGCAACTACCACTGCGTTTCACATTGGTCCTCCCAACACCCCTACTCAATGGTGGTGAATAAAACCATCAGCACCTCTACCACAAGGCCAACCCCCCTCCCCCAGCAAAATGTGACAACAGAGTATAATCATGTGCTGTGCATGTCTTCCCCGCTTCCCAAATTCATACACTGAAACCTAACCCTCAATGGGATGCTGTTAGGGAGTGGGCCTTTGGGAGGTGAGTAGGTTATGAGGGTGGAGCCCCCGTGGAGGAGATTAGTGCCCTGATAACAGAGACCCTGTTATGCTCCCCCACCCCTTTTACCACGTGAGGGCACAGTGAGAAGTCCATGTCTGTGAATCTGGAAGTGGGCTGTCACCAGACACTGAATCAGCCAGCACCTTGATCTTGGACTTCCAGACTTCTGAACTGTGAGCAGTAAATGTTTGGGAGCCTCCCAGTTTATGGTATTTTTGTTATAGTGGCCAGAACAGACGAAGACAGTATAGTAAGGTTGTGTGAGGGCATGGGGCATATTTCACATCAGTGGTGAAATCAATCTCTCTGCTGCTCTTTTCCTTCACAAAATCTGATCTGAGAGGAAGAGGCCAGATTGGAAGGTCTGTTCCTTAGCAGAGCGTGTCTGTGAGAGAAGAGACACGTGAGACAACATCCAGAGCAGAGCTGGAGATTAGGAAGCTAAGAAGAAGCTGTTCTTTTAAAGAAAAAAAAAAAAAAAAAAAGTGAAGGGACTTCCCTGTTGGTCTAGTGGTTAAGACTCTGCGCTTCCAATGCAGGGGACATGGGTTATTTCCCTGGTCAGGAAACTAAGATCCCACATGCCACACAGCACAGCCGGGAAAAAACAAAAAAATAGAGAAGAATATTGGGGGTGGGATGGGAGGAAAAAGAGGGGAAGAGAAGGATGTTCAGGGGACTTGGATGGAGGACACCGGGTACACAATTTATCAGTTGTTTGTATTGAAAACTGCTTCCACGTCCCAAGACCCTTGTAAAGTCTACCACACACTCAGATCTGTGTCTGGATACCTATCTGTGTGTCCATCATGTGTGTAGCTGTATGTGTGTCTAGATGAATCTGTGTGCGTGTATGTGTCTGTGAATGCTCTGTGTATCTCTGTGTGTCTGTGAACGTTACTATCTGAGTCTATGTGTATCTCTATAACTGTGCTTAGGCGTGTCTGTTTCTATATGCCTCAGATTGTGTTTGTGTGTGCCTTTGTGTATATGTGAATGCTGGAAATCACAGCAAGGGGCTGAGTGCCTGCAGAGTGAAGACAAAGGATTTGCCACAAGACCCAGAGGGAGAACGAAAAGCCTGCTGTGACAGGAGGCAGTTGAGGCCCAGGTGACAGTGTCAGGCCCTGAGAATCCGATGACATCTTTGCGAGGACACTGGAATTGCTCTGGGATTTGGAATGTGGGTGGGGGTGGCAAGTCAGGTCAGTACTGTCTAGAGAGTTCAGATGGCAGGACAACCTACCTTCAAATCGACACCTGGCGTGTCGGGTGTTATTTCCATTTTGCAGCTGAGAAAACCAAGTCTCACCACTATTACTTTCATGGCACCAAAGAACCTCTGGAGGCCTCTGGGTGGTTCACCCAGGGCTGGAAACCCTGGAATCACCGAGGGAGGAGAGCACTCCACTGTCAGTCCTTCTGCAGAAGAAGTCTCTAGCTGGTAGTCCTTTAACACCTGGGCAACACCTACTAATATTTTTGTAAAGAACATTTTTTCCTTTACTAATCAGTCAATGGGTACCCAGAACCTCACAGCCTCATCAGGCACACTGACTGAGAACACACTCTCAAAGCTCTACATAACTAACTTCTCCAGAAACATGATGTCACAACATTAGAACACCACCCTAATCCTAGCACCATTTTTGAGTTAATTTGTCTATCTTATCAACATAAATATGATGGCAGGGGAACTGTCAATTTCCTGTTTGGTAGACATCTTAATCTTTGTTACCTATTTTGGAAGTGAAATAGGAAGTGTCCAACTTATTAGAAATTAACATTGAAGCCCTTTTGAGGTTTTAAAAAATTTGAGAACATTGTGATGTTGGAGGTACATCCAGGAGAGATGCTTCGTTTGTCTCCTTGCTTTTAAGTTTTTAAAAAATATTTATTATTTGGCTGTGCCAGGTCGCAGTTGTGGCATGTGGGATCTTCAGTTGCTCGTGGCATGCACACTCTTAGTTGGGGCATGTGGGATCTAGCTCTTGACCAGGGAGTGGGCCCAGGTCCCCTGCATTGGGAATGTAGAGTCTTAGCCACTGGACCATCAGAGAAGTCCCCACTTTTAGTTTTTATTTTGCAAAAATCCAAACCTATAGCACAGTTGCAAGAACAGTAAAATAGACTCTCCTAGACTCTTCACCTACATTTATCACCGTTTACATTTGTGTCATTTATGCTTTCTCTCTCTGTGTATGTGTGTGTTGGTTGCTCAGTCGTGTCCAACTCTTTGTGACCCCATGGACTGTGGCCCACCAGGCTCTTCCGTCCATGGAATTCTCCAGGCAAGTATACTGGAGTGGGTAGCCATTCCCTTCTCCAGGGGAACTTCCTGACCCAGGGATTGAACTTGGATCTCCTGCATGGCAGGCAGATTCTTTACCATCTGAGCCACCAGGGAAGCCCATATGTATGTGTATATATGCACACACACATATATATACATAGATATATATACATACAAACATGCACATACACACACCTTTTAAAAAAACATTTGAGAATAAATTGCCAATGTTATGACCTTTTGTGTGTGTGTGTGTGATCTTTTATTCATAAATATTTAATATATCTCCTAAGAATAAGAACATTCCGTTACCTAGTAAGTATCTAAAATATAGTCCATAGTCAAAGTTAGTGAATTGTCCTAGTAAAGTTATTTCTATAATTTTTGATGTTCAGGTCCTGGATCCATCCCAGAATTATATACCTTTATCTGTTATTTCTCTTAACTCCCATTTAATCTGAGACAGTTCCTTAATCTTTCATGACTTTGACCAAACTCTGCCCCTACTTATTTTTTATTACATCTCTGTGTGTGGGACCTTAGCTTCACAACCAGGGATCTAACCCACATACCCTACAGTGAAGCACAGAGTCCTAACCACTAGACCGACAGGGAGTTCCCCAAACTCCCGTTTCAACAAAAGAGAAAACGCAGGGCCTTGACTAGCAACAATGTCCACCTACGATGTAATCAATATTTGTTTTCTGAGTATTTTTCTTTCCGGTTATCTTCTATTTACGGCCAGTGACACTGGTTTCTTACTTGTATAGTAATACATGGTTTCTCTAAATGGTTTTTTTTTTTTTTAATTAAAGTGAACTAATGTAAAAGGAAAGATTAAAGAAATAATAGAATAGGTGTGTAGATCGAGTCTGGGCTTCCTCAACCTCAGCACTTGTTGGCATTTGGAGCTGGAAAACTCTATATTGTGGAATGGTGAGCAGCACCCCTGGTCTCTACCCACTGGCTGCCAGAAACAAATCCCACCCTCCCTCTGGCTGTGACAACCGCACATACCTCCAGACATTGCCAAAGGCCCCCTGGAAGGCAAACTCACCGGTGAAGAGCCACTCCTCCAGCCCAGATCACAAGAACAGAGTGTGAGAGGCATAAGTTTGGGAACCCTGGAGTATAGTGCTTGCCTCTATCGCATTCAGCTCAGATGATGTTTACTAAGTGCTGGCCTTGACCTAGGTGCTGGGGGCACAGAGATGACACAGTCCAGCTCTCCAGCAGCTGCTGTGAAGTCAGAAGTAGGCAGAAGAGGTCCAAGAGGCAGAAAAAGTAAACCCGAGAAGAGGGAGCTGGGAAAAACTATACCATCACTAGAATTAAGTCTCCTTAGGCCTCGTGACTCTCCCAACAGTTCTTCTGCCCCAGTAATTCTTTTTAAGACAATCAGATCATTTCAGCCCCCTGATTAAAAGGTTCCAGTAACTTCCCATCACATATAGAGTAATATCCAAACTCCTTAAAGGACCTAAGAGGCTCTATGTGATCTAACTCCTGGCTTCCTATTCGCCCTTCATTTGCCTTGCTTCCCAGGGTTCTCCTGCTCCAGTCTCTCCAGACTTATCTCTCTCCCAAGAACGCACCATGCTCATTTCCAAATAAGACTCTTTGCTTTGCTCTGTCCTCAGATCTTTGCAGTGTTGGCCCCTAGTCATCAGCTTTCTGTTCATATGTCCCTTGCCCCAACCAGGAGCCCTCCCTCTCACTGTCCTGTTTGATTTCTTTTGTAGCACGTCCTGCGTCATACATTGGTGGTTGGCTGACCTGACTTGCACTGGCAGCATCCTTCTCCTTAGTGACCATCCAGGTGGAGCTGGCCATCTCACCCAGATCTGGGCAATGAGAGATGCAGGTGCTGCCCCTCTCCCATCTTCCTGCTGAATCACGGGGGTGATGACTGGAGCTGTTCAGCCATTCTGTGACCATGAAGGAAAGACCAGGCAAATATTGAATGCTTGAGCCAAATAACCAGTACCAACAATCTCTTACTATCTTTTCCCTATCTATCTTTTCCCTTACTATCTTTTCTCAGGGAGAAAAATAAATCCCTAGGGTTTACACCACTGTATTGGGTTATCTGGTACAAGTGTTAGACACTCAGTCGTGTACAACTCTTTGTGACTCCATGGACTGTAGCCCACCAGGCTCCTCTGTCCATGGAATTCTCCAGGCAAGAATGCTGGAGTGGGTAACACACTCCCTTCTCTAGGGGATAGTCCTCACCCAGGGATAGAACCTGATCTCCCACATTGCAGGCAGATTCTTTACTGTCTGAGCCACCAGGGAACCCACTGGGTTATCTGGTACTTGAAGTCAAAAGCATCCTAGCTGAAACAATCGTCTGAAACGATTGTGTTGACTTTGCTGTTTTCTTTTTGTTCACATTTTCCCCCTAGACTCTAAGTACCATGAGACAGAAGTTCATGTCTCTTCCTATTCACTACTACATCTTCAGCCCCTAGGCACAGTGCCTGACTTGTGATATATTTTAAAAACTATTAAGCTACTTGTTCCTTCACATATAAAATAGGGACAGTCATAATACCTTGAAAGACTGTAAGGATTAACTGGGTCCGAACGCGTATAATGTTCAGAGCAGGGCCTGGCATGTAATCATCGCTCAAAAGATTCCAATTATTTGTTGACTTAATGAACTAATTAATGTACGGAAGAAAGGATTCCTTCTCGATATGCTTTTGCAGCACTGTCCTTTGGCTTCCTCCTCTTCAAATGAAAGCTGTGTTTAGTTGGTGCTGACAAGTCAGGTTATTGATTAAGAAACATGACCGCGGCGGTTGGAAGAAATTCACACCATTTACTGTGAGCAACTGGATTAGCACCTTTAGGGGGTGGTGTGGGAGAGAGACATTGGCACACAAAACGGTAGAGTGCATAAAGCCTGGCATATTCCACAGTTCAGGCCAGGAAATGCTGGAAATGAAATCTAAGATGAGAGTTTGCTGTTGTACACCGTGGGAAGAACAGAGCTGGGCTTTGCCACCAGCTCAACCAAAGCCACTCAGAGGTCAGTTGGAGGTTCTGCGCACAGAGATTCAACATAACCAAAGGGGTTCATTCATTCATTCACTCGGGCAACAAAATGCTTCTTAAGCACCTACTCTGTGCCCTGTAGTGAGGGATCTGGCAAGGAAACAATGAGACCTGCCTTGCCTGCAGTGATGACAACAGGGTGTTTCCAAAAGACCCCACAATGTTTCTTCCCTAATTACCTTGTACCCATGTAGTGGCCAGTCCAAATTTCGGGTCCCCTGAATGCAGTGCATGACCAGTATAACCACTACCTAGCATTTTTCAGTGCTAAGCACTATGCTGAGACCACTTTACTAAGCACAGCAAAACTCATTTGCTAGAAACCTACTGAACACCCACTTTCTTCTTCCCTAGTAATTAAAAAACCCCTCATTTTTATTCAGAGTAACAACAAAGAGCACATATCCTCAAATAAAATTGGCACCCAACTTTTGCTATTAGCACCCAAACACACATCCTAATGAATACGAGGCATTCTTTTATTTACTTCTCACAAGTCAGTGAAGTAGGAGTTAATATTATCCCTTTTATACAGTGGAGCAAAGTGAGGTTCAGAGAGTTTAAGTGATTTCCCGAAGGTTATACAGTTTTCAGCTGATGGGGGTAGAATGTCAACCTGGTCAATTTGATTCTAGAACCTATGCACTCTGTACTTTTAAAATCTATTTCCATGTGTACAGATAGCATTGCTCAGTCGTGTCCAACTCTGTGACCCCATAGACTATAGCCTACCAGGCTCCTCCGTCCATGGGATTTTCCAGGCAAGAGTACTGGAGTGGGTTGCCATTTCCTTCTCTAGAGGATCTTCCCGACCCAGAGATCGAACCCGGGTCTCCTGCATTGTAGGCAGACGCTTTACCGTCTGAGCCACCAGGGAAGCCTAGCATGTATATACATCTCCCATTTAACCCTCCCAATACCCTTGGTAGGTAGAGTAACAGGTGAAAGTCTCTTAGTTGTGTCTGACTCTTTGCAACCCCATGGACTATACAGTCCATGGACTTCTCCAGGCCAGAATACTGGAGTAGGTAGCCTTTCCCTTCTCCAGGGGATCTTCCCAACTCAGGGATCAAACCCAGGTCTCCCGCATTGAAGGCAGATTCTTTACCAGCTGAGCCACAAGGGAAGCCCAGAGTAACAGGTAAGATTTTCAAATATCTGCTGACTTATATCTCCTATCAGTCAACTGGCTTCCTTCCTTGAGCCACTCGCCTCTCTACTCCTAAGGGTCACCCTCTTCCAATCCAGTGGAGTGCAGAGTGTAGAAGAGGGACAGAGGCCAGAAGCCATCAGCTGTGCTGGAATGTCCATCTAGGCAGGACCCATAGGAGAGGATTGTTAGATAGGGTGCAGAAAAAGCCCAGAGCAGAAGAGTTTTGCTTCGTTTCTCATATAGAGAGAGAAGAAGCAACATTTCCCATATGACTTTGAGAAGAGATGACATTAAAACAAAATCAGTACACCCTATTGGTTAGGTAGAGGGAAGGTTTGAATTTTGTATCCAGAAAGTTCCACATGTCCTGTGGGGGGATTCAGAAAATAGCTGACAGTTCTCTTGGGTGAGATTGATAGGAGTTGCCATGGGAGAGATGAAGTGACTCTAAGACTGAGAGTTACCAGGTGACCAGAGAAGACCAGGGGCACACGGGTGTGGCAACCAGACCCCAGATGGAAATTCAGCACCAGAAAGGGCTGAGGTAGGGCTGGACACGCACCTTGAGTGCACTGAGCTGACCGCCAAATGTCCCAATCCCGGCCTGCTGGGAGAGTGACCAGCAAAATGGGAATAAAAGATGCTACCTCCCAGGATTATGAGCATAAATGGAGGGTCAGAGCCAGGAAGGAGCATAACAAAGGTCACACACGAAACATGGGCTCTCAAAACTCAGCCGCCTTTCCCCCTTCCGTCTTGTCATGGATGCTGCCATGAAGGATGCTTGGAGCCACTGGGACCTCGATGGCATCTCCGTGACAGGAAAGGAACAGACAGACTTCATTTGAATGAACTTGGACCGGACTTCCTGCTGGTGTCACCGATCAGTATGGATTGAGAATTAGTAGATTGATTAACACAATAAATGAATGAGTGAATGAATAGCGAAAGTCTTTGCTGGAAACTATGGGAATCCCAGACCACCTGACCTGCCACTTGAGAAACCTGTATGCAGGTCAGGAAACAACAGTTAGAACTGGACATGGAACAACAGACTGGTTCCAAATAGGAAAAGGAGTACGTCAAGGCTGTATATTGTCACCCTGCTTATTTAACTTATATGCAGAGTACATCATGAGAAACACTGGGCTGGAGGAAGCACAAGCTGGATTCAAGATTGCTGGGAGAAATATCAGTAACCTCAGATATGCAGATGATACTACCGATATGGCAGAAATGAAGAAGAACTAAAGAGCCTCTTGATGAAAGTGAAAGAGGAGAGTGAAAAAGTTGGCTTAAAGCTCAACATTCAGAAAACTAAGATCATGGCATCTGGTCCCATCACTTCATGGCAAATAGATGGGGAAACAGTGGAAACAGTGGCTGATTTTATTTTTCTGGGCTCCAAAATCACTGCAGATGGTGATTGCAGCCATGAAATTAAAAGACACTTACTCCTTGGAAGGAAAGTTATGACCAACCTAGATCGCATATTAAAAAACAGAGACATTACTTTGTCAACAAAGGTCCATCTAGTCAAGGCTACGGTTTTTCCAGCGGTCATGTATGGATGTGAGAGTTGAACTGTGAAGAAAGCGGAGTGCCGAAGAATTGATGCTTTTGAACTGTGGTGTTGGAGAAGACTCTTGAGAGTCCCTTGGACTGCAAGGACATCCAGTCAGTCCATCCTAAAAGAGATGAGTCCTGGGTGTTCATTGGAAGGACTGATGTTGAAGCTGAAACTCCAATACTTTGGCCACCTCATGCAAAGAGCTGACTCATTTGAAAAGACCCTGATGCTGGGAAAGATTGAGGGCAGGAGGAGAAGGGGACAACAGAAGATGAGATGGTTGGATGGCATCACCGACCCAATGGATATGAGTTTGGGTGGACTCCGGGAGTTGGTGATGGACAAGGAGGCCTGGCGTGCTGCAGTTTATGGGGTCGCAAAGAGTCGGACACGACTGAGCGACTGAACTGAGCTGATGGGAGTCATGGAAACCTTTAAGATGTTATCTTTAGAGATTTCCCTGATGGTCCAGTGACTAAGCATCACCTGCCAATGCAGGAGACACGAGTTCAAAACCTAGTTCAATCCCTAGGCGGGGAGCAAAGATCCCACATGCTGCAGGGCAACTAAGCCCCTGCCATGCAATTACTGAAGTCTGCTTACTCTAGAGTCCATGCTCCACAACTAGAGAAAGCCCCCATGCCATAATGAAGAAAGAGTACAGCCAAAAAAAGAAAAGATAGTGTCTTTAGAGACAGTCATATGCATTGAAAACATATTATAGGAGAGAAGAAACAGTCAAATGTAGGTTTCTTTTTCCAGCACAGAGCTGCCGGGGCTTAAAGAAAGGAGGTCAGGCATTGCTGGAGCAGATAGGAAAGGTCTTCCATGGACATTACCACTAACTGATGTCATATGAGGCTCTGGCATGCTTTTGGCAGGATCACCTAAATAGCAGAGGGAGTCACTTTTCGGGCTCAGTTCAGATGTTACCTACTCCAGGAAGACCTCCCTGATACCCCCAGCTTGTTAGGCACCTCCTCTGTGCTCCTGTCTATCACTGCACTATTATACTAAGCTGTGGTTCTCTCACTTGAAGGTGAGTTCTCAGAGATAAGGTTCTGTCTCCCTTCATCTCTCTGTGTCCTTAAAACCTAGAGTTTGGCCCCAGGCGGGTACTCAGGAAATAACAAGAACCACTTAGTGAGTGCTTTCCAAGTACAAAGCACTAACGTGCTTTAGAGGCCAATGTCCTTGACTTGCAATAACCCCAGGAGCCAGGGTGGCCTTCTCTTGCTTGATAGGTAAGAAAGTGGAGGCTCAGAGGAGCTAAGAAGCTTTCTGTCTCTTCCTCATTCTGCATCCTTCTTTGCCAGAGTGCCTGGCCTAAATTCTTGAGGTCTGGGGAACAGAATGGAAGCTCAGAGTGACAGGGCAGTCTGGCTCGGTGGGTGGCTGGCTGGGTGGGTAGGAAGATGGAACAATGAATGGAAGATGGAACAATAAAGAGGGAGCACATGTTAGCAATTGGCATCTGTGCCGGCCAGACACCAGGCGTCCTCCCAGACCACCCGGGAGAGCTGCCTGGCGGCCTCCACGAGGAGTGTGAGCCACGTGCCCCACAGGCGCCATCTGCTCACTGATATGGAACAAATGGGTGCAAGGGAGTGTGTGCTGTTAGATACGTGGTGCTTCTGGCAGAAAGAATTCGGGGGAGAAAACAACTTCGAAATCACAAACATGGAAGTGTGTGGAGGTGAGCTGATGTGGAAGGCGGACAGTGATGCAGAAATATCAGCACCAAGAGCCAAGAGGGAAGAGAAGTCCAGCACCCTGTTACACAGCCAATTTTTAAAATAAAGTAAAAATAAAGTAAGGTAAATTAAAATAAAGTAACATAAAATAAAATAAAAGTAAATTAAAATACAAATAAGGTAAGGTAAGATAAAAGTAAGGCATCCTAGGTGGTACCGTGGTAAAGAATCTGCCTGCCATTGCAGGAGATGCAAGAGACTGGGGTTAGATCTCTGGGTTTGGAAGATCCCCTGGAGCAGGAAATGGAAACCCACTCCAGTATTCTTGCCTGGGCAATTCTATGGATCAGGAGCCTTGTGGGCTACAGTCCATGGAATTGTAGAGAGTCAGACTCGACTGAGCACGCGCGCACACACACACATACAAAATAAACTAAAATTAAATGAAAATAAATTAAAAGTAAGGTAAAGAAAAATAAAGGAAGGTAAAATAAAATAAAACAAAACAGAGCCACAGTTTTGCTTTTCGAGGGAGCCCCAGACAGACTCCAGAAGTCCCCAGGGGACCTGTGCCTTTGTGGGCCTTTCCTGGTCACACTGCGGGCTACCCGTAAATCTGACTTTCTTCATGGCCAGGAGGCCTCAAGAGCCTGGAGGCTCACCGGAGCAAACAACTTCACAAAAACAATCTGTCCCATAAACAAAGTTGGTGGAAAGCGGCCAGCCTCACACAATGGAGCTAATCTTCTGGGCACACATTTCCCGGACAGGGTATTAGCTGAGACACCACTTCCTCCTAGGTGGAGGTAACGCCACTTGGCCTGGGGATCCAAGAACAATACTGCTCTGTAGATTCCCCCCTTGTCAGAGGCAGAACAGGCAGGAATTCAGAAACAAGGAGCTGCTCGTCCCCCTTCCTTTATTTTCTTAAAGAAGCACTGCAGGTTTAAAGGCAGGTCACAGACTGAGAAGAGCATGGAACTATGGACCACACAACACTGGGCTCTGGTTCAGCTTCACTACTGACTAGCTCTGGGCTTTAGGGCAAGTGACTTAATCTCCCAGAACTATATTTTCTCCACTGCTCAAGTGGGATTATGTAAAATGTCCAGCTTCTCTCAACTCAGGAAGGTATAAAATGAAAATGTCAAATGGTCACTATCAAAAAACCCAGAAAATAACATGTGTTGGTGAAGATGTAGAGAATTTGGAACACTTGGGCACTGTTGAGGGGAGTGTAACATGGAGAACAGAATGGACGTTCCATAACATATTAATCTTAAAATTATTGTGAGATCCAGCAGTCCCACTTCTGGGTATATATCCAAAAGAATTAAACTAAGAGATATGTATATGTCTATGTTCACAGCAGCATTATTCACAATAGCCTATAGGTGGAAGCAATCCATATATCCATCTGCGGATGAAAGGACAAAGAAAACTTAGTATATCCACACAACGGAATATTATTCAGCCTCAAAAAATAAGGAAAACCTGTCATATGCTACAACATGGATGAAACTTGAGGACCTCTGCTAGGGAAACAAACCAGTTATAAAAAGACAGATACTGTATACTTCCACCTAAATGAGTTATCTAAAGTAGCCAAACTCAAAAAACCAGAGTAGAATGGCAGGTACCAGGGGCTGGGAGGAGGGAGAAAAGGAAGCTATTGGCCAACTGAGTATAGAGGTTCAGTTTTGCAAGGTGAAATTCAAGTTCTAGACAGCTGTTGCACAATTATGTGAAGAGAACTAACATGACCAAACTGTACGCAAAATAATTAAGGTGGTGAATTTTATATTATGTGTCTTGTGTGTGTGTGTGTTACTCGCTCAGTCATGTCTGACTCTTTGTGACCTCTGGGCTATAGCCTGCCAGGCTCCTCTGTCCATGGGATTCTCCAGGCAAGAATACTGGGGTGGGTAGCCATTTCCTTCTCCAGGGGATCTTCCTGACCCAGGGGGATTGAACCTGGGTCTCCTGCATTGCAAACAGATTCTTTACCACTGAGTCACCAGGGAAGCCTTATTATGTGTTTCTTATCATAATTAAAACATTGAGATACCATTTCTCTATTCATTAGATTGGAAAAAATTTTAAAGAAAAGTCTGGGGGACTTCCCTGGTGGTCCTGTGGTTAAGAATCTGCCTTCCAATACAAGGGACATGAGTTTGATCCCTAATAGGGGAACTAAGATCCCACATGCTTCAGAGTGACTAAACCCACTGAGCTCGCGTGTTCTAGAGCCTGTTTGCCACAACAAAGACTCGGTGCAGCCCAAATTTTTAAAAAAATGAAAATGTCTGGCAACATCAAGAGTTAGTAATATCGTGAGGCAGTAGAAATACTTTTGTGAGGGAGTGTCATTCAGTAAAATCAGTTTAACTGTTGTAAAGGGCAATTGGCCACATTTAGCAAAATATGAAACACACGTATGCTACACTTCACCAATTTCTCTTCTCTTTATCTATCCTAAGACATGTATAAAGATGTTTTAGCCATTGTTATAAAAGCAAAAAATTGGAAGCAATCTAAATGGCTGTTAATAGGGGAATGGATAAATGAAAATGCACCTGGTAATTTAAGGGAATGAACAAGATCTATTTAGGGCAATACAGATTGACCTCAAGCAATAATTGACTGGGAAAAAAAGCAGATTATATATTTATATATATTAATAATATGTGTGTGTTAGTTGCTCAGTCATGTCTGATTCTGTGTGACCTCATGGACTGTAGCTTGCCAGGCTCCTCTGTCCATGGAATTCTCCAGGGAAGAATTCTCCAAGGTTGCCACTCTCTTCTCCAGGGGATCTTTCTGATCCAGGGATCAAACTCAGGTCGCCTGCATTACAGGTGGACTTTTCACTGTTTGAGCCACCAGGGAAGCCTCTGCATTAATAGCACATCACTTATAATTTAAATGAGCACAAAACATCAGTATCTATTTTCTCTGTATACAGATATAGATAAGGAAACCAGGACTGTGTCAGTCTCCAAGCTAGCCCTCAATGATCCCTGCCTGCTGGGACTCATGCCCTTGCGTGGTTCCTTCCCACAAGAAATAGGGCGGGCTTGTGCCCTGTTCATCCCACAGTCTCCTAATAGGACACTGTGGAAATGACAGTGGATGACTTCTGAGGCTAGGACACCAAAGACATTGTGGCTTCCTCCTTGCTCTCTTGTTTTCTCTATTGCTCATTCTGGAGGAAGCCAGCCGCCATGCGGTGAGGATGCTCAAGCAGCCACATGACAAGCAACTGAGGGCTCCCTGCAATAGCCAGTGCCAAGTTGATTCACCTTCAAGATGTATATCCACCAGTGACAGTCAAGCCTTTAGGCAATGGCTTATGAGAAACCTTGAACTTGAACTTCTCAGCTAGCTTGTTTCTTAATTCCTGACTTATAGAAACTATAATGTAATAAATGTGAGTTGTTTTAACCCACTAAGTTTGAGGGTAGCTTGTTACACAGTGACAGGTAGCTAATACAGATATGGTCTCATGCCTATGGCTTTGTGCCTGAGGCCTGCTTTCTGTTTGTTCTGGCAAGTGTCAGAAAGGCATTAGAGGCACAGTAGTACTGAGCCAAATACTTTCTTCCTTAAGTAATCAGAACGATTGATTGTTCTTTAAGGCTTATTTCTGCATTTGATATAAAGTTAATTCAACCAGTAGCAGGAGTTCATAGTTTGGGAAACACTGATCTGGTCTATGATGGGCTGAATTGGGCCCCCTACCCAAATTCCTATGTTAAAATCCTAACCCCCAATATCTCAGCATGTACTATGTGTGGAGATGGGGTCTTTAAAGAGGTAATCGAGTTAAAATGAGGTTCTTAGGGTGTGCTCTAATTCAGTATGACTGGTGTCCTTACAAAAAGGTTAGGACACAGACACACAGAGAGGGACAGCCATGGGAAGACACAGGGAGAAGATGGCCATCTACAAGCCAAGGAGAGAACTCTCACCAGGACCTGACCGTGATGGCACCCTGATCTTGGACTTCCAGACTCCAGAATAGTGAGAAAATAAATTTCTGGGGGCTTCCCTGGTGGCTCAGTGATAAAGAATCTATCTGGCAATGCAGGAGACATCAGTTTGATCCCTGGTCTGGGAGGATCCCACATGCCACAGAGCAACTAAGCTGGGGCACGACTATTGAGCTGGCGCTCTAGAACCCAGGAGCTGCAACGACCGAAGCCCACAAGCCGTAGAGCTGGTACCCCACTACAAGAGAAGCCACCATGAGAAGCCCACAACCCACAACTAGCAGTAGCCCCGGCCCTCCACAACCAAAGAAAAGCTTGAGCAGCAATGAAGACCAAGCATAGCCAAAAATAAATAAAATTATTTAAAAATTTTTTTCTGTTGTTTAAGCTTTCTATTGATGGTACTTTGTTTGGTAGTCCTAGCACACTGAAACACGGTCTAACATATTTGCTTTACAAATAATGACCCTCAATCTAAAGAGTGGAAGTGACTTGACCAACGATTTGAGCTCCATGTTCGTGATGAACCCACTGCCCGCAGTCTCTGTCACCTCTACCTCATGGGCTGCATTTTCCAATAACCAGTTCTAGTTTGACTTTCTCATTCCAGGTTCACCTCCCATCAGAAGAGCAGCCAGTTGGAGAATTGTACTGTTTTCCAGGAAGTGATGATGACAAGCTTTAGAGCATCCAACATGAAGATGATGGCCAGAAGGCTATGAACATTTAGAATTCAGAAAAGTATATTAAGAGGTAATAAAAAAAAAGGTCTCACCTCTATGGAAAGAGAAACTCTCTCAATAGAAGTCACCCCTCCCCCTATAAAAATCTCCTCCCTGCACACACATTTCCAATTACCTCTGGACAACACCATCTGGGGGCTCCCCAACAGTTAAAACTTGACAAGCTCAACATGGAATCTGCTTCCCTTGAAATCTCTGTCTACCACAGCCCTGACTTTCATTTCATGTCATTACCATAACAATAACAGTCATCTGCCACCTCCTGAGCGCCAGCAACATGTCAGGTAATTTACACGAATCATCCATCACTCAGACTCAATCACGGGAAGTGGGGATCATCACTGCCCTTCTGCAGACGAGGTCACCCAGGCTTCCAACGATGACGTGGTCGCTCATCTCCTGAGGGGCAGAGCTGGGACAGAGCCATGCCCGCCTGACTCCAAGGCAAAGCGGTGGCCCACCAGCCACATCTGGCCTGCAGATGCGTTTTGTTTGGTCTCAGCAGTGGGCTTTTGTTGCTTTTTTGTTTTTAATCTTAATTAGTTGCTAGCATGAAAACGTCAGGACATTTCACATAAAAAGCCAGATTTTTAGAATCTCCAGAAAAAAGTAAGAGAGAGAAAGAGAAAGATGATTTGTTAGCGTAAGCTTGAGGCAATCATTAACTTCTCTGGACTCAGTAGGCGCAGTAAAAAGGAGGCAGCTGCTACTCAGCACTAGAGAGTGTTTGGAGGTGGGGTAGGGGCTGGCCTGGCGTGTCAGGATACTAGGAATGGCCAATGTCTTCTGTCCACTCCTGAGGGACCAGGAACATACTCAGTGGAGCTGGGATTCTGTCCCTGCCCAGACTCTGAAACAGGCAGCCTGTGAAACCCCAGGCTATGAGATGTAGGTAATCCAGGGACCAGTTACCTAGGAATTGGTCTCAGTCCCCTGCTAGACTGTGAGGATAGCATTCAGGACTCATCCTTTCTCTGTCTCCCCAGGAGTGGTCCCATACATATTTGTTATATCACACTGAATAAGAGTTGGTGACCAAGGTAAAGTTAGTTTATAGCCTGCTTGCTTCTCTGCTCACTACTAGAAGTGGCAAAGAATTAGGGTAAAATAAAATAATACATGCATAAACCCTCTGATCTACAAATTCCTCTCTGATGCATTTACCTAAAAAACACATTCACCTGCATGCAGAAATCACACATGTCTGAAGAAACTCAGAGCAGTATAAGAGCAAAAGAGTGGATGCTGGTCAAATACCTTTGGGCATGACTATCAACCAGATGCTTATGTGGGGGACGGTGATGTGGTGAGTGGAGCACAGACTCTGAGTCAAGATTCCAAGTGTGTGTGGCCTCAGGGAGGTCACCACAGAGCCTCAGTTTCCTCATCAGGAAAGTGGGTCGGGATAGTACCTACATCATGGAGGTATATGTCATTAGTATATGTCATCCTTAGTATGTATATATTCATCATTAGTATATGATGAATATTTAGGAAAGTGTCTGGCGCACATATTAGAAACATGATTTAAGTGTATTGGGGCATCTCAGGTGGCACTAGCGGTAAAGAATCTGCCTGCCAATGCAGGAGACATAAGATACGCAGGTTCAATCCCTGGGTTGCGAAGATCCCCAGGAGGAGGAAATGGCAAAGTGCTCCAGTATTCTTGTCAGGATAATTCCATGGACAGAGGAACCTGGAGGGTTACAGTCGATGGGGCTGTAAAGACTCAGACATGACTGAGTGACTGAGCATACTAGAATAGAATAATAACGAAGCGTGTTAGGAGACGTGATAGAAGTTATACCAGCATTACTGTTGCTCCATAGCCATCAAAAGGCAAAATGTAGACCCTCATTTTGCACTGCTGCTGCTGCTACGTCGCTTCAGTTGTGTCCGACTCTGTGCGACCCCATAGACGGCAGCCCACCAGGCTCCCCCGTCCCTGGGATTCTCCAGGCAAGAACGCTGGAGTGGGTTGCCATTTCCTTCTCCAATGCATGAAAGTGAAAAGTGAAAGTGAAGTCGCACAGTCGTGTCCGACTCTAGCGATCCCATGGACTGCAGCCTACCAGGCTCCTCCGTTCATGGGATTTTCTAGGCAAAAGTACTGGAGTGGGGTGCCATTGCCTTCTCCGCATTTTGCACTAAGTCTATGCTGCTGCTGCTGCTAAGTCGCTTCAGTCGTGTCTGACTCTGTGCGACCCCATAGACGGCAGCCCACCAGGCTCCCCCGTCCCTGGGATTCTCCAGGCAAGAACACTGGAGTGGGTTGCCATTTCCTTCTCCAATGCATGAAAGTGAAAAGTGAAAGTGAAGTCGCACAGTCGTGTATGACTCTTCGCGACCCCATGGACTACAGCGTACCAGGCTCCTCCGTCCATGGGATTTTCCAGGCAAGAACTGCCTATTTAACAAATAACTACATTTTCAAGAAAGAAGGGCAGGAAGGATGCTGTGGAGCAGATCAGTTGGAATAAAAGTAGATTTGGGGGTCAGAAGATTCATTCCAGGGATCCGCCACCTCCCTCCCTTCCCCTTACTGAAACAGGCTGGTTATGGGTTGAAGTGTGTCCCCTCAAAGAGGCTGAGGTCCTCATCCCCAGTTCCTGTGAATATGACCTTATTTGGGAATAGTCTGCAGATCTTCCCTGGTGGCTCAGATGGTAAAGAGTCTGCCAGCAATGCAGGAGACCCGAGTTCAATCCCTGGGTTGGGAAGATCCCCTGGAGAAGGAAATAGCAACGCACTCCAGTATTCTTGCTTGGGAAATCCCATGGACAGAGGAGCCTGGCGGGTTACAGTCCATGGGGTTGGAAAGAGTCAGATAAGGCTTAGTGATTAAACAGCAACAAGCCCAGGTAAGGTGCAGTGGGACGTGATGACAGTGGGCCCCAATTCCCTGAGACCGGTGTCCTTGTGAAAAGGGGGGTTTAGACACAGAGACCGAAACACACAGAGGGAAGACCACAGGAGGACACAGGAAGTGCACGTCTATAAACCAAGGGACGTGGCTGCGGCTACCAGAGCAGAAAGAGGCCTGGGACAGGTTTCCTTCTCAGCCTTGGAAGAAACCAACTCTACCAACACCTTGACCTTGGACCTGTAGCCTCCAGAAGGTAAGACAACACATTTCTGTTGTTTAAGTCACAGTTGCTGGTACCGGGCCACAGTAGCACTCAGCGACTAAGATAAGGCCTGAATGGCAAGGCCCTGGTCTGGGCCATCTCTGCCCTAGTGGTTCCTGGCGAGAAGAGGGGAAGGGCAGGACCAGCTGTTAGTGCCCAAACACCCACACATCAGGGAAGAGGAATACGGGGCATCTTCCCCTTCATCCCCTTGTCTGTCCCCTGAGTCCCGGCAGATTTCCCTTTTAACCACTTTGTGCTCCATCATGATTTTTGATGCCTATTTTAAGAACACGAGGGTTTGAGGGGACACCCGGTCCAGAGCTTTCCAACTGTCAGTCATTCTCCAGCAATAACTTTCCTGACAAGCCCCCTTAGCATTGGCCCCATTACTGCACATTTCTACCTGCTTCAAAAACAAATTTAAATACTTCCTTTACACTCATCTTAAATATAATAGTCATTTAATCGTGGATCTGATGTGCTAGTTACTTTTCTAATGCACATTAAAGTATGTAACTACTGAAATGATAAATGTTGTTTCATGTACCAAAGATTGCGAAGCATCGACCTTATCTAACCCTGGCCTTTATCCCTTTAATTTTTTTCTTAAGTGACCCAAAGAGAGGCCCAGGACCCCAGGTGCCTCGCTCCATCCTGCGGGCACCCTGATGGCCCACCCCAAACATTTCACCTCATCAGAGGCTTGTCTTTGCATCCTGTCCTCACAAGACAGCCCCCTGTTCCTTGGATGTTTCTTTTTAAATTTAATTGAAGTATAGTTGATTTACAATGTTGTGTTTAGTCTCAGGTATACAGCAGAGTGATTCATATAAGTCCAAAGGGAAGTGTTAGTTGCTCAGTCACATCTGACTTTTTGATCCCATGGACTATAGCCCACCAGGCTCCTCTGTCCATAGAATTATATATATATATATATATATATATGTATGTATATGTATATACCTACTTTTTCATAATCTTTTCCATTATGGTTTACTACAAGATATTGAGTATAGTTCCCTGTGCTCTACACTAGGGACACTGCTGTTTGTCCTTTCTATGTATAATAGTTTGCATCTGCTAACCCCAAACTTCCAGTCCATCATCACTCCCCTTGGCAACTACAAATCTGTTCTCTGTGAGTCCGTTTCTGTTTTGTGGAAGTTCATTTGTGTCATCTTTTAGATCCCACGTATAAGTAATATCATATGGTATTTGTCTTTGTCTAACTTACTTCGCTTAGTATGATCATCTCTAGGTCCATCCACGTTGTTGCAGACGGAATTATTTCATTCTTTTTATGACCGAGTAGTATTCCATTGTGTGTGTGTATGTGTGTGTGTGTGTGTGTGCATGTATGTGTGTATATACGCACATATACACCCATACATACCACATCTCTTTATCCATTCATCTCTTGATAGACACTTAGGTTGCTTCCATGTTTTGGCTAATGTAAATAGGGCTCCTATGAATATATACATGTATCTTTTTTGAATTACAGTTTTGTTCAGGATATATGGCCAGAGTGGGATTGCAGGCTCATACGCCCCCTGGATGTTTCTTAACGTACAGGTTTCTCAACTGGGGGCTACTAGCATTTGGAGCAGGGCAATTCTTTGTGTCTTTCCTGTGGGACACATCCCATCTCCGGGCCCCTTCCATTGCACGCCAGCCATGGTTCTATCGTCATGACAACCAGACCCCTCCCACCCACCCACATATCCAAGGCCCTCAGTTGAGAACCACTCTAGGGGAGTCTCGCAGTCAAAACTATCCAGTTCCTGGTCCCTCCCTCACGATTCCCAGCCTCAGAGCCTCACCATTACTGAGAAGCCAATGTGCACTGCCCAGCGTGACATAACCTCAGACAATCAGCTCTAATCCCCGTGGCAGGGGAGCTACTGAGTGTGTGGGTGCCTCCATTTCATTTCCCCTTCTGTAGAGTGACACTGAGCCTGCCTGTTGGGAGGATGGAGTGAGTTAATACACTCAGAGCCTCTAAACAGTATCTGACATTGAGCCTCTAAACAGGAAGCACCAGAGGTCAGCTTAATACCCACGCGCTTTCATTGTCTGCCAGGTTCCAGCTGTGTACCTAGCGCGTTTTATATCATCCTCGAAGCAGTTCTCTGAGGTTCATATTATGATCCCATTTCACAGGCGATAAAATGAAGGCATAGAGTGATGTACTCGGCAGCTTTCCCTTCCCAGGAAACAAGCGGTGGAACTGGGAATTGCAACCTGTTTTATTGACTGTAGCAATGGGTGAGAGGAGAAGGGGAGAGCCCCAGCGGGAGCTAGGAAACCAGGTTTTGGGAGCTATTTGGCTTCTGTCTGTGCAGGAGGGAACTTGCCAATTCTCTGTGGACCTCAGTTTCCTCATCAGAAAATAAGAGCTCTAGACTGGACGCTTTCAGAGGCTCCTGCTGTCTCCTACGACCCAGGGAAACCCAGGCAGTGGGGCTAGGGTGAAGTCAGTGGGGCTGTGAAGGCAGCAGAAACCTGCCTTCCAGAACACCAAGTTCCCTCCTCCCTGTGCCTGCAGAGAGCTGATCACAGGCGGGCTTCCCCTGCTCACCCTCCCCTCCCCAGGCTCAGGCATCTGAGGACACTGAGGGTGTTATCTGGCCCAGAACGCTGGGGCCCAGTTTCCGGGGAGTGACGTGGGTGAGGCTGCAGGTAACCCAGATAGCCACTCCCTGTGTGGTCCCCAGAGAAGGCTGCCCAGGGGACAGCCTGCAGGGACAGCGGCCTCGGCTCCCCTGATATGGTTGGCCATTGGTTCCTCATGACAGCCCCCGGGGTGGAAGAGGAGGCAGTGCCTACAGCTCCAAACACCTGCAAATTCTGTAATGTCATCCCCTACCCGTGAGTGTGTGCAGAACCATGCAGACGATGGGGACGATGGAGCATTATCATCCCTGTTGGTAACTGGGAACCCCAGGTGCAGGGCATGGTGCCAGGTGCTGTGCGTGCCGTGATTTTTCTTTTTAAAAATTTAATGCTCGCACAGACCTCTGAGTTGAGGGCCTCAGTCCCTACTTTCAAATAGGGAAACTAATTCTAAGACCTTAAATAAGGTGCCTGAGGGACTTCCCTGTTGGTCTGGTGGCTAAGACTCTGTGCTCCCAATGCTGGGGGCATGGGTTTGATCCCTGGTTGGGGAACTAGATCTCACATGTGGCAACTAAGAGTTCACATGCCACAGCTAAAGATCCTGAATGTGGCAACTAAGACCTGGTGCAGCCAAATAAAGAAATAAATAAAATAAATATTAAAAAATATAAGGTGCCTGAGGGTTGATAAAGAGCAGAGGCAGGAAAGGAATCTTGAAAGCTTGACACACCACCAGTACACAGCATCCTGACACCCTCTCCAAAGGCCTGACCTGTAAAGGCTCCCATGTCCCTTTAAGATTGTTTTAACTTATCTGCATCTGGATACAGAGAGAAGTCAGTGCAGTGGATGAGTGGGAAGAATAAACCTCCCCAGAAGGCCAGCCCACTCTCTCCACTGGCACCTGCTGCATATTCCAAACAGGAAGGTGAAAGACATCATCTTTCCTGGAAACGAAGAACCCCTGCCCAGCTCTCAGTCCTTGACCGGAATAATCTCAATGTCCACATAAGAGTCTGGCAAGTGAAGGAGATGCTATTCCCAATTTACAGATGGAAACATTGAGGCTCAACGAGATGGTGACCTGTTTTGAGAGCATCCAACTAGGAAGTTGCAATGGGGATGGAAACCCAGGCCTAAGAGGCTTCAAGCAGGGCAGTACAATTTGAAGAGCTGCAGTCAGGCAATTCAAAGCAGCCTAAAGCCTGAGCTTGTGCCAGGAAAAGAGGCTCTATCTCCATAGGGCCATCCGCCCAACCAAATGGCCAGAAAGGAGCCCTGGGAAGACAGCGTCCCTCTGCCAGGCCTGGGCCTGCTCTCTGCCCACCTGCTCATTGCTCTTCCAGGAATCCTCAACTCTGTCACTCAGCGTCACAGACATCCATCTCTGGCTCTAGGAAACCCAAGCCTCCCTGTGCCTGCCCAGCCAGGATCCCAGGACACAGGGTCTGGGGGAGGGGAAGCAAGGAGCTCCTTTTTCCTACCCTCAGAGTCAAACGAGGACACATATCGCACTAGGCGTCTGCATTTATTCCCCAGTCACTCGTTAAGTCTTGCAACTTGCTATGCATTGCGGTCAAAAGTGAAAGTGAAGTTGCTCAGTTGTGACTGACTCTTTGCGACTGTATGGACTGTAGCCCGCCAGGCTTCTCCATCCATGGGATTTTCTGGGCAAGAACACTGGAGTGGGTTGCCATTTCCTTCTCCAGGGGCTCTTCCTGACCCAGGGATCAAACTCGGGTCTCCCACATTGCAGGAAGACTCCTACCGTCTGAGCCACCGGGAATCCCCCATGCAGTGTGGTTAAGAAGTGGGGGAAAGAATAGTACACCAGACAGGACTGCTTCATAAAGATGCTCCTTCCCTTCTGATGGCTGTATACTGCTCTCTCACTGTCCCCAAACTTTTACGAGTAAGCCCATCTAAACTTTAAAAAAATTTTAATTTGGAAATAATTTTAGACTGATAGGAAGTTGCAAAATGAACAGAATTCTCATATACCTCCACCCAGATTTCTCCAGTGATGGCACCTTACATCATCAAGGTATATTTTCAAAACCTGGAAATTGACAGTGGTCCAATAGTAAATTAAACTACAGAAACTTATTAAACCACAATAGTAAATTAAACTCAGAACTTGCTCAGATTTCAGCAGCTTTTAAAAACAATCCTTTTCACTTTTTAGCATCAATTTCACCCTATATTCATGTAACCATATTCATATTCATGTAACCACCAACACGATCAAAATAAAGAATTGTTTGATCGCTGCAAAGAAACTCCCTTATTCTGTCCTTTTGTAATTAGACTCTCCCTGAGCCTAACCTCTGGCAACCACTGATCTGTTCTCCATCTCTATAATGTTGTCATTTCAAGATATTATTGTTGCTGTTCAGTCGCTAAGTCGTGTCCAACTTCAACCCCGGGGACTGCAGCACGCCAGGCTTCTCTGTCCTCCACTATCTCTCAGTTTGCTCAAACTCATGTCCATTAAGAAGGCTGAGTGCAAAGAATCCATACTTTTGAATTGTGGTACTGGAGGAGACTCTTGAGAGTCCCTTGGATAGCAAGGAGATTGAACAAGTCAATCCTAAAGGAAATCAATCCTGAATATTCATTGGAAGGACTGATGCAGAAGCTGAAGCTCCAGTACTTGGGCCACCTGATGTGAAGAGCTGACTCACTGGAAAACCCCGATGCTGGGAAAGATTGAGGGCAGGGGGAGAAGGGGGCGACAGAGGATGAGATGGTTGGATAATGTCACTGATTCAACGGACATGAGTTTGAACAAACTCCAGGAGATAGTGATGGACAGGGAAGCCTGGCGTGCTGCAGTCCATGGGGTCGCAAAGAATCAGACACAACTTAGTGACTGAACAACAACAACAATATAAAATATAGCATATAACCTTTGGAGATTGATCTGTTTCCCTCTGCTCCCCACCCACCTCAAGTGTATCATACACTTCCATTCATATTGTTGGATGCCTCAATGATGAATTCCTGGGGACTTTCCTGGTGGTCCAGTGGTTCAGAATCTGCCTTGCAATGCAGGGGATATGGGTTCAGTTCCTGGTCAGGGAACTAAGATCCCATATGCCTCAGAGAAACTAGCTCACGTGCCATAATGAAAGATCCTGTAGGACACAAGGAAGATCCTGCATCTTGCAACTAAGACCTGATGCAGCCGAGGATATAAACTAATTAAAAATAATTAATTCCTTTTCATGGTTGAGTAGTAGTTGGTTGATTCATTTGCCTGTTGAAGGATATTGGGTTCTTTCTGTTTGGGGCGACTACAAATAAAGCTGCTACGAACAAAGGAAGCGCTCTACATTTTCATCAGCACTTGGTACGTTGGTATTTTTTTATTTTAGCCTTTCTGATATGTGTGCAGTCATATTTCACTGTAGCTTTATTTGCATTTCCCTAATGGCCATATCTTTTTATGTGATTACTTGCCATCTGTATTTCCTCTTTAGAGCTTCCCTGGTGGCTCAGATATAAAGAATCTGCCTGGAATCCAGAAGACCCAGTTTTGAACCTCAGGTCAGGAAGATCCTCTGGAGAAGGGCATGGTAACCCACTCCACTATTCTTGCCTGGAGAATTCCATGGACTGAGGAATCTGGTGGCCTATAGTCCATGGGGTCGAAACGTGTCAGACATGACTAAGCAACTAACACTTTACACTTTTCTTTTATTTCTTCCTTAGTGAAGAGTCTCTTCACATCTTTTGCCCATTTTCTAATTGGATTAAGGGTTTTCTTTTTCTTTTTTTCTGTTGAGTCTTCAAAGTTTTTTGTTTTTTTTTTTTAAAGTCTATTCTGGATCTAAGTACTTTATATATTCTGGATCCAAAATTTTGCAAATATTTTCTCACAGTCTGTGGCTGTCTTTTCATTCTCATAACTGGTTCTTTCATAAAACTAAAGTTTTAAATTTTGATAAAATCCAACTTGACAATATTTGTGTTTTTGGTCATATATCTAGAACTCTTAGCCTAACACAAGATCACAAAAGTTGTCTCCTATATTTTCTTGCAAGTTTTAGAGTTTCATGCTTTATGTTTAGAAATATGATCCATTTTAATTTTTGTACAAAAGGTGAGTCTTGGATCAAATTTTTGCCTATGGATGACCAATTCCTTCTGCATCTTTGTCAAAACACAGTTGGGCATAGTTGTGTGGTCTACTACTGAGATCTCTCTTTTGATCCATTCATCTATCTATCCTGCTAATACAACACAATTTCAGTTACTTTATATAAGCCTTAGCATCAGCGTAAGCCTATAACCTCCTGCATTCTCCCTCTTTTTCTATATTGTTTGAGCTATTCTAGTCCTTTGCCTTTTCACATAAATTTTAGAGTCATCACTGTCTATATCTACAAAAAACACTGCTGGGATTCTGAGAGAAAATGTGTTCAACTTACAAATCATCTATACTTTGTTGAATATTTTAATCTATGAACATGTTATGTCTCTATTTATTTAGGTCTTTTTACATTTCTTTCATCAATATTTAAAAACTTTTAGCATATAGTTTCTGTAACATGCTCTGTTGGATTTATACCAAAGTAGTTTATTAATACGGAGAAGGCAATGGCACCCCACTCTAGTACTCTTGCCTGGAAAATCCCATGGATGGAGGAGCCTGGTAGGCTGCAGTCCATGGGGTCGCGAAGAGTCGGACATGACTGAGCGACTTCACTTTCACGTTTCACTTTCATGCATTGGTGAAGGAAATGGCAACCCACTCCAGTGTTCTTGCCTGGAGAATCCCAGGGACGGCAGAGCCTGGTGGGCTGCCGTCTATGGGGTTGCACAGAGTCGGACACGACTGAAGCAACTTAACAGCAGCAGCAGCAGTTTATTAATATTGCTTGGAGCAATCGTAAATGGCAGTGTATTTTAAATTTTGGACCCAGTGGTTCATTGCTATCATTGCTAGCAATAAAAAAATGATTGTTGTGGGCTGATCTTGCATCATAACCTGTAACCTTGTTACGCACAAGAGTTGTTGTAGGGTTTTTTTTTTTTTTTTTTTAAGGTACCTTATTGCTATTCAGCCCTGGGTGTTCTTTGGAAGGAATGATGCTAAAGCTGAAACTCCAGTACTTTGGCCACCTCATGCGAAGAGTTGACTCATTGGAAAAGACTCTGATGCTGGGAGGGATTGGGGGCAGGAGGAAAAGAGGACGACAGAGGATGAGATGGCTGGATGGCATCACTGACTCGATGGACGTGAGTCTGAGTGAACTCCGGGAGTTGGTGATGGACAGGGAGGCCTGGCGTGCTGCGATTCATGGGGTCGCAAAGAGTCAGACACGACTGAGCGACTGAACTGAACTGAACTGAATTGCTATTCTAGGAATCCCCAACTCTGTCCTCTAGGATTGAAGAACTTCAACTCTGACTTCATGAAACCTGAGCCTCCCTGCACCTGCCCAGCTAGGACCCGGGGACACAGGCCTAGAAGAGGGGAAGCAAGGAGTACAAAGTCCAGGATGTGGGCTGCCTTTCCTACATTCAGAGTCAGATTAGGACGGACACTGCACTAAGCTTAGTCATTTATTCCATTATTGCTATGTGCAAGGTGCCTTGAAAAGCACCAGAGAAACACAAGTAAACAAGACTAAACTGGCCCATAGAGACCTACGTCTTCCTTTTTAGGGTTGTATACTACTCCAGAATTATCTCAAAACTTCTGTGATCAAGACCCCTGAAATCCTTTTTTATATATTAAGATATGAACTATTATATGAATCTGTAATAATCATTACAAAAACAGAAAAGCTGTTCAGCATAATGATTAACCCCACTTATTTGGGAGTCAGATTGCCTAGGTTCAAATTGAGGTCCACTGGGTAACCTTGAGGGAGTTACTTCATTCTGCGTGTCTCACTTTCTTCATTTATATGTAGGAATAGTAACGGTACTGACCTCACAAAGTTATTGTGAAAATTAAATGAGTAAATAGGGTCTGACTCATTGCAAGTTTGTTCTTATTAATGCATGTAAAGTACAAATTAAAAACATAAAATTTAGGGAATTCCCTGGTGATCCAGTGGTTGGGCCTCTGTGTTTTCACTGCCAAGGGCCTGGATTTGATGCCTGGTTAAGGAACCAAGATCCCACAAGCTGCAGTGTGGCCAAGAAAAATAAATTTTTTTAAATTAAAAAACCCCATGAAATTACGCTACGTTTTACTCATTTGTTTTTTCCTGTTTATTCCTCTTTCAATCTTAGGTTGTCCCGGTTTTGCTCTTCTGAAGGATGCAGACACGAGCATCCTCTGTGGCTCCTTTGGTGTGTGTGCCAGCGTGGCTCTAAGATGTCTTCTAAGAAGTGAAACTGCTGAGGCATGAGAAGTGCCCATTTTTAATTTTAACACCCACGGCCAGGCTGCCCTCCACAGCAGCCATATCAATTTACAGTGTCTGGGCATTTCCATTTTTCACACCCACAGCAACACTCGATACAGTCAGGCTTTGGGCTCCTTCTCTCTAGGGAGGAGAGAAAGGACCATAAGGAAACACAGTTTCCAAAGTAGACATTCGCTTTATCCCCAGTGTTTCCACTTGTTTATAAAATGTATTCTTGATGACTTAATATATATTACAAATTAACCATAAGCATCTCCCCCCAACACAATAGCACTGGAGTTGAAATCCAGTGCCAGTAATAAACAGTGACCAAACATACAGACAGAAAGTATGGCTGCAGATGGTTAAAAAAAACGGGGAGCTGAAGGACACCAGCAGGATATGGTGATATGGTTGCTGATGACAGGGTGAAAAATTGTGATGATAGGAGCTACCACTACGTGTCAGACCCAGTTCCAAGCTCTTTTCACACGTAAACTCATGTATTCCTTGTATTGTAACTCCCGCATGGGGCGGATACTATTCTCTCTCCATTTTACAGATGGTGAAGCTGAAGCATGCAGCTTAAAAACTTGCCCAGGGTCACACAGAAAACAGAGGGGCCAGGATTTAAGCACAAGCAATCTGGCTCCAGATCCCAGACTGTTAATCAGCTCTCCCAAAGCTGCCCCTTCCTGCTGGAGAATTACTGAAGGTGAAAGAGGGGGTCCCACACAACAGAAGAATAACTCCATGTGATATAATAGGCTTCCCTGGTGGCTCAGATGGTAAAGAAAGTGCCTGCAATGCATGAGACCCGGGTTCGATCCCTGGGTTGGGAAGAGCCCCTGGAGAAGGGAATGGCTACCCATTCAAGTGATATAATAACAACAACCATGACATACATGTACACTGAATTGATTAAATGGTTTTATACATGTAGTTTTATTTAAACTGAATTTGTAAAATGGGATGATGATAGGGTTGTTGTTAAGACTCGGCTCTCATCCATCTTCTAACAGAGGTAGAAGTTGGAACTTAGGGGCTTAACAGGTTTGCTCATAGTTACAATAAGTGTCAGAGTGTGTGTGTGTGCTCAGTCGTGTCCGACTCTTTGTGACCCCATGGACTGTAGCCTGCCAGGCTCCTCTGAACATGGGATTCTCCAGGCAAGAAACTGGAATGGGTTGCCATTTCCTCCTCCAGGGGATCTTTCCCACCCAGGGATCGAACCCCTGTCTCTTGTGTCTCCTGCATTGGCAGGCAGGTTCTTTACCGGGGCACCACCTGGGAAACCCAAAGTATCAAAGCAAGGGTGCAAATTCCATTACTCTGCCTCCTTGTCGAGTGTGGTGGGCAGAATGCCTCCCCCCCCCACCAAGATATCCACACCATAACTCCTAGAACCTGTGAAGAGTTTATATTACATGGCAAAAGTGTCTTTGCAGCTGTGATTAAGGTTATAGAGTTTAAAACAGGGAGATTATCCTAGATTTTCTGGGTAGGCCTAATATAATCATATGATTTTTAAAAGTCTCTAGAATCAGAGAACTTCCTCTGATTGGAGGCAGAGAGATGTGGCAGCAGAAGTTAGAGATTCAAAGCATGAGAGTCATCCCATTGCTGCTGGAGTGAGAACACCTGGAAAGCATGAGAAGAAATACGGGCAATCTCTAGTCACAAAGACCAGCCCCCATATGGAAACAGGAACCTCAGTCCTACAACCGTAGGGAACTGAATTCAGCCAACAGCCTAAATGATACAATAAACAGATATTAAGTAACTGCAGTTGAGGTAACATGTTAGAGTAGCAATAGAAGACTAAATAGCCAGTTAGTGTCACCACGCTTCAGGCAATTTGCAGGGCTTGGTCTAAAACTATGTCTTCTAGGGACTTCCCTGATGGTCCAGTGGTTAAGAATCTGCCTTCCAATGCAGAGGACATGGGTTTGATCTCTGGTCAGGAACTAAGATCAAGCATGCCGTGGGGCAACTGAGTCCATGCTGCAACTACCAAGCCGGCACACCACAATTAGTGAGCTCATGTGCCGCAACAAAAGATCCTGCATGCCGCAGCTGAGACCGGACACGGCCAAATAAATAAATACAATGTCTCTTCTATGGACCTGCCACACTGACTGACACTCCTATTGTTAGGGGCACATCTTGAAATCAAGACATTGGTTTTCCTTTAAAAGTCATGTGGAAAAGCACCAGCGCTATCTGAGACAAAGTAATACATTATCAATCTATTACTAATTAACATGTGTCAGTTGTGTTTGACCCTTTGGGACCTCATAGATTGTGGCTCACCAGGCTCCTGTCCATGGGATTCTCTAGGCAAGAATACCAGAGTGGGTTGCCATGCCCTCCTCCAGAGGATCTTCCTGACCCAGGGATTGGACCTGTGTCTCTTTTATCTCCTGCATTGGCAGGCAGGTTCTTTACCACTAGCGTCACCTGGAAACTCCAATTTTTTTATCTTTTCATTGCACTGCACAGCATGTGGGATCTAGTTCCCCAACCAGTGGTGGAATTCGTGCCTCTGCATTGACGGCGCAGAGTCTTCATCACTGGACCACCAGGGAGTCCAGGGAGTCCAGACCACCCTTCCAGGTGGCTCTTACTGGTAGAGAACCCACCTGCCAATGCAGGAGACATAAGAGACACAGGTTTGATTCCTGGGAAGATCCTGTGGAGGAGGGCATAGCAACCCACTCCAGTATTCTTGCCTGGAAAATTCCATGGACAGAGGAGCCTGGTGGGCTATGGTCCATAGGGTTTAAAGAGTCAGACATGACTGAAGCAACTTAGCACGCAGAGGCTTTTCTTGCTCTAGAACACGAAAACAGGCATGTTTTGATGCACAGGCCACAGATTCCAAACAGAAAAGGATTCTGCACTAAAGGGAAGATCTAGGTAGGAGAGAGAAGTGGGAGAATCCTGTACGACATGCAGGGACTAAAAGCTCCTTAGAGACAGGAAGGAGAGTCACCTCCAATATAACTTATCTGGAGCCACCATGGTTCTGCAGTATCCTGCCTTATTGCCTTTGCACCTGCTGTTCCCTATGTCAAGAATGCCTTTGCCTCAGCTCTTCTTGGTGCTGGCTTCCTCTCATCATCCAGGGTCAGCTCATCAAAAAAGCCTTCCACACCACTCAGCTAAAGCAGTGTTTTCTTCCCCTAGTCACTCTGATCTTCTCCATGGCCCCTCTGAAATGATCTTCTTTGCATTTTAAGGTGCTTATGGTTCCCAACCCCAACTAGGCTATAAGATCCAAAAATGCTAGGACTTGGCCTATTTTGGGGTGTCCCCAGCACTGAAACAATAGCTGAAACATGATGGATGTTCAGCAAATATTAGCTGAATGAATGGAAGACTAAAATGCAAGGTGGTGTCTGCCATATGCAATAACAGATTAAAAGATGAGATTCTATAAGGGTAGAGAGGAGGATGGAAGAGAATTCATTGCAAAGGACCAGGATGTTTTCATGGTATTTGACAAAGAAAGGATTTGGTCCACAGGAAGGTGAACTAACAGAACCAAGTCTTAGCAAGGGGGGGTGGGGGTCAACCTAGTTTGACCAGAGTGAAGAGTGAAGTATGTTAAGGTTAAGCTTCAGAGTTTATCATTGGCATATGAACTGCCAAGGCCCTAGCAAGGAGCTCACATGAATGTACATTTCCATAAAATTTGCAAGAATATGATAGTTTACTGCTGCTGCTGCTAAGTCACTTCAGCCGTGTCTGACTCTGTGTGACCCCATATGATAGTTTAATCTCAATCAATTAAGACCAATGTCTCCTTCCATTTGACTTCCCTTCCGCCTCACCTATCTTACTTCTTCTTGTGTTGGGGGGTACTGGGGTTTCCCTGGGTATTGTTTGGATCTAGTTAAGAGAAGTTGAGTTGGGGATACATTTAGTTTGGGTTGAATGGGCTATATTTATGCAGTTCACAGTCACTTCCTCATGTAGTTAAGTAATTGCTAAAACAAGAGGAGTGGATGGTGAGGGCAAAGGTCAGAGGACAGTATCTTAAGGATCATCCCCATTTAATCAGAAGAAAGGAACTAGCATTATTTGCCAGGCATTATGCTAAGGGCTGGCTGTTTACTCTCTTGTTTAATTTTCAAACAACCTTAAAAGGCAAGAATATTGTACTTTTTTCATGGACACAAAACTGACACTCAGAGCGTTTAGGATTGAACCCAGGTTTCTTCTGCTCTAAAGCCCATGTCATTCCCATTCAAGAAGAACAAGATGAGAGAGAAGCGCTTTGGGGAAGGGACAAGGAAGCTGGTCGGGGAGAGGATGTGAGTAGGAACCAGGCAATGGCAGAGCCAGAGATGGAAAATGCAAAGGACTGCAGGGTTGGGTAGTTTAGCAAATAAGTGTGTGTGCATGCTCAGCTATGTCCGACTCTTTGCGACCCCATGAACTGTAGCCCCACCAGGCTCCTCTGTCCATGGGATTTTTCTAGGTGGGAATACTGGAGTGGGTTGCCTTTTCTTTCTCCAGAGGGTCTTTTTGACCCAGGGATTGAACACGCATCTCTTGGGTCTCCTGAAGACGTCGGCAGGTGGCTTCTTTGAGTGAGGTTGTTTAAAAAGCATAACTCACAAGCATAGTTTTTACTTACACAGATTAATTTTTGCTTTTTTTTTTTTTTTTTAAATATATAGCCTCTTTGGAATTTCCTTGGTGGGTCAGTGGTTAAGAATCTACCTTACAATGAAGAGGACTCGGGTTCGATCCCTGGTCTGGGAACTAAGATCCCACATGCCGAGGAGCAGCTAAGCCTGTGCATCACAATTGCTGAAGCTTGCAATGACACAATTCTAGAGTCCGCACGCTGCAACAAGAGATGCGAGGGCTGCAACCAAGCCCTGAGGCAGTCAAACAGATAAATGTTTTCAAAAAATAAAAATATCCAGCTTCTCTGGTCTAGCTTTCATCTTCCCAGGTACAAGAATAATTTCTTGACTATAAGGAACATGTCAGTATATGTGTGATGATCCTGGGGTATGGATTCTTGGTTTCAGTGCTGAGGATAAATTGGGATCATGGAAAACTGAACTAGTCAAGCTACTCAGCTCCAGCTCATGATGTCAGGTGAAAATGTGGACCCAGGATCATCACATCTGATTTTCCATGAGAAACTAAAAAATCAGATTTTTGTGTGAACTCTTAATTTCTAAATGTTGTCAATGAGTTTATTTCTTAAAAGAATAAGGTGTAGCCCACAAGCCATATATATATGAGTCAGACACAGAACCATGTCTGATCTAGAATTAATGAGCTCAGCAAGAATAATAAACAATGAAACTAAAATACTGATGATGATCAACATGAGGATAATATATGCCAAGTACTGTTTTAAATACTTGACCTGAATGAACTCATTTAATTTTTACCATAACCCTGCAAAGTTAAATATTATTATCCACCCCCCCCCTTTTTTTTATCATTTGGCAAAACTGAGGCTCAGAGAGACTCGAGTGCATGTAGCCAGAGGGTATGGGACCGTGATTTACAAAAAACTCTGACTCTGGAGACACAGAGGAGCCTGGCAGACTGCAGTCCATGGGGTCGCAAAGAGTCAGACAAGACTCAGACTAAATAACAACAGTGATCTCACTCTGGCACCTGGGTTCTTCCTCCCTAAAGCTGGTTAAGGAGAGACCTCTGGCTTCCCCCCTCAAGAACAGGTTATTATCCTGGGGATCAAGGGTGGGGTTTAGAAGGCACATGGACTCTTGGAATTATTTGCAAATTTGTATGTGGATACAAGAGGGTGTTTTCAATGGAGAGGAATCCCACAGCTTTCATAAAGTTCCCAAACAGACTCAAAAAGGGAAGGAGTGGCTGATTTAGGACTGTGTGTGACTTTGGGCCAGAGAAGCCAGGTCCACGTACTAAGGTGCAGAAGCTGGAAGGCCAGAGGTTAAAAAGAGAGTCAGCTGCAGATGGTGGGTGTAGGCTCTTTCTAGAATATTGATGGGGAAGGGAGAGAAGGTGAGGAGAGTAACTTTTAGAGAAAGCAGGGGTAAGGGAGGTTTATTTTTTTAAACATTAGCATTGTTTATTGTTTAACTGTGCAGTCTTTCTCAATACTACATATCATGCCTTTCTTTAGTTGCTTTTTTTTTTTAACATGAAAGTGTTTATTTTTTAAATTTCATTGAAGTACAGTTGCTTTATGATGTTGTGTTAATTTCTGCTGTCAGTTCAGTTCAGTCACTCAGTCGTGTCCGACTCTTTGCGACCCCATGAATCACAGCACGCCAGGCCTCCCTGTCCATCACCAGCTCCCAGAGTTCACTCAGACTCACGTCCACCGAGTCAGTGATGCCATCCAGCCATCTCATCCTCTGGCGTCCCCTTCTCCTCCTGCCCCCAATCCCTCCCAGCATCAGAGTCTTTTCCAATGAGTCAACTCTTCGCATGAGGTGGCCAAAGTACTGGAGTTTCAGCTTTAGCATCATTCCTTCCAAAGAAATCCCAGGGCTGATCTCCTTCAGAATGGACTGGTTGGATCTCCTTGCAGTCCAAGGGACTCTCAAGAGTCTTCTCCAACACCACAGTTCAAAAGCATCAATTCTTCGGCGCTCAGTTTTCTTCACAGTCCAACTCTCACATCCATACATGACCACTGGAAAAACCATAACCTTGACTAGATGGACCTTTGTTGGCAAAGTAATGTCTCTGCTTTTGACTATGCTATCTAGGTTGGTCATAACTTTCCTTCCAAGGAGTAAGCGTCTTTTAATTTCATGGCTGCAGTCACCATCTGCAGTGATTTTGGAGCCCAAAAAATAAAGTCTGACACTGTTTCCACTGTTTCCCCATCTATTTCCCATGAAGTGATGGGACCGGATGCCATGATCTTCGTTTTCTGAATGTTGAGCTTTAAGCCAACTTTTTCACTCTCAGCAAAGTAAATCAGCCACATACACATACATATATCCCTTCTCTTTTAGGTTTCCTTCCCCTTTAGGTTGCCACAGAGCACTGAGTAGAGTTCCTTGTGCTGTGCAGCAGGTTCTCATCAGTTATCTCTCTTATAAGTGCTCAGTCGTGTTCAACTCTTTGCAACCCTTTGGACTGTAGCCCACCAGGCTCCTCTGTCCATGGCATTTTTCAGGAAAGAAATATTGGAGTAGGTTGCCATTTCCTCCTCCAGGGGATCTTCCTGAGCCAGGGATTGAATCTGCGTTTCCTGTGTCTCCTGCATTGCAGGTGGATTCTTTACTGGCTGTGTCACTGGGGATGCCCATCTATTTTAAACATAGTATCAATAGTGAAAGTGAAAGTGAAAGTCACTCAGTCACATCCTGAGCAGTTGCTTTGCAACCCCATAGCCTATACACTCCATTGAATTCTCCAGGCCAAAATACTGGAGTGGGTAGCCTTCCCCTTCTCCAGGGGATCTTCCCAACCCAGGGATTGAACCCAGGTCTCCCCACAGCAGGCAGATTCTTTACCAGCTGAGCCACCAGAGAAGCCCAGTGCATATATGTTAATCCCAATCTCCCAGTTCATCTCACACTCCCTTTCCCCCCTTGGAGTCCATACATTTGTTCTCTACATCTGTATGGACCTAGAGTCTGTCATACAGAGTGAAGTCCGTCCAAAAGATAAAAACAAATATCGTATATATGTGAGATCTAGAAAAATGGTACAGATGAACCTATTTGCAAAGGAGAAAAAGATTCAAAAGCTAAAGGAATCCTGGGCATTCTGTCTTCTGAGGAAGGGAGCCAGAGTAGAACAAGAGATTGAGGGAGTCACAGTTCTCCCCAGAGCAAGGACATTTTGGAAAAGAGCCATTCTTGGCTCCCAAGCTTGAGCATCCGAGAAGGCTGGTTGAGCTGAATCAAAACAGGGTTTCACAAAGGGGGTGTACCTTCCCTCCTGTTCTCTGGCCCCTCCCCAGCAGTAAAGCTGGAGAGCTTTCCCCGCCTGCCCATCCCATCCTGCTGTCCCACAAGCCTCCTGCCAGCAGCCCCCTCCTGCTGCCGAGCAGGGGTCAGTATGCCCTGGAGAATCTCCTAGTATTCAGCTTCTGCTTCTGAGAGTGGGGAATGCTAACTGCCTCTCTGCATTCTCCAAGAAAAACAGCCTCTCCCTCTCCCTCATACGTGGTCTGATCTTCTGGCATAATTATCACTCAGATTCACTTGGTCTCAAGAATATCCTAGCACCATGTCTAACAGGAAGGGACTGTGCGATCATCTCTTGTTGGGACAGAAATCTTCTAACAAACATCCTGGCAACAGCTTAGGAGGACTGTATCCACTCAATTTGTTCCTCTATCCGAGCTATATACAGAGTCCCTGCCTGCACTGTGCTTGGGGCTGTAGGTGAACAAAACAAGTAGATTTCTCTGCCCTTGTGGAACTGAGAATCCTGTAGTGGAGACAATTTTTACAACATATATTATGATGAGTAGGTAGGTGGATTTAAGAGGATAAGATCCTATGAGTGTACACCATGGACTGAATGTGTGTGTCTCTCTCAAAATTCCTATGTTGAAACCTCACGCCCACTGTGATGGTATTTGGACGTGGAGCTTTGGGGAGGTAATTATGTCTTGAGGGTGAAGCCCTTGTGAATGGGATTAGCGTCCTTATGAAAGAGAACCCAGAGAGCTCCCTCACCCACTTCCGCTATATGAGGACACATTGAGAAGGCAGCTGTCTACGAGCCAGGAAGTGGGTCCTCACTAGACACCAAATCTGTTGGCACCTTGACCTTGGACTTCCCAGCCTCCAGAACTGTGAGAAATACATTTCTGTTGTTTAAACTGCACAGTCTCTGGTATTTTTGTTATAGTACCTTGAATGGACTAAGATGGTGTATAACTCAGGACAGAAGTCAGCATTTGCTTTTCTTTTTCTGGCTGCAGGATCTTAATTCCCCAACCAAGGATTGAATTCGGGCTCCCTGTAGTGGAAGCATGGAGTCTTAACCACTGGACCGCCAGGGAAGTCCTAGCATTTGCTTTTCTGAGGATACTGTTTTTGAGATGAGACATGAAGAATTCAAAGTTGTGTGTGCTGCGTACTAAGTCGCTTCAGTCATGTCCAGCTCTTTGCGACCCCATGGACTGTAGCCCGCCAGGGTCCTCTGTCCATGGGATTCTCCAGGCAAGAATACTGGAGTGGGTTGCTGTGCCCTTCTCCAGGGCATCTTCCTGACCCAGGGATTGAACCCGTGTCTCTTACATCTATCTGCACTGGCAGGTGGGTTCTTCACCAGTAGTGCCACCTGGGAAGCCTGGATTCAACATTAAATGGGTATTAAGGGAGAAGAGCGGGCTTCCTTGGTGGCTCAGATAGTAAAGAATCCGCCTACAATGCAGGAGACCTGGGTTTGATCCACGGTGAGCGGAGAAAACACACCCTCAATTTGAGGGAGGAGTAAGCCCATGAGAAGCATGTGCCATCATAGCTGTGCACACAGGCCCTGGGGGACACAGAAGTGGCACATAACTGTGAGCAGGGGCAGTGGTGGCATCTTAGCAGAATTAGGAAGTTTAAGGTACAATTTCTTGTGCTTTTGGCTGCACCTCTTACATACAGTGCCTGGGTCTGGGGAATTTTCCACCTTAAGAGTCTCAACACCTAAAGCTGGAAGCCAGAAACTCACCTTCCTAGACTCCTTTGAAGGTAAGATGCAGGTTCCCTGCTTGGTGAAGGGATTCTAATAGCTGAGGATATCAATTTCCCCAAAGTCTGAGAGGGAGGTATCTTCAGCTGGAGGGGAAACAAGCCCTAAAATTGCTGTGATGTTCCTAATACTGGTGTGTGCACTCAGTTGTGTCTGACGCTACAGATCCCACGGACTCTAGCCCGCCAGGCTCCTCTGTCCATGGGATTTCCCAGGCCAAGGATACTGGAGTGGGTTACCATTTCCTACTCCAGGGGACCTTCCTGACCCAGAGATGGAACCTACTTCTTCTGCATTGGCAGGTGGATACTTTACCACTGTGCCACCGGGAAAGCCCATTCTTGACACTACCGGGAGCTTATTGAGCATCTGCCACTCCAAACAGAAAATTAGGGTTTGGGGACAGGTAATGAGGACAGGGAGGCCTGGCGTGCTGTGGCCCATGGGGTCGCAAAGAGGTGGACATGACTGAGCGACTGAACTGAACTGAATTGAATGAGGCTGTAGGAACAAGCAGAGACATTACTTTGCCAACTAAGGTCCGTCTAGTCAAGGCTATGGTTTTTCCTGTGGTCATGTATGGATGTGAGAGTTGGACTGTGAAGAAGGCTGAGTGCCGAAGAATTGATGCTTTTGAACTGTGGTGTTGGAGAAGACTCTTGAGAGTCCCTTGGACTGCAAGGAGATCCAACCAGTCCATTCTGAAGGAGATCAGCCCTGGGATTTCTTTGGAAGGAATGATGCTAAAGCTGAAACTCCAGTACTTTGGCCACCTCATGCGAAGAGTTGACTCATTGGAAAAGACTCTGATGCTGGGAGGGATTGGGGGCAGGAGGAGAAGGGGACGCCAGAGGATGAGATGGCTGGATGGCATCACTGACTCGGTGGACGTGAGTCTGAGTGAACTCTGGGAGCTGGTGATGGACAGGGAGGCCTGGCGTGCTGCAATTCATGGGGTCGCAAAGAGTCGGACATGACTAAGCGACTGAACAGAACTATAGGAACAAGAATGTTGGGTATTGTGGAGAGAGTATCTTGTTCTTGTGAGAGTGGTACCCACATCTCCTCAGACCCTTAAACCATCTCTTGAGAAGAAAGAACATACTTTTGGGAAGCAGAAGCCCTGGGCTGGAGACCACACACAACCTGTTAATTGTGTAGCCTAGAGCACAAAGTCACTTCAGTTTTCTGATTCTTGGTTTTCTCATCTGTAAAGTGGATAATACATGCTTATATGGCATAACACCTGTGAAAATCTTTTGAAAGTGCTGGAAAAATGTGATAGGTGGCTCTCACCATCTTAGGTGCTAAAATAAATGCAAAAAATTGGAAATTAAGATGAATAATTTCAGTGGGTCATTCCTGGGCATCTATCTGGACAAAGCTATAACTTGAAAAGACACATGCACCCCAGTGTTAATAGCAGCATTATTTACAATAGTCAAGACATGGAAGCAACCTCAATGTCCATCAACAGATGAATGGATAGAGAAGATGTGGTGTAAGTATACAATGGAATGCTACTCAGGCATCAGAAAGAATGAAAAATGCGTGCGCAGCAACACGGATGCAACTAGAGATTATCATACAAAGTGAAGTCAGAAAAAGAAAGACAGATGCCGTATGATATCACTTATGTGTAGAATCTAAAATATGACATAATTGAACTTATCTATGAAACTGACAGACAGAGAGCAGACTTGTGGTTGCCAAGGGAGAAGGGGCAGAGGGCGATGGATTGGGAGCTTGGGTTTAGCAGATGCAAACTATTATATATAACATGGATAAACAACAATATCCTACTGTATAGCACAGGGGACTATACCCAATATCCTGTGGTAAACCATAACAGACAAGAATATGAAAAAGAACATATATATACGAATCACTGCCACACCCTAGAAACTCTCACAACATTGCAAATCAACTATACCTCAATAAGATACATTTTAAAAAATATTGCCATGGGTCAGTGGGTTCAGATGGGACTTGAGGCTGGAAACAGTGAATGTTAAGAGAGAAACAGGGGATTTCCCTGGTGGTCCACCGGTTAAGAATCCACCTGCTAATGCAGGGGACGTGGGTTCATCCCTGGTCTGGGAAGATTCCACACGCCACGGAGCAGCTGAGCCCATGCTCCACAACTGAGTCCATGGGCTGCTGTCATAGCGGAAGCCCATGTGCCCAGAGCCAGCGCCCCTCCAGCTCTCAATCTCAGGGCAATGAGAGACCCACACAGCACAAGGAAGGGCATCCCCACCCACTGCAGCCAGGCTTTGAAAGCCTGCGCACAGCAACAAAGATGCAGTGCAGCCAAAAACAAATTAAAATAAATAAATACATTTTTTAAAGACATACAGATGGCTAACAAACACATGAAAAGATGCTCAACATCACTCATTATCAGAGAAATGCAAATCAAAACCACTATGAGGTACCATTTCACACCAGTCAGAATGGCTGCGATCCAAAAGTCTACAAGTAATAAATGCTGGAGAGGGTGTGGAGAAAAGGGAACCCTCTTACACTGTTGGTGGGAATGCAAACTAGTACAGCCACTATGGAGAACAGTGTGGAGATTCCTTAAAAAACTGGAAATAGACCTGCCTTATGATCCAGCAATCCCACTGCTGGGCATACACACTGAGGAAACCAGAAGGGAAAGAGACACGAGTACCCCAATGTTCATCGCAGCACTGTTTATAATAGCCAGGACATGGAAGCAACCTAGATGTCCATCAGCAGATGAATGGATAAGAAAGCTGTGGTACATATACACAATGGAGTATTATTCAGCCATTAAAAAGAATACATTTGAATCAGTTCTAATGAGGTGGATGAAACTGGAGCCTATTATACAGAGTGAAGTAAGCCAGAAAGAAAAACACCAATACAGTATACTAATGCATATATATGGAATTTAGAAAGATGGTAACAATAACCCTGTGTACGAGACAGCAAAAGAGACACTGATGTATAGAACAGTCTTATGGACTCTGTGGGAGAGGGAGAGGGTGGGAAGATTTGGGAGAATGGCATTGAAACATGTAAAATATCATGTATGAAATGAGTTGCCAGTCCAGGTTCGATGCACGATACTGGATGCTTGGGGCTGGTGCACTGGGACGACCCAGAGGGATGGAATGGGGAGGGAGGAGGGAGGAGGGTTCAGGATGGGGAACACATGTATACCTGTGGCGGATTCATTTTGATATTTGGCAAAACTAATACAGTTATGTAAAGTTTAAAAATAAAATAAAATATAAAAAAAAAAAAAAAAGAAGGAACAGCTCTTGACAAGGTTGTTATGAATAGTGTGGTCAGTCAGGACTCTGTTTTCGTTGCAAGTAACACAAAACTCATACCGAAGTGGCTTCAGAAAAAAACAACAATACAACTTATGTCTCATATCATCAAAAAGTTCAATGATTCAGGCACAGTTGGGTGCAAGGACTCCAATATTAAAATCACAACTCTGTCTCTATCTCTTGTTCCACTTCAAGCTGTCTATCCCCAAATTCTGTCTTCCTGCTGATATGAGGTCTTCAGCAGCTTCAGCCGCATATGAAGCTAGGTTTTGATTTATTGGAAAGGAACATGGGGGCATCTCAAAAATTCTTGTAAAACTGTTGCACCTCATTGGCCCAATCTGAATGCCATACTCCTACCTGAGCCAATAACTTATGGGAGGGGGCATATGATGATCTAATTGGCCAATTCTGAGTCACATGACCACATCTGGAGCCAAACAAGACCATTTGACTCACATGGACTGGGAATGGGAGAGGGTGGTTTACACATATAAAAAGAGTGGTGAAAACAGCCACTCAAAACCATCATGGATAGTTACTGACAGAGAGTATTTACTATTGAAAAATGTAAATGGGACCCATCTTTAGAAAAACAAAATCATTAAAAATGCTGCAAACACTGCAAGTTCCCCATCTTATTTCTGGCTGGGAGGAGCCTTAATCCAGGGGCTTCAAACTGCTATTGGCTATGAAGGTGACTTGAAATCTTGCTCTCTGAACAGACCTTTTTCATCTCATAAATCTTCTAACTTCACACAGAGCTCATACACCTGTTCCTTTATTCGATCTAAATTTAACAACACTCCTGTGAGTCAGAGAAGTTAAGTAACATGCTTAAAATCACACAGCCATTTCAGAATTCTTGCTTCCTAACTGATAAACAGAGCACTGGGTCGCCCCATTCTGATCGTTGTTGCTAAAAAGAGATACTGGGAAGATAAGAGTGGGGAGGGGTAGAAATATGGAATAGTTTAAATATGAAAGATTCTGAAGGCAGGAGATGAACCCGATAGACTCGGGCCCTGTATGCATAAGCTCCAAGTTTGGTGTGGGCACACACAAAGAAGCAGACCCTACTGTTCCCTGTGCTTATCACATGGGTAAGCACAGAGATGTCTGGGAGATCCAGCCAATTTTGATGGTGATGGCATTCTTCAAGGGAAGACGGAAACAAGAAAGTTTGCATCTTTAAGGATCGAATAACCCTCACTTTAATTATTAACTTGCTGCATTGTTAACTGACCAGGTGTGTGTGGCAGAAAACCAAGGGTCAGAACTCCACGGCCATGATTCATTCCTGGTGGAAACTCTAGGACCTTCTGAAACCTTCTTAGGGCACATTTAGAACCCTGAATTCTGATGACTGATTGCGACCTTCCTTCCAGAAAAGGGAACAATTCATTTGCAGTTTAGGCTTCAGCTAAGATGATAGCTCTGGGCTCCCCCAGTGGCTCAGCGGTAAAGAATCCATGGGCAATGCAGCAGCCGCAGGAGACACCAGTTTGATCCCTCGGTTGGGAAGATCCCCTGGAGGAGGGCATGGCAACCCACTCCAGTATTCTTGCCTGGAGAATCCCATGGATGGAGGAGTCTGGTGGGCTACAATCCATAGGGTCGCAAAGAGTTGGACATGACTGAAGCAACTTAGCATGCGTGCAGGATTATAGCTCTAGGTATTTCCTCCCAGAGTCCTGAGGGGCTAGTGTTGTCCCCCATTAGGCCTAATGTTGTCCCAGGTTCCCCATCTTTCCTGGTCTCTTTCTGGACAATAATGGCAGCCTTGGGAAAAGAAGAAAGGGAGGAAGTTAGGAGGAGGGGGTTTAATGGCACAGACTTAAATTATATTAGGGAAGAGAGGAAAATAGAGTGCTTTTTGCTGAATTGCCTTTCACAAGACACTGGCGAAACAGAGCTCGAAGCAGCTATTCCCAGGGACGAATGTGCACCTAGGCTGCTTTCAGACATTCGAGTTTTCATTCATTCCCAAATGTCAATCACACAGGTACCATCTTCAAAATTTTGGCTTCATTCCACCTGCACTTTTACATTTTTTACCTAAAACAATACACTTGAACTTAAATTTTTTAAAGGAAATTTTCTACCCCCACCACAAATGGAGAGCCACGACTACTATTTTGAAAAAAATGATGCATTCAGAAAACCAAACAAAGTCATTAAATCCTAGTTGGTCTTGGTTGCTGTCCTTAGTTCTAAGCCCAGAGATATTCTGTTAAAAAAGAAAAGAGGGGAGCTTCCCTGGCAGTTCAGTGGTTAAGACTCCACTTTTCCAACGCCAGGGGCATGGTTTCCATCACTGGTTAAGGAACTAAGATCCTATATGTCCCATGGTGTAGCAAAAAGAAAACGAGAGGGGATAGTAAGGAGAAGGGGTGGTAGTATGGGTGAGGAGGGGAATAGCAAGTATAAAAGATGCTATTTTTGGTTGTTGTTCAGTCGCTGAGTCATGTCCAACTCTTTGTGACCCCATGGACTGCAGCATGCCAACCTTCTCTGTCTTTCTCTATGCTCAAATTCATGTTCATTGAGTTGGCGATACCAACCAAACATCTCATCCTCTGTCGCCCCCTTCTCCTCCTGCCCTCAATCCTTCCCAGCACCAGGGTCGTTTCCAATGAGTCAGCTCTTTGCATCAGGTGGCCAAAGTATTGGAGCTTCAGCTGCAGCATCAGTCCTTCCAGTGAATATTCAGGGTTGATTTCCTTTAAGATTGGCTGGTTTGATCTCTTTGTTGCCCAACGTACTCTCAAGAGTCTTCTCCAGCACCACAGTTTGAGGGTATCAATTCTTCTGCATTCAGCCTTCTTTATGGTCCAGCTCACATCCATACATCACTACTGGAAAAACCATAGTTTGACTATACCTCTGTCAGGAAAGTGATATTTCTGCTTTTTAATATGCTGTCTAGGTTTGTCATAGCTCTCCTTCCAAGGAGCAATTGTCTTTTAATTTCATGGCTGCAGTCACTGTCAGCAGTGATTTTGGAGCCCAAGAAAAGAAAATCTGTCACTGCTTCCACTTTTCTCCTTCTATTTGCCATGAAGTGATGGGACCAGATGCCATGGTCTGAGCTTTTTGAATGTTTAGCTTTAAGCCAGCTTTTTCATTCTCCTCTTTTACTATCATCAAGAGGCTTTTTAATTCCTCTTCGCTTTCTGCCATTAGATTGGTATCATCTGCATATCTGAGGTTGGTATTTCTCCCAAAATCTTGATTCCAACTTGTGATTCATCCAGCCTGGCATTTCACATGATGTACACCCCATATAAGTTAAATAAACAGGGTGATGATACACAGCCTTGTCATATTCCTTTCCCAATTTTGAACTAGTCAGTTGTTTCATGTAAGGTTCTAACTGTTGCTTCTTGACCTGCATACACGTTTCTTGGGAGACAGGTAAGGTGGCCTGGTATTCCCATCTCTTCAAGAATTTTCCAGTTTGTTGTGATACACACAGTCAAAGGCTTTAGTGTATTCTATTAAGCAGAAGTAGATGTTTTTCTGGAATTCCCCTTGCTTTCTCAATGATCCAGTGCATGTTGGCAATTTGATTCTGGTTCCTCTGCTTTTGCTAAGCCCCATTTTTACATCTGGAAGTTCTTGACTCACATACTGCTGAAGCCTAGCTAGAAGGATTTTGAACATAACCTTGCTAGCATGTGAAATGAGCACAGCTGCACAGTAGTTTGAACATTCTTTGGCATTGCCCTTCTTTGGGATTGAATGAAAACTGACCTTTTCCAGTCCTGTGGTCACTGTTGAGTTTTCCAAAGTTGTTGACATATTGAGTGCAGGACTTTCATAGCGTCATCTTTTAGGATTTGAAATAGCTCAGCTGGAATTCCATCACCTCCACTAGCTTTGCTTGCAATAATGCTTCCTAAGGACCACTTGATTTTACACTCTAGGATATCCGGCTCTAGGTGAGCAATCACACCATTGTGATCATCTGGGTCATTAAGACCCTTTTTGTATAGTTCTGCTGTGTGTTCTTGCCACCTCTTCTTAATCTTTTCTGCTTCTGTTAGGTCCTTACTGTTCTTTTTCTTAATTGTGCCCATCCTTGCATGAAATGTTCCTTTGATATCTCCAGTTTTCTTGAAGAGATCTCTAGCCTTTCCCGTTCTATTGTTTTCTTCTATCTCCTTGCATTGTTCACTTAAGAAGGCTTTCTTATCTCTCCTTGCTATTCTCTGGAACTTTGCATTCAATTGGGTATGTCTTTCCCTTTCTCTCTTGCCTTTCGCTTCTTTTCCTTTCTCAGCTATTTATAAGGCCTCCTCAGACAACCACTTTGCCTTCTTGCATTTCTTTTTCTTTGGATGGTTCTAGTCACTGCCTCCTGTACAATGTTATGAACCTCCACCCACAGTTCTTCAGGCACTCTGTTTATCAGATCTAATCCCCTGAATCTATTCATCAGCTAGTTGCACTAATACCAAACTTGGATCCTTGATAGTATCAGAGGTACTGTGATGTTGGGAAGGCAATGCCTTTCTCACCAAATGCTTCACTCTTACTTCATTCTCCACCTGGATTGGGGAATACCATGACTTATTGAACAAATATTTATCAAGTTGCTGGCTAAGTGTTCTTAGCCCCAGAGGAAGAGGGATGTGTGAGAAGATATATAGGGCTGGGAAAATCCTCACTGGGGAGAAAAACAAGGCCACAGAAAATAAAATAATTTCAAATTGGGTTGAGAACCACTAAACAAACAAACAAATAAAATAAGGACAAGGGTTATAATAGTGAATTGGAAACATATGGGATGTACCAGGGTGGACTTCACATTCCAGAGCCAAGGTCAGAAGGCAGTTTGGTTTTTGACTGATTCAGAGCTGAGCTTCCAGTAGAAAACTCACGTTCCAGATTGGATTCTTAGGAGTGGGAAAGTGGTTGGCGGCTGTAACTGGATTCCCCAGGCATAATCTCAAGGACACTAGAGAGGCCTGCTCTTTGCCCCTGATTCAATTGGAAAGCAAAGCAGATGTTGTCTTAATAGTTTTCCAGCCCAATGGCCAAGAGAAAACAAAATATGTCATACATGTGGTTATGTTTAAAGGCAAGAGTATAACACATGTCCAGCCAACACTGGATGTTGCTGGAGCAAGGGATTCCATCTGTAATCACAACTGAGTTAATCTAATTAACTGCAAATGAAGACGCCTGTTTTCAAGTTCAGCCAAAGTGGTCACAAGGATACAGGATTTACAGTGTTTTCCCCTCTTTTCTCTTTGTAAAGCACCCCCTCAACCTGCCATCCTGTTTTTAAACAGCAAAGTGCTGTTGACATGACATGAGGGTTTGTGTTTGCTGTTTGGGCTTGATCATCACACAGGCTAGGGTTAAGACCCTAGATCTGAGGGGAAAAAAAAAATTGGTACAACTGCTTTTGATCACAAAAAATTGATCTATATTGGCTCCCCAAGATGGAGACTGTACAATCCACCAACACATTCCATTCATGGAAGCCCTACCTCCAAGTCCTTGCAGAGAGCCCAGGCTTACATCCAAACAGCCTGCGTCTCTGGGATTCACTTAAAGGGCTCTGGACATGGGTGTTTTCGGACTCTTAAAAGCAGTTCCTGAAATCTCAGGCTTTACACTGGTCTGGTAAGTGCTGGTGATTCCCAGGGGAGTCAGGACTGGGAGGTGGCAAGGATGAAAGGCTGACTGTAGCTGTGCTTTTGAGGCCTCTTGAATCAGCTCTGAAGGTTGGAGAGACTGGGGGAGGATCATGGATTAAGCTCATTCCATTGAAAAGAGCTCACTCAGCTATAAGGAAAAAGCCAGATGATGACAGAACTAGGTTTATAAACTGCAGGCAGATCAGACCCCCATTCCCTACAAGATTAATGCTCCAGGGTCATCACATTTTAGGTTCCCAGAGGCAGAAAGGTTAGGGGAGGGGGCTTTGTGCTCAGGCAGCCCTGGGTGTAAATTCCAGCTCTCTCACCTACTTACTACATGTTGAAACCTGTGTAAATTGTTTTTGTGGGGGGAGGGATGGGGTTTGTTTTTATTATAAAAGAAAAGCAATTCCTCTGGAAACTTAACAAAGGAAGGGAATATTTCACACTCAGAGAATAGACATCAGGATACAAAATTATGAGTGATTTGACTCCAGACCCGGCCCCTCTCTGAGCCTCTGTTTCCTCATGTATGAAATGGGGGGACTTCCCTGGTGGTCCAGTGGCTAAGATTCTATGCTTCCAATGCACGGGGCCTAGGTTTGATCTCTGATTGGGGAACTAGATCCCACATGCCCCAACAAAGAGTTTGCATGCTGCAACTAAGATCCAATACCGCCAAATAAATAAAAAGTAAGTATGAAATGGGCATGACACCACCCACCTCTCAGAACTGCTCCTAGGATGGGAGATGATGCACACGGCAACATCAAGGTCAGTGCCTGGCTTGTCATCTGCATCTAACATTCAGTAACCACGGCTTCTCTGTGCCACTCTGCACCTCCCCCAGATCTGCCCTCTTCTTTCCCTTTGCTGGTTTCCTTTGTGGCTGCCTGCCCCCAACCCAGGCAATCTATGATGTCATCCAACCCTGATGTTTCCTGTTCTTCCTGAGGTCATCTGCTGTTTAGGGACCACTCTGGGTGACGGCCATCAGTGCAAGATGCGGCTCCATCTCTGCAAATGGCAATTCCCAAGTGTGTTCCGTGTAATCATAACCAATGCCTGTGAACATTCCTTAAGAGAATTAAAACACAAAATGGAATTCTGGGGTCATATCATTTTGCAAAATGCTTAGAGATTCACAGTGCACATCAGCGCATTAAAGGAATCCTTCAGCAAATAAACTCATTTAACTTACTGTCACTCTCCCACTTTATGTGACCTTGTGGCAGCCTATTATCTCTAGTCTTTTCTCTAAGTGCTTTCCTTTACATTCTCTCAGTTCATCCCCCCAATAACTGCCCCCTCCTTTACAGATGAGGAAATAGGGGTCAGAGAGGTTAAATGATTCGCCCGATGGTCCAGCTGGGTAGCCCCGGAACCAGCTGCGTTCTCTCTGAGTCAAGGCTCTTTTCTCCACATCTGGAAGAAATGGCTTAATATATTCCTTTCCTGCTAAACAGCCATAGAATCTATAAATCACTGGATGGGCTCCTAGGATTACATTGCCCAACAGTTTCATTTTCTTGGCAATGAGATAACCAGGAAGGGGAAGCGATTTTTCCCAAGAATTAGGAGTGGCAGAGCCAGAACTGGCACTGAGCCAACTAACCTCCAAGTTTAGCTGCATTTTCCTTACACCCAGGGTTCACACGTCTGGCTCACACTCCTCAGCCATCTTTCACTCTATCTTTCCTTCCTGCAGGGCTAGAGCAATGCTGCCCAATAGGCCTTTCTGAAATGATGATGGAGATGTTCCATACTATCAGCTACGAACTCCATGTGGCTACTGATCACTTGAAATGGGTCTAGTACAAATGAGGAACTGAATTTTAAAAATTTATTTATTTTAATTGGAAGATAATTACTTTTTAATACTGTGTTGGTTTCTGTCATATATCCATCAACATGAATCAGCCATAGGTATACATATGTCCCTTCCCTCTTGAACCTCCCTCTAAGGAACTGAATTTTTAATACTACTTAATTTTAATTAACTTACATATAAATAGTCACATGTTGCTAGTGGGTGCCATATTGGAGAGGGCAACTCTAGAGACCAGAAACCATAGTGAGTCTATAGACCTAACCCATGCAGTTACTACGTGAGTAGAAGATCTTTGTGATAAAAATCAAGTCTAAACTACTTGGACCTTATTATGGGCAACATTCAGTTTCACTTAATGTCAGGGCACAACGTGGGACACTTTTGCTCAAATATATTCCTTCCTTCCCTGTCAATATACTACCCATCTTTCTAATATAGGTTCAAAAGCATCCCCTTCAGGAAACCTTTGATGATTTATTTTTTCTGTCATCAAGCAGAATGAAGGAATTCTTCTACGGACTTCCACACTTCCTATACTTGTCCCTAGATAGATGAGAGAGGAGAATTTCTGTTTTGCTGAAAGCCATTTTGTGAGTAAGTGGATGAGCGAGGAGAGAGTTTGCCTGTGGGGAGAGAGTTGTAGCAGAGGCGCTAGGGGAATGGTGTGAGAGAGATAAGCAAGACTTCATCAAAGGAGATAAGTGATATGTAACTTAGCCTTCTCCTCTATCTCTCCTATAAAATCTTTAGCAAATGTAGACGTTACAAATTACAGTGACATACAGATAAATCTCACGATGTTGAGAGGAAAAAACAAATCACATGCTTCACAATACAATCATTCAACAAACTAGATATTGAAGGGAATTATTTCCTCAGCCAGTTAAGGGGTATCTGTGGAAAAACCCAGAGCTAACACCATACTTAATGGTGAAAGGCTGAACGCTTCCTCCTAAGATCAAGAATAAGACAAGGATTTCTGCTCTTGCCAATTCTACTCAACATTGTACTGGAAATTCTAGCCAGGACAATTATTTAGGCACCCAATTTTCGGGAAAAAAGGCATCCAGATTGGAAAGGGAGAAGTAAAACTATATTTGCAAGATGACACAATCCTGTGCATAGAAGATCCTAACGAATCCACCAAAAAAACTATTTGAGTTATTAAACAAGTTCAACAGGGTTGCAGGATAAAAGATCAATATGCAGTAAGCAGTTATATTCCTTCTATACATTGACAATGAGCAAATCGAGAATGAAATTAAGAAAACAGTTTTATTTGTAATAGCATAAAAGAATAAATGCTTAGAAATAATTTTAACCAAAGAATAAGACTTTTGAACTGAAAAGCTACTATATACTGTAGAAAGAAATTAAAGAAGAACTAAACAAATGGAAAGACGCCCCATGTTCATAGACTGAAGATTTCATACTGTCATGATGGCAGTACTCCTCAAATTGATCTATAAATTCAAAGCAATCCCTATCAGAATATCAGCTAAGGTCCTATGAAATTGACAAGTTGATCCTAAAATGCGTATGGAAATTCAAGGGATCCAGAAGAGTAAAAACAATCTTGGAAAAAAAAAAAGAACAAAGTTGGAGGACTCACACTTCCTGATTTTAAAACTTATTACAAAGCTTATCAGAAATCTAGAAAGTGGAACTGGTATCATAACAGACATATAAACCAACAGAATAAAACTGAGAATCCAAAAATAAAGCCACTTACTGTCGGTTGATTGTTTTACAAGGGAGCCTGGACAACTGGATTCAACCAACAGTGTGGGACAACTGGATGGCCACATGCTAAAGAATGAAGTCGGACCCTTAACTTACACCATGATAGTGAAAGTGTTAGTAAATAAAGAAACTGTGATGGACACTTTTGATGCCCCATGCAGACCTGTTTTCACAAGCCACTGTACCCATAGCTGCTAGGAGTATTGACTGCTGATGACTCTCAGTTGATCCTTGCTGGTTCCCTGGCCTCAAAAGTGAAGGTGTTAGTAGATCAACGGTGTCCGACTCTTTGCGACCCCATGGACTATAGCCCACCAAGCTCCTCTGTCCGTGGAACTCTCCAGGTAAGAAGACTGGAGTGGGTAGCTATTCCTTTCTCCAAGGGATCTTCCCGACCCAGGGATTGAACCCAGGTCTCCTACATTGCAGGCAAATTCTTTACCATCTGAGCCATCAGGGAAGCCCAATTCACACAATAAACAGAAACTAATAAAAGTGGATCAAAGACCTAAATATAAGAGCTGAAGCTATAAAACTCATAGAAAAAACATAGAGTAAATCTTCATGACCTTGGAATAGGCAATGGATTCTCAGATATAACAACCAAAGCACATACAACCAAAGACAAAGTTGATAAATTGGACTTCATCAAAATGACAAACTTTTGTATTTCAAAGACAATATCAAGAAAGTGAAGACAATCCACAGAATGTGAGAAAATTTTTGCAAATCATATATCTAATAAGAGACTTGTATCTAGAGTATATAAGGAAGTATTACAATAATTAAAAGACAGCCCAGTTACAAAATGCGCAAAGGATCTGAGTAGACATTTCTCCAAAGAAGGTAAATGAATGGCCAATAAACACATGAAAAGATACACAACATCATTAGCTACCAGGGAAATGAAAATCAAAAGTACCATGAGATACCAGTTCACATCCCCTAGGATGACTATAATTAAAAAGACAGGCAATAACAAGTGTTGGTGAGGATACAGAGAAATTGGAACCCTCATGCACTGCCAGTGGGAATACAAAATGATTCAGCCTGAATTTGAAAACAGTTTGGCAGTTTCTCCAAAAGTTAGGCATAGAGCTACCACAGCGCTCAACAATTCCACTCCTGGGCACTGGATTGACCAGAAAGTTCATTTGGGTCTTTTATTAAGCAAAAACCTGAGTGAAATTTTTGGCCAATCCAATACATAGAAAAGAAATGAAAAGATGCCCCCACAAAAATTTATGCATGAATGTCCATAGCAACATTATTCATAATGTTCACCCAAATGGTGGAAAACACCCAAATGTCCATCTGCTGATAGATGAAAAAAAATGATAAAATGTGGCATATCCATACAATGGAATATTATTTATCACCAATAAAAACTGATGCATGCTACAACATGGAATGAACCTTGAAAACATTAGGCTAAGGGAAAGAAGTCAGACACAAAAGGCCAGAGATTCCATTTACAGAATGTCCAGAAAGGGCAAATCTATAGAGATAGGGGATTAGTGGTTGCCAAGGTCTGAGAGGGGATGGGGAGACAGGGGTTCATGGTTAAGGGGGTGGCAGTATTCTGTTGTAACTTAAGTTGACTCTGGTGATAGACACACAGCTTATGAATATACTAAACATTTGTACATGGATACATTGAACTGTACATCATAAATGAGTGTATGGTATCAATAAAGCTGATTACAAAAAGCAAGTTGCAGATGGATACATAACATGATATCATTTATTTGTGAAAATACAGACATGTGCAAACTACACTCTTCTTTTAGGAAATGTACAAATGCATCCAGGCTGCCACATAACATTGAGCAGAGTCCATGTGCTACACAGTAGGTTCTTGTTGGTTATCCATTTTAATACAACAATATGTACATGCTCATCCTTAACTCCCTAACTACCCCTTCCCCTCACCCTTCCCCCTGCTGCTGCTACTGCTGCTAAGTTGCTCCAGTCGTGTCCGACTCTGTGCGACCCCATAGACGGCAGACCACCAGGCTCCCCCATCCCTGGGATTCTCCAGGCAAGAACTCTGGAGTGGGTTGCCATTTCCTTCTCCAATGCATGAAAGTGAAAAGTGAAAGTGAAGTTGCTCAGTCATGTCCGACTCTAGAGACCCCATGGACTGCAGCCTTCCAGCCTCCTCCATCCATGGGATTCTCCAGGCAAAAGTACTGGAGTGGGGTGCCGTTGCCTTCTCCTCAACCCTCCCCCTAGCAACCATAAATTCATTATCTAAGTCTGTGGGTCTCCTTTTGTTTGGAAAGTTCATTTGTATCATTTCTTTTTATATTCCACATATAAAGGATGTCATACATATTTCTCCTCTTTCTGACTTACTTCACTCAGGATGACAATCTCCAGGTCCGTTCATGTTACTGCTAATGGCATTATTTCATTCATTCTTTTTAACAGCTGAGAGTCCCTTGGACTGCAGGGAGATCAAACCAGTCCATCCTAAAAGAAATCAGTCCTGAATATTCATTGGAAGGACTGATGCTGAAGCTGAAACTCCAATACTTTGGCTACCTGATGTGAAGAGCTGACGCATTGGAAAAGACCCTGATGCTGGGAAAGATTGAGGGCAGGAGGAGAAGGGGACGACAGAGGATGAGATGGTTGGATGGCATCACTGACTCGATGGACATGAGTTTGAGTAAACTCCGCGAGTTGGTGATGGACAGGGAGGCCTGGCACGCTGCAGTCCATGGGGTCACAAAGAGTCAGACACGACTGAGTGACTGAACTGAACTGAATATTCCATTGTACATATGCTTGTTTGCTTAAATCCTTTGTAAACAACTTTCATAGACATTCTCCAGCATTTTGCAAGTTGACCATGTATGTCTGATGCAGTGAGGTGGGAGGCTGGTCTCAGGAGCCCTGGACTAGGTGAGCACAGTGCTGGACCGAAGAGAGCTGGGCCCACACTTGGTAGACACTTTTAAAAAATGCAGTCAAACAGGGTTCCATCCCTGGAGCATTCTGGCTGGCATTTCTGCAGCAAAGAGCTGGAGCTCTGCAGCCAGTCAGCCTGTTTGAGTGTCTGCTCTGCCGCCAGTAGGGTCTTGACCTTATGCAAATTACTTGACCTCTCTGAACTTTACCTCTCCAAATGATCAATGGGAAAAATACCACCTACTCCTCAAAACTGTTGCAGATGAAACACACAAGCCTGCACAAGGTACCCGGCTGCCCCCCTGCTCTGGCCGAGGCTCCCTTCTGAGCCCCACTCACCTCCCATGTGTTCCGTCCTTCAGGCCTTTGCAGGGTGTGTGATCAGCCATCAGTCAAAAATCACTGAATGGAACCGACTTTGAGAGCCAGGCTTCCTTTCTCTCTTGCTCACTACTTTGAAAAGTTTCACTTCACTGCTCTTAAAAATGAAGACATGTATAAATAAGCTGGCTGTGTCATTCTCCCCGGGTCACTGTTGTACTCCCAGCTGTTGTTCATCCATTCCCAGAGGCTCACAGGACAGGGCCAATCCCTGGGGGGCCGAAGGAGGGGATGGAGGTGTGTGTGTGTGGTTGTCTGGAACCTTCCACCGTACAGCCGGGTGGGCTCCGTCAGCCCATCTTGGAGGCTGGACTGTTGGATGCATTGGTCCAGGCCCTTGGCAGGTAAAACCCAAGTGCATCTCAACCCTCCTTGCCAGCATCAGCTCAGCACTGCAGGGACAGCGGGGCCTCACAAAGGAGGCCTGAGGGCCAGGCGGGCAGGAGGGATCTGGGCTGTGCCGGGAGCTGAACCGGCTGGCCGGTCACTCTGGTTTTTCGTAGGAGCTGCTGGGGAATGGCTTCTGTGGAGGTGAGTCCAGCCACTGAACACAACCTGGGAAGCATGTTCTTAGAGCTCTGGGCTTGAAGCTTCTGCCTCCAAATGTCCATTTCAGCCAGAGACCTGGCACAGGGTCATGCCTTTGATCGCTCTGGGACTCAGCTGTTCGGTTTGCAGACGGTTGCAGCCTCTGTACCTGGGTCTCAACCATCTGCGGTCTGTGGCTGAAGGGAAAGGGGAGCAGGGTGGCAGGGTCACAGGGTGGGGGGGGCCTGGTGGGCGGTGTCCTGGCCAGCATGGAGAGCCTGGTCACTCCCCCTCCCCTGAACGTCACCCACACAGATCAGTGCACAGGCCCTCCTTCCTCCACTTCCGATTGACCTGCAGTTACCCCCACTGTGATTCGCTGGGGTCACGACTTAGCCTGGAAAATGCTGCATCGCTGCAGCTCTCCCATGATCCTTTGGGATCACATCTGTCCAGTGACCGGCCCTTACTAAGCTATGGTCATGGGCCAGGATGGAATGGGATGGGTGGCTTTGGGAAACAAGGGAAAAGGGACAGTTCGTCCTTCCCACTCCTGATCATTGCTCTGGGGTCCAACTGGGCTACTCTCCCCCCAGATGAGGGCCCTTCAGAGGTCAGGCTCCCGGGCTGCCACCAAGCCCTTCACTTCTCCGAGGGGCTCTTGGGAGTTACAGCTTGCCACCCACAGCCACAGGCCTTCCTCCTGCCCCTCTTACACTCTACTGCCAAAACCATCCACCTGCAACCTGAATGGGGCTGTGTCACAGAAGTGTTAGTTGCTCAGTCGTGTCCAGCTCTTTGCAACCCCATGGACTGTAGCCCACCAGGCTCCTCTGTCTATGGGATTTCCCAGGCAAGAATACTGGAATGGGTTGCCATTCCCCTCTCCAGGGGATCTTCCTGACCCATGAATTGAACCCAGGTCTCCTGCATTGCAGGCAGATTCTTTGCCATCTGAGCCATCAGGGAAGCCCCTTGCTGTGTCACAGACCTGCCTTAAAAACCTTGCTTGGCTCTGTCCATGGACTGGGGGCTCCCAGATGGGTTTTTGCTTGGCCTATATTGAGGTTTTTAAAAACTTGGAAGTTTTGCATGAAAAGCTGGCTTTTCCAACTTTTCTTGAGACACCGAGTCCTATTCCTGCATAAGTACAGTTGGCTGGAGCTGAGCACAGTGCCTCCCCAGGCAGGTGTTCCTTGGGGCAGAGTCTCCACCACTCTATTGTCTCACAGCCAGCATCCTTCCTTATTACATCACCTGCCTAGTACCTGCATGCTCCTGGGTTGCCCGTCTAGTCTCCAGGCAAAGGCTGGGGGTGGGGGGCACTAGATGGCATGACTTCTGTCTGCTTTCCTGCTTACCCTTCCATTTCCTCCCTCCCCTGAGTCCTACCCCCTAGCACACTGGCCGCCCCAATCTCTCTGCTCACCAAACAAGCCAGGTACCAACAGAACAGGACTGGGAAACCTGGCGTGCTGCAGTCAAAGAATCTGAGTGACTAAACAACAAAGCAACAACCAACGTAACTCTGCCCCCCTGTAGTTTTTGCTATTTGTACTTCTTTATCTTTATTTGGCAGATATGTACTGAGCGTCTATTACATATGGAGGATCTGGGCAAGGTACCAGGGATAGAGAGAGAATAAAATCCAGTGTATCAGTCTCAGTTCTCCAGCAAAAATTGGGAGAGAACTAATAAGACAGATAGATAGATGGATGGATGGACAGATAGGAACTTAGTATAAGGAACTTGCTCATGCAATTATTATTTTTTTTAAAGTCACTCAGTCGTGTCTGACTCTTTGTGACCCCATGGCCTATACAGTCCATGGAATTCTCCAGGCCAGAATACTGGAGTCAGTAGCCTTTCCCTTCTCCAGGGGATATTCCTAACTCAGGGATCAAACCCAGGTCTCCCACATTGCAGGCAGATTCTCTACCAGCTAAGCTGCAAGGGAAGTCCAAGAATATTGGAGTGGGTAGCCTATCTTTTTTCCAGGGGATCTTCCCGACCCAGGAACCACACCAGGGTCTCCTGCATGCAATTATGAGGCCAAGATGTTCCAGATTGGCAGTCAGCAAGCTGGAGACCCAGAACAGCCAATGGCACAAGTTCAAGTCCAAGTTTGAAGACAGAAGACCGACAACTCAGCTTCAAGACAGTCAGGCAGAGAGAGGGAATTCTTTCTTACTCAATTCTTTTCTATTCAAGTCTCCAATGGATTGTGAAGCCCCTCCCCCAAATTGGAGAAGTCAATCTGCTTTATTCAGTCTCCTGATTCCAATGTTAACTTGATCCGGATTCACCAGCACAGACACACCTTAGGATTGTGTTTGATCGAATGTCTGGGCTCCCCATGACCCAGTTAAGTTGAATAAAACTACCCATTACAGCCCACCCCTGCTCTCCTGGAGCCTACAACTCAGCAGAGTATTCAGAGAGAAAAGAAGGCATTCCAGACGAAGCAGTAAGTGCCAAAGGAGGTCTCCCTTTTTATTTCAAGCTTCACCTCAAATAGTATGCCCTCCCAATTTTTCCTGATCTCCCCCCTACAATCAGTCACTCTCTCTTGGATGCTTCCAGACACATCTCTCAGGAGAGATGATTTTTTCTTTTTACAATTAAAAAAATACATTAAAAGGTACAGAAAATATGGCAAAGTCCCATGTACGGACCACCCATCCTTAAAAGACAAAGCATTGCAGATACAGCACAGCCTAAGGTGGCCAAGCTGTCCGCATCTGCCCAGCTTTTCCTGATTTTAGTACTGAAAGTTCTGGATTCTGGGACCCCTACGTCTTGGGCAAACCAGGATGGGTCACCCTAGAGTGGCTCTGCTCTTCCCTCACCTCTGTGCATACCCCTTCTGCAAAATCACAACCCTCCCACACTCCCCATCAGAGGAAACCACTGATTTATTAAAACTGAGGGCTACCATTTATATGTCTTTCTTTATTCTTTAATCGATCCCTAAATGATATTGGAGTGCTATTTTGTACATGCTCACACCCAAACACACACACCCCCAGGTTGGGTCCAGATAACTGGATGACTGTTTTCTGATGGGTGGTGGCAATATGAGTGTGGGAAGCAGTGCGTGAAACTTCTTGCAACTTCGAAGGCACAAACTTGCAGGGCAATAAACCACACAGTGAAGAAACCAGTAAGGGGAGAGGGAAGTGGGGGAGGGATGGTGTGGGAGAGAAGGGGGATGAGAGCAGGAGCCGGAGGAGGGAGACAGGCTGTCAGAAGAGGATCAGAGAGAGAGAGAGGACTCAGGTAGAGAAAGTCTTCAAAGGAAGAGAGATGGGGAAGGGATGTTGGAGAGGTGGCTGCCAACTTCCTCTTCGGATGCTCCTGTGACATCTTCAGGAAAACCTATAGCCATTACCCACATGTAGGGGTAGATGGATGCTGCCAGGGGGCCCTGGGAAGAGGTACCAGAGCACCACCGCTGACGCATGGATGAGCTGCACACAGGGTCAGCTGATAGACTCCTAGGGCTTCCCATGAGCGCCAGCGGCTTGTGCCTGCGTCCCACAATTAGCTCCTCGAGGGATCCTGACAAATGGTAAGTGTTTGGTGTTATTGGTGGAAGGAGGGAGGGAGAGATGGAGGGAGGAAGGATGGAAGACAAGGAAAGAAAAGAAGGAAGGAAAGGAAGGATGGAAGGGACGACGGAAGGAAGGAAGAAAGGGAAGGGTCCAGCGAGGGTCTTCCCAGCGAGGCCGGAAGAGCGCGAGCCGTTGCGCTTCTGTGGCCCTCGGAGCTGGGAGACGTTCAGGGACTGTTCTCTGATTTCTGAGCCCCGCAGGAAGGCAGGGAAGAGCTGATGTGGGGGTGGAGGGTGGGGAGAGACAAAGGCGCGGAGCAGAGGGAAGTGGAAAGGGGCGGAGGCGGGCTGCTTAGCAACCACAGAAGATTTAGGGAAGTGGCAGGACCATTTCTCCCGGTGCCTCTAAGGGAGGATTTTTTTTTTTTTTTTAATGTATATATAAAGGAACTGTTCACACGCCCACGCTGGCCGGTTGTGTCGTGACGGCTCTGAGTTGGGGTCCTGTGGAAGTCAGAGCTGTCGGAGGGAGGCTGGTGGCCACGTGTGCGGTGGGAAAAGCCACAGGAACCGGGGGAACATTCTCTGCCCCTGAAGGGAAGGGAAAGAAGGCTTGCAGGAGGGTGTGGGGACACAGCCTTGCTCTCCTCCCAGCTTCCATCCGACTCCTCCAGCCGCCCCTCCTTCTAGGCTTCAACATCATGACACGAAGGTGTCCGGGGACTTTTCTTTCCATTTTTTCCCCCGAGGACCCTAGGAACAGCCCTGCTTCAGCTTCTGCCTCCCCACTGAGAATTCTCTGTTGGTTTTCTTTCTTAATTTGATTTTCTCTGGCTCAGAACTGAGATCAAAAGAAGAAATTCTTTCCAGCCTTTTAGGAATAATTCCCAGAATCTCCCATTGGAAATGCGTACATAATTACCAAAGTTATTTTTTTTAAAAAATCATTCGTACTCTCTTATCCTCTTCTTTTCCATCACTGCTGCAGGCTTGCGGAGGAGCCGGGAGAGGGGAAAGTTCTAGAGTGCCTTTGGGGTTGCAGATTGACCAGCATTGAATATTAGACAAAGCAGGAGGCCTGGCCCATTCCCTGGCAATGAGAATTTTCCATGTGTCAGCAAGGAACATGAATAACACTTCTTCTTTTTTTTTTTTAAATTTTATTTTATTTTTAAACTTTACATAATTGTATTAGTTTTGCCAAATATCAAAATGAATAACACTTCTAAAGCGATTAACACCATGGAATTACCTAGTGGGAAGTTATTCCCTTTCTAATTTGTTTTAATTGTCTTAATTTCACCAAGTCTGGAGCTGGTGCTGGGTGGGTCCTTAACGCCTTTCTGATACTCCCTAACCTTCCTTTTAACAGCAAACCTCAAGCTTGGAGCAGTGAGAGCAACTGGCTGCAACTGAGTAACAGTGTTGCTCCGCATCATGTTTATTTTGGGGGCGGGGTCAGGGGAACTTTGCATTGATGGCTGATTCCTTTTTAGAAGAAAAATAAACAGGTAGTAAATCACAGTGGAGGTGGAACAGGATTAATGACGGAGGCTTTTGGAACGGCCCCCAGGTTGTCTGTCTCCCATCCGGGATGCTGGATTTGCAGTCGGTAGGCTGCAGCTCAGGGAAAGGATCCTGTTTGAGGTCAGCTGGTCCAGTCCGTCAGCAGCTGGCACTGAGGGAGCCTCAGATGAGAGCTTTCAGTTTTGGTTGGAGCCAGTCCGCCTGGTTTTGGAGCCCAGCTGTAGTTCGTTCTGTTCCATAGGATTAAAGAAGTCCACTTATCAACGTCCACTTTGGGATACCAGGCTGTCAAGTGTGCACAATTGCCAGTCACCAGATACGTGATTACCCTCTGGACACCACTGTTCTCTCCTCTCGGACCTGGGCTTTGAGTGGAACAGAGCCACCCCGGCTCCAGGGCTGGGAGGCCATCGGGCTTGTCTCCCTCTGGGCAACTCATTCCTCTGACCATAATGGTTCAGGGACGGGCAGTGAGATGCATAGAGATTTTTGCTGGGAATGTTGGGGCTGGCTCTTTCCTGCTGGCCATGATTCTAAGAAGATGAGCCAGGAGCTTCTACAGCCATTTCTGCCACAAGAAGAAGGGAGGGAGCCAACAGTGAGGGAACGGAGCTGAGAGACTGGGAGAGCGAGAAACCTGATCCTGATGGTATCGCTTCCATCCCTGGATCCAGCTGTGCCTGAAGCTAGCCTCTACCCTTGGCCGCCTTTACAGCTCCCCTCTGAGCCAACAAATTCCTCTTTCATGTCATCCAGTCAGGATCGTAGTTTCGGTCACTTGCAACCACAGGAGTCTTAACTGATGAAATGGCTCATGCAAATCCTTGGCCACTGAGAGAAAAAGAACTCAAAGGGTATGTTCTACGGACGTGGGTGAGTGGCATTTTCACTCTACACAAATGTCAGCACAGGAAGGGCTGTCATTGCACTATGGAGCTCCAAGTTTCAGGTCCTCCTGTGAGTGTCTGGCATGCAATGCCTTGTTTAATCCTTGTAACAGTCCTGGTGTGTATAAATATTTTTATCATCATTTTATAGATGAGAAGATTGAAGTTCAGGAAGCCTCCTTGCATCTTAGTGTGTGATCAAAGCTTGTTCCTCAGGACTTTGGTGGTCATCCAGTGGTTGGGAATCAGCCTGCCAATGCAGGGAACATGGGTTTGATTCCTGGTCCGGGTATATCCCACATGCCAAGGAGTAGCTAAGCCTGTGCGATACAACTGCTGAAGCCCACGCATTCTAGAGCCCGAGCTCCTCCACAAGAGAAGCCACCACAATGAGAAACCCACTCTCCTCTGTAACTAGAGAGTAGTGCCCACTTGCTGCAATTAGAGAAGGCCTGCGTGCAGCAACAAAGATCCAGCCCAGCCAAAAAATTAAATAAAATAAATATTTTTTTAAAAGCTTATTCCTTAAATTGGGGGATTGAGATTGACATACACACAGTGCCAAATATAAAATAGATAACTAATAAGGACCTACAGTATATCACAGGGAACTCTATTCAATACTCTGTAATGAACTATATGGGAACAGAATCTAAAAAAGAGTGGATACCTGCATATGTGTAACAGCAAAAAAAGAACATGACATTGCAAATAAGCTATATTGCAAAAAAAAAAAAAATCTAAAAAAGTACTCTGTAGTCCCAGCCACCCCTCCACAGTAAACAGTTTTCTCACTGGAATGGACAAAACCCTGAGACTGCGTGATTGGGAGAGAACCAAGGGGGCGGTGCCAACAGGCAGCACGGAACGCTGCTTCACGCTTATGTTACAGGTGATGTGAACGCTCCCCATCTTGTACCCAGCCTCCATGGCTGTACAGGGAGGGCTGAAGCTGCAGAAAGGGAGTCAAATTCTTTTTATCCCTGACCACCGATGGACACGCAGAAGCCCTGGGTTTGGATCAGAACACATGTGGACTCATTGGCTGGGTGACCGGGGCACTTCATCATTCCCACCCTCCCTACTTTTCTCGTCAGGAAAATGGAGACCCTGGCCCCCTGGTTCGCTTGTCCCACCCAGCTACTGGAGCAGCAAATGAAGGCAAAGGCGTGAAAGACCATCTGCAAAATAACAAGCAGGGCTGCAGGAAGAAGGGGGTCACCTGACCTCCCAGAGGTGGATGGGCAGGTGTGGACAGGTGTAAACCACCCACCCACATCTCCTCCTTCCTGTCCAGGGCTGGAGGGAGGCAAGCTGTGCGGCGACCTGAAAGGAACCTTTCTGTCCCCAAAGCAGAGAGAGATAAGAGCTGTGAAGCAAGAGAAGCGAGCGCTGCTACAGGCGCTTGGGGGTTTATTTTTACCCTCTTATCTATATCCTGAAATGTCAAGCGTGGAGCCACCTCGCTGCCCAGCCCCCCACCATCCCCAGCCACTACACGTGGCAACACAGCCTGGAAACAGGCCCCTTCTCCTCCTCTGTTTCTCTGCCTCTCCAAGAGAGTCACGGTGCTATGGTGACAGGAGGCATGGAAACCCTGAAATAGAGAAGTGGGAGGAGAGACCTTTTATTTGGGTTCTGGAACAGGCTCACTTCCTCCTAGAGGCTTGGGGTGCAGAGGAGGCCCTTGGCACTGTTGGGTACCTATTCTAGGGTTTCCTTATAGATGGGCCCTTTATGTTGTAAGACATAGAAATCCTTATTTAAATTGGGTTATATAATAAAGAACATTTAATTGGCTGAGGCCACTAAAAAGACCAGCATTAGGTCAGGCTTCAGGTGAGGCTTGATCCAGGGACTTGATGCCATCACAAGGACTTCTCTCTCTCCTCTTGGTTCTGCCTTCTGTGGTGTTGGCTTCCTCTTCAGGCACCCTGCTGGGCTTCCCCACAACCTTTAGCAGTTCCAGAATCTTCCTGCATGGTCACAAATGGTTGCAGCGGTTCTAGACCTCATATCCATAGACTGGTGCTCCTAAGGAAGAGAGAGGAAATTCTTTTTGCCAGCAGGGGCCATGAAATGTCTTCCTGTGTTTCATTGGCTCTGGCTGGGTTCTGTGCCCATCCCTGAGTCAATCCCTTGGGTGCCGGGGTGGGATGTGAAGAAAACACTGATTAGACTGAGACAAAACCAGATTGCCAAGAACAGGGAAGCAACGATTTCCCAAAGGAGGTTTCAGGCACTGACCCCAAAAGGTGATGGAATGGATACTGAACAACAAGCAGGAGACTGTTTCATGGTTTGTTCACTTTGTACTTTCATCCTCTCCTGCCCAGGAAAGCCTCTGAGATTAGGGGTGACTGTTTTTATCCAGGAACAGGCCAACATTAATCTCTTCTGTTTCCATCTATGGGTTTCTGTGCGGTTCTGAGTTCTAAGACTTCAAGGTCTTTCACTTTCAAAATTTCACTAAGGCAACAGAAATCTTCCTCAGGTAGGTACATAGGTACAGGCTGAAATGCCATCCATTTACCTACCAAATGCTGCCTCTGAATTCAAACTAAAATTCACACTCCACACCCCGGCTTACCCACCACTCACCCCCTTGATACACGTTCAGCCACAGAAACTTCTTTTCTTAAAAATATTTATCTGGCTGTGATGGGATCTTTAGTTGCAGCATATGGAATCTAGTTTCCTGACCAGGGATGAAAGCTGGGCCACCTGCATTGGGAGCGAGGAATCTTAACCACTGGACCACCAGGGGAGTCCCTAGCCACATTCAGTTCCTATTCCTCTTTAAACAAATCAATCTTTCTTGTGCCACAGATCTTTCCTGTTTGTCCTTTCTCTCCAGTTAGAATGCTCTTCCCTTAAAACTTTTCACAGTTGGCTCCATCTCATCATTCAGGTTCTGCTCAAATGTCACGATTTCTGAGAGGTCTTCTCTGCCCAGCCTAGCATATAAAACTATCTGAAATTCTCCTGTTCCTGATGGTTTGAATAGCTCTCTCCTTCACTAGTTGTAAGATCTGCAGGCTGTACTGGTCCTGTTGATATGCATACCTTCCTGGTTCTGTGTCTGGCACAGTGTAGGTGCTCAATAAATATTTTGGGACCAATGAATGAAAATTCTTTTTCTGAACCCTTGGAAACTTTTAGAGGTAAAGGCACATTCTTATATTTTTTTTCTTGGCTTTAACTTTGTGTTGTTGTTCAGTCACTGGGGGCTTCCCTGATAGCTCAGTTGGTCAAGAATCTGCCTGCAATGCAGGAGACTCCAGTTCAGTTCCTGGGTCAGGAAGATCTGCTGAAGAAGGGATTGGCTACCCACTCCAGTATTCTTGGGCTTCCCTGGTGGCTCAGCTGGTTAAGAATCTGACTACAATGCAGGAGACCTGGGTTCAATCCCTGGGTTGGGAACATACCCTGGAGAAGGGAAAGGCTACCCACTCCAGTGTTCTGGCCTGGAGAATTCCATGGACAGTCCAATGGGTTGCAAAGAGTTGGACATGACTGAGTGACTTTCATTTTCACTTTCAGTTGCTCAGTCAGGTCCGACTCTTTGCAACCCCATGGACTGCAGCACACCAGGCTTCCCTGTCCTTCAGTATCTCCTGGAGTTTGCTCAAAGTCATGTCCATTGCCTTGGTGATGCCATCCAACCATATCATCCTGTTCACCCCCTTCTCTTCCTGCCCTCAATCTTTCCCAGCATCAGGGTCTTTTCCAATGAGTCAGCTCTTCTCATCAGGTGGCCAAAGTATTGGACCTTCAGTTTCAGCATCAGTCCTTCCAATGAGTATTCAGGGTTGATTTCAGGGGACTCTCAAGAGTCTTCTCCAGCACCACAGTTTGAAAGCATCAGTTCTTCAGGGTTCACCCTTCTTTATGGTCCAATTCTCACACCCCTACATGACTACTGGAAAAACCATAGCTTTGACTATACAGACCTTTGTTGGCAAAGTGATGTCTCTGCCTTTTAATACTCTGTCTAGGTTTGTCATACTTTTCTTCTAAGGAACAAGTATCTTAATTTTATGGCTGCAGTCACCATCTGCAGTGATTTTGGAGCTCAAGAAAATAAAATCTGCCACCATTTCCACTTTTTACCCATCTATGCCATGAAGCAATGAGACTGGATGCCAGATGTTAGTTTTTTCCATGTTGAGTTTTAAGCCAGCTTTTTTACTCTCCTCTTTAACCCTCATCAAGAGGCTTTTTAAATTTGGTTCCTACCAAAACACTCGGCATAAAAGAAATAACATATAGTACTTTTCAAATAAAGAGCTTACTGCTGAAAGGATTCACTCAAAGTTGCACCAAAATGAATCCAGAAAGATACCTGGGGGTGCCAACTGCTTTGTGAGAAATTCCACTTCCAAAGCCAGTGTATGTGAACATTTGAAGGCATAAAACTGCAGAGAGGAATGTGTGGCCGTCTTCCCATCCAGATCTCTAAGTATAGTGGGCAGACTACCATTTACAAGTAAGACCATGAAAACATGTGATGATGATACTCTTTACTCCTTGACCCAATGAGACAGAGTGAGAAGAACGTCCCATAAGGAAAAGATTTCACCCTGTCCATGGCAGACCCATAAGTCAATGTCAGAACTTCAGCAAGCTGATGCCTCGAAAGGAATCCCCATGCTCTCCATGGACACAAACTCTCCCTAAGGTAACCAAGACCTACCGGCCTGTGACAGTCCTCAGGACAGCCAGGTGATGGTGTGCATGACCCAGAGCAGCTAATGGAAACTCGAAGACACACTTCCTATAGATAGACATCATTGTTTCACCACTCCACAGACAACTCACCATCTGGGGCAACTCAAGGATCCTTAATCATTGCTAATTCACTGCTCACCAACCCTCAGAGTCGATCCCTCTCTTAGGCTCTGAACTTGGCTCATGGCACCCTGAATTTCACCTTATAGCAGTGGTACCCAACCTTTTTGGCAGCAGGGACCAGTTTTGTGGAAGACAATTCTTCCACAGACTGGAGAAGAGGGGGTGGCTTCAGGATGATTCAAGTGCATTATGTCCTTTATTTCTATTATCACTACATTGTGACATATAATGAAATAATTATATAATTCATTATAATGCAGAATCCGTGGGAGCCCTGAACAACTAGATGGTCCCATCTGGGGATGATGGGAGATGGTGGCAGTCACTCCCAGGGCCAGCATCATTGCCTTCACTCTACCTTAGGTCATCAGGCATTAGATTCTCATAAGGAGTGTGCAACCTTGATCCCTCACATGCACAGTTCACAGTAGGGTTTGTGCTCCTATGAGAATCTAATGCCGCCACTGATTTGACAGGAGGTGGCTGCTGCTGCTGCTAAGTCGCTTCAGTTGTGTCCGACTCTGTGCGACCCCAGAGACAGCAGCCCACCAGGCTCCCCCATCCCTGGGATTCTCCAGGCAAGAACACTGGAGTGGGTTGCCATTTCCTTCTCCAATGCATGAAGCTGAAAAGGGAAAGTTAAGTCGCTCAGTCGTGTCCGACTCTTTGCAATCCCATGGACTGCAGCCTACCAGGCTCCTTCGTCCATGGGATTTTCCAGGCAAGAGTACTGGAGTGGGGTGCCATTGCCTTCTCAGGACAGGAGGTGGAGTCAGGTGGTAATGTGAGTGATGGGGAGTGACTGTAAGTAAAAATTAAGTTTCACTCAATCGCCCACTACTCATGTCCTGCTGTGTGGCCAGGTTCCTAATGGGCCACAGACCGGTACCAGGGGTTGGGGATCCCTGCTCTATAGAACTCACAAACATTTATAATAATAAAATAGAATCCATATTTCAGTAATAATTTGATTAATATACATCTTCCCCACTGGACTCCAAACATCTTAAGGCCAGGGAGAGATCTCGAGCTCACTACGATACCTAGGCATTCTAGCTGTGCCTAACATGTAGACCATGCCTCCCATGTACTTTCTGAATGGGGGAATGGACAAATGAATGGAGCTCAGGCCTGCTGGGAAGACATCTCACAGTCAGACTGACTCAGTTGGAAGGGAGCAGATGCCAAATTTTTTCAGAGTAAATCAGACCTTGTCATCTCATGACTACCTTGTCTTCCTCATCAAGGCATCTCCTGTGCCTAGAATAGCATCTGGCATGGAGAAGTGAATCAACAGATACTGGGAGAAGAAGCACATGAATGGACACTTCCCTGAGAAGCTTGGTTACCTTCTTAAGATAAAGTCCTGGAAAGGCAGGATGTTATTCTGTGATGTTACTGGACATTGAATATTTAGGTGTCAATGTCCTGCATTAGACCCAAAGATACCATTGAGGTCATTCCCTTCAAACTCAGTGGGTCTGGTTCTAGGAGTTGCTAAACCAGCAGGTCAGCATGGGGACAGGGGGACTGCAAACCAAACTATTTTTTCTTGAGATGCTCTATTGGACTGGCCTATACCACCTTCAGGGGTTACATACTTCAAGTTCAAGTGCATTATGGCTCTTGGTTCTCATCACACACCCTGAAAAAAAAAACAAAACAAAACAACACACCCAGGGATGGTACTGTACCTTGTGAGACAGTCTGGCCCCAGGCCCTGCTACCAGGTCGGGAGGGTATGGAAAGGGGTCCTCTTTCTCCACAGCCACATCTTCCTTACTGAGGGATCTGAGTCCAAATGGGTCTCTTTGTGTCTGAAGTTTAAGCAACCAGGGGTGCAAATATGAGGTTAGGGTCCCTCCTTTGAGGGGGAGAGAGGTTCAAGATCGGCTCTTCGATCACCAACCTAAAATCAAACATCAAAAACCTCCTCCAAAACCATGACAAAAAAGCATCATCAAGCCCAACTTCCGAGCACGCCTGGGTCTCCAGCCCACCCCAGCCCAGCGAATGGAAGTGGCTCACCTCTGAGTTACAGAACCCCTTCCAGACCCAGAAGGAAAGAGAAAGGGATTTACAGGTTCCTCACAGAGTTGTAGGCTCTGGCTGGCCCCCAGGATGAGTTCATTATTTATTCTTAGAGACGGGACTCGAATTAAACAAACAGTGCCTATAAATAGAGCGGGATACACTCAGCTCGGTGTCACTGAAAGGTCCTTTTCACAGGGACAGATGCGCTAAATGGATGTTCTCAGGTTACCCTGCTGGTACTACGTGGGGAAGGGTTGCCCTTTTTCTTTGTAAGCATGGTTCAAGAGGAGGGGGGAAAAACAACAGGCGAGTCAGACCTTGGGAATCGGCCCTGTTTCCGTCTTCCTCATCACCTTTTCTAAACGTTCATTGCCGTTACAACTGAGAAGGAGCTCCCAAGGAAGGATGTCGTTCTATAAACACCCTGGCTGGGCAGATTGGCAGGTCCCTCTGGGAATGGATCCTGGTGCAGGCTGTATTTGACAGAGTGTTCTGCTCTTTAAGATTAGATTGCAAACTCCTTAAGGGAAGGGACCAAGTGCTAAGATTTCTTCTTGATTTCTCCTATTCTGCCAAGTATGGGGATGACCAGGGTTTCAGACCTTCAGCTGTGAATTAAAAAGGACCCTCTTTAAGCATGGCCAGCTTCATGGTGGGAAGTATGTGTTCCAGGCCTGGTGGAGCTCTGCTTGGAGTCGCACTGAGCGTATGCTTGAAAGGGAATCTTCTCCCTGAGAGAACTGTGGGGGTGGAAACTTCTGGAATAACTGTGAATAGACATCAAGCAATGAGGCCACAAAGTCAAGTCACTATTGTAAAAACAAGAGCTACAGTGGATTCCCAGGTGGCACTAGTGGTAAACAACCCACCTGCCAATACGGGAGACATAAGAGATACAGGTTCAATCCCTGGGTCAGGAAGGTCCCCTGGAGGAGGGCATGGCAACCCACTCCACTATTCTTGCCTGGAGAATCCCATGGACAGAGGAGCCTGGCATGCTAAAGTACATAGGGTCGCAAAGAGTTGGATATGACCGACGTGACTTAGCATGCGTGCACCATGAATTCAGCATTTGTCCAGGTCTTCAAGATATTATTCTGTTTTACACTTATTTGTGAAAGCTCATATAGGGACTTCCCTGGTGGTTCAGTGGTTAAGAATCTGCCTTGCAACACAGGGGATGAGGGTTCAACCCCTGATTGGGAAACTAAGGTCCCAAATGCAACTTGGGCAACTAAGCCCAAGTGCCACAACTACTGAACCTTCACGCCACAACTAGAGAATCTATGCACCATGACGAAAGATCCCGCATGATGCATCAAAAATCTCACATGCCACAACTAACACTTGATGCAGCCAAACAAATAAATTTTTTTTTTTGAAAAAAAGCTTGTATAATCTTTCCAAAAACCCTATCCTCGTGATTATTTCAATTTTACAGATGAAAGAAATGAAGCACCCAGAGATTATGGACCCTGTTCCAGGTCACACAGCTGGGAAATCAAGATAGGAAGTCAGGCAGTTTAGCTCCAGAGCATGCTCTCCTGCAGTAGAAACTGAGCTCTTGGAGTAACCATTTATTGCTGCACATGCCTGGTGCAGGCCCAAGCCCATAACAACCCATCAACAGGAGACCCGGGACAGGCCAATGACAGCGAATCTCAGGACTTCTGCTGGGAATGTTAGGATGAAGATAAGCTGAATTTCCCTCTGGAGGGGAAGGCAGCCTCAGGAGGTCCCATGGCCATCCTGCCACTCCTGGGGGAGCCTTGCTGAGAATGAAAACAGCACTGAGCAAGAGCCAAGCTGAAGAACAGATCCTGCTGACATCCTGTGAACCTTGATCCAGCTGGACCTGATGTCGAACCCTACTCCTCAACTTTGCACTTTCATGAGCCATGTTTTCCCTTTGCTGGTGAAGCCTGTCAGAGTTGATTTTCTATCACTTGTTGTTGAAAGATCCCTCACTGAGACAGGCTGGCCCATAAGAAAACATCGTTTGGGCAAAGTAACCCCCCAGCCCCATTCCTAAGTAAGAGCTCATCCTGCACTCCCCTTTCTCGCATTTGGGCTCTTCCAGAAACACACGCCATCCTAAAACTACACGCATGCTCAATGGCCCCATTTTCTGCTTACTGAAATCCCAAATACTGCTTTCCTACTGAGGCTTCCTCCGACTCGTCCTTCACAATTACCTACTGCCTCACTTGGTTGCCATGATACAGAGCTTATATATTTACTTAGCCCTTATTTTTATTTTGCCTTGCAATACAGTTAGCTATTTAGAAACCATTCATTAACATTTATTGAAAGCTTCCTACATGTCATATCCTCAGCTTAAGTGCTAGGGATTCAGGCGGAATAATATCAGCATATACCTGAGTTCTGTCCATGTGCCCTGCACTGTGCTTAGCACTTTGCATGCATCGGTTATATCACTGCACCTCCTAAAAACCCCCACAGGGGAAGGACAGACAATATCTCCACTTTATATGTAAAAGAATGGCTAAGTAGGAAGTTACAGAGAGACATCGAGATCAAATAGATAGGAAATTGCAATGGGAGTCTCCAGACGAGGATGTAGATTTTCACAGCCAGTACTTTCAAATTAGGTTCACAATTCTAATCCCTCCGATTTCTCAAATCCCTAATCCACAAAGAGGATAAAAAAGAATCAATAGGCATTAAGAGAGAATTTTAGGATGATTTTTTTTCTTGGGTGGGAGGGGCGAATCCCATGCTGTCATTTACCTCCTAATAAACACACACGCAGAAGGTGGGGCAGGGGCGGTTAACCAGTTCTTGCGCCTCAGGTCTCGCGAGAGTAGTTTCTCGAGGTTCTACGCAGAGTTTGCTGGGCGGCCCTTGTATTTAGGGAGGTGGAGGTGACCCCCTGAGCAATCCACAGGATGAAGGAGGGCTAGAAAGCCAAGCAGAGAGGGAGGTTTTCCTAATGACTGTCAATGGACCTCACATGAGCGAGCTGACTGATGGATTTTGTCTCAGGGTGGCTGAGAAGGGCAACCAGTCCTCCTCAGGAGAGGGTGGAGATGAATCACCAGATTCTGGTGAAGCGGCTTGGTGGTGTGAGTTGTATTAACCCACGCTGGGAACTCTTCCATACCCATGACCATGATCTGGCCATGACCCTGTGTGGTACTTGAGCAAACCCAGAGGAGACAATGTTATCTTTTGATTCTAAAAGCCAAAGTAAGTATAGGCATACTTTGTTATATGATACTTCACAGATACCACATTTTTTTTAACAGATTAAAGGTTTATGGCAACCCTGTGTTGAACAAGTCTATCAGCGAAATTTTTCCAACAGTATTTGTTCACTTTGTGTTTTTGTCATATCGTGGTAAATTTCATGATACTTTAAATGCTCCACCAGCAAAAAGATTATGACTCAAATGATGGTTATCATTTTTGGCAAAAAAGTATTTTAAAATTATATATGTATGTAAATTATGTATGCATATTTATTAGACATAATGTTATTGCACGCTTAATAGACTACGTGTCTGACTCTTTGCAACCCTATGGACTGTAAGCCCGTCAGGCTCCTCTTTCCATGGGATTGTCCAGGCAAGAATACTGGAGTGGGTTGCCATTTCCTCCTCCAGATGATCTTCCGATGCAGAGATTGAACCCACATCTCCTGCATTTCAGGCAGAGTCTTTACTGTCTGAGCCACCAGGAAAGCCCCAATAGACTTACAGTAGAGTGTAAACATAACTTTTATATGCATTGGGAAACCAACAATTTCCTGGGACTTGCTTTATTGTGATATTTGCTTTATTGTGGTCATCTGGCACCGAACCCACAACATCTCCAAGGTCTGTCTGTACCTTCCTCCCCCACCCCTCTTTGTCCTGCATGTCCCCTCTTCTACCCCACTGTCTGTGTTTGGTGGGGGAAGATGGTGTCTATTTCTTTCTTCCCCAAAGGCCAGCAGCCCATGATGGTGGGTTGCAGATGGAAGAAGAGGAAAAAGAGGCTCATCTTTAATGATAGTTTTAGGTATTATTAATAATTGGATGAGATTTTGGAAATGAGAGTAATTTGTGACTCAGGAATCATAGAACTTAAAAAAAAAAAAAAACTATGAGTGAAAGGAAGGTCCCCACCTAAACTGACATCCCATGCCAAGATAAGGACTTAACCCACTGAAATTGTAAAGAGGCAAGAAGAGGTAAGACCAAAGTTGCCTCTGTGATTTCACCCCCTAAGTTCTCTAGACAGAAGGCCAGGCAGGTCAAGTGACCCACTCAGGGTCCCAGAGCCAGTGAAAAAGACAGAACCATGTTCTTATTGCTAAGCTAGTTCTGCCCTCCAAGAAACAACTGCCTCTTCTGTTCCTCACTGGCTTATTTTTATCCCATTCTTTCATTCATCCTATTCTTATCTTATTCATCATCTTCTTGAATTCCCTTCTCCTTCCTCAACTTATAAATGACCCTGGACCCATGTTGACAGAAGCAGGGCTTCCGTAGATAAGGTTATCCAAGGATAACTTCAATGACGTGATTGAAGTCATCAATCATTCCATAAATACCAAGGACCTACTGTATAGCACAGGGAACTATATTCAATATCTTATAATAACCTATAATAGAAAATAATCTGAAAAGAATATATATACATATAATACACATACCTGAATCACTTTGCTGTATACAAAACTAAAACCGTATTGTAAATCAACTATAGCTCAATTAAATAAAAAAAAAATGACTATGATTCAAAGAACAGCAAATTCCTAAGCACCAAATCTGGAGAGTTTTCTATTTCCATCTGCTGAATGCTTTGATGGTGATTACGATGATATTGGTATTATTAACACAGTCACTGAGACTCATAAGTTCCAGGTCCCAGAGTGAGTGCTTTTTGCATGTTTTCTGATTAAATCCTAGCCACCCTGTGCAATGAATCCTCCTGAGTGTTAGCCCCACTTACCCAGGAGTGCCCTGAGGCTTGGAGGAGCACCTTACAAGGATGCATAGGCAGCCAGCAGAGCCAGATTCCAAACTAGGTGTGATCCGGGAGCTGTGCTCCTAGCGAGTCCCTAGAACCTCACAGCTGCCCTCCCTGCATGGCTGGGAGTTGCCTTCAGGGAGTTCCCTGCCGTTATGCCCTGTTCTCTAAAATGCGTATGTACCTGCTCAGTGGGGTCCAACTCTTTTGCAACCATAGGGTGGGCTGTAGCCCACCAGGCTCCTCTATCCATTGAATTTCTCCAGACAAGAATACTGGAATGGGTTGTCATTCCCTTCTCCAGGGGATCTTCCCAACCCAAGGGTTGAACCCAGGTCTCCTGCATTGCATTCAAATTCTTTACCGTCTAAGCCACTAGGGAGGCCAGAGACGTCTCAAAAGACTATTTATCATTAATACTATCTAGAAGAAAACTTCAGCACAATAGTTCAGAACACAGCCTTGGGAGTCAGATTCCTTTGTTCAATTATTAGCTACGCATCCTCCAACCAAATCGAGTTTTGGTTACCTAATGTGTAAAATGGTGATGTAGCATCTTCCTTTAGGTATTTATGAAAGTTATTTATTTGCAAATATTCCAGCTCCTCTTCACCTCTAGTTCAGTTTAGTTCAGTTGCTCAGTTGTGTCCAACTTTTTGCAACCCCATGAACTGCAGCACGACAGGCCTCCCTGTCCATCACCAACTCCTGGAGTCCACCCAAACCCATGTCCATTGTGTTGGTGATGCCATCCAACCATCTCATCCTCTGTTGTCCCCTTCTCCTCCTGCCCTCAATCTTTCCCACCATCAGGGTCTTTTCCAATGAGTCAGTTCTTCGCATCAGGTGGCCAAAGTACTGGAGCTTCAGCTTCAGCATCAGTCCTTCCAATGAACACCCAGGACTGATCTCCTTTAGCATGGACTGGTTGGATCTCCTTGCAGTCCAAGGGACTCTCAAGAGTGTTCTCCAACACCACAGTTCAAAAGCATCAATTCTTCAGCGCTCAGCTTTCTTCATAGTCCAACGCTCACATCCATACATGACCACTGGAAAAACCATAGCCTTGACTAGATGGACTTTTGTTGGCAAAGTAATGTCTCTGCTTTTTAATATGCTGTCTAGGTTGATCATAACTTTACTTCCAAGGAGTAAGTGTCTTTTAATTTCATGGCTGCAATCACCATCTGCAGTGATTTTAAAGCCCAGAAAAATAAAGTCAGCCACTGTTTCCACTGTTTCTCCATCTATTTTCCATGAAGTAATGGGACCGGATGCCATGATTTAGTTTTCTGAATGTTGAGCTTTAAGCCAACTTTTTCACTCTCCTCTTTCACTTTCATCAAGAGGCTCTTTAGTTCTTCTTCACTTTCTGCCATAAGGGTGGTATCATCTGCATACCTGAAGTTATTGATATTTCTCCCAGCAATCTTGATTCCAGCTTGTGCTTCCTCCAGCCCAGTGTTTCTCATGATGTACACTGCATATAAGTTAAATAAGCAGGGTGACAATATACACCCTTGACGTACTCCTTTTCCTATTTGGAACCAGTCTGTTGTTCTATGTACAGTTCTAACTGTTGCTTCTTGACCTGCATACAGGTTTCTCAAGAAGCATGTCAGGTGGTCTGGTATTCCCATCTCTTTCAGAATTTTCCACAGTTTATTGTGATCCACACAGTCAAAGGCTTTGGCATAGTCAATAAAGCAGAAATAGATGTTTTTCTGGAGCTCTCTTGCTTTTTTGATGATCCAAGGGATGTTGGCAATTTGATCTCTGGTTCCTCTGCCTTTTCTAAAACCGGCTTGAACATCTGAAAGTTCACGGTTCATGTATTGCTGAAGCCTGGCTTGGACAATTTTGAGCATTACTTTACTAGCGTGTAAGATGAGTACAACTGTGCGGTAGTTTGAGCGTTCTTTGACATTGCCTTTCTTTGGGTTTGGAATGAACACTGACCTTTTCCAGTCCTGTGGCCACTGCTGAGTTTTCCAAATTTGCTGACATATTGAGTGCAGCACTTTCACAGCATCATCTTTTACGATTTGAAATAGCTCCACTGGAATTCCATCACCTCCACTAGCTTTGTTCGTAGTGATGCTTCCTAAGGCCCACCTGACTTCACATTCCAGGATGTCCGGCTCTAGGTGAGTGTGAGTGATCACACCTTCATGATTATCTGGGTCATGAAGATCTTTTTTGTACAGTTCTTCTGTGTATTCTTGCCACCTCTTCTTAATATCTTCTGCTTCTGTTAGGTCCATACCATTTCTGTCCTTTATTGTGCCCATCTTTGCATGAAATGTTCCCTTGGTATCTCTAATTTTCTTGAAGAGACCTCTAGTCTTTCCCATTCTATTGTTTTCCTCTATTTCTTTGCATTGTTTGCTGAGGAAGGCTTTCTTATCTCTCCTTGCTATTCTTTGGAAGTCTGCATTCAAATGGGTATAACTTTCCTTTTCTCCTTTGCCTTTCGACTCTCTTCTTTTCACAGCTGTTTGTAAGGCCTCCTCAGACAGCTATTTTGCTTTTTTTGCATTTCTTTTTCTTGGGGATGGTCTTGCTCCCTGTCTCCTGTACAATGTCACGAACCTCTGTCCATAGTTCATCAAAGACCTCAAGGATCCAGGCTACTGGAAATGCATGAAGTTAAAAAACAAACTGCGTATCAATTCTGTTTTTTTTTTTTTTTTGCCACACTGCACAGCATATGGGATCTTGTTCCCCAACCAGTGATCAAACCCACATTCCCTGCACTGGAGTCTCGGAGTCTTAACCACTGGACCACCAGGCAAGTCCCTGCACGTCAATTTTTTTTTTTTTAGAGTTCCATGTGCTATACATTAGGTGCTTATTGGATGCACATCAATTCTTATCATCTCACTTCACCTCTAAACACATAATAAAATTATTATTATACTTTTCATCCCTTTGAAGTTAATCAGAGCCATGTAATTTGCTGGTTAGCAAAATAAGAATGAAAGCAACTTCTCACTACCAGAGGGAATAGATATTGAATTAGAAATAGAATTGATATGCAGTTTGTTTTTTAACTTCATGCGTTTCCAGTGGCCTGGGTCCCTGAGGGTCTTTGATGAACACAGCCCCTCCTCCTACTTCAAATCACCACTGAACATGTAACAGGAAGGAGAAATACACCTTTGTTGTCTTGAGCCAATGAAGTTTGAGGACTGTTTCTTACCAAGCATAACCTCGCCGATCCTAATACAGGGTTGGTGGGAGGATTAGATATAACAAAATGAAGCTCCATTAAGATACCTCTGTACACATACAAGAATGGCTATAAATTAAAAGACCGACAAAAGTAATTGTTAGAAAAGATGTGCAGAAACTAGGAGCCCCATATGTTGCTGGTGGGAATGAAAAATGGTGCAGCCGCTTTGGAAAACAGTCTGACAATTTCTTAAAAACTTAAACATAAGCTTACTGTACAACCCAGCAACTCAACTCTTTATCTTCCTCAAAGAAATGAAAACATATCTCCACACAAAGACTTGTATGTGAATGTTCACAGCAGCATTATTTTATATCACAATAGCCAAGAAGTTGGAACAATGAAATGTCTGTCATACACAAAATGTGGTGTATCCATGAAATGGAATGCTATTCAGCAATAAAAAAGGAACAAAATACAAATAATCCCAACATGATGTTTGACTTATGATTTTTCAGTTTTACAATGGTGCATAAGTGATATGCTTTCTTTAGAAATTATGCTTTGAATTTTACAGTATGATGCTTGACCATAGCTTCTGGTCAACCATGTGACTGCAGAGGTGAACAATGAATATACTTACAACTTTTCTTCACCCAGACAACCATCCAACTGTTCACTTGCAGTATGGTGGAGTGCTCAGTCCCAAAGTCATGTCCAACTCTGAGACTCCATGGTCTGTAGCCTGCCAGCCTCCTCTGTCCATGGCATTCTCCAGGCAGGAATACTGGAGTGGGTTGTCATTTCCTTCTCCAGGGGATCTTCCCTACCCAGGGGTTGAACCCAAGTCTCCTGCCTTGGCAGGCAGATTCTTGACCACTGAGCCACCTGAGAAGCCTTTGGCTTAGCTACTGTATTTGAAAACTTTTCCCAATTTCACCAAGTAAACTTGGAAATGCCCAACTGAAGTGGGAGCTCCTGGTAAGCTTGTGATGTTTTTGCCTTGTGATGTTTCTTGAAAAAAATAAAAACTAAAGAATAAAGCACATATTTACTCATTTATATTCCTTATCCCCCTCCTCACAAAAGAAAAGCTAAAAATTTTAATGTGGCAGTTAAAAGTTTAATCAAAACACCCTGGTTAATGCCTTAATAGAAATTCAAATTCATAAAACTAGTAAATACATAAACCCAGTCCTGTTTCCAACTACTTGGGAGGACAGTTTAGGGGCAGGGGAAGACTGTTTGGTTTAAGTAACATAATCCATTTCCAGTCTTAATGATTCTGTTTAGGAAAGAGCATGGGATCTGGGGGTGGGGGCAGACAACGAGGTACAAGACCACCTGTGCCATCTTCCTGATTGCCGGATGCAGGCAGGTTAAGCCTCCTAACTCCAGACTCACCATTAACCCCATTGCACAAGTGGGAAAATGATCAACTCACAGGGATTTGTTAGGGGCTGAGAGTGAGAGGGCTTCCTGAACTCTAGAGCACTACAGGATATTTATCTTTTTTCATCCATACTCCACCTGGTATAGGTCACAGAGCCATGAATACAACACAGGATAAATAGCCGCGGGCCACAGAAATCGGTTCACCAGAAGTCATTTACATGGCAGGATGTAAGCAGGCCTTGTGCTGACACTGTGCAAGGCAGTCCTGGCAGCTTCTACGGGGCAGTTAATAGTATTCACTGTATTACATGAGCTAGTCAACTTTACTATACTTTACCTACTTTACTATAAAATAGGCTTGGTGTTAGACTATTGTGCCCAGCTGTTGAGGAATATAAGTGTTCTGAGCATGTTTAAGGCTTGGTATGATTGTTGGTAGATTCAGTCTATTAAATGAACTTTCCGCTTATGATATATTCAGTTTACAATGGGTTTATTGGGATGTGGCTCCATTGTAAAGTCGAGGAAGATGTGTGCTGAGATATGCTACCATGCAGACAAACCTCAAAAGCATTGCACTAAGTAAAAGAAGCCAAATGCAAAAGACTATGTATTGTATGATTCAATTTCCATAAAATGTGCAGAAAAGAGAAATTTGTAGAGAAAAGAAGTCCTGAGGTTGCCTGGGCCCAAGTGTGGGAGTGGGGACCGACTGTATACAGGTTTGAGAGAGCGTTGGCAAGGAATGGGATAGCCTAAAACTGGATTGTGATCACGATTGCACAGTTTTATGTATTTTTTGAAAATCATTTAATTGTACACTTACAATGGGTCAGTATTATGGTGTGGGACTTCCCTGGAGGTACAGTGGATAAGAATCCACCTGCCAATGCAGGGGACACAGGTTCGATTCCTGGGCTGGGAAGATTCCACATGTTGTGGAGCAACTAAGCCTGACAGCCACAATTACTGAGCCTGCGTGATGCAACTGCTGAGCCCACACGCTGCAACTACTGGAACCTGTGCATCTGGAGCCTGTGCTCCACAGCAAGAGGAGCCACCGCAATGTGAAGCCTGTGCACCGCAACTAGAGAGGAGCCCCGACTTACTGAAATGAGAGAAAGCCCACGTGCAGCAACAAAGACCCAGGCAGTCAAAAATAAATAAATGAAAAATTAAAAAATCCTATGGTATGAAAATTCTACCCCAAAAGAGCTGTTATGAAAAAACTAAGCATCATATCTAGCATGTGGGGAAGGCTCAGTAAATGGTTGTTATTATTCCTTATTTTAGGGGTGAAATGCTAGGACTGAGGCTCTGCACTGAATTGATTACAAATGAAGATCTGCATTCAGTGGTCTGGCAATTGGGGTTTGGCAGGGATCAGCTTCCCTCATCGGAGAAGGCAATGGCACCCCACTCCAGTACTCTTGCCTGGAAAATCCCATGGATGGAGGAGCCCGGTGGGCTGCCGTCCATGGGGTCGCAAAGAGTCTGACACGACTGAGTGACTTCGCTTTCACTTTTCACTTTCCACTTTCATGCATTGGAGAAAGAAACGGCAACCCACTCCAGTGTTCTTGCCTGGAGAATCCCAGGGACGGCAGAGCCTGGTGGGCTACCATCTATGGGGTCGCACAGAGTTGGACATGACTGAAGTGACTTAGCAGCAGCAGCAGCAGCAGCTTCCCTCATAGCTCAGTTGGTAAAGAATCCACCTGCAATGCAGGAAAGCCTGGTTCGATTCCTGGATTGGGAAGATCCACCAGAGAAAGAATAGGCAACCCACTCCAGTATTCTTGGGCTTCCCTGGTGGGTCAGCTGGTAAAGAATCCACCTGCAGTGTGGGAGACCTGGGTTCAATCCCTGGGTTGGGAAGATCCCCTAGAGAAGCAAAAGGCTACCCACTCCAGTATTCTGGCCTAGAAAATTCCATGAACTGTATAGTCCATGGGGTCATAAAAAGTCGGACACTACTGAGTGACTTTCACTTTCCTTCAGGGACCCCAATTCTCACATTCCCCAATTTTATATGTCCTCTATGTTGATCACCACCTGTAACAGACCAGTGGAAATTTACAGTGTATCCTGTACCAAGTTTCTGGGCTTCCCAGGTGCCGCTAGTGATAAAGAACCTGCCTGTCAACGCAGGAGACAAAAGAGACACAGGTTCAATTCTTGGGTCAGAAAGATCTCCTGAAGGAGGAAATAGCACCCCACTCCAGCATTCTTGCCTGGAAAATTCCATGGACAGAGGAGCCTGGTGGGCTACAGTCCAAAACATCACAAAAGAGCGGAGTGACTTAGCATGCACACACGTACCAAGTTCCACTTGGTAATCAGAGGTCAAGGTCAGGTATCCTAACCATAGTCCATTGTTGTTCTCTGTTGACATTCCAGGGTGCCTTGAACCTGAGCCTTTTCAAGATATTACAGGCAGACTTGGTGTGGCTGTAAAAATGTTTCACTTCCCACTGTATCTCTATCCTCAAACCTATACTGTCAACGATGATCTATATTTTCAATCAGCTTTCCATGTCAGCTCCCTTTTATCTTTATCTTAATGCTCTTCAATGAGTCCTTGTGTGAGCCTTGCAGAGTCAGGAGTTGAGTAGAGAATGCTTCAAAGTTAAGGTTGGAAATGGGGAAGGACAGGAAATCTCCCTGTCACATGCAGTTGTCTGTCAAGCCCTGCTGTACCATTCATAGACTGGCTGATGCAATTCCAAACAACTGCCACTTAGGCCTTAGGGCCCCCTGAATAAGACAAAACTGATTCAGAGAGGCCTTGAATTCCAGTGGGTTAAAGTTTGAAGGGTCACAGTTACAGTATCACTGATGGAAAGACAGAGTCCAGCCCTTCAGTAGTCCGTTCAGGCGGCTTTAACAGAATATTACAGACTGGGTGGGCTTCTTGTTCAGTCGCTCAGTTGTGTCTGACTCTTTGCGACACCATAGATTGCAGCACACCAGGCTTCCCTGTCCTTCACCATCTCCCGGAGCTTGCTCAAACTCACGTCCATTAAGTTAGTGATGCCATCCAACCATCTCATCCTCTGTCATCCCCTTCTCCGCTTACCTTCAATCTTTCCCAGCATCAGGGTCTTTCCTAATGAGTCAGCTCTTTGCATCAGATGGCCAAAGTATTGGCGCTTCAGCTTTAGCTTCAGCATCAGTCCTTCCAATGAATATTCGGGATTGATTTCCTTGAGGATTCCCTGATTTGACCTCCTTGCTGTCCAAGGGACGCTCAAGAGTCTTCTCCAGCACCACAGTTCAAAAGCATCAATCCTTCGGTGCTCAGCCTTCTTTATAGTCCAACTCTCACATCCATACATGACAACCGGAAAAACTATAGCTTTGACTATATGGACCTTTGTTGGCAAGGTAATGTCTCTGCTTTTTAATATGCTGTCTAGGATGGTCATAGCTTTTCTTACAAGGAGCAAGCGTCTTTTAATTTCACGTCTGCAGTCATCATCTGCAGTGATTTTGGAGCCCAAGAAAATAAAGTCTGTCACAGTTTCCATTATTTCCCTATCTATTTGCCATGAAGTGATGGACTGGATGCCATGATCTTTGTTCTTTAAATGGTGAGTTTTAAGCCAACTTTTTCACTCTCTTCTTTCATCAAGAACCTTGATGAACCTTTCAGCAAGAGGCTCTTTAGTTCCTCTTTACTTTTCTGCCATTAGGGTGATATCATATGCATATCTGAGGTTATTGATATTTCTCCTGGCAATCTTGATTCCAGCTTGTGTTTCTTCTAGCCCAGCGTTTCTCATGATGTACTCTGCATAGAAGTTAAATAAGCAGGTGACAATATACAGCCTTGATGTATTACTTTCCCAATTTGGAACCAGTCTGTTGTTCCATGTCCAGTTCTAACTGTTGCTTCCTGACCTGCATACAGGTTTCTCAGGAGGCAGGTAAGGTGGTCTGGTATTCCCATCTCTTTCAGAATTTTCCACAGTTTGTTGTGATCCACACTCTCAAAGGCTTTAGCATAGTCACTGAAGCATAAGTAGATGTTTTTCTGGAATTCTCTTGCCTTTTCTATGATCCAACAGATGTTGGCAATTTGATCTCTGGTTCCTCTGCCTTTTCTAAATTCAGCTTGAACATCTGGGATTTCTTGGTTCATGTACTGTTGAAGCCTGGCTTGAAGAATTTTGAGCATTACTTTGCTAGCGTCTGAAATGAGTGCAATTGTGCAGTAGTTTGAACATTCTTTGGCATTGCCTTTCTTTGGGATTGCAATGAAGACTGACAAGTCCTGTGGCCACTGCTGAGTTTTCCAAATCTTTTGGCATATTTTTTGGCAGACTGGGTGGCTAGTAAGTAACAAAAATTTATTGCTCACAATCTTGAAGGCTGGGAAGCCCAAGTAAAAGTGCTGGCAGGTTCTGTGTCTGTGGGGACCCACTTCTTAGTTCACAGATTGTCATTTCATTATATCCTAATGTGACGGAAGCAGTGAGGGAGCTCTGTGGGGTCTCTTTGTAAGGGCACTAATTCCATTCATGAGGGCTCCACCCTCATGACTAATCACCTCCCAAAGGCCCCACCTCCTAATACCATCACAGTGGAGGTTGTTGCAAACTATGATTTTAAGGGGATATAAACATTCAGTCATATGTCAAGGCTATATATTGTCACCCTGCTTATTTAAATTATATACAGAGTACATCATGTGAAATGCCAGGCTGGGTGACTCACGAGCTGGAATCAAGATTGCCAGGAGAAATATCAATAACCTCAGATACGCAGATGACACCATACTTATGGCAGAAAGTGAAGAGGAACTAAAGAGCTTCTTGATGAAAGTGAAAGAGGAGCATGAAAAAGCTGGTTTAAAACTCAACATTTAAAGAACAAAGATCATGGCATCCAGTCCCACCACTTCATGGCAAATACATGGGGAAATAATGGAAACTGTGACAGACTTTATTTTCCTGAGCTCTAAAATCACTGCAGATGGTGACTGCAGACATGAAATTAAAAAATGCTTACTCCTTGGAAAAAAGCTATGACTAACCTAGACAGCATATCAAAAAGCAGAGACATCACTTTGCGGACAAAGGTCCATATAGTCAAAACTGTGATTCTTTGAATCACATATGTGAATACATGATTCAGTAGTCATGTATGGGTGTGAGAGTTGGACCATAAAGAAGGCTGAGCAATGAAGAACTGATGCTTTTGAATTGTGGTATTGGATAAGACTCTTGAGAGTCCTTTGGCAGCAAGGAGATCAAACCAGTCAATCCTGAAGGAAATCAACCCTGAATATCCATTGGAAGTACTGATGCTGAAGCTCCAGTACTTTGGCCATCTGAGGCAAAGAGCCAGCTCATCAGAAAAGACCCTGATGCTGGGAAAGATTAAGGGTAGGAGGAGAAGGGGATGACAGAGAGATGGTTGGATGGCATCACTGACCCAATGGACATGAATCTGAGCAAACTCCAGGAGATAGTCAGGGACAGGGAAGCCTGGTGTCCTGTAGTCCACAGGGTCGCAGAGTTTGACATGACTTAGCAACCGAACAACAACAATATCAACAAACATTCAGTCTCTAGCAACTAGAGACCACCATGGCCCTCTAGTTAGCATTCAGCAGGAAGCAAAAGTAGAAAAGAGATGATGTAGTAGCATCATCTGAACAACTAGTGGTTTGGACCCATAGTCAGATCCCTAACAGAGAAATACGTTTTTGGTCTTTTCTATGTCCAGGCCCTCACTCCTCACTATAACATTCTCACAGTGCATCCAGCTCGCTGGCCACTCACTGGAGAAAGGATAAAGGTTAAGTGATTTTACTATTAAATAAAAACGAAAAAAAAGAGCAATTAACTAAAACAACTAAGATAAAAACTAATAAATCTAGAGACAGTAGAAGGAAAGAAAGAAAGATAAAAGCAGACATAAGCAAATTGGAAAAAGAAAAACAATAGGATTGGTACGATAAATCAAAGAACTAACTCTTTTAAGAGACCAATAAAAGAGACAGACCTCTGGCAGGGTTACATAGAAAAAAAAAAACAAAAACTAGTAAATAGTCTTAGAAATACAAAAAGAATGAGAAACAAAGACATGAAAGAAGATTAAAGTTAAAAGCATGTTTTATTTAAATTTATGCTAATAAAATACTAACCAAAAAAGACAATAAAATCCACTCAAGATGAGGTCGAAAAATTCAAGGAGGCAAAAAGTTGAATAAAGAAGAATCTGATAAAGAACTCTCCACAACTTTGCTGAGATGTGAATTCAGACGATTTGGATGGGGTTGGGAGTGGCATAATCCCCTGGGCAGAGGAGCCTGGTAGGCTATCGTCTGTGGGGGTCACAAAGAGTTAGACACAACTGAGCAACTAACATTTTCACTTTTTCTAACACTTTTTAAAGGAAGAATTTCTATAGGATCGAGTTGTTTCCAGAACATAAAAACCTTTATAAGTGTCTTAAATAATTTTACAAAGCAACCTAACCCTGGTAACCTAAGCTGGTAATAGAAAGGGAGTATATAGAAATACTACATGCTAAAGTGTTTAAGAGCTGTAAGTTAAGCTAGCTGTGCTTAAAAACTATTGCACTTCTACTTTGATAGATATAATATTTTTGGCTGTGCTGGGTCTTTGTTGCAGGGTGCAGGCTTTCTCTAGTTGTGGCAAGCCGGCTTCTCTTGTTGTGGTGCATGGGCTTAGTGGCATGTGGGATCTTAGTTCCCTGACCAGGAACCAAACCCTAGAAGTAATGCCTCTCCCTTCCTGCTAAGTAGTGGTACATGATTTACCCAAGAAAACAAGTAGGGGACAGAGGTGGAGGTGGATAAAGGCAATAGGTGAGTTTTGCTGCAAAAACAAAACAGAACGAAAGTTTTCCCTTCCTATTTTGTAACCCTTAAATAAGACAGAAAGTGGAATACCACTGTATAATAAAAGAATAATATGACTAAATATAGCTTAGTTCCACAAATCACAAATGCAAGCGTGGCTCAATATGAGAAGATGTTTGGATTCATCACATTCATCCATCAAGAAGAAAAATGAATCAACTAACAGAATTCAACTTTCTTTCTTCCTGCAATAATCCTGTTAAATTGGAGACAGACAGAGGGTTCATGTGAAAAATAATAAATTAGGAGTCTACAATGGTCAAATGATGAATGCATTTTTACTAAAGCAGGATGACGCAAGAATGCCTGGTGTCCCAGCTCAATAGATTCTTAAATTCTGGAAGTTCTAGCTGAAGTGTGTCATACTCGGAGCCTGGGTTGAACCTGACCATCAGATCTCCTATATTTGACTTGCCTGTTGTTTAAAACATTTGATTTCATTTTCAACATTTAAAAGGCTTATAGATTTCACCTTTTTTAAAACACCTGATCTTTTGGTATATCTTTAAAAACATCTGACCATGAGGCCTATTTCTCAAATGGCAGAGAATGGCTGAAGCTGAGTAAGAACTTCTCCCTTTAGACAAGACTTGTGCTCTGCCATTTGCCAGAGGCCTCACTGGGCCCAATTCACTCATTTATGTTACTTCCCTGAGTCCCATGGACATCTGAATTCCTGAATCCTTGCAGAAGGCAAAAAATAGAAAAAAGGGTGCAAACACTGAAAAGGAGACAAAACTATCATTTTAGGGGAATGAAGTGATGAGCTACCTGCAATCGCCGAAAGAATCAATGAAAAACCCTTAAAATGAATGACAGCTCAACAAGATGGCCTGTTGCTGCTAAGTCACTTCAGTTGTGTCCGACTCTGTGCGATCCCATAGACGGCAGCCCACCAGGCTCTCCCGTCCCTGGGATTCTCCAGGCAAGAACACTGGGGTGGGTTGCCATTTCCTTCTCCAATGCATGAAAGTGAAAAGTGAAAGTGAAGTTGCTCAGTCATGTCCGACTCTTCTCGACCCCATGGACTGCAGCCCACCAGGCTCCCCTGCCCATGGGATTTTCCAGGCAAGAGTAATGGAGTGGGGTGCTATTGCCTTCTCCAAATAAGATGGCCAGTTACCAAATTAATAAAAATTTATATGGCAGGGACTTCCCTGATGGTCCAGTAGTTAAGACTCTGTGTGCTCAATTCAGGGGGCCCGGGTTTGACCCCTGGTCAGGGAACTAGATCCCACATGCCACAACTAAGAGCCCACTTGTGGCAAAAAAAAAGGATTCTGTGTGCCTCAACTAAAGACCCTGCACTCAGCAACAAAGATCCCAAGTGCCACAACTAAGACCTGGAGCGGTAAAAAAAGAAAACTCATCCAGGGGCTGGGGGTGGAAAGAGAGTTTAGTTACCATTTGCAATAACAACAAATACCTTTGAGCTCACTTGGCAAGAAATGTGCAGCATTTATATGAATCAAACTATGAGATGCTACTGAAGAACATAAAAAATGATTTCAACACAAGAAAAGTAAAGCACACCATTTTCCTAAAATTGTTGTAAGGATGACCATTATTACCAAAAGAACATAAATGTAATACAACTCCAATGAAAAATCTAAACATAACTCTTTGGGGGAAACTTGACCAAGAGAGTCTTAAATGTTCATCCGGAGGAATAAATGTTTGAGGATAGCCAGCTAGCCAATAAAAATGTCAAAGAGTCTAATACTAGGGAAGCATCTGTTCAACAAATAATTAAAATTTATTATAAAATGATTAAACTTATATGATGATAGGAACAATCAGCAGAAAGAGAATTAAAAGCATAGACACATACCCAAATGTACACATAAACACAGTATAAGTAAGTCCTACTTCACATCAGCAGGTAAAGAAAACATCTTTTGTGGAGCTGCCATATGACCCAGCAGCCCCAATCCTGGGCATATATCCAGACAAAACTATGATTGAAAAGACACATGTACCTTATGTTCATAGCAGCACTATTCAAAACAGTCAAGACATGGAAACAGTGTCGACAGATGAATGGATAAAGAAGATGTGGCATATATACATGCAATGGAATATTACTCAGCCAGAAAAAGAACGAAGTAACGCCATCTGCAGCCACATGGATGGACCTAGAGATGATCATACTAAATGAAGGCAGAAAGAGAAAGACTAATACCATATAATGTCACTTATATGTGAGATCTAAAATATGACACAAATGACCTTATTTACCAAAGAGAAACAGACTCACGGATTAGAGAACAAACTTATGGTTACTGGGTAGAAGCATGGGAGGAAGGGATAGTTCGGGAGTTTGGAATGGACGTGTACATACTGCTTTATTTAAAATGAATAATGTAATTGTTACAAGTATATAAGAGAAAGAAAATGGGGTCAAAAAAGGGGAGATGACACCAATTGGCAATTCATACAAAGTGCTGGGTGGAGTGGGGAGGGAGAGAGAAAAACAAATGGCTGAGAAAAACAGATGAAAAAATTTACTCTCAATAGTAATTGAAGAAATACAAATTAAAATAGTGACATGACATTGAACTTGGTATACTGTTAATAAAAGTCACAACAATGCTATTCTTAGAGAGCCTGTGGGAGGCTGGGTTCTCATATCCTGCTGATACGAATATAAATTGACAAAACCTTTTTGGAGAGCTGGATATGTCAAAAAGTAAAAACACGTTCTTAGCCTTTGATTAGGAATTCCCATGTGTCAGAACTTATCCTGAGAACATTATCATGGATGTGCGCAAAGGCTTAGTGTAAAAGAGACGCATGTCACCATTCCTTCTAATGAGGACAATTGGAAATGGAAGGGTCAACAATACAGAACTGGTTTGAAAAAGTCCAGGCCTGACATGAGTGTGTGAGAGCGACTCGGATTGGTCAGCATCTCTCATGCACATTTGACGACTATTTTAGATTCCACCCACACAAGGAAATACTCTGTACCACAGAAATAATGTGGAAGAACATTCATCATACAGAAAAACTGTATACAATAGCATCTATGGGAAGATTCCACTTTAACTGGATGGCATCACTGACTCGATGGACGTGCGTCTGGGTGAACTCCGGGAGTTGGTGATGGACAGGGAGGCCTGGCGTGCTGCGATCCATGGAATCGCAAAGAGTCGGACACGACTGAGCGACTGAACTGAACTGAACTGAATAGGTAAATAGAGATAGGAAACAACCTAGGATACAGGTCAAAATGCCAGAAATGATATCTCTGGCTAGTAAAATTAGATATAGTTTTTTTGCCTACTCTTATATTTTCTGGGCTTCCCTGGTGGCTCAGACATTAAAGAATCTGCCTGTAATGCCAGAGACCATCAAAGTACTGTTTACAATATCAAGAATCGTTGACCAACTCAAATGACTGGCAATGAGAGGGTGGCTGGATAAACTATGGGATGCTCATATAATAAAATATTATAGAGGAGCCCAAACAAATGAAAGACAGCAATGTGCAATAATAAGTGAATCTTAACAGCATAGTTCCTAAAAAATTACATATAGCATGATGTCTTTTCTATAAAATTAGGAACATATATACACAGAAATAGACACATACACTTTTCTGAATGCATATAACATACATATAAAACAGTGAGACTAGATGATAAAAAAGAAGGGCATACTGAACAGACATCAGGACCAGGGTCCACTTTGGCTTGGGAGAAGCAGGTAAATAGAGTAGGGGTAGATCTACATGGTTAGATGCAGGTTATAATCTTATTGTCAAGGTTCTAGCTTTTTTGGTTAAAAAAAAGTTTGTTTTGTTTTTTTAAAACCCTGCTCTCCCACTGCAGGAGGCACAGGTTCAATCCTTGATCTGGGAACTAAAACCCCACATGCCACATGGTGTGGCCAAAAAAATCAAATCAAATGATGGAGCATTTATGAAAAAAAGTAATTAAAGCAGGTCATGCACGGATCAATGGTGATGCATTTCATGAACAAAGGATATTAATAAATTATGCACTTCTGTGTATCAGGCGTCCAATAAGAAAGAAAAACCTATGTTAAATGAAAGTTAGAATATGATAAAGGAAACACAAGTATTAACTAGAGGAAACATAGGGAGCTGGAGTCTGGACAACAGATTGAAGATGCAGTCTGAAGGCATACATCGAAAGTCTGGAGCGCCTACTACAAACTATATGCAAAGGTACCATCTAAAGCTACACTAAGAAGTAAGTTAAACAGACCTACCTGGGGCTTGTCTTTGTTTTTATAAAAGTTCTCTTCCATTTCAAAAGCATCCTCTGATACCACTCAGTGAAACCAGGGAATAGCCCCAAGACCCTCAGCAACTGAAGACATTGGTTCCTTGGCTTTTTTCAAGACAACTAAGCTCTCACGTCAGCTGGGAAGACTCGTCTCCTGCTATCTTATTCCTACAAGGCATTAAATGTGAAATAGGGCCTTGCTGGGCAGTTTGCCACAAAGTCTACTTTTACAGCCTCGGTAACCTATGCTCATGGCATCTCAGAACTCTGCAATGCATATCACAGTGCTTGGAAGGTTTGGTCATTTCCAGCAATGAGTATGTGTGTGTATATGTATGTGTGTGTTTAATCTAAGTAATACTCTCCTGTCATTCCATTATTACAAATATAAAAGCTGGCTCTGCTTTTAGGGTTCTTTTAAGATCTGGGGAAAAAAAAAAAACAACAAAAACACAACAACCTGTAACTCCAGCCTCTGGGCCGTATTCTACTTACTGTCTGTCACATAGTAGGTGCTTCCTGAGTGTTTTGCTGAGTTCACTGGCACTGTTTTCCAAATAATGATGTTGAAGACCCTGGCTTTCAAGAGTAAACACTTGTTCGGTGAGTCATCCTTTCTACAGATCCTGTTTATACAGGCACACCTTGTTTTACTGTGCCTCACAGACACTGCAGTTTTTTTTACATATTGAAAGTCTGTGGCAACCCTGTGTCAATCATGTCTACTGGCATTTTCCCAACAGCATCTGCTCACTTCATGCCTTGGTGTCACATTTTGGTAATTCTGGCAATATTTCTAGATCTTTCTTTATAATATTTGTTATGGTGGTCTGTGATCCACGATCTTTGATGTTACTGCCATGACTTATAGAAGGCTCAGGTGATGGTGAGCATATTTCAGCAATAAAGTATTGCTGAAATTAATTAAAGTACATATATCATTTTTTAGACATTATGCTATTGGACACTTAACAGACCACAGTACAGTATAAACATAACCTTTAACCCCAAATTCATGTGACTTGCTTTATTATGATACTTGCTTTATTGAGGTGGTCTGGAACTAAACCTATGGTATTTTGAAGGCATGTCTATATAGCAAGAAGCAATCTAAAAAGGATGAATATATTTATGGGGGAGGTATGTCAGAAGAATAGTTGAAATCTGGGACTGTCTTTGGATGTTAAGGACACATTGCTGTAGTATGTGAGATCAGCCACTATGACAAGGACACACCTTCAGAGTAAGTTCAGAATCCAGGGAGTCAGAAAATAACACACACACACACACACACACACACATTTAGTGACAGAGAGATGAAGAGATTAAGACAAAGCCCTCCTACATTAATGACCCTCTTGTACAGATGACAGTCAAATTTTCCAAATCATTTTGTTTTGTCCGTCGAATTTGGTCACCAAAAGACAGCAGCAGACAGGCGGAACAATGAAAGAAATAATTAAAACCTTACCCGAAAGGTTATCAGCCAGAAGCAGGAATTATCGAGAGAATCTCTCTAGGAGGAGAATGGAAAAGTCACTTTTCCTGTTCACCACGGGTGTGTTATCTGAAAGGAGAAAAATATCACATACTTTTCAGAAGAAGCTCATGGGCCAGCCCACGCAGAAACTCATATTCATATTTTCCCAATTGAGGTCGATCACATCTAAAAACATCTGGATCGCCCCTCCCTTCACTGTGGCTCTTGATTAGCCCCACCTGCCAAGCCACTTGGTTCTTTTTTGCCATCTAAGCACATATGTGTTCATTTTCCCCTAAATTAACTTGCTCGTGGGTTTGCTGGGGTCCAAGTGTTAAGTCATTTCACGTGTGCGGCACCGCCCATCAGCGTAGCACAAGTGGGTGCAGTTACGCTGTTGGCTTGACCTGACTTGTATTTGATGAAATGGAAAGGCACCCGGGGCATAAACAGATGTCTCCAGTCTCAAGGCTGCTAGGGAGCGGGTGGAGGCAGGCACAGGGAAGGGCCTTCTTTTTGTCTTTGCTCCCCAGCATCTATCCCTCTCCAAATTTGTTGCCCGTCTGTGCTTTACCTATTCCTGCAGTCATGTGTCAGTTAAAAAAAAAAGAAAAAAGCTTACCTACCAAATACACTCCAGGAGTGTGGGATCAGCACACGAGTGTTAGGTGTGTACACTTCATCTGTGTTTGCACCCAAACACCAAGCCACAGGGGCTTCCCTGGTGGCTCAGATGGCAGAGAATCTGTCTGCAGTGCTGGAGACCTGGGTTTGATCCCTGGGTCGGAAGATCCCCAGGAGAGGGGAATGGCAACCCACTCTAGTACTCTTGCCTGGAGATATTCCATGGACAGAGGAGCCTGATGGGCTATAGTCCATGGAGTCACAAAGAATCGGCCACGACTGAGCGACTAACACTTTCACTTTTCACAAAGCCACAGATGGGTATGGATGAGACAGTGAGGGCGGATACCAAGAGCTTCAGGATAAATCACCATAAAAATGGGTTGGCCGGGTTTTTTTTTTTTTTTTTTTTTATTCCACCAAAGTGTTAACTGTGTTTATTTCTTAAAAAATATTTGTGGTATAATTTACATACAATAAACAGCACATAGGGAAATTGTATTTCCTGAATGATAACTGGCAACGTGTATGTTGTGACATCATCACTGTAAGAGTTTGGACATTTCCATCAACTCCAAATGAGTTTCCATGTGTGCATGGCCAGTTTTTCAGTTTGGAAGCCTTTTTGGTTTTGAGGGAATTGGAGCTCACCTAGGAGTCCAGGGCTTACCATGGGGTTACTGATAATGTTGAAGAAATCAACAGCAACCTCACCTACTTCCCGACACCCCTACCCCGACTCCCGCCTCCGCCCCAAATCCACTGCTTCCGCAGGAAAAACAATCCCTCTGACCAACAAAAGACTTGGGACTTCCAGCATGACTCACCCTCAAGTCCTGGGGCGCATACTCGGCTTCTGATAAGAGGCAGTCAATCTGTCCTCCGTTTGTTTATAATGAGTCATGCTGGAAATCAGGCAGCTCCTCCCCTCCCCCCCCTCCATGTCAGGGTTGGGCAAGAATTAAGAGGCAGATACACCACCATTCAAGTGCAGTCATCCTTAAAGTGTCCGGTGACTCAATGGGGCCCCCTACTGGTGGAGACAGGGAGGGCCACGTCGAGGAGCGAAGGTCTGCCTTTCTCACACTTGAAGGCCAGATCTTACCGACTTGCAGGTTGATAAGAGAAGTGGGAAAACGCAACCGAGTTTTCTGTGCATCCTGCCCACTACCCCCGACTATTAGAGGCAGAGTGGAGCCTGAGTCACAACTTGCAGCCGGTGTATACACCGGAGCGATTAGCCACATAATTGCTTCAGTGATGAACCTTCCCCCAGCTGCAACCCGCCTCCCCCGCCGAGAACTCTGCCAACAGTCTCAGTGGCAGGAATACTGAAGGCCGAGGTTTACAAAGCGGGAGTTGTGATTCTTTTAGCTAGTGCCCTCTTGGCCCCGATTTAAAATTCCTGCTACGAATCTGAGGGGAGCAGGGGAGAGGTTTCGACTAGAATTGATGTCATGATCAAGCCAACGTAAAATAGATTGATCTGCTGCTTCAAGGTACTGAGGCAAAGCGCTCTGTTTGGAGAACAAATCACCATAGCAACTCAGCCGCCCCAGTTACAGTAGGCGCGCAGGACGACCAAAATAAAAATCCTTACCAAGTCTCAGGATTGGCTCATGAGAGCTGCTCAACAGACTTTCAGTTTCCAGACAGCATGAGCCAGCATGTATTTCGGTTTCCTAAATTGCTGAAAGGGACGCTTTAAATAATAATAGAACTATCCAGCCAGGTTACAAACAGAGGGGTTCTGGGCTGTCCCCACTTTCAGCTTAAAACACAAGCAGACCTCAGTGCCAAGCAGCAGCATTTGTCGTTGAAACAGACTCTGGAAAAGGGCTCATTGTTACTTATTGTGGCTTGCCAGTTCCGTTCCAAGTTGGGGGTACATGGTACTCTAAACGCTGATTTTTAAGAAGAGCCAAATCTGTATGAAAACAGGTTTTCTGTAGGTGTGAAAGGAAGAAAATCAAAACCACTCTTTCTTTCCTCCACCCCCAGGATCCCAAGCACTGGGCTTGGATTCCATTAATTATCTGCCTTCTCTCCAGCATCTGCCTTCTCTCACTTGGCTTTGTTCCTTCTGATCACCAACAGACAAAATTGCCTTGGCCATGGTACTTGCCCATTCTCCTCTTCATCCACACTGCCCAGGGCTTCCTTTGGCCTCTCAGTCCGGTGCGTGTCTGGAGCTCCCTGCCACCACCATCCGGGATGCCCAGTGTTCTCTGCCTGCTGCACACCCAGGCAATAAGCATTCCTACTGCACCACTCCTAATCCCAAGGGCCATTCCCTTGAAAATTTCTCCTGCCTTTGATTCTGGTTGCTGCATGATTCAGAATCTTCTTTTTGTAGTCTGTCTCTTCTGTTGTCTCACCTCCTAAATTTAGGCACTTTTAAAGTCCTATCTGTTTCATACTTGCTTTAACCATTTATCTGATCTCTTCAATTTGCATTTCTGAGCAAATATCTACTACATTTTCAGCTGAGACTGTTTGCCTATAGATTATATCAAAACCAACCCTATCAAAACTGAATTTAATCTTCCCAACACAATCGGATCCTTCTCCAGGCTCTGTTAACAGCACCATAATTTCCTAAGGCTTAAAGGTTAGGTGTTTTTCAGACTCTTCCTAGGCAGATATTTTCTTTGCCACATTCCATTGACTGCCCATTGATGCTTCTTCCATTTGTGTCCTTCTTTCCATTTCCAAAGCTACTGTCTGAGTTCTGGTCATCATCCCACCAGACCTGTTGCTGAAATTGCTACAACTTCTGAAATGGCGTTTTCACATCCAGCCCTTCTTTAAGACAGCAAATTATGGTAGAAGGAAAGTAGGCTTTGGAGTTGGACTTCCATCTCTGCCATTTACTTTCACTGTGACTTTACTTTCATAATCCCTGACTCTTAAGTCTCTTTACCTGTAAAACAGGTATAAATCTGTACTTTGAGGTGTGAGGATTTAATGGGGGTACCATACGTGAAGGACAGAGAAGCCTGGTGTGCTGCAGCCCATGGAGTTACAAAGAGTCAGACACGACTCAGTGGCTGAACAACAACATATGTAAAATGTCTGGCTCACTTTAAACGCTCAACTGATGCTAGTTCCTTTCCATTTCAAACTTACTACCAGACCGAAGCCTGAAAACAGACTTCCTAGTCACGCCCTTCTCTTACTCAAACATACGTTTTTCTACCAAAATAAGGACAAACTCCTTGAGCCTAGCACTTGAGAGACTTGCATAATATGGCCCCCGTGTCTTGCTCCAACTCTGCTGTTCATGACTCTTTCTTTAAACACCATCTGCTCCTTTGCTGGTGCTCTGGACTTGGACTTAAGTGCATTGTCTGCATCTCTGTCTGATGAAATTCTAGCTGTTCTTTAAGACTCATCTCAAATTCTATCTTCTCTCTGAGGCCATCCCTGCTCCCTACCATCGGATATGACATCTTTCTCTGGCCCCTGGAACACTTATCCCTCTCTGGTGGCATTTTTATTATTCTGCTTGGCTCATGTTCTTTGAATTCTCTTTACTGCACGACTGAATGTCCTTGATGGCACAGACTGTTACTGCACCGAGCCGAGAGTCCTCCGCCTTATGCAATAAACGCCTTATGCCAAAACCAAACCTGCCTGGTCACGCTTCCCTTTGTCTACTGAGCTTTCTTCTTCCTGAAGTTTCTGTTGGGTGTCACCCTTCCCAGAAACAAAGTTGCACAGGGAAGCAAATAGCTAACTCAGTGAAAGGCATTCTCTCGGACACCAAAGTTCTGGAGCTCATCATTACGGGAAAAGTGTCCCTGAATATCCTCAAATAATCCACATCACCATTGCATCAGACCCAGTTTATTTACTGTTTTCATAAATCCCAGGGAATTCCCTTGTTTGAAATCACAGCTTGGTTTTGTTTACTTGTCTCTCAGGCCCTCAGGGAGCACTGTTCTTTCGATGTAGAAAAAACTTCAGGCAAATGGATCCTTGGGAATGTCTAAATTTTTTTTCCTCATTCATTAACCAGCCTTTTTAACACTGATAATACAACACAGAAAAGGAACTCAGATTAAAGATTCAGTTGAGTGTTTGTAAACAATGAAAAACATAGGTCTACTGAGCCAGCATCTTAAAATGTATCTGTTTCTTAAATATTTAATTGATTTATAGTTTTTAATATTAGTGTCCTAGTTCTAAAGTACAGTTCTTAAATATGTGTACATATATTATGTGTGTGCACATGTGTTTGTGCTGTCGATTCAGTTGTTTCTCTTTGCAATCCCATGGACCTTAGGCCGCCAGGCTCCCCTGTCCATGGGATTTCTCAGGCAAGAATACTAGAGTGGGTTGCCATTTCCTCCTCCAGGGGATCTTCCCCACCCAGAGATAGAACCTGCATCTCCTGCATTGAACATGGATTCTTTACTACTGAGCCACCAGGGAAGCCATATTGTGTGTGTGTATATATATACATATATTTTTTTTTTCCCCCCTCATTCATTAATCAGTCTCTTTAACACTGATAATACAACATAGAAAAGGAACTCAGATTAAAGATTCAGTTGAGCTCTCATAAAATGAGAAACAGAGGTCCACTGGAAGGTTTAATTTATACTTTCTAGTTTACAAAGTTTCATTTTAGGATGAATGAGGCTGGAAATATGGTTTCATCATCATATGGGAGCTCCTGTTGGCAACATCATTTGCAAAGTACAGTTTTCAAAAGGTTAAATATATGGGCTCTCATACAAACAGAAAAATAACAGAAGTCAAATTTTTTTTTTTTTTAATCCAATCCCATTAATGAGGAAACCAGTTAGACATTGACTGAGTTAAGAGAAAATTGAAGGACCTGGAGATTTGTAGCTGGTCAAAGGAACGTAGAAATAAATTTACTAACAAATGCAAAATTGGCTAATGTCCCACCAGACAATAACCTTTGTGATGTTACTGGATAAGACTCATCTGTAGAGCTATCAGCTTTCTGCAAGTTAACCTCTATTCTCTATAAGCAGGCAAAATAGTGTTTCTAAGCAGTCAGCAAAAGGTTCACAACTCTAGAAAATCAGATAATCCCTGGGCAGCAGAGGTCACTAGACAATACCCAGGTCTGCAGAGAAGAGGTGCTCAGTATCTTGTTGACCTGTTTCCACGTTTCGTGTATTTGCTCTGCACACTCTTCTCTGAGAGGCATGGAAACAAACCAATCTGCTTTCTCTATATTTGTTATTAGATTCAGGAAAGGAGACACAATACACAGTTCCCCACTCTCCACTGGGCCCTCCTTTGCCCTCAAGTTTTTCATTATGAACTCTGGAATGCAAGAGCTGGAGTTGAAATCACGGTTCCACCATTTATGTGATGACTTTGGGAAAAATTACCTCTCTGTGCCTCAGTTTCGTCACTGTAAAAGAAAATTTTAAGTATCTGTAACTTTATGGCTTTGCCATGAGTTAAAAGAGATAAAGCACAACTGCTAATAAATTAAATTTGAGTTATATTACTACTGACTAAGGGTTTGATGCCTGGGTTGGGTTACAGTGCATGGGGTCGCAGAGAGTTGGACGTGACTGCGCAACTTAACACCTTCACTATACCAGGGTTCGTTATTCTACCAAAGTGTTGATTGGGACATAAACATTTTGAGAAATAAACTGACACTATACATTAAAGAGGGTTTAGGTTCTACATTTTAAAGCAGAAGCAAAATAACTGTTAGTCTCTCAGTCGTGTCCAACTCTTTGCAACCCTATGGACTGAAGCCCGCCAGGCTCCTCTGTCCATGGAATTTTGGGTGGCCATTCCCTTCTCTAGGGGATCTTTTCCACCCAGGGATCAAACCCGGGTCTCCTGCATTGGCAGGTGGATTATTTACCATCTGAGCTACCATGGAAGCTCAAAATAATTAAATCATCCAAATGAGCAAATTAGTAAACTAATAACTTAAATTCTTGTTTCAAAAGAATAATTTACTTCTTTCAACTTTGATGTTAAAGGGACAAAAATGTCTGAGTCATGGGTGGCAAGAATTAACCTTTGTTGAGTTGGTGTCCCAGGCACTGTGCTTATGACACATTCATTACATTGTCAACACACGAGTATTTTCAGAAGAATCATTTTTTCTCCCTCCTTAAGGACACATGCTACAAAATGAAAAGCAGCAAACGAAAATAACCAGAAGAAAAATACACTGGAGCCTTAGAAAGTGGGCTTCCCAAGCAAGTCAAATGCCAAAGCAGTGGTTCAAAGCACATTTCAGCTTTAATCACTTATTCTGTATGAAAAACTAATTATTCTCTATAATTTTAAATTAAATGTACCAACACATTGGTAACTATCATGTACTGGGCATGTACTCCTTCCCACTCCACTTGGTTGTTTTTATTTTGCCCACAGAATGTTGAGGGAAATATTGAATAAATACACATTTTATTAAAACATACACAAACAACTCTGTCACAAATTGATATAAATGGTTAGGTATCCCTCCCATCCCAATTTTGGCTTCTATAACCTTGAATCAAAAACACAACAGTGGTGTAGGCCACCAAAAACCTATGGGTAAAGATGGTAGACTAAGTACTGAGGCTCAGAATCAGACAGGAAATAGCTATAAACCAAAATAGAAAGCAAAATAATGAAGAAAAGTGACAACTCATGTTGAAGTCTGGGTAAATTTTAATAGGCTCAAGCCTGAGAAAAGAATTTTCCTAAAATGTTGGTTCTTAAGGGGACATTCCTAGGTTCAACTGAACACAAGAGAGAAGGGAATTTCCCTAAAGAAGTTTCCTGAGCCAGAAGAAAATCAAATTATGCTTGAAAAACAAAAGCATAGACTAATAATGCCTGTCTTTCTCCCCCACCCACCTCTCCGGATTCACTTCAGTGTAGGTTTTCCTGCTGGAGGCCATCTATTAACTCCATACTCTGTTTTCTCAACACGACCAAATCTAGTCTTAACCTTCTGCGTCTCAGAGGGTTGATAAATGAGATAATTGTTTTCAGTCCTCTCATGAGCTGGGAAACTACAATCTGGATGTACCCAAACATATGCAGACATAGATATACTAAGCCTCAGATTAAAGAAACAGTAACTGATTGCCAAAAGGATATGATTTATGGCCACTATTAAAAATGATTTCTTATATATAATTTGAGAAAGTATCAAGAGAGGCACTGTGATTTAAACAAAACTGAAAACCATTTCTCACAATATTTCATGTACTGAAAGTTTTGTGCAAAAAACTTATAAACTAGAATAATGCTGGTCTCGAGTTCTTAAAAAAAGGTTTTAAAAAAGCTAAGTTCTTAATTGGATATTTGTGATTTTGGGAAAAAAAAAAAGGGCAAAGCTAATAAAATGCTGCTAGAAAACAAAGTGATAAAGATTTTTCAACTGCATGCATTTCTAGTTCTTTGCCAGATTCTTAGGCTATAAAAATTCGTAAAAGAAGTTGATGTAAAGTAAATACGTGACGGTTACATTGAAGGGTTTTCAGAACTGGCGACACTAAGATATATTTATTTAGTTGGAAGAGGAAGTGGCAATAAAAGCCTTTCAATTATAATGACCATTTTAGAGTTCATTAGAAACTACCATCCATAATTTAAACACATCTGAGCCTGTGCCCCCTCTTAAGATGTCCTGTAGGTATGTGCGTTGTGCATGCTAAGTCGCTTCAGTCACATCCAACTCTGTGCAACCCTATGGATTGTAGCTCGCCAGGCTCCTCTGTCCACGGGATTCTCCAGTCAAGAGTACTGGAGTGGGATGCCATATCCTCCTCCTAGTAGGTACAACTGCAAGTAAGTCTTTGGGAGGCAGAGGACGTCGGCTCTCTAAATGCATCTAACTAAATACAACCGTCTTCTATGTTGTAGCAGGTAACGAGGACTATTTTAAAACAGTAGCTTTAAGAGAGCTTATTTTTGAAAACTTGGAGTGAAACCCTTCTCAAAAAATGTGCTGTTAGGGTTTTCCTTTTATGTAATGAAAGAACAATAAAAGGCAGGTGGAATTATACTAGGGGAAAAAATAGAAATTACATTTCTCAAGCAGAAGTGCTAGGATGGAGTGAAGAAAAATGATAACAACTATCTCTATCTGAGGTGGTATCTATTTTAATGTACTTAAAATACATGACTATGACTGAGTGCTTAAAGAAAGAAATGCAGAGGAAAGTGAAAGTTAACATATGTGCCTGACATTTTATTTTCTATTCTCAAGGGTGTATTTTTAACCCTGGGACAGAGTTAGTATCCCAAATCTTTATTCTACCATAAACTAATCTCTGTTTCTTGTCCTCTTCTCTCTTTTCCAAGTCACTCTACAGAGTCTGATGATAACAATTTGGTACCCCTTAATTCATTCTTGTGGTACCCTCGCAGAGAGTTCAAAATCCACACACTTTAACTTATGTCAACATACCAAGAAACCAAGATGTCAAGACAACAGATTCGGTTTAGCGATGACACTTGAAAGACTGTATTAAAGATGAAGACCATTTCATGTCACACAGTCCCCTGTCCACTCTGAGTTCAGACACTGTGACAAATAAAAACACAGCTGATGCTGACGAAACATGACCCTATGTGATGTGGCCAGTGGAACTTATGCTCTTGAACAGCAGCTCTTGAGGTAGAAGATCGACTCATCACTAAATATGTGATTAATATCTAAGTTAATAATGGTTCAATATCTAAGTTTAAAAGCTGCACAAAGACGCTGTGAAAGTCCTGTATGTATACTTCTGTAAGAAGCTAAGTCAAGTCAATCACAGGAAGGTTTCGAATGAGACTGTTTTCCTTATGGATTTTTAAAATATATATATATATTTCTTAAAGATTTTTATATATTCTATGCATTGATCTTCCATTTCCTCGCAACACTTGTAGTTCAAATCAAGGAAGGAAAATTGAACCTTAAAAACTGTGGGTCCCTCCTTTGCTTGCATCCAGTCCTCACAGAGAGACGCAGGAGGCCAGTTCGGCTCAGGAGAGTTGGGGGCAGGGGCCTGGGAGAGGACCTGTGCTGGGGGCGTCCCAGGGCAGGTGAGGAGACATTGGGAAGGAGGGCATCTAACAGACTCCCGGAGTAGCCATTTGGTCAGAGATCGCTGGACTCAGGAGGTTAAATATATGCAGAAACAGAATTTTTAGGGCTCCTTCTAGACAATCCAGTTCTGTAAATAGGTAATTCATTCTATGTTTTAAAAATACTGGTTTTGAACAAACCAGGTATGGTTATGGTACATGCTGTGTATCTTCCTTCAGGTGGTCAGAAGACCAACTGGCCTGTTCTAGAGGTGGCGGTCTTTCTTTGATTAGCAGTAGCAAGTCCCATGAGCTTATCCTGGAGGCAGGCAGTTAGGAGAAGCACGCAGCTGAGGAGAGCGTGGAGAGCACTCACCAGGGGCAGAGATGCTCCCTTCTCAGAGCCCCAGAGGTCCCTCTCAGACAGAGGGTAAGAACGCAACTGTGCATTTTATTAGTCTCTGAAGGAAACCGAAGTCTCTGCTTGTTTCATAAACAGCCTTCTATAAATGCCTGCAGACACCGTCCCTGATCCTGACAACACCTCAGGTAAAGATGGAAAGTACTAGACCTGGCGTGGATGGTGCAGTGAAAATGATGCCTAAGCACAAAGCTCAGAGCCCAGCCTTGGCCTCCGGTCCCCTGACCCAGGAAACAGCACAATCACTCACAGATTGGAAGAGAATGAGCTTTGTTGTTTGGTCGCCGAGTCGTGTCTGACTCTTTTGTGACTCCATGGACTGTAGCTCACCAGGCTACATGGGATTCCATGGGATTTCCCGGGCAAGAATACTGGAGTGGGTTGCCATTTCCTCCTCCAAGGGATCTTCCCAACCTGGGGATAGAACCTGCGTCTCTTGCACTGACAGGCAGGTTCTTTACCACTGAGCTCCCTGGGAATCCCACGGGAATGAGCTACTGGGCTAATAATAAAGATCTGTGAGGGCAGGTAAAGAGCAGCTCAGAAGCACAGTCAGGGGATAAGAAAATAGGCAGCACTGCTCATTTTTTCATTTTCCCTCTGGACAGGACCTCTGCATAGGAGGTGTGAATGAAGTCATAGAGCTGCCGCGCACTGGCCGTGTTCCCCAGCATGCTCGCCAGCTTGTCGAAGGGCAGGCTTGCTAATTCAGCGATGTTCTTGACGTGGTTCATCAAGGAGCGACAGTTTTTGGCATTTATCCCTGGCATTTTTAACAAGAAGTCCTGGGGACCGGGGTTATACTTCTCTGCCTCGGGGAGAGTCTCGGAATCGGCGGACACAGCCATGGCGGTGGTGGCGTCTGGCTGTGGCTTGTTCTGCTTCAGTTCCTCAAATAGCTCGGCAGTGGCGTGTGGGGAGGGGCACCAGAGGATCCGGAGCCGGGGGAAGTGCAGCGTGAGGAGGGTGAGCTTGGAGCTGACATCGTTGCTGGAGATCTCCTGATGGAATGCGCCGCGGGACATGAGAGAGAAAGGCTTAGTGGGGTCGAACTCGATCAGAAGCATCGGCCGCTTGTAGTAGCGGGACATGGAGATGCACTGGCTGTAGAGGCGGCCGTTGTTCAAAGAGCCAATCAGATCACTGATGCTCTTGCGCTCCACGCACATTTCCGGAGTCAGGATGTAGTCTCCGACCTCCAGGGTCACCGGCTCGATGTCGATGCCCCGGCGGTGGATCAGAGACGGGAGCTCACTTCGAAACTCCCGCATGTCCACAACGATGCTCTGCTGGGTACCATTCTGCTCCTGGCCGCCTGAGAAGAAAAAGAAGCATTTAAAGAAATGTTGCTGAGTAACTCTCAAAGATGGAAGATCACAATTAAAGTCAGATGTCTGTGTTTCTGCTATTAGTCTCCCACGCCTGGTTACACAATATTACGTTATTCCACATTTTCCTGTATTTTCAAAAAGGTTTATTTATGGTTGAAGGCAATTTCCCTTAAACTAAATAAAGCTACTAGGAAATTGGGGTCTCTTGGTAAATACTTCCTTACACAGAATTCAGACACCAACACTCACCATCTCTTCCCTCTGGGGCTCCTCTTGGCCCCGCACTGATGCATTGACCACTCTTTACTGATCACCGTCACCCCAATTCCTAGCACAGAGCCTCGCACGCAGGAGATGCTTAGTAATGTTCTTGATAAATTGCCATGTGAGCTGCTGTGAGAAACTTTGACGCTTTTTGGGCTTGTATCAGTGAGTCCAGAGACAGAAAAATGGAAGAAGCTGGGGGAAACAGGAACGCAGAGCTTCTCCCACTACCGTGCACATGAATCGCCTGGGATGGGGTGACAACACCTAGTGCACTCTGTGGGTGTGAGGAGGGCCCAAGAGCCTGCGCTTCTAACCAGCTCCCAGGCGACGCCAACACTGCTGGCTGAAGGACTCCATGATGGCTTCTGTAGGGAGAATAATGCCCCCACGGAAGGTGTCTCTGTTCTAACCCCTGGAAGCTGCCAATATGTTACTTTACACAGCAAAGGGGACTCTGGAAATGTGATTAAATTAGGGGTCTCAAGATTGGGAGATTCTTCTGGATTATTGAGACAGGTCCAAGGGCCCTTATAAGCAAAGGAGGGAAGCAGGAAGCTCAGAGGCAGAGCTGCTGGTGTTGAAGGTGGAGGAAGGAGCCATGAGCAAGGGAGCAGGCAGCCCTGGATGACCCGGAAGAGGAAGGGATTCTCCCCCAGAGCCTTCAGAGGGAGCGCAGCCCTGCAGACACCTTCTTTTTAACTCAGTGAAACCCATTTGGACTTTGGATTGTATAATAACTGTTAGATAACGACTGCATGTTCTTTCAAGACACTAAAGTTTGTGGCAATTTGTTACAGCAGTAAAAGGGAAGCTAATAGGAGTGCTGAGAAGACTGGACTCAGAGGGCAGATTTCTGTGAATAGCTTTCCGTGTGGTACCTGCAGGCTCTATCTTCCTTCATATTGCCAGGTATCTTGCTGTCCTGCATGAAATGTCCCCAACCTGTTTGAGTTAGGAATCTTCTTCAAAAGACACGGATGCTCTGAGGCCGTGCTTCCCAAAGTATGGTCCAAGGACCACTTCCATCAGATGCTGACCCCGTTTCAGATCTATCGAATCAGAATTTCTATGGAGTGGGGTCCAAGAATCTACAGTTTTAACAAGCATAAGAGGCTATTCTGAAGTACAGTGAATTCTGAGATGCACTGCTTTAACTGTTTTGACCCCACCAAAGGAGAAAGCGACTCAGCCACACTGTTTTTCCCACACCACCTGGCTGAAGGCACTGCTGAAATGGGGATCTGGGGAGTGGGAGGGACACGGTCATCCTTGGACCGCAGTGCAAGGGGCATCCAGCATGTCTTGGTGGAAGGCCACTGCCTGGATGCTGCAGGGCAGTGAGAGTACCACATACCCGGGGTCTAGAAAAGTGCCAAGAAGCAATCAGCAAACCCTGGAAGGGGTGGGAATGCACCCTGAGCAAAGCACCATCTCTTATCTATGAGGACACTGGCCTCTTAGGGTTAACATAAGAACCTAATCATCATTCACAAAAGCTTCTTGGTAAAAGTACATTCTGAATCTCAACCAATGCTGGAACGTAACTTATTTCCAATGTTGGTGCCTAGAACACAACCCCTCTTATCTTATGGGTGAGGAGCCCGAGATTCAGGAAAGACATGTGGTTAGTGAACAGCAGAGTTCAGACTGGGATATGAGAGCAGACACCCCCATTGAAGAGCTTGTTGAGAAAAACCAAGCTGCAGAGAGACTCTGGAACCCCACAGCCTCTGGTACGGGCAGCAGGAGAGCTTGGCAGAGGGCGGGACTCACCGGCTTTGCGTGTGTCGGTGGGAGCACTGGCAGACACGCAGCCTCTCACAAGGTCGAGGTTCGTTTCGTCTCTGCCTTCTCTTTCTTCAGGGATGACCATGCTAGCCTTTTCCCTGGGGGTGGGAGGAACACATCTTCAACCTTTCTGAATTAATTTCAAAATTCCTGATTTTAGAAAATGATCTACAGAACTGTAGTGCTAAAAGAGAACCCAGGAAACATCAGAAGGAAATATGCAGAGAGAAGCGATGGGGAATGGAAGCAGAAAGAGTTTCTTGGTTGGTACTTCTGCTCATCTTCTGGAGTTAAAAAAGAAAAAAACTTACTTATTTTCTATTCTGTATGTCCTCCAAACACTTTGAGTCATGAAATAAGCATGTGGAGACTGCCACAAAGAGGTTACTGAGAGTTTTTATACAAATGTGCTAAATGTATTACTGAGCACTGAAAAGATTTCAAATAATTTATATTCCAATATTTTCAGAGAAATCATAAGATAATTAAAGACCAATGATTAAAGACATGAAAACAGAAATGGCCAAACTAACTTTGATTTGAAAAACTCTAGGTTGGAGGCCCCATTAAACACTCTCCAGTTTTAAAGGAAAATCATGATTAATACAAGAAAGCAAATTTCCAACAGAGATTTAAACAAAAAAATCGACATCTCAGGTTATGCAGTACAGCAGTATTGATTCACTAACTTAGCTGTTCGTTTAAAATATTTAGGGTAGGCTCCCACGTACTATGCGAGGTACTTTGGATACAAATATGGTTACCCAATAATTTATGTCTTCAAGAAAGCTTAGCACCTTAAGCTGATAGACTGACAAGCCTATAGAATCCTAACTCAGATTTACCATCAGGAACCAGAATCATGACAGGACCCTCAATAACCACAGAAGACTAAGCCAGGCTTGCCATCATCTGATTTTTCAAAACCAGTAAAAGGATGTTAGAATCAGTTCAGGAAACAGCGAGCTCTGTGTGTCCTTTCGTGCCAGGTCAACAGAAAAGATGTATAAGATTGCGTCTGTGCCCTGGCTGGGCTTGCAACAGAGTTGAGGAAATACAGCAACATGAAAAACAACTGTGGAACTGACTGCCTACAATAAAAGAGTCTGCAGAAGGTGAAACAAGAGGAATCATTAGCAACAAGAAATCATTCCAACAAGGGCTCATTCCCAAGGGTTTTCCAAAGAAAGATAAAATCAGATGGAGCAATTCCTCAGCCACTCTGGATACATAGTGTCTTAGGGCACGGTACCATAAAGAGGTAACACTGGTGAACAGAAACTCAAGTTTATAAATTCTATACTATTTGAAATAATATACAAATGCAAAGTTGTTATTTGTGTAACACTTTATGAACAGATTGTTGTTCTAGTTCTGTTCTTGCCCATTATTCTCAACACCGGTGTCAGGGTGGTTACTGCAGAATTCTTCGCAGTGATCACAGGTCCAAAGTCACTCAGTACTGCCCTGTCACACCCACCAGACTCCAGCTGGGGACAAATGGCGAACTGTCCAGAGAACTCAATGCTCTTAAATTTCTTTTACATTTGGGATCAACATGGGGGATTTTTTCTCCTCTTTATCTCCACTTACCCTACTGGCTAAGCCATCACAGGCAGGGGCAGCCTCCTTTCCTAATCAATCTGTTATCTGTGCATGGCTGCAGAGCACATGGGGTTAGAATTCAGACTCTGCATCCACATGTTGTGGTTTTGAAACCACTTACTGGCTGTGTTAACTTTAGGTGAGTTTTTTAAAGGCTCTGTCCCTCAATTCTGTGTGTAAGATGGGAAGAATACTAAAACCTAACCTCAACAGGTTAGAAGGAAGCACAAGCTGGAATCAAGATTGCCGGGAGAAATATCAATAACCTCAGATATGCGGATGACACCACCGTTATGGCAGAAAGTGAAGAAAAATAAAGAGCCTCTTGATGAAAGTGAAAGAGGAGAGTGAAAAAGTTGGCTTAAAGCTCAACATTCAGAAAACTAAGATCATGGCATCCGGTCCCATCACTTCATGGCAAATAGATGGGGAAACAGTGGAAACAGTGGCTGACTTTATTTTTCTGGGCTTCAAAATCACTGCAGATGGTGATTGCAGCCATGAAATTAAAAGACGCTTACTCCTTGGAAGGAAAGTTATGACCAACCTAGACAGCATATTCAAAAGCAGAGACATTACTTTGTCAACAAAGGTCCATCAAGTCAAGTCAAGCCTTGTCTAGTCAAGGCTATGGTTTTTCCAGTGGTCATGCATGGATGTGAGAGTTGGACTATAAAGAAAGCTAAGCACCGAAGAATTGATGCTTTTGAACTGTGGTGTTGGAGAAGACTCTTGAGAGTCCCTGGGACTGCAAGGAGATTCAACCAGTCCATTCTAAAGGAGATCAGTCCTGGGTGTTCAGTGGAAGGACTGATGTTGAAGCTGAAACTCCAATACTTTGGCCACCTGATACGAAGAGCTGACTCATTTGAAAAGACCCTGATGCTGGGAAAGATTGAGGGCAGGAGGAGAAGGGGACGACGGAGGATGAGATGGTTGGATGGCATCACTGACTCAATGGACATTGGGTTCGGGTGGACTCCGGGAGTTGGTGATGGACAGGGAGGCCTGGTGTGCTGGAGTTCATGGGGTTGCAAAAAGTTGGACACGACTGGGCGATTCATGACTGAACTGAACTGAACCTCAACAGACTGTTATAAAGATCACGTAATATATGTAAGGAACTCAGAGTAGTACCTGGAACATAACAAGCACCATATGTTAGCTTTTATTAATATTATAAGTGTGTGTGCTCAGTCACTCAGTCATGTCTGACTCTGTGGCCCTCATGGACTGTAGCCCACGAAGCTCCTCTGCCCATGCAATTTTTCAGGCAAGAATACTGGAGTGGGTTGCCATTTCCTCCTCCAGGGGATCTTCCCGACCCAGGGATTGAATCTGCGTCTCTTGTGTCTCCTGCACTGGCAGGCTGATTCTTTACCACTGAGCCACCTGGGAAGTCCTATAATGTAGTAACCTCATCCCCTAATTATCCATGACTATGCTAAAAAAAACTGGCGAAGGAAATGGCAACCTACTCCAGTATTCTTGCCTGGAAAATTCCATGGACAGAGGAGCCTGGTGGGCCACGGTCCACAGGGTCGCAAATAGTCTGACACGACCAAACACGCACTTGCATGCTAAAAAACAGATTTCTTTCAAATGATTCTGCAACTGCTTCAGTTAATACTGTTAAACAAAACAGCTAGTTTAGTATGAAATGTTATAACTGCAAATTAAATTTCAGAAAAAAACATACTCCTGAAATGAAACCAGGGTTGTGAAGAAAATATTAAGTCTTCCTAACCAGTAACTCAAATTAGTTTAACAGAAATTTGTCGTACTTAAAAATATTCAGTCCCTTATTCACGTTTAGCATAATCAAATTACTGTATGTGACAGATACAAAATAATAATTGAACAATTCAGATTCCTACATCCACCTGAAATACTGTGGTTTCTTAATATTGCTCTAACATCTCTAGTGGTATATGAATAGCTTGTACAACGTGATAACACAGGGAGGAGGTACTGGAGGAGTCTCTTCAAATGGGCATTTATTCAAGTTCTCATGCTAACCCATTTTGTGATATTTTTTTAACTGTAAAATTTCAAATAATCTAACCCTTCCCTTTGAAAAGTGGTGACCTCTCCAAAACTATGTTTACTCATAATGTTATTACTAATTTTTTGACCCCGGGAACATTTTATTATCAATACTGAGACATGTAATCTTCTTTCTCTTTACTTGTCATCTGTAACCTACTGATCTCTAGTCCAGCCAAACGGTCCTTTCACTGCCAGCTTGCCTGACTCATTCCTCTCTGGTTATTTTAAATAGCAGCATTGCTTTTGTTCTTACAAAATCACTTGTGGAGGTCCTGGCAAGAGCGCATTTCCTCAGTCTCCCATTACATTTTTCCCTAAGTCCAGGCTCAGTGCAAATGCTCTTTCAGCCATGTACCTCACATATATTTTGCTTTTCAAAACAAACACTTCTCAAATTCCCCAAGTTTTCTGGGAAAGTAAGTATCTTAAGATTCTAAATAGTGTTATTATCTGTGTGATATGGAAAGACCTAACATAATACCCAGACAGTCACCGGTGAGAGAGTTAGAAAACTAGGCCAGGCCATCTAGATAAAATTACACCAAAATCTGGTATGGAAATTGCTGTAGAAATTGAAATGGAGAAAGCCTACATCCTGGGTTCTGCTGAGGCACGTTTCCAGTCAAGGCCAGGCTGATCTGAGCCTTGTCACTGAGCCCTTTGAGTTTAGAGTCCCTTGTATAAGCTGGGAAATGCATGCGGGCCCCCAATACCTGGCTACAGTCCACTAATGGCACTCTTTTCTAGGCTACGTTCTGATGAACTGGAGAAGACGCAGCTGTGGGAAGGAGGCCTGGAGCATACAACTCACCTACTCAGATGCTACAGGCACCCTGGGCTATATAGCTCTGGGCAGGAAAGGGTTGAGAGAGCAGGCCTGGGATGCTCAAACCCTGCACATTCCCAAGAAAGGCCTGTCTCCTCAGCTTGTCTTCCTGGAAACCCCTGGCCAGCTTCTGGGAGCTAAGCTCTGAGTTCTTGGACTACTCTGCCTAATAAGAGGATCACACAGCAGGCCCAGTGTGATTTATGGTGAATACGTTTCATCTCCAGGGAGCCGTAGTCTGTCCCTGGAGTACTGCATCTGTATGACTAACTGCCAGTAAAAATGCTGGACCCCAAGTCTTGGGTTAGCTTCCCTGAGGATACTGCTGAGTGTGTGGTGTCACACACGGATGCCAGAATTAAGTACTTCCCTGGGAACTCACTGGAAGAGGACACTCGGAAGCTCACGCTGGGTTTCTCCTGGACTTGGCTCTGTGCTTTCTCTCTGCTGATTTTACTCTGTGTCCTTTCTCTGTAATTAGCCACAATGGTGAGGACCCCAGCTTATCTGACTCCTGTGGGTCTTTCTGGTGACTCACTGAGCCTGAGGGTGGTCTTTAGGGACCCTCAACTTAAACACCAACAACCTCATCTGAATATCTTAGTTCCATGTGCTCATTGTAATCTAGAGACAGTCACTTTTAATCAGAGAAGCCTGAGGCAAAGGATATTTTAAAAAGAGTGAAGGAGCCAATTAGGAGGTTACTGGCCCACATCCAGTGGCACCAATTCTTTGACTCCATTTCCTCAATATCGCTTAAATCTCTCCCCTTCTCTCCATCAACCTAATCTTAGCTGCCACTGGTTCTTATCGGACAACTGCAATAGCTTCCTGACTACTTCCCTACTCCATCCATTTCGAGTTTGGTGCCAGGTCTTCTGAAAACACACTACGTCACTCTCCTACTTAGAACTCTGCAGTGCTGTCTTACGGCCTTCAGAGTCAAGTTCTGAATCCTTAACTGGCCTCCTGCACCTCTGAGCTTTCACACACACTCTTGAACAACACAACCCTCGGCCCACTTCTATCTACTTAGCAACCACCACACATGCTCTCTAGGTCAGCTTAAAGGTCACCCCTTCAGAGATGCTGCCCTGACGTAGCCCCCGCCCCTGACCCTCTGACACACTCTCATTCGATACCATTTTCTTTCACCTTTGCAGGCTACAGCCTGCAAGTGTTTATTAGACTGTGCATAACCATTCAATGTTTGTCTTTTACACTAGGGGATAAGCTCTAGAAGACAGAACTGAGCTTTTTTTCTGCACCACTGTAAGTCTAGCACTTTAATGTGAGCATAGGAATTGGCTCATAATAGATGCTCAAGAAATATCTGTTGACTGAGTCTTGGGAGATGAAGGTCTAGGAGACACAGAGAGAGAAGCTAAAAGTTCTGAACAGGAAGAGGAAGTCTGTATAACAGACATGGCTATTACACTTTTTGGAATATTTTTTTCAAAAAGCATATATACACACATATAAAATATCCTCCATGGATTATAGCTCACCAGGCTTTTCTGTCCATGGAATTCTCCAGGCAAGAATCCTGGAGTGGGTAACCATTCCCTTCACCAGGGAATCTTTCAAACACAGAGATCAAATCCAGTCTCCCTCACTACAGGCAGATTCTTTACCATCTGAGCCACCAGGGAAGCCCATAAACTATCCTGCAGAACGTATTAATAGAAAATACTTATCCACAAAACACCAGACAGGAAAAAGTCAGTTTTCATTTCAATTGCAAAGGGCAATGCCAAAGAATGTTCAAACTACCATACAATTGTGCTCATTTCACACGCTAGCAAGGTAATGTTCAAAATCCTTCAAGCTAGGCTTCAACAGTATGTGAACCGAGAAATTCCAGATGTACAAGCTGGATTTAGAAAAGGCAGAGGAACCAGAGATCAAATTGCCAACAATGACTGGATCACAGAAAAAGCAAGAGAATTCTAGAAAAACATCTGCTTCACTATGTTAAAGCCTTTGACTATGTGGATCATAACAAACTGTGGAAAATTCTTCAAGAGATGGGAATATAAGACCACCTGACCTGCCTCTTGAGAAACCTGTATGCAGGTCAAGAAGCAAGAGTTAGAACTGGACGTGGAACAATGGACAGGTTCAAAATTGGGAAAGGAGTTGTTTATTCAACTTAAATGCTTATTTAACTTCTATGCAGAGTACATCATGCGAAATGCTAGGTTGGATGAATCACAAGCTGGAATCAAGACTGCTGGGAGAAATATGAACCACCTCAGATATGCAGAAGATACCACCCTAATGGCAGACAGTAAAGAGGAACTAAAGAGCCTCTTGATGAAGGTGAAAGAGAAGAGGAAAAAAGCTTGCTTAAGACTCAATATTCAAAAAAAGAAGATCTTGGCATCCAGTGCCATCACTTCATGGCAAACAGAAGGGGAACAGTAGGCGTGTACATACGCTGAGAAGGGACCATAAAACAAGTTAAGCACCAAAGAATTGATGCTTTTCAACTGTGATGCTAGAGAAGACTCTTGAGTCCTCTGGACCACAAGGAGATCCAACCAGTCAATCTGAAAGGAAATCAACACTGCATATTCACTGGAAGGACTGATGCTGAAGCTCCAATACTTTGGCCACCTGATGCAAAGAGCTGACTCATTGGAAAAGACCCTGATGCTGGGAAAAACTGAGGGCAGGAGAAGGGGGAAACAGAGTTTGAGATGGTTGGATGACATCAGCGACTCGATGGACGTGAGTTTGAGCAAACTCCGGGAGATGGTGAAGGATAGGGAAGCCTGGCGTGCTGCAGTCAGACACTACTTAACAACTGAACAACAATGAAACAGATTCACAGACATAGAGAAAAGACTCTCCAAGGTGGAGAGGGGCTGGGAGAGGGAAGGAATAGGAGTTATATGTGTGTAACTGAATCACTTTGGTGTAGGGTGGAAATTAACACAAATTACAAATCAACCATACTTCAATAAAAACTATAAAAAGAAAACATATTTTCACAGGCTGAAAGGACTGCCCCATAACTGTGGATCGATATCTATAAGAATCCTTGCCTAAGGCATGCCACAATCAGAGGAGAGGAAGGGGAGGGAAGGACAGCACAGGGTGCTGCCCCCATACTGTGCTGAGTGTCTTTACAGGGACTCACTGGCACTGATTCAGGAGGTGCTCCTGTGTCTGGAAACCATTCCTGGATGCACTGGGGTATCTGCATATTTTAGGCATCTGCTGAAAGCCCATAGCCAGTGCTGAAGAATGGCTGTCCATTTTGAAACTCTGTCGAGGTCCTGGCTGGGTAACTGCCACTAAAAGTGACTTCTGCTCTCTCATTGTCACTGCTGTGTTGCCAGTGTCTGAGGCTTTTAAGACTGGTTTGGCTTGGTCCCAGCCAGGCTAGGCCATGGTCTCCTCTCATCTAGCCTCTTCTCTATCTCAGCTCAAGGATTCCTTGTCCAGCCCCTACCCTGGCTCTTGGGGCCCCTGAGAGACCACCTGATCCATCTTCTCTCACCAAGCTGCCATCTCCTTGACAACATTCCTTGGGGGATGTTATCAGCTTTCTCAGATACCTACAGGTAAGAGGCAGCCATGCAGTTTGCTAATATCTCACTTAGGAACATTTTCCTTCTATTAAACCAAAAGTTTTTTCTATCTGGATCTGGAACATTAAAGGATACTCATTCTCAAAAACAACACACATCTGTTCAGACAAATGTCACACTTTTATAAAAATGTTTTCTCAGAGTGATTCTATTGATATGAACTGTCCAGGTCATAACAGTATTTTCGGGTAAAGGGTAAAGCAGTCACCCACCCAAGACAATGGAGATTTCACAAGGGGAAAAAAAATCATGATTCCAAGGTAAGGGAGAAATCTTGGACATGGGGGAGGGGGAGAGCACATGCTGGTGCTTTAGGTTTTATTTCTTTACAAACAAAAAGCAGTTTTCTTCACATTTCTAATAGTCCATCAAACCCCTGAAAAGCAAATGGGGATGGTGGAGAGGCAGGGAAAAAAGAAATGGGTGCTGAACCATGTAAACCCTGGGGGGTTATCAGACCACAGGTGTATCTTGACGTGACTCTCCCTAGCACCTAAGGGCTAGTAGATATACCCCACCTAGATCCAGAGGAACTTCTGGATCTCAAAGGCCTTTGATTCCTTCATACTGATCTCCTGTGTATTTACCTTATGAGCTTTTCAAAAGCTTCCTTTTCTTTCCGCAAAGCAGTGAGATAGCGCTGTTCCTCTGTTGAACCTCCGTATATAAGAAAGTAAACCCTGCAAGTTAAGACAGATCTCTTTTAGGCTGCAAACACATAATTTTTAATCCCTGGAAGGAAAAGCGTGAAATCAGCAAATCAGAGTGTTCAAATAATAAATATTTGATGGAGAAGAAAAGGTTCCATTAATCACATACTTGCTAAAATCAAGCAGCCTAAACCCCACCTGTTAAAGGTCTCATTACCACATGGGCTTTTTTTTTTTCCTTTCTTCTTTCACCAAGAGGAATGGAGTTTAGGTAAACACTGAAATATAACAAAGAGGGATAGAATAATTCTTTCCTCATAACTATAAACAAATCAGAAAACACAATCTTAGCGGCTTCTCTTTTTTCAATTTTTTCTTTGCACCCCTGCCAAACAATCGTTTAAAAAGTTGGAGAGCAGTTGTAAAAGCCAGCTTAGGAAAGTTCATGTTAGTGAAAAGTAAACAAATGAAATCTATATGACCTTTATCTTCACAAGTAATTTCTCAGTTCCTTTTTATTCATGTCTTAACAGAACCAAGCCATCACACATTTTATATAAACACCAGGACACAGAGGACATATGGATTATATCAAGTGCCTCAAGAAATAATTTGACATACTCTTTTCTCTTAGAAAAGGCCAGCTTTCTATCTTGTTTGTTGCTAAGAAGCTGAATGAAGCACCTTTTCTTCACCTTCTATCAGAGATATTTTTCCTTTTTAACCCTCCATTTTTCTTTCGACCTTCATCTTCCTAGATTGCATTTTTTTAAAGGGTGAACATGGAAAAGGCCACTGGCCAATGAGTCCAGAGACCCCTAGCTCTGCCACGAATCTACCAAGTGGCTGCGGGCAAGTCATTCACCGCCTCTGAGCCTCAGTTTCTCCCTGCTGGACTGAGTGGTTGAGCTCCGAAGCCCCTTTCATTTCTGACACTTTGTTTCTAAGCATCACACAGTATTATCAGGCAACAGAGAACCTGGGTGCACACAAGCTATTTACAGTATTGATCAATGGTAAAGTATGAAAAATTTATCAGCCTGTAATTATTTTACCAGCTTTGTCTAATCTCTTCATCCTGTGTTATTTCTGACCCAGCTCCTCCATTCATCTTTACTTGGAAGGGTTGCCTTCGTTAAACTGGCTAGAAAGGTTTCTTTTGGCTCTGTTTTTGGTTCAGGCTGAGTTCAGGATATTAATTTTGCTGTTTATTTCCCTCGGATAATTGGAGAGCCAGAACACTATATTCTTGGGGAGGCACCATTTTCTCATCTGATATTTCTGTAGATTTCTCATCTGATAGCTCTTGAAACTCAAGAAAACTTGGTACAATAATTCCTCAAATACTTCAGTTTTATGTGGCTGTAACTTAAGAGTCACTTCTTCAGATTTAAATGAAAGACACTTTCGAATTATGAAATGATTTCTCTGAGTCATAATTACATTAACATGTGGGAGAAGTTAGGATATTGTAAATTTCCTAGGCTTATTCAGAGACGGCACCCTATAGGCTACGACCGATGCATTAAGAATACGGCACTGAACAGCAGAAGAGAAGGTTAACAAGAAGGGAGGCATTCCCCCAGATTCCCGGTTTCACTGCAACACTGGATCTCCTTCTCAGGTGTACTTCCCAGACTGATCTGAACCGTCAAACGTTTCATAAACTCAGCCAACATCCCAACAAGGCAGCATTAAAGATCAGAAAGCCCGTGTGCAACTGGTCTGTCTGTGCTAAATCCTACAGAACTGTGAAGCTGAAGCCTGTAAGGTGAGAGTTCACCTTCCCTACAACTTGCCTGAGAGGCTTCCCGGGCCGAGACGCCCTGTAAATTTCAAGCTGACGCACGAAGGTCAGCTCTGCATCATACAAGACCACGTATCTCGGCTCCACCTCATGGAGCACGCGTGTCAGAGCGTAGGGATCACTGCAGCCCAGGAGCGGGTGGATGATGGTGAGGGGGTCTTTCAGGATTCCGTAGGCGGCATCGGAGGACACATTCATATCAAACTCCTCGTGCTTAATGTCTTCTGTGTAGCTCTCCGGGCTACTGGTCAGCTCTCTTGGGCTGCCCTCCTCAACACCCGCCTCTGCCTCTAGTTCTTCAGTTCTTCCCATCATCTGAGTTAAAGTCAGCCTTGGTTTCTTCTTTCTGAGGGCCTTCTCTTTGGCAGGGGGCCTGTCTTTGTCTCGGAGGTCTTTGGGCCTCTTGCTGGATTTCATGATTCTCTTTGAGTCATCTTCCTTCCTTAACCTCAGCCATACATCTTCGGCTTTGCTGTCCTTCTCAAAGGTTTTTCTGTAGAGTCTCAACAAGAAGACCTCTGCTCCGACAGTGAGGTACTCTCGCAGCTGGGAACAGGTCCTGTCATCACTTGCGCAAATGAGAACTTGTCCTAAAATTAAAAACAGTGTTATGGAGCTATTAGCTCACTTGCTGCCCTCCTCCCTGTGTGCCCCCTCTTCCTGTCCCCTCACCTCCTTGGTGCTAAAGATACTTTACAACTTAACAAGGATTTCAGATGCTCATCAAAGACTTTCACCTCTCTGCCAGGATCACTTAAATCTTTTGGGTAAAGTTGAAGCCAGAAATATTTAGAGACTTATGAAAATATAGCTGTGGTATAACGGAGGGTTTAAAGGAGCTCTTTTTAATTAACAATTTTCCAGAGGATCTGGAAATACTAAAATAAATTCCAAATGGATTACAAAGTCAAATGTTAAATAATAAATCATAAAAAAAAAAGATGACTCTTCTCCATCTCTCCATATGAGGATGATTTTCTGGGCTTAAAAGCAATGGAAGAAATCTCAGAGAATATTGATATCTGTAAACTAAGACTGACTCAATACATAGGAGAATTAACTGTGCATTATAAAGTTAAAGACAGGCTGCTCTCAAGCCTTTTGAGATGGACCGCGTTTTGTCTACAGAATGTTCTCTCTCTAAATAAATCCATTTCTAATCTTAAAAAAAGAGCTAAGGACAAAATACAACTTTATACAACTATGATAAATGTTAGTATCTTTAATGTATAAAAAGCTGATACAAACTAAGGACACGCCTTAAACCAGCAAAGGAAACTAACACAGTTCACAAAGGAAGAAATGCATCTGAGAAAACACTGGGTTCCCTAAACATCAAAATTTCTAACTAGATAGATTTTTTTCTCCAATCAAATGAATAAAACTGTTACACATATGTGATACATGCAGATATACACAAATATATACAGCATCTTCAGTCAATGCTAGCTAGGTGAAAAAGAGACAAGGTCTTATATTTCCAAAAGAAATGACAATTGATAAAAAAAAAAAAGAAAAAACTTTCTATATATCAATGTGGTAATATGTTTTGAGAACTTTGAAAATGTCAGTATCATTTTACTCCTTAATTCTACATCCAGAATTAATCTACACTATAACTTTATAGTGTTATATCTATACTATAACTTTAACAACGTGAAACAGAAAATACACAGAAGAAAACCAGGAAGGAAATATGTCAGGGTTAACAGTGGCTGCAAGACATAATTTTCCCCCTTTTCTTTTTCTTTATACTTTTCACTTTGTCTAAGTGGGTATGTATGACTTAGGCTAATAAACCTCAGCACCATATGTTCTGTGATAATATCACAGAATATACTCACAGAAGGACTCTGTGCTTGCCTTTATTGATTTATAGGAGTCAAAGTCCCAATAGATATTCTTTAAAATTTAGTTTTATTTTTTGTCTGATTTTAAAAACTTAGCTCAGGTTCAGTCTATGGTGCTAAATGTTTGAAGACAGTAGCCCTAAAACTTGGAATTTCTTTAGGGCTAGGCCAATGTTACTCCACAGACCAATTAAGGCTTCTTTCAAAAGACTTGCTGACAACTTAAAACATAAGCCCATTAGCTTTCTCCTTGGGGATTCCAGACTCTAAGCTTTAAAGCCTGGTGAACATATATGTGGAGATTAGCTGCATCTTTTATTTTTTTTAATTGAAGTCTAGTTGATTTATAATGTTGTGTTAATTTCTGCTATACAGCAAAGTGACTCAGGTATATACATACATACATTCTTTTTAATATTCTTTTCCATTACAGTTTATCACAGGATATTGATTTGAGTTCCCTGTATATAGTAGGATCTTGTTGTTTATCCATTCTATACATAATAGTTGATTAGCTATATCTTTAAATAGAAGTTTTCCCAAGAACTCAACCAGTAAAACAACCTGCTTTCATGAATATACAATGACTGAACTTGGAGAAAACCATCCAATAAACAGAAAGGAAGTTGTCACTAAGATTTCGGTGATGTGGCACTTATTCTTCTTATTCTATAGACAAAATAATAGTGTTAAGTTATTTTTAAAGAGCTAATCAAAAGGACTCATTTGCCAGATTTTGAAGGCCAATGTCATCATCTCCTTTTTTCCTACCTGGACCACCAAGGACTTCACTCTCCTTATTCTCTGCCTCAATTTCCTTCAAAACTTCCGTGAGTGCTGCCCACTTTGGGTTGCTTTCTAGGACCAGTTCCTTTTTTGTTTCTGTATAGAAATAAACGATAATCTCATTCTATGTGATAATGTTTATCCATAAAGTATTCCAAAGGCTTTGAAAACAACAAATAACACAGGCATTGTTCTATAAGCCTATTCCTTTGCGCTTCCTTCATAATGCTCTACAGAGAGAATCCAGATTCTTGAGAAGGTCTCCTTATGATCTAAATGAAGACACTTCAAACCCAGATTAACTCAGGCTCCATAACGCCTTGACAGAAAGTCATATGCATGGTCACTAATAAGAGATGATTACGTGTCAGTTGTCAACTGTGATGTTATATACAAACTGCTACACAAAATAAAGGGATCAGTACAGAATAACAGTTTTTATTATTTCTAAAATCTCCATGATTTTCCTAATGCTGAACATGAGATATAAGCAGACAATAAAACTTTTATTTCTGTAAGTACTCAAATGTATTACTAATGTATTTAATTAAGTTTTGAAATAGATCTTTGCACTAGGCAGGAGATAAACATGGTAGCTCAGCTGGTAAAGAATCCACCTGCAATGCAGGAGACCATGGTTCTATTCCTGGGTTGGGAAAATCTGCTGCAGAAGGGATAGGCTACCCACTCTAGTATTCTTGGGCTTCCCTGGTGGCTCAGCTGGTAAAGAATCTGCCCACAATGAGGGAGACCTGGGTTCGATTCCTGGGTTGGGAAGAAGATCCCCTGGAGAAGGGAAAGGCTAGCCACTCCAGCATTCTGGCCTGGAGAATTCCATGGACTGTACAGTCCATGGGGTGGCAAAGAGTTGGACATGACTGAGCAACTTTCACTTTTATGTCTTAAAAAGCCAACAATATTCACTATATATTTATTATAATAGTTATAGATGAGTGTGAAACAGAGTCCATTATTTGCCTCATTCTAGTACCTCTGTTTCCTAAAAGCTAAAAAGAAAATTCTTAAAGAGATGAGAATACTAGAGTACCTGACCTGCCTCTTGAGAAATCTGTATGCAGGTCAGGAAGCAACAGTTAGAACCAGACATGGAACAATGGACTGGTTCCAAACAGGGAAAGGAGTATGTCAAGGCTGTATATTGTCACCCTGCGTATTTAACTTATATGCAGAGTACATCATGAGAAACGCTGGGCTGGATGAAGCACACCTGGAATCAAGATTGCTGGGAGAAATATCAATAACCTCAGATATGCAGATGATACCACCCTTATGGCAGAAAGCAAAGAAGAACTAAAGAGCCTCTTGATGAAAGTGAAAGAGGAGAGTGAAAAAGTTGGCTTAAAGCTCAACATTCAGAAAACTAAGATCATGGCATCTGGTCCCATCACTTCATGGCAAATAGATGGGGAAACTGGAAACAGTGTCAGACTTTATTTTCTTAGGCTTCAAAACACTGCAGATGGTGACTGCAGCCTTGAAATTAAAAGACACTTGTTCCTTGGAAGAAAAGTTATGACCAACCTAGATAGCATATTCAAAAGCAGAGACATTACTTTGTCAACGAAGGTCCGTCTAGTCAAAGCTATGGTTTTCCCAGTGGTCATGTATGATGTGAGAGGTGGACTATAAAGAAAGCTGAGTGCCAAAGCATTGATGCTTTTGAACTGTGGTGTTGGAGAAGACTCTTGAGAGTCCCTTGGACTGCAAGGAGATCCAACCAGTCCATTCTGAAGGAGATCAGCCCTGGGATTTCTTTAGAGGGAATGATGCTAAAGCTGAAACTCCAGTACTTTGGCCACCTCACGCGAAGAGTTGACTCACTGGAAAAGACTCTGATGCTGGGAGGGGTTGGGGGCAAGAAGAGAAGGGGACGACAGAGGATGAGATGGCTGGATGACATCACTGACTCGATGGACGTGAGTCTCGGTGAACTCCGGGAGTTGGTGATGGACAGGGAGGCCTGGCGTGCTGCGATTCATGGGGTCGCAAAGAGTTGGACATGACTGAGCGAATGATCTGATCTGGACTGCAAGGAGATCCAACCAATCCATCCCAAAGGAAATCAGTCCTGAATATTCATTGCAAAGACTGATGCTGAAGCTGAAGCTCCAATACTTTGGCCACCTGATGTGAAGAACTGACTCATCTGAAAAGACCTTGATGCTGGGAAAGATTGAAGGTGGGAGGAGGGGATGACAGAGGATGAGATGGTTAGATGGCATACCGACTCAATGGACATGAGTCTTAGTAAACTCCGGGAGTTGGTGATGGACAGGGAGCCCTGGCGTGCTGCAGTACATGGGGTTGCAAAGAGTTGGAAACAACTAAGTGACTGAACTGAACTGAAACGGGATGTTAAAACAGTCCAGTAAGACCTTAAGTGCCCAAATAGTAATTATTCTGAAGTTTAAAAAAAAAAACAACCACCATTCTTATGTAGTAGTTATTTGGAATCCCCTGGCAATGAATCCATTCCAAATATTTTTTAACATAGATCACATATGTTACATGTAACAAGCAATTATTTTTCACACAGTCGAATGAGATTTAAAGTTATACTGTAACTTGATAAGCTTTTCCATACCAAATATGTAAAAAAAAGACATGTTTGAAGACTTAATCATACAAGATACCTTGTTCTTCTTTAATCTCCAGTTTTTCAGGCAGTCTGCTTTTTTTACTCATTTTTGCATCTGGAACATGATAAACCCTTGCTCGAGCATTTAAAAACATTGAGGTGCTGGAGTCAAGAAAGAGCCAACCTAACATAAAAAGTTAAGTGGAAAACAAAAAAGCTTTCAATTTATGGTTAACTTCAGAGAATCTCTGAAGGTCACATGACCTATATATCAACCAGTCACCAGCTTGTTATCTCCCAACCACACCTCCCTTGTTATGGTCTCTGTCACTGTTTGGCTAGACTGGTGGTTTTCAAAGTGCGGCCTACAGATCCCTGGGGGTCCCCAAGATGTTTTCAGGGGGATGGTCTGTGACCTCAAAACTACTCTCATACTAGTGCTATTACTGAATTCCCCCCACGGTGTTGACGAAACTTTCTAATGATGGTGCAAAAGCATCGGTGGGTTATGTTGCTGGTGCCCAAGCACAGATGAAGGCAGTGGACCCAAAGTTCACTAGCAATCAATGTATTCTTCACTGTGCATTTGTAGTTTATGACTCAAGAAAGTTCCTGATGAAGCAATAAGAAATATTAACTTTATTAAATCTTGGCCCCAGGGGCCCCTGGGGCACACTTTAAAAATCACTGGTCTTGCCAGACAGTGAGAAAAGTCACAGTAATGAGGCAAGAATGTGGCTGGTAGAAAATCCAGTTGGTGGACAGCGGCATATGTATGCTTCCCTACAAATCTCTTTTCATTCTTTGGCTAATGAAACTCCATATTCCCTTGCCGTTTCTTTAGGGAAATGAATTTTAAGTTCATAACAACTTTCAGAATACAACCTATTTCTAAGCTGGGGACTACCTGTGATATATGGTCTTTTCTAGAAATAAAACTGCCTGGAATGGATATGAATATTTATTAATATACAGAACTGAAGTAGGTAGAAACATTAGCTATCAATGAAATCTATATCCCTGTGCTATGAACATAAAAGATAATTTGACATCTCAGTATATCATGTACTTGAATACAGCACTCCGCACACCTGACTCCCCAACAAAATCTAGTACTTCATTCAAGTCAGTTCCTAGAATAATATTAGTATTTTTATGTCCCACCTGAATTCTGACCGAATGCCTTCTCTGTTGCTCTGAGAGATTCCAGAAGATTAAGAAATGTGATACAATCATACTGAGAGAGATACTGCAGCAGGGTTCGTAATATCTTCAAATCCTGAACCAAGGATTTAGTCTTGGCTCCAAGCTGGTGCCACAAAGGATCTAAGTAATGGCGAATTGTCTAAAACAAGAATAAAATATTGCTAAGAGATATTTAATATAGCTATTAATACAAATGATACTTGCAACAAACATTATCCCTTGTATACCTAAAAATGGTTAAAATGGTAAATTTTGTTATGTAAGCTTTACCACAATGGTTTTAAAAAATAAAAACAAAAAACATTATCTTCCAAGGAAGTGGACAGAAAATTTAAGTTCATAAGACTCAGAATGTCCTAATTAGAATGTTTAATTTTCCAAATGTAAAGCAGAGTGTCATCACTAAAATCTTTATGATCAGATATAGTCAATTCATAATTACCCGTATTTACATTATTAGGAGACAAAGGTCCTGATAAACATCAGATACTCATTTATTCACTTTTATGCAGAATCAAAGCAAGTAATTCAGATACATTTAACCTCTGCCAAGTCCTGTATGGATAGAGATGTGAGAGCCAGTTGGATGATGCAGGAGAAGACATAAACCAGGGAAGCTACATGTATCAAATTAGTATCATCAGACCACAGTCTGCCGCTGTAAAAGATGTGTTTATTATTATTTTTAACTGTGATTCAAGGATGAGAAAATATTTGTTAACAACCAACTAAATCTGAATACTTTTTAAGATCCTAAAAAATTGTCTAAAACACAGAACAGCTTTATGTATATCCACAGCTATATATATGCATGTCTCCTTCACAAGCTGATTCTGTAACTAAAAGGGATAATGCAGCATGCTTCAGAAGCAGTTTCACTACATGGCGTCTTATCTAACACATTTAATACTGAACGGAAGTAATATTTAGAAGACCAAATAATCTACTGTCCAAACTGGAACTCTTGTGAAAATGAAATGACACTATTAATAATTACTCCAGGACAACAGGCAGACACTGTGACTGTCCTAGATAAACTGGGACATGTAAGTCTTTTGTACATCATCTTTTGTAAAAATCTTTTCTAAAACCATTAACAAAACTTAAATTTTCTAACAAATGCAAATTATGCCTATATTTTGTTTTGGTTATGAGATGAATACGTAAAACAATACTTTGACTTTCACTGACCAGGGGATGACTTACAGAAATTTAGTGCAAAGCATATCTGGCTATATTTTGCTTTTCTAGGGACATATACGAGGGCTTTCCTGGTAGCTCAGTGATAAAGAATCTGCCTGCAGTGCAGGAGACCCGGGTTTAATCCCTGGGTTGGAAGATTCCCTGGAAAGGAAATGGGAACCCACTCCAGTATTCTTGCCTAGGAAATGCCATGGACAGAGAAGCCTGGCGGACTACACTCCATGGGGTCACAAGACTCGGGCACAACTTAAACCACCACCACACAGATATATGTACCATTAGAAGAATGTGAGAGGTGTTTTTGGTATACTGGGCACTAAATTAAAATACATTTTAAAAACAGAGGCACAAAACACATGGAATGGCTTTTATGCATCATTATTTCACAGTAAAAAGACTTTTTGGAAGAATCAGAAAAATAAGGACTTAAATTTTTCCCTTTTAAAAATCATTATGCATTATTTTTAGTGACAAAGAGATTGATTCAGAATTTGAAAGAAAAGAACTTGTTCTACAAAAATATGAAAAAAAAGCTGCCTGGAATTTGTTTAGTTTTTTTCTAGACATACAATTTGATCTTAGACATTTATGTACCTGTATTAATATTAATCTATGATGAAAAAATTAGTTGAAATAAACATTCCTAGACTACAGTCTTACCATTGTCTCACTTCAGAATGTAATTTTAAGACAGAGCAAGTTTCACATTCTTTAGTAATCAAAACTCATCCAAATTATTTTTATTCCCAATAAGAGATCACAATAAAATATGAAGCATTCTTATGTACACTCTTCTACTTGTAGATATTCAAATATTGTCGTTTCAGAGCAAAAGGTTATTCATCGTTCTCTTGGAGTGAAAGTTTAGTCGCTCAGTTGTGTCCGACTCTTTGCCACCCCATGGACTGTAGACTACCAGGCTCCTCCGTCCACGGGATTTTCCAGGCGGGAGTACTGGAGTGGGTTGCCATTTCCTTCTCCAGAGGATCTTCCCAACCCAGAGATCGAACCCGGGTCTCTCACAATGTAGGCCGACACTTTACCATCTGAGCCACCAGGAAAGTTCTCTTACACATGTTCTCTTACCTATACTTAAAAAAAAAGACAGTCACTGTATAATTGCAAAAATCAGAATTAGGCTTAGATGCCAATCAATGTATTCGACTACAAATTACTTTCCAGTAAACCAAAGAAGATATACTTTAAATCACCTCCAACCTAATTTTAAAATGACAACAAATTCCTACTGAGAACATTATAAATATTAAAATAACTTGTGTACTTAAAAATTACAACATCATAAACAGTGCTTAAAAAGGAAGAGAAATAGAGTACCTTGTCAAAAGGTTTTCCAATAGCATTTTCTAAAGATAAATCTTCAACTTCAAGCGACGGGTTATGGCATTTTAATTCCTTTAAACAGGCATTTAAAATGTCCAGAATAGCAGTCTGTATAGCAAGCATGGCAGGTGTCATAGACACATGAATTTCTACGACTTCGGGTTTATGCAGTTCTAAAAATGAGTCTACTGCTACATGGAACCTAAAAAGACAAACATTTAAAAAATATTTTCTAAAGTTGTAAGAGCCCTGTGTTTCCGGTCTCAGTTGAATACTCTAACAGCTTTTGGTAAATGGACTGTAAGAAGATCAAACAAGTCAATTCTAAAGGAAATCAGTCCTGAATATTCATTGGAAGGACTAATACTGAAGCTGAAAATCCAATACTTTGGACACCTGATGTGAAGAACTAACTCATTTGAAAAGACCCTAATGCTTGGAAAGATTAAGGGCAGAAGGGGAAGGAGCAGCAGAGAATGAGACGGTTGGATGGCATCATCGACTCAATAGATATGGATTTGAGCAAACTCTGGGAGATAGTGAAGGACAGGGAAGCCTGGTGTGCTGCAGTCCACCGGCTCACGAAGAGTCAGACATGATTGAGCAACCGAACAACAAATGTAATTAAGAAGCAAAATGGAAAGCCAGGTGACAATGTTTTCAGGATTACTTTTAACCATATAAATGGAAAGCGAAAGTGAATTAGCTCAGTCGCGTCCAACTCTTTGCAACCCCGTGGACTGTAGCCTACCAGGCTCCTCTATCCATGGGATTCTCCAGGCAAGAATACTGGAGTGGGTTGCCATTTCCTTCTCCAGGGGATCTTCCCGACCCAGGGATTGAAACCGGGTCTCCTGCATTGCGGGCAGGCACTTTAACCTCTGAGCCAGAAGTATTAGTCAAATAGGGCAAGGGTCAGGGACTGAACCCAGGTCTTCTGCACTGCAGGGAGATTCTTTACCATCTGAGCCACCAGGGAAGCCTTAACATATACATATGCCCACCCTAGAAGATTCTTTTCCCATGGGGTCATTAAAGAGCACTGAGTAGTTCCCTGTGCTATACAGTAGGTCCCTACTAGTTTTCTATTTTATATACAGTAATGTATGTCAACCCCATCTGCCAATTTATCCCATCCTCTTCCCCGCTGCTGATGGGTAGTTTTCAAAGTGGAAGTTAGAATCTTAGCCAGTAAATTTGTAGTTCACCTAATTCTGCTGTACACATGAGCCTCCAGATCCCTAGGGATTTCACTAAATGAACAAGAAAGTGGTGGCCTTGGACTACCGGAAAAATAACCAACAAATCTCTCTTTTTTATTAAAAGAATAACAAATGTGGTGACCATTTATCTATACTTGGGTGCATTGTTATAAACCTGACTAGCACGTGTCAAGCACAGTGACAATAAATACTACATTAAAGTGTGAAATTAAAGTATACCAGTTTCTCTTGCAGAAATTGGTCACATAATGCTGTTTACCTTGGCCACAGATACAGCTTCCTTACAAAAAGATTTCTCATCACTCTTTCCACGTGACAAAAGCCAGTGTCAAAGGCAACAGCGTTGTCTGTGAAGGCTTTAATAAAACCACGTTTGTTTTTCTGTCGGAAGAGGCGCAAGATGAATGCTTCTTGACAAGACTCGATTATTCTGTGAGCTCTATATACCAAGATGCCTGAGGGGGGAAAAAATCATAATTTAGAGTGCACAAAAGACATGTCATTTTTATGCTTGATTTCACTTATTCATCACAGTTTTCCTGAATGCCTTATTTGAGCATAGGCAAGCTATTCTAGGCTGAGGATACAGCCACAAACAAAACACGAAAAGCTGTCCTGTGGCATTTACAATAAGTAATATAAGTAAGTAAGATATTTAGTTGTTATAAGGGATAAGTGCTGAGGGGAAAAAAATGAATCAGAGGAAGACAAGGAGTATGTGTAAGAGGTGGTGGTTTGCAATTTTCTTACTTATTTAATCTTTAAAAAAATAGTAGTTGATATACAATATTATAGTTACAGGTATATAATACAGTGATTCACAATTTTGAAAGGTTATACTCCATTTATAGCTATCATAGAATATTGGCTATATTACCGATGTTGTATAACATATCCTTGTGGCTTATTTTATATCTAATAGTTGTATTTACTAATTCTTTACCCCAATATTGCCCCTTCTTTCCCTCTCCTCTCTGGTAACACTAATATGTTCTTTTTTTTTTCACTGCACTTTGAGGCGCGTGGAACTTCTTTGACCAGGGGTGGAACCCATGACCCTTGCTGTGAAAGCATGGAGTCTTAACCACTGGACAGTCCTCGAATTTGTTCTTTGTATCTGTAAGTTTGCTTCTTTTTTGGTCATATTCACTAGTTTGTTGTATTTTTTAGGATTTGCAATTTCAGATAGGGTACGCCTCACTGAGGTCTTAAGTGAGTAAAGGCTGGATGGAGATGAGAGGGTGAGCCTTGTGACCATGTGGGCCACAAGAGTTCCAGCCGAAAGAAGGGTAAGAGCAAAGGCCCTGAGGTGGGGTGTGTCTGACCTGGTGGAGGAAGAATTTCTCAAAGTCAAGTGGGCCATTTGTTCTTTTATATGTGAATCAGATGTGAACTTTGCAAAATAGCTGCCTTTCAGAAGTCTGGGGAACATCTGCTTCACTTATTATAAGAATTCAACTTTCAGAATCAGAGTATATTCTACTGAAAGATAAATTAGTCTATTTGAAATAAAAATCTAAAAAAAAAATGCTTAAACATCTGTTTTGTGGGGTAGATGTGACAATGACACCTCTGAATTGCAAAAACAAGGATATACACGTTTCTTTAATTAGAAGAAGAGAGTTCTGGACCAGATGATTTCTCATGTGCATATATCATACACACATGCCTCTGTGGTGCAGTAGGATTAGTGGGAAATTAGAGAGAGACGTGAAATGACACGGGTGCACAGATGTCAATTATTCTATGACAATTCTTGCCTTTTAGACCTAAACCAAGCCGGGTACCATATATATTTGCTGTAAACTCACTGGCTTGTTTTTGCTCCCATTCTCATCACTCCTGGGGTCTGGAAAATGACAATAGTAACCCATGACTCCTAGTAGTTCAATAGACTCAATTCAGATTCTACTATTTTGGTATTTAAATTTAGATTGAGGTAGATGGAGCTGAAATTTATTCTAGCCAAGCAAACTGCTTTTGAAAGACAGTAAAAATAAATAGTGCTAAGTAGAAATTTGTAGACAAAGGATTTTCAATAACACCAGTAAATGTTGTTGTTGTTTAGTTGTCCAGTGGTGTCTGACTCTTTTGCGATCCCATGGATTGGGATTTTCCAGATAAGAATACTGGAGTGGGTTGCCACTTCCTTTTTCCAGGGGAAGCCAACACCAGTATATGTGCACAGCTAATCTACTACACAGAAAATACTCAGTACCTAGCAGGTGGGTTTTTCCAAGTATGTTTCTGGGCCACAGTTGTGGTCCTCGATGAAATAGGACATGAAAGTTAGAAAATAGACTTCTAAAGAAAAGGTGAATCTCAAGTTAAGAAAATGGTGTGCTCCAAAAGGTTGTCATTCTTTTGGAAGGCAGAAGAAGGAGGGAGAAGAGATGTATATTCTATCCCAGCCCTAAGCACTGGGCTTAGGTATTTTTATAGATTTTTATTTCACTGAATCCTCACAATAACTCTAAGGGGTAGGTATTACTATAGAGATCAGGAAAAAGCAACTTGACCATGGTCACCCTACAAGTAAATGGAGGCCAAAGGTTCCAAATCATGAGTGTCTAATAACACAGCTATATTCTTCCTACTAGGTGACATCATCTGAGGACCATGCACCCCTCCCCCTTAAAAAAGTACAAGTAAGTTAGGCTTCCGGGTGCAATTCTAGTGCCACATTTTGGCATCTCATTTTGCTGCACTGTAATTATTTCTTTACACCTATCTCCTCCTGCTTGGGCACAAGATCATTATAAGAAGAAGTAATCAGAGTGTGCTTACTATGTGCCATGCATAATGCAAAGAATTTCATACACCTGATGTCAGTTTACCCTCACAATAATCCTAAGAGAAAGGAGAGAAAACTGAGCCATACAGAAATGGAGAAACTTGCCCAAGGTCACACAGCTGGCCCCTGGTGATGGTGAGCTCCAACCCAGAGGCCGCCTAACTCAGGAGAGCACCCTGCCATCTTGTCATCTTTGTCTTCAGCACCGATCTCATTCCTGCCAAATATGGGACCACTGGCAACTGATCTTTACTAATAGTTAATGTTAAAAATGACATACAGTCTGAATGACGATAAAGCTGAATTACAGCACTGGGTATGTAAATCTAACATGTAACTTTTTTTTTTCCTTTAAGTTTCCCAAGGAAAGTGTGTTCTGAGGTCTATTTAGAGATGTCAGAATATGCTAAACAATGAAAGGATCCTCTTTCCCTGTATGTTTGAAAGTATAAACTGGGGAGATATTTTCACAGTTCTCCCACTACTGAGAAGTCATGTTGGCAGGGATGCCTAGGGTGGGTGCAGTGATGCTAAGAGCTAGTGACAGGAACAAGTTAGGGCTGGTGCATTCAGGACTTCCCAGGGGGTTACACGCTCCTAGGACGCTGGTCTGTAACAGCTGTGTTGAAAGCTTCTACGGGGGCCGGGAGAATGTGGGGGATAGACGATGATCCCAGGGGTTGCAGCATTTGAAGGGATTCATTTCTTTGGTTCATTTGCATTCTATTCAGCCAAGGAGCAGTAACAGCTCCAGCTTCATTATTGGCTGGGAATCAATCAGAAATGGGAATGGCATTTTAATTAGGAACCACCTATAAACTACACTTTGCATAGTCCTTCGATTCAGATTGCTTTCTGCCTTATTAGGGTGAACTGTTACTGGGAGTCACAGAGTAATACTGACATCTAGTGGTCATTTCAATACTTTTTTCCATTTTATCAACTTGCTGCTGCTGCTGCTGCTAAGTCGCTTCAGTCATGTCCGACTCTGTGTAAGAGACGGCAGCCCACCAGGCTTCCCGTCCCTGGGATTTAAGTAAAGCTAAATTTATAAGAAACCAACAAGCAGTAACAGAGAAGGCAATAGCAGCCCACTCCAGTACTCTTGCCTGGAAAATCCATGGACGGAGGAGTCTGGTGGGCTGCAGTCCATGGGGTCGCTAAGAGTCAGATACGACTGAGCGACTTCCCTTTCACTTTCATGCATTGGAGAAGGAAATGGCAACCCACTCCAGTGTTCTTGCCTGGAGAATCCCAGGGACGGGGGAGCCTGGTGGGCTGCCGTCTATGGGGTCGCACAGAGTCAGACATGACTGAAGCGACTTAGCAGCAGCAGCAACAAGCAGTAAAATATTTTATTACAATGTATCAAGATTTTGGGCTATACAAAGCCTTTATTTTTTGCTATTATCTATTATTTATTATGTACCATGTACTGTACTAAGCAATTATATTTATTTTACCTAATTTAGTCCTTATGATAACTTCACAAGGCACTATTTTCTCAACGTAAGCAATGAGACAACTGAGACTTTGGAAAATTAAGTAACTTGCTTGTAAGCAGTGGTGTTACCCTTCAAAGTCAACCGAGTCTGACCCTAACTGTACAGCCCTGTCATGGGCTTATAACTGATAAATATAAAAGTACAGCAAAACTTTTCATCAATCAGTTCACTATGAATCATATGAAACATTGGTTCAGGGCTTCCCTGGTGACTCAGTGGTAAAGAACTTGCCTGCCGATGAGAGAGACACAATTTCAATCCCCGATCCGGGAAGATTCCACATGTCATGGAGTAACTAGGCCAAGGCACCACAGCTAGTGAGCTTGTGCTCTAGAGCCTGGGAGCCACAACTACTGAAGCCTGAGTGCCCCAGAGCCGACGCTCCACAAGAGAAGACACCACAATGAGAATCAGCCCATACACCACAACTACAGGGTAGCTCCTGCTCAAAGCAACTGGAGAAAAGGCCACTCAGCAATGAAAACCCAGCACAGAAAAAACAAATACATAAAATTATAAAGTATTACAAATGATATTTCCATTAAAAAACATTCATTCATACATTTAAGCATTAAATATTACTTGAGGGTCTTCGAGGCTCAGGGCAATGTGTTAGATATAGTAGGAAGGACAATTATGAATTTCAGCACCTCTCTGCCCTTTAGAAGTCATTAAAGACCACAGTATATACATACATCATTCACCTAACATATATGTGTTTGGTATCTACTATGCACCAGTTACTCAGCCTGGGATGAAGTTGTTCCTCACTCTTAGGAGGCTTGCCATCTCATGAGCAATACAGACAAACAGGCAAATACAGTGTGGTGTTCTGAAGTGCTCTGACTGGGGAGGACGGAGGTGGGGCCCCTAAATTATCTTTGGGGAAATCAGAAAAGCTTTCCTGAAGGACAAACAACAGTGAAAAATGATTCCATCTCTACATTAATTCTGGCTACCATTAAACCATACTTCTCAAAATAACTAAGCAACTGCTTAGTTTAATTTCAATCATGGGAGAGAGTTGGGATCAAGATGGTGGAGTTTGAAGACCCCAAGCTCACCACCGTTCCACCCACCATGAACACATCAAAACTACAATGACATACAGAGCAACTCTCTCTCAGAATGACCTGTAGACCAGTAGAATGGCTCTCCTACAACCAAGGCTATGGAGAAAGAACCCCAGGGAGTCTGACAGGAGGGGAGGAAAAGAGATCTTGTTGGGATCCACAGCCCCAGTGGGTGACCCAGAAGAGGAGGGAGATCTCGCAGGCTCAGGGATCCTCTCTGAAGACTGAGGGGTTTGAACCCCACATTGGGTACCAGGGGTCCAGCACTGGGAAGACAAGCCCCCTTGGCTGGTTTGGAAAGCAGTGGGGCTTACCAGTGGGCTGCAGAAAACCTAGACTCCACTCTTGAAGAGAGCAAGTATGCCTAGACGTCTCAGCAGAGGCAGCAGACTGAAAGCTGCCTGGTGCTCCAGCTGCCCTGCAGGACCCCGCAGCCCCTCCCACCCTGCCAGCCTGTACCAGGCTCCTGCTCCGGCCCCTCCTGCCCCAGCCCTATCCCCCAACAAGACAGCTCCACCAGCGCACCCTCAGGGAAGATGCAGTCTTTGCTCTCTTCAGATCCAGCTCTCCCACCAAAAGCACCCATGGGGCACACAGACTGCAAAGGACATGCCCACACAGGGACATGGATTCAAGACTGGGAAAGGTAACTGTGTTGCCTAACTTCATAGGGACAACCAGAGAAAGTCAAGTAAAATGAGAATACAGAAGAATATGTTCCAAACAAAAGAGCAAGATAAAATTCTGAGGAAAAAACCTTAATGAACAGAGATAAGTAATTTACCTGATAAAGAGTTTAAAATAAGAGTCATAAAAATGCTCACTGAACTTGGGAAACTCAGCACTGGCCACAGGACTGGAAAAGGTCACTTTTCATTCCAATCCCAAAGAAAGGCAATGCCAAAACATGTTCAAACTACCACACAATTGCACTCATCTCACACGCTAGTAAAGTAATGCTCAAAAAGTCCCCAAGCCAGGCTTCAGCAGTACATGAACCGTGAACTTCCAGATGTTCAAGCTGGTTTTAGAAAAGGCAGAGGAACCAGAGATCAAATTGCCAACATTCACTTGATCATCAAAAAAGCAAGAGAGTTCCAGAAAAACATCTATTTCTGCTTTATTGACTATTCCAAAGCCTTTGACTGTGTGGATCACAATAAACTGTGGAAAATTCTGAAAGAGATGGGAATACCAGACCACCTGACCTGCCTCTTGAGGAACCTGTATACAGGTCAAGAAGCAACAGTTAGAACTGGACATGGAACAACAGACTGGTTCCAAATAGGAAAAGGAGTACGTCAAGGCTGTATATTGTCACCCTGCTTATTTAACTCATATGCAGAGTACATCATGAGAAATGCTGGGCTGGAAGAAGCAAAAGCTGGAATCAAGATTGCCGGGAGAAATATCAATAACCTCAGATATGCAGATGACACCACCCTTATGGCAGAAAGTGAAGAACTAAAGAGCCTCTTGATGAAGGTGAAAGAGGAGAGTGAAAAAGTTGGCTTAAAGCTCAACATTCAGAAAACTAAGATCATGGCATCCAGTCCCATCACTTCATGGCAAATAGATGGGGAAACAGTGGCTGACTTTATTTTTCTGGGCTCCAAAATCACTGCAGATGGTGATTGCAGCCATGAAATTAAAAGACGCTTACTCCTTGGAAGGAAAGTTATGACTAACCTAGACAGCATATTAAAAAGCAGAGATATTACTCTGTCAACAAAGGTCCGTCTAACTAGTAATAAAAACTGAATCACTAATAAAAAAATCCCAACAAAGAAAAATCTAGGGCTAGGAATTCCACCCAACATTACAGGAAAAGTAAATACCTATGGTTCTCAAACTATCAAAAAAATCAGAGGATGGAACACCTCAAAACTCATTCTACCAGGTCAACATTACTCTGATACCAAAACCAGACAAGACACTACAAAAAAGAGAAAATATCCCTGATGAACACAGATGCAAAAATCCTCAACAAAATATTAGCAAATTCAACAATATATAAAAAGGATCACACTTCATGACCAAGTGTGATTTATTTCAGGGATGCAAGGATGGTTCAATATTGAAACTTGACTTGTGAATACTGAACCATTAACAAAACAAAGGATAAAAATCACATAATCTCAATAGATACAGAAAATGCATTTGACAGAATTCAACATCCATTCATGATAAAAACTCTCAACAAAGTTGGATAGACAGAACACATCTCAACATAATAAAAGCCATTTATAACAAACCCACAGCTAATGATATACTCAATGGTGAAAAGCTGAAAGTTTTTCCTCTAAAATCAGGGACATGACAAGGATGTCCACTTTCCCCACTTCTATTTACATAGTATTAAAAGGTCTGCCCTCAGCAAGCAGACAAGAAAAAGAAATAAAAGGCATCCAAATTGGAAATGAAGAAGTAAAACTATTTCCAGATATATACTATATATAGAAAATGCTAAAAACTCCATCAAAAAACTTTGAGAATACATAAATTAAGTTGTAGGCTACAAGATTAATATACAGAAATCTGTTTGTGTTTCTTTACACTAAGTATTAGGTATTAAAAAGAGAAATCAATACAACAATCCATTTTACAACTTAATCAAAAATAATAAAATACCTAACAATAAATTTAACCAAGGAGGTGAAAGATCTGATTTCTGAAAACTATGACACCAATGAAAGAAACTGAAGACAAATAGAAATATATTTTGTTCATGAACTGTAAGAATTAATATTGTTAAAATGACCATACTACCTGAAGCTATCTACAGATTTCATGCAATCCAAATCAAAATATCTATGACATTTTTTAAAGAATTAGAACAAATAATTTGATTGGAACCACAAGACTTCAAAGAGCAAAACCAATCCTGAGAGAAAAGAACAACACTGGAGCTATCACCTTCCTTGAGACTATACTACAAAGCTATAGCAATCAAAAACTGGGCCAAAGAACTAAATAGACATTTCTCCAAAGAAGACATACAGATGGCTAACGAACACATGAAAAGATGCTCAACATCACTCATTATCAGAGAAATGCAAATCAAAACCACTATGAGGTACCATTTCACACCGGTCAGAATGGCTGCGATCCAAAAATCTACAAGCAATAAATGCTGGAGAGGGTGTGGAGAAAAGGGAACCCTCTTACACTGTTGGTGGGAATGCAAACTAGTACAGCCACTATGGAGAACAGTGTAGAGATTCCTTAAAAAACTGGAAATAGAACTGCCTTATGATCCAGCAATCCCACTGCTGGGCATACACACTGAGGAAACCAGAAGGGAAAGAGACACGTGTATCCCAATGTTCATCGCAGCACTGTTTATAATAGCCAGGACATGGAAGCAACCTAGATGTCCATCAGCAGATGAATGGATAAGAAAGCTGTGGTACATATACACAATGGAGTATTACTCAGCCATTAAAAAGAATACATTTGAATCAGTTCTAATGAGGTGGATGAAACTGGAGCCTATTATACAGAGTGAAGTAAGCCAGAAAGAAAAACACCAATACAGTATACTAATGCATATATATGGAATTTAGAAAGATGGTAACAATAACCCTGTATGCGAGACAGCAAAAGAGACACAGGTGTATAGAACAGTCTTTTGGACTCTGTGGAAGAGGGACAGGGTGGGATGATTTGGGAGAATGGTACTGAAATACGTATAATATCATATATGGAACGAGTCGCCAGTCCAGATTCGATGCACGATACTGGATGCTTGGGGCTGGTGCACTGGGACGACCCAAAGGGATGGTATGGGGAAGGAGGAGGGAGGAGGGAGGAGGGTTCAGGATGGGGAACACATGTATACCTGTGGCAGATTCATTTCGATGTTTGGCAAAACCAATACAATATTGTAAAGTTTAAAAATAAAATAAAATTAAAAAAAACAAAAACAAACAAAAAACAAATGAACAAATGTAAAAAGACAGGAACAGACAACAAACTAGCGGTACCAGTGAGGAGAGGGGTGGGGGAGAAGCAAAATACAAAAAGCAGATCAAGAGGTACAAAGTACTAAGTATAAAAGAAACAAGTTAAAGATGTAATGTACAGCTCAGGGAATACAGTCAATCTTTATAATAAATTTGTATGGAGTATAATCTATAAAATATAGAATTAACTGTGTTATACACCTGAAACCAATGTAACACTGTAAGTGAACGACACTGAAAAAAATTGTTTTGAAAATTTCAAAATCATGGTTAAAAAAAAATACTCTTTAAAGAGGAAAAACCAAACTACTTTAAGGGATATATAAAGAATATTTATAAACATTCAAATCTGATTAGCTTCTAAAAGCAACCGCCAGTCAATTACTAAGCATTGACTGAATATGAGCTTAAAAAAGACAGAAATGTCATCTTACATTTAGTTTCTTATTCAGGCCATAAATATTTACTAAGCATCCAAAATGTGTCAGGTATTGTGTTAACACCTGGAAGCAAAATGCTGAGCCAAAAAACATCCAATGCTGTTTACAACAAGGTTCTAGTCTGGAGTTTAGCTGAGAGAACAGACATGCATGGGAAAAAAAGAAACTTATATGCAAATAACAATAAGGCTTCAAATTCTCACCAGTAATTAAATCCGAAGGTATTCTATCAGTCAGGAAATCAACCACAAGTATTCGGCTTGTTGCAAATATCACACCGCCTTGTGTGTATACTTCATAGCGATTGCTACTTGTGATTTCATTTGTTACTCGGCGAGGGAGATGTTCAACTCCTTCTATCTTCAGCTGGTTGATAAAATACTCCTAAATCAAATTAAACTGGATTAGTAGACTATTTAATACAGGGCAGTTTTTAATAGGTTGCAAGTGTTTTTATTTAAAGAGCTTCCCTGAAGGGTCAGAGGTAAAGAATCTGCCAGTAATTCAGGAGACCTGGGGTCCATCCCTGGGTGGGGAATATGCCCTGGAGAAGGAAATGGCAACCCATTTCAGTATTCTTGCCTGGAGAATCCCAGGGACAGAGGAGCCTGGCAGGCTACAGTCCATGGGGTCACAAAAAGGACACGACTGAGCACGGCATAGCACAGCAGCAGCATTTGTACTTAAAATGACATGCTGCCTTTTTCAGAGATTATGAACTTTATAATGAACACACAAATTACTACTTAACACTAATCAATCAATTGACATTTACTTAGGGTTTTGTTTTGGTTTTGGGGTTTGCACTAAAGACTCATTGCACTCGAGATGTTATTAGCAGTTTAACAACGAAAAGACTTTAAAATCCTGGGCTAAAAGACTGCTACCTAGAAAATACTGCCTGCCAGAGGTGGCTTTGCAGTCACGTGTACCATGTGAGAAGATAACAAGGGAACCCTTTTCCCAGGTGGTTTTAGACTATTAGTTCTGTCCGGGTCCCCCCCAGAGGGGATTTCATCACGTCAGTGGGACCTTTGGTTCTTCACATCTTCAGTTCTATGCCACTTTTCCTGGGGGGCACCTGTCGTGCTAAGTCCCAGTCGAGCACTAGGGACACCCAGATGAATCAGCCCAGTGCCCAGCTCTTAGGAGTTTATGGTCACTCTTCTCAGCTGGCATTATCCTTGAGGCCACCTGCTCTAGATAGCTAAGGGCTCATCAGACTTGTCAACCAGGCTATGACATCTGTCACTATCCCACAACACAGGTGTATCCTATTTTCCTCAGGGTCCTCTACTCTCCCTGACCCAGGTCCCCTTTCGGAATACGCCCAGCTTCCAGCTCCCTTCCCTTCTGACCTTAGGCCCCTCGTCCCAAAGCCTGGGTGAACCCCCAGGACGTCCTCTTCCCTGCTTAGTTTTCCCCAGCCTCAGCGTTTCCTAAGTTTCCATTCCCCTCAGCGACTCCTCCAACCCCATCACTCTTCCCTTTTAGGGACCTCACTGCTCTGCCTCCAGCAAGTCCCTTAATATCCAACTTCAGGACTGCCTCGTTATTCCCACCCATATCCTCCTCCAAGTATCTCCCCACCCTCTCCAGAGACCTCCGATCCTTCTCCCCACCTCCATCCTCCTCAAATGAACTCCCCTAACTGCTCGCAGAGACCCTCCAACACTCTCAGGGTCCTCGCACCTGTGTCACGGTCCCGCATCTTCCCTCAGGACCCCGCCGCCCTCTCAGGGTCCTGGCACCTCCGTCAGCGTCCTGCACCCACCTCGGGACCTCTCCCACCGTCTCAGCGTTCCCGCACCCGCGCCAGGGGCCTGCATCTACCTCAGGGACCTTTACTCCACGCCCTCCCGCCCGCGTCAGGGCCCCGCATCGCCCTCAGAGGCCTGGCCTCCGCGCGAGGCCTACGTCCACTCAGGAGGATCCCCAGCCCTCTCGGGGTCCCCTTGTCCCCCGCGCCGGCGGCCGGCCGCACCTCCTCGGCCGGCTGCGTGTTGAGCACCAGCACTAGGCACGCCGGGTGGCAGTGCAGCCGGAGGAAGTGATAGAGGAGCCGGTCCGCGCCGAGCCCGCGGGCGCACACTACCAGTCCGTCGGCGTCCAACAGTTCCAGCACCAGCTGCCGCTCATATTCCAAGAGCGGCGCCATAGCCGTCACTCGAGCCGGCGAGACCGGCTCCATGGGCGCCCTTCCGGGGCGGCGGCCGAACGTAGCCGAAGGAAGCCGAGTCTGAGACGAGAGTGGGCCGGACCATGCCGAAGAGAGCCGAGTGTAGCCGAAGGGAGCCGAGTCTGAGACGAAAGCCGCCGAACGTAGCCGAAGAGAGCCGAGCCCGACAGGACGGGAGCCGGCCGAACGCAGCCGAAGAGGAACCTAGAGGAATCGAAGATTCGTGGAGTCCGCGGGGAGGTGCTATCGCTCTCAACAGGTGTCTGCTGCGGACTTCAGGTTTCACCTTGTTTGTATTTTAGATTTGAGAGTCAGGCGGCCTAGACCCACTAGACCACAAGCTACCACAAAGCGAGAGAGGAGATGTAAACCCAAGGAACTGAGCTCCCTGACATTGTCCTTTGAAAAAGTTAATTGTCAGTCTAAGGACTGCGCTTAGAATTGGTAGCACCTGCTACCCAGGGTGAGGTTTGCTCCTTGCAATGGGCCCCTCTTTTAAAAATTTTTTGTATAAGCAGAATAGTTTGTTAATCTCAGGCTCTTGTTTCTCTCGAAAAGTCTTGACTATAATTGCTGCTGCTGCTAAGTCGCTTCAGTCGTGTCCGACTCTGTGCGATCCTATGGACTATAGCTTGCCAGGCTCCTCTGTCCATGGGATTCTCCAGGTAAGAATACTGGAGTGGGTTGCTACGCCTTCCTCCAGGGGATCTTCCCCACCCAAGGATAGAACCCGCCTCTCTTACGTTTCCTGTATTGGCAGGTGGGTTCTTAAGTGAAGTCCCTCAGTCGTGTCCGACTCTTTGCGACCCCGTGGAGTGTAGCCCACCAAGCTCCTCCGTCCATGGGATTCTCCAGGCAAGAATACTGGAGTGGGTTGCCATTTCCTTCTCCAAGGTGGGTTCTTAGCTCTGTAAAAAGTCGCAACCAGGTGTACCCGGTGTAGCCTTGTCTAGTCTTCCACTAGGGGGACACCTAGGTATTTGTTCTGTAGGTAGAAATGCCTGTAATCTAATTAGAGGAATTCTTTTGTGTGTACCTCCCTTTTTCCCCAACCTCCATTATTAGAAAATAAAAAATACTGTATAAGTAAGCAAAAATAAAAATCATTTGTTATTCTATTACCAGAAATTACTACTGTAACATCATCTACGCTTTTAGTTTTTGTCTTTTTTTTGGTATATAAATTCTAACCACACATAATTATTTTACTGATATAATGAGTAACCCTGATTTAAATCGAGAGTTTGCTACTCTCATTTGATAAGTCTGTGAACATGGTATTTAATATTCTTCTACAAAATTCTTTTTTGACAGTTTTATTGAAGTAATTGTACAGTCACATTCAGTTGTAAGAAATGCTGTTGCTGTTTAGTTGCTAAGTTGTGTCCGACTTTTTTGCAACCCCATGGACTATAGCCTGCCAGGCTCCTCTGTTCGTGGGATTTCCCAGGCAAGAATACTGAAGTAGATTGCTATTCCCTCCTCCAGGGCATCTTCCCAGCCCAGGGATTGAACCTGTGTCTCCTGCATTGGCAGCTGGATTCTTCACCACTGAGCAACCAGGGAAGCCCCCAAATTCTCTTATATATATGGCCGATGAGATTTCTACAATGCAAATGTACCATACTCATTTACCTAATTCCTTATTAGTGGACATTGAGTCTGTTTCCACTTCCCCCTGTCATATTGTAAATAATATTTTATTGAGTATCTTCAAACATAAATTCAACCATGCCCATCAGATGCACCTTAGAAGTGGGTACTTAGTAGGATAAAGAGAACAAACATATGTAAGGGTTTTCATTACATCCATGGTGCCACATCACCTTCTAGAAAGCCTGTACCGATTTATATCAACATCAGCAGTTTACAGGGCTTCCCTGATGGCTCAGTGGTAAACAATCTGCCTGCCAATGCAGGAGATGAGGTTTAATCCCTGGGTCTAGAAGATCCCCTGAAGGAGGGCATGGCAACCCACTTCAGTATTCTTGCCTGGAGAATCCTGTGGACAGAGGAGCCTGGCGAGCTACAGTCCATGGGGTGGCAAAAGAGTTGGGTGCAACCGACTACGCAGCAAGAGGATCTGTTTCTCTACCTCTTACTGCTTAGTCTAGTACTTTACTTACATTTTGTCAAGATTTAAACAGTATAAGGTATTTCCTAAATGTTGATTAAATGGAAAAGAATGTCTGCAGACATTCTCCACATAGCCGTTCCTATGAGACTCATGTGAATCCCTCCACTTTTGCAAGTGAGAAAATGGAGTCCAAGGAGCTTTTGTAATTTGGCCAAGACCAGTCAACTAGTTAGGGCATTTAGTTCAGGACATGATAAGTAGGGACTCAACACGTATGAAGGATATGCATGTTGAAGCAACAACTCTGATATTCAAACCTGATTCCCAGCTGTGATATGCAAAGTAATGGCTCCACAAAGATGTTCATGTTTTAATCCCTTGGTACCTGTGAATATGTTACCTTATGTGGCAAACGAGGCTTTGCAGACATTATTCATTTAGAGATTTCAAGATGGGGAGTGTATTTTGGATTGTTATGGTGGGCCCACTGTAATTATGAGCGTCCATATAAAGGAAGGAGAGAGACCAGAGGGTGAGAGTCTGAGAAGGAGATGTGACAATGGAAACAGGTTGGAATGATGTGGAAGGGGCCACGAGCCAAAGAATGCTGCCTTTTGTAGCTGAAAAAGGCAAGGGAATGAGTTCTCCTCTGAGGGCTTCAGAAGGAACACATTCTTGCCAACCGATTTTGCACTTCTGGCCCCCAGAACTGGAATATATGAACTTGGGTTGTTCTAAGCACCTGCATTTGTGGTAATTTGTTACGGCAACTGGAAACTAATACACAAACATTCACTATTTCCAATAAACTGAGCTCTACAGATGAAGTCCCATAAGAGTATATAATGAAGCAGTAATTTTGGAGGATGATTGGTCAATATATAGAGAAATTTAAAATATCTATATAGATCCATATATATGTGAAAATATATTTACCCCACAAATATTTATTGGGCACCCATGACTTGTCAGTGAACAAAACAGATTAAAAACTTGGCTACCGTAGAACTTATATTCTGTGGGGAACTTACGTATGATGTTTATTAATCATATAATTTTGTGAACTGTCGTTATTTTGCAGATATTTCTCCTGAATTTCTTATGCCAGGAGACTAGTCAAAACTTCTTCCTGCATCCCTAATAAGTGGAATATCATACAATACTTATAAGCTGTTCAGTTAAGTCGCTCAGTCATGTCCAACTCTGTGACCCCATGAACTGCAGCATGCCAGGCCTCCCTGTCCATCACCAATTCCCGGAGTTTACCCAAACTCATGTCCATTGAGTTGGTGATGCCATCCAACATCTCATTCTCTGTTGTCCCCTTCTCCTCCCACCCTGAATCTCTCCCAGCATCAGAGTCTTTTCAGATGAGTCAGCTCTTTGCGTCAGGTGGCCAAAGTATTGGAGTTTCAGCTTCAACATCAGTCTTTCCAATGAACCCAGGACTAATCTCCTTTAGGATGGACTGGTTGGATCTCCTTGCAGTCCAAGGGACTTTCAAGAGCCTTATCCAACACCACAGTTCAAAAGCATCAATTCTCGGGTGCTCAGCTTTCTTTATAGTCCAACTCTCACATCCATACATGACCACTGGAAAAACCATAGCCTTGACTAGATGGACCTTTGTTGACAAAGTAATGTCTCTGCTTTTTAATATGCTGTCTAGATTGGTCATAACTTTCCTTCCAAGGAGTAAGCATCTTTTAATTTCATGGCTGCAATCACCATCTGCAGTGATATTGGAGCCCCCCAAAATAAAGTCAGCCACTGTTTCCACTGTTTCCACATCTATTTGCCAAGCTGTATGTGACAAGATACCAAATCCAGGCTATTATATAATACAAAAAGTAACTTCAAAACAGTAATGTATAGAATGGTCCCATTTGTTTAAAGAACCAGTAAACAGACATTATTTCCTTATGACTACATAGAAAAGCCCCTAGCAAAAGCAATAGCTTCTGGGGAGTTGAAATGGGTGGTTGGTGTAGGGTGAGACCTTTACATTTCAGTTTATTCCGCTCTGCTCTGTTTGACTTTCTTACCGTTAACTTATATTGCTTTTATAATGAAAGCAAAAGAAAACACTTCCCAGGTACTAAATAAATACTTCATCAGTACTGCACAGTATTACATCGTGAATTCTATATTTAATGTATGTTCTGGGCAACAGTGTCAAAAGTTGGTATCTAGGGAAGCAGACTTTTGTATTCATAAATTCTAGCAGAGGAGAAGGCAATGGCACCCCACTCCAGTACTCTTGCCTGGCAAATCCCATGGATGGAGGAGCCTGGTAGGCAGCAGTCCATGGGGTCGCTAGGAGTCGGACACGACTGAGCGACTTCACTTTCACTCTTTACTTTCATGCACTGGAGAAGGAAATGGCAACCCACTCCAGTGTTCTTGCCTGGAGAATCCCAGGGACCGGGAAGCCTGGTGGGCTGCTGTCTATGGGGTTGCACAGAGTTGGACACGACTGAAGTGACTTAGCAGCAGTGGCAGATGTGTCTAGACATTGTAGTTTTGCCCCTCAGTCAGTTCAGTTGCTCAGTCGTGTCTGACTCTTTGCGACCCCATGAACTGCAGCACATCAGGCTTCTCTGTCCATCACCAACTCCTGGAGCTTACTTAAAGTCATGTCCATTGAGTCAGTGATGCCATCCAACCATCTCATCCTCTGTCATCCCCTTCTTCTCCTGCCTTCAATCTTTCCCAACATCAGGGTCTTTTCTAGTGAGTCAGTTCTTTCCATCAGTGGCCAAAATATTGGAGTTTCAGCTTCAGCATCAGTCCTTCCAATGAATATTCAGGACTGATCTTTAGGATGGACTGGTTGGATCTCCTTGCAGTCCAAGGGACTCTCAAGAGTCTTCTCCAACACCACAGGTCAAAAGCATCAATTCTTCGGCTCTCAGCTTTCTTTATAGTCCAATTCTCACATCCCTGGACAAAAGTTTTTCACTTAATAGATTCTTCCTCCCACCATGTCACTGTCACAATAATTCTCCAAACCTTTCCTTATTTTTAGATTGTCCTGATCATCAGAGCTATCTCCACTCTAGATTACTTTGCAGGTTTCAGTTTTGCCCACCATGACACAGGTCAGGCAGCAGCCCTGTGGTTTTTGGTGCTGGTCTGCAGTGAGATTAAGCATCATTTTCCTCCTGACTTGAGGTAGAACTAAGCACATCTTAGATAACCCTGATTGCCATAGGTAGGCCACCATAATTTCTCTCAACAACCTCAGTTTTTCACATCCATATGGAGACTGCCTTAAATCTAGAGGCTGGAGAAAAGATAAAGAGAGAATGCTTTCTGACTTTAACTCCTTTCCTAGGACCAGATCATCACCTTTGGGGCCCTTAAGGATTCTGGATGTAACTTATAAAGACTTGGGTTTGAAACCCAGCTCAGCTATGTGACCTATGCAGGTTATTTAACCTCTCTATACCGAAGTGCAGAGAAGGCAATGGCACCCCACTCCAGTACTCTTGCCTGGAAACTCCCATGGATGGAGGAGCCTGGTAGGCTGCAGTCCATGGGGTCGCGAAGAGTCTGACACGACTGAGCAACTTCGCTTTCACTTTTCACTTTCCACTTTCACGCATTGGAGAAAGAAACGGCAACCCACTCCAGTGTTCTTGCCTGGAGAATCCCAGGGACTGGGGAGCCTGGTGGGCTGCTGTCTATGGGGTCACACGCAGTCGGACACGACTGAAGTGACTTAGCAGCAGCAGCATACCTAAGTGGCCTAATCTTTAAAATGGAGCTGACATAAAAAAAATGAAATAATGCCATTTGCAGCAACATGGATGGACCTAGAGATTATCATACTAAATAAGCCAGAGAAAGACAAATACCATATGATATCACTTATTTGTGGAATCTAAAATATGATACAGATGAACTTATTTACAAAGCAGAAACAGATTTACAGACAGAAAGTAAATTTATGGTTACCAAAGGGGAAAGGGGGTGAGGGAGGAATAAATTAGGAGTTTGGGATTAGCAGATACACACTGTTATACCTAAAACAGATAATCAACAGGACCTGCTTATAGCACAGGGAACTATTTCCAGGATCCTGTAATAATCCATAGGGGTTTCCCAGGTGGCTCAGTGGTAAAGAATCCGCCTGCTAATGCAGGAGACGCAGGAGACGTAGTTTCAATCCCTGGGTTGGGAAGATCTCCTGGAGGAGGAAAAGGCAAAATCTAATGGACAGAGGAGCCTGGCAGGCTATAGTCCAGAGGGTTGCAAAGAGTCTGGGGTGATGTCTGGTGAGATAACAAAGTAGGAACTGTTATTCTCCTTATTTTCCAAGTGAGGAGAGACGAGATTAAGATGGCAGAGTAGAAGGACATGCGCTCATCTTCTTCTGCCAGAGTACGAAAATTACAACTCACTGTTGAACAACCATAGACAGGAAGACACTGGAACCCACCAAAAAAAGATGCCCCACATCCAAGGACAGAGGAGAAGCCACAACGAAATGGTAGGAGGGGAACAGTTACAATAAAATCATAGCCTATACCTGCTGGGTGGGTGACTTAACAAACTGGAGAACAATAATACCAAAGAAGTTCTTGCACTATTTTGAAGGTTCTAGGCCCCACATCAGGCTTCCCAGCCTGGGGATCCGGCCAGGGGACTGGGAATCCCCAGGGAATGTGACTTTGAAGGCCAGTGGGATTCGATTACAGAGCTTCCACAGGACTGGGGGAAACAGAGACTCTTAGACGGCACAAACAAAACAAAATCTTCTGTGCATCAGGACCCAGGGGAAAGGAACAGTGACTCCCAGGAGACTGGGACAGACCTACCTGTGAGTGTTTGAGAGTCTCCTGCACAGGCGTGGGTAGGTAGTGGCCTGCCATGGGGACAGAAGCACTGACAGCATCAGTCCTGGGAGATGTGGCTCCTGTAAGCCCTCTTTGGAGAAGACTCTTGAGAGTCCCTTGGTCAAGAAGGAGATCAAACCAGTTAGTCCTAAAGGAAATCAACCCTGAATATTCATTGGAAGGACTGATGCTGAATCTCCAATATTTTGGCCACCTGATGTGAAGAGAGTCAATTCATTGGAAAAAACCCTGTTGGTGAGGGCAGGAGGAAAAGGGGGTGACAGAGAATGAGATGGTTGGATGGCATTACTGACTCAATGGACAGGAGTTTGAGCAAACTCCAGGAGATGGTGAAGGACAGGGAAGTCTGGCATGTTGCAGTCCATGGGGTCGCAGAGTCGACGGACTCAGCAGCTGAAAACAGCAATAGAAGCCTATAGACTCCAGGACTGGGTCACCTCAGGCCAAACAACTAAAGGAGGGGAGCACAGCCCCACCCATCAGCTGACAATTGGATTAAAGTTTTACTGAGTAAGCCCCTACAGGTTAGAAGACATAACTAACTTGTCCACAGCTACCCAGGTAAGAGTGGAACATGGAATACAGACCATCTGCTTCTAAACCTGAATTCTTTCTTATTGCTGCCTTAAATTAAACTGTTGCCTCCTTAAATGCCTGATGCTGAAGGCCTTGAACGCCATCCTGAGTCATTCAGATTTGAACATGTGGCTCAGATGGTCCCCTTCCTTTCCACTCTCAAATATCCTTTTAACAAATTCAAAATACTCTTGGACCCATCCTTCATAAAGGCAGTAGGATTTTTTGTGTTTGTTGGTTGGGACAATACATTTAAAAAGCTGCTGTGAATTTAGCGAACCTTCCCAGATGGTGTTAGTGGTAAAGAATCTGCCTGCCAATGGAGTAGACATAGGAGACTTGGGTTCAATCCCTGGGTTGGGAAGATCCCCTGGTGTGGGAAGTGGCAACCCATTCCAGTATTCTTTCCTGTAGAATTCCATGGACAGAGGGGCCTGGTGCGCTAAAGTCCATGGGGCCGAAAAGAGTCAGACATGAGTGAGTGCACACACACACACACATGATTTCAGCAATGCTTTCGTATCAATTGTTAACTTATTAATTCCAGCAGCATCCATTAATAGAAACATTTGAAAAGCTTTAGTATGTGACCTTGAGCAGTCTATTACTGATTCTGTCCGTGGGCAATAGTTGGTACACACGGGACTGGGGAAACAGTTGCAATACCTGTAGAGTTCTGCCCATGACCTGAGGTCCATGGGAGATTCATTGGTGTGTATCACGTATATTTGTTGTTGTTGTTTAGTTGCTAAGTCATGTCTGACTCTTTTGCAACCCCAAGAACTGTAGCCCATCAGGCTCCTCTGTCCATGGGATTTCCCAGGCAAGGATACTGGAGTGGGTTGCCATTCCCTTCTCCAGGGGATCTTTCTGACCCAGGGCTCGAACCCAGGTCTCCTGTGTCTCCTCCATTGGTAGGCAGATTCTTTACCAACTGAGCCACCTGGGAAGCCCAGTATTAATCGTCTGAAAATGAAGTCACCTGAATGCTAATACTCTATAGTTAAGTCCACTAAAAGCAGACTTAGCATTTGGTTAACTAATTATTACTCACAGAAGCAGAGGGAATTTAATTATTAAACTAATCTTTTCTCTTGGAAATAAGGACTTTTGATGGCTTGTAATTAAAATAAATATATTCTTGCTGTTTTGACAAGCCATTCATCTTTAGCAAAAAAGAAACAAAGCAAGAATGAAGCTGAACACAAAAACCAATTACCTGTCTCTCTTTGCAACAACAAGTAGCCTTTTGTGAAAATGATAGTGGTTCCCATGGATTAGCAATTAACCTTTTGCAAGGATTTATGGGGAACCCCATGGAGGCTTTCCCCTGGGGAAAATAATACTTAAATCCAGTAAGCTTTGTGGAATGTGTTTTTCCTTATTTTTGGAGACGTTCTTTTCCCCTTACTGCACCTTCTCTCTTATAATGCATTCTGAGAGGAGGCAGCAGGCAGTGCAAAATAAAAATTCAGGGCATTTTGTAAAAAATGGAGAATTTCAGTGTGGTGACAGAAGGGCACTTAACCAAGCATGAGGCCTTCCTGAGCCTGTGTAACTGACTGTGCATGCCTTGGAGCTGACGCTGGCAAAGAGCTTTGACCTCGCAAATGACAATGTTCAAAGTTACCTGTCTTTGTTAGTAGGCACTGATGACCTTGCAGTTGTAATCTGTTTTGCCTGATTTGGAGTTAGTCTTGTGGAGAAGGGCGTTCTGGGGTAGTGATGCCCGGGGACCTTATTCATAAAGGTCTTAAATGTAGAATTAAAAAAAAAAACTTTTTTATTTTGTGTTGGGGTATAGCTGATTAACAATGTTGTGATAGTTTCAGATGAGAAGGGACCCAGTCGTTTAAATGTAGACTTTTGACGTTTTCTCCAAATATGGTTCTACCTGCAGTCTTGTAGAAGAGGGCAGGGGTGATAGAAGAAAACATTAAATTTGAGTCTGATTTTTGGACCACATTGCTTGTAGTGACCTTTGGCTTAATATTAAATGGAAATAAGTCATGTAATTTTATTGTAGGACCTTGTCATTGGGGTGGAACATGTAGACAGACTTAATTCTGTAATTTATAAGTAATACATAGTTATCATTTTAGCGTATCTGCAACAATCCTATGATTATCCAAAAAGTCCCCAATAATATTTTCTGTAAAAATCCCCCCCAAGCCCTGGGGTTCTTATTAATCAGAAATTATTGATTTTGTTGAGTGAAGAACAATGTATAAAATACAGAACAATGTATAAAATATGCTACCTTTTGTGTAAGATCACTTTTGTGAATGTAGATTTATGCTTGAATATACATAAAGAAAATCTGGCAGGATATAAGAAACTAAGAAACTGTTAAAGGAAATTGAACAGATGGAATTCAGGATGAGAAGGGGATTTTTTCCCCCAATGTTTATCATTTAATTCTTTTTGCTGTTTTAAGTCATATAGTTTAAATGTATTAAAAATTAAATAATATTAACAAACAAATGTAATTCAGTAGAAGATAAAAAATCAATTATTAATGGCACTAGGTTTTGGGGTTTAAAGCATTCATTTATTAAACAAATGAATGTAAATAAGTGATAGCCATTTGAAATATCCCATTTTGTCATTTCTCCATGATCTGGTCCTTTCTTGACCTCTTAGATGCTTACTTTGGAGTTTGCTTCTTATGTTTTTCTGAAAAATACCATTGGGTCAGGGTATCTTCTCAAAAAAAATAGGTTTAGGAAATTCAGAGCTGGCTCATTGCAAAAGTAGAATTGATTGTTATTTAACAGAGATCTAATCACGCCTAGTTTTGCCTCCACAGGGAGTCATGATATACAGCATTGACATTTAGAGTGAGAATGATGTTTAGAAGTCAAGACAAGTTGCTTGAAATAAGAGAAAGGAGGAAATAGTATGATAGCTTTTGTATCATTCTGGTGGGAAAAATGAGACTGTGAATAGCTTATTCACAGAGAGTCCTCTTTAAGACTAATAAATCAAAAGGTTAGTTCTTTACCCATTCTTGAAAAACGAGTAAATGGCCTTCTTCCTTTTTTCTCTCCTGTGCCACTTCCAGATAAATCCTTGATTTTTTTAACCTTAGCAAATTTCATCAAACTCTATGAGGGACAGTCAGTGTAGTGGATGCTGTGGTATGCCACACTGCATTTGAAACAAATATTCATTTCCTCATCTGTTGGAAATGCTGGAGGCCAACAGTTCTCATCTGAGTCTCTAAGACTTGCTCTCAGCTGAAGAGGGCTGCCTCGCCCCAGGTCACTCCTCTCTCCCAGGGATAGCCAAATGTGATTGGAATGGACATACTACGTGTTTGGGAGAACTCTGCATCCCTGGCTTGTCGAGTAAAAACTGTCATAGTGGGAGCAGGCCAACAGAAAGTGTCTAAAGTGGCCCTTCTCTCTCACATCAGCCAGAATAGTATATAAAAAACAGTATTACAGGGGTAGCCATCCCCGTCACGTGTGCATGCTAAGTTTTAAGTCCGCATCTCTTTGTGACCCAATGGACCTCACCAGATTCCTCTGTCCATTGGATTCTCCAGGCAAGAATACTGGAATGGGTTGCCACGCTGTCTTCTGGGGGGTCTTCCCGACCCAGAAATCAAACCTGGATCTCTTATGTCTCTTGCACTGGCAGGCAGATTCTTTACCACTGAGCCACCAAGGAAGACCCTGTGTCTATATTAATGATCAAAATGTGGCAGAAATGATGCTGGTGAGTGACTTCCAAAGTTGGTATAGTAAAGGCCATGTTGGTTTCTTTTGGGGCACTCTCTCTGGGAGCCTTCAGTTGCCATGTAACCTGTCTGGCTATCCCGAGTCCATCATGTTTAAAGACTATTTGGAGAGATGGGTGAGGGAGAGGGAGAAGGAGAGGGAGAGAAATAGAGATGGCAAAACTAATACAGTTATGTAAAGTTTAAAAATAAAATAAAATTTAAAAAAAAAAAAAAGAGTGAGTGGGAGGGCACTTCCCGGATGGTCCAGTAGCTAAGATTCTGTGCTCCCAGTGCAGGGGACCTGGGTTTAATCCCTGGTCAGAGAACAGGATCCCACATGCTGCAGCTGAGTTTGCATGCCTCAGGTAAAGGTCCTGCATGCCGCAATGATGATCCCATGTGTAGCAACTAAGACTTGGCCCAGCCAAATAAATAAATAAATATTAAAAATTTAAAAAGAGAGAGATTGAGATTGAGATTTGCCTGAGCAACCCTTGATGTTTCAGCCCCCAGCTACCTGAGTCATCCCAGCCCAGAGAGCAGATATCTGAGTGAGAAAGCCTTTGTGATGACCCTGACCCCAGGCACCAATTGACTGTAACCACATGACAGACCCTGACTGAGAATTACCAGCTGAGCCCAGCTGACCTCCTTAATTAGAACAAACTCAGTCCTGAGTATTCATTGGAAGGACTGATGCTAAAGCTGAAACTCCAATATTTTGGCCACCTGATGCGAAGAACTGACTCATTTGAAAAGACCCTGATGCTGGGAAAGATTGAAGGCGCTTAGTCCTGGTACCCTAGAGCCTGTACTCCACAAGAGAAGCCACCACAATGAGAAGCCCACTCAGTGTAACAGGAGAAAGCCAGCATGTAGCAATGAAGACCCAGCACAGCACTGGAAAAAAAAACAAAAAGATATCTCAGATTGGATGGCTTGTAAACAACAGACATTTATTTCTCACCAAAGAAATCCTTGGCTGTCTTTTGAGAGTCATTGGCCCAATTTTGATGGTAATTTTCATTGGCCTGAGAAACACTGGTGACCAGGTGCTCAGATTCCACAGAGAAGAGGGTCTAGATTGCTGTACCAGATAAGCCACCTTGACCTTCAGAGGTGCTAGCCATAGGCGAGGGGATTCTAGAATGGCTAGTTATAGGAGGGGGTATAAAGAAAAGGAGTTTTGGAACTCGGACCTGCTTTAGTGATGGGGGCCATGGTTAATCACATTCATTATTATTTGGAAATTTACCCCAGGAAGCGTCCCAATAGAATCCTGGAAGAGCTGTTCACAGATTAAATTATTGCAACATATGAATCTGACAAGGGGTAGACTGTAGTGGATACAGTAATGTGTTGACCAGATGACTACCTTCCAGGACTGAAAATTCACCCTCTCATCTGCTGGGGGTATTGGCAGCTGCAGATTCTTGGCTGAGTTCCTAAGACTTGCCTTCAGCTATAAAGAGGTGCTTTGCTCAAGATTACTCCACAACTCTTTACAGTGGTGGCTTCACCTAAGGACTGGTTGATGCAGGGATTTGGTTGAAGTTCTCTTGCCCCAGGCCAACGCAGCTCCAGAACTTCTTATAGGATTAGCTGAGGACTTCCTTGTGACTACATCACAATTCAACTTTTCTTTTTGACGAGTCCCGATATGTTTTACTTTCTTATCAGTTCAGTCAGTTCAGTCACTCAGTTGTGTCCGACTCTTTGCGACCCCATGAATCGCAGCATGCCAGGCCTCTCTGTCCATCACCATCTCCCAGAGTTCACTCAAACTCACGTCCATCGAGTCAGTGATGCCATCCAGCCATCTCATCCTCTGTTGTCCCCTTTTCCTCCTGCCCCCAGTCCCTCCCACCATCAGAGTCTTTTCTAATGAGTCAACTCTTCGCATGAGGTGGCCAAAGTACTGGAGTTTCAGCTTCAGCATCATTCCTTCCAAAGAACACCCAGGACTGATCTCCTTTAGAATGGACTGGTTGGATCTCCTTGCAGTCCAAGGGACTCTCAAGAGTCTTCTCCAACACCACAGTTCAAAAGCATCAATTCTTCAGAGCTCAGCTTTCTTCACAGTCCAACTCTCACATCCATACATGACCACTGGAAAAACCATAGCCCTGACTAGACGGACCTTAGTTGTAATGTCTCTGCTTTTTAATATGCTATCTAGGTTGGTCATAACTTTCTTTCCAAGGAGTAAGTGTCTTTTAATTTCATGGCTACAATCACCATCTGCAGTTATTTTGGAGCCCAGAAAAATAAAGTCTGACACTGTTTCCACTGTTTCCCCATCTATTTGCCATGAAGTGACGGGGCCAGATGCCATGATCTTCGTTTTCTGAATGTTGAGCTTTAAGCCAACTTTTTCACTCTCCTCTTTCACTTTCATCAAGAGGCTTTTGAGTTCCTCTTCACTTTCTGCCATAAGGGTGGTATCATCTGCATATCTGAGGTTATTGACACTTCTCCTGGCAGTCTTGATTCCCACTTGTGCTACTTCCAGCCCAGCGTTTCTCATGATGTACTCTGCATATAAATTAAATAAGCAGGGTGACAATAGATAGCCTTGATGTACTCCTTTTCCTATTTGGAACCAGTCTGTTGTTCCATGTCCAGTTCTAACTGTTGCTTCCTGACCTGTATATAGGTTTCTCAAGAGGCAGGTCAGGTGGTCTGGTATTCCCATCTCTTTCAGAATTTTCCACAGTTTATTGTGATCCACACAGTCAAAGGCTTTGGCATAGTCAATAAAGCAGAAATAGATGTTTTTCTGGAACTCTCTTGCTTTTTCCATGATCCAGCGGATGTTGGTAATTTGATCTCTGGTTCCTCTGCCTTTTCTAAAACCAGCTTGAACATCTGGAAGTTCACGGTTCACGTATTGCTGAAGCCTGGCTTTGAGAATTTTGAGCATTACTTTACTAGCATGTGAGATGAGCGCAATTGTGCGGTAGTTTGAGCATTCTTTGGCATTGCCTTTCTTTGGGATTGGAATGAACACTGACCTTTTCCAGTCCTGTGGCCACTGCTGAGTTTTCCAAATTTGCTGGCATATGGAGTGCAGCACTTTCACAGCATCATCTTTCAGGATTTGAAATAGCTCAACTGGAATTCCATCACCTCCACTAGCTTTGTTTGTAGTGATGCTTTCTGAGGCCCACTTGGCTTCACATTCCAGGATGTCTGGCTCTAGATGAGCACGTCCAAGGTAAGAGAAACCCAAGTAAGATGGTAGGTGTTGCAAGAGGGCATCAGAGGGCAGACACACTGAAACCATAATCGCAGAAAACTAGTCCATCTAATCACACTAGGACCACAGCCTTGTCTAACTCAGTGAAACTAAGCCATGCCCTGTGGGGCCACCCAAGACCGGCAGCTCATGGTGGAGAGGTCTCACAGAATGTGGTCCACTGGAGAAGGGAATGGCAAACCACTTCAGTATTCTTGCCTTGAGAACCCCATAAACAGTATGAACAGTACTTTCTTATAGGTGTTGAGAATTCCCCAGTGAATTTCCTGCGTGGAAGTCTCTTTTTCAAAGTCTGCTTCCTGGGGAATCTGACTTGTGACAGACAGAAAATGTGTTTATCATTTATGAAGCATATTTTAACACTATTATATATGTTTCAGTTCAGTTCAGTCGCTCAGTTGTGTCCAACTCTTGCGAGCCCATGAACTGCAGCACGCCAGGCCTCCCTGTCCATCACCAACTCCTGGAGTCCACCCAAACCCGTGTCCATTGAGTCGGTGATGCCATCCAAACATCTCATCCTCTCTCGTCTCCTTCTCCTCCTGCCCTCAACCTTTCCCAGAATCAGGGTCTTTTCCAGTGAGTCAGCTCTTCGCATCAGGTGGCCAAAGTATTGGAGTTTCAGCTTCAATATCAGTCCTTCCAATGAACACCCAGGACTGATCTCCTTTAGGATGGGCTGCTTGGATCTCCTTGCAGTCCAGGGGACTCTCAAGAGTCTTCAAAAAAGTCCTCAAAAGCATCAATTCTTTGGTGCTTAGCTTTCTTTATAGTCCAACTCTCATGTCCATACATGACTACTGGAAAAACCAGAACCTTGACTAGACAGACCTTTGTTGGCAGAGTAATGTCTCTGCTTTTTAATATGCTGTCTAGATTGGTCATAACTTTCCTTCCAAGGAGTAAGCGTCTTTTAATTTCAGGGCTACAGTCACCATCTGCAGTGATTTTGGAGCCCAGAAAAATAAAGCCAGCCACTGTTTCCCCATCTATTTGCCATGAAGTGATGGGACCAGCTGCCATGATCTTAGTTTTCTGAATGTTGAGCTTTAAGCTAACTTTTTCACTCTCCTCTTTCACTTTCAACAAGAGGCTTTTTAGTTCCTCTTCACTTTCTGCCATAAGGGTGGTGTCATCTGCATATCTGAGGTTATTGATATTTCTCCCAGCAATCTTGATTCCAGCTTGTGCTTCTTCCAGTCCAGTGTTTCTCATGATGTACTCTGCATATAAGTTAAATAAGCAGGGTAACAATATACAGCCTTGACATACTCCTTTTCCTATTTGGAACCAGTCTGTTGTTCCCATGTCTAGTTCTAACTGTTTTGTGAGTAGATTTTGCTTTTTTAAAAGGTGACTCAGATGGTAAAGAATATGCTTGCAATGCAGGAGACCCAGGTTTGGTCCCTGGGTTGGGAAGATCCCATGGAGAAGGGAATGATTACCCACTCCAGTATTCTTGCCAGGAGAATTCCAGGGACAGAGGAGCCTAAGAGGCTACAGTCCATGAGATTTCGAAGAGTTGGACGTGACTGAGTGACTAACACTTTCACTTTCCAATGATTTTGTTCTTACCATATTGCTTTTCAGCTAATAATATAATTTGGAGATCAGTGCAAGACAGGTGCTTGAGGGTGAGCAACTGAAGTTGATTCTGGTTTATTAAAGAGCAAAGGAATTTATTGAAATCTATTTTATAGTTCACAGAATTGCCAGAAAGTCTAGAGAATCCCAGGTGGCACTAGTGGTGAAGAACACACCTGCCAATGCAGGAGAAGTAAGTGATGTGGGTTCGATCATGGGTCAGGAAGATCCCCTGGAGGAGGGCATGGCAACCCATTCCAGTATTCTTGCCCGGAGAATCCCATGGACAGAGGAGCCTGGTGGACTACGCTCCATAGGATTAAAAAGTTGTACATGACTGAAGCAACTTAGATCTAGAGAACCAGGTTACAAAGAAGACAAACCAAGGAAATTAAGGACCAAGCCCATAGCTATGGCCGCTCTGTGGGAGGAGTATGAGCCACTGTGGCCGCCACTGGATGGTGGACATATTCTCCTCTGTGTCTTATTCTTTGAATCTCTTGTGTGAAATCCAAAGCCCCAAATGAAGATGCCTGTCCATATCCCAGCTGCTGGAGTGTGGTAAAAGTGTGTAAATGGTCTTTTCATGGTGTGGAAAGACATACAATAGCCAGTCTCTGTTTCCTAGAAGTTCCTGCCTCCACCCTGTCTGTTAGAGGTTGTCCTCATATACGTATACTTGGTGATCCCTGGCTTGCTGTAAACAAAGAGTGAAGCACAAAGGACTGACTGGAAACTGTGTACGTGAGTGGGGCTGGTGGACTAATTGATTTCATTAAGGGATTTCCATACTTCAACTTCTCTAGGTCTTTTCTCCTGGAAAAAAAAATGTTGTTTGTTTGGGAGAAGAATCCACCAGGTTTCTGCTTGGGGACACATGAGTCTGGTTTCCAGAGCTCTGGGACTTGGCTGGGAGGTTTCTGCAGAAGAAAGTTCAATAATGGTCCTGCCTTGAGTCTGGCTTTAGTGGGACTGTTTGTTTCCATTTTAAGATATTTCTTCTGGGGACTTCCCTGGTTGGTCCTGTGGCTAAGACTCTGTGCTCCCAGTGCAGGGGGCCTGGGTTTGATCCTTGGTCAAGGAACTAGATCCTACATGCCACAACTAAAGATCCTGGTGCAGCCAAATTTAAAAAAAAAAAAAATTTCTTCTGGTCTGAAGTAGTATTCATATATGTTATTGTTTCTTTATAGTAGATTATTTAAAATCTGGAATGGCTGTTGGATTTTATCAAATATTCTTCTGTATCTATTGATATGATCATATAAATTTTTTCCTTGATCTTTTGAAAAAAGTTAAATTTTAGATTTCCTAGTAATGATCCATTCTTGATTTCCATGGACATTTTAGCTAATTAGGTAACACTTTTGGAAAGTGTATGACAAAGTATCTGTGTAACTACAGAGGCCAAAAAGAAGCCTCATTCCAAGGAGGTTCAGCCCAGTGTATTGGCAAAGCACAGGCCCCAAACCCAGAGAGCCGTATCTTTGAGCCCTCCATCTGTATCTTTCTAATTGTATAGCTGTAGGCAATTTTTTTTGATCCTCAGAATTTTGGCCTGTGAAATGGGTGTACAGAAATGAAATGTAACTCATGGGAATGTTTTGAGGATTAACTGACCTAAACTTCTGCATAGTCAGAGCTCAGTGAATGTTAGGGAAAAGATACTTGTGGATAAAGTGAATACCTACAAGAATAGCAGCTTGGTGGCCATCAATGTCAAGACAGATACAGAGGTAATTTTGTTACTTTGAGCTGAAGTTTCAAAGAACTATGTTTCATATCAAGTTGTTAGTACTCTGAGAAAATATTTCTCCTCTTTTTATTCACATCGAATTTTATTCCTAAAGCTAGATGCATATTAAAATATATTTTTAAAATTAAATAAATTATATTTGGATGAAACTTTTCCTCATTTCTTTCTCCAGAAAAATTACTGTGGTTCCAAAGAAGATTGCAAATAAATGGAAATTAAATATTAACTTTTTGGGTGAATTTATTTTGAGTAAGCATTAAATCCAAGGGAAGGAACTGAAAAATAGACATATGGATTCAATTCAGCTTAAATATAGTTGCATTTGGAGAAGGCAATGGCACCCCACTCCAGTACTCTTGCCTGGAAAATCCCATGGATGGCGAAGCCTGGTAGGCTGCAGTCCATGGGGTCGCTAAGAGTCAGACGCGACTGAGCGACTTCACTTTCACTTTTCACTTTCATGCATTGGAGAAGGAAATGGCAACCTACTCCAGTGTTCTTGCCTGGAGAATCCCAGGGACGGGGGAGCCTGGTGGGCTGCCGTCTATGGGGTCGCACAGAATTGGACACGACTGAAGCGACTTAGCAGCAGCAGCATAGATGCATTTTGGATTATATGTGTATTTATGTATATATAATGTATTGAACTATATATAATATAGATTATAATATCTATATACTATAGATCTATTAAGTTGGTGCAAAGTAATGGCAGTTTTGGACCATGAATTTTAAATCATTATAACTAGGCTCAAATACTTATTTATTAATCAAAATAGGAAAGGAACCATTAACAATCAACACATTTTTGCCAGTGAGAAATTAGTTTATTCCTGTAGCCTAAAAATCCATGCTTCAGGATTCAACAAACTCTTGGAAAGCATATTCTGCCTCCTGCTGGTTGTGGAAATGTTTTCCCTGCAAAAAGTTGTTGAGATGCTTGAAGAAGAGATAGTTGGTGAGAGCTCAGGTGAATATGGTGGATGAAGCAAATTCGTAGCCCAGTTCATTCAACTTTTGAAGCGTTGGTTGCATGATGTGTAGTTGGGCTTTGCCAGGGAGAAGAATTGGGCCCTTTCTGTTGACCAATACTGGCTGCAGATGTTGCAGATTTTTCAGTGTATCTCATCGATTTGCTGAGCATACTTCTCAGATGTAATGGTTTCGCTAGGATTCAGAAAGCTGTAGTGGATCAGACCAGCAGCAGATCACCAAACAGTGACCACGACCCTTTTTTTGGTGCAAGTTTGACTTTGGAAAGTGCTTTGTAGCTTCTTTCTCGGTTCAGCCACTGAGCTGGTCATCACTGATTGTAGTATAAAGTCCACTTTTTATTGCATGTCACAATCCAATTGAGAAATGGTTTGCTGTTGTTGCATAGAATAAGAGAAAATCACACTTCAAAATGATGATTTTTTTGACTTGTGGTCAGTTCATGAGGCACCCACTTACTGAGCTTTTTCACCTTTCCAATTTGCTTCAAATGCCAAATGATCATAGAATGGTTGGCACTGAGTTCTTTGGCAACTTCCCCTGTAGTTGTAAGATCAGCTTCGATAATTGCTCTCAATTGGTCTTTGTCAACTTCCACTTGCCAGCCGCTGCACTCCTCGTCTTCAAGGCCCTTGCCTCTTCTGCAGAACTTCTTGAACCACCACTGCAATGTACATTTTTTAGCAGTTCCTGGGCCAAATGCGTTGTTGATGTTGTGCGTTGTCTCCATGGCTTTACAACCCATTTTGAACTTAAATAAGAAAATCATTTGAATTTGGTTTTTGTCTAACGTCGTTTCCCTAGTCTAAAATAAATATAAAATAAACAGAAAGTAATGTCATTAGCAAAAATAAAGTGAAAAATGTGCATTAAAGTAATGTATAACAAAACCACATTTATTTAAGAATGTATTCCAACCCAAATTTCAGCAATGCAAAACCACAATTACTTTTGGACCAACTTAATATATAGCTTGATATATTACATCTATATAATACATAATATAGATCAATGAATTTGAACTTTGTCAATATGTGGCATACAGCATTTGTGAATGTAGCTGTAAGAACTTACCCTTGATCTCTGTGCATATAACAATTAGTAAGCTTTATTATTTTTGTTTTAATTGACTTGCATACAGATTTCCATCTTGATAAAATCAGCAATAAATTATGCAGCCTTTCTCATCTTTTCATGTGCTATTCTCTAATATAACTCCACAAATATAGATAGTGTTTACCGTCTTTTGGGATGTGAGGAATTGCCTGTTTATTTTGATGAAAGAAATAAATTATTTCCCCATAATATTAATGTAAGTCCCTAATCTCATTAGGTAAAGAATTTAAAAGACTCCAAAATGATTCAGGAATAGTTAATAGCATCTTAATTATCTCACATCATTTTAGGAAATACAAATGGCCCTCTGGGGCATACTTTGTCTTGGTAGAAATAATGACTGATGAAGGTCTAGGGAATGGCTGTGCAGTCATGTGGCAAATTCTTCAAAAAGAAATATACAGTGACTCAAGTCAGATATGTTGACTGGACTCTGGAAAAGGGACTCATTGGAGGTGAGATGGAAAAATACTGGTTACCAGGAAGAAGAGGAATAGAGGTTAGGGACATGTTGGAGAGGGTCAATAGATGAACTGGCTTTCTCTTTAATAAAGCCACATTGGATGGTTCCATTCCCTGGGAGGAGTCTGACTTGCAGAATGAGGAGAAGGAAAGATTTGAGAAAAGACTGCCTAAAGTTGAATGTGGGAGAGGTAAGCCATGTCTTACTTGAACTCTGAGCCTGACAGACACACCGTTAATGCCAGACACAATGGCTTTGACATTGCTGCTCATCACCACAGATATGAAGGCACATGGGAGAAACCAAATGGCCTATGAAAGAATGTCAGATTTCCAAAGAGGGCAAGCAAATACAATAATCAGAACAAAAATTGCCTGGTGAACTAGAGGTGCTGCAAGAAATGGGAGAACAGTTAAAGTTTAGAGTATTTTTTAAAATTTATTTATTGATTTGGCCACATCAGGTCTTAGTTGTGGGATCATCACTGAAGCTCTCAGACTCAGTAGTTGTAGTTGCCCTGAGGCATGTGGGATCTTAATTCTGAGACCCCATGTCCCTTGCGTTGGAAGGTGGATTCTTTTCTTAAAATATATTTATTTTTAACTGAAGAATAATTGCTTTACAATATTGTCTTGGTTTCTCCCATGCATCAACATGAATCAGCCATAGGCATACATATGTCCCCTCCCTCTTGAACTTCTCTCCCACCTCCCACTCCTTTAGATTGTTACAGAGACCCGATTTGAGTTCACTGAGATTTAGTCATATAGCAAATTCCCATTGGCTGTCTATTTTACATATGGTAGTATATATGTTTCCATGTTACTCTCTTCATTCGTCCTACTCTGTCCTTCCTCCCTCTGCCCTTGTGTCCATAAATCTGTTCTCTGTGTCTGCATCTCCATCGCTGCCCTGCAAATAGGTTCATCATACCATCTTTCTAGATTCCATATATATGCCTTTATACACAATCTTTGCTTTTCTTTTTCTGACTTACTTCACTCTATTAGTAGGCTCTAGGTTCACTCACCTCATTAGAACTAACTCAAATGCGTTCCTTTTTATGGCAGAGTAATATCCATTGTATATATGTCTCACAGCTTCTTTATTCATTCATTTGTCACTGGACATCTAGGTTGTTGGAAGGTAGATTCTTAACCACTGGACCACCAGGGAAGTCCCTAGAATATTTCTAAATTATGTTTTAATGCAATTCTTCAGAGTATTGTGTGCGTAAACTTTATATTTGTGAGTGGTCTTAAAGAGGAAAGAGGTGGAGATTGGGAAGGATTATATGGAGAAAATACATGATGGATAAATTAAAATCTGTGATGACACAATTATGTATTTATAGGTTGTCTGTTGTAGAAAGAGCTTCCCAGGTAGCTCAGAAGTAAAGAATCTGCCTGCAATGCCAGAGACATGGGTTTGATCCCTGGGTCAGGAAGATCCCCTGGGGTAAGAAATGACAACCTGCTCCAGTATTCTTGCCTGGAAAATTCCATGGACAGAGGAACCCAGTAGGCTACAGTTCAGGGGGTCCCAAAGAGTTGAACATGACTGAGCATACACACTCTGTAGTAGAAAATGGAATCAGTGAAGTGGGAGACATGCTCAAAAATTTCTCCCCAAACTCAGGCATTTCTTCTTCCTTTTTTAGTTGCATCATGTGAACTCTTTAGTTGTGGCATGTGAGATTTTAGTTTCCTGACCATGGATTGAACCCAAGCCCTCTGCATTGGAAGCATGAGTCTTAGTCACTGGACCACTAGGGAAGTCTGCAAAACTCAGAGGAAGAAGATAGAGACATGGACACTGACTTAAGAAGAGATAAAGGAAATGTAGAACAGAGGGAAAAGGAGAATAATTTCACAAGGAACAAATAGTATATGGAAAAGGAATAATTTAAATAAATATCAGAAGATATTTTGCTTTTTAAGTGAATAAAGATTAAATTTATGGTTTACTGAGCATGGGCAAAGATAGACTAATGAAAATAGACTAACAAAGTATAACCCACACAGTATTGAATCTAAGAGGGTTTCATACTTGGATTTTTTCAGGGATATCAATAGAAGTGTTTGAAGAACGACGACACTATTGCCATCTGGTAGACAGAAACTGTAAGGTATATCTTGATTCCAGAGAGTATAAAAAAGTACAAAAATTCATCTTTAATCAGTGAAATAGGCCAATCTAATGAAATGTTTGCATTTTAAGAGAAGAAAAAGAATATGAAGAGCATGTCAACAGGATAAAGGATTACTTATTAAGGAAAAAAGAGTAAGATTTTTCTTATCTGCAAAGCCAATAATCAAAGACAATGGGGCAATTTGTATAGAATTTGGAGAGGATAAGATATTGCATTAAGATCCTGATACTTGGCTTTTCCATTGTTCATGTGAGAAAGCAACAGAAAGACATTCTTAGACATATCCTTAACATACCCTTCCTGAGAGCAATTACTTACCACCGTATTCTAGACAACTGGAAAATGAATCAAATAAAGAATCTGCCTGAATGCAGGAGAGGTAGGTTGAATTCCTGGGTTGAGAAGATCTCCTGGAGAAGGAAATGGCAATCTACTCCAGTATTCTTACCTGGAAAATCCCATGGACAGAGGAGCCTGGTGGGCTACAGTCCATGGGGTTGCAAAATAGTAGGACATGACTGAGAATGAGAAAGAAATAAAAATTGTGAAATTCATGGTATAGAATGATTGGTGGCAAGTAATTAACTTAGTAATGCTTACATTAAATCTAAATAATTATTACCAGTATACCTGCAGAAGGGCTTCCCTGGTGACTCAGACGGTAAAGAATCTGCCTGCAATGCAAGAGGCCCAGGTTCGATCCTTGGGTGGGGAAAATCCCCTGGAGAAGGGAATGGCAATCCAGTCCAGTATTCTTGCCTGGAGAATTCCATGGACAGAGCAGCCTGGCTGGCTACAGTTCATGGAGTCTCAAAGAGTAAGACACAGCTAACACACAACACAGGACACACATACCTGTAGAACAATACAAACATTAAAAAAAAAGTCTTTAAAGAGAATCATGTAATATATAAGTGTATTAACCAGGAATCTTCAGAGAAACAGAACAGTAGGATGTGTGTGTGGTGTATGTGTAGTATATATATTTATGTGCTCCAGTACTCTTGCCTGGAAAATCCCATGGACGGAGGAGCCTGGTAGGCTTCAGTCTATGGGGTCGCGAAGAGTCCGACCCAACTGAGTGACTTCACTTTCACTTTTCACTTTCATGCATTGGAGAAGGAAATGGCAACCCACTCCAGTGTTCTTGCCTGGAGAATCCCGGGGATGGAGGAGCCTGGTGGGCTGTCCTCTATGGCGTCACACAGAGTCAGACACGACTGAAGCGACTTAGCAGCAGCAGCAGCTGTGCACATATTATAATATCATTATAATGGAAAGTTCCTTAATAACCAAGATCTAAAAGGAGACATTGTATCCATAAAACTGGGAAATATTAGGGAGTGAACTGAAGGAAAGAAGTGTATTTACAGCATATGCTTGCAAACCAGAGGTGGGAAGAGATGTGTCCAGTCAGCTTTGTGAGCCAGTACACAATGCCTCCAGCACAACCTGTTCATGTGTGTTTACGTGCTCAGTCTCACCTGCTTTAACTCTCATCCATGCTTTGTTTATATTTGCCTGATAGATCTTCCTCTAGTACTTTACTCTTCCTATATATTTTAAGCAAATTTAACCCATTTATACTTATTGGGTTAAATTTGGTCTCATATCTGATATTTTGTTTGGTCTTATATCTGATATTTTGTTTTGTCTTATATCTGGTATTTTGTTTTATGAGTATTGCCTTTGTACTTCTATCTTTCAATAATATGGATTTCATTGCCTTTTTTTCTTCTTCTATATTCTTTAGGGTTTTTGAAATTTGTTCTCTATAGCACAGTTTTCTAGTGTCCTTTCTGCTTTAAACTATCTTCAGTTTGGATTTAATTCTTCTACTAGAGTTTAAATTTTCTTGAGTTTTTTTTTTTTTTTAATTTCACATGACTTTTTTTTTTTTTGGTTGTATTTTTGCCCTCATCTTTTTAGGCTCCCTGCTTTTGTTTCACAGAGGATTTTTTATTTTCCATCTATCTATCTGCCTACTTACCTACTTATCACCTGTGGATACATGTACAGTTACTTGCTATTTACCAACAAGTATTTTAAAAAATTCTTTCCATTTCTTTTAGAAAATCATTTTTAAATTATGCTTTTCTCTGAGCCTTTAGGGTAATATTATCTTTCCTTATGTTTCAGTGCCTTTTTATAGGCTTTAAATGTGAATCATAATTTTAAGGAAGCAAATCTTTGAATCATTTAATTAACTATTCCACCAAAATATTGCTTATGAATAATAAGATCTGTGATATTTTGTGGCAATGGATTATGGGTCCCAAGTTAGAGAACTCCAAAGAAAGTACATTCTGTGTATTTTTGAAGTCCCAGAAAAAAAGAGTTTTAAAATAACTTATGATCTCTAGAACTTATTTCCATATACTGAGAAGACAGTCTAGATATGAGGGATTATTAGAAACTTAAATAGAAGGGAAATATTTGGTATAAAAATTGCCTTATTTTGGTAGTAATGTTTTATTCATTTAGAAAAATAAAATTTTATTAGACAATTTCTCAATATGCTACCAAAAGTTTGATATTTTAACCTTAATTCATAATACTGAGGGTTTTAACAACATAAAGAAATTTGAATATTTACAAATTGGTTTAGTGGAGAACTCTCAAAAAAAGCAACACTTATTTATAATGGTCCCACCTCTTTCTGCCTTTCTCAGGAACAGTGAATTTTAAGTGCATCAGCACCAGGAATTTATGAATATACAGATATCTATGATCACACATCAGACTTAGCAAAACCCTGTATAAGTAGAAAAACTTCATATAAGATATTTGCAGGTTTCCAAATGTTTGTTTCTAAGTGTTCCTATAGAGAAATATGAGAGATGTCTATTTTTACAGTCTTAGAAGGCACATACATTTCAGGTACTGGGAGTGAGAAACACCTGCTGGTGTAGGAAGAGCCAGAGATACTTTATTTTGACTTCAGACCAGCTATCAATACTTGCCAAGAGCACCTGTGCTGAGAATTAGTCAGTTTCTGCTCTCAGACACCCTGTTGTGTGATTCTCTGCAATGGTAACTCCTTCTGGTTGGAGTATGCAGGCAGAGTGTGCTTGATTAATGGACTTTGATATTAAAATACATTCCTATACATCTGAAGGAATTTCTGCTAATGTGGTCTAGGTGCTTGTGACCCAGAAGTTTGTCTTAATTCTTCGCTTTGGGGTAACTCAGTGTCTAAAGTGGCAGTGTGCTTCGAGGACAGAACACATGGACTTCAGTCCTGTGGATCTGGACTGAGGCCCCTCATTGCCTTAATGGACCATGTGACCTTAGGAGGTCATGTAGCTATCATTCATTAAGCATTTTGCCTCCAGTCAGATTCCCCAGAAACAGACCCTGTGGTGAAGATCACCGTGTGCTTCAGCAAGGGTTCAGAAAGACAGAGCTACAGAGAGTATTATGAAATAAAGAATTTATTATAGGGTCAAAAAGTGGAACAACTGAGAAATTATAACCAGGAGCCATTTTTTCTGGGTCTCTGTTGTTTTATCTGTAAATTTGAGATAATAAAACCTTCCATGCTAAATAGCGCAGAGTGGGTACTCAAAAAAGTAAATTTCCTTCAACAGGTAAAGCAAGTTCTAGGCAAAACCATTAACTACGTCAGTGGCTCCCAGAATCTCATTTTGCAGACTGACACAGTAACTTTAAAAAACGCAGCAGAAACTCACACAACATTGTAAAGCAATTACACTGAAATAAAAATTTCAAAAAACAGGGAAAGTTATGAGTGAGTGCCAACTTTTAATTTTGCCAAATTATGACATCAAATAAGTACCTACTAGCTATGATCACCATCATTTCATTAAAAAACTCAATAGTTTATTTATTTATCTATGTCTGTGCTGGGTCTTTGTTTCTGTGCACGAGCTGTCTCTAGTTGCTAAGAGCAGGAGCTAGTCTCTAGTTGTGGTGTACGGGCCTCTCTTGCTGCAGAGCAAAGGCTCTAGGGCATGTGGGCTTCAGTAGTTGCGGCACGTGGGCTCAGTTGTGACTCCTGGACTCTAGAGCACAGGCGCAACAGTTGTGGCACATGGGCTTAGCCGCTCCACGGCATGTGGGATCTTCCTGGACCAGGGATTGAACTTGAGTCTCCTGCATTGGCAGGCAGATTCTTTACCACTGAGCCACCAGGGAAACCTAAGAAACAACATTTTAAAACCAAAACATATAAGGCCATTGATTATCACCAAGTTAACAATAATGATGGACTATGTTGTCAATTTAGCTTTATTGTGACATGATCCTTATTTTTCCTCTAATACCACACAGGTTAGTGAACAGTGTCGTGGGCAGGCTGGTGCCCAGGTGTGTATTTTGAGGAAGAATTGAACTAAGTAGCAACTGAATATAGTCTCCTCTCCTTCACTTGTCTGCATCTCTTAATCCTCTCTGCTTCCTCCTCATTCATTTGCAAGAAATCTACTGCCTTCCCTCAATGCACCAAAGGTACTCCACTGTGGTAGCCCTAAATCTTATCCTCTCTCTCTTCCAGGGCAACTAAAAGACTACATTTCCCAGTCTCCTTTGATTGATAAGCCATGTGCCTAATTCTCGCCAATGGGCTGCAAGTAGAATATCTGTCAATCCTAGATGAAAGCATGTAAGAGCCAGTGTGTGATTCTCCATCTTCTTTTTCCTTCCATAGTGAAGTGTCTGTTGAAGTGAAAGTGCCACAGAGGGAAGCAGCTACCACACAGAGAGTAGCTTCCCTCGAAATCTGCCTAGACACAGGGGGCTTTGCAAGAGCAAGAAATAAACTTGGGTAAAACCTGTGAGATATTGGTATTGCCAATTACTGCAGTATAATGTGGTCTGCTCTATCCAACACCAGCATAGGACCAAGATCTATTTGACCTAAGCAACTTCACATCTGGTTTTGTTAACAATTACTGCGTAGAAATAAATATTAGTCTGAAAAGAAAATAATTTCTGACTTTCAATTTTTTACTTTTTAAAGTTCTAATGCTTTCTTCTATCTGAGCCATCCCGGAAACTATGTTGCATTGTCCTGTTCAATTCAGTTCAGTCGCTCAGTCATGTCCAACTCTTTGCGACCCCATGAATCGCAGCACGCCAGGCCTCCCTGTCCATCACCAACTCCCAGAGTTCACTCAAACTCATGTCCATTGAGTCAGTGATGCCATCCAGCCATGTCATCCTCTGTCGTCCCCTTCTCCTCTTGCCCCCAGTCCCTCTCAGCATCAGAGTCTTTTCTGATCTAAATTAAAATGTCATAGCTTAGTTGGAGGAAAAACATTCAGCCAGCCCTGAGTTCCCTTTATTATTTACCAGATGTGATTGTAAAGCTGCTTGTTTGTGGGCATTCTCAGAGAATCTGGACAAATGACTTCGCTCTTGCATTTTCTCCAGGGTTTTGTTATTCTTTTAAAGTTCCTGTTACATAAGATACAAGACAAATGCAGCATGATATTACTTTAGATTGTTTTCAAACAGTGTAATGGACAGTTTGCTCATTGATTAAAAAATGTAGCCAAGACCATTCATTTTGATATTAAAAATTCAATTGTTGATTGCTACTTATTTGTTTTTTAGTCATTTGTATACACCTACTGGAGAAGGCAATGGCACCCCACTCCAGTACTCCTGCCTGGAAAATCCCATGGATGGAGGAGCCTGGTAGGCTGCAATCCATGGGGTCGCTGAGGGTCGGACACAACTGAGCAACTTCACTTTCACTTTTCACTTTCATGCATTGGAGAAGGAAATGGCAACCCACTCCAGTGTTCTTGCCTGGAGAATCCCTGGGATGGGGGAGCCTGGTGGGCTGCCGTCTATGGGGTCACACAGAGTCGGACACGACTGAAGTGACTTAGCAGTAGCAGCATACACCTACAGAATTTTGGTCTCTGGTAAAAACATGAAAAATGGCAGCTGTGTGCTTGAAGTTCAGGGTGCCTTGGATTTATGCAAAGGACTTTGGGTTTTATTTTGAAAACAACTGTTGCGTCCTCATATCGTATAACTATAGTCCACTGGAAAGAAATTGTCCTTTTCTCCTGAATTTAGAGCAAGTTCAGAGAGTCACTGAACTCAGGAATAGAATCATGCTGATTGGCCAGGCCTCAGTCACATGCTTACTCCTGAACCAATCATCTAGAGCAGGAGTCAATAAATCAGTCCAAAAGCAGCCTGCCTATTTTTGTTAATAAAGTTTTATTGGAACATGGTCACATCCATTCCTTTAGTGTTGCCTGTGGCTGCTATGATCCTAAAATAGCAGAGCTGAGTAGTTGCAACAGAGGCCATATGGCCCACAAAGTCTGAAATATTTATTTTCTGGTCCTTTACAGAAAAAGTTTGCCGACTCCAGGAGTGTATTAGTTTACTTGGGTTGCCATACAAAGCTATAGACTGGGTAGATTGAACTATAAAAATTTCTTGTTGCAAATTCTGGGGGTTAGACGTCTAAGATCAAGATGTCAACAGGGATGGTTTCTTCTGAGACTTATCTCTGACATATAGAGGGTTGTCCTCTCCCTGTGTCCTCAGGTGGTCTTCCCTTGTATGTGTCTGCATCCAACTTTCTTCTTTTAATAAGGATGCCAGTCATATTGGATTAGGGCCAACCTTTATGACTTCATTTTATATTAATTATCTCTTTAAAGACTCCCAGATATATTCATACATACCCAGCTGAATGCAGAGTTCTAGACAATAGCAAGGAGAGATAAGAAGGCCTTCTTCAATGAACAATGCAAATAAATAAAGAAAATCAATAGAATAGGAAAGACTAGCAATCTCTTCAAGAAAATTGGAGATATCAAAGGAACATTTCATGCAAGGATGAGGAGAAGAAAGGACAAAAATGGCAAGGACCTAACAGAAGCAGAAGAGATTAAGAAGAGGTGGCAAGAATACACAGTAGAACTATACAAAAAGGTCTTAATGACCCCAGTAACCATGATGGTGTTGTCACTCACCTAGAGCCAGACATCCTTTAGTGTGAAGTCAAGTTAGGAAGCATCACCACAAACAAAGCTAGTGGAGGTGATGGAATTCCAGCTGAGCTATTTCAAATCCTAAAAGATGCTGCTGCTAAGGTGCTGCACTCAATATGCCAGCAGTGGCCACAGGACTGGAAAAGGTCAGTTTTCATTCCGGTCTCAAAGAAGGGCAATGCCAAAGAATGTTCAGGCTTGCAATCATTTCACATGCGAGTAAGATTATGTTCAAAATCCTTCAAGTTAGGCTTCAACAGTACATGAACCATGAACTTCCAGATGTTCAAGCTGGTTTTAGAAAAGGCAGAGAAACCAGAGTTCAAATTGCCAACATTCATTGGATTGTAGACAAAGCAAGGAATTCCAGAAAAACATCTTTTTTCTGCTTCATTGTCTACACTAAAGCCTTTGACTATGTGGATCACAACAAACTGGAAAATTCTTAAAGAAATGGGAATACCAGGCCGCCTTACTTGTATGCAGGTCAAGAAGCAACAGTTAGAAGAAGATATGGAACAATTGATTCTTTTAAAACTGGGAAAATAATATGACAAGGCTGTGTATTGTCACCCTGTTTATTTAACTTATATGGGGAATGCATCATGAGAAATGCTGGGCTGGATGAATCACAATCTGGAATCAAGAGAAATATCAGCAACCTAGATATGCAAATGATACCATTATAATGTCAGAAAGTGAAGAGGAACTAAAGAGCCTCTTGATGAGGGTGAAAAAGGAGAGTGAAAAAGCTGGCTTAAAACTCAGCATTCAGAAAAGTAAGATCATGGCATCTGGTCCCATCACTTCATGGCAAATAGAAAGGGAACAAGTGGAGCAATGACAGATTTTATTTTCTCGGGCTCCAAAAGCACTGCAGATGGTGACTACAGCTATGAAATTAAAAGATGCTTGTTCTTGGAAGAAAAGCTAAGACAAGCCTAGACAGCATATTAAAAACCAGAGACATTACTTTGCCAACAAAGGTCCATCTAGTCAAAGCTATGGTTTTTCCAGTAGTTATGTATGGATGTGACAGTTGGCCCATAGAGAAGGCTGAGTGCCAAAGAATTGATGTTTTTGAACTATGGTGTTGGAGAATACTCTTGAGAGTCCCTTGGACTGCAAGGAGATCCAATTAGTCAATCCTAAAGGACATCAGTCTTGAATATTCATTAGAAGGAGTGATGCTGAAGGTGAAACTCCAATACTTTGGCCACCTGATGGAAAGAGCTGACTTATTGGAAAAGACCCTGATGCTGGAAAATATTGAAAGCAAAAGGAGAAAGGGGTGGCAGAAGATGGGATGGTTAGATAGCATCACTGACTCAGTGGACATGAATCTGAGGAACTCTGGGAGATAGTGAAGGACAGGGAAGCCTGGTGGGCTATAGTCCATTGGGTTGCAGAGTAGGATATAACTTAGGGACTGAAAGACAGCCACAATGGGGTGAACTGACCTGCTTGTAGAGATTATGAATCAAAACAGTATGTTAGAGGGAAAAATATGTCTATCTTCAAGTGTAAAATAAAACAGCAAAACCAAAAGCTGTAAACACAACCTCTGTTTTTTGGCAATACAGTTCTGAGCTGTTGTCTGTGAGAGCTTTGGCATCTTGATCTTGATCTTTAAATCAAGGGAAATAGAAAAACTACAAGATAAAGTACTCACAAATAGTAGGTTTACATTAATTCCGTGGATCTCTGCCAGCACACAAAGTCCATTTAGCAAATTGGCAAGGATTCTTATAATGGTAGATGTGGGCACAAAAGAATCAAGCAAAAGGTACAGTTTGCTGTCTGGGGAAAGAATTCTTGGGCCAAAAAGCCAGAAAGAGAAAAACAAGAATGACTCAGTGGCTTGTTTTCTTCACAGTCTTGAAGAAGAAAATGATCCGAATAAATTAGGACTGAGCCATTGTAGTGGTTCTCTAAGTCTGGTACCCAAAGCACCAGAATCCACACTACCTGGGACTTGTTAGAAATTCAGATCCTCAGGTTTTACCCCAAAATAACCAAATCAGGAACTCTGAGGGTACACTTTGTGTTTTAACAAACCTCCTGGTGATGCTGATGCAATCAAAAGTTTGAGAACCACTGAGCTATTGAATTCACTCACATTCAGAATGAAATCTTTAAGGATTGCTGTATCAATTAGGATAAGGTTCAGCAGTTGCTTGTAAAAGAAAACCAAAATAACAGTGTCTTAAATAAGATAGTTTTTTTTTTTTTCCCCTTGTACATAGAAAAAGTGCAGAGGTAGGAATTTAGAACTGATTGTGTGGCTTCATGATCAACGACCTGCGTGCCTTACATTTTTTTTTTATCTACTACAATGTCCGCTTTCATAGTCAAAGTAACTCATGGTTCACAGTGGCTGCTGGAACTCCTGCAGTTACATCGGTTTTTCCAGGCAAGAGGTAGAAAGCAAGGGAGGAGAGAAAAAGGTACACCTCCTGGATGAGTCAGACTTCTTTAAGAAGCCTTCTTGGAAACTCTACCCAACAAGTTTTTCTCATATAATATTCACTAACTCTGGTGGTAGAGAGAGAGGCCTGGAAATCTTTCTTCTGCTGGTCACATTGGCCCATGAAATAAAATTGAGGTTCTTTTAGTAAAAAAGAGAGAAGTGAAAATTAGAAGAAGATAGTGGCTCTCCTTCTCATTCCTTTCTAGAAAGGTGATTAAGATTTGAGCAGATAGATTTGGAGAAGTTTTCGGGGAGAATTGCAGACTTGAATTCGGGCAAGCCAGATCAAACCGGGGAGGATGGTACCTGAAGAATTTTGCTACTTGTGAAGGGTTCTTGTGTTTTGATGGCTTCCTTTTGCAACTCAAAGGAAAGCCCTAACAGTGAGAACTTTAAATGTTTACATTTTATGTTGAAGTTTCCTTCTGCAACTGACCCAGGTCTTCAATAAAGAATGAAGACAGTACTGTACTGGCATACTTTGTGTTGGTGGTCTTGGGGAGGATGACAGACATTGAAATAAAGGAAAGAGAAGTGTTTCAGGGCAGACAGACTTGAGTGACCATGATGTACCCACATGCTTGTGGGCAAAGTGTGCAACACATTCCTCCCAAGGAACATGAAATGATTTCAGATAGTACACAAAAATAACATCAATAGCACCTAAAACGTACTTAACTCACTTGAGTCAGTTGAAAATCACAAACTTTGCCCTTCTGCCTTTCCTCCCTTTTTCTGCTTGGGACATGGATGTGATATCTGGAGCTCTAGCTGCCATTTTTTGACCATGAGGCAACACTGAGGATGGAAGCCATACGCTAAGGACAGTGCTGTAGAAAGAAAGCAGAAGCTTACTTTCATAATGTATATCTACTTTTGTCCTTAGTCTGTCTATCTCTGGTTTTCTTCTATGTGTGAGAAAAATAAACTCTTAATTCATTTAAGCCACTCTTAATCTTTTAGGGATTTGTTCTTAGCTTCTGAATACAATTCTTAACTGATGTAAAAGCATCTTTTGCTATTTAGGACTGCTATATGCTTGTAGGCACATTAATCACTGTCATAATTAATGGGAAAAACTGCAGTGCTTTTATTAAGGGGAATTAAACTCTAACTTTAAGCTAATAATATCAATAGTAGGGGTTTGTAGTATGTTCTGAAGATAGCTGTAGTCTGTCATTACCCTAATAGGAGAAGACATTTCCAGTTACAGCGAGGATCTTGGTGGCAGCTACAGGATCGTTGCTCTCTGATTGTCTAGTTGTTAGAGAGTCCAAATGAATTTGGGCAAATTGGTAATGACGCACTGCATTTGAGAGGCTTTCGTGCATAAAATGATTTGTTTAGATAAGAATGGTGCTTGTCAAGGCGAGAAGCAGGCCCCAGGGGGTGGGCACTTTGAATAGAAATATACAACAAACTGAGTGGGGGTCACGGTGTGATGGGAGAGGTCATTGTATGTGTCCTACCCGTGGCCAGGTTTCTTCTTCCCAGAAAGCAGTGGAGGTGAGCTCAAATTGCAACAGTGGGTGGAGAAGGATGAGTGGACTTTGCTTCTACTTCTCGTCAAATGTATCTCATGGTCACTCTTGCCTCCAGGGTAGCAAAACCTGGTTATTGAGTAAAGTGTATAAGCAAATGTTACTCTTTCTATGTATGAGGCCCAGATATCAATTGACAGCACAAACTGATATATGATATATGGGTGCTTATAACATTTCACAGCAGGAGGGGAGGTCAGAAAAAGAAAGTCTAGATGGCTGTGTAGGGGGTGACAAGGAATACAAGATTGAGAAACACCAGTGTATCTAGTGTGCTAGACCACATCAATGGTTCCAGTTCTTCACTCCGTGATCCCATGTCTTTTTTTTGGTTGTTGTTAAATGTCTAATTTAATTTATTTATTTTTGGCTGCACTGGGCCTTTGCTGCTGTGCTGGTTTTCTCTAGTTGTGGCGAACAAGGGCTACTTCTCTAGTTGCATTGCACGGGCTTCCCATTGCAGAGGTTTCTCTTGTGGAATAGAGGCTTTAGGGCACGCGGCTTCAGTAGTTGTGGCGCGTGGGCTCCACAGTGGCAGTTTGAGGGCCATAGACCACAGTCTCAGTAGTTGGCGCACAGGCTCAGCTCCCCGATGGCATTGTGGAATCCTCCCGGAGCAGGGATCGAACCCGTGTTCCTTACACTGGCAGGCGTACTCTCAGCCGCTAGACCACCAGGAATGTCCCCCATTTTTTTTTTTTCAGGGTTAACAGCTTAATTTAATCTCTGAGATTCCTTCAGGGAACATTGAGGATCAGAAAGGCATTTATAAAACATTATCTGCACACCTAATTTTTTCTCCACTTGATGTTTTCTTCTGGAATGGTCACACCCATTCCTGACACGCCTTGCATAGAGGCTCTTGCTGCATTTCTTGACTTTGGGTTTTTAGCTGCATCATTTGCCTTGGCCGGTGGGATTTTAGAGCTGGAGATGTGAGCAGAGGTTTGCACCGTGCTTGTATAGTTAGATTGTGCTCTTGCATCCTGGTGACCTTGAAACAACTGTCCCTCTGATTTAGGCCCCTTAACAAACCTGAATGGAACCTGTAACCTGGAGGCATCCAGCCAGTTGCAGCCTAGATGAACCAACCCACACCCAGTCTAAAGACCCATGAACACAGGAATAAATGCTTTTTGTAAGCCACTGAGATTTTTAGGGAGGGTGGTGGTGGTGGTGGAGGAATTCATTCTGCAGCATTATTATGGTAATAATTGCTTGTTTCATCTAGGGGTCCTCCAAGGGAGTCCTGATCCCTCAATAGTCAGTTCCACTTTAAAATTTGGGGCCCATCGCAACAGAATTAATCAAGTTCTAGTTTATTCATTTTAATTTTATTATTCCTTTTTTGATGTGGATCAATTTTTTTTGTCTTTAAAGAATTTGTTACAGTATTGCTTCTGTTTAATGTTTTGGTTTTTGGTCCCAAGGTGTGTGAGATCTTAGCTCCCCAACTGGGGATTGAACCCAACCCCCTACATTGGAAGATGAAGTCTTAACCACTGGACCACCAGGGAAGTCCCCAGTGAAGTGAAGTGAAGTGAAAGTCGCTCAGTTGTGTCCGACTCTTTGTGACCCCATGGACTGCATAGTCCATGGAATTCTCCAGGCCAGAATACTGGACCAGGTAGCCTTTCCCTTCTTCAGGGGATCTTCCCAACCCAGGGATTAAACCCAGGTCTCCTGCATTGCAGGCGGATTGTTTACCAGCTGAGCCACAAGGCAAGTCTGCAGGCTCTACCTTCAATTAGGCAGAATCATCACTTCTGGTGTAGAATCTGCCTTGCAGTCTTTTCGCCTCTATTTCTAGGTCCGGACTGGATTCCACAGGTGGCTGCCACTAATTGGATTACAGTGAACTCTAATTTCATGAGGGTGTTTTGGATGCTTTGTGGCTTTTGCTGGCTTCCTATTTATCTTTGGATGCTTTAACTCCTGCTTTGTCCCAGCATTCCTTTAAAGACATGATTTAGTTATGTTTTCATTCCATTCTCTCTGAAATTGAAAGACTTTCTGGCTGGTGTGGGAAACCAAGGACTTTGGGTTAATGAGGTTATCTAGTGATGTTTGTAAGTCAGATATGAGCTTTTACTTTAATTATTTAAGCATTATTCGGTCTGAGCTCTTTTTTTCCCTTGCTGTGGGCAGGATGTGAGGTGAAAATCAGTTATTTGCCAGGATTCTTTTTCCTCTATGTCTTCAAATGTATGTAAATATCCTAAGACTTGGCTCAGTGTAGACAAAACAGTTTTGCTTCAGATGTTTTTGGATGTCACATAGACACAACCTCATTATAACATCTTTGAAGAGTCATTTTCAAGAAACACTTCAAAGGAATTGCTGATGCATTGGCTTCTAAGAGGAGTTACTATTTATCACAAAATTTTATGGCCTTAAAATATTTTGTGTGCAGTAGAGAAAAATATCATTGAGATAGATTATATTTAAAAATGCAATCAGTGAGTAGTCAAATGAACAAATGTATTTAAACCCTAGCCAATAAAACACAAGAGCATGATATATTGATTTTGCATTTCCTTCTGAGCACGATTATGACATAAAAGAAAATTCTCAATTAAATTAGAAATTACAATAACTATAATTTATGACTGAGTTCATGTCATGAAAATGAAAGCATGGAGTCACAGAAGAAGGGATGGTATTTGCATACCACTGATAATTTTTAAAGTATAAGATTGCAAATAAGGTTCACTTTATCTTCTTGCAGGTTCTTTATTAAGAAGCCAAATTTTTCTCATTGCTTAAATGTTTCTCTTGCAGTGAGGTGTTAGAGAACCTTATTTGTTTGTGAAGTTGTTATATTGGAGCCTTCTACCCTGCAGGCCAGCGTTTCCATCTCCCAGCCTATATTGGCACTCCTGTCCAGTATTTTACTATTAAAGGGGACTTCTCTGGTGGTCCAGTGGTTAAAACTCTGTGCTCCCAATGAAGGGGGCATGGGTGTGATCCCTGGTTGGGGAACTAAGATCTCACATGGCAAAAAAAAATGTGGCCACTCGACCTGCAGCATTGGACTCACTTGGAAGTTTGATAGAAATGCAGAATCTCAGGCCCTGCCCTGGACATACTGGAGAAGGGGACGACAGAGGATGAGATGGTTGGATGGCATCACCGACTTGAGGGACATGAGTTTGAGCAAGCTCCGGGTGTTGGTGATGGACAGGGAGGCCTGGTGTGCTGCAGTCCATGGGGTCGCAAAGAGTCAGGCAGGACTGAGCAACTGAACTGAACTGAACTGAAAGGGTTCTTATACATATGCACCGAGAAGTGCTACAATCTACCTTTCCTTTGGTTGTCAGAACTAAGAAGTTTGCTTGTGGTTGTGGGGCGTTAACCACATCACCTGTTTGGTTCCTTCTGTGCTCCTGGGCCTACCCATCCTTACATAAGGCTGTCTTTAAATGTTGAGTGCGCTGAGACACAAGCTTAGCCACACACTTTGATTTGCATGGCCCTTAGAGAGAGAGAACTTGGACGTGGCTCTAGTTCCCTTCAGGAGGTCTGCTAGGTGCGAGAGAGAATGACCCCCTGACTACAGATTACTTTGTGTAGGGGAAAACTTGGTGTGTGTGGACCTGGCTTGGGGTGGGGGGGGGTTCTATATTGCAGCTGCCACATGGGACCGTCCTGATCACTGTGGGGCCCAACTTCCCCTGCAGGGCCGGCTGTCCTGAGGAGGAGCTGGCAGGGGAGACCCCTAGGGTCTCTAGGGGCTGAGGCTTTCCTTTAAGAGCTGAACTTAAGACACAGAGCTGAATTTCAACTCAACTTGAGCCTTTTGGCCTTCACCATGAAACAAGACTCAAAAAAAAAAGTGTCTCATTTATTGATCACTTACTATGTTCTAGGAGTTTCCCTGGTGACTCAGGGGTAAAGAATCCGCCTGCAATGCAGGAAAGGTGGGTTCAATCCTTGGCTCAGGAAGATCCCCTGGAGGAGGGCATGGCAACCCTCTCCAGTGTTATTGCCTGGGAAATCCCATGGACAGAGGAGCCTGGTGGGCTACAGTCCTTAGGGTTACAAAGAGTCGGACATGACTTAGCAACTAAACAACAACAGCTATGTTCCAGACACCAGTCAAGCTGCCTATGTATATCATCCCTTTCAGTTTGAATCCTTCTGAGAGGTTGTTCTTCCTATTGCCATTTTATAGATGAGGAAACTAAGGCTCAGAGGGGTTACGTGGTTGTTCAAGAGCCATTGGTTCGTAAGTGATAGAGTAGGATTTGAGCTTCGGATGGGTCTGATGTCAAACCCAGGCTCTTCTTATGCCACAAAGAAACAAGTACCTGCTGTTGTCAGAGCAATGAAGTAAGGGTTAGGGCTTTAGGGTTTGTGGATGAGGTTGCCCCCCACACAAGGATGATAGTCAAGAGGGATGTGGAATGCATTAATGGTAAACTCAGTGCCCAGTGTGTTCCTTCTTCAGTCCTCGGAACTGCACTTCTTTTGTCTATGTGTCTGCGTATGAAAGTCCAAGAGGGCTTACACTCTAGGTCCACAGACCCCGCCAGCCGCTGGAGAAGGAGCCAGGTGCTGCTTTGGCTTCTTGTCTCACAACATGGAATGAGATGTGGGATGTGGGAAGAGGCCCATCACTCATGGGCACAGAGGAGAAAGAGGAGGGGGCCGACTGGCTCCTGCCTTTATCACAGAACCCTGCTGACTGGTGAAATGTGCCCACAGACTTGTCTCCAGCTGTCACCATCTAGTCAGCAAGTCCTCTTCTCATGGGGCTGGCAGAATTTGAGGGGGCAGGAGTCAAGTGTCCTACTCCCTTAAAAGTTCAGGTGGGGGACTTCTCTGGTGGTCTTGTGGCTAAGACTCTGAGCTCCCAATGCAGGGGGCACAGATTTGATCCCTGGTCAGGGAACTATATCCCACATGCCACAACTAAGACCCAGTGCAGATAAATAAATAAAAAATAAAAAAGTTCAAGTGGGACTTCCTTTATTGTCCAGTGCTTAAGACTCTGTGCTTCAACTGTAGGGAGTGTGGGTTCAAATCCTGGTTAGGGAACTAAGATCCATATGCCATGACGCAAAGCTAAAAAATAAATCGTATGCTTTACCCTGAGAAATGTTGGTTCCAGTTGGAAAGCATGCAGTGGGGTCTTGGAACCTGCTGGTGCCATCTTGCAAGAACCAATGTATTTGTCTTTTCCCAACTCTGCATCTGTGGATGTTGTGATGGTAGTATTTACACCACAGAAACTGGCAAGTGCTACACACCAGGGCATCCTCTCCCTGGAGACCCAGTTGTTAAACACTTGCCAGCACACGTCTGAAAGCAGGTGCATACAAACACAAAAGATCCAGAGTAATTCATCCATAAGTTATACCTAGTATTCAAGTGAAGTCCTCTCCCATATGTCACAAGAGAAATTTCTCGAACAGATTTCTAAGCTCTGGCAACCAATCTTCTTTTTTTTCAAAAATAATTCCAGTGAATTCAGAATTTGTAATGACGGAAATTGATGTGGATGATCCATCAGGCATTGAAAGAAATTGGAATAGCGGTTATCCCATTGGAGCCAGCCTGTCAAACTGCAGCCCAGCTCAGAATCCCCTGGGGGGCTTGTTAAAACTCAGATGTCCAGTCCTCACCTTCAGAGTTTCAGATGCCATAGCTCTGGGCTGGCACCTGAGAGTTTGCATTTCTAGCATGTTCTCAGGGGATGCTGCTACTGCTGGTCTGGGGACCACTCTGTAGGCTTTGTCAGCCACTGGGTCAGAGTCAGGGACTGATTCCAAAGCATCTCAGTGAGAATGTGAGTGAGGCCAGAAGAGGGGAGGGATCTGAATGCAAAAGGAAGGAGTAAAGGAAGCATCCCATTTTTAATTTATTTTTATTGGAGTATAGTTGCTTTATAATGATGTGTTAATGTCTACTGTACGACAAAGGGCATCAGTTATATGTACACATATATCCCCTCTTTTTTGAATTTCCTTCCCACTAAAGAGCGCTGAGTAGAGTTCCCTGTGCTTTACAGGTTCCTGTTAGTTATCTATATTATACATAGTAGTGTACATACACCAACCCCAGTCTCCCAGTTCATCCCCTCCCTCCCTTTCCCCCTTTGGTGTCCACACATTTCTTCTCTACATCTGTGTCTCTCTTTCTGCCTTTCAAATAGGTTCATCTGTACTATTTTTCTAGATTCCATATATATGTGTTAATATACTATCTCTTTCTCTTTCTGACCTCTCTCTGTATAACAGTCTCTAGGTGGAGGCACCCCATTTATTAAGTACCTACAAAGTGCTGGACATTAAGTGTAAAGTGTCTTAGATATATTGTTTCCTTTAGCATCTTCTCTCCTGAGTAAATGCATTCAGAGTGGATGTCATGGAAACAAACACAAAGATCTGGGGGAATGACCATTTGCTCCACTGCGGAAAACTGAAGATGCCAGAGATAAGGAAGGAGTTTCCTTCTTCTCTTGATTCGTGAGCTTGGGTAATAATGTCATAATCTGTTTGAGATGGGCAAAACAGAGCAGAAGTGGAAGAAATGTGCTTTGTTTTGAATGTCAGCCACAGGGAGGATGGTGGTTCCAACTTCCCAGTGTCTGCCTCGTCCCAAGGCGGCCATTCCCGGGTGGAGCAGGTGCCTTGCAAAGGAAAGGGTAGGGAGAGCAGCAGCCGGGCACCTTGAAGAGCATCCTTTTAAATCACCACCGTGCTTGAGCCTTATGCTATTCCTTTCAATTTTCTCAGTACTACAATTGTAAGTGAAAAGCAATATTGCAACACATCCGATTATAACCAGATTCTTGTCCCCTAGGGCTCATCGAAGAGAAAAAAAACCCGAATTTATGGCTGTGAGAAGTCATTAATCTCTGCACTTATGGCTCTGCACATGGTTATGGAGCAGCTGCAGGACTGGGACTCGCTCCCTCGCTCTCCTTTCTCCAGTGATGCACTTTATCAAGTCCCGGCTGAGCGTTTTCTTATAAATTAGACCCTGAAACATGGGCTTCATAAGCACCTTGGTTAGGAGCCACTAAATAAGATTTCTTGTTTGGTCTCCTACCCTGGGATCATCCTTCTTTTCTAGTGGGATGTCTCATTTGCGTGAAACTTTTCTTTGATAGTCGAAAGTGGTGTTTATTTGGGGGGAAGCAGAAAGGAGGCAAAATGTCTTTGGAAAATGGGGAAATGAGGCATTTTGTGATTTTACTGCATGAAAGATTTTCTTCTGGATTTATTAGGAATCAACTACAAGTTACACTTCTCTTCCTTATCTATATTCCTTATATATCATTTCTTCTATGTTCTTTCTGCTACTTAATGTAAGTTAATACTTCTACATGAATGCTTAATGTATTATCGCTTAATACTTGTATTAATACTCAGTACATTAAAATGTAATGTATTAGTTATCTTTCACTGCATGCTAATATTAGTATGCACTTAAGAGCTTAAAAAAACTCACACATATTATCTTACCGTTTCTTTGGCTGAGGAATCTGGATACAGCTTGACTGGGTCTTCTGTAAGGCTGTGATCAAGGTGTTAACTGGGGCTGTGGTTTCATCTGAAGCTGGGGAAGGATCTATTTCCAAGCAGGTGTTGGAAGGATTTAGCGCCTTGCTGTAGGACTGACGGTTTCAGTTTCTTATCTTCAGTCCCTTCAGAAGCAGCCAGTATTCTGTTCAACCCAGAGTTTCCCAACACAGCCACTTGTTTCCTCTGTGCCAACAAAGAGAGAGATGCCAGCAAGGCAGGTGCTGAAAGCTTACGTAATGTAGTCACATAGAGCATGTTGTCTTTGCCATATCCTTTTTTTTTTTTAAGTTGGAGTTTTATAGTTGCTTTACGATGTTATGTTGATTTCTGCTGTACAATGAAGTGCATCAACTATATGCCATACATGGCAATCCCAATCTCCCAGTTCACCTCACTCCCCCTTCCCCTCTGTGTCCATGCATCTGTTCTCTATGTCTGCATCTTTAATCCTGCCCTTCAGATAGGTTCATCTGTACCATTTTTCTAGAGTCCACATATATATGTTAACATACAATATTTGTTTTTCTCTTTCTGACTTACTTCAGTCTGTATCACAGACTCTAGGTCCATCTACATCTCCACAAATGGCACAATTTCATTCCTTTTTATGGCTGAGTAATATTCCAATACATATATTGATATGTTCCACATCTTCTAGTTGAAGGTCGTGTCTACACTTAAGGGGAGGATGACGTCAAGGGTGTGAATTCCAGGAGGTGGAGATGATGGGGGCTACCCTAAGAACTTGTCTGCCGCAGCAATAGGCATCAGTAATGATGATAAAAAATAGCAAATAATAACTACTATTATTTGGTATCTAAACCATGCATTAATCTTCAAAGTTTGTATTTGGGGAAGGCGGGTTTGAATAGGTTCACCAGATGGAGAAATAGAAGATGCAGTCTGCATGCATAAAGAAAATCATGGACATGGATCTTGTAGACACAGTGCAGAGTTCACATGGAAAGTCTTTGGTGGACCATGGGAGAAGGTTTGTGCATGCCAGGTTAATAACAGGTCTGCCCTATGCCTATCAGTTAACAGACAGATTTAAAAGGTTTTATAGAGAATGAATTTATGGCTACTTGGGGGAACGATTGCAGGGGGAAGGATAACTTAGGAATTTGGGATTGACATGTACACAATGCTGTATTTAAAATAGATAACCAGGGGACTTCCCAGATAGTCTAGTACTTAAGAATCAGCCTTGTGATGCATGGGACACAGGTTCAATCTCTGGTCTGAGAACTAACATCTCACATGCTGTGGAGCAACTGATCCCATGTGCCACAACTAGAGAGTCTGTGTGGAGAACGGAAGGATCCCGCATGATGCAACGAGGGTCCTGTGTGCTGCAGCTAAGACCCAGTGCAGCCAAATACATAAAAAAATGATAAAAAATAAAACAAACAATATAAAACAATAAAACTATTGCTATTATTAGTGGATATGAATATTTTGTGTTGTAAAATACATCTAAACCCAAACTTCAAAAGGCAAAAAACGAAAGATTTTAAGGCAGAGGTTCTGTTTAAAGCAGGGCTTCTGTGTTTGTCCAAGTGTCCTTCTTACCCTATACTTCTAAATAATATGCTTGTGATTACTATTCCTTTATTTTTTTCATTTATTAGTTTGAAGCACAAATCACTGCTTTTCTACTATTATAGAGGAAAATTTGGGTCTTTCATAATTTTTTGTCATCATCCTCCCAAAAATGTTATTTGATGATTACAAAAATTAAGTCAAAAATTAAATCAATAGGTTTTATAAAAGGGCTGTTATGTAAAATTGTTCACAGATGAATTAAATTTGTGTGGGTGTATTCCCACTCCCTGACCCTAGCTCCCACGAAAATCCTAATAGCGGATTCAGGGCAGTGCACACCAGTGGTGGATTGGCTCCAATCTCCGCACAGCATTTGGGACAACAGTATTCCTACAGATCAGGCTTCTGTCACTCTGCTCCAAGGAAACTGTGCAAATGAAACCAGAGACTTCATGTGGGAGGTGGGTGGCAGGGGTGGTTTAGTCACTAAGTCATGTCTGACTCTTGCCCTGCTATGGACTGTAGCCGGCCAGGCTCCTCTGTCCATGGGATTTTCCAGGCAAGAATACTGGAGTGGCTTGCCATTTCCTTCTCTAGGGATCCCAGGGATTGAACCTGCATTTCCTGCTTGGCAGGAGGATTCTTTACCACTGAGCCACTTGGGAAGCCCTCCATTGTAGATTGCACTGTAAATGAAGATGAAGACCACTGAGCTGAGGGAATAAAGTGATTGGTATATTTATAGAACCTGGGCATTTTGGGCCCCGTATTGAACTCAGAGCTGGCCTGGAAACCTCACTCTGATAGGCAGTGTGCACTGTTCATGAAGACTTGTCTAAAACTTTTATTTTTTAATTAAAAAATTTTTTTAATGTATTTTGTTTTATTTTTGGCTGTGCTGTGTCTTTGTTGCTGCTTGGGCTTTTCTCTCGTTTCCACAAGCTGTTGTGGTGTACAAGCTTCTCACTGCAGTGGCTTCTCTCGTTGCGGAGTACAGGTTCTAGGCACGCAGGCTTCAGTAGTTGCGACTCTCAGGCTGTAGAACACAGGCTCAGTAGCTGTGGCACATGGGCTTAGCTGTTCTGTGGCATATGGGATCTTCCTACATCAGGGGTCGGACCCGAGTCTCCTGGATTGGCAGGCAGATTCTTTACAACTGAGCCACCAAGGAAGCTTTGTCTAGAACTTGTTTAAACTCCGATGTTATTATTCGCAAAACCCCGAATGTCTATGTGTTTTATTCTGCCATCAATGGGAAACAGGAACAAGAGCAATAGCGATAAATTTCCCTATTACTCTTGGTGCCCAGGAGGCATCTTGGACTTGGGAAGATGAGGTAGATGCCTCACATCAGGAGAGTTTAACACTTAAACCCATATCGTTGTCACAATATGACATATCAACTGGAAGGAAAACTTGCAGCTTGTTATGCTGTTAATTCTGAAGTAACTACAGTGCTTAACTGCTTGTGCTTGAAGGAGTTATGATCCTTTTTTTATTTCCAACTGACTGTACTGTAACACTCATTTTTAAATTTAAATAAATATAAATACAGTGAAAAAGGACCTTAACCCAGCTCTCAGGACATGTGGGGCTTCCCTGATACTCAGTTGGTAAAGTATCCGCCTGCAATGCAGGAGACCCTGGTTCGATCCCTGGGTTGGGAAGATCCCCTGGAGAAGGGAAAGGCTATCCACCCTAGTATTCTGGCCTGGAGAATTCCATGGACTATGCAGTCCATGGGGTTGCAGAGAGTCGGACACAACTGAGTGACTTTCATTTTCTTAGGACGTGTGGTGAGAGCAATGGGCTCAGGGACCACACCATGTCTCCCATCACAGGCAGCTTTTTAAATCTATGAGTGAAACCAATATTAGAAGTCTCCTTGATGCATTTCTTGGATCACTAGAAACTGCACCAGTGGGAGCAAGGAACCGTTACAGTGGCATAGTGATGTCAAAAGTGGGAAAAGCCTTGCACTCCCTGAATTACCCAGGGAGAACCCTTCGCAGTTTTCAGAGGATTTCTAACATCTCATCACATGTGGCTCATGAAATGTGCTGACCCAAACCTTACTCAGGTTCCCAGGTGGCTCAGTGGTAAAGAATCCATGTGCCATTGCAGAAGACACAGACTCGATCCCTGGGTCAGGAAGATCCCCTGGAACAGGAAATAGCAACCCACTCCAGTATTCTTGCCTGGAGAATTCATTGAACAGAGGAGCCTCATGGGCTACAGTACATGGAGTCACAAAGAGTCGGACACAACTGAGCAACTGATGAAGCCTTACTCAGAGAGAGAGGCTTTCACAAAGATTATTTAAGACCCATATTATGATAGCATCTAATGTGCTCTCCTATCAGTTCTTTCTCCTTCCAGCATAACATGGTGGTCCCCTATTCACATGTGATCAGTGTTAGTGGTGGGGGAAAGATGAAGGTACATTTATCAGGAGAGACCCTGACCTTTTTGCCTGAGCAAACTGATATTCCAGATAAAAATCCTTTGGCACCCTTGACAAACTTCAGAAGCTCTAATGCTAGATTTTTATAAATAAGTGTACCAGCTGGGAATGTGTTTGACTGCCTGTAACAAATAGTGGTTTAAGCATTGTAACTGTTTTTCATAGGACAAAAAGTCCAGAGGTAAGCAGTCCTCCAAAGAGAGTGCAGACAGTTCTACTGTAATAGGACATAGGTTACTAAAAATAACTGCATTATATTCGTAAATTGCACAATAGAAACCACAAGCTTATGAGAAAGATGAGATTGGGGCACAACATTCAAAAACATCATCAGTTCAGTTCAGTTGCTCAGTCGTGTCCGACTCTTTGCAAAACCATGACCTGCAGTATGCCAGGCCTCCCTGTCCATCACCAACTCCCGGAGTTTACCCAAACTCCATCGAGTTGGTGATGCCATCCAGCCATCTCATCCTCTGTCGTCCCCTTCTCCTTCTGCCCCCAATCCCTCCCAGCATCAGGGTCTTTTCCAAAAAGTCAACTCTTCGCATGAGGTGGCCAAAGTACTGGAGTTTCAGCTTTAGCATCATTACTTCCAAAGAAATCCTAGGGCTGATCTCCTTTAGGATGGACTGGTTGGATCTCCTTGCAGTCCAAGGGACTCTCAAGAGTCTTCTCCAACACCACAGTTCAAAAGCATCAATTCTTCAGCGCTCAGCTTTCTTCACAGTCCAACTCACACATCCATACATGACCACTGGAAAAACCATAGCCTTGACTAGATGGACCTTTGTTGGTAAAGTAATGTCTCTGCTTTTTAATATGCTATCTAGGTTGGTCATAACTTTCCTTCCAAGGAGTAAGCGTCTTTTAATTTCATGGCTGCAATCACCATCTGCAGTGATTTTGGAGCCCAGAAAAATAAAGTCAGCCACAGTTTCCATTGTTTCCCCATCTATTGGTCATGAAGTGATGGGACCGGATGCCATGATCTTAGTTTTCTGAATGTTGAGCTTTAAGCCAACTTTTTCACTCTCCTCTTTCACTTTCATCAAGAGGCTCTTTATTTCTTCTTCACTTTCTGCCATAAGGGTGGTGTCATCTGTATATCTGAGGTTATTGATATTTCTCCCGGCAATCTTGATTCCAGCTTGTGCTTCATCCAGCTCAGCATTTCTCATGATGTACTCTGTGTATAAGTTAAATAAGCAGGGTGACAATATACAGCCTTGACGTACTCCTTTTCCTATTTGGAACCAGTCTGTTGTTCCATGTCCAGTTCTAACTGTTGCTTCCTAACCTGCATACAGTTTTCTTAAGAGGCAGGTCAGGTGGTCTGGTATGCCCATCTCTTTCAGAATTTTCCACAGTTTCTTGTGATCCACACAGTCAAAGGCTTTGCCATAGTCAATAAAGCAGAAATAGATGTTTTTCTGGAACTCTCTTGCTTTTTTGATGATCCAATGGATGTTGACAATTTGATCTCTGGTTCCTCTGCCTTTTCTAAAACCAGCTTGAACATCTGGAAGTTCATGGTCCATGCATTGCTGAAGCCTGGCTTTGAGAATTTTGAGCATTACTTTACTAGTATGTGAGATGAGTGCAATTGTGTGGTAGTTTGAGCATTCTTTGGCATTGCCTTTCTTTGGGATTGGAATGAAAACTGACCTTTTCCACAGAATGGCTGCGATCCAAAAGTCTACAAGTAATAAATGCTGGAGAGGGTGTGGAGAAAAGGGAACCCTCTTACACTGTTGGTGGGAATGCAAACTAGTACAGCCACTATGGAGAACAGTGTGGAGATTCCTTAAAAAACTGGAAATAGACCTGCCTTATGATCCAGCAATCCCACTGCTGGGCACACACACTGAGGAAACCAGAAGGGAAAGAGACACGTGTATCCCAATGTTCATCGCAGCACTGTTTATAATAGCCAGGACATGGAAGCAACCTAGATGTCCATCAGCAGATGAATGGATAAGAAAGCTGTTGTATGTATACACAATGGAGTATTACTCAGCCATTAAAAAGAATACATTTGAATCAGTTCTAATGAGGTGGATGAAACTGGAGCCTATTATACAGAGTGAAGTAAGCCAGAAAGAAAAACACCAATACAGTATACTAACGCATATATGGAATTTAGAAAGATGGTAACAATAACCCTGTGTACGAGACAGCAAAAGAGACACTGATGTATAGAACAGTCTTATGGACTCTGAGAGAGAGGGAGAGGGTGGGAAGATTTGGGAGAATGGCATTGAAACATGTAAAATATCATGTATGAAACGAGTTGCCAGTCCAGGTTCGATGCACGATACTGGATGCTTGGGGCTGGTGCACTGGGGTGACCCAGAGGGATGGTGTGGGGAGGGAGGAGGGAGGAGGGTTCAGGATGGGGAACACATGTATACCTGTGGTAGATTCATTTTGATATTTGGCAAAACTAATACAATTATGTAAAGTTTAAAAATAAAATAAAATTAAAAAAATAAATAAATAAAAAAAAATTAAAAAAAAAAAAAAAGAATTAACCGGACTTGACCAATACTCAAAAAAAAAAAAAAAAAAAAGAAAACTGACCTTTTCCAGTCCTGTGGCCACTGCTGAGTTTTCCAAATTTGCTGGCATATTGAGTGCAGCACTTTCACAGCATCGTCGTTTAGGATTTGAAATAGCTCAACTGGAATTCCATCACCTCCACTAGCTTTGTTCGTAGTGATGCTTTCTGAGGCCCACCTGACTTCACATTCCAGGATGTCTGGCTCTAGGTCAGTGATCACACCATTGTGATTATCTGGGTCGTGAAGCTCTTTTCTGTACAGTTCTTCTGTATATTCTTGCCACCTCTTCTTAATATCTTCTGCTTCTGTTAGGTCCCTACCATTTCTGTCCTTTATTGAGCCCATCTTTGCATGAAATGTTCCCTTGGTATCTCAAATTTTCTTGAAGAGATCTCTAGTCTTTCCCATTCTGTTGTTTTCCTCTATTTCTTTGCACTGATCACTGACGAAGGCTTTCTTATCTCTCCTTGCTATTCTTTGGAACTCTGCATTCAAATGAGTATAACTTTCCTTTTCTTCTTTGCTTTTCGCTTCCCTTCTTTTCACAGCTATTTGTAAGGCCTCCTCAGACTGCCATTTTGCTTTTTTGCATTTGTTTTTCTTGGTGATGGTCTTGATTCCTGTCTCCTGTACAGTTTCACAAAGCTCCATCCATAGTTCATCAGGCACTCTGTCTATCAATTTAGTCCCTTAAATCTATTTCTCACTTCTACTGTATAGTCATAAGGGATTTGATTTAGGTCATACATGAATGGTCTAGTGGTTTTCTCCACTTTCTTCATCAGGAACACATTAATATAAGAGAAACTCAGTAAAATAAGTTATAATAGTGACATGTTAATGGTTAAGAAATATGAATATATAAATAATACTATATATTATTTCAAGGCATTTTCCTTGAAAAAGGCCTGAGGTTTGCTTGTGGAAGTAGGTGTTGGGCAGGTATGTTGCTCTGTTCGGCTAGGTGCGGTATTCTTCTTTATCTGGTGTTTATTATGGTTAAAATCTCATACAAGCAAAAGTGACATTTACACCATGCTCAGATTGTTCCCTATGATTTCAATCACATGAGAATAAATAAAATATAAGCATTATAGTGGAATTCGCTATACAACTGCTCAAGGAAGTCATCCAAGAACCAGGCTCCTTCTATCTTCCTGCTCTGTGTGTATGTTTTATCCTCATGGCCTCAAAAAGGCTGCTGCACTTCCAGGTACTATCTACATTCCAGGCAGAAAGAATGGAGGACAAAATGTGAAGGGAAAAAGCACTTTCTCTCTAGAATCTTTGCCTTGGAAAGGGATGTGCTCACCAGGGATACCCATCTATATCCATTGTCTATAATGGAACCACATATTCATTCCCTCTAGCCACAAGGGAGTCTGAGAAGGTGAGTATTTTAGACAGGTACGTTGCTAGTTAGTTCTCTATGATTGTCACCTACAGGTTTGTTAAGAGTGAGTTTTAACAGGTCCAAGTTCTGGAGATAACTTTGTTTAATAAAAGTTTTCCTATTCAGTTATCTGGAAAGACACCCAACCACAGATCTTGAAGAGGTTGGAAGACATGTCAGATTGGAAGTTTCCTAACTGCCTAAGTATGTCAGCTTTTAAATTTGAGCCCATCATAGGGATATTAATATTACTCAGCTTAATACACATCTAATGTACAACAGTTATGTGCCGGGCATTGTGCTAGGTACTGAGGATATAAAGATGAAGATGATGATGATGTTGGTGATGATAAGGATGGTGATGATGTTGACTAATGCTTACTGAGCACTTACCCTGTGCAAAACAGTATTCTAAGTACTTTGTTCATATTAGCTAATGGATTTCTCACAGCAGTCACAGGGGTACATTTTATTATTCCTCCAAATCTGTCAAAGATGAGAACCCTGATGCATAGAGAGGTTAGGTAATATACTGAGGTCACTCAGCTCGGCAAGTGGTACTGCCCTGATTTCAGCGTGGGTCTATGTTCTTAACTGCTGTTGAACCACTAAAAGGCTTACTTACTTAGTATTAGAGGCAAGCACATAAACAAGTAACCAGTAGGCAGAATTTATTGATTGCTGACACAATATTTTAAAAAATTAAATGCCAATATTTAGAAATTGAGAAGTTTTCCCATCTGCATATATTTATTTGAGTTTTCCAGAGAAAAAGAATCATTACATCCATATAGATACATAAAAAGAGATATATGAGGGATTGGCTCATTCCACTGTGGAGACTGAGAAGTCCCACAATCTGCTGTCTATGAGCTGGAGGTATAGGAAAATTAGTGGTATCATTTCAGTCTGAACCAAAAGGCTTGAGAACCAGGGGAGCAAATGGTGTAAGTCTAAGCTTAGTCTGAACGCTCCAGAACTGAGGGTACCAATGTACAAGGGCAGGAGAGATGGGTGTCCCAGCTCAAGCAGAAAGGACAAATTCATTCTAGAATAAAGTTTGTTCTATTTGGGGCTTCAGTGGATTGGCTGATGCTCACGCACATGGTGAAGGTAATCTTTTTTATTCAGTCTACTGATTCAGATGCTAATCTCTTCCAGAAACATCCTCCCAGACACGCTCACAAATGTCTTACCAGCTATCTGAGTGTCCCTTAGCCTGGTCAAGTTGACACGTTAAATGAACCATCGCCACTGGTTTCTCTCAAGAAAGATTATTTGGCAATATAGTACAAGTATTCACATATGGCAGGGGCTGGTTGCAGTTGAGTGGTAGCTAGCTACTCCTTTAAGCGGGGCAATTTCTCTCTAGTACCCCACTGCTCACCACTCCGTACTTCCTGTCTTATGCCTCATCACTTGGTTTACTCATGCCTGGTCCTGCAGCATTTGAGTTAGCAATCTCTGCACTATGAGACATAATGTGTACAATGGAGGAGATAAAATCAAAGTCTTTCGAAATCACAGAGAAGAGAGTCGAGGAAAACTTCATAAAGGGGCTATGTCAAAACTGGGTCTTGAGGGTGAGAGCAGGTTGATTAAATGAGAAGGGAAGAAAGACATGCCTGGCAGAGGAAATCGCACATGCAAAGGCAGATAGGCAGGACTTCTCTGGTGGCAGTGGTTAAAAATCTGCTTTGCAAAGCAAGAGACGCAGGTTCAATCTCTGGTTGGGGAACTCAGATCCCACAAGCTGCAGAGCAACGAACCCGGTGCTCTGCAACTAGTGAGCTCACTCGCCCACAAGATGCAGAGAAGATCCAGTGTGCCATAGCTAAAGCCTAACGCAGCCAAATAAATAAAGAAAAAAATTATTTTTTAAAGTAGATAGGCTTAGGAAGATGCAGAATATGTGCTCCCTTTTGTCATAACATTGTGAAATTTGCCATAGTTGAAATCTATTCATTAGAATCTAAAGAAAAAAAAAATCTGGTCTCTGTAATCATTGTATCCAACCTGGGCTTTTGGTATAGCTTTAATTTCCCTCTAGTTCTATTGATCAAACAAAAGAAAAAAATTTTTCTTTTCTTTTTTTTTTAGAAAAGGTTCTTTTTGCACCAGCATTTTGCTTCCTTGTCTGATGCTTGCTTTGTGTGGATATTGATTTGTTTCCTTTCCAGCTTGCTGGGGAATTTACCTTTCTTGTCCTCATCTCACTTTATACCACAGCTTGAAACTCTCAGATTGAAAGCTCTGGACAGGCAGGATGCATGCAGACTGCCAGAATTTGAATCCTGTCTCCATCCTCCCCAGCTGTGTGTTCCAGGGAGATGCCCTTAGCCTCTCTGGGCTTCAGTTTCCTCGTTTGTAAAATGAGAATAACAGTAGGATTATTAGGAGGAGGATAACAGTAGGGTTATTAGAAGGAGGTTATTAGTAGTTCCAGTATTCCTCCCTGGAGAATCCCATGGACAGAAGAGACTGATGGGCTACAGTCCATGGGGTCCCAAAGAGTTGGACATTACTGAGCGACGAACACTATTAGTAGGTTATTAGGAGGATTTGATGAGTTACTCCGTGAAGAGCACTTGGAACGATGGCTGGGATCTGGCTCTCAGGACCGTGGGCTGTTATTACAAATGCCCCTCAGTGCCTGACTCTGTGTCAGATGGCAGAAAAACAGAAGCAATGTGGTCCCAGCAGCAGAGAGCTGAGTTTCTGTCAAGAAGGTGGCAGGCAGGTCTGAGAGGAGAATAACATTTTGCATTTTAAACCCCGGCCTTTTTCATCATCGATGAAAATGCCAACATCAACCTCTCAGTCTAGACCCTTGGTTCAGAGATATTGCTCTTCACTGCACTTTGCGGGAAACTTCACGTTGGGTGGATAGACACCTCCGTGCACAGGCACCGAGTCATTCCACAGTGGAATCATTGTTTGTGCTTTGGCATTTTTTCCCCCAGTCCCTTTAAGGAGAGCCCAGTGGGCGGGGGGCAAGAGCTGGAAGGAAATAGGTCTGGAAAGAGATATAGTAGAGATCGTGTTTAGTGTGGCTCAGTGATAAATCAGTGTTTACTTTGGGCATAAATTTGTGTTATGCTGGCATAGTCAGAACAGATGCATTAAACACAAAACAAAACAAACCTGCAGGAAGAAAAGAAAGTCAGGAGGTTATTGTCTACTTTGTCTCTGCAACAAGCCCACCATGGATTCTTCAAGGTGCCTTGTTCTGATACTGATGGGGAAGAGAATGCCCTAGGGTCTTCTTTCTCTCCCTTCCTCCTGTTGTTTTTTTCACTGTGATGGTGCTTCTGCTGTCACCTTTTGGTGACAAATGTGCACCTTGTGGGTGTTGAATTTATTCAGCTAGTCCACCTGGGGAAGATTACAAATGAGGAACAAGCTTAGGATTTTTGAAACACGCTTCTAAAAGGGAACAAAGAGGCTGTAGAATGATGCTGGGGTAGCATTTCCTCTGGCTATGCTCTGAAAACGAAGTGAAACAAGACAAATTCAATTCTGAGTAGTACATATTTACAAAACGAGGCCAAAGGGCAGTAGGAAAGGGGAGTACAAGGGCTGTCTCGGCATAGTAATGTTGGACAATCAAATGTACACTGCATAATATTTGGAACTCATCTGTCATTGCTTTTTTTTTTTTTTTGTCTCTGACCTAGGAAGACTGGAAATGGAAGATGGGTGGCTGAATATATAATTTCATGCAAGAAATAATTCTTAAAACAAATTTAGGGACTTCCCTGGTGGTCTAGTAGCTATGACTCTGAGCTCCCAATGCAAGGGGCCTGGGTTTGACCCCTAGTGAGGGAACTAGATCCCGCATGCCACAGTTAAAGATCCTGCGTGCTAAGATCTGGCACAGCCAAGTAAATTAAAAAAAATAAATGTTGAAAACAAAAATGTAGCCAAATGGAGGATGCTCTCTCAGCTAAGAGACTTGACATTCAAGAGGCAATGGAGGGAAAAGAAATGCAAACAGCTGTGACTTACTGGGCTGTTGACAGTAAATCTCGGTCCGAGCTACTAAAAAGTTGCCATAGCCGTGTGGGAAGGCATCTGCTACTCCCTCCTTGGAAGGGGGGTTGGCAGGAGGGGGAAAAGGGAGAAGGGATCTCAGGGTGAGAAGAAAAGCGATTTACTCTTCCTGTTCTTTCCAACACCAGTGCTTGCTGAAAGGCACTGGTGGGGAGAGAAAGATGTCTGCAGCCCGAGGTGAAGCCAGTGCCCGCACAGCTTTTCTTGACTGGAAATTTGTTCTGTGCCGAGCAGTTTCCTTATGGTATTATCTTTTATCTTAAAATGAATTTTCATTGGAGTATCGTTGCTTTACAATATTGTGTTAGTTTCTACTGCACAGCAAAGTGAATCAGCCATACATATGCACATATCCTCTCTTTTTTTGGATTTCCTTCCCGTTTAGGTCACCACAGAGCACTGAGTAGATTTCCCTGTGATATACAGTAGTTTCTCACCAGTTACCTATTTTAAACATAGTAGTGTATGTTTGCTGCTGCTAAGTTGCTTCAGTTGTGTCCGACTCTGTGCGACCTCGTAGACGGCAGCCCACCAGGCTCCCCTGTCCCTGGGATTCTCCAGGCAAGAACACTGGAGTGAGTTGCCATTTCCTTCTCCAATGCAGGAAAGTGAAAAGTGAAAGCGAAGTCGCTCAGTCGTGTCCGACTCTTAGCGACCCCATGGACTGCAGCCTACCAGGCTCCTACGTCCATGGGATTTTCTAGGCACGAGTACTGGAGTGGGGTGCCATTGCCTTCTCCAAGTATGTTTAGGAGAAGGCAATGGCACCCCACTCCAGTACTCTTGCCTGGAGAATCCCATGGACAGAGGAGCCTGGTAGGCTGTAGTCCATGGGGTCGCAAAGAGCTGGACACGACTGAGCGACTTCGCTTTCACTTTTCACTTTCCTGCATTGGAGAAGGAAATGGCAACCCACTCCAGTGTTCTTGCCTGGAGAATCCCAGGGACGGGGGAGCCTGGTGGGCTGCCGTCTACGGGGTCGCACAGAGTCAGACACGACTGAAGCAACTTAGCAGCAGCAGCAGCAGCAGCAGTGTATGTTTGTCAAGCCCAATCTCCCAATTCATTCCACCCCCCACCTTCCTCCTTGGTGTCCATCCATTTCTTATGGTATTATCTTTAATCATGACAATATCTGTGAAAGTTTGGTAACATTATTTCTGTTTTTCAATAAACTTTCATCTTAGATTAGATTTACAGGAAAGTTGCAAAGATACTGCAGAGATTTCCAGTATCCACTCCCTCAGTTTTTCCCATTGTCAAGCTCTTGCGTCGCCGGGGTGTGTTTGTCAAAACTAAGCAACAGACATTGTTAAGTTACTATTAACCAAGTCCTAGGCTGGATTTCAATTTCATCAGTTCTTCCATTAATGTCCTTGTCTTAGTCTGGTTGCTATAACAAAAATCCAATAGAGTGGGTGGTTTAAGCAGCATAAGTTTATTGTTCACAGTTCTGGAGGTTGGAAAGTCCAAGATCAAGGTGCCAGCAGATTCAGTGTCTGATGAGAAGCCATGTCCTGGTTCATAGATGGCCATCCCCTTGCTGTGTCCTCACATGATAGAAGGGACAGGGAGCTCTCTGAAATCTCTTTTATAAGGGCACTTTTCAGGGCTTTCCTGGTGGCTCAGTGGTAAAGAAAATCTGCCTGCAATGCAGGAGGCACAGGAGACATGGGTTCGATCCCTAGGTCAGGAAGATCCCCTGGAGGAGGGCATGGAAACCCACTCCAGTATTCTTGCCTGGAGAATCTCAGGGGCAGGAGTCTGGTGGGCTAGAGTTCATAGGGTTGCAAAGAGTTGGACATGACTGAAGCGACTGAGCATAGCACAGCAATCTCATTCATGAGGGCTCCGACCTCAGGACCTAATTACCTCTTCAAAGTTTCCACCTCCTAATGCCATCATCACATTAGAGGTTAGGATTTCAACATATAAATTTTTGGTTGGGGGGAGTGCACAAAACTTTCGGTCTGTAGTAGTCTTTCAGTTCCAGGATTCTGTCCATGCTACACGTGGTCACCATGTTCCCTAGTTTCCTCTGCTCTGTGAACAGTCTCTCAGGTTTTCCTTGTTTTTCATGTCCTTAACAGTCTTGAGGGATATTCATTATCTTTAACATGTGCATGTGAAGCTAAGTCGCTTCAGTCGTGTCCAACTCTTTGCAGCCCTATGGACTGTGGGATTCTCCATGCAAGAATATGGAACGGGTTGCCATGCTCTCCTCCAGGGGATCTTGCCGACCCACGGATCGAAGCCACGTCTCTTACATCTCATGCGTGGACAGGTGAGTTCTTTACCACTAGCACCACTTGGGAAGCCGTTTATTTTAACATACCAAGGCATTAAACCTCAGAGATGTTAAATGGCTTGTTCAGGTTCAGACAGCTTATGGAGGCAGTGCTATATTTCTACGAAGGCAGTTTCAAGCCTGTTTCTCAGATTTGAGCTTCCACTGGACTCACCAGCAGGGCTTGCTAGGACTCAGACCACAGGAACCCACCCCTAGAGTTTCAGATTCAGTAATTCTGGAGTGAACTCACAGTTTGCACATCTGGAAGTTCTCAAGTGATGATTGATGATGGTGATGACAATAACCAATTCCTACCCTAGACATTGAACTGAAGCAGTTACTGAAAAAGAGGAGACTGACAGAAAAACAATGTGAACTTCAAATATTCCCTCGGAACTAGAACTAGTAGCGTTTGTTCCTTTCTTTCTGAGAAAGTTTCTACATTAGTAATTTAAAATGTATCCTTCCTTTCTTGCTTATTTTAAAAAATGTTACTACAACGCTGAACTGTGCTGAAAGTGAAATCTAGAAATTGTTATCCACTGACCTAAGAATTAAGCCACTAAAAGGGATTGGACAAAACAGCCTCACTAAAGAGTTGTACTCATTTATTTAAAGTTACGTATTTATTTATGGCTGCGCTGGGTCTCCCTTGCTGTCAGTGGGCTTTCTCTGGTTGCAGCGAGCCGGGGCCACTCTCTGCTTGTGGTGCCCGGGCTTCTCTTGTGGTGGAACGTGGGCTGCAAGGTGTGGGCTCAGTAACTGTGGTGTGTTGCCCTGAGACATGGGGATTATTCCCAGACCAGGGAGCACACCCATGTCCTCTGCACTGGTGGGTGGATTCTTAACAACCGTACCACCATGAAAATCTCCGATACGCTCATTTATTTAATTTAAATAGTGGAATGGTAAAGCGAACCTTTAGGCACTATAATAGCTTCCTGTGACCTGGCATATAGTGAACCCACATTACCAAACCATTGGTAGTCACTTAAAAACAAATCACCTATTAATATATTATGTGTTGTCTTCTGTGCAGTTTATAAGGGAGTAACTCAAAACTGTTCTTTCCTTTCAATGATCTTGACCTTAGGCCTATTTTAAATATGTCTTAAAAAGAATCTTGAAGGAGAGGGAAATAAGAATACTCAACCTCTTAGTGTTATCTGAAAAAGTGCTGCAAATTTTTGAAAACCCTTGAGTTCGTTACCTTAAGTACTCCCATATTAATGATTCATATTACTTTCAAGCTCTCTCCCTTCATATTTTGATTAGAAGCTCAGCCTGACTTTTAAGTTGGGCTGAACTCACAATAAAATATGAAACTTTAGTTGCTTCATTTGTTATCCTTCACATCTCTGCCCCTGAATCATTTAAAACACTTCCAAACAATCATAAGTTTTCTAAAACAAAGTACAAATCGTCATGCACACAGCCCTTAGGGGCAGAGGAAAGAATTCTGTGTCTTAGCATATTAAATCATCCTATTTTGGGTAAGATAATCCCTTTTAATTATTTTAGACTGTGTTCACTTGCTTTCATTATTTTCTTTACTTCAAAGATCAACTTGACAACTATTTTTCTTCACCACTAGGCTTATGGTATCACTCCAGGTCCATCTGATTTCATGGCCTTTGGGATTGCTTTCATGTATTATGAATTTCTCAATTGGCCGTGTTTATTAGATGGAAACTTAAAACTCTTTGTAGAAGTATGATCTTGCAGAAACCCTGTTGCCAGGCTTTTTATTTTTAAAGAGAAGGAAATATGAATGTTTTCAGAGGGATGGTGAGAATTGTTTGCAAAACCTACTCAATAATTGTACATTGGATCATTCTTCTGCCATATGCACTGTTTTCTATTTTGTCTCCTGGTATTTCTCTCTACATTTAAGCAATGAGTCCTCTGTGTTCCTTGCCTCTGGCAAGGGTTTGTGACAGATCCATCTCCTTTTTCTCCTTCCCACTTCAAAATCCTAAATCCATTAATGAGAATAGGGTTTTTGACCACAGAGGGCTTTTCCCCAGACTTGGGAAAGGAGGCATTGTAAAGGTTCCTGGGTTTCTAAACTGGCAGGGGAGCAAAGAGAGCTAGTAGATTTTGAAGCAGGAATTATATATGGTTGCAAGTAACAGACCACCATCTCCTAATAGAGTGACTTAAGCAGTCCACAAAACTGTCTAAAAAACACAAGTAAGTCCAGAGGCAAGTAGTCCAGAGCTTGTGTGCCAGTGACACAGAGTTATCGGTGACTTCTATATCTTTGTTCCTCTATCCTCACTTCATGGTCTCCATGCCCAAGGTTGCCTCATATTCCAAGATGGCTACCAGAGCACTGGCCATCACATCTGTTTTCTTGGCAGTAAGAAGGTTGAAAGAGTGCTTCTATCAGGCAAAGCAATTCCTTTTGAAATCTCTGTCCCAGAAGTCACATATAATATATCTACTTATATCTCACAAGACAGAACTTAGTCACATGGCTGTGTCTAGCTGAACAGGAGACTGGGAAGTTAGCTTTTATAATAGATTTTTGTTACCAAGGAAGAAGGGGAAGTGGATGCTTTTGGAGGGCAACCAGAAGTGCATGTCGCAGGCCTGAAGGTGCTAGGGGGCTGAAGCAAAGTTAACTTCATGTGTGCATAATGTAGACTAATAACAACAACAAAAATGGACATGACCCGCTCTTTGGCTATTCAGTGTTCATCCACATGCCTCCATGTGTATTTCTACTTCCACCAACAGCACAAATGACCCTGTGCTTCCCCCTAACAGTGTACAGCCAACCTTCATTGAAGCAAAGGCATTTGCATCTGCTCTTCAGAGTCACAACCGTCACTATACTCATTTCTGGGCCGTGTTAATCACGCCCCAAATCATAGTCCCTTCAGAAGATTTTACTACTTAGACTTAATTGTAAAATTAACTGCCACTAACAGGACTTGTATAAGATATTGGGGAAGGAGAAAAGAGAGGAAGAAATTAGTACACACACACACACACACACACACACACGCCAATCCAGGAAGAAGATATGCCTGGTTCTACAGTCTTTGCTTCTGTAACTGATCATAATCTCGCAGTTGGTATTAGAAGTTCCTCTTCCTCCTATCAGTTTCATATTTCCTTTTTCTTCAGCCAGGACATTTGCTGGTACTTTTCTCTACCTGGTGGTGAAATTCAAACTTTAATTTCTGAAGGGTTGAGGTTCTCAACCCTATTTTTGAGGTCATTGTTTTTGTAGTTTTCCATTAACCAAGTACATGAAAGTACTGAGAGGAAACCCAGAGAATCTTCTGGTCCAGACATAAGTCTTCTTGCTGTGGGGTGTTGTAGCAACCTGATTCCCTTTTCATGATTGGGATCAATGTCCCTCGTCAGTAGAGAGAATTCCTTCTTTACTTGCTTATCTTATTTTATAACTTTACAATATTATATTGGTTTTGCCATATATCAAAATGAATCTGCCACAGGTATACATGTGTTCCCCATCCTGAACCCTCCTCCCTCCTCCCTCCCCATATCATCCCTCTGGGTCGACCCAGTGCACCAGCCCCAAGCATCCAGTATCGCGCATCGAACCTGGACTGGCGACTCGTTTCATATATGATATTATACATGTTTCAATGCCATTCTCCCAAATCATCCCACCCTCTCCCTCTCCCACAGAGTCCAAAAGACTGTTCTATACATCAGTGGCTCTTTTGCTGTCTCGTATACAGGGTTATTGTTACCATCTTTCTAAATTCCATATATATGCGTTAGTTTACTGTATTGGTGTTTTTCTTTTTGGCTTACTTCACTCTGTATAATAGGCTCCAGTTTCATCCACCTCATTAGAACTGATTCAAATGTATTCTTTTTAATGGCTGAGTAATACTCCATTGTGTATACGTACCACAGCTTTCTTATCCATTCATCTGCTGATGGACATCTAGGTTGCTTCCATGTCCTGGCTATTATAAACAGTGCTGCGATGAACATTGGGATACACGTGTCTCTTTCCCTTCTGGTTTCCTCAGTGTGTATGCCCAGCAGTGGGATTGCTGGATCATAAGGCAGTTCTATTTCCAGTTTTTTAAGGAATCTCCACACTGTTCTCCATAGTGGCTGTACTAGTTTGCATTCCCACCAACAGTGTAAGAGGGTTCCCTTTTCTCCACACCCTCTCCAGCATTTATTGCTTGTAGACTTTTGGATTTGCAGCCACTCTGACTGGCATGAAATGGTACCTCATAGTGGTTTTGATTTGCATTTCTCTGATAATGAGTGATGTTGAGCATCTTTTCATGTGTTCGTTAGCCATCTGTATGTCTTCTTTGGAGAAATGTCTATTTAGTTCTTTGGCCCATTTTTTGATTGGGTCATTTATTTTTCTGGAGTTGAGTTGTAGGACTTGCTTGTATATTTTTGAGATTAGTTCTTTGTCAGTTGCTTCATTTGCTATTATTTTCTCCCATTCTGAAGGCTGTCTTTTCACCTTGCTTAGAGTTTCCTTTGATGTGCAGAAGCTTTTAAGTTTAATTAGGTCACATTTGTTTATTTTTGCTTTTATTTCCAATATTCTGGGAGGTGGGTCATAGTGGCATAAGGAGTTAACAGTAGGCTTTCCCTATGGCTCAGTGGTAAAGAATCCTCTTGCAGAGCAGGAGACGCAGGTGACACTGGTTTGATCCCTGGGTCAGGAAGATCCCCTGGAGCAGGAAATGGCAACCCTCTCCAGTATTGTTGTCTGGAAAATGCCTTGGAGAGAGGAGCCTGTTGGGCTATGGTCCATAGTCCATGGGGTTGCACAGAGCTGGACACGACTGAGCATGCACACACTCATGTAAGGAGTCAGTTCAAATCTTATCTTCCAATTCAGTGGAACTATGATGGTGCCCCTGGCTGGAAGCACATCCCCTCTTGGGACTAAAATCTCCAACGCAGCAGAGCTCAAACTTGCTGGAATGGGAAGCAAAAATTCTGCAAGTGATTGTGAGAGTGAGAAAAGCAATCCCCCCCCCCCCCCCAACCCTTGATTCCTGGTCCTGTGTAATCTGACTACAGAAGAAACAGCACCATGACCTGGTAGCCTAATCAGAAAATGTACTGCCTCCAGTGGAGAGAACTCCATCCTTTCTGGGAGTTGTCTCCTCGATGGCTTTGTAACTAACTCTTTTGCAGGCTTTGTAACTGACCCTTCCATTCTATTAGGCCAGCTGTTCTTAAACAATGGCCAACCAGTGAAGTCCACTGGCAAGAACACATTGATGCATCTATTTTATTGTGAGACATATTTCTTGATCAGGAGCAGTGTGTGTGTGGTGGGGGGTGGGGCCTGGAAATGTTATGGCGTTGAATGGGGCACACTCGTGCAGGTCCTTGGATGGTGGTGCTGGCAGAAACATCGTGGAGAGGAGGGAGGATATTCAAGTCCAGAGTATTTGTCTGTTTCAGTGAGGATGAATCTCTGCCCTCTCTGGGATGAAGGGATGTGACTGACCTCTCACTAAGTGGCTGTCTGGACCTCCAGGGAATGCACTACTGGACTTCAGTGTTGCTTTCTACCGTTGGCCAATTAGACACATGCTTAGCATTGGTGGGGGAAGTTCATATTGTTGAACTCATGCAGGCCTCCATTCCTGCCACCCTGGCCAGTTTGCACACAGATCCATTGAACGAGTACAGAAGTGGCTGGGGAAGAAGGCTAACCCATGTCCACAGAGTGTAGCATCTTGCCCGTCAGGTTACTGAGAACTTTCTCCCTGTGAATTTGTGTCTCACATGGATCATTCTGAACCTCCTCTAAGATGTGCTCCTGCATACATCTTCCATGACACCAGCCTTCCAGGTCTCTTCTTTCCAAGAACCTACTCATCCAGACATATCATTAGCAACTGCTCATGTGTTGGTGTAGCTCAGGATTCCAGTTCTTGCTTGGTGCGCCCAAAGTGAACACCCAAATTTACTACTCAGATTTCTGACCCCTGGAGGATTCTTCTTCACGTCTCCTTCATGGCCATCTCTGAGTAGGGCTAGAAGGATGCAGCGGTCCATTTCTGGTTGGAAGGTCTGGTGTCTGTCATTTCTCTTGTCACTTTCTATCACACCCCATCTTCCAGTCCCCCACATCTTTGGCTCAGCTCACAACGCCTTTTCCTCTCTGACAGTGAGTCAGCTCCAAATCAACTTGCTAACTTTGTTCCTGTGCCCTTGGCAAGTGTCTCTGCTATCATACTTGTTTTAATGCTTTTTATTATTTATGCTACCCCAGCATCAGCTGTGGTTCCCTGGTTTCCTTAGGATTCAGAACACATCCATTCAAACCACCATTCTGTTTTCCCTTGGAGTCCAAAGCCTTTCTCAAAATGTCTGCATGTTCTCAGGTAGCTTATATTCACTACCACTGATGTTCAGATCTGGGTTTTGCACATATTTGCTCTGATTTTTGCATGTTAACCTGACTATGAAATTAAGCTCTGTCCTCAATACGTAGGATGCTATTTCAGGGGATTTTTAAAAGTCTGCTAAGATTGTTCTTTGTATATAGCTGTGGCCTTTAAACATTTTTGATAAAGGGTCAGAATATATTTTCAGCTTTGGGGACCATAAGGATTCTGTTGCAATTACTTCTGTTGTACTGCAAAAATAGCCAAAGACCATAGATTAACAAATGGGTATGACTGTGTTCCAATAAAACTTTATTGACAAAAATTGGTGGTAGGCAAGATTTGACCAGCCTCTGGGCTGTGGTTTGTCAATCCCCAGTTTATAAGAAGGCTATGGGTTTTGGTCTATTAAAGTTGTGTTTTTAGTCAATCATCTTACATTCTCTTGTTCGTAATTATTTTCACTTGATTTTGAAAATTTGGGTCTTTCGGATATACAAATTGAATCACCTGATGTCTCTGTTTGAGCTGCTATAAAGAATACCATAAACTTAAACAACAAATGTTGTTTAGCCTCTAAGTTGTGTTGGATTCTTTTGCAACCCCATGGACTGTAACCCACCAGGTTCCTCTGTCCATGGAATTTCCCAGCAAGGATGCTGGAATGGGTTGCCATTTCCTTCTTTGGAAGATCTTCCAAATCCTTGGAACCTGTGTTTCTTGCTTGGCAGTGGATTCTTTACCACTGACCCACCAGGGAAGCCCTAAACAGCAAACACCATGCATTAAACAATAAATATTTCTTATAGTTATGGAGGCTGACAAGTCCAAAATCAACATGCAATAGATTCAGTGTTGGGTGAGGCCCACTTCCTGGTTCAAAGACATTTCCCTGCTGTGTCCTCGCATGGTGGGTGGGGTAAGGGAGCTCTCCTAGTATCCTGTAAGGGCAATAGTCCCATTTATGAGAACTCTATCTCCATGACTTAATCATATCACAAAGATCCTACCTCCTAATAACATCACGTTGGAGGTTGGGATTTCAGCAGATGAATTTGGAGGGACACAGACATTCAGTTCAGTATAGCTAATAAGAACTTCCTCCTTGACCAAACTCTAGTCAAGCTCCCTTGTTCCCTCTTCCTGATTAGACCTTGTCTTTGAATGTCCATCCGTGGCCAGTGGTCTTTGGTCTGCTGTCTTTCACTTGCTGAGCCCCATTCAGCAGGAATCCTGCCAAGCCTGTCTAGCAAGAATCACCCCCACACCTTGATATCTTATCAAATTCCCCCCAATAATTTTCTTTCCAATTGTTCCCTCTCCCACTTGCTAGAAATTCCCAACTGTCCCTGTTGTTTTTGAACTTGAGTTTAATCTCTCTCCCCTACTGCAATTGTCTTAAACAGTCTTGCTTAAATGGTGCAATTTTTCTTTGACCCACCTTAACAAATTTTATTTTAACCTCTTTCCCTTTGTCCAAGTTACCATCTACTGATATAACTTGGTATTTCAGATATAGTAATGAGAGTGGGTTATGGGTAGGCCTCAGTGCAGAAAACAGGAAACACTCAGCATGACTGATTGAACAGCGTTTAATGAAAGGACTATTTCCAAGATGTTCTCAGAGCTAAAGAAACCCAATAAGAGATGATGAAGCACCCCAGGGCTGGACAAGCAATGTTGGGGCGGCTGTCATACACACCCTACATATGAAGGACTAGGTAAAGAAAGCAGTTACCAAAACTTCATCAAAGCAGGAGAGGAGGGCATCTCACAAGAGCTGTGTCTTAGGTAGAAGAGCACACCACTGCTAATCATAGCTAGATGGGAAAACTGAGGACCCTGACCCCACTGTTATCCTGCCCCCTGATCTCCTGCTCGTGTGTCCTTTGGAAGATCTCATCCAAAAGCCACAGAACAAGGGAGGCTGGTGATGGAGTCTAAAGAGGTGGGCCTCCTGGAATACAGAGCAGGGAGGAGCCGGGTGAAGGGGAGATCTGGGAAGGGGGTGTGGTCAGAGTCAGAGAACATGCATCACAGTAAATACTGTTGTCTTGTCCAGCCTTCAGTGAAGAGTTTCTGGTGTTTGCCTATTAAGGATCAAGATGTGGTTATACATACAGTGGAATATTACTGATTTATAAAAAGGAACAAAAGTGGATCATTTGTAGAGAGGTGGATGGGCCTAGAATCTGTCATACAGAGTGAAATAAGTCAAAGAGGAAAACTGGTATTGCATATTAATGCATATATGTGGAATCTAGAAAAATGATACTGATGAACCTATTTGCAGGGTGGGGATAGAGATGAAGGCATAGAGAATGGATATGTGGACATAGCAGGGGAGGGAAGGGTGGGATGAATTAGATTAGCATTAACATAGACACACTACCATGAATGAAATAGATAGCTAGTGGGAACCTGTGCAGGGAACTCTCAGCTCAGTGCTCTGTGGTGACCTAGATGAGTGGGATGGGGAGGTGGGAGGGAAGATCAAAAGGAAGGGGATATATGTATACATATTACTGATTCACTTTGCTGTACAGCAGAAACCAACACAACATTGCAAAGCAACTATACTCCAATAAAAAAAAAAGTCATGCCAGTTTGGGGAGTGAAATGAATGATTGTATCACGTTAAGGAAGTATTTGTTTTTTAAAAGCTTTTCTTTTTAAAACAAGAATGGATGTTGAATCTTTTTAGTGCCTTTTTATTTTCTGTGCAGATGATACTCTGTTTTTTTTCTCTTTTACCTTATTAGTATAGTGAATTATATTAGTAAGGAGTGTACTTTGAGAAATACTTGCATTCTTGGGAGAAACCCCACTTGGTCATGGAACATGAGTACTATTGGATTCTGTTTGTTGGCATTTTATTTAGATTTTTTGCATGGATATCAACAAGTGAAAGAGAGAATAGTCTGTATTTTCTTTTGTGCTGTTTTATCATTTTCAGCTTCATAAAAATACAGAGAAGCTTTCTGTTTTCTTTTTGTTTTTGAAGAATCTATTCTCACCTTGGGTATTTTTTTCTCTTGCCAGCTGAACTTGGAAATGCATTTCCCCTGTAAACTAATTTGAGAAGATATCCTACTTCAACAATGTTGGATCTTCCTATTTTAGATTGGCCACAATAGTCTGAGTTTAATTTTCAGTTCATAGAGTTTGAGGAGAGAGTGGCTTGAAGTAATCCTGAAGAGGTAGCAAGGACCTTTAGGCAAAGCTTTGCAAAAATTTGCTTCTATTTTCAGACAAAAGCCAGTGAAGGGTTTTTAATAGGTCATTTGCCCAATCAGATTTTACATTCTAAATATCTCATGCTGACCTTCTTATCTTGGGAAAATTACTCTTTAAGCTTCAGTTTCTACATCTATAAATCACAGGGAAAAAATCTATATTATAGAATTTGAGTAAATCATTTGAGGTAGGTGAGATAGATATATATATATATATATATATATATATATACACACTTATCCCTGATTCTGTCTGGCATGTCATAAACATTTATAAGTAAGACTATTATTTTTGTGCATATTCACTCAAGTTATTCTTTTTTGTGTGTTTAAGCAGTAGTTTCGTAGTTTCTTCACATAAAAAACAGACCTTTTTTATAAAGATCATTCCTAGACCCGTCTGTATACTTTTGGAAGTGGAACCTTTTCTACATTGTTTGTTTATGGGAAACCTATTGATTTCTGTATATTTATCTTGTATCTAGCCATCTTACTGAACTTGTTGATGAATTCCTGTTTTTTCAGTTAGTTCTCTTTATTTTCTTTGTTATTCAATCATATTGTTTGCACACTATTTCCTTTTCAAACCATTATTTGGTGAATTACCCGCAATTTGCATTTGCTTGGAGAATAATATTTATCCCTGGGATCCAAACCAGAATTGCGTATTACAAACAGATTGGTGGAGAAGTGACCCACAGTTTAAATTACCTCTGAAGTTGAATAGGATAGTAATTGTAATGATTGCATAAGACACCATTTGGAAACTAAAAGTTGGATATTTAACCTACCAGGTGGAATAGAAAACAGGCTATTATGTGTATGATCGAGTTTAATGGGCTGTGTATATGACCTCCATGTTCCCTACATGTAATCATGCATTTATTCCATCTTGAACTATGAAAAGGTCAGAGAGGCTTAATTATATATCTCTTCCTCTCATACCTTATCATTGATTTGGAATATAAAATAGTTCTTGATTTCTAGAATTGCTGATTATGCTTGTCACTCAATAAATATTATGTATATTGAAATGTAAAACACAGCAAATATCAGGCATACATAGTTTATAGTACAATTCCTGATATATAATAGGTGCTACAGACTGAATATTGTGTTCCCTCTGGAATTCATATGTTGAAATCCTAACCCTCAATGTGATTAGGAGTTGGGACTTTCAGGGGTGATCAGGTCATGAGAATGGAGCTCTCATAAATAGTATTAGAGCTCTTTAAAAGATGCTCCAGAGAGCTCTTGCAAACTTTCCCATCACATGAGGACACGGTGAGAAGACAACTGCCTATGAACCAGGCTCTTGCTGCTGCTGCTGCTGCTGCTGTTGAGTCGCTTCAGTCGTGTCCGACTCTGGGCAACCCCATAGATGGCAGCCCACCAGGCTCCCCTGTCCCTGGGATTCTCCAGGCAAGAACACTGGAGTGGGTTGCCATTTCCTTCTCCAATGCATGAAAGTGAAAAGTGAAAGTGAAGTCGCTCAGTCATGCCCAACTCTTTGCGACCCCATGGACTCTTATCAGACACTGAATGTGCTGGTGGCTTGATCCTGGGCTTCCCAGTCTTCGGAACTGTGAGCAATAAATGTTTAAGGCAGATTTTTGTTATATCAGCCTGAACTAAGACGATAAAACACAATAAACGTAGCTTTATTTCTCCCCCTTTTCAAACGCATATGTCCAAGGACTCCAGCCTCATAATTTCAACCCCCCAGTTTAAGTTCTTCCCCTGCTCTACTGTCTATGTGGTCTGCCTCCTGTCTCCTCTCCATCCTTCTTTTCTATTCACCTTTCCCTTGTTTCCTTCACTCCAGCCTCAAAGATCTTGATCTCCCTTAAGCCTTTGAATGAATGAATGTTATAACCTCTAGCATGTAATTTGTGATGATAAACAATAAAATGGTCTTGGCCTGAATTAACAGAATCTGACACCAGATGCTGCTATCCCCTGGTGTGGGGGATCCCTTGGGAACTGAAATCTTAAAGCTTAAGGATTGCTAAGGACCAAATTGAGTCCCTTACAAATTCATATGTTGGAATCCTAACCTCTAATCTGACTGTATTTGGAAATAGGACCTGTGAAGAGGGGGCTAAAGAATTCACCCATCAATGCAGGAGGCATTAGAGATATGGGTTCGATCCCTGGGTTGGGAAGATCCCCTGGTGGAGGACATGGTAACCCACTCCAGTCTTCTTGCCTGGAGGATCCCATGGACAGAGGAGCCTGGTGGTAGCCCAGTTGAAGAGGAGTTAAGGTTAAATGAGATCATGAGTCGATAGTGCTGGTGCCTTATAAGAAGAGGAAGATCCTCCAGAGCTCTCTCTCTCCCCACCATGTGAGGACACAGAGGGATGGTGACTGTCTACAAGCCAGGAGGAAAGCTCTTACCAGGACTTAAATGGGCTGGCACCTTGATTTTAGGTTTCCAAGCATCCACAACTGTAAGAAGATAAATTGCTGTCATTAAGCCACCCAGACTTATTGGGTAGTGTTTTGTTATGGCATCCCTTGCTGACTATTACCAGCATACAGAGATGTTTATGAATGGTTCTTGTACCCTTCCAGTGCACTGAGAAAAAGTCTGAAACATAAGAGTAGCTGTGATGGTAATAGCTAATCAGACAGACTTGGGATTCAGTCTGTTCTACAATGCATCATGTCCTCTCTGGACCACTGCCTACCCGGATCACGGTCTTCTTTTCATGAGTTACAGATGTGGGAGAGAATGAGCAAAATAACTGATGTCACTTGTGGCCTCATCCAGAAACTGACGCACTGTCACTTACGTTCATATTCCACTAGACAAAGAAGGTCATCCCGCCGAGCCAGTAACAGAAGGATGGGGAAATACACTCCTTAAAAGGCATAGAATTCTAATACAGGGAGGGCATGAAGAATGGTAAATCATGCTTCAGTCTGCCATAGTTCTTTTATTATTACTATCACTTGAAAATGAATCCAACATAGAGGAAAATAGTTGAGAGATGAAGAGAAAAAGCATTGGATAACATTATTTGACTCCTGAAGCTTGATTTTTCCCTTGAGATTTTTCTATAAGTGAACCAAAAGACAAGATTTTATTTTAACTTAAGTTGATTAGAGTTGGAGTTCTATTCTTTACCATTGAAAGAATCCTAAAGATTAAAAATGTGGAGTAGAAAAGAATTCATTAATGGCAACCCACTCCAGTATTCTTGCCTGGAGAATCCCAGGGACGGGGGAGCCTGGTGGGCTGCCGTCTATGGGGTTGCACAGAGTCGGACACGACTGAAGCGACTTAGCAGCAGCAGCAGCAGTAGACAAGTAGTAGTTTAGTTGATTAGATTTTAGTTTATAAAATATTTATATACTGTTTCCACTTTGATAAAAGGGGCATGTTCCTCTTCCCATTGATATTGAGCTTGGCATAGAAATTGTTTTGGTCCATAAATTTTGAGTGGAAGTGACAGTGTGAACTTCTAAGATTAGACATCAAAGATATTGTATATATTTTCTCATCTCCTGGGATTTTCCTACCCTTGCAACCAGAAGAACACATGCCAGGGAGCCATTGGTCCTAGGACAAGAGACACATGGGCAATGACCTGAATCTAGAACAACTGAGCTGTCTAGCCAAATACAGTCACTCTAAGATGTATGAGTGAGAGATGAATTTTTCTCTTTGGATGGAAGTCATGGTGTTTGTTATGCATCAAGCAATGACTGAAACATGCTGCGTTTCCCAAATTTTGATGGTGGAATCCTTTTGTCCTCATGGAACAGTTTCTAAAGATTGCAGCCTTTCAGTTTGGAAAAATGATTTTCTGCTTATCTTTCAAACAATCCTACATAAATATTACTTTACTCCCCAAAGTCTTTTGTGAGAGTTGGATGGGAAAAAAGTCCTACTTAGGGTTTAAAATAAATTGCTTTTTAAAAACTATAGAAAAATCAATCAACCAAATTTAAAAAGTTTATTTTTTTCTAAAATTACTATAAACTTGAATAGGAAGGGGAAGGAAAGATGAGACTCAGACATGTACCTTTAGTTTGCCAATTAGCAAGATTATACTCTCTACAGGAAGCAGTTACTAGCAAGGGTTTAGTGGCTCAATAATGTCACACTTGATATTTTTGCAATTCTCTTACATTTTTCTTCATGATCATAAGGTGACTTCTGCTCCAGCCATATAATATTCAAGGTCAGCTTCTTGTATACTTTTTGGTTATAAAAACAATATGTTTCCCAGAAGCTCTACTGGGTGCCTTTCCAGTGGTGTTTGAATCATGTCACGAGACCATCTCTCACTGCAAGAGAGTCTGTGAAATCAAGTGACTAATGTTTCCAAGGCTCTGTAGCAGGACATGGCAAGAGATGGAAGAAGTGAGTTGTGAACGTCTATTGGTGCAGTCTGTCACCTGACTGTTGATATAAAAATTGGAATTTTTGCCAATACTCAAGCCCCTTGGAGAACATTCTGAGGAGGAAGCTTGCATCCTTGTTGCCATTGCTCAGATGCTCTTCCCTGTGGGAGGAGGAGTAGCTTATCTGGTTACTGGGAATGATGAAGATCTGCTTCCTGGTGTATGGTCTTTGCCTGCAGGCAGAGCATGTTTTCCTTCCCTTGTGTTATCCCTCCTGCTATTTTCCAGCTGCTCTGCTTAAGCAAAAGCAAAAAGAGGCAGAAATCTTGGATGCAAGCAAAGGGATCAGATTCAGTTACCATTCCTGAAGTTGGGGTGTTCTGATACTACCTACCTCACAATATTTAATTGGATCAATTTTTTTTGGATAGAAAAGAGCACCCCCAAAGCCAAATACCTCACTTGTTAGAATATCTATTTATTTATGGCTGCCATTGAGTCTTCATTGCTGTGCATGGGCTTTCTCTAGTTGTGAGAGCTTCCTCTCTAGTCACAGTGCGAGGGCTTCTCACTGCAGTGGCTGCTCTTTGTGGAGCACAGTCTCTTTAGGTGAGCACGGGCATCAGTAGTTGCAGTACTCAGGCTCCGTAGTTTTCGCTCTTGGGCTCATGGGTTCAGTAGTTGTCGCACACTGGTATCCTTGTCCCGTGGCGTGTGGAATCTTCCTGGACCAGGGATCAAACCCATGTCGCTTGCATTGGCAGGTGGACTCTCAACCCCTGGGCCACCAGGGAAGTCCAGACATCTCACTTTTTATGCTTTACCATTTGACACGACAATTTCACAGCCATTTAACAATACCTTTGTGAGTTTGGCATTGCAGGAGTTATTTAAAAATTTTTTTAGGCTAGGTTTTTTTTTTAGTTTCTTTTGCCACTTTATTTTTTAATTGAAGAATAATTGCTTTACAGAATTTTGTTGTTTTCTGTCAAACATCAACAAGAATCAGCCGTAGGTACACCCATGTCCCCTCCCTGCAGGAGTTACTTAACCTCACTTTACAAATGAGGAAACTGATCCTGGAGAGGGCAAGCGAGACGCACAGAGCTAGTGTTAGCATAGCTGAAACTCAGGCCCGCTCTTTCCGCTTCAGTCTGTGACGCTGCTATTCCTGGGGCATTTATTCTACATTCCCTCTGTGCAGTCTCATCAATTCTGCTCATCCTGTAGTATCTGTTTTTGCATCCTGTTGTCATCCATCCTGAATCCCCCTTCAGCCCAGGAGAGCGATGTCTCAGCAATCGGTCAATGCTAATATGCCAGCAATTTCCCAGAGCTTTGTGGTGGAGGAGTCTGTCTTGATTTATTATTCTATGTGTGTTGCTTAGACAACATTGATTAATGATCAATTTCTACATTACAAAGTAATCATAGGGGCTGATGAAACTGTTCAGGAAGCAGAAGCAGCCTTTGAGTAGGTACGAGATGTTCAGCCTTAGACTAGATTGCCTATTCTGCAGCCTTTTCACTGATGCTCCACTGACTCTACATTTGAGTTTCCACACGTCTTAAAGGGATATCGGACATCAGCTTATAGTTTTCTGCTTTGTTGTCTATGAGTACATTTAAAAATTTATATTGAAGTATAGTTGATTTACAATGTTACATTAGCTTCAGGTGTACAGTAAAGTGATTCTGATATATATATATATATATATATATATATATATATATATTTACATATATACGGGCTCCCCTGGTGGCTCAGATGGTAAAGAATCTGCCTGCAGTGCAGGAGACTGGGGTTCAATCCCTGGGTTGGGAAGATCCCCTGGAGAAGGAAATGGCAATCCACTCCAGTATTCTTGCCTGGAGAATTCCATGCACTGAGGAGCCTGGCTGGCTATTATAGTCCATGGGGTTGCAAAGAGTCAGACACGACTGAGCAACTAACACACACACACACACACACACGTATTCTTTTTCAGATTCTTTCCCCATTTATTACAAAATATTGAGTAGAGTTCCCTTTGCTATATAGTAGGTCCTTGTTGATTCTCTTGATTATCTATTTTGTATATACTAGTGTGTATATATTAATCCTAATTTATCTCTCCCACTTTTCCCCTTTGGTAACCATAAGTTTGTTTTTAAAGTAACTATGAGTCTGTTTCTGTTTTGCATGTAAATTCATTTATATCATTGTTTTTAGATTCCACATGTAAGTGATATCATATGATACTTGTCTTTCTCTGTCTGACTTCCTTATGAGTGCATTTTGGAGTAGGGTGTTGTCAATGTAGTAGCATAGTTTTTGGCTCTCAGTTCTATTTTTTCTGGTGGCAAGAAATGTGTAGCACACAGTAGATGCTTAAATGTTTGTTGAACAAATGAATTAATTAGTGGACTTGTGGGTAGAATATACATCTTTTTCAACCTTGGCTGTTTCCTGGACATTCACACATAATGTAAGGATTTCAAGAGTCTCCCTAATTCTACAAAGCTTGGATATTATTCATTCACTTTGAAAAACTCCTAGAAGGAGGTACTGTTGTTAGATACCTCTGAGTTGCCTCTCCCTTCCTAGCTCAGTAACTTCAGGCATGTTTTTACCCCATTAAAGCCTCAGTTTCTTCATCCATAAAATAGGAATTCCATTTTCAATGTCTACTTCATGGTTGAAGCAAGATTAAATGAATACAATGCATGTTGAGTATTGCACATTGCCTGGCATCTGATAAGTCCTTAGTGACTATGAGCTCTTATTTCTGTTTGACTCAAGATTTAGTGAAGAGAACCTTAAGATGAACTGAGAATGACTGAATTCACCCCACAGAATGAGAACTTAATAGAGTTTGCTGTAGGATTAGTTCAGGTCAAATATTTACAACAATCACGAAAGGAAGTATAGAGGGATTACCAAGACAATTAGTCTGATGTGGCTAAAAGAGTAGAGTTTACTCTTGTTAGTTTGGAGCTTGCCCTTCTGGGCACGCTCTGCTGATCCCGTTTGCATTTCTCAGGCTCTTCTCAGACCTCCTGGTCTGTACTGGGATAGCGCTTTGTGTTTGTTTCTGGACCTTCACTCTCAGTCTCTGCTTTGGCAGTTTGCCAGAGTTAGATTTTTCAGAAAGGACTTATCAGCCGTATTCCCGGAGACCCGGCTTCCCTTTAATTCACTCTGCAAAATGCCTGCAATATTTGCCCAAGGAAGTTTTCGGTTTTTTCTTCTGGTTCATTTCCATAGCTCTTTAGTCTCATCCCAATTTTTGGACTTGCCCTTTTTTCCCCTTGAGTTTGACGTATGTTTATAGCTATATCATCCAAACCCCTATCAAAATATTGAGCATTTTCATCACCCTAGAAAGGCCCTACATACCCATCTTCAGTCAGTCTCCCTTCTCTTCAAAGGCAACTGTTATGTGTTCTATTTTTTTAAGAAAATAATTATACTTAATGTATTTATTTTTGGCTGTGCTGGGTCTTCGTTGTTGTGCGGCTTTTCTTTGTTCTACTGAGTGGGGACTATTATTTGTTACGGAGCTCGGGCTTCTCATTGTGTGGTTTCTTTTGTTGCAGAGCATGGGCTCTAGGGTGCATGGGCTTCAGCAGTTGTAGTTCCTGGGCAGATTATTTACCACTGAGCCACCAGGAAAGCCTTGCTTTCTATCTTTATAGATTAGTTTTATATGTCTTTGAACATCTTTTGCTCAGTCTTCTGTCTGTGGGGTTTGATTCTTGTTGCATGGGTTAGAAGTTCATTCCTTTTTATTGCCCATTAGTAGCCCATTATTATGAATATTTTGTGGTTTATTTATCTCATTCTTGTATTGATGAACATTTGAAATGTTTCCACTTTTTAACTATTATGAATCAAGCTGCAATTAAAATTCTTTTATAAGAATTCTTTGTGGGACGTAATGATCTTATTTACTTTTGTGTGAATAAGAGTAGAATTGCTGAATCATCAAGTAAGTGAATATTTATAGGATTTGCCAAGCCATTTTCCCAAGTGTCTGTCCCATTTTGCATTTCTTTGACCTTCAGAGGCTTGGCATCCTCACCAGCACTTAGTATGTTCAGTTCTTTCTGTTTTAGTCATTCAAGTGGATGGTAACTAATGATGTTGACCATTGTTTTATGTGCCTTGCATTTTAAGCTAATTAACATTTCTCCAGTTGAAGGGAAGAGTAATTTTCGACTTGAGGTTGACACTGAACCTCATTTCCCGCATGACTGCAGACAATGGATGTCACTCAGTTCCCTGGGTAATTTCACTAAACAACCCATCATAGTTAATTTTGTGTCAACTTGAATGGGCCATGGAATTTCCTAAACATTTGGTCAAACATTATTTTGGGTATGTCTGTGAGTGTGTTTTTGGATGGAATTAACATTTAATTTGTAACTGAATAAAGCAGATTGCACTACCTAAATGTGGGTGGGCCTCATCCAATCAGTAAAAGATCTGAATGGCACACAAAGGCTAACCTTTCTGTGAGTAAGAGGACAGTCCTCCTGCTTGACTGCCTTTGAGCTGGGACATCATTTATTTCCTCCTTGCACACTTGAACTGAAGCACTGGCTTGTCTTATGTCTGTATTGGTACTCACAGCTTTAGTTCTTCCTAGGTCTCCAGCTTGCCAACTGCAGATCTTGAGGTCTGTCAGCCTCATAATCACATGAGTCAGTTTATTATAATAAATCTCTATATATCTCTATGCCTCATCAGTTCCCTCCCCCTTGAGAACTGTGACTAATACATACTCCTTTCTCTTCCACTATCTTCACCCAAAGTACTCTCTTTCAGTTCTATTTCTGTACAAGCCCTGTGCTGGCTTCATCAAATAGGCCATAAACATGTGTTCAGTGTTTTCATTTAACATCTTTGAGATTGCAATTAAAATCCTTGCAGAAAAGTTATACAGAGTTATCATAAGTCACTCAATGCAGCCATATTCGGAAGTGATGACTTCTCATTAGCATCGCATGAGAGATAACTGCTAAGTGGTTGATCCCTGGATTTATACTATTGTTCTTTAACAGTGTTTTTCAGCTGAAAGATATGATCCAGCAACATAAAAATGAGAGGGCTCTTGCCCTCCTAATAGCAGAGTGACTAATAGAATAACTAGAACGATGATAAACCTCCACAGAAGGAGGATGATGAAGGATGCTGATGGGTGCAGCAGTACTGCAATAGAGATCTGTCTCCACACTGTGGGATGGAAGCAAATCTTGATTTTTTTCATGATGTGAACTCAAGCATAATATTCTGGAAACAGAACTCCCTTTAATCAAAATCCTGCTTGTAATGCTTCAGAGATTCAAAGAGCATGTTTCTTCCTTCCTCTCTCTTTCCAAACAACCTATTTATTTACTTGTTTGTTATTTACTTGTTCATTTGTATACTAACCTATTCATTTATTATATATTTTATTCATATATTATTTATTTACTTGCCTATGAGATATTTTCATTAATTAATTTTAAAATGTGTGGACTGAGTTGTGTCTCCAGACTGGAGTAGCTTCCCCTCTTAATTTTTTAGTTACCTTTCATACTCCATACCAATCCAGGATCATTTCCTGAGACATCTAACCCCTTCCCAGATTGTACATGAACCCCACGGGGAGGCTGCTGGATTTAAAGAGGGTACTTTGGTTTCCAAATGTAGGCAGAGGGAGAATTAGCGATTTGGAAACTAGCCCACCAGCTTGGTGCATCTTTTGTTTATTCCTGAAGGTCCTGCTTGGCCTACAGCATGGTCTCCCACTACCTATCTCTTTTACCCTCAGCTTGGTGATTGTTTCCATTGCTGGACTAAAACCATCTCCCCCAGGTCTGATGCTGAAGCCCTGTCAGTGGTTCACCAGCCCTCAAGTTGAGCATCCCCTCTGCAGGCTTGGTGTCTGTTTCTGGAAAGTCACCATTGTCAACCGGATAAGTACACACAACCTGAAAGTTGAGAGTTATTTTTATTTGGTGGGAATGTTTGGGACTCTGAGCCTAGAAGACAGCATCTCAGTAGCTCTGAGAAAACTGTTCCAAGAAGGCAGGAGGGGAAGTCAGGCTATATACAGGTTTGCAACAAAGGGAACAGGCCATCTGAATATCAAAGATCAGGTGGCAAGTTAAGGAATTTAACTTATGTATGGGAAGATGCAAGCCTCTGGGCTCACTGAATTTATTCCTTTCATATGCATCTTGGCTGCTGCTGCTGCTGCTACTGCTAAGTCACAGCATCCACTGGATCGCAGTTTTGGGACCCTCATTCATATTTGGAGGCCCAAAGTCATGATGGCTCTGACATTTCTTGTATATTGATAAGGCAGGAGTTAGCCCATCTGTTGTCATCATCTTCAGAGGAGTCACTCTTCATCCTTCTCTTTCCAAACACTCATGGTCCCCTTGAAAAATTTGCCCACACCCACCATAGCTGCCAGGTGAAGGGTATTGGAAAAGACAGCACTTGCCAGCACACAAGAGGGTCCCATTGCTCGTCTCTCCAGGGTAGTGGATGCCTATGAACCTGAAACCTGCCCACTTGAGTTCAGAGATGATGTCGAGAGAATCTTCTCCAAGAAGTTCCCTGTGGCCACCTGGCCAAAGTAATGGCCTCCAATTAATTCTCTTTCAAGAAACAACTCACTGGATGCTTTGCTGTGAAAGTAGTCCTTGTTCATGTTAGCAACCCCAAGTTAGTGTGCCAGACAAACCAAAACATCAGTGTTAGAGCAGAGCAAAGTTTATTGCCGGGCCATTCAAGGAGAAACAGTAGCTTGTGTCCCCCCAAACCCTGAACTCTCGATCAGTTTCAGCAAAGCATTTTTAAAGGCCAGGTGAGGGAGGGGCATCCCAGGGTCTGTGATCAACTTGTTCACAGTTCTCTGGCTGATGGTGAGGTAACAGGGTGGAGTCACAGGCGTTAACATTATCAGTCCTTAAGCTTCAGGAGGCCCACTGGGCTACATGCTCATAGTCCTAAAGTAGTTAATATCTTCTTTTTTTGTGTGTGTGTGTAGGGGGGGCGTTGGGGGGGGTGAGTGAGGGGGAGATTTCACATCTGTAAAACAACTCAGGAAATGTGCATTAGAGATTGTTATCTAGGCATTCAAACAGAGGATGTGGGGAAAGGGCCTGCCCCAGGAAGGTCCCATAGGGTCCTGCTCAGTTTATATTCATTGCAGGAGACTTAAGAATTACAGATGAATAATAAGAGAAAGTAAAAATCACCCATTATTCAACATTTCTTTCTTTTTTTTCTTTCTTTCTTTCTTTTTTACTTCTTTGGGCCAAGTCTTAGTTTGCAGCATGCAGGATCTTTAGTTGCAACACGTGGAATCTAGTTCCCAAACCTGGAATTGAACCCAGGCCCCGTGCGTTGGGAGCGTGGAATCTTAACCACTGGACCACCAGGGAAGTCCCTACTGATACATGTGTAAAATAGATAACTAATGAGAACCTACTGTGTAGCTCAGGGAACTCTATTCAACATACTGTGGTGACCTGGATGGGAAGGAAAGCTGAAAGAGAGGCAATATATGTATAGCTGTTTCACTTTGCTGTACTGTAGAAACTAATACAACATTGTAAAGCACTATACTCCAATAAAAATGTTTAAAAATCACCATTTGCCTTACCTGGTGTTGAACTTCCATATGTATCATTTCAGTCTCTTTTCCATGTACCTGCCCATACACAAGATTGAATTGTCTGGTGTTGTATCATAATCTGGTTTTTATTTTTTCACTTAATAGTACATTATTCATGAATCTATTCAAAAATAGGTATTGAGCAGCTACTACATGCCAGCCACTGTTCTAGGTATTGGGCATACATCAGCAACAAAAATTCCTGCTGTCAAGCCTCTTGTTTTTAAGTGCCCCAAAGGATAATAAAACAAATGATTAAAATATGTTATTTGTCAAATAATAAACATTGAAGAGAAAACAGAAATGGAGGAAGAGAGATATGAAGAATGCATCTATGTGCTGGGGCCCAGAGCAGACTGGTTCAAAATATGGCTCAAGGGCATATTGATTATTTTGAATTAATGTTGCTTAAGAAATGCCTGTTGCAAGAGGGACCCTCTGACCCTCCTCTCTGTCTCTGTGAAAGCAGGAAATGAATCTCTCCTGTGAAAGGTGCCCTCTCTGCGTTGGGAGGGAGAAGGACTCTTTATCATCAGAGATGGGGAATTCAGGCAGAGAAGCAGTATAAACAAATCCTGTTCCTTAAGAAATTTACTACCTCAAGCCCAGACTCTGTTTAGACTTCTTTCATGCGCACTCAGTCACTTCAGTCGTGTCCAACTCTTTGTGACCCTATGGACTGTAGCCTGCCAGGCTCCTCTGTCCATGGGATTCTCCAGGCAAGAATACTGGAGTGGGTTGCTATTTCCTTCTCCAGGGTATCTTCCCAACTCAGGGATCGAACCTGTGTCTCTTAAGTCTCCTGCCTTGGCAGGCGGATTCTTTACCGCTGAGCCAGCCAGGAAGCCCATTTAGACTTCTTAACTATTAATAATTAAGCACCCAAACAGGGCCTCCTGGTGGTCCCGTGGTTAAGATTCCACACTCCCAGTGCAAAGGGCATGGGTTCCATCCCGGTCAGGGAACTAAAATCCCACAGGGTGCATAGTGTGGCCGAAAAAAGAAAAAGCACTCAAAGTTTAAGTTTCTTTGTTCTGTCAGTTCCTCACAGATTTATTGTTTCCTTGTCTAAAAAGTGTAAAAGTTGCCTGCCTTGTTCACTGCTTAGGTACCATTTCCATGAAACCTCTGGACTCATAAATTAAGCCTTGTTTCATTTCTCCCATTAATCTCTTTGGTGTGAATTTTGCTATTAATCCAGCCTCAAGAGGAATAGAGGGGGAAATTTCCCCCTCCCCATTATGCAGGTTGAGGGTGTTGGGGGAAGTTGACATGTTATACGGGTGTCTTGTGAACAAGGAGATTTCTGAGGGAAGCCTTGGAGAAGGGAAGAGAGAGGAGCATTGCCATGCAGATGAAGCCGCCTGAGTCCCCAGGGCACCCAGCTTGTTGCAGGAACTGTGAGGAGGTTCACCAGGACCAGTAGAGAGGGGGAGTGATGGAGGAGCTGGGGACAAATGTGGGGGGTGAGAGTAGCCGACCATGAGCCCCCTCCACTCTCAGGCTCCTTCCTTGTTGTTCTCTGTTTTTCTGTGATACGATTATGGGTTTATGTAGCCCACCACCTCTTACTGGACTTTCGTTTCTAGTTTTCCCACAGAAACAATTGTGAGCCCTTGCTGGAGCTTTCCCATACTGATTGTCATGCTCCCCTGGTGGCTGAGATGGTAAAGAATCTGCCTGCCATGCAGGAGATGCGGGCTTAATCCCAGGGAAGATCCCCTGGAGGAGGGCATGGCAACCCACTCCAGTATTCTTGCTTGGAGAATCCCATGGACAGAGGAGCCTGGAGGGCTACAGTCCATGGGGTCACAGAGAGTTGGACATAACTGAGTGACTAACACATACACAAGAAAGGAGAGCAGATGGCAGAACATGAGCACATGAGGACTTCGTTGGTGGCCCCCATGTGGCTAAGATGCCACACTCTCAATCTAGGAGGCCGGACTTTGATCTCTGGTCTGGGAACTGGATCCCACATGCCGCAACTAAGAGTTTTCATGCCCCGACTAAGACCCAGTGCAGCCAAATAAGTAAATATTATAAAAAAAAAGAAAAAGAAGATGGGTGCATGGTTTTAGCCCATTAGGCGGGGAGTGGGGGTGGGGTGAAATTTGGAGTCATTGCCCTTAACTCCGTGTTGGGTTTGTGAAGACATGATGCTGTTGACCTCCAGGGCCAGGAATGGCAGCCCTTCCGGCCCTGAACAAGATTAATGGGATGATGTAATGCTTGATAAATTTACCAGACAGAGGAAGGAAGCAAGAAGGAGGGTTGAAAGGGCAGGAACAAAAAGAGACATAAAAGAGAAGACCAGAATAAAGGGGGAGAGCTGGAAATCTTTATAACATTAATAATATTTTTGTTGTTCTGATTTAACAAGTAGAGCACCACATTAAAGAAAATCTGGAAAGTTTACAGAAAAGTAAATATTTAAGTGAAAGCCACATAGCTCCATGTCTAGAGATAACAATGAGACTTTTTATTGCTTTCCACCCAGACATTCACAGAATTGTAGGTGCATACAGTTTTGGATTTTGCTTCTTGTTTAAAATTTTGTCAAGAACCTTGACTTACCGCTACAGGAATATTAAAAACCATGGTTTTCAACCATCATATAATATAGGCTGGCATGCTGAAGTCTATGGGGTCACAAAGCTTTGGACATGACTTAATGACTGAACAGAACAGATTGTAACGAATGTTATCATTTCCTTGTTGTTGAATGCTTTGGTTATTTTTGATATTGTACCATTAGAAATAATGCAGCCAGGCAATCCTTCATCAGGCATCTTTGTATCTCTGACTATTTTATTAAGATGAATTCTTAGGAGTACGATGACTTGCACAGGCAGGTGAATTTTTCTTTTTTAAATACCTGAAGACTTGAAGGCAAATGATTGATGATTTTGTGCGATGACATTTGATTTGTGTAACCAGTTGTGAACAGGTGACTGGCTATTAAGACCATGATTCTGTTGTAGAATCTGGAGTCACAAAACACTCCTCAGAGGACACTCAAGACAGTGGAGTACAGTTTATTACACTGGCGGGTCCAAGGGGAATAGGTTCCCAGCAAGGACTCCGATGATTTCAGAGAACTTGGTTTTATACCCCCACCCCCGCATGACTGGTTACACGTTAGTAATGAGTTCAACATGCAGGTGCAGAAGAATTAACACTTACAACATGCAGATGCTGGCACTATTGTTAACCTATCTGAGACAACCTGACCTTTACTTCCAGTCTTTGTCATCTTTGAGGAAGGGGTTTTCTGGTTTTTCTTTAACGATGGTTAACAAGGTTCAGGCCCAGTTCACATCCTGCCTTAAGACAGCTGACAGTTTCAAGATGGAATACCTCTTGCCCTCCTCCCAGTGGCCCCAACAATTCCATAATTTTGATGACAAAGGTCCATATAGTTAAAGCTATGATTTTTCCAGTAGTTATATATGGATGTGAGAATTGGACCATACAGAAGGCTGAGCCCTGTTGATGCTTTCAAATTGTGAAGTTGGAGAAGACTCTTGAGAGCCCCTTAGACAGCAAAGAGATTGGACCAGTCAATCCTAAAGGAAATCATCCCTGAACATTCATTGGAAGGACTGTTGCTGAGGCTGCAGTTCCAACTCATTGGAAAACACCTTGATGCTGGGAAAGACTGAAGGCAAAAGGAGAAGGGAGCAGCAGAGGATGAGATGGATAGACAGCATCACTGACTCAATGGACATGAGTCTGAGCAGACTTGGAGACAGTGAAGGACAGGGGAGCCTGGTGTGCTTCAGTCCATGGGGTCACAAAGAGTTGGATTGAGCAACTGAAAAATGACAAATCCAATCCGTGGTCATTCCTCAGACTGTAACAAAAATGCTTTGGAGGAAGTACAGGGCATCTAGCATGACATGTTGGACTTAATTTCTTTCAGGAAAATGCAACCTTGGGCTAAAAGACATACAAATAGAATCAATGTAAGAAATATATATATAAAAGAGACTTAGAAGCAGTGTGTGGACCTTAATTAATTGTATCTGTTAAAAAACACAACTGCTGAGATGTTGTTAACTAAAAAAAGTGTACAACATGAGGGTTGCAAGTTAAGTTTTGTTTGGGGCAAAGTGAGGACTGTAGCCAGGGAGAGAGCACCTCAGATAGCTCTGAGAAACTGCTCCAAACAAGTGTGTGTGTGTGTGTGTGTGTGTGTAGGGGGGTGGTCAGGATATATATGATTTTGGTGAAGGGGGAGTTTATGCAATCAAACATTTATCTTTACAAAAGGTTTGCTGCTAGTCATGAGGAACTGATGTCACCACAAAGGGATTTAGTGAGTGCTTCTTTAGGTATGGGAAGATGGAAGGATTGGGCTCATAAAATGGGCTCCTGAAAATGTCTATCTGAAGACCTGTTCCACTAGTTTTCCTGAAGCACAGAGTGCCTCCTTCCTGTTCTCCACCTGAACCCCCTTCAGGGTGTGTCGAAGGTCAATAGCTGCAGCAGCACAGGATTCAGTCCCCACAGAGGCAGGTGGCAAGCGCCACTGAGTTAACAGTACGTTTATTTTTTAAGTCGACAATGTGTTACTTTTATTAGACAATCAGAAATTTGAATGGAGACTGAATTTCGATAACATTAAGATATTCTTATTGACTACTTACATGTGACACTGGAGGAAATGGCAATCCACTCCAGCATTTCTTGCCTGGAAAAATACCATGGACAGAGGAGCCTGGCAGGCTATTCATAGCTTCCCAAAGAGTTGCAAAGCATCAGACACAACTGAGTGACTGAGCACACACGCACACACACACACACACACACACACATTTACATATAATCTTAAAAGATGAGTCCTTATCTTTTAGAAGTATACTTGGAAACATTGAAGATGAAATGATATAATGTCTGGGATTTCCTTCTGAGCAATTTGAGGGGTAGTTGATGGGGCAGCATTGACCATGAATTGACAATAGTTGGGGTTGGAGGCTGTGTTCCTAGGAGCCTTTATATCAGAGTTTCAGTTCAGTTCAGTTCAGTCGGGTCCAACTCTCTGTGACCCCATGAACCACAGCATGCCAGGCCTCCCTGTCTATCACCAACTCCCAGAGTTCATCCAAACTCATGTCCATCGAGTCAGTGATGCCATCCAACCATCTCATCCTCTGTCGTCCCCTTCTCCTCCTGCCCTCAATCTTTCCCAGCATCAGGGTCTTTTCAAATGAGTCAGCTCTTTGCATCAGGTGGCCAAAGTATTGGAGTTTCAGCTTCAACATCAGTCCTTCCACTGAACACCCGGGACTGACCTCCTTTAGGATGGACTGGTTGGATCTCCTTGCAGTCCAAGGGTTTATCAGAATTTAGTTTAGCAAACTATGACCTGAGGGCCAAATCCAGCCCATTGCCTGTTTTTGTAAATAAAGTTTTATTGGAACACAACCATGCCTGCTTGTTCACATATTCTCCCTGGTTGATTTTGCATTGTAATGTTAGAGTTGAGTTGTTGCTACAAAGACTATCTGAGCCTGAAATATATACTCTCCTGCCCTTTACAGAGTTTGCTGGCCCTTGATTTATGCTATTGTGCCTACTTATGTTTATGTTTAAAATCATTCACAATAAAATATTTGAAATACATTTCATTATAAAGATCTATACAGTTCCTATGACTACTGCCATAGAATAACGTTTCTCTCCTAACTGTCTTGAATACATTAAATCACAGCTGAAATGCATGGCACACTTAATAAATTGCTGAAATTTCTGTGGGATGATTCTTCTATTAAAATGTATTCCTCTGTGTGGGTAATACATGCATGGAACAAGATTGATAGGAAATGCTCTGGAAAGTAAGTCTCCTTTCCTCCGCATCTCTCATCCACCCTGATCTCCTTCCTGGTATTTCTTGTTTATTCTTCCAGGGATAATTTTTGTATGTACAAACATAATATAAATTTATAGTGTAATTTCTCTCCCATACAAGTGATAGTATACAATATATATTTGCATTTTGTCACTTAATAATATATCTTGGAGATATCTCCATGTTAATTGCATAATCGTTTCTAAATTGTACATAATTATATGTATGTGTGCATGCATGCATGCTCAGTTGCCTCAGTCATTTCCGACTCTTTGAGATCCTGTGGACTGTAGCCCGCCAGGCTCCTCTGTCGATGGGATTCTCTAGGTAAGAATACTGGAGTGGGTTGCCTTGGCCTCCTCCAGGGGATCTTCCTGACCCAGGGATCAAACCTGCATCTCCTGTGTCTCCATGTATATATATGTGTGTGTGTGTGTATTCCTGAAGTATACATATTTAGGAGTTTTATATGCATATATATTTATATATGAAGTATATATATCTAGTAAATATATATATATGAAGTATCTATATTTGGGATATTTATATGCATAAAGTGTATGTGTATGTGTTGTTCTCAGTTTGGGGAAAGAATTAAGGGACAGAGAGGCACCGTGAAACTGAAGCCTGGAGAGTGTGTGTGTTTGTTCAGGAGGGGAGGATGGGATGGGCATCGGTTACTGCACTCCCCCATCCCCGTTCTGAAGAGTGGTTGCAAAAAGAATTCAACAAGTTGGAATTTGCTTATCTTTCCTGAAAATACTGAAAAAAAGACAGAAATATCCATTGGTAAATCCTATTTCCTCTCCTGTCAAAGTACCTTCAGAATCTGAGTGCTTCTCATCACGCTCCATCCTGATCTGAGACCTGGTCTCCTCTCACCTGGCACCTGTGACCATCTCCTCTCCTGGTCTCCCCACCACCACCCTCGTTTCCTACAGTCTGTTCTTAACACACAGTCAGGGTCATCTTTAAAAGGAAAGTCAGATCGTATCCCCACCTCTGCTCAGAATTCTTCAATGGCTCATCTTATTCAGAATAAAAATGAAAAGCCTCACAAAGGCTCACACGGTCATGCCACAACCCCTTCTCTAGGACACTCTTCTTCCCTCCCTTCTGCAGCCACGTGGGCCTCCCCGTCTCTTCTCCCAGCAAAGATCTTGGTTCACCAGCCACATTGTTCATCCCTCACCTCTTTCAAGTTTTGCTCAAATGTCACCTTTACAAACACTCCTTTCCCAACTCCTTTTAAAAATCACCACTCTCCAGCATTTCCTGTTCTTTTTAAATTTTTTTTTATTTTTCTCTATAGTTTTAAGTCTCTTTTATATTAGTTTCTTGTGGCTGCTGTAACAAATGACCACGAGCTTTTAAAACAACAGAATTGTATTGTCTCCTGGTTCTGGAGGTCAGAAGTCTGAAATCAAGATGCTGGCAGGGTTGGTTCCTTGTGGAGGCTCTATGGGAAAATAGATTCCAGGCTCCTCTCCTAGATTTTGGTGGCGGCTTTCCTTGGCTTGTAGATGCATCACTCTAGTCTTTGCCTCCATCTTCATAATGCCATCTCCTCTCTGTGTTCTCTCCTTTGCTTCTCTTATCAGGGCACATCATTGGTTTTCCAGCCACCGCTTTAATCCAGGATAATCTTTTCTCCAACTCATTTATTCCATTACATCTGCGAAGACTCCTTTCCCAAATCACATCATATTCCCAGGTCCCAGGTGTAGAACCGAGCAGGACCTTGTGGGGCTCCTGGGTACAAAAGCCTTTCTGTGTCCTCCACTTCTGAATTATAGGAAGTAGGCTTCATTCAGCCTCCAAGACTTTCCCTGAGTCCCAAAGGGCAGGTTCAAGCAGATGCTAATTAGGAAAGAGAGGGGATGCTGAGATATGCACAAGACTTGGGGCAAGGTCCTGGTTCCCCCTCGAGGGATACACAAAACAATACCTTTGAGCTGTTTTTCAGAGACTGAAAACCCCCGTCAGGTGGGAGAAGTTAACTGTGTGCTGCCCAAAAGCATGTAGACCCCAGACTGGTTGGAACGAGAAGGTTGATGACACTGACGCCCAGTATTCTCACTGTGAGCCAATCAGAAGAATGTTTATAAGCTGATCATGTCCTCTATGAACTCTCACTATCAAACTCTTCATTACTTGCTCCAGGTCAGGACACACAGTTTTGAGGGTATTACCTCACTGTGTCCCCCTTTGCCTGGCAAAGTAATAAAATCATTCTTTTCTGCTTTACCCAGAACTCCATCTCTGAGATTTAATTCAGTGTCAGGGTACAGAGGTCAGATTCAGCATCAGGTGGACATATCTTTTAGGGGAGCATCATTTAACCTATTACACCTTCTATCCCTCGTACATTTACTGATTCATTTTATATTTGCCTTTCTCTCTGTTGTAGGATATAAAACCCAACAGGGCCAAGTTTTTGGTCTATGTTTTATCCCACTGCTCTAGTGACTAGAAAATGCTTGGCGTATGGTAGGGATCCACTAAGTATGGGCTGAAAGTGAAATAATGATGGTGTTTGCCACCAGTTTTAGCACCGTTGACTAAAAAGATGCACAACCTGAGAGTTGTGAGCTAAGTTTTATTTGGGGCAAAATGAGTACTGCAGCCCAGAAGGCAGCACCCCAGATGTCTCTGAGAGACTACTCCAAAGAGGCAGTGGGAGGAAGGTCAATATATAAGGTTTTGGTGAAGAGGGAGTTCAATACCATTATGCACTCATTTTACAAAAGGTTTTCTGCTAATCATGAGGATCTGATGTCATCATGAAGGGATTTAGTGCTTTTCTAGATATGAGGAGATGCAAGGATTGAGATTATAAAATCTGTTCCTAAAAACATCCGGCTATCTATGCCATCACTTAATGGGAAATAGATGGGGAAACAGTGAAAACAGTGTCAGACTTTATTTTTTGGGGCTCCAAAATCACCACCGATGGTGATCACAGCTATGAAATTAAAAGACGCTTACTCCTTGGAAGGAAAGTTATGACCAACCTAGATAGTATATTGAAAAGCAGAGACATTACTTTGCCAACAAAGGTCCGTCTAGTCAAGGCTATGATTTTTCCAGTAGTCATGTATGGATGTGAAAGTTGAACTGTGAAGAAAGCTAAGCGCCGAAGAATTGATGCTTTTGAACTGTGGTGTTGGAGAAGACTCTTGAGAGTCCCTTGGACTGCAAGGAGATCAACCAGTCCATCCTAAAGGAGATCAGTTGTGGGTGTTCATTGGAAGGACTGATGTTGAAGCTGAAACTCCAATACTTTGGCCACCTCATGCGAAGAGTTGACTCATTGGAAGACACCCTGATGCTGGGAAGGATTGGGGGCAGGAGGAGAAGGGGACGACAGAGGATGAGATGGCTGGATGGCATCACCGACTCGATGGACATGAGTTTGAGTAAACTATGGGAATTGGTTATGGACAGGGAGGCCTGGCATGCTGCGATTCATGGGGTCACAAAGAGTCAGACACGACTGAGCGACTGAACTGAACTGAACTGATCTAAAGACCTGTCCCACCAGATTCCCTGGAGCACAGAGTGCCTCACTCCATCCTGAAATCCCTCAGGGGTGTTGAAGGTCAACAGCTACAACAGCACAGTGTTCAGTCTCCACAGAGGCAGATGGCAAATGCCGTTGCTGTTCAGTGGTCGGCAATGAAATTGCTAAGTGCCAATTTGTAGTTGACAGCACCAAGAGCTATAGAATATCATGTTTTCTCCCTGCCAGTCCAAGATGCCTTTGTTAATACTTCACTTCCCAATAAAGTAATATGGAATGTGAAAACATGATGTAAAATGTGCCCCATGTAAATAAGTGATGTAAATCACGGAGTCCATTTATAACTAGAACCTTTTGACAGGAAAACCAACACAACATCAACAATGTCATAATCACTGAACACTTTAAGCAATGCAGACAGAAAGGAAATTCTTGACTTCCTTTAGGCTTTTGTTATCAGTAACTATGCGAATTCTAAGCATAGTTTTGAACTTAAAAAATGACTTGCATATACTTTTGCCTGGGTGGTAGCTCAAAACTGACATGTTTGGGTAGAGGATTCTGCTCTTAGGATAGAGATAGACTGGGGTCCTGGGATCCTGAGGACAGCGCCTCTCCCACACAGGATCATCTGTCTCTTTTCCTGGTCCAGGATGAAAGGATGCTCCCAGAAATGCTGCTCTGTGTCTGGAAGGAACAGAGGGAGATAACAGGATTTATATTTAAACTCATAGCCTTGACTTACAGTTTATGGTCAAAACAGAATCAAGGAACCCTCATGACTGCCACCCCATTTGACTCTGAGACACTTTCCCAGGGCGTCTCCTGTGGGAAAATTATTCCACTTGCCTAAAACATATTAGCACGTTGCCTGAGCCCAAGCTGCAGACAGGTCCCGTGGCTCTGCTCCAGAAAAATGTTCCAGTTTTCTTTCCCTCCAACTGCTCTCAAGGGTCATAGCCCAGGAGGAGGCCTCAGTGAGACCTTCTGTTCTTTACAATGTATTATTTTCAGAGATGTTCCCAGCTTTTAAATCCCAAATGAGGAAATAAGGGGCATTGAACATTCTTCTCTGACGACCTTTTTTGCTCAAATATCTCCCCTCCTCTCCTGTTTATCAAAGTGATACAGGCTTGTTGGTCAAAAGTTGGGAAATAGAAAAGCATCTTAAAAAGACAGTCCACATTACCAATAATTCTACTGCCAGAAATAAGTACTTTTGTTTTTTGAGTTTATTTTGATATTATTTGGTATCAAATATTTTATTTTGATATATCTGTCTACATGTATTATACAGTTATTATATTTTGCATATAGTTTTTTGACATCTGTTGCAAAAATATTTTAAACATACAGGAAGATGGAAAGATCATATAGTGGACATGTATGGACCAACCAACCATGTATATTTGTAGTTAACATTTTACTTAACTTGCTTTATCATTTATCTTTTCTTTCCTCTTCTGTCTTCCCTTGTTCCACCTACTAATCTCCCTCCTTTTACCCCTCCACTGAACTCTCCATCCATCCATCCATCCATCCATCCATCTTGGTGTATGTTCATTCATCCACCCACCTCATTTTTGTGGTACTTTTCAAAGTAAGTTACAGGCATCCATATAGTTTACCTCCAAACACCAGCAGACCCAGGAGATCCGGGTTCAATCCCTGGGTTGGGAAGATCCCTTGGAGGAGGAAATGGCAACTCACTCCAGTATTCTTGCCTGAAAAATCCTATGGACAGAAGAGCCTGGTGGGCTACAGTCTGTGGGGTCTCAGAGTCAGACACGACTGAATGACTAACACACACACAGCAGGCTCTTTGTATCTGGAGGTTCTTCACCCACAGAGTCAGTCATTCACAAGTCAAAAATATTTGGGAAAAAAAATTCCAGAAAGTCCCAAAAAGCAAAACTTGAATTTGCCATGCTGGCAACTATTTACATAGCATTTACGTTGTATTTACAACTATTTGCATAGTATTTATACTAGGTGTTACAGACAGACCTCAGAGAAATTATGGGTTTGGTTCCAGACCACTGCAATAAAGCAAATATCAAAGTAGGTCAAGTCACATGATTTTTTTTTTCAGTTTCCCAGTACATGTAAAAGCTATGTTTACATTATACTTTAGTCTCTTAGGTATTCAATAGTATTCTGTCTTAAAAATGTTTATATCTTTATTAAAAAATACTTTATTGCTAAAAATTCTACCATCTGAGTGACAATCATTTTGCAAATAGTAGCATCAAAGATTACTGATCACAGATCACCATAACAAACATAACAACAACAAAATGTTTGAAATATTGCAGGAATTACCAACATGTGACACAGAAATACAAAGTAAACAAATGCTGCTGGAAAAGTGGCACCAATAGACTTGCTGGATGCAGGGTTGCCATAAACCTTCAATCTGTACAAAAGACAAGGTCTGTGAAGAGCAATAAGGTGAAACTCAATAAAGCAAGGTATACCTACATAATAAAACTAGAGATGATTTAAAATGTAATGGGAGGGACTTCCCTGGTGGTCCAGTGGTAAAGAATCCACCTGCCATTGCAGGGGACGTGGGTTCAATCCCTGGTCCGAGAACTAAGATCGCAATGCTGCAGGCAACTAAGCCTGTGGGCCATGAGTACTGAGCCCACACTTTACAGTCCATGAGCCTAGAGCCTGTGCTCTGCAACAAGAGAAGCCATGCAATGAAAAGCCTGTGAGCAGCAACTAAGACCCACAGCAGCCAAAAATAAATATATAAAAAAATAAAGTACATGAGAGAATATGCTTAAGGTTATACACAAATACTACATCATTTTCTGTAAGAGACTTGAGCATCTGTAGATTCTGGTGTCCTAGGGGAGTCCTGGAATCAATCCCTTGCAGAGACCAAGGGATGGTTGTATATCCAGGTACCATAGGGTTCGGGATCTCTGGAGACAAGCACCAAAATTTGTGTATTATGAAAGTCATCGGAGAAGGCAATGGCACCCCACTCCAGTACTTTTGCCTGGAAAATCCCATGGACGAAGGAGCCTGGTAGGCTGCAGTCCATGGGGTCGCTAGAGTCAGACATGACTGAGTGACTTCCCTTTCACTTTTCACTTTCATGCATTGGAGAAGGAAATGGCAACCCACTCCAGTATTCTTGCCTGGAGAATCCCAGGGACAGGGGAGCCTGGTGGGCTGCTATCTATGGGGTCGCACAGAGTCAGACACGACTGAAGTGACTTAGCAGCAGCAGCAGCATTGTCAAAGTGATGGGCTCCCCTGGTGGCTCAGACTGTAAAGACTCTGCCTGCAATGCAGGAGACCAGGTTCGATCTCTGGGTTGGGAAGATCCCCTGGAGAAGGAAGTGGCAACCCAATCCAGTATTCCTGCCTGGAAAATCCCATGGACAGAGAAGCTTGTCAGGCTACAGTCCCTGGGGTTGCAAAGAATCGGATATGACTTATCAATTAATACTTACTGTGAAAGGGATACTGGCCAACACATATAGTACTTACTACATGCCAGGCAAAGTTCCAAGCACTGTATCAACTTACCTAATCCTTAACAATCCATAGAGACAGGAGTTTTCCTGATGATAGCCTCTACTGCTTATGTTGTTTAAGACAGTGATGGTTAAGATGCTTGTGGTGGTGGTTTAGTCACTAAGTCGTGTCCAACTCTTGCGACCCCATGGACTGTAGCCTGCCAGGCTCCTCTCTCCATGGGATTCTCTAGACAAGAATACTGGAGAGGGTTTCCATTTCCTTCTCCAGGGGATCTTCCCAACCCAGAAGTCGAACCCAGGTCTCCTTCATTGCAGGCAGATTCTTGAATCTGGGGCAAATTGGGGGCCATGTTGCAAAGATGTGGGCTTCCCTGGTGGCTCAGCTGGTAAAGAATCCGCCTGCAATGTGGGAGCCCTGGGTTTGATCCCTGGGTTTGATCCCTGGTTAGGAAGATCCCGAGATGTGAGGGTGTTGGGCCTGCAAGATTTTGCAGATGCTTGCTCCTACAACCTGGAAGTACATAATGCCATGATGTGGCAGGCCCAGGCAAGCCAGGAAAATTCCCTGCGATTCTACACACCGGCTCCATAGTCACTGTGTTCCTTCCATTACAGGGGAAGCTGCAATTACGGGAGTGGGAGTGGGAGTGGGGAGGGGTCCAAGTGTTGGTTAAGCTTGACCAATAAAGCTGTTTGGAAAAAGAAAAATCCCTTTGCTTCTTGGGCAGATCGCTGTCTCCTCTTCCCAAACACAGCTTTGCTAACTGCACAAAAAGGAGGATTTTCTAAGATATCCAACCTTTCCTGAAAACAAGAAAGGTGAGCCGCTAAGACTCCAGGTCAGGAAGGTGCAGTGGGGTTTTCTGAGACATAGCTCAACTTTGGAGATAAAATAGTAGACTGAAGCACTGTCTTCTCTTCCTCCTTCTGGATGGCAGGAAAATGAGAGCCGGGAGTGACTTTGAAACGGTCCAGGATGCAAAGCATTGTCCTTCTTGTTCCTTACCGTAAGGTGGCGCTCTGATGCTTACGTTGTAAACTAGGTCTGCTGGAGAGAGGGCTCCCTGAGCTACCCCATAAGCAGAAAGACACTGCTCTCATCCATATTTGCTTTACATGTCTAGGCTAAAAAGGTGCGGTAATTTCATTCCAAATGTGTAAATATTATTGAGTTTGTCAGGGCTGCTGCCCGAATCCGGGACAGAGGACTGATGTTCAGGACCAAGAGGATATGGAAGAAAGAAGCAGCGTGGGGGAGGAACGGAGAAGCTTGGCTACCCTGGCTTGCTTCAGCTAACATTTCCGTGTCCTTATGCATTTTGTATTAACAAGCTGCAGAGAGGATCTCTTTGGGGCTGTGGCTCATACAGACCCTGTTCTCTGGCCTCAGAGGTGGGAGGTAATTCTGCCCTTGGCACTAAGGCAAGGAGCAGAGGGTTGGTTGCTCAGGCCATGGTTTGCCTTCTCTCATGTTTCCAGTCCCTTGATTGATTCTCTCTTCTTCTGATTGATTATTATCTGATACTTGCTTAACTGACTATCTAATTACCCTTGAGGTACCTCAACATTTCAGCAGTTGAATGAATGAGAGTCTCATCCTGTCTGTGCCCAAGTCAATCCCTCCCCCAAATCCAAGGGATTTTGGAGTCTTATCTGAGTTGTTGAGAAGAGAAGGAGATATCAGAGGAACTAGTCTTCCCCTTGAGCCATTTTCCTTTTTATCTGTCACTGCTTCAGAGAGATGAGCTTCTTGGGTGCCCGGGAAGCAAGCCCAAAGTATTTCCAGTTTCCCTGAGTTGTTCGCACTCCCTGCTTGTTATTTTCTTAGGGCCCTGGAAGCCTGGTTTGTAGTAAGAGCTTCATGAATATTTGATTGAATGGATGGAGAGAGTGGGTAGATGGGTGGTTGGGTGAATAATCAAACCTCTCTACTGGTAGCTGAAATGGTATTACATGATTTCAGTACCAGATGAGGAGACAGAATGTTGATCTATTGTTATGAAAATTGAAGATCATGTTTAACAGTTTCTGTCCTGAAGAAGCTTAGAGTTTGTTTAAAAATTAATTAATTTAAAAGTTGAAGTCTAGTTAATTTACAATGTTGTGTTAGTTTCAAGGGTGCAGCAAAGTGGTTCAAGTTATGCATATATATATATATATATATACACACACACACTATTTTTTCCCAATTCTTTTCCATTATAGGTATTACAAGATATAAGAAGTTTAGAGCCTTATAAGGAATTTAAGATAGGCTTATAGTTATTAAATGATTGAAAAAATTACCATCTATTAATCATCTGCTATATACCAGGTTTATATTATATTTTCATAGCATATATATATTTTAATATATATCAAAATTTTTAAGAGCATATGCATATATAACTTCTATAAATTTATATAATGTATATGCAAATATGTAACATATATAATACATTGTACATACATTTATATGCTCTTAAAAGATGTCTGATGGTAGGTGGGGCAAGGAAGTATTGGGAGTTTGGGATTTGCAAATGCAAACTCTTATATATAGGATGGATAAACAGCAAGGCCCTACTGTATAGCACAGGTAACTATATTCAGTATCTTGTGATAAACCATAATGAAAAGAATTATGAAAAAGAATGTGTATATATATATGTGTGTGTGTGTGTATGTGTGTATTACTGAATCATTTCGATAAAAAATAATGAATCATCTCTAGAAAAAAAGAAGCTGGATATTAATAAAATGGTTTCCATTGTGGTCTTCTCAGCATTCATTGTTTCCTTTCTCATTCCCAATAAAATTCTGCTTTTGGCCAGTTAGTCCCCACCCCTACACAGCTGATCCCTTCCTTCCCAGCTCCATCAGTGGGTCCTGTTTAGTCTAAGACATTTGTGACAAATCCAGCCCACTTGATAGTGTTGGAGCCATAACCAGGCTTCAGACAATGGGTGCTCAGCACTCCTCTGGTTACTGCAGTTAATCCAGGAGTGAAGACGTAACCCACATTGGTGCAGTCAGTCTAAGGGAAGAACATCCCTGCCAACTCTGTCACCAAACTGGGGAGAAACCTTGCTCCATTCTGTGAGATAGGAACAGAGAAGCCTGTCATTGATAGCTTTATGACATCTAGAAGGAAACTGACCTTAGGATGCTATTAATGCTTTGGCTGGCAGAGCAGTGAGATGCAAAGAATCTCGGTCCTTAGTTACATCATTTGAGTGAATCAACCAGCTCTGAAGCCCATTCAGTCTCTGGGTTTCCTATTACATGAGATATATTAAAACATTTTAATTGATTAAGCCAGAGAAAGTTGGTATTGTGGCTGTTTTTAGTTATATTATTGCCTTTTTAAAAAACAGGTAACAAAGAAACTGAAGTTCAGAGAGGTCAGTAACAATGGCAATGACAAATAATATTAAGTGATGAAGCCAGGACTGTAACCCTAGACCATCTGACTCTATAGGCCATACTCCAAATCCATCGTATCACCACCCAGGGAATACAATGTAGAAAGTGTTTAGGAGTTTACTAGGGATTGTAGGAAGGGGGTACAAAAAGAACTTACGACTAGGGAAGGAAAATATTGGAGAATGTTAAATGAGATTCCTTCTTCCCATAGAACATGGGATAATAGACATGCCAGCAGAGGGAAAATTTGGTTTGTCCAAACTCTAATAGAGATGAATAGTAATACTACTAACTTTGGTAAGCTTAGTAGGATTTGAACGTTGGATGTAAACTTAAGTTGATGCTTTTGTGTATTTTGGGAGGAAACGCACTCTCCCTTCTTTTTTCTTCTACCTCTTTATTTCTTGTTCTGTGATCAAGGCATGAGACGAGATCATTTATTTTCCTATTTAAAGCCAAAGGAAAAAACCCAACTCCCCAATGTCTCTTTAGTCTAGAATGAAGGACAAGCTGACAACTGATGACAACTTGATTTTACCCTGATTCTTGCCTCCTGGAGTGTGACTTCTTGGACCTTTGCCCAAAGTTGGATTTGCCTGTCACTTCTGATGTTGCAAAGAAGCTTTGCAAAAACTCTGTCAGGGAACTTGCTGACCAAGGGAATGAATGATGTAGTTCGGGATGAAATTTACTGAGAGGTGAAGTAGAGTGAAACTTTGATTTGTCAGAAATATCAAGAAAATAACGTTCTTGAAATATGTAGCAGATTTATTCAAGTAATAGGCTCTATTGCCTGCTGCCAGACTTTAAATTTTTATTTGGAAAAGTTTTAAAAATACAGAAAGTTTGAATACACACTTCTCTTAAGAAGATATACAAATGGCACATGAAAAGATGCTCAATGTCATCATTAGGGAAATGCCAATCAAAACAACAATGAGATACAACTTTATAGCTATTAGGATGGCTATAATTAAAAAAGGAAAAATAGCAAGTGTTGGCAAGGAATGTAGAGAAATTGGAACCCTTACGCATGCATTGCTGGCGAGGATGTGAAATGGTGCAGCTGCTATGGAAAACGGAATGGTGGTTTGTCAAACAATTAAATATATAGTTACCATAACCCACTAATTCCATTTTTTGTATACACACTCCAAAGAACTGAAAACAGGAACTCAAATAGATAATTGTATACCAATGTTTATTACAGCATTATTCACAATAGCTAAAATGTGGAAACCACCCAAGTGTCTATCAACAGAAGAATGGATAAGCAAAACGTGGTATATGCATACAAAGGAATATTATTTGAACATAAAAAGGAATGACATTCTGATGGCATCCTACAACATGGACAAAAACATTGTGTGAAGTGAAATAAGCTAACACAAAAGGAATAGGCAAATTCATAGAGACAAAAAGTAGGTTAGAGGTTACCAAGGACTGAGGCACATGGGAATGGGGGTTATTTCTTAATGGGTACAGTTCCTGTTTAGGGTGATGAAAGAGTTTTGGAAATAGTGGTGATAATTGTACAACATTGTGAATGCAATTAACAAAATTTAAAGAAAAAATACAGGGGAAAAAACCAACAGAATATGTAATGCCCATCAGATTGAATTAACAAATATTAATATTTTATCAGTAGGGAAAACCACTAGAGCAGGTATGACCTAAATCAAGTCCCTTATGATTATACTGTGGAAGTGACAAATAGATTCGAGGGATTAGCTCTGACAGAGTACCTGAAGAACAATGGATGGAAGTTCATAACATTGTACAGGAGGCGGTGATCAAAACCATCCCCAAGAAGAAGAAAAAAAAAAAGGCAAAATGGTTGTCTGAGGAGGTGTTACAGATAGCTGAGAAAAGAAGAGAAGTGAAAGGCGAAGGAGAAAAGGAAAGATATATCTATCTGAATGCAGAGTTCCAAAGAATAGCAAGGAGAGATAAGAAAGCCTTCCTCAGTGATCAGTGCAAAGAAATAGAGGAAAACAATAGAATGGGAAAGACTAGAGAGCTCTTCAAGAAAATCAGAGATACCAAGGGAACATTTCATGCAAAGATGGATACAATAAAGGACAGAAACAGCATGGACCTAACAGAGGCAGAAGATATTAAGAAGAGGTGGCAAGAATACACAGAAGAACTATACAAAAAAGATCTTCATGACCCAGATTAACACGATGGTGTGATCACTCACCTAGAGTCAGACATCCTAGAGTGTGCAGTCAAGTGGGCCTTAGAAAGCATCATTGTGAACAAAGCTAGTGGAGGTAATGGAATTCTAGCTGAGCTATTTCAAATCCTAAAAGATGATTTGAAATGTTAAAGTGCTGCACTAAATATGCCAGCAAATTGGGAAAACTCAGCAGTAGCCACAGAACTGGAAAAGGTCAGTTTTCATTCCAATCCCAAAGAAAGGCAATGCCAAAGAATGGTCAAACTACTGCACAATTTCACTCATCTTACATGCTAGCAAAGTAATGTTCAAAATTCTCCAAGCAAGGCTTCAGCAATCCTTGAACTGAGAACTTCCAGATGTTCAAGCGGGAGTGTGGATTTAGAAAAGGCAGAGGAACCAGAGATCAAGTTGTCAACATCTGTTGGATCACAGAAAAAGCAAGAGAATTTCAGAAGAACATCTACTTCTGCTTCATTGACTACGCTAAAGCCTTTTACTGTGTGGATCACAACAAACTGCAGAAAATTCTGAAAGACATGGGAATACCAGACCACCTTACCTGCCTTCTGAGAAAGCTGTATGCAGGTCAGGAAGCAACAGTTAGAACCAGACATGGAACAACAGGCTGGTTTCAGATTGGCAAAGGTGGTATATTCTCATCTTGCTTTTTAAACTTATATACAGAGTACATCATGCAAAATGCTGGGCTGGATGAAGCACAAGCTGGAATAAAGATTGCAGGTTGAAATATCAATATGCTCAGATATGCAGATGACACCACCCTTATGGCAGAAAGTGAAGAAGAACTAAACAGCTTCTTGATGAAAGTGAAAGAGGAGAGTGAAAAAGCTGGCTTAAAACTCAGCATTCAAAAAAAGAAGATCATGGCATCCAGTCCCATCACTTCATGGCAAATAGATGAGGAAACAATGGAAACAATCAGATCAGATCAGATCAAATCAGTTGCTCAGTCGTGTCCGACTCTTTGGAAGCAATAATAGACTTTATTTTTGGGGTCTCCAAAATCACTGCAGATGGTGACTGCAGCCATGAAATTAAAAGACACTACTTGTTCCTTGGAAGAAAAGCTATGACCAACCTAGACAGAATATTAAAAAGCAGAGACATTGCTTTACTGACAAAGGTCTGTATAATCAAAGCTATAGCTTTTCCAATAGTCATATATGGATGTGGGACTTGGACCATAAAGAAAGCTGAGAGCCAAAGAATTGATGCTTTTGAACTGTCATGTTGGAGAAGACTCTTGAGAGTCCCTTGGACTGCAAGGAGAGCCAACCAGTCTATCCTAAAGGAAATCAATCTTGAATATTCATTGAATGAATTGTTGCTGAAGCTGAAGCTCCAATACTTTGGCCACTTGATGCAAAGAATTGATTCATTGGAAAAGACCCTGATGCTGGGAAAGATTGAAAGCAGTAGAAGAAGGAGACAACAGAAGATGAGATGGTTGGATGGCATCACCGACTCGATGGACTTGAGTTTGAGTTGGTGATGAACAGGGAAGCCTGGTGTGCTGCAGTCCATGGGGTCGCAAAAAGTTGGACAAGACTGAGTGACTGAAATGTACTGGATATGTTATCATATTTATCTTAGGGCTGCCCTGGTGGCTCAGATGGTAAAGAATCTGCCTGCAATGCAGGAGACATTGGTTCGATCATGGCAACCCACTAGGTATTTAAAATATAAAACACTGCTGACAAAGTTATTTCCCTGTAGCCCACATGACTAATGCCCCCTGCCGTATCCCTGAAGCCAGTCTCTGAGTCCCCTTGCAGCTAGGGTAGACAGTCCCTGTGCATCCTAACTGCCATCTCAAAAGCTTGCATCCTTCATCCTCTGTGGAGGAGGGCTCCCCTCAGTGGTAGGGAGCTTGCACAGCCTGCCCACAGGGCAATTGCAAAGGGACCAGAGTTGTCATTCCTGGAGGCCAAGCCTCATCACTGAGATGGAAGTTGGAGAATAAATATCTTGGATTTCTTGGCCCTTGGCGAATCATGTCTGAGGCATGTTTTCTCTGTGGCTTTTCAGAGGCTCCCCAGTGAGACTGAGTCCCAGTTGCCTACAGTTGTAACCCTCTCGCTTGATACACACCACGTTGGCTTTTTGGCCTTCAGCAATGGCACCCCACTCCAGTACTCTGGCCTGGAAAATCCCATGGACGGAGGAGCCTGGTAGGCTGCAGTCCATGGGGTCCCTAAGAGTCGGACACGACCGAGCGACTTCACTTCCACTTTTCACTTTCATGCATTGGAGAAGGAAATGGAAGCCCACTCCAGTGTTTTTGCCTGGAGAATCCCAGGGACGGGGGAGCCTGGTGGGCTGCCGTCTATGGGATCGCACAGAGTCGGACACGACTGAAGCGACTTAGCAGCCACATCCTTACAGTGCTTCCTTCAATTGACACCCCCAAAACTGCTTGTGCCCAATATCTTGTTTTAGGCTCTGTTTTTGGAAGAACCCAAACTAAGACCCTCACTTTCCTCCTTATTCTCCCCTTATAGGAAGAAATCACTTTCATGAAGTTGGTAAAGCTTGAGTGGTCTACCCAAGGTTTAAAAAATTGGTGGTTGATACATAAGATATGGCACTAACATTCCAGGTTCCTATGCAGTACTGAGGATGAGATGCCTGGATGGCATCACCGATGAAATGGACATGAACTTGGGCAAACTTTGGGAGATTGTGAGGGACAGGGAGGCCTGGCGTGCTGCAGTCCATGGGGTCGCGAAGAGTTGGACACGACTGGGAGACTGAACAGCAACATAAGATATGTGTTATCCCAGGTGGTGCTAGTGGTAAAGAACCCGCCTGCCAATGCAGGAGATGTAAGGGACCTGTATTCAGTTCCTGGGTCAGAAAGATCCCTTGGAGAAGGGCACGGCAATCCATTCCAGTATTCTTGTCTGGAGAATCCCATGGACAGAGGAGCCTGGTGGGCTGCAGTCTAGAGGGTCGCAAAGAGTCAAACATAACTGAAGTGACTTAGCATGCACGCTTGCACCTAAGATATACCTGAATGGATTTAAATAATTTTATGAATGGAATCACTGTGTGTGTGTGTGTGTGTGTGGCTCTGCAACTTTTCTCACTCAATATGTTTTTAAGATTTCTCCATGTGATAACAGAGATCCAGTTCATTATTTTCTTTTTTTTTTTTACTTATTTTATTTTTTAACTTTACAATATTGTATTGGTTTTGCCATATATCAAAATGAATCCACCACAGGTATACATGTGTTCCCCATCCTGAACCCTCCTCCCTCCTCCCTCTCCATACCATCCCTCTGGGTTGTCCCAGTGCACCAGCCCCAAGCATCCAGCATCGTGCATCGAACCTGGACTGGCGACTTGTTTCATATATGATATTATACATGTTTCAATGCCATTCTCCCAAATCATCCCCACCTCTTCCTCTCCCACAGAGTCCAAAAGACTGTTCTATACATCAGTGTCTCTTTTGCTGTCTCACATACAGGGTTATCGTTACCATCTTTCTAAATTCCATATATATGCGTTAGTATACTGTGTTGGTGTTTTTCTTTCTGGCTTGCTTCACTCTGTATAATAGGGTCCAGTTTCATCCACCTCATTAGAACTGATTCAAATGTATTCTTTTTTTTTTTTTAATTTTATTTTATTTTTAAACTTTACATAACTGTATTAGTTTTGCCAAATATCAAAATGAATCCGCCACAGGTATACATGTGTTCCCCATCCTGAACCCTCCTCCCTCCTCCCTCCCCATTCCATCCCTCTGGGTCATCCCAGTGCACCAGCCCCAAGCATCCAGTATCGTGCATCGAACCTGGACTGGCAGCTCATTTCATACATGATATTTTACATGTTTCAATGTCATTCTCCCAAATCTTCCCACCCTCTCCCTCTCCCACAGAGTCCATAAGACTGTTCTATACATCAGTGTCTCTTTTGCTGTCTCGTACACAGGGTTATTGTTACCATCTTTCTAAATTCCATATATATGCGTTAGTATACTGTATTGGTGTTTTTCTTTCTGGCTTACTTCACTCTGTATAATAGGCTCCGGTTTCATCCACCTCATTAGAACTGATTCAAATGTATTCTTTTTAATGGCTGAATAATACTCCATTGTGTATATGTACCACAGCTTTCTTATCCATTCATCTGCTGATGGACATCTAGGTTGCTTCCATGTCCTGGCTATTATAAACAGTGCTGCAATGAACATTGGGGTACTCGTGTCTCTTTCCCTTCTGGCAAATGTATTCTTTTTAATGGCTGGGTAATACTCCATTGTGTTCATTATTTTCAAGTACTGTGTGCAATTTTAAGAATTGTATGGCTTAATCACATTTTATTTGGCCAATTCCTTCATCTTGAGCATTTGTACTTTTCTGATAGATTTTGCTATTATAAATGTGTTTCAATGAATACCCTTATACTTTTGTTTCATTTTAAAGGAATGTATCCAGAAGTGGAATTGTTGTATTGTAGGGCATGCATAAAAATTAATATGTAAAACAATTGATTGAGGTGAAATTCACATAACATAAGATTAGCTATTTTAAAACAAACAATTTAGTGGAATTTAATACATTTCACAATGTTGTGCCACCACCGTCCCTTTCTAGATCCAAAACAATTCCATCACCTATTAAAGAAAACCCTGTACCTATTAAGCAGTGTCTTCCCCTCCCCCACCACTCCTCAGCCCCTTAGCGACCACCATCCTACTTTCCATCTCTAGTAACTTGCCTCTTCTGGGCCTGTCAGGCTGCTGCAAACCTCAGCTCCTCACTTGCTAGCTGTGCAACCTAAACTGAGTCACGTAACCTCTCTGAGCCTCCATTGCCTCGAGTGTAAGATGGAGATGGTTATCTCCCTGATAGGAATATTTTGAGGATGAAGTCAGATAGCATATGTGAAGTGCAGAGCACAGCGCCCCATCCCCAGTAAGTGCTCAGCAAGTGTTAGCTCTTATTGTTATTCCAAAATCAAATAGAGGTGACATGACAGCACAAGTTCCCTTCTCACTCATGCTACATCAGCACTTTGACTCCCCTTTTTACCTGGGAAACCCACTAAGCAGTACGCTACAGTGAGAGCTTTGGAAAGGCAGGAATATTGTCTGTCTGTTGTATCTCTGTTGTTTCTCCAGTGCCTGGCGCATGGGAGGTGCTCTGAACATATCTGTCAAATAAAATAATGAGTAAGTGGAAGTGAGGCTTTCCCAGGTGGTTCAGTGGTAAAGAATCTACCTGTCAATGCAGGATGTCAATGTTTGATCCCTGGGTCAGGAAAATCCCCTGGTGAAGGAAACGGCAACCCACTCCAGTATTCTTGCCTGGGAAATCCCACGGACAGAGGATCCTGGTGGGTTACAGTCCATGGGGTCACAAAAGAGTCAGACACAATTGAAATGACTAAACGACAGCCAGTGAAAGTGAAGGGTAGCAATCATTGGTGCTGCTCCCCAAATATTTCCATGATAGCATCTCACTTCACTGATTCCCTGATGTTCAGTGTGACTTGTTTTGACCAATAAAATGCAAGCCAAAGGGCCATGGGTCTGGCTCGTGGTCCTCTAAGCCAGTGGTCTCCTCAGTACATCCCTCCCACAGTCATAATGATTGTGTGAATCATGTTGGGATAAAGCCTCCTCTGGCCTGAGTTCCTTGGTCACTATGATGCTCAGTCTCCTTCCCCCACTCTCCATAATCATTACATGTAGCATGGGCAAGAAATAAATTTTTGTTAAGTCAATGAGATTTTGGGGGTTGCTTGGTACTGCACCTAGCCTGTCCTGACTAATACACAGGACTGTCACTTAATGGAACTTCTGGGATGTTATTAAAAAATTCAAACAAACCATTCCATAAGCACTGGCTTCTTCAAGGCCTCACTTTGGGATTCTATGTTTTATCCCATTTTTGTCATCACTTGGAAGACACTTTTAGAACTGCCACAAGAATCTCCAGCTCATTTATTTCTAAGTCCCTGGGGCTGGGTGTGCTCAGTTGCTGTCATGTCCGACTGACTCTTTGCAGCCTCATGGGCAGTAGACTACCAGCTTCCTCTGCCCATGAAATTTTCCAGGCAAGAATATTGGAGTAGGGTGCCTACTACAGGGGATCTTCCTGACCCAGGGATCAAACTCATTTCTCTTGTGTCTCCTACATTGGCAGGCAGATCTTTTACCACTAGTGCCACCTGGGAAGCCCTCCCTGAAGCTAGCAAATTCTTTGGGGATCAAGTTCGTGTTTGGAAATAGATCATATCAAAAGACACTGCAGTCAGGTCTAGAGAGGAAGGTAAGATTCAGCAGGCTGGGGTCATTTTTGGTCCAAAACAAGATGGGACTGGAAAGAAGTGGGACTTATTTGCTTGCTCCATAATCTGGCCTGGAATGATCAGTATTGGCTGGCTGTTGTGACATGTTTCTTTTGTGCCAAGCATGTAATGAAGCACCCCCCTTACATCAGTCCCAAGAGGTGGAGTTGAGGGTCCTCACTTGACACGTTGGCTCAGGGAAGTGAAGCTCACGGCTCAGCCCCACCATGGCATGGATGTGAAGCTGGGGGCTGCCCACAGGAATCTGACCCCAGAACACTCAAGGGAAGACATTCAAGGGAAGACATAACCCAAGCTTCTGATGGACCAGAAGAAAGTGGTAACAAGTGTGTTCTGCCGAGTTGTTTGGGTTTAGCCTTCAATTCTTATCCTGGGGAGACACTGAGCACAGCGGTCAGTGCTGTGTCTTTGATCCCCTCTGTTTCCTCACCTGTGAAACAGAGTAGTCATCATCCTGTAACCAGGTTGTCATGGGACCTGATGAGCTCTCTGTAAAGCTGTTATTGTGGGGCTTTACAGACGATTCACTATTAACCTAAGACATGACACCGTAACTAATTCCTGTTAATTTGAACCTTTAACTACATACCGGACAGCTGAGCACATGGACTTGGGGTCCAGGCTGCATGAATTTGAGGCCCATCTGCATTCCTCCTATGGTCCTGGACAAGCCCCTTGACACTCGGGTTGAATTTTTGCTTCTGCAAAATGGGGGTATTGATTGTACCAGCTTCATAGTGCAGATCAAATGAGCTAATGAGTGTGTAGCTTCTAGGGGCTTCCTGGCAGCCGCATCAACACGCCAACTTGTTATCTCCTAACCCTCACCACAACAATGCAATATAGATGGTGCCACCCCATTTGTCAGAAAAGGAAACTGAAGGAAGAGGGGGACCAGGATTTGAACTCAGATCTGTCTCACTCTAATGCCGGTGCCCTCTCCCTTATATCACACTACTAAGTAGCCTTCTTTGTATCTATAGCTGCTTTCAGAACTGCAGAACATCCCAGCTTCTCTGCTGTTTGATTCTGTGTATCATTTGGGCTCCAAATGGCAGCCCAGAGCCCCTGCTCCCCCTTTTTATTGAAATAGTCGACGGTGAGATGGATCCCCTTGCTCTGGCAATTGGAGTTGAAAATATTTTTCTTGAGAACTGGGACTTGAATTTCTGCTCATGTACCTGCTGTAAACCAGTCTTCCCTCTTGTTTCATTTATCACTGTTTGGAATCCTTCTTTCAGAAAGGGTCTCTGAGTTTAAAAAAATAATAATAAAATTGGAAATTCAATTGGCCCTAGCCCAGACTAAGGCTCCACCCATTTAAACTGCTGATCTGTGGACCAGGAAGCCACTGGGCCTCTTGAGGGAGATGCTCTGAAAGAACTCTGGTGCCTTGTTAGAGAGGGCTTTGCTGTAATGCATTATAGGAAGCAGGCTCTGGGGGATGGAGTGGATAGGCTGAAGCAGCCAGTATCACTAAGCAGTTTAAAGCAGGCCATTTCCAGCACAGTGGAAAGTTAAGGAAAAAGCTTATGTTGCAAAAGTGGGAGTTTTGGAATGCTAATACACAAAACTGCAGACTTTCAGGAGAGCTCACAGGCCAGGTCTCTTTGTAGAGCATTTCCATCAAATGTTTGTTTAAACAGCAGCTCAACTGGATTTTTGTGGATTTACTCACTGGTTGTTAGCTACTTGAAGGAGAAAATGGGGAATAATAAGCCTAGAAGCTTCACATGAAAAATTAGAAATTTTGTCATCAAATGTGAAGAAATGGATATGAAGAAATTTTCTAAAACTCCAAGGTAAATGAATCATAAACATTTAAAAAAATGGATCTTTGGAACCCAAATTCTGGTTGTAAGCAACCGTCCCCAAATCTCACCAGATACTGTTTCCTGCACTGGGACCACTCTTGACAGCTGCCTTTCTGCCTGCCTGATCCCAGTCAGGCTTCTGTTTTGTGCCAGGGCGTCTGGACCACATGACCTCCAAGCTCCCTGAGGCAGACAGCCTCTTCACGGCCTCAGCTTGGAAGTGATCCGTGTTCCTCTCACTCTGTTGGTCAGAACTAGTCACATGGCCCCATCCTGACTACAGAGGGAGTTGGGAAACGTAGGGGTGAGCATGGACCATTTGTTGAGGATTAAGTTTCTGCTACAAATTTTCTTCCTATGTGTTTTCAAGTCATCCAGTCTTAGCAGTCTCTCTCTCTCTCTTTTTGGTAATTGCCTGTTAGTTAGTCCACCCAAATCCCAAACCTGTAAACTCTGAGAGAAAGAACTGGAACTCATTCTCTACTATATACCTTGTATCTAACCCAACTCAACACATGGTGGGGAGGGGGGGCGTTCACTATGTAGTTACCGATACAAGAAAAAAAAAGAGGGACTTCCCTGGTGGTGGTTCAGAGGCTAAGACCCCATGCTCCAATGCAGGGGCTCTGGTCAGGGAACTAGATCCCACTAGATCCCATAGCTAAGACCTGGCACAGCCAAATAAATAAATGAAATATTTTTTAAAGAAAGAATGAAGAAATAAAAGACCCAGGAATACAGCCATTTAAAAAAATGGAGGCATAATTTTTTTAGGTAAGTCTCTCAGTCAGGAGGTTAAGTATTTTGTTTATAATTCAGATCACCTTTAACCTCTTGGATGTTCATAGATTTCTGTGATTTGAGAATTAGTCTTCAGACAAGGCTAATGGAAATCTCCCCTCCCTGAAAATGAATGTGCTAGTGCATGCATGCTCAGTCACTTCAGTTGTGTCTGACTCTGTGATTCTATGGACTGTAGCCCACCAGGCTCCTCTGTCCGTTGGATTTTCCTGGCAAGGATACTGGAGAGGGTTGCTATGCCTTCCTCTAGAGGATCTTCCCAACCCAGGGATTGAACCCATGTCTCCTGCATCTCCTGCATTGCAGGCAGATTCTTTACTGCTGATCTACCAGAGAAGCTTCCTAAAGGAAATCAGTGCTGAATATTCATTGGAAGGACTGATGTTGAAGCTGGGCCCCGTGATGCAAAGAGCTGACTCATTTGAAAAGACCCTGATTCTGGGAAAGGTTGAAGGAGGGAGGAGATGGGGACGGCAGAGGATGAGATGGCTGGATGACATCAATGACTCAATGGACATGAGTTTGAGTAAACTCCAGGAGTTGGTGATGGACAGGGAGGCCTAGTGTGCTGCAGCCCATGGGGTCGCAGAGAATTGAACACAACTGAGTGACTGAACTGAACTGAACGGAACTACCAGGGAAACCTCTAAATGTGTAGATGTCCTGTATTTAATACTAGGCTCTATTAGAAGTTTCATGGCTTTATTCTAGCTTCCATATTAATAATCATGACTTGTTTCATTGTTTCCAATCATGCACACACAAATTAAGGAGAAAAAGTACATGATTTTTTTTTCCCCTCCCAAACATGATCCATATTTAAAAACTATTATTATTTATGTAAAAAGTAATTGCAATATTGTGATTAATAAAAAATACATATATGGTCTTTCAGATGACCAAGATATATTTCTCATATATATTTGGCCTTCTTCCAGAGTTCCTGGTTCAGCTCCCAAAACACTTGGAGTTTCCCAAGTTTGGAGAGGATTTAGGTGTCTTTGCTATGTTAATGAAGTGACTTTTGGACCCCCACCTAAGGATGGGGGCTGCTTGTCTAGGGAGCCAGTCCTGTGACTAGAGGGTTGGAACTTTCAGTCCCTACCTCCGAGGAGGGGAAGTGTGGTGTGAGGAGCTGGAGGCTAAATCACCAGAGGCCAATGATTTAAACAACTGTGTCTAGGTAATGAAGCCTTCTGCTCCTGCTGTTCAGTTCCTAAGTCATGTCTGACTCTTTGCAACCCCATGGACTGTGGCACACCAGGTTCCATAGGGTTCTCCAGGCAAGAATACTGGAGTGGGTTGCCATTTTCTTCTGCGGGGACCTCCCCGGACCAGGGATGGAACTCTCGTCCCCTGCTTTGGCATACAGATTCTTTACTTCTGAACCATCAGGGAAGCCCAGTGATGAAGCCTTTGAAAAACCCTGAAAGGACAGGGGTTGGAGAGCTTCTAGGTTAGTGGACCCCTGGAGGCGCTAGGAGAAGAGTGTGCCTGGGGAGGACACGGAAGCTCTGCGTCTTTTCCCCAGGCCTCGCCTTAGGACTCTCTTCTGCCTGGCAGTTCCTGAGTTATATCTTTTCATAATAAGTTGGTAGTTACGGGGTAGGGGTGGGAGAAGGGGAGTCAGGACCTCTTTCAGTTTCGAAGAGTGGCTCCTTGTCTAATGTCGTGGTCCGGGTGCAGGTTGGAAAAGAATTTCTAGACATGAGACAGAATAAGAGGGAAATAAAGTTTACTAGAATGGGAGACGCTGTTAGAACAGTGGGCCAGCTCAAGGGAGAACCGATGTTGAACAGGGGTCCTTAGTTCACTTTTATACCGAGGGCACAAGGAGTGGGATAGGGGTCTTCCGGGTCATTTGCTGATTGGATGAGGCACATATACTGCGTGGGGGAAGAGGAAGGCAAATGCCTTCTCCCTATGGGGTAGGAGGGGAGACAGGTTATACTGCTCAGGAGGACCTGAAATCTGTTAATAGTGACAACATGGGGGAGGGAAGGACGATAAAGTCTGGTTTTTCCATTTCTGCATCCCAAGACCCTCCTTGGTTTTATCTGCTCTTTCATCCTTGGATCACCACATCTAGTACTTGGAAATGAATTGTCCAAGGAGAGATACATACTGATAAAGCAAAAGACTTTATTGAAAAGGGTACTGGTACGGACAGCAGCAAGGCCAGTGAGCCCAGGTGGCGTGGCTTGCAATCTCAGGGTTTGTGGTGATAGGGTTAGTTTCCCGGTTGTCTCTGGCCAATCATCTTGTTTGTTCCCATATTTGGTCCGACTCAGGGCCGCCCTCGCTGCAGACTCAGTCAAGATGAGTTCCAGCGCCAGAGCTTCTGGGAGGACATATTATAGGCTGACATCTCCTTCTGCTTTGGCTCCTCCCGAGTTCTTCTGGTCTGGCAGCAGCTTGTCTGCACTGTGTTCTTTATCAGGACCTCCTGTTGAGAGACAACTCATACAAAGGGTTACTACTGTGTCTGATTGGAGTGAGTGGTTTCCATTTGTGGTTCCTTAACAATCTAGTACGTTAAATATTTCTCTGAGTTCTGTGAGTCGCCCTAGCGAATTATTCGAACATGAGGACGGGGGTCATGGGAATGTCTGATGTATAGCCAGTTAGTCAGAAGCACAAGTCGGAGAAGGCGATGGCACCCCACTCCAGTACTCTTGCCTGGAAAATCCCATGGACGGGGGAGCCTGGTGGGCTGCTGTCTCTGGGGTCCCGCAGAGTTGGACACGACTGAAGCGACTTAGCAGCAGCAGCAGCAGCAGAAGCACAAGTAGCTGGGCTTAGGATTGGTGTCTGAGGTAGAGGGTGGTCTTGTGGGACTGAGCCCTTTACTGGTGGAATCTGATTCTATCTCTGGAATAGACAGTGTTAGAATTGAGTTGAGTTGAATTCTTGAACACCTTGGTGGTGTCTGAGAATTGCTTGTTCATGTGGAGAAGCCTACGCACATGTGCGAGTGCGTGCACACAACGCACATGCATGCATACGCATGTGCACACACACAGAATTGGGTCCAGTAACCCAGGAGAGTAATACACACCTCTAAGGCATGTATTCATTAGGGTGATGCTTGCTGTTATAATAAAAACCCTACAAATATTGATGGTTTATTAAAAACTTCTAGCTTACATGGCAGTCGAATGTGGGCGTTCTATGTTAACGCAAATTCTTTTGCCCCATTCACAGTGAGACCACACAAACTCAAGTGTCAGAGATTGAAGCAGAGAAAAGTTTGTTGCAAGGTCATGCAAGGCCCAAGCACCCTGAAGGGTTTCGGCAAAGCACTTTTAAAAGCCAGATGAAGGAGGGGGATTTGCAGGGTATGTGATCAGAATTGTGCACAATTCTCTGACTGATGGTGAGATAGCAGGGTAGGGTCACAGGGGTTAAAGTTATCAGTCATCAGGCTCCAGGAGGCCTGGGGCTGTGTCCTCTTGATTGTGAAGTAGTTAACATCTTTTATTTGTTGAAGAGGTGGAGGTTTTTACATCTGAAAACAACTCAGGAAATGTACATCAAATACTATTCTCTAGGTATTTCAGAGTCCCTTGGACTGATAGGAGATCAAACCAGTCACTCCTAAAGGAAATCAATCCTGAATATTCATTGAAAGAATTGATGCTGAAGTTGAAGCTCTAATAATTTGGCCACCTGATGCGAAGAACTGACTTATTAGAAAAAGACTCTGATGATGGGAAAGATTGAAGGCAGGAGGAGAAGTGGATGACAGAGGATGAGATGGTTGGATGGCATCATTGACTCAATGGAGATGAGTTTGAGCAAGCTCCGGGAAATGGTGAGGGGGGACAGGGAAGTCTGGCGTGCTGCAGTCTATGGGGTCACAAAGAGTCAGACATGACTGAGCAACTGAACAACAACAAAGGCATTTTGGAGAGGAGCTAAAGCAGAGGATGTAGGGGAAGGCCTGTCCCAGGAAGGCCCATGGGGTCCCGCTCAGTTGCACTTGACGGGAGGACAGGTAGCTTTTCACGTGGTAAACTGAGGAGCAGCCTCTTCCTGTCTTGTCTTCCTTCCTCCTCTAGGGCCTTGGGTCCTTCACTTCCACTTTGGTTTTCATTCTCTTAATGAGAACCAGTTATAGAGCCCACCGTAGACACAAGGCTGGCTGGGAAATGTCGTCCATGGCCAGACAGTTCTTCCCTGTCAACAGATGCTCCAAAGACATTTGCGTGGCTGCTTCTTCAGCATCCATTTGTCCTACAACAGCAAGTACTTTGACTCTCCTTGGGGGAATTCTCCCTCTACACTCTCAGCCGTGTGATTTAGATGCAGTTGTCTCCATTTCAAACTCTACTCAGAGTAAGCTAATTAGCTAGTCACATACCTGTCTTAAAAAAATGCATAATGTGAGAGCTGCAAGTTAAGCTTTATTTGGGGCAAAAGGAGGACTATAGCCTGGGAGACAGCACCTCAGATAACTTTGAGAAACTGCTCCACAGAAGTAGGGGGAAGGATGGTATATATGTGATTTGGGTGAAGGGGGAGTACATGCAATCAAACACATATTTTGTTTGTAGAAAATTTCTGTTGGTCTCATGAAGCTTCTGCTGTCACGAGAAACAATCATCACCAGGGATTTTAGTGCTCTTCTAGATGTGAGGAGATACAAGAATTGGGCTCATAAAATCAACTCCTAAGGATATCTAACTATCTTAAGACCTGTCCTGCCAGTTTTTCCCAGAGCACAGAGTGCCTCATTTCTCCTCTCCATCCTGAACTCCTTCTGGAGGTGTTGAAGGCCACCAGCTGCAACAGCACATGATTTAATCCTTGTAGAGGTAGATGGCAAGCACCCTTGGCAAGTGCCAATTTGTAGTTGACATACCACTGGCCACAGTGACTGGGTGAGTGGTGGGCACATCATATAGTTCAGGCCAGCGGGAAAAGTGAATCCTCAGACTTGGGCTAGCATAGTCAGTAGACCCTCCCTTTTATTTTGTGTGTGGGTTTGTTAAGTCTGGAACAGGTGCTCTCATTTTGCTATCTTGAGAAAGCCAACTCGGGTGTGTGTGTGTGTGTCTGGGTCTGTGTGTGTGTCTGTATGTGTGTTTAGAGAAGGGTGGAAAGGCTGCTTGGAGCCAGACGATAAAGCCAATGCTTGGAAAGCAGAGCCCCTGAAATAAATAAAAGCCAGATTTTTGGTGATTTTATTGCTGGGACTGATTATCCCTAGCCTGCAACTCACTCTCTGTCTTGGATTTTCACTTACATTAGTCAATTGATTCCCATTATTAAGGCACTTTGAGTTTGGTTCATTGTGATAGAAAATGTACTAGCCAATACAGACCATTTTGGTTTTATAAAAATATTAAGGAAGTTTGGCCAAGCATAAAGGTGACCATAGGTAATTTTTCAATATTTTCAGAGAAGACATTGTAATAGATAGTTGAAATCATGTTGCATGTTTAATTTAATCCTAAATTTTTTTCTCTTAGCTTGATTTGTAATCATCTCTCCATGTCATTAAATGCTTACTGTAAACATTATTTAAAATGGGTTCAGTTTATGTAATGCCAAAACATCGGGTCTTGTCCATCATTCCAGGCAAGAAGTTAGTCCAGTGGATTGTTTGGTGTCATATACAGAAAGCAACTGGCTGGTTAACTGGTGTTTTGATTATGGCTGAATTGGCTTGGTGTTGGCATCATGTAGACTGGATGTTATGACTGGATACAGAGGTGAAACAGAGCCAGTTACAGGGAAAAGCAATAAAAAAAAGTGCAATTTTAAAAAATGGGCTCATATTCTAGTTGGTTCACTTCAGTTCAGTCGCTCAGTCGCGTCTGACTCTTTGCGACCTCATGAATCACAGCACTCCAGGCCTCCCTGTCCATCACTAACTCCCAGAGTTTACCCAAACTCATGTCCATTGAGTCGGTGATGCCATCCGGCCATCTCGTCCTCTGTCGTCCCCTTCTCCTCCTGCCCCCAATCCCTCCCAGCATCAGAGTCTCTTCCAATGAGTCAACTCTTCACATGAGGTGGCCAAAGTATTGGAGTTTCAGCTTCAGCATCCGTCCTTCCAGTGAACACCCAGGACTGATGTCCGGTAGGATGGACTGGTTGGATCTCCTTGCAGTCCAAGGGACTGTCAAGAGTCTTCTCCAACACCATAGTTCAAAAGCATCAATTCTTCAGCACTCAGCTTTCTTCACAGTCCAACTCTCACATCCATACATGACCACTGGAAAAACCATAGTCTTGACTAGATGGACCTTTGTTGGCATAGTAATGTCTCTGCTTTTCAATATGCTATCTAGGTTGGTCATAACTTTCCTTCCAAGGAGTAAGCATCTTTTAATTTCATGGCTGTTGGTTAATACTGCCTAATTGTTGGGCATTTAAGTTGCTTTGAGTTTTTGCTTCCCTGATTTTTTTCTTTAGGATCCATTCCTAGAAGTGAAGTTACCTGTTAAAAGGTAGGGCCGAAAAGGGCATGATGACAATTGTCAAATTGTTGTTTTAGTTGCAGCATGTGGGATCTACTTCCCTGAATGGGGATCGAACCCAGTCCCCCTGGATTGGGAGTACAGAGTCTTAGCCATTGGACCAACAGGCAAGTCCCTGATTGCCAGTAACTTTGATGTATTCTTTTAACACACACCTCATGATGTAATATTTAATATACGGCTAACACTCTGATACTTGACTTGCTTGCCCTCTTGACATTTGCCCTGCTTCAGCAGTCAGCTTCCAGATATGGTTCTGAATATCAGATCAGGGTTTCTTAATCTTGGAACTAGTGACCGTATCCTAGTGACACACACACATATATATATATATATACATGTATATGTCTAGATGCAGGTATCTGTCTACATTGTATATATTTTAAATTTTTGTATGGTTTGACATCTTAAAAACCCTTTATTTCCGACTAAGGAGAGATTGCCTCTCCCAGGCTAGCCAATTCTTAGGGATGACAAAGGGCCCCGTGGAAAGCATATATGCAAACTAAGCAATCCAGAACCACTCTCTCTATGGCTCTCACACCTCAGGAGACAGTATTCCTCTGCCTTATCATCCCAGAACCAGTACCAGGCCACTGAAGACCACTCCAGAGCCAGCAGAAATGATTCAAAGTAGCCAGTCCTAAGCTGTTTTCACCATTTTGCCTTGCTTTCCCCCCAGAAACCCCAGCAATCGCCATGGCCTAAACATTCTCCTGTCTCTTATCTTATGCTTCCTGATCAGTTCAGTTTCCCTCTATGACCCTATGTTATGTACAGTGACCCCCCTCTCAAAACCTGTGCATACAGTCATCCCTCAGTATCCGCAGAAGGTTTGTTCTCGGATCTCCGAAGGATACCAGAATCCAAGGATGCTCAAGTCCTTTATACGAATTGGTCCTCCCTATCCTTGGGTTCTGCATCTGAGAATTCAACCAAGTGCAGTTCGGTTCTGCCTGCATTGGTTGAATCTGTGGACTGAGAACTAGGGTTTTGGAAGTCAGGCTGGTATAATGAGCTTTGTTCTTCTGTAAGCCTCTCCTGTTCCTCCCATGCCACTTCGCCCCCTCCAGACCATCCTATGAACAGACAAGTTTAAACAGTTTTAACAACCCACTGTCTATCCTGCTGATTTTGCTTCTCTGTTGAACCTTGCCTAAACAGGTTTGAATCTATTTCAAAAAACCAGGCCAAGAGGAGCTGCTGATGGTCTGAATGAAGGGGTGCCAGCACCCTTGGCCCGCACAATTAACCCCGGTTCATATATTCTCAACTTGAAAGAGCCAAGGTTTTGCCAAAGTCAGGTTTGGGCAGTGCACCTTGCCTCCTTCTAAGTGGTTTCATTCTGTGCCTTTGACATGTTCCCCCAGAACAGAGTTCACCTCTCCAGACCCTGCGTACTGATCATTCCTTACAGGGCTTCTCTGTTCCCCCGGCCAGGCTTATTAGCGGCATTTTCAGGGCAAACCCTGCAGGAGCCCTGGGCAGAACTCCATGAAGTACAAGTGAATATTTTCAGTGCCAATGACTGCAGCCCCCGAATACCTCTTAAAGGACATTTTCATTCCTTTCTCTTGTGTCCATCACCTTCCTCTAGTGCTTAGAGGGTTAGGGATGGTGGTGGGTGGGCTCTGAGCTGTATCTGTAAGACCCGGGTTGGAGGAGACTGATGGTTCTAAACCAAAATTTCCATATGGGCGGCAGGATTAGAGATGCTTTCTGAAGATTTTCAAAGGAGTGTGTCCGCCACTGTGTAGATTTCAGGGAGGAGGACCATTTCTTCTTGTGGAGCATTCATGGGGCAATTGCTCAATTAACTATAGATCTTCCCAGAAGTTTCTAGATGTGATTGAAAATCCCTGCTCTCTGTGGGCAAAGAAGCATCCAAGGAGTGGAAAATTGGGGCACATACTCCCACTGGGGCCTGGGAGGGGGTCTTTAGAATCAGATTCTTTTGAGCGGAGAGAGTGACTCTAGGTTGCAGACACAAAAAGTTTAAAAAAAGAAGCCAAGTTCATTTATAGTCGACTCATGACCTCTCATTCTCTTTTCCCCCCAGGAATGCACAGAGGGGGAGGTCCTTTCACTGTGGCACCTGCCCCTGTTCAAGGCTTTCCTTGAAAGTTGAAAGCATCAGGAATGAACCCTCCTCCGCTGTAAAAACCATATATGCTCATTATGAAAACAAAATTCACACAGTACAGTTATATATATATATATATATATATATATATATGAAAGAAGAAAGAGAAAAACCTTTCAAAATCTACTACCCAGATAATAAGCATTGTTAACATTTTGATAAATATTCTTCCCGGATATTGCCAAACACACATTCTCTCTCCCCTTTTCTCTCTCTCTCACACACTTACACACACACACACACAAACTCATACACTCACACACACTTCTATGCAAATGAGATCACATCACACTTGTTCTCTTATTCTGTAACCTGCTTTTTCACTCAACATTATGCCATGGTCCTCTTTCTGGGTCAACAAATTTAGAAATATTCTCATCAATTTTAATAGCTTCTTAAAATTCCACTGGGTGGTTAAAATGGACAATATTTAACTAGTTCCCTTTTGGTGGACATTTAGGCTGATTTTGATGTTTATTGTAGAGAATGTGGCTATGAAAATCCCTGTAGTAATGTCTTGATCCACACATATAATTTATTGCTCATTTAAACATCTCTCTCTTTTTTTATTAAAAATTTTTTTAAAAATTAATTTATTTTTAAATTTATTTTAATTGGAGGCTAATTACTTTACAATATTGTATTGGTTTTGCCATACATCAACATGAAATCACCACGGGTGTACACGTATTCCCAATCCTGAACCCCACTCCCACCTCCCTCCCCACACCATCCCTCTGGGTCATCCAAAAAAGTGCTATACATAATAGCCTTTTCGGGGGTTGAAATGAGAAAAGAATGTGGCATTTCTAGAGACTTCTGAATGCCCTAGGAGAGTTCTCAGCATGGAAGTAAAACTCAGGAGTCAAGCCCAATATCAGTGCTGTCCTGATTTATAAGGAGCAAGAGAAGTGAAAAGTGCAAGTTGTGTCTGACTCTTTGCGACCCCGTGGACTATAGCTTGCCAGGCTCCTCTGTCCATGGAATTCTTCAGGCCAGAATATTGGAGTGGGTAGACATTCACTTCTCCAGGGGATCTTCCCAACCCAGGGATCGAACCCAGGTCTCCCACATTGCAGATGGATTTGTTACCATCTGAGCCAACAGAGATGCCCAAGGAGCATGAGGGTACATGCTAAAAGTCCCAGTGCCTAAAATCTTTGCAACATATTGCGTTAGCTTCCTCAGGGGCTGAAATACAAGCCCTAGGTATAAGTGGGGACCTGAGGCAGAGAGAAGCAGGAGAAATTAACACTGTATATCGAGGATTGGATTGAGTTTAAATCCAAATGCCTCTGGGAGGGGCGCAGGGAGCCAGGAAACTACAGTAGAGTGAGGTAAGTGTTAAATACAAAATATGTTGGACACATCAGTCTTTGGAGGTCCAAGAAGCCTTCTTGGAGGAAGCCAACTCCAAGTAAGCACTATAAGTTCAGTTCAGTTGCTCAGTTGTGTCTGACTCTTTGTGACCCCAAGAATCGCAGGACGCCAGGCCTCCCTGTCCATCACCAACTCCCGGAGTCTACCCAAACTCAGGTCCATCGAGTTGGTGATGCCATCCAGCCATCTCATCCTCTGTCGTCCCCTTCTCCTGCCCCCAATCCTTCCCAGCATTAGGGTCTTTTCCAATGAGTCAACTCTTCACATGAGGTGGCCAAAGTATTGGAGTTTCAGCTTCAACAGCCGTCCTTCCAATGAACACCAGGACTTGATCTCCTTTAGGATGGACTGGTTGGATCTTCTTGCAGTCCAAGGGACTCTCAAGAGTCTTCTCCAACACCACAGTTCAAAAGCATCAATTCTTCAGCACTCAGCTTTCTTCACCGTCCAACTCTCACATCCATACATGACTACTGGAAAAACCATAGCCTTGACTGGATGGACCTTTGTTGGCAAAGTAATGTCTCTGCTTTTTAATATGCTATCTAGGTTGGTCATAACTTTCCTTCCAAGGAGTAAGCGTCTTTTAATTTCATGTCTACAGTCACCATCTGCAGTGATTTTGGAGCCCCAAAAAATAAAGTCTGACACTGTTTCCATTGTTTCCCCATCTATTTCCCATGAAGTGATGGGACCAGATGCCATGATCTTAGTTTTCTGAAAAGCTTCTTGATGAAAGTTAAGGCTCCTCCTTCACTTTCACTTTTTCACTCTCCAGTGAAAAAGTTGGCTTAAAGCTCAACATTCAGAAAACTAAGCACTATAAGGTGTCTTGGAAATGGCCAGGTGATAGAAACTTGGGGAGGGAGAGAGTGTCCTGGGAAGAAGGCACAGCTGCTTTAAGGCTGGGGTTGGGGGAGTGTGGAGAAAGATAGGGACCTTGCCCTCACTGAGCCCCAAATCTAGACAACCAAATAATCAGGTAAGTTTAAAATATAGTGCTAAATGTGATAAAGAAAGGGACTGTGACCCGGCCTGGGAAGATGCTTGGGATCTCTTAGCTTGTGGAAACCTGATATTCTCCTGAAGGGCATTTCTTCCTTCTTGGCCTTGGGGATCCAAAAGCATTTCTCCTGTAACTCAGAAAACAATATAGTGGTGTTTGCTTCAGGGACCACTAGCATTGTCATGAAGGGTCTTCCTTTTCATGCGGCCAAGATAGAACTGAAGTAATTTACAAGAAGGGAGGCAGAATTTGGGCAAGTAAACAAGGCAGGATTGTTTTGTGATAAGGACTGTTTGTCAGTGAGAAGTAGGAAACAGCTTTGTAGTCGTCCTGGAGCTGGAATTCTGAGAAGGAAACTGGGAGAGAAGGTTATTGTAAGAAACTGAAACGCCCCTAAGAGTTAATTTGACATATGCTAAAGATTCTGGGACTTCAAAAATTCCCTTCTCAGCCTGGGGTGGCTTCTGGAATTTCTAGTTCGGAGTGAAGGTGTAAATGTGAGTGACTGATTATATATGCAGTGTGCTATGGACTGTGGTTTATGAACCATGTACTTTAGAACCACCTGGAAGCTTCTAGAAGGCACATCCTTGGGATCCTAGCCTAGACCTGGGGGAGGTCTTACCTGTTATTCTAGCATCCATCTCAGCTCTGTTCCTACATGCTTCTCTTTCCTAAAGAATCAAGATTTTGTGGTTCAGTTGTACACACCTCCCCCATGCTCCCATCAAACTCTAGAGAAACTAATTTTGGTATAATTGAACAGCTCTCAAGGAATTGCTATTTTCCTCCCGGTGATTGCTTTGGGAACAGGCATTTGACCCAATTTGGTTCTATGCTCTCACTCGGTAAAAGAAAGCCTTTCAAAAGCTTCAGAAAGTTTCCTCTTTCCTAAGAAAAAGATCTGGGGAGACAGAACTTGTCTGTTTCCTCTGAATATTGTTGATTCTGAGCATCTACCTAGAACTGCTACTGTGGCCATTTGTGACCAGCTGAGGATGAAGCCAGTGCTGGAGAGGACAGGGAGAAGAGCTCGAAAGAACCTGGCTTCTTCATAACATTGCTGAGTGGCTGGATCCACCTGCCTTTGAAGCTCTTGATCTCTCTGCCAACTTTCATGTTACCTGAGATAATAAACTCTTTATTGTTTGACCTGATGTTTCTTTACTTAAAAAAAAAATATATTATTTGGCTGTGCCAGGTCTTAGTTGCGGCATATGGGATCTAGTTCCCTGACCAGGGATTAGAACCTGGGCCCTCTGCATTGGGAGCATAGAAACTTAGCCTCTGGACCACCCGGAAAGTCTGTCCCATGAATTGAAGTTTCCATTACTTGCAGATGGAACACTCTCATCTATATATACTCATTGAGTCAGAATCTCTGAGGGCACACCTGTTCCAGGTGAGTCTGATGTGTGTTCAAGTGTGGAAACACCTGGAGAGGTGGAGGGGATACTAAGCTGGATGTCACAGGCCTGGATTCTGGTCCCAGTTGTAATGCTAAATTGCTGAGCAGCCTGGGGCAAGTCATACTCCCTTTCTGAGCCCCAGCTGCCTCATGTGACAAAGAAGGGATACACCCTAGAAATTCTATCCTTGTGAATTTTCCCACTTTGCTATAATGTCGTTCTAGGCAAGTAGAGTGAGGACCTTTGGCAGGAGATGACATCAAGGAAAATATTTCATTAATGTTGATGTCAGTGCAATAGAGCAGGAAGGAATATTATTGCTATTCAGCTATTGGTTTTCAGCTTTCTAGAGAAATACCATAATTAACTCAGGAATTCGAAGGTTCTGTTGTTTAGAAAAATGACTTGGTGGCCATTTTGATTTCAATATGGGCTACTACCCCCACCCCCAGCAAAGCCTGGATGAATGATAGTGAAACAGGAGATACTGGACTTCTCAGTACTGTGTATTAGAAGTTCGAGGCAACAGAATCTTGCATTTCCAGCAGCCCATAGAGAAAGGGCATGGGGTCCAGAAGCAGAACAGAAGGGAGATGTGGGGAAGGTCTAAGGAAGGAGATGCCTGATTAGATGAACTGTGGTGAGCTAGGGCTTCCAGGGGACATGGCCAGAGAGAAATTTCCTGAGGTGCAGAATGGTCCATTATCATCAGGACAGTGATGTCTGACTTGTCACTTGGCAAGTTTTGTGCTGTAATTCCCCTCTCTCACCCCAAACCATCAATGAATATCTGCAACACACTTCCTGTTCTCCTGTTTGGGGTTCTTTGGGGGAAATAATGAAAACACTGAGGATGAGTTCCATGTAATCTGAAGATGTTTAGAAACAGCATGGATATCGCAGGAGGAAATTTTCAGAATCTTCCTACTCTACAGAAGCAGAGAAACCTAGACAGCATTTTAAAAATCAGAGACATCACTTTGCCAACAAAGACCTGTCTAGTCAAAGCTATGGTTTTTCCAGTAGTCATGTATGAATGTGAAAGTTGGACCGTAAAGAAGGCTGAGCACTGAAAAATTGATGCCTTTGAACTGTGGTGCTGGAGAAGACTCTTGAGAGTCCCTTGGACAGCAAGATTATCAAGCTAGTCAATCCTAAAGGAAATCAATCCTGAATATTCATTGGAAGGACTGATGCTGAAGCTGAAGCTCCAGTACTTGGGCCACCTGATGCGAAGAGCTCACTCACGGGAAAAGACCCTGATACTGGGAAAGATTGAAGGCAGGAGGAGAGAGAGACAACAGAGGACAAGATGGTTGGTCAATGGACATGAGTTTGAGCAAACTCTGAGAGGTGGTGAAGGACAGGGAAGCCTTGTGTGCTGCAGTCCATGGGGTCACAAAGAGTTGGACACAACTTAGCAACTGAACAACAATAGAAGCAGAGAAACTTGACAAGGTGCAACCAAGTGAACTTATCCCCAGGTCCATGAAATCCTCAGAACCACTGGAGACAGGGAGGTGGGGTGGTGGTCATCAAGTCTGACACAAAAAGTGAGATGGGAGTTTCAGCCATTCTCTAAGAATATTGTAAAGAAGAGTGAACTGAGAAGCTGGAGGGCTGGAGGAACATCAGGGGCTGGTGACTGGGTAACAATGCAACTCTATTTTCAGAGTGTCTTGTAGACCCACTAATCCATGTTATCCTTTCAGTAACCCTGGAGATAGATTAATTATTAGACCCAATTTCAGGTGTGAAATCTAAGGCTCAGAGAGGTCTTCCTGCCTTCCTGATGTCCTCATCTTTTCCTAACTGGGACTCTCACTTCTGCACCAACATTTTGCAGCTTGGTTCCCCAGCTTGGATAAAGCAGTGATGAGGTTTGATTAGGGATGTGAAAAAGGGTAATTTCAGTAAACTAATTTAATTGATCTCATTTTGAAGGACATCTGGTCAGCCCTGTGCCCCCCTCCCAATTTTTCCAACTCTTGATGGCTGATGTCCTCAGATTGAAGGAGGAACTCAGATGAGGGAGGAGGAGCTGTGTGATATCAGCACTTTCCAAAAGTTGGAAATTTGCTCTTCTGGGCAGTGTAGATTACCTACAGCAGGCTGGTCTTTGGGAAATAGATCCAAAGAAACCCTCACATGAGATGGGAAGTGGCTTTTTTAACCCTCCCCTGCAATCTGTAACTCTGTTAAAGACACAAAAACAAAATAAAACAAAAAAACAGTGCAGCAGTAATGGAGGCACAGTTGCTAAGGCACCAGGGTTGTCACTCAACCAACTGGAGTTTGCAGGCTGCACTAACATGATGGGGGCAGCCACCCACCAACAAGACCACAGCTGGCTGCAGATCTGATGGCCGAACAATCGGGTGCATGAAGTTGCCATCTCCAGCAGTCTTATTCAACGACTCACTCTCCCGCCACTCCTGTCTGCATGTCCTGTTGATTCTGCCTCAGTGATAACTTTCATATGAGCATCCCCACCGACAGCTTTTCTCCCTGCCACTGGATTATAAGTTCAGACTTTATCAACTCTCATAGGGAGTTTTGCCATATTCTTTACCTGATCTTCCAGCCTCCAGTTTCTAAGTGCTCTGCATTATGTAACAGACCATCAGAATTCTTTTTTGTTTTAATTGAAGTATAGTTGATTTACAAAGCTGTGTTAGTTTCAGGTGTATAGAGAAGTAATTCAGTTTGCTATACACCTGAAACTTTATGGAAAATAATCTGAAAAAGAAAGTATATATTAAGGTTGTTAAAAGATACTGAATATAGTTCCATGTGCTATACAGCAGGTCCTTGTTGTTCATGTATCTTATATATAGTTGTGTGTATCTGTTAATCTCAAGCTCCTAATTTATAGTCCTCCCTCCCCACCCTGAGAATTCTTTAATTGTCTCTTTCAGGGCCTCTCTCAGCTCTAGGGTCATAAACAATACTCTCTGGCTTTGATTATATCTCTCTCTGTCCTTCCTTTGTCTTCTGGTTCCCACTGTTCACTTTTTTCCCTCCTTGGAGGTCTCTCTTCTGCCATAGGTCCACTGTTCCTCTTAGCCTTCTTCAGGAAACATTTGTCCTAAGCCTGGGTGACTTCTGGATCATACATCTTCACTCTTTCTATGGGTCAAAATAGTATCCAGAAAGTATGCTGCTGCTGCTGCTAAGTCGCTTCAGTCGTGTCCGACTCTGTGCGACCCCATGGACTGTAGCCTACCAGGCTCCTCCGTCCATGGGATTCTCCAGGCAAGAACACTGGAGTGGGTTGCCATTTCCTTCTCCAATGCATGAAAGTGGAAAGTGAAAGTGAAGTTGCTCAGCCTTGTCCAACTCTTCATGACTCCATGGACTGCAGCCCACCAGGCTCCTCTGTCCATGGGATTTTCCAGGCAAGAGTACTGGAGTGGGGTGCCATTGCCTTCTCCCATCCAGAAAGTATAGTGTGGTGCTATATCTCACCACTAAGTACTATGTTGTTGTTTTTTGACTGGGCTGCATGGTATGTGGGATCTTAGTTCCCTGACCAGGGATTGAACCTGCATTCCCTACATTGAAAGTACAGTCTTAACCACTGGACTGCTGGGAAGTCCTGACTGTTCACTTTCCTATTACAAACACCTTCATGAGATAAGAGCTTTTTAGGATCAGACACCACTTGTAGATTCTAGGGACAATGACATAAGCAATAATGGGTAGTAACACCTGAGCAAATTTTCATGTTGTTTTATAGGTCAGTATTAACTCATATTAATATGGACCCAGGTGCTAATTTCCATCTGAGGTTTATTTTTGAGCATGTTCTCTATGTTGGATACCAGGACAATTTCTGTAGAAAGGTGGGTTAGACAGCTCTTGTGCAAAGGAGCTTGAAGTGCTTGATGATAACTTTTTGTGGGACTTTATACTGTTTTCTAAATTGATAACTACACATCATGGGCTTTCTAGTCCTGAAAATGTCCATCTAGGACCTAATTTTTGTCATTTTTTTTCTTGTAATACTCAAGTTTCTTCTCTACAGCTGCTGTAATTAAACAAGAAAGGCATTTGAGAAACCCTTTTTGATGAAGAGCAAAGGAAACTGATGTTCAGAGCGGTCTGCTAGTCTTATATTTCATTTGTAACAGTTTTCTTTGATTTTGTTTTAGAGCAACAAGATAAACTTGATTTTTAATTCTAGATTCTAGCTCTTAAAAAAATTGTTGATTTATTTGGCTGCACCAGGTCTTAGTTGAGGCATATGAGATCTAGTACCCTGACAAGGGATCAAACCCAGGCCCCCTGCATTGGGAGTGCAGAGTCTTAGCCACGGGATCACCAGGCAAATCTGATTTTTAGATTTAAAAAGGAAATCTTTAAATCATGTTCTATTAAAGTTTAGAGTGGCATGGCATTAAGAGTAATAGAAAATAAGAGGGTTAGAATTCTAGTTCTGATTTTGCTATGTTCTGTGACCTTGGCCCTTGTGTCTAATCTGAAGGGACTCAAAGTTCTGACCTGTAAAACAGGAGAGTGGTCCTAGAATGAGGGACACACAATAGATTACAATTCAAGTCCATTACTGATGGCTGCCAAAAGTTGTGAGTTAAGAATTCTGAGGCTGAACACTGATCGATTAGTCATGTCTGCCATGGCTGCAAGAAGGGGAGAAGTGAGACAAGAGCCATGAGTTTTCCATGCTTCCTATATGACCTTTCAGTTGCTCTTTCAGCCATAAAAGTCCTGTTTCTATTCCTACAAAACAATGAAGGCTCAGGTGCCCTGTTAAACTATCTCCAATGTGTTGTTTATTGATTTAAACTTAAACTCCAATCCTGATTCAGCCATCACAACTTGCAGCAGTGAACTGTAGATGAACTTTAATATTTGGGGTTCATTGTCCATCTTTTTGTGCTATCAAGGCATCTTTTGACACTTGAGCAGCTGGCCTTATCTCTTTTTCCTGACTTTTATTTACAGTTGTCCTTCTGTATCTACGAGGGGATTTTTTTCAGGATCCCCATCAGATATCAAAATCCACAGGTGCTCAAGTTCCTTATATAAGACAGTGAAATACAGTGTACCCTTTATATCTCCTGGTTCTATATCCATGGACAAGGAAGGCCAACTGTATTTAGAAGTAATCATTTTTTAAAATTTTATTTTTGATTTTTTTCCACTATGATTTATTATAGAATATTGAATATGGTCCCCTGTGCCATACAACAGGACCTTGTTGTTTATCCATTCTACATATAGTAGTTTGCATGTGCTAATCCCAGCTCCCAATCCAACCCCCACCACCCCTACTGCCCAGCAACCACAAATCTGAATCTATTCTATTCTCTAGTTTTGTGAGTCTGTTTCTGTTTCATAGATAAGTTTACTGGTGTCACATTTTAGATTCTACATATGCTGCTGCTAAGTCGCGTCAGTCGTGTCTGACTCTGTGTGGCCCCAGAGATGGCAGCCCACCAGGCACCCCCGTCCCTGGGACTGTCCAGGCAAGAACACTGGAGTGGGTTGCCATTTCCTTCTCCAATGCATGAAAGTGAAAAGTGAAAGAGAAGTCACTCAGTCGTGTCTGACTCCTAGCGACCCCATGGAGTGCAGCCTACTAGGCTCCTCCGTCCATGGGATTTTCCAGGCAAAAGTACTGAAGTGGGTTGCCATTGCCTTCTCCAATTTGTCTTTCTCTTTCTGATTTACTTCACCTAGTGTGATAATCTCTAGGTCTATCCATGTAGCTGTTAATGGCATTATTTCATTCTTTTTTATGACTGAGTAGTATTCCACTGTATATATGTACCACATCTTCCTTATCCATTCATTTGTCCATGGACATTTAGGTTTCCATGTGTTGGCTATTGGAAGTAGTACTGCTATGAATATTGAGATGCATGTATCTTTTCAAATTATAGTTTTGTTTGGATATATGCCTGGGAGTGGGATTGCTGGATCATATGGCAACTCTATTTTTAGTTTCTGAGCAACCTCCATTCAGTTTTCCATAGTGGGTATACCAATTTACATTCCCACCAACAGTGTAGGAGAGTTCCCTTTTCTCCACATGCTCTTCAACATTTATTTGCAGATTTTTTCATAATGGCTACTTTGACTGATATGAGGTGGTATCTTAAAGTTGTTTTAATTTGCATTTCTCTAGTAATTAGCAATGTAGAACATCTTTTCATGTGCCTATTTGCCATCTGTATGTTAGAAATAATCATTCTTAGTGTGAAAATCACAGGCATGTTAAATGAAATAGGAAAGACCAAGACACAAAGCTCCAGATGATACAGAATTAGATCAGAGCTACAGTTTTTGAGCAGAGGGCATGGATGCAGGGTTCACTGAGATATTGGGAAGTGAAATAATTCTCCCAAGTGTTGTGCATGTGCTTGCTCAGTCATGTTTGACTCTGTGACCCCATTGACTGCAGCCCACCAGGTTCCTCTGTCCATGGAATTTCCCAGGCAAGAATACTGGAGTCAGTTGCCATTTCCTACTCCATGGGATCTTCCTGACCCAGAGATTGAACCCAAATCTCCTGCATTGGCAGGTGGATTCTTTACCACTGTGCCACCTGGAAAGCCCCAATTCTTCCAAGACCCCATGGCTAATAAGTGGCAGAGCTGGGGCTCCTGACTGCCAGGAGAGAGGGCTCTTTCTTCTACAACCTGCAGTGCCTGCCAATTCACTCCAAAGCTTTTATTAACTGGGGTGATTTTTATCCCCAATAGAGAGTGCAAATATGGGTATATTGTTTCATTTTTTAACTTAAAATCAGAATGGATGAGAGTGTTAGCAGGAATTTAGCACCCATGAGAGATTAGCAGGAAATTTGGTATCTATTTTAGGGGCTCTACCCTTATCTCTCCATGGACTGGGCAAGAGAATTGAGGGACTTAGAAGGTGTAAGGGAGAGTCATTCAGGCAGGGAGAACCTGAAGCCTTTCAGCCTGCAACTGCTTGTTTCTTTCAACTGCCACACGGTGTAGGTGTGGAGCAGTGGGCCACAGTCTGATAGACATGGCTGGTCCACCTCTATTATCCTCCTTTGATGTTTGGTTCTAACAAACAAGATGGAGTAGAAGGATCTGTGCTCATCTTCTGTGAGAACTCCAAGAATGCAACATGCTGCTGAACAACCATCGACAGGAGAATGTTGGATCCCACCAAAAAAAGATACCCCATGTCCAAGGGGAAAGGAGAATCCCCAACAAGACAGGGGGGAAATCACATTTAGAATCAAAGCCCATACCCTCCTGAGACACTCACAGGGCTCAAACAAAACCTTGTGTGCACCAGGACCCAGAGAATCCACAGAGACTGAGCCAGTCCTGCCTTTGAGTGTTTGAGTATCTGCTGAGGAGGCACAGATCAGCAGTGGTGCCACAGGGGCAGGAGCTCTGGAGCAGAAATTAAAAGACGCCTGCTCCTTGGAAGAAAAGCTGTGACCAACCTAGACAGTGTATTAAAAAACAGAGATTACTTTACCGACAGAGGTTCATATAGTCAAAGCTATGGTTTTTCCAGTAGTTGTGTATGAATGTGAGAGTTGGGCCATAAAGAAAGCTGAGCACTGAAGAACTGATGCTTTTGAACTGTGGTGTTGGAGAAAACTCTTGAGAGTCCCTTGGACTGCAAGGAGATCCAACCAGTCCATCCTAAAGGAAATCAGTCCTGAATATTCATTGGAAGGACTGATGCTGAAGCTGAAACTCCAATACTTTGGCCACCTGATGAGAAGAACTGACTCATTGGAAAAGACCCTGATGCTGGCAAAGATTGAGGGCAGGAGGAGAAGGGGACAATGGAGGATGAGATAGTTGGATGGCATCACTGACTTGATGGACTTGAGTTTGAGCAAGCTTTGGGAGTTGGTGAGGGACAGGGAGGTCTAGTGTGCTGCAGTCCATGGGGCTGCAAAGAATCGGACACGGCTGAGTGACTGAGCTGAATTGAACTGAGATGTTCAGTTACTACCAAATCTGGCTGATGACATCATGACTTGGCATTCAGTACATTGGGTCTCAAAGTGAGCTACACTGGTAATAGGTGGCACCTGTCCATTATAAACCTCTGACCCCCTCCCTTTTCTTTTCCCTGGTGATCCATACCTAGAGTTGGGGTAGGGTAAGAGGTAGAGGCCTGAAGGCAGTGTTTCCTTTTAAAATGTTCAAAATATCAAAGGATATCAATACTCTTCTTTTTCCAGTAATAGACCCTGATTACCTCCAAGTCAGTGGTTCACACCAGTAGGAGATTTGCCCCCCATCCTGGGGACATTTGGTAAGATGCCCAGGCCAGAAACAGGAAGTGACTTGTTCATATCCATCCATGTGTTTCTGAACTTTGGGTGCCTCCTTCTTGTAGAATCACACCCAAGGTCTACAGTTGGGGTGTTAACCTCAAATGACTACCAGGGCCCGGCCAGTGAGGCAAGTGAGTGAGGCAGGTGGGGAGGAGCTGCAGAGAACCACAGAGGCCTGCGGTCCATCACAGGCTGCTGTGTGGGGAGGAGCCCAGCAAGGGAGACCTTCTGATTGTTTTTTTCAAGAGAAACCATAAAATTATACTTTCATTAAAAAAGAAAAACAAACCCTTTTAAAGACACTTGCTCCTTGGAAGAAACGCTATAAGAAATCTAGACAACATATTAAAAAGCAGAGACATCACTTTGCCAACAAAGGTACATATAGTCAAAGCTATGTTTTTTCCAGTAGTCATCTACAAATGTGAGAGTTGGACCACAAAGAAGGATGAACATTGAAGAATTGATGATTTCAAATTGTGGTTCTGGAGAAGACTCTTGAGAGTCCTTTGTACAGCAAGGAGATCAAACCAGTCAATTCTAAAGGAAATCAACCCTGATTATACATTGGAAGGACTGATGGTGAAGCTCCAATACTTTGGTCACCTGATGTGAAGAGCCAACTCACTGGAAAATAAAACTTTCCCCTGATGCTAGGAAAGATTGAGGGTGGGAGGAGAAGGGGGTGGCAGAGGATAAGATGGTTGGAAGGCATCACTGGCTTAATGGACATGAGTTTGAGCAAACTCCAGAAGATCATGAAGGACAGGGCAACATGGCATATATGCTGCAGTTCATGGGGTTGCAAAGAGTCAAACACCACTTAGAGACTGAACAACAAAAATACTGACAGTTAAAGTGTCTTAGACATGGTGCATGATATGGTGGGGATGGAGGGGAAGAAAGGAAAAGAAAAACCTGAGGGTTTCCTGAGATCCTGTTTGTTTGCTGCAATGGGGCAGAAGCTCGCACCTTTTTTGGAAAATCTGTGGCAGTTGCCTTTCTTGGGTTCTTCTGCCCTCACTCATCTGTACACCATTCTGAGACATGGTTAGCTGTTAATCTGGTTGGCAGGGAGGAGTCAGGGCACAGATTTTTTGACTAAACCATTAACTTGATTTAACAAACACTTATGTACTGCTCACCACGTTCTAGCCCTGTTCTGAGCACAAATATCAGCTCATTTCACCTCCATAACAACCCCCTAGGGAGCTACTGCCCCTTAATTTCATATTACAGATGAGAAAACTGAAGACAGAGAGATTGTGGCACTTGCAGTCAGGCATTGAAAAAAGGATGCAGCCAGGATTGAAATCTAGGACATTTAGACTCCCTAAACTTCTATCCCATCAGCCTTTCAAAACAAAGCAGAAAAAAAAAAAAAAGCAACCATTGTTTTCTATTTAATGTAGAATCATCTTTAAAATGGAAGGGTTGGGAAAAGGGAATGCAAATGAGCCAGACTATCTATCTCCAATGGCAAGGAAGGCTTCAAGAAAGCTTGGTAAGGACCCAGCCATTTTCTTCTCTGTCTGCATCACAGAAAGCTCCACAGGGTCCTGTGAAGCCCCCATCCTCCTGCTGAGTTTGGTAATGCAGCTAGATTATCACAGGCAAGGGAAATGGCTGCTAAACCCCAAAGATACAGAGATATGGGGTGAAATATTAGTCTCCCTGTAAAAGATAATTAGACCCAGAGATGATTTTAAAGACTGCCTTTAAAAAAGAGCAGACACAGCTGAATGCATTTCCAGTCATCAAAAGTGTTCTTCATAAAATGGGCATTTTATGAGCGGAAGAGTGGTGGGGATGAAAGGGGCATGCATATTTATAGTTCATCAAGAAAACTCCAAGTTTAGGGAGTTCTGGGTGGTGAAGAGGAACAACACATTTATCTGGTCTCTTGGACACAGAGAGTGTTAATCATTCAGTCATGTCTGACTCTTTGTGATCATATGGGCTGTAGCCCACCAGGCTCCTCTGTCCTTGGGATTCTCCAGGCAAGAAAATGGAGTGGGTTGCCATTTCCTCCTCCAGGGGATCTGCATGACCCAGGGATCAAACCTGTGTCTCCTGAATTGCAGGTAGATTCTTTACCACTGAGCCACCAGGGAAACCCATGTTAGTTTCTAATGTACAGCAAAACGAATCAGTCATACATATACACACATACACATACATATATCTCCTCCCTTGAGGTTCTTGCTTTCCTGTGTTTGATTTGTGTTGGTGGAAAAGAAGATGAAGCCGACTAGCTAGCGCTTTTCATGCATGGTGGGGAGAGATGGGTTTGGTTCTCCTGAAAGTCAGGGAAAAACCCAATTTCCAAATTGGGAAAGGAGTACATCAAGGCTGTATATTGTCACCCTGCTTATTTACTTATATGTAGAGTACATTATGCGAAATGCTGGGCTGGATGAAGCACAAGCTGGAATCAAGATTGCCGGGAGAAATATCAATAACCTCAGATATGCAGATGACACCACCCTTATGGCAGAAAGTGAAGAAGAACTAAAGAGCCTCTTGATGAAAGTGCAAGAGGAGAGTGAAAAAGTTGGCTTAAAACTCAACATTCAAAAAGCTAAGATCATGGCATCTGGTTCCATCACTTCATGGCAAATAGATGGGGAAACAATGGAAATGGTAATAGACTTTATTTTTTTGGGTTCCAAAATCACTGCAGATGGTGACTACAGCCATGAAATTAAAAGATGCTTGCTCCTTGGAAGAAAAGCTATGAACAACCTAGACAGCATATTAAAAAGCAGAGACATTACTTTGCTGACAAAAGTCTGTCTAGTCAAAGCTACGGTTTTTCCAGGAGTCATGTATGGATATGAGAGTTGGACTATAAAGAAAGCTGAGCACTGACAAATTGATGCTTTTGAACTGTGGTTGGAGAAGACTCTTGAGAGTCCCTTGGACTGCAAGGAGGTCCAACCAGTCCATTCTAAAGGAAATCAGCCCTGAATATTCATTGGAAGGACTGATGCTGAAGCTGAAACTCCAATACTGTGGCCATCTGATGTGAAGAACTGACTCATTGGAAAAGACCCTGATGCTGGGAAAGATTGAAGGCAGGAGGAGAAGGGGACGACAGAGGATGAGATGGTTGGATGGCATCACCAACTCAATGGACTTGAGTTTAAGCAAGCTTTGGGAGTTGGTGATGGACAACAGGGAAGCCTGGCATGTTGCAGTTCATGGGATCACAAAGAATTGGACAAGACTGAGCAACTGAACTGAACTGAAATTTAGGGCTTTGGGAGTCCTGGTGAAGCCAAATCTGGCCTCTGTACCCTGATACCAAGTTAGTTCTTGGAGACAGAGTTTGGAGTTAAGTAGAAAAGAATAGCTTTATTGCTTTGCCAGGCAAAGGAGGGCACAGCAGCTTCATGCCCTCAAAACTGTGTCTTTACTCTGAGTGGGCAGTGAGGAGTTTTACAGACAAGAGGATGTCTTCGGGTCATAAACATTCTTCTGATTGGTTGGTCGTTGATTGGGAGTCAGCATCATCAACCATCTGCTTCCAACCGGTCTGGGCTCTGTGTGCTTTTGGGCAGCATGTAGTTAACTTCTCCCATCTGGTAGGGGTTTCAGTATCTGCAAAACAGCTCAAAGACATTGTGTGTGTATCCCTTGAGGGGGAACCAGGACCCTGCCCCAAGGCTACACTATTGTTTGTTGACCGTTCCTTCCTTGTCTTTGCAACCTCTTGTTTTTTGAGTTGTTAAGTCATGTCTGAGTCTTTTGTGACCTCATGGACTGTAGCCTGCCAGGCTCCTCTGTCCATGGGATTTCCCAGGCAAGAATACTGGAGTGGGTTGCCATTTCCTTCTCCAGGGGTTTTTCTTTTCCCAGGGATGGAACCCTCATGTTTTGAGTCTCCTGCATTGGCAGGTGGATTCTTTACCCCTGAGCCTCTGGGAAGCCGCTGCATCCCCGCTCTTTCGTAATTAGCATTTGTTTGAACCTGTCCATTGGAAATCAGGGAAGGTCATGGAGGCTGAGTGAGGCCTCCTTTCCTGTAATCAACAAATGGGAGACTCAGAAAGGCATATGCCCAGGAGTCCCACCGTGTCCTGCTCAGTTTCACTGGGAAGAAAAGCCTGGTGGGAAGAAGTTAGGGGGAGAATAAGCTAACTTGATTTCAGCTGCAATTCTAATTCTACTTGCAGTTGAGTTGGGATCTCAAAAAGAGACCTGGAGAAGGCCTACTTTCCTGGTGGCTTGGATGGTAAAGAATCTGCCTGCAATGCAGGAAACCTGGTTTCGATCCCTGGGTGGGGAAATTCCTCTGGGGGAAGGAATGGCAACCCACTCCAGTATTCTTGCCTGGAGATTTCCATGGACAGAGCAGCCTGGTGGAGAAGGCCCACAAATGTCTTATGGAGAAGGAACCTTGGTCCACACTTCCCAAACATGGATTAGAGGGCAGAACCCAGAGTATTTATTCAGCTGGTCCAGTGATGAAAAATTCCCTGTCCTATGCTCCTGGCAGACGTTGCTAATCAGTCACAAGGGGCTGTCCTGGGAGCCTGGCTGTGGCTTCATGGCCCATTCAACAGTATGTTCTATATGGTCACTAGCAATCAAATGGATGTGGTTTGAGAGAGGAGCCATATTGGGCTTCCCTGTTGCCCTTCCCAAGACCTCAGCCATCTCTTCCCAACCTCTAGCACATTGGACAGAAGTAGTATAACCCATTAGTTGGGCTCTGGTGTCAGATCACTGGGCTTGGAGTCCCAGCTCCACCTCCTGGTCACTATGGTCTTTGTCTTGGCTTTTTCATACCTAACGCCAACTTCCTGTCCTGTGAAATGGGAGCAGCACCAGCATCAACCTCATAAGAATGGTGGTAGTGGTGGTATGTGTGTGTGTGTGTACATGTGTGTGTGGATAGACAGCAAGTATCTAGCCCTATGTCTGGCTAGTTGCTCTACAAATGAGATTCTTTCCTTTTCCCTCTAAAAAGTCCCACAGGTGGATTTGGGGGTTGGGTGTAGGCATTGGTTAGAAGGTAGAATTGGAAGAAGATGGAGCAATCAGGGAATAGATCTTGCAGGGCCTTGAGTTCAGGGTTGGGACCTTTGTCTTTTTCTTAAAAATCAAATTGAGCAGGAGATGAACAGGTTTGGCTTCTCAAGAGTTTGCCATGCTCCCTCCTATCTTTTGTTCAAGCTTGTCCTCTTTGCTAGAAAGCTGTTTTCTTGTCTCCTGTCTCAAGCCAATCTTGCATCTAGTTAACTTTCGAAAGTCTTCCAGATGGCTGTCAACGGTCACCTCCTCAGAGAAGCCTTCCCTGATCTCTTACTGCCTTGTCTTATGTGCTCCCAGGACCCACACCGTTAACCTCATGGCAGCTCCACACTTGTAGTTTCACCTTTATTTGTGTAGCTCTATGACAAAACTGACTGCATGTGTGCTAAATCGCTTCAGTCATGTCTGACTCTGTGTGACCCCATGGACTGTAGCCAGGCACACTCCTTTGTCCATGGGATTCTCCAGGCAAGAATACTGGAGTGAATCATCATGCTCTCCTCCAGGGGATCTCCCCAACCCAGAGACTGTACCCGTGCCTCTTACGTCTCCTGCGTTGGCAGGTGCGTTCTTTACCACTAGCGCCACCTGGGAAGCCCCCACTAGTCTCTCAGCTATGTTATCTCCCTAGAGCCTCACAGGTTGCCTGATACCCAGCAGATGCCCAATAAGTATTAATGCGTCAAATACTGAATAAGTGAAGAGACAGTATTGTGCTCTAGAAAAGTCACTCTGACCACATGGAAGAGAGGACACAGAAGCCATGAGGGAAGCAGAGATATCAGGGAGGAGGCTGGTCCTCCAAACCAAATGAAACGTCAAGGTGGCCTTGAACTTAGATGGTGACAATGAGCTTAGAGGGAAATAGGTGATGTCAAGAACCAGGAAAGGAAACTTTGTATTAATAGATTACCGGCAGACATTTTTCTTCATTATTCCTTTCTTTTTTTGGACATTACAACTGGCTTCTTGCTTAATAGAATTTCCAAAGGATAAGAAGAAGAGGCAAAGTAAACCTGGTGGCTCAAACAGTAAAGAATCTGCCTACAGTGTGGGAGACCCAGCTTTGATCCCTCGGTCAGGAAGATCCCCTGGAGAAGGGAATGTCTACCCACTCCAGTATTCTTTCCTAGAGAATTCCACAGAGGAGCCTGGAGGACTTCAGTCCATGGGGTCACAAAGAGTTGGACATGACTGAGTGATGAACACTTTCAGACTTTTATGAAAATGTAAACTATTTTACAAACTGAGATGGGTGAAGACTCCTAGTCACCATGCTAAACAGAAGTGGGCAGAGCCCATCTTGGGACCCCCTTTCCCCACTGGTTCTCCAAGAAAGGATGTTACTAGCCTGTGAAATCTGTACCTTGTTCTGCCAACCCACAGCTTAAAATGCCCAGTGTGTCTTATGAACTCAGTGGATTAGCTGCCGAGTGGAGAGGGAGAGGCTTATTCAAGTCAGCAAAGCTTAAAGCCTTGTTTGAACTGTGATGTGTCCTGCCGAGCATTTTATGAATATGCAGAATCAAACAGGAACTAATAGGGGCCAGAGGGAACAGGCAGACAGAGGCTTTCTTTAACATCCCAGCCAATGGAGGCACACGTTTCAACTCATTAAAACACACAACAGGCTGTTACAGACACTTTCAAAAAGAGCCTTCTATTGAGTAATATCCTGGGGGACTTTTATTATTATTTTTTTCTCTGTAGAAAGTTTTCCAGGGGCGACACCAAATGTTCTAAGGCAAATGGCTGTCTCAAAGGGCCGGACAGAAGTGGAGGGCAGCCTTCCTGCCAGGGACAAAATCGAATCTCCGATCTGGGCCTTCAAAAGGCACTTGCCTCCTTTTCCAGCTGATCTGTCTAATCTCCCAGATTCATATACACTTTTCAGTTTGACGGTCTCCACTTGACAGCATGGCCCATATGCTTGGTGCTTTTGATGAAAATGGTCCTGCTTGAATTCTCTTAGTTTTAATTTTCTAATTTTAGGTTTGGCTCTGGGGGTTTCAACCACTTGTGAAAGTAAATGGCAACCTCTCCTTTTGAACGCCTCACTGGAACACTCCCTCTTCCTCCCTGGAGCCTGAAGTCCCTGCCTGGGGTCACCTTGAAGATATCTTGGCAAAAAGTGTGAAGTGAAGTGAAGTGAAGTGGCTCAGTTGTGTCCGACTCTTTGCGATCCCATGGACTGTAGCCTACCAGGCTCCATCCATGGGATTTTCCAGGCAAGAATACTGGAGTGGGTTGCCATTTCCTTCTCCACTGTATCTTCCTGACCCAGGGATCGAACCCAGGTCTCCCACATTGCAGGCAGATGCTTTACCGTCTGAGCCACCAGGGAAGTAAATCCTTATTGTTGGTTATTTATGCAGGTGACACCTCCTGGCACCTCTTATCTCCTGGGGTGGTGGCAGAAGCTATGATTTTCCTTATTTAATATTGAAGTCTTCCCTTTTTCCTTTATTTCTTTGGGTATCTGGATCTTTCTTATTTGATAAGAATACAGGAGGCTTCTGTTTCCATCCTCCCTCTAAATAGAAGCTATTTAATGAAAAGTAAAAAAAAAAATAGTGACACTGGAAAATAAATTCTGCTACTTTTTCTTGCCTAAATACCAGCTAATTAGACCCAAGACCACCTTTGTTATCATCTTCATGGTTGTCTCCTTTGGTAGTTTGTCAAAACGGTACCCTGCCCAAGAGCCATGTCATGTGACTTTATAGAGCCCTCCCGCTTTGGCTCTGGACCACCACGTGACTTCACTGGGGAATACAGTGTCAGAAAATGTGACTAGTAGAGGCAAGCAAATCCTTCCTGATTGGTGCTGTCTGTTCTTGCCCTCTGCCACTGCTATGACAAGGACATTCCCAGGCTTGCCAACTGGTCTCAGGGTGAGGATGAGAGATGCATGGAGTAGAACTGAATCTCACAGTCTTCCTAGCTGACATCTAGCCAAGACCAGAAGGGAGAACCACTGAGCCAAGTAGAATCATGAGCTGAAATAAGTATCCTGTGAAGACACTGAGTCTGGGGGGAGTTTGTTACACAGCATTATTTTAGCAACAGATAGCTACTATATCCTGAGAATGCAGCTATGAATGGTTCTGCAAATTCCTCCCTATTGCAGGGAATATAGATTAAATTGCTGAGTGTATTGGGAGAAATCCATGGCTGCACTGACAGTAGTGTATCAGCTGGGCTGGGCTTCCCTGATGGCTCAGGAGGTAAAGAATCTCTCTGCGATGCAGGAGACACAGGAGATGCGAGTTCGATCCCTGGGTCGGGGGGATCCCCTGGAGGAGGAGATGGCAACCCACTCCAGTATTTCTGCCTGGGAAATCCCATGGACAGAGGAGCCTAGTGGGCTATAGTCTATGGGGTCTCAAAGAGTTGGACGTGACTGAGCACAGTATAGCATATCAGCTGGGCTGGTTTCTTTAGAAGAGATTGTGAAAACTTTGAACCAAGAAAGCTCAAAAATTTAGCTCTTGGAAGCTGAGAAGCTGAGGGAGTTCTTCCTTGGTTTCAGCTTTTTTTTTTTTTTACCCTTTGTTCTATTGGTGGGTGAGAGTCTGATTGAGTGACAATGGATGTCTCTGAATGTTAGTACACTCACTGCCTGCCTATTGCTTGTATGGTTAGTAAACCTAATAAGCTGGTTCCAGTCTTCAAAACAATGATGAATCTTTTTATGAGTCTTTGGAGGCTGTATGCAGTAATGAAACTCACTGGTATTTGAGGTTTACTGCCCAGTCAAGCTTTGAAATATCTAAATCTTTTAAAATAGATTATCTTTTTTAGATACACTTGTTTTTTTTTTTTTTTTTTTTTGCAGAAGGAATATAATCTATGTCTCCGTGCTGCTGCTGCTAAGTTGCTTCAGTCGTGTCTGACTCTGTGCAACCCCAGAGATGGCAGCCCAGCAGGCTCCCCTGTCCCTGGGATTCTCAAGGCAAGAACACTGGAGTGGGTTGCCATTTCCTTCTCCAATGCATGAAAGTGAAAAGTGAAAGTGAAGTCACTCAGTCATGTCCGATTCTTAACGACCCCATGGACTGCAGCCTACCAGGCTCCTCTGTCCATGGGATTTTCCAGGCAAGAGCACTGGAGTGGGTTGCCATTGCCTTCTTCAATGTCTCCATGAAAAATCCATTTCTTGATGCTTGATTCATAGCTGTGATTTTGGAGTCATGAAAAGAACTTTTATTTTTAAAATATAAAATGAATTTATTTGAATGATTGGATTTATGACCTTCCTCATCCCTAACATTAGACAGAATATGAAGGAATAGTTGATATTAACTGGAAGTTATGAAGTACTGGTCATTTCCTGCCCAGAATCCAGTATACACAGTTTCTCTGATAATTGTATCCTCAATTTCCTCTCAGTTACCATGTCTCCCCCACTTTTAGTCCATGTGTTTCTGGTGGATATGACTTCACCATGATCATCTCCATGTCCCTCCCTATTCCCCCTCACTTCCTTCAGAGATGAGCATGTGGCCCAAGCCTGGCCAATCAGACTCTTATCCTTTGAAACACTGGGTATTGTCACATGACCCAAGTGAAGCCAGTGAGGTCACTATGATCCAATTAAGACTTTTTGGCTTGTGCAGCCAGAGAAGAGGCACGCTTTCTCTTTCCTGTTGAAACTGGAGCTCTGAGAATTTAAGACTAGTATTTCCAGAAGCCATCTTGTTGCTGGAGGGAGCTACCTGTCTGTAAATGGAACCAGCACAAGGGGGATGCAGACATGAAATATGGAGGGATGCACGGTTCCAATGGCATTGTTTGAGCTCCTCCCTATGTCTCCCTTTTTATTTATTTATTTGACTATGACAGGTTTTAGTTGTGGCATGCAAGATCATTAGTTTCAGCATGTGGGATCTTTAGCTGTAGCATGAGAACTCTTAGTTGCGGCCTGTGGGATCTAATTCCCTGACCAGGGATCAAACTCAGGACCCCTGCATCAGGAGTGCAGAGTCTTAGCCACTGGACAACCAAGGAAGTCCCTGTGCTTCCCTTTTTAGTTTTGACTGCCAAGCTTTCTTGTATTCAGAAAGCCACATATACTCTTGGTGGCTAGTACATATGTGTTGTCCCCATTCAGCTCAGCTTGATGAACATACACTCCTGCACTCACTCATGCCAGACCGGAGGCTATGGGAACACTTAGATGTGTCTGTGGAGGAAAATACACAAAGAATTAAATACAATCTATTAGTTGCCACCTGCTGTGGACTGAATTTTGCACTATTAATTTGGCCTTGGAATACGGAAAGAAGCAGGGCTAAGGCTAATAGAGTTTTGCCAAGAGAACACGCTGGTCATAGCAAACACCCTCTTCCAACAACACAAGAGAAGATTTTACACATAGACATCACCAGATGGTCAACACCAAAATCAGATTGATTATATTCTTTGCAGCCAAAGATGGAGAAGCTCTATACAGTCAGCAAAAACAAGACTGGGAGCTGACTGTGGCTCAGATCATGAGCTCCTTATTGTCAAATTCAGACTTAAATTGAAGAAAGTAGGGAAAACCACTAGACCATTCAAGTATGACCTAAATCAAATCCCTTATGATTGTACAGTGGAAGTGAGAAATGGATTTAAGGGACTAGATCTGATAGAGTACCTGATGAACTATGGACGGAATTTCGTGACATTGTATAGGAGAATGAAATCAATACCATCCCCATGGAAAAGAAATGCAAAAAAGCAAAATGGTTGTCTGAAGAGGCCTTACAAATAGCTATGAAAAGAAGAGAAGCTAAAGGCAAAGGAGAAAAGGAAAGATATAAACATCTGAATGCAGAGTTCCAAAGAATAGCAAGGAGAGATAAGAAAGCCTTCCTCAGCGATCAATGCAAAGAAATAGAGGAAAACAACAGAACGGGAAAAACTAGAGATCTCGTCAAGAAAATTAGAGATACCAAGGGAACAATTTCATGCAAAGATGGGCTCGATAAAGGACAGAAATGGTATGGACCTAACAGAAGCAGAAGATATTAAGTCGAGGTGCCAAGAATATACAGAAGAACTGTACAAAAAAGATCTTTATGACCCAGATAATCACGATGGTGTGATCACTCACGTAAAGTCAGACATCCTGGAATGTGAAGTCAAGTGGACCTTAGAAAGCATCACTATGAACAAAGCTAGTGGAGGTGACGGAATTCCAGTTGAGCTATTTCAAATCCTGAAAGAGGATGCTGTGAAAGTGCTGCACTCAATATGCCAGCAAATTTGGAAAACTCAGCAGTGGCCACAGGACTGGAAAAGGTCAGTTTTCATTCCAATCCCAAAGAAAGGCAATGCCAAAGAATGCTCACACTGCTGCACAAATCCACTCATCTCACACGCTAGTAAAGTAATGCTCAAAATTCTCCAAGCCAGGCTTCAGCAATACATGAACTGTGAACTTCCAGATGTTCAAACTGGTTTTAGAAAAGGCAGAGGAACCAGAGATCAAATTGCCAACATCCGCTGGATCATGGAAAAAGCAAGAGAGTTCCAGAAAAACATCTATTTCTGCTTTATTGACTATGCCAAAGCCTTTGACTGTGTGGATCACAATAAACTGTGGAAAGTTCTGAAAGAGATGGGAATACCAGACCACATGACCTGCCTCTTGAGAAACCTATATGCAGGTCAGGAAGCAACAGTTAGAACGGGACATGGAACAGACTGGTTCCAAATAGGAAAAGGAGTCGGTCAAGGCTGTATATTGTCACCCTGCTTATTTAACTTCTATGCAGAGTAGATCATGAGAAACTCTGGACTGGAGGAAGCACAAGCTGGAATCAAGATTGCTGGGAGAACTATCAATAACCTCAGATATGCAGATGACACCACCCTTATGGCAGAAAGTGAAGAGGAACTAAAGAGCCTCTTGATGAAAGTGAAAGAGGAGAGTGAAAAAGTTGGCTTAAAGCTCAACATTCAGAAAATTAAGATCATGGCATCTGGTCCCATCACTTCATTGCAAACAGATGGGGAAACAGTGGAAACAGTGTCAGACTTTATTTTTTGGGGCTCCCAAATCACTGCAGATGGTGATTGCAGCCATGAAATTAAAAGACGCTTACTCCTTGGAAGGAAAGTTATGACCAACCTAGATAGCATATTCAAAAGCAGAGACATTAGTTTGCCAACAAAGATCCATCTAGTCAAGGTTATGGTTTTTCCTGTGGTCATGTATGGATGTGAGAGTTGGACTGTGAAGAAGGCTGAGTGCCGAAGAATTGATGCTTTTGAATGGTGGTGTTGGAGAAGACTCTTGAGAGTCCCTTGGACTGCAAGGAGATCCAACCAGACCATTCTAAAGGAGATCAGTCCTGGGTGTTCATTGGAAGGACTGATGCTAAAGCTGAAACTCTTGGCTACCTCATGCAAAGAGCTGACTCATTGGAAAAGACTGATGCTGGGAGGGATTGGGGGCAGGAGGAGAAGGGGACGACAGAGGATGAGATGGCTGGATGGCATCACTGACTCGATGGACATGCATTTGAGTGAACTCCGGGAGTTGGTGATGGACAGGGAGGCCTGACGTGCTGCAATTCACGGGGTTGCAAAGAGTTGGACACGACTGAGTGACTAAACTGAACTGAACTGAAGTATGTTGAAGCCTTAACCCTCAGTGTGAGTGTATCTTGAGGTGGGGTCTAAGGGATGCAAATAAGCTTAAATTATGCACGACTGAAGCGACTTAGCACACACCACATATGGTAGGGCAGGACCCCATCTAAAAGGAGTGGTGTCCTCATCAGAGGAGGAAGAGACACCAGAGGTCACTCACTGTCTGTGTAGCTGCAGAGGAAAGGCCATGTGAGTACATGGTGAGAAGACAGTCATTTGCCAGCCAGGAGGAGAGCTCTCATCAGAAATGGAACACCACCAGACCCCGATCTGGGACTTCCAGCCTCCAGGACGATGAGAAATGCATTCCTATAGTCTAAGCCATCTACTCTGTGCTCTTTTGTCATGGCAGCCTGGTCTGAATAATATACTACTTATTTCTTAATTTCATGGTCTCAGTTCCTTATTATTTATGAATTCATCATTTCTACTGATTGCAATTCAGTGCTCGGTCACCATGAATCCCCTGGAAGGTGAGGTGAAATACAAATAAATACATGTAAAAAGATCTGTTTGAAGTTTTCAGTGGTCTTCAAAGCATCAGCCTTAGCTTGCATGCGTGTGTGCTAAGTCACTTGTCCAACTCTTTGCGACCCTAAGATGGGATGTAGCCCACCAGGCTCCTCTGTCTATGGGATTCTCCAGGCAAGAATACTGGAGTGGGTTGCCATGCCCTCCTCCAGGGGATCTTCCCGACCCAGGGATTGAACCCACATCTCTTACATCTCTTGCATTGGCAGGTGAGTTCTTTACTACTGGTGCCACCTGGGAAGCCCCCAACCTCAGCTTGTATTTCCTCAAAAGCCAACCCCAAGACAAGGACCCAAGCAGGCAGCTTACCTGGGGAAATAGACCCCATGAATCACATTGAAGGAGGGGAGGGTGGAAAGAGAGGGAAAGGAGATAATCCAGTAAAGTTTCATTCATGAGCAGGTTCTTGGGCAACTGGTGCTCCATCCCCTTGGGGATCCTCTGAGAAAACATGTGCAACACACCTCCTGAGTTATCTGGGCTGAGAGGCTGGGATGTAGCTTCATTGACTGAAGATTTCTCCCAGGCCATTGGATCCCTGGCCCTTCTCCCTTCCCTGTGTGTGCTGGGCAAGCTCCCTGAAGAAGCTCTGAGGCAAAAAACCAGAAAGAGGCAGGTACCTGAAGTGGGAAGCCAGCCACAGGCAGGGGCTATGGGCAAACTCAGAGGTAGACCAAGAATACCTGGGGTTGGACAGGTAGCAACTACTACAACCCAGGTATGAAACATGGCCTGCGGACAGTACTCAACAAGGATTAAAAAAAAAAAATCTTTATTTTTGGCTGCACCAAGTCTTCATTGCTGTGTGTGGGCTTTCTCTAGTTGCAGTGAGCAGGGGCTACTCTCATGTTGCAGTGCTTCTTTTGTTGCTGAGTACAGGCTCAACTCTGAGTACAGTAGTTGAGGCTTGTGGGCTCCAGAGCACAGGATCAATAGTTGTGGTACATGGGCTTAGTTGCCCTGCGGCATGTGGGATCTTCCTGGACCAGCAATCAAACCCATGTCTCCTGCCTTGGCAGGTGGATTTTTAACCCCTGAGCCACCTGGAAAGTCCTCAACAAGAATCTGAAAGGCCATGAAAGCTGAGTCAGTTGCCACTCTTCTTTATCAAAAGCTTGTGGATAAACATTTTGAACAAGACTTCTCAGATGAGGAAAGTGTAAATGGTAATGCTTTCTGAAGTCTGGCATATAATAATGGTCAGTTAATGTTTGGATCATGGCATCTGGTCCCATCACTTCACAGCAAATAGATGGGGAAACAATGGAAACAGTGAGAGACTTTATTTTTGGGGGCTGCAAAATCACTGCAGATGGTGACCGCAGCCATGAAATTAAAATATGCTTGCTCCTTGGAAGAAAAGCTATGACCAACTGAGACAGCATATTAAAAAGCAGAGATATTACTTTGCCAACAAAGGTCTGTCTAGTCAAAGCTATGGTTTTTCCAGTGGTCATGTATGGATGTGAGAGTTGGACTATAAAGACAACTGACTCTGTGGGAGAGGGAGGGGGAGGATGATTTGGGAGAATGGCATTGAAACATATATAATATCATATAAGAAATGAATCGCCAGTCCAGGTTTGATGCAGGATACAGGAAGCTTGGGGCTGGTACACAGGGATGACCCAGAGGGATGGTATGGCGAGGGAGGTGGGAGGGGGGTTCAGGATTGGGAACACGTGTACACCTGTGGCGGATTCATGTTGATGTATGGCAAAACCCATACAATATTATAAAGTAATTAGCCTGTAATTAAAATAAATAAATTTAATTAAAAAAAAAGACAACTGAGTGCTGAAGAATTGATGCTTTTGAACTGTGGTGTTGGAGAAGCCTCTTGAGAGTCCCTTGGACTGCAAGGATATCCAGCCAGTCCATTGTAAAGGAAATCAGTCCTGAATATTCATTGAAAGGACTGATGCTGAAGCTGAAACTCCAATACCCTGGCCACCTTATGTGAAGAACTGACTCACTGGAAAAGACTCTGATGCTGGGAAAGATTGAAGGTGGGAGGAGAAGGGGATGACAGAGGATGAGATGGTTGGATGGCATCACTGACTCGATGGACATGAGTCTGAGTAAGCTCTGGGAGTTGGTGATGGACAAGGAGTCATGACGTGCTGCAGTCCATAAGGTCGAAAAGAGTCAGACACAGCTGAGCGACTGAACTGAACTGAATGTTTGGATGACTGCACCTGCTACCACATGCCTTCCCCCAGCTTATTAAGATACAATGTTGCTTGATCTTGTATTACTGTATTTCTTGATTCCAGGATGCCACTGATGGAAAGACAAGCTATTAATTTAGGAGCAGCTTTTTTGGAGGGCACAGTAAATGACATTAAATATGCATATCAACTACATGACACATCCCAATTTCAGAAGAGTTAGAACGTGAAGGAAAAATATACATCTTAGAGACAAGATAACAGAGTATATTCAGTTTCATAATACTGACTACCTACTAAGTACAAAGTTCTAAACTCTGATGTGGCTCCTCCATTAAAAAAGTACATACTTATTTCTTATTTAACATTTTTATTGATATATAATTCATCAGCCATACAATTCAGTCCTTTAAAGTTCACAATTCAGTGGCTTTTTAGTCTATTCACGGAGATGTGCAGCCATCACCACTGTGAATTTTAGGACATTTTCTTACCCTTTAACAATCTCCCCAGTCTCTCCTCACCCCACCTCCTGGCTACCACTCATCTATATTCTATCTCTAAAGATTTGCCTGTTCTGGACATTTTTTATACATGGAATCATATAATTAAACATTTTTCATCATTTACTTCATGTACGAGGCATAGTTGTAAGCAGTTGATTAGTTTTATGTAAATTAATCCTTCACAACTGGTCTACCAAGTGGAGACACTCCACACCTTCCATACCCACGTATCTGATGAGAAGACTGAAGCAAAGAGAGATTAAGTGGCTTCTGCAAGGTCACACAGCTAGTAAGTGGCAGAAACATGAATTTATTGCCAGGTTATCTGCCCTGATGGGAGAAGGCAATGGCACCCCACTCCAGTACTCTTGCCTGGAAAATCCCATGGATGGAGGAGCCTGGTGAGCTGCAGTCCATGGGGTCGCTAAGAGTCAGACACGACTGAGCGACTTCACTTTCACTTTTCACTTTCATGCATTGGAGAAGGAAATGGCAACCCACTCCAGTATTCTTGCCTGGAGAATCCCATGGATGGAGAAGCCTGGTAGCTGCAGTCCATGGGGTCGCACAGAGTTGAACACGACTGAAGCGACTTAGCAGCAGCAATCTGCCCTGATATATTTTTTAAAATTATTTATTTATTTATTTTATTTTTGACTGCACTGGGTCTTTGTTGCTGCCCATGGGTTTTCTCTAGTTGCAGTGAGCAGGGGCTAGTCTCAGGTTGTGACATGTGGGGTTCTCTTTGCAGTGGCTTCTCTTGTTGCAGAGCATAGGCTCTTGAGTGTGTAGGCTTCAGTAGTTGCAGTGCATGGGCTTAGTTGCATGTGGGATCTTCCCAGACCAGGAATTGAACCTGTGTCCCCTGCACTGGAAGGCAGATTCTTAACCACTGGACCACCAGGGAAGTCCCTTGAAAACATTTTTAACGTTTACTGACTAGCAGTGAGGAAATGTGAGAACTTGGATTATCCTGAATCACATTCTGGAACTTTCCTTGCCATGTGTTCAGTTGGGGTCCTCCTCCATGGTGGGGCCACCTCTGTATGTGAAAGCTGATGCTTTAGGATTGTCTTCTGTAACAGGGAAGCCCTCCAAGCATTGATGTTCATGCCATAGAGAGGTTGCTCTGTGTTCTACCAATAGCTAGAGCCATTGGCCATTGAGTCAGCTCTTCCCTGGCTGGATCATCTATTTCCTTATGTATACAGTGAAAGTTCGAACTGACCCATTTTTGAAGTCTCATCTTGGGCCACCTTTGACTATTTTTATCTCTATCCTGCTTCCTGGAGAAGACTGTGCTTTAAGAAATTAGCATCAATTCCAGTATGAAGATACCGCTTTAATGAGACAGTAAAGAAAATGGCTTTGTTTTAGGTTAGTTTCCCAAAGTGGATTTTGAAAATCATGAAATTCATGGTTTGATATGGAATGTTAAGCTAATTTTTAAGACAACGGGGGAAAAAGGAAAAGAGGGTTATGATACTGTGAATTTGGGAGACATTAAGTTTAAGCAAAAACTGTTTATACGTTTACTGCAGGACTTTTCAGAGTCTTTAATGTCCTATAATCTCTAGCATGAGGCTTCCCTGGTGGCTTAGACAATAATGGATCTGCCTGCAATGCAGGAGACCCAGGGTTCAATCCCTGGGTCAGGAAGATGCCCTGGAAAAGGGAATGACTACTCACTCCAGTATTCTTGCCTGGAGAATTCCAGGGAAAGAGGAGCCTGGTGGTTTACAGTCCATGGGGTCTCAAAGAGTCGGACACGACTGAACAACTTTAATTTTAATTTAATTATATTAACCTCCAGCACAGGGATTTCCTCGCTGTAGGGGACTCACACTGGGACACACTTCAGTCTAAGACACACCAGCATCTTTTGCTAAGAACCACCCCTCCTCCTTAGCCATATGATGGTAGTAGGAGCAGCTGTGTAACTAAGCCACCTGCTTCAGTGGCTTCAGAGAGTGATTGTCCAAATCATATGGGACAATCACAATATGATATCCCCTTGAACTAGTGAGTTCCTTCTCCTTGAGTCTGTATTTGGACCCCAGAGCAAGGAGAGGCAGTCTCTCCCCATAACATGTAAAATGCAGGAGTTTTCAGTACATTGTACTAAGTACTTAGTATATGATATGTTCCAAGATGGGAACTGAGGAAGCAGCTTTTTATCCCAAATGTATCTGTATTAGCCTTTTGAGGAACAGCATCGTTTAAGTTTGTGCTCCACTGTTTCCACCTGGACTGCATTCTCATGAGTTTCAGAATATTTTTTCAGACTGTATTTTTCTCCTGTAATGAAAATTCAGGTAGGTAATTGCTGGTGTTGTTTCAGTGGTTGCAGCATTGTGTGGCAGATATCTCTATATTCCTCTTGGTCTTTTCCTTATGGTCACAAAGCAGCTGCTGCTTCTCCAGCCATCCTTTTTTTTTTTTTTTAATCCAAAGCCAGGTAATGGAAGAAAAGGTCATGTCAACTGCATTTTCAACTTTTCACCAATAAAGTTAAAGCTTGCTCAGATTCTAGAAATCCTTACAGCAGAGCTTTCTTATGTCTCAACAACCAAAATTGTGTTTCATGGGATTCCTCATGTGCTAAGGAGGCTGGGAAGTTTGGAAATAGAATTGTTGTGATTGGTTTAAGTCAATCCCAATCCATTGATTGAGGCTGGACACAGAGGTTAATCTAAATTGAGGTTCTGTTTTCATGGAAAAAGGAAGGAATGAGTAATGAGAAGTCAAATTACAGAGTTTGCTTTGCCTGCAGCACCTCTGTACTTAGGTGGACACTTATGAGCCTTCTGGAAGCTTCCTGGGGCTCAGAGAACTATTCAAGTGTCAATAAGCCAACAACTTTTCTGTTGGGGAGCCTTGAAGATGCCAGTTTCTCTCCTAAAGCAAATGTGTGAGATATAAGAATTATAGCCCTAGGCAGAATATAAGCATTTAAGGCAGCTGATCATTTTTCCTCTTGATTAATACTCTAACTTGATTAATACCCTAACTTGACTTTAAATGATTTCACCATTCTTCTCTGTTGCCACTTAGTATCTATCTATCTATATTGGTTAGTGGATTCCTTTAAAATTTTTTTAATTAATTAATTTATTTTAATTGGAGGCGAATTACTTTACAATATTGTGGTGGTTTTTGCCATACATTGACATAAACCAGCCATGGGTGTACATGTATCCCCCATCCTAAACCCCCCTCCCACTTCCCCATCCCATCCCTTTGGGTTGTCCCAGTGCACCTGCTTTGAGTGTGCTGTTTCATACGTTGAACTTGGACTGGTCATCTGTTTCACATATGGTAATATACATGTTTCAATGCTATTCTCTCAAATCATCCTACCCTTGCCTTCTTCCACAGAGTCCAAAAGTTTGTTGTTTATTTCTGTCTCGTGTATCGGCTCATCATTACCATCTTTCTAAATTCCATATATATATGTTAATATACTGTATTGGTGTTTTTCTTTCTGACTTACTTCATTATGTATAATAAGCTCCAGTTTCATCCACCTCATTAGAACTGATTCAAATGAGTTCAATAGCTGAGTAATATTCCATTGTGTATATGTACCATGACTTTCTTATCCATTTGCCTGCCTATGGACATCTAGGTTGCTTCCATGTCCTAGCTATTGTAAACAGTGCTATGATGAATATTGGGGTACATGTGTCTGTTTTAATTCTGGTTTCCTTGGTGTATATGCCCAGAAGTGGAATTGCTGGGTTGTAGAGCAGTTCTATTTCCAGTTTTTTAAGAAATCTCCACACTGTTCTCCATAGTGGCTGTACTAGTTTGCATTTCCACCAACAGTGTAAGAGTGTTCCCTTTTCTCCATACCCTCCCCAGAATTTATTGTTTGTAGACTTTTTGATTGCAGCTCTTCTGACCGGCGGTGTGAGATGGTACCTCATTGTGGTTTTGGTTTGCATTTCTCTGAAAATGAGTGATGTTGAGCATCTTTTCATGTGTTTGTTAGCCATCTGTATGTCTTCTTTGGAGAAATGTCTGTTTAGTTCTTTGGCCCATTTTTTGATTGAGTCATTTATTTTTCTGGTATTGAGCTGCATGAGCTGCTTGTATATTTTTGAGATTGATTCTTTGTCAGTTGTTTCATTTGCTATTATTTTCTCCCATTCTGAGGGCTGTCTTTTCACCTTGCTTATAGTTTCTTACATTGTGCAAAAGCTTTTAAGTTTGATTAGGTCCCATTTTTTAATTTTTGCTTTTATTTCCATTACTCTGGGAGGTGGGTGATAGAGGATCTTGCTGTGATTTATGTCAGAGAGTGTTTTTTTTTAATTTAAATTTATTTATTTTAATTGGAGGTTAATTACTTTACAATATTGTATTGGTTTTGCCGTACATCAACATGAATCCACCATGGGTATACACGTGTTCCCCATCTTGAACCCTCCTCCCAGCTCCCTCCCCGTACCATCCCTCTGGGTCAGGGAGAGAGTGTTTTGCCTATGTTTTCCTCTAGGAGTTTTATAGTTTCTGGTCTTATATTTAGATCTTTAATCCACTTTGAGTTTATTTTTGTATATGGTGTTAGAAAGTGTTCTAGGTTCATTCTTTTACAGGTAGTTGACCAGTTTTCTGCCCACCACTTGTTAAAGAGATTGTCTTTTCTCCATTGTATATTTTTGCCTCCTTTGTCAAAGATAAGGTGTCCATAGGGCCATGGATTTATCTCTGGGCTTTCTATTTTGTTCCATTGATCTATATTTCTGTCTTTGTGCCAGTACCATACTATCTTGATGACTGTGGCTTTGTAGTAGAGCCTGAAGTCAGGCAGGTTGATTCCTCCAGTTCCATTCTTCTTTCTCAAGATTGCTTTGGCGATTTGAGGTTTTCTGTATTTCCACACAAAGTATAAAATTATTTGTTCTAGTTCTGTGAAAAGTACCGCTGGTAGCTTGACAGGGATTGCATTGAATCTATAGATTGCTTTGGGTGGAGAAGGAAATGGCAACCCACTCCAGTGTTCTTGCCGGGAGAATCCCAGTGATGGGGGAGCCTGGTGGGCTGCCATCTATGGGGTCACACAGAGTCGGACACAACTGAAGTGACTTAGCAGCTTTTGGGTAGTATACTCATTTTCACTATATTGATTCTTCTAATCCACGAACATGGTATATTTCTCCATCTATTTGTATCATCTTTGATTTCTTTCATCAGTGTTTTATAGTTTTCTATATATAGGTCTTTTGTTTCTTTAGATAGATTTATTCCTAAGTATTTTATTCTTTTCATCGCAATGGTGAATGAGATTGTTTCCTTAATTTCTCTTTCTGTTTTCTCATTGTTAGTGTATAGGAATGCATGGGATTTCTGTGTATTAATTTTATATCTTTACTATATTCATTGATTAGCTCTAGTAATTTTCTGGTGGTGTCTTTAGGGTTTTCTATGTAGAGGATCATGTCATCTGCAAACAGTGAGAGTTTTACTTATTTTCCAATCTGGATTCTTTTTATTTCTTTTTCTTCTCTGATTGCTGTGGCTAAAACTTCCAAAACTGTGTTGAATAGTAGTGGTGAGAGTGGGCACCCTTGTCTTGTTCCTGACTTTAGGGGAAATGCTTTTAATTTTTCACCATTGAGGATAATGTTTGCTGTGGGTTTATCATATATGGCTTTTATTATGTTCAGGTATGTTCCTTCTATGCCTACTTTCTGGAGGTTTTTTTTTTTTATCATAAATGGATATTGAATTTTGTGAAAGGCTTTCTCTGCATCTATTGAGATAATCATATGGTTTTTATCTTTCAATTTGTTAATGTGGTATATTACATTGATCAATTTGTGAATATTGAAGAATACTTGTATCCCTGGGATAAACCCCACTTGGTCATGATGTATGATATTTTTAATATGTTGTTGGATTCTGTTTGCTAGAATTTTGTTGAGGATTTTTGCATCTGTTTTCGTCAGTGATATTGTCCTGTAGTTTTCTTTTTTGTGTGGCATCTTTGTCTGGCTTTTGTGTTGGGGTGATGGTGGCCTCATAGAATGAGTTTGGAAGTTTATCTTCCTCAGCAGTTTTCTGAAAGAGTTTGAGTAGGATAAGTGTTAGCTCTTCTCTAAATTTTGGATAGAATTTACCTGTGAAACCATCTGGTCATGGGCTTTTGTTTGTTGGCAGATTTTTGATTACTGTTTCGATTTCTGTGTTTGTGATGGGTCTGTTAAGATTTTCTATTTCTTCCTGGTTCAGTTTTGGAAGGTTATATCTTTCTAAGAATTCCTCCATTTCTTCCTAGTTGTCCATTGTATGGGCATATAGTTGCTGATAGTAGTCTCTTTATGATCCTTTGTATTTCTGTGTTGTCTGTTGTGATTTCTCCATTTTCATTTTTAATTTTGTTGATTTGATTCTTCTCCCTTTTTTTCTTGATGAGTCTGGCTAATGGTTTGTCTATTTTATTTTTCTTCTCAAAGAACCAGCTTTTAGTTTTGTTGATTTTTGCTATATTCTCCTTTGTTTCTTTTTCATTTATTTCTGCTCTAATTTTTAAGATTTCTTTCCTTCTACTAACCCTGGAGTTCTTCATTTCTTCTTTTTCTAGTTTCTTTAGGTGTAAAGTTAGGTTATTTATTTGATTTTTCTCTTGTTTCTTGAGGTAAGCTTGTATTGCTATGAACCTTCCCCTTAGCACTGCTTTTACTAAATTGCACAGGTTTTTGGTTGTTGTGTTTTCATTTTCTTTTGTTTCCAGGCATATTTTGACTTCCTTTTTGATTTCTTCTGTAATTTGTTGGTTATTCAGAAGCGTGTTGTTTAGCCTCCATATGTTTGTATTTTTAATAGTTTTTTTCCCTGTTGTTGACATTTAATATTACTGCATTGTGATCAGAAAAGATGCTTTAAATGATTTGAATTTTTTGAACTTGCCAAGGCTAGATTTATGGCCCAGGATGTGATCTATCCTGGAGAATGTTCCATGTACACTTGAGAAAAAGGTGAAATTCATTGTTTTGGGGTGATATGTCCTATAGATATCCTATAGATAGGTGTTACTGGTCCATTGTATCATTTAAAGTTTGTGTTTCCTTGCTAATTTTCTGTTTGGTTGATCTATCCATAGGTTTGAGTGGGGGTGTTCAAGTCTCCCACTATTATTGTGTTACAGTTAATTTCCCCTTTCATACTTGTTAGCATTGCCTTACGTATTGAGGTAAGGGATTGAGTTGCATATATATTTATAACTGTTGGGTGCATATATATTTATAATTGTTATATCTTCTTCTTGGATTGATCCTTTGATTATTATGTAGTGTCCTTCTTTGTCTCTTTTCACAGTCTTTATTTCAAAGTCTATTTTATCTGCCATGAGTATTGCTACTCCTGCTTTCTTTTGGTCTCCATTTGCATGAAATATCTTTTTCCTGCCCATCACTTTCAGTATGTATGTGTCCCTTGGTTTGAGGTGGATCTCTTGTAGACAGCATATATAGGGGTCTTGTTTTTGTATCCATTTGGCCAGTCTTTGCTTTTTGGTTGGGGCATTCAACCAATTTACATTTAAGGTAATTATTGATGAGTATGATCCCATTGCCATTTACTTTGTTGTTTTGGGTTCAAGTTTATAAACCTTTTCTGTGTTTCCTGTCTAGAGGAGATCCTTAAGCATTTGTTGAAGAGCTGGTTTGCTGCTGCTGCTGCTTCTGCTAAGTTGCTTCAGTCGTGTCCGACTCTGTGCGACCCCAGAGATGGCAGCCCACCAGGCTCCCCCATCCCTGGGATTCTCCAGGCAAGAATACTAGAGTGGGTTACCATTTCCTTCTCCAATGCATGAAAGTGAAAAGTGAAAGTGAAGTCGCTCAGTCATGTCTGACTCTTAGCAACCCTATGGACTGCAGTCTACCAGGCTCCTCCGTCCATGGGATTTTCCAGGCAAGAGTACTGGAGTGGGGTGCCACTGCCTTCTCCAGAGCTGGTTTGGTGGTGCTGAATTCGCTCAGCTTTTGCTTGTCTGTAAAGCTTTTGATTTCTCCTTCATATTTGAATGAGATCCTTGCTGGGTACAGTAATCTGGGTTGTAGGTTTTTCTCTTTCATGACTTTAAGTATGTCTTGCCATTCCCTTCTGTCCTGAAGAGTTTCTATTGAAAGGTCAGCTGTTATCCTATCCTTATGGGGATCCCCTTGTGTGTTATTTGTTCCTTTTACCTTGCTGCTTTTAATATTTGTTCTTTGTGTTTGATCTTCATTAGTTTGATTAATATGTGTCTTGGGGTGTTTTGCCTTGGGTTTATCCTGTCTGAGGCTCTCTAGGTTTCTTGGACTTCGGTAGCTGTTTCCTTCCACATTTTAGGAAAGCTTTCAACTATTATCTCCTCTCATGCCCTTTCTTTTTGTCTCATTCTTCTGGGGCTCCTATGATTTGAATGTTGAGGTATTTAACATTGTGCCAGAGTCTCTGAGGTTGTCCTCATTTCTTTTAATTCTTTTTTCCATTCTGCTTCATTTATTTCCACCATTTTCTATCTTCCACCTCACTTATCCTATCTTATTCCTCAGTTATTCTACTGTTGGTTCCCTCCAGAGTGCTTTTGATCTCATTTATTGCATTATTTATTATTGATGGACTCTTCTTTATTTCTTCTAGGTCCTTATTAAACATTCTTGCATCTTCTCAATCCTTGTCTCTAGTCTATTTATCTGTAACTCCATTTTGTTTTCAAGATTTTGGATCATCTGTACTATCATTATTCTGATTTCTTTTTCAGGTAGACTCCCTATCTCTTCCTCTTTGGTTTGGTTTGGTGGGCATTTATCATGTTCCTTTACCTGATAATATTTCTCTGCCTTTTAATTTTGTTTAGATTGCTGTGTTTGGGGTGGCCTTTCTGTAGGCTGAAAGTTCATGGTTCCTTTTTATTGTGGAGCCTGCTCCCTGTGAGTGGGGTTGGACTAGTGGCTTGTCAAGGTTTCCTGGTTAGGGGAGCTTGTGTCTGTGTTCTGGTGGATCTCTTCTCTCTGAAGTGCAATGATGTGTCCAGTGGTGAGTTCTGGGGTGTCTGTGGGTTTGGCATGGCTTTGGACAGCCTGTCTTTTAATGCTCACGGCTGTGTTCCTGCTTTGCTGGAGAATTAACATGGTATGTCTTGCTCTGGAACTTGTTGGCTCTTGGGTGGAGCTTGGTTTCAGTGTAGGTATGGAGGCTTTTGGGTGAGCTCTTTTCTATTAATGTTCCCTGGACTCAGGAGTTCTCTCATGTTCTCAAGTTCTAGAGTTAAGTCTCCTGTCTCTGGCTTTCTGTCTTATTCTTACAATAGCCTCAAGACTTCTCCATCCATACAGCAAAGATGATAAAACATCTAGGTTAATGGTGAAACAATTCTCCACAGCGAGGGACACCCAGAGAGGTTCACAGAGTTACATGGAGAAGAGAAGAGGGAGGAGGGAGATAGAGGTGACCAGGAGGAGAAGAGGGGGAGTCAAAAGGGGAAAGAGCAATCTAGCTAGTAATCAGTTCCCTGAGTGTTCTCCACAGCCTGGAACACCCAGAGAGATTCACAGAGTTAAGGAGAGAAGAGAAGGGGGAGGGAGGAGAGAGATTCACAGAGTTAAGGAGAGAAGAGAAGGGGGAGGGAGGAGATAGAGGTGACTAGGGGGAGAAAAGGGAGAGTCAAAAGGGGAGAGAGCAATCAAGCCAGTAATCACACCCCTAAGTGAAAATGGATACTGAAGATTAGATTCTCAAAGGTACAAAATTGATAACAAATATCAAAAAGCAAATATTAGAAATCTAGAGTAGAGTTTAGACTCTCAAAAAACAATATTAAAAATAAAAAGCAAAATCAATCACAAAAATTATAAAAATATATATATGAAGTTTGCCTTAAAAATAGGGTCTTTTTTTTTTTTTTTTTTTGCAAGGTAATAGTAGATTATAAACGGAGAAGGCAATGGCAATCCACTCCAGTACTCTTGCCTGGAAAATCCCATGGACGGAGGAGCCTGGTTGGCTGCAGTCCATGGGGTCGCTAAGAGTCGGACATGACTGAGCAACTTCACTTTCACTTTTCACTTTCATACATTGGAGAAGGAAATGGCAACCCACTCCAGTGTTCTTGCCTGGAGAATCCCAGGGACGGGGGAGCCTGGTGGGCTGCCGTCTCTGGGGTCGCACAGAGTCGGACACGACTGAAGCGACTTAGCAGCAGCAGCGGCAGCAGTAGGTTATAAAAATGAAAATTAAAGGAATAATAAAGAACTTAAATTTAAAAAAGAAATTAAAAAGTGATAATAGTAAAAATATATCTAGGAATTTCATTGGATCTGTTGTGGGCAGTGTGGCATCAGTTCAGTTTCAGATAGTTCCTTGTTCCAGCTTGTACTTGTTCTCAAGGTCTATAGGCCCCACCAATGCTCAGTCAATGTTAACTACAGGGTTTTAATCTGTTGCACCTGTCACTTCCAGAGCGGTTCCCTCTTTGTTTATTTTGGCTTCCTCTTTTTGCAAGGCTCTTCAGTGTCTAATTTCTGCCCTGACACAAGGGGGCAAAGATGATCAGTTATTTAGGCTCACTTGTTCAGTTGTGTTGTGGGGAGGGAGGGACACTGCAAACAAATATCGTGGCGTGTGTGGGGAGTGCTCGCAGTGTATGGACCACACTGGGTTTGCCCCAGTTCAAGGCAGTGTGTGCTTCCTGGGTCTACACTGCTCAGGCTCCAGGGTACTCTGCAGGGCACTGTCCAAAGCAGACCCTGCGTTTCGTGGACTTCCCAGGTCTAAGCTGCTCAGGTTCAGGTTCTCAGGTATTCTGCAAGGGCACACACAATCAGTTGGGCATGTGTTCTGTGCCCTTCCCAGGTCCGAGCAGCTCAGACAACCAGGTGTTTGGCAAGCGCACTGTCCCATGTCGGCCGTGTGTCTTAATCACCTCCCCAGTCCGGCAGCTCGGTTTCCCTGGGTGCACCGCGAGAGCGCAGGTGTGTCGTGTGTCTCCTCTAGGGAGCTGATCTCAGGCTGCAGCCTTCCTGGCAGATGTCAACCGTCCAGGATCCCAGGAAGACGTGGTTAGCAACTGGGAGCCTGCTCACAGTTTGGTGGAGGATGCCAGTCTTTCGGGTAGAGATTGCAGCAGCCCCTTGCCTTCCCTCTGGCTGTTGCCCACCTGCCTCTCTGGCTCCAGCGGCAGGAGGGCCCTGTGTGCTAGCTCTCCTTTGGTGTTTCAATCCTTTGTTCTATGAGCAGGCCAGGCTGCGCATTAGAGACTTTTGCGGGAAAGTTCTCTTTTTTTTTTCTCTCTGGTAATCCCACAATTTGGGTTGCTATCTCACTTTAGCTCCGTCAAATTGTCCCCAGGGCATTCCTGGTCCTTACTCTAAGCACCGATTATGCCACCCATGCCTCCTTGTCCAGCTGCTGCTCACTGGTGGCGGTTGTGAGCATCTGGGCTACTTCTGCACTGGCAGTTGTGGTTAGGCGCCTATTTGGTGTGTGTGTGTGTGTGTGTGTGTGTGTTTATTCCTCCCGGTTATGTTGCCCTCTGAGATTCCAGAACTTCCCACAGACCCACCTGTGAGAGGGTTTCCTACTATTTGGAAACTTCTCCTTCATGACTCCCTCCCCAGGACAGGTCTCCGTCCCTAACTCTTTTGTCTCATTTTTTGTCTTTTATATTTTGTCCTACCTCCTTTTGAAGAGAATGGGCTGCCTTTCTGGGTGCCTGGTATCCTCTTCCAGCATTCAGAAGCTGTTTTGTGGAAGCTGCTCAGCATTCAAATGATCTTTAGGTGAATTTGTGGGTTTCTGCCATCTTCGGACAGGAGAGCAGTGGTTTCCTTCTCTTAGGATTTTTTTTTTTGGGGGGGGGTGATGTGGACCATTCTTAAAGTCTTTATTAAATTTGTTACAAAATATTTCTGTTTTATGTTTTGGTATTTTGGTCCTGAGGCATGTGGTGTCTTAGCTCCCCAACCAGGGATTGAACCAGGGCTCCTTGCCTTAGAAGGCAAAGTCTTAACCCCTGGACCTCAGGGAAGTCCCCGTTAGTGGGTTCTTATACATATTTCCTTGGTGTGCAATTGCCCCTCAGAAAGGATGATCATTGCTCCATAGCAGGCATTGTTCTAAGCATTTTACAAATAAAACTCATTTTTATCTTCATAAGCATTAGAAAAGTACTCTGTAATGTAGATGGTATTATTAGCATCACTTTTCAGGTGGGAAAACTGAGGTTCAGAGACATTAAAGTACTTGTTGGTGAGTAAATGATAGAGCCAGATTTGAAGCAAAACTGTATGGCTCCAGAGTTCACAGTCTCAACCTTACTGTAGGCACCTCTGTAGTGCAGTAGAGTGTCCACTGTGGGGAGGACACACAACATAATTTGCTACAAATCACCCGTTCTGTCTTGTACATTGTGGATGGTACAATAGCAGGAGAATCCATGTTTCAATATGAGCCCATGTAGTCTCTTGACTCCAGTTCAGCAAATCATGGTACCCCACCTTCCAGAACCAATGACTGCCTTCCCCTGAGAATCTTTACTTGAACCAGAAGGAGGGGAGTCTGTTAGTTTCTCTTACCCAAAATACAAAACTCAATACTGCTGGTGGCTATGTGACTGGAGATAGTATGGAAGAAGAGGGATTGTTTTAGCCTTTGATTTCCACTGGTCATTCTAGGAAACTTGCAAGAATGCTGTGTCTTTCTTCTTTTACCTCATTTGGGATTCAGTTGACAGCAACCCAAAGGCTTTATTAATATTGTATGTGTCAGTTATTTATTGGAAGTACAATGCTGCCCAAGAAACAATCACAAAACTCAATGACATACAATAATACACATTTATTTAGCTCCTAAGGTTCAGGGTTGACTGATCTCAGCTGGCTTGCTCATGCTCTGTGCTCAGCTGCAAGTGGGGTAAGCAGCTCTACTGAACTTGGCTGAGATCTTTCACAAGGAAGCTGGGGGTTGCCTAGGGATTGGCTAGTTTAGACTGGCTGCTCCTGAGGGGATTGTCAACCATGTTCTGCTCCATTTGACTCACCCACCTGCAGGGCAACATGGGCATGTTCTTGTGGTGATGGCAGGAAAGATGCAAGAGTGACAGATGTGCAAATGCTTCTTAACCCTCTGTGTGCATGTGTCATACTTGTCTACATCCCATTGGCTAAAGCAAGTCACATGGTCAAGCCCAAGGTGAGAGTGGGTGGGCTCTACAGTCATTGGCAAAGGGTGCAGGTGGATTGGGTGGGTGTGGAGAATTGGGGTCAGTTTTTCAAACCTCTGCACCATGGAGTAATGGCTCAGAGACAGCTGTTTTTGAATAATTTTAAAGCTAAGAATGAGTTTTACATTGTAAAAGAACTGTAAAAAAAGTAATAATAATTTGTGACAGAGGCCATATGTGTCCTGCAAAACCTAAAATATTCACTATCTGGTCCTTTTCAGAAAAAGTTGACCAACCTGTGGTTTAGAGTGTGGATGCCAGAATCAGTCTGTTTGAACTGCCACTCATGGGCTGTGTGACTTGAGAAAATTACGTGAACCCTCAGATTCTTCATCTGTAAAATGGGGTTTCCAATAGCATCTACCTCAGAGGATTTCTGTGAGGATTAAACAGAGTATCGTATGTAAAGTCTTAGTCCAGCGCCTGGCACGAGGTAAGGGCTGTGTAAGCCCATCTAATAGTATTACTCCCTGGGGACATTGGGCAGACTGGACGGAATGAGGAAGAGCTTCTGTTGTATTATATCGAGTAAGCTTAGGGCTTGGCATGCATGCTTTGAGCTTTTAAGTTTGTCTAAGCCGAGTTCTGTTTAGCCCCAGGTGTGTGATGTACTATGTTCTTAATCACACTTACAGGTGTATCTAGATACATATACAAACACTATAGAGAAATGGTCGATCTCATGCCCACAGAACGGCAGGTAAGTGGAGACTGGCTCCAGCTGTCCTGTCTCCAAGGTGTCACTCAGCCGACCCTTGGATCTTCTCAGGTTCCCTTGTCCTGCTGTGACACTGCATGGTTTCTTAGCAAAGGAGGAGGAGCAGCTGTTTCCAAGAAGTGTTTCAGCGAGCTGTTTTTGGCTGGCATCTGGGGGCAGCTGCCACCACTACTTCACACTGAGTCACCATGCTGCTCTGCCAAAGCCTAGGTGTGCAGACAGGAAGGTACTGACTCAGGAAGCCCTGGAGAAGGTGTCACTTGATTTTCCAAAATGATAGGGGTGCTGACAACTTTTGAATAGAGATTCCAAAGGACCATTCTGGGCACTGTGCACCATGCTTATTCGTTGGAATTTGTGTGTTGTCTTAAAGCCACTTAACCTTCCTAAACTTCTGTTTTCCTCATCTGGAAAATGGCAGCAATGATGGTATAATAGGGAAGAACAAATCTGACTTCATATTGGACCCGTTATTTTTACTTTAACCTTTGTATTCTAAAAAACTAACTTGTAGCTTTTGCTACAAGTTAATCACTAAAGGGATGTTGTTATTGTTTAGTTGTTAAGTCATGTTCTGGGTGACCTCCTGCATTGGGAACACAGAGTCTTAACCCCTGGGCCACCAGGAAAATCCCTTCTGGTTATAGTCAATATTTCACAATATGTGAAAGTTATGTGAAACTCAAATTTCAATGTCTATGAATAAAGTTTTATGGAAACACAACCGCACTTATTCCTTTACATATTGTCTCTGCAATACTGCACGACCATGGCAGAGTTGAGTAGTTGTGATAGAACAGCTTGGTTAGCAATATTTACTGTCTGACCCCTTACATGAAGAGTTTGCTAACCCTGATGCAGAACAATATATTGGTTTGCGTTCTCCCAGAGGCAGGCCTCAAGACAAGGATTTGAGACTCTGATGCTGGGAAAGACTGAGGGCAAGAGGAGAAGGGGGTGACAGAGGATGAGATGGTTGAATGACATCACTGACTCAATGGACAGGAGTTGGAGCAAACTCCGGGAGATAGTGAAGGACAGGGATGCCTGGCATGCTGCAGTCCATGGGATCACGAAGAGTCGGACACTACTTAGTGACTGAACAACAACAACTTTATTTGGGAGGTGATCCCATATAACAGGGCTTCCCTGGTGGCTGAGACAGTAAAGAATTTGCCTGCAATATAGGTGACCTGGGTTTGATCCCTGGATTAGGAAGATCTTCTGGAGAAAGGGGATAGCTATCCACTCCAGTATTCTTGCCTGGAGAATTCCATGGACAGAGGAGCCTGGAGGGCTACAGTCTAAGGGATTGCAAAGAGTTTGGATGCAACTAACACTTTTACTTTTCACTTCACTTCCCATGTAAAAATAGAAAGTAAAAGGAAAGTAGAGTAGCCAGTAAAGGGTGTATTGTTCAGATGGATCATTAGAGCTTAATCCCATTGGGTAGCTTTGGGAATCAGTGTATACTACAGCCTTTGAGATATTCTATCCAAGGAGTAGAATTAGTCACTATTTGAAGGTTGCTCTGGGGAAGGAGGGAAGCCTTGATTTCCTGGCATTTATGAGAATAAGCAAGCTATCTTAAATGTAGTAAAGGCTCCATAGGTAAGTAGCTGTTAATAAAAAAATGATGAGACAGTCAACTTTGGAAACTGGCAAAATGTGTTGGCTGAGTCAGACTCTGGTGACTTTGGGCAAACACTTAACTTCTCTGAACCTCCTTACGTCTGTGGTCAGGATTAAATGAGATTATGTTTGGCACTAAGTAAGTGTGCCATAAATTTTAACTACTATTAATACTTATGGATTGAAATATATTCATATATTGAGTCAGATTCATGAAACTTTTATGAAAATTGTGTCTGTTTCTTTTAAAAACCCCTGAGCATGTAATAAGATTCTGTTATTAAAATATTGGAGACATCTGAGATCCAGAGAAGTCAAATATTAATGAGTTAAGAAAGGAGAACTTGGGCTGATGGCACTGTTCTGTGGGAATGTTTCTGAAGTGCATGGATGCCTGTGCCTGAGCATAGAAGTGTCCCAATACTTAATTAGTTCCCAAGGACTGTGCTGCAGATCTCATTTTTGTGGAAGTTAGGAGGCTCAGGAAGTCCAGGACACATTGCTCAAAATCCTTTTGGTGTCCTTGAGAATTTTTAAACCAGTTTATTTCAACAAACCAATGTCTTGGCACATGTATGCCAGTCATTGGGTTACTAACCAAAGGCAAAGTCTCCATTTTCAAGGCATTCCTAGTCTGCCTGAGATGTTCTTACCATGGGCACATCAGCCCAACTAATACTACTGAAAATACTGATCGAAGGGGGAGGCTAACTCTGAGCATGAGAGTCAGCAAAGATGTTCCCAAAGGGACTTTTCTGATTGTCTAGTAGTTAAGACTCTGTGCTCCCAATGCAAGGAGTGTGAATTTGATCCCTGGTCAGGGATCCTTTACTTAAGATCCCACATGCAGCATGGCATGGCCAAATAAAAAGAGAAAAGATGTCCCCAAATAGGTGGCAGGCGTGGGCCTGGAAAGATAAGGCAGATTTTATAGCTGGAAAGGGAAGAATGAACAGGTATTTCTGGAAGAGGATGCATAAGCAATGAAACAGAAACTTGAAAGAATGCTTCCTGACAGAGGGTGTTCCATTATGAATGGGGCTAGAGCCAGAAGAATGGATTTTGGCATCTTCCATCTTGGCAATGAAACTTCCTATTTGAATTTGAACTTTATTGCATTAGCAGTGGGGAGCCATCTAATGTTTCAGAGCAGAGCATTAACATGATAAATGGTTCTGTTAAAAATTCTTTTGACCCAAGCATGAAGGATCTAAGTGCAGAAGAGAGGGAAATAGGAAAGAGACTTCCAATAAAAGGTTCAGATAAGAGGATGAAATTAGATAAGTGCTGGAAGAAACAGAAAAGTGGGCATGAGGTGATATGAGCCTCTTAATAACGAACTTTCCTCAAGGAGCAGAAAGGAGAAACAGAAAGGGTAAAGGACAAATGGTGTATTTGCTGTGCTTTTAGATATGGCTACTGAGATGCTCAAGATGACCATTCTGTTTGCCTGCCTGGGAAGCTCTAAACACTGGTTCTTCTTTGTGGAAGGTCTTGGCTTGGTCTTTTTTTTTTTTTTTAATATAAATTTATTTTTTTTTAATTGGAGGCTAATTACTTTACAATATTGTTTGGTTTTGCCATACATCAACATGAATCCACCATGGGTGTACACGTGGTTCCCATCCTGAACCCCCATCCCACCTCCCTCCCCATACCATCCCTCTGGGTCATCCCAGTGCACCAACCCCAAGCATCCTGTGTCATGCATCGAACCTAGACTGGCGATTCATTTCATATATGATATTATATATATTTCAATGCCATTCTCCCAAATCATCCCACCCTCTCCGTCTCCTACAGAGTCCAAAAGACTGTTCTATACATCTGTGTCTGTTTTGCTGTCTCGCATACAGGGTTATCATTACCATCTTTCTAAATTCCATATATATGCGTTAGTATACTGTATTGGTGTTTTTCTTTCTGGCTTACTCCACTCTGTATAATTGGCTCCAGTTTCATCCACCTCATTAGAACTGATTCAAATGTATTCTTTTAATGGCTGAGTAATACTCCATTGTGTATATGTACCACTGCTTTCTTATCCATTCGTCTGCTGATGGACATCTAGGTTGCTTCCATGTCCTGGCTATTATAAACAATGCTGCGATGAACATTGGGGTACACGTGTCTTTCAATTCTGGTTTCCTCGGTGCATATGCCCAGCAGTGGGATTGCTGGATCATAAGGCAGTTCTATTTCTAGTTTTTAAAGGAATCTCCACACTGTTCTCCATAGTGGCTGTACTAGTTGCATTCCCACCAACAGTGTAAGAGGGTTCCCTTTTCTCCACACCCTCTCCAGCATTTATTGCTTGTAGACTTTTGGATCACAGCCATTCTGACTGGGGTGAAATGGTACCTCATAGTGGTTTTGATTTGCATTTCTCTGATAATGAGTGTTGTTGAGCATCTTATCATGTGTTTGTTAGCCATCTGTATGTCTTCTTTGGAGAAATGTCTGTTTCTTTGGCCCATGCTGGCCCATGCTGTGATTTATGTAAGAGAGTGTTTTGCCTATGTTCTCCTCTAGGAGTATTATAGTTTCTGGTCTTACATTTAGATTTTTAATCCATTTTGAGTTTATTTTTGTGTATGGTGTTAGAAAGTGGTCTAGTTTCATTGTTTTACAAGTGCTTGACCAGTTTTCCCAGCACCACTTGTTAAAGAGATTGTCTTTTCTCCATTGTATATTCTTGCCTCCTTTGTCAAAGATAAGGTGTCCATCAGTTCACTTCAGTTCAGTTCAGTTGCTCAGTCGTGTCCGATTCTTTGCAACCCCATGAATCGCAGCACTCCAGGCCTCCCTGTCCATCACCAACTCCCAGAGTTCACTCAGACTCAGATCCATTGAGTCAGTGATGCCATCCAGCCCTCTCATCCTCTGTTGTCCCCTTCTCCATCTGCCCCCAATCCCTCCCATCATCAGAGTCTTTTCCAATGAGTCAACTCTTCGCATGAGGTGTCCATAGGTGCGTGGATTTATCTCTGGGCTTTCTATTTTGTTCCATTGATCTATATTTCTGTCTTTGTCCCAGTACCATACTGTCTTGATGACTGTGGCTTTGTAGTAGAGCCTAAAGTTAGGCAGGTTGATTCCTCCAGTTCCGTTCTTCTTTCTCAAGATTGTTTTTGCTATTCGAGGTTTTTTGTATTTTCATACAAATTGTGAATTTATTTGTTCTAGCTCTGTGAAAAATACCGTTGGTAGCTTGATAGGGACTGCATTGAATCCATAGATTGCTTTGGGTAGTATACTCATTTTCACTATATTAATTCTTCTGATCCATGAACATGGTATATTTCTCCATTAGTGTCCTCTTTGATTTCTTTCACCAGTGTTTTATAGTTTTCTATATATAGGTTTTTTGTTTCTTTAGGTAGATATATTCCTAAGTATTTTATTCTTTTCATTGCAATGGTGAATGGAATTGTTTCCTTAATTTCTCTTTCTATTTTCTCATTATTAGTGTATAGGAATGCAAGGGATTTCTGTGTGTTGATTTTATATCCTGCAACTGTATTATATTCATTGATTAGCTCTAGTAATTTTCTGATGGAGTCTTTAGGGTTTTCTATGTAGAAGATCATGTCATCTGCAAACAGTGAGAGTTTTACTTCTTCTTTTCCAATTTGGATTCCTTTTATTTCTTTTTCTGCTCTGATTGGTGTGGCCAAAACTTCCAAAACTATGTTGAATAATAGTGGTGAAAGTGGGCACCCTTGTCTTGTTCCTGACTTTAGGGAAAATACTTTCAATTTTTCACCATTGAGGATAATGTTTGCTGTGGGTTTGTCATATATAGCTTTTATTATGTTGAGGTATGTTCCTTCTATTCCTGCTTTCTGGAGAGTTTTTTTTTTTTTTTTTAATCATAAATGGATGTTGTATTTTGTGAAAGGCTTTCTCTGCATCTATTGAGATAATCATATGGCTTTTATTTTTCAATTTGTTTATGTGGTGTATTACATTGATTTATGGATATTGAAGAATCCTTGCATCCCTGGGATAAAGCCCACTTGGTCATGGTGTATGATCTTTTTAATGTGTTGTTGGATTCTGATTGCTAGAATTTTGTTAAGGATTTTTGCATGTATGTTCATCAGTGATATTGGCCTGTAGTTTTCTTTTTTTTGTGGCATCTTTGTTAGGTTTTGGTATTAGGATGATGGTGGCCTCATAGAATGAGTTTGGAAGTTTACCTTCTTCTGCAATTTTTTTGAAAAGTTTGAGTAGGATAGGTGTTAGCTCTTCTCTAAATTTTTGGTAGAATTCATCTGTCAAGCTGTCTGGACCTGGGCTTTTGTTTGCTGGAAGATTTCTGATTCAGTTTCAATTTCCGTGCTTGTGATAGGTCTGTTAAGATTTTCTATTTCTTCCTGGCTCAGTTTTGGAAAGTTGTACTTTTCTAAGAATTTGTCCATTTCTTCCAAGTTGTCCATTTTATTGACCTATAATAGTTTATAGTAGTCTCTTATGATCCTTTGTATTTCTGCATTGTCTGTTGTGAGCTCTCCATTTTCATTTCTAATTTTATTGATTTGATTTTTCTCCCTTTGTTTCTTGATGAGTCTGGCTAATGGTTTGTCAATTTTATTTATCCTCTCAAAGAACCAGCTTTTGGCTTTGTTGATTTTTACTATGGTATCTTTTGTTTCTTTTGCATTTATTTCCGCCCTAATTTTTAAGATTTCTTTCCTTCTACTAACCCTGGGGTTCTTCATTTCTTCCTTTTCTAGTTGCTTTAGGTGTAGAGTTAGGTTATTTATTTGACTTTTCTCTTGTTTCTTGAGGTATGCCTGTATTGCTACGAACCTTCCCCTTAGCACTGCTTTTACAGTGTCCCACAGGTTTTGGGTTGTTGTGTTTTCATTTTCATTCATTTCTATGCATATTTCAATTTCTTTTTTTATTTCTTCTGTGATTTGTTGGTTATTCAGCAGCATGTTGTTCAGCCTTTATATGTTGGAATTTTTAATAGTTTTTCTCCTGTAATTGAGATCTAATCTTACTGCATTGTTGTCAGAAAAGATGCTTGGAATGATTTCAATTTTTTTTTTTTGAATTTACCAAGGCTAGATTTATGGCCCAGGATGTGATCTATCCTGGAGAAGGTTCCATGTGTGCTTGAGAAAAAGGTGAAATTAATTGTTTTGGGGTGAAATGTCCTATAGATATCAATTAGGTCTAACTGGTCTACTGTATCATTTAAAGTTTGTGTTTCCTTGTTAATTTTCTGTTTAGTTGATCTATCCATAGGTGTGAGTGGGATATTAAAGTCTCCCACTATTATTGTGTTATTGTTAATTTCCCCTTTCATACTTGTTAGCATTTGTCTTACATATTGCAGTGCTCCTATGTTGGGTGCATATATATTTATAATTGTTATGTCTTCTTCTTGGATTGATCCTTTGATCATTATGTAGTGTCCTTCTTTGTCTCTTTTCACAGCCTTTGTTTTAAAGTCTATTTTATCTGATATGAGTATTCCTACTCCTGCTTTCTTTTGGTCTCTATTTGCATGGAATATCTTTTTCCAGTCCTTCACTTTCAGTCTGTATGTGTCCCTTGTTTCGAGGTGGATCTCTATATATGTAGAGAACATATATAGAGGTTTTGTTTTTGTATCCATTCAGCCAGTCTTTGTCTTTTGGTTGGGGCATTCGACCCATTTACGTTTAAGGTAATTATTGATAAGTATGATCCCATTGCCATTTACTTTATTGTTTTGGGTTCGAGTTTATAAATGCTTTTTGTGTTCCCTGTCTAGAGAAGATCCTTTAGCATTTGTTGGAGAGCTGGTTTGGTGGTGCTGAATTCTCTCAGCTTTTGCTTGTCTGTAAAGCTTTTGATTTCTCCTTAATATTTGAATGAGATCCTTGCTGGGTACAGTAATCTGGGCTGTAGATTATTTTCTTTCATCACTTTAAGTATGTCCTGCCATTCCCTCCTGGCCTGAAGAGTTTCTGTTGAAAGATTAGCTGTTATCCTTATGGGAATCCCCTTGTGTGTTATTTGCTGTTTTTCCCTTGCTGCTTTTAATATTTGTTCTTTGTGTTTGATCTTTGTTAATTTGATTAATATGTGTCTTAGGGTGTTTTTCCTTGGGTTTATCCTGTTTGGGACTCTCTGGGTTTCTTGGACTTGGGTGATTATTTCCTTCCACATTGTAGGGAAGATTTCAACTATTATCTCCTCAGGTATTTTCTCATGGTCTTTCTTTTTGTCTTCTTCTGGGACACCTATAATTCGAATGTTGGGGTGTTTAACATTGTCCCGGAGGTCTCTGAGATTGTCCTCATTTCTTTTAATCCATTTTTCTTTTTTCCTCTCTGATTCATTTATTTCTACCATTCTATCTTCTAATTCAGTAATCCTATCTTCTGCCTCTGTTATTCTACTATATGTTCCCTCCAGAGTGTTTTTTTTTTTAATCTCATTTATTGCATTATTCATTATATATTGACTCTTTTTTTCTTCTTCTATGTCCTTGCTAAACCTTTCTTGCATCTTCTCAATCTGTTATTCCATTTTGTTTTCAAGATTTTGGATCATTTTCACTATCATTATTCGGAATTCTTTATCAGGAAGAGATAGGGAATCTCTTGTTTGTTTTGGTGGGCATTTATCCTGTTCCTTTACCTGCTGGGTATTCCTCTGTCTCTTCATCTTGTTTATATTTCTGTGTTTGGGGTGACCTTTCTGTATTCTGGCAGTTTGTGGAGTTCTCTTTATTGTGGAGATTCCTCGCTGTGGGTTGGGTTGTACGGGTGGCTTGTCAAGGTTTCCTTAGGGAAGCTTGTGTCGGTGTTCTGGTGGAGCTGGACTTCTTCTCTCTGGAGTGCAGTGAAGTGTCCAGTAATGAGTTATGAGATGTCAGTGGGTTTGGAGTGACTCTGGGCAGCCTGTGTATTGAGGCTCAGGGTTATGTTCCTGTGTTGCTGGAGAATTTGCATGGTATGTCTTGCTCTGGAGCTTGTTGGCCCTTGGGTGGTGCTTGGTTTCAGTGTAGATATGGAGGCATTTGATGAGCTCCTGTCGATTAATGTTCCCTGGAGTCAGGAGTTCTCTGGTGTTCTCAGGATTTGGACTTAAGCCTCCTGCTTCTGGTTTTCAGTCTTATTTTTAAAGTAGCCTCAAGACTTCTCCATCTATACAGCACCATTGATAAAACATCTAGGTTAAAGATGAAAAGTTTCTCCACAGTGAGGGACACCCAGAGAGGTTCACAGAGTTACATGGAGAAGGGAAGAGGGAGGAGGGAGTTAGAAGTGAGCCTAATGAGATGAGGTGGAATCAAAAGAGGAGAGAGCAAGCTAGCCAGTAATCACTTCCTTATGTGGGCTCCACAGTCTGGACCGCTCAGAGATATTCATGGAGTTATAAAGAGAAGAGAAGAGGGAGGAAGGAGACAGAGGTGGCCAGGAGAATAAAGGAGGGAATCAAAAGGAGAGAGACAAATCCAGCCAGTAAACAGTTCCCTAAGTGTTCTCCACCATCTGGAACACACAAAGAGATTCACTGAGTTGGGTAGAGAAGAGAAGGGGGAGGGAGGAGATACAGGCGACATGTTGGAGAAAAAGGAGAGTCCAAAGGGGGAGAGAGCAGTCAAGCGAGTAATCTCGCTCCCAAGTAAAAATGGGTACTGAAGATTATGTTCTTAAAGGTACAAAATTGATAACAAATACCAAAAAGCAAAGATTAAAACTTAGATTAGAGGTTGGATTTTCAAAAATACAATATTAAAGAAAAGAAAAAAAAGTCACAAAAATTATTTAAAAAAAATACATATGAAGTTTACTTTAAAAAATAAGGTCTCTCTCTCTCTCTCTCTTTTTTTGCAAAGTAATAGTAGGTTATAAAAATGAAAATTAAAGGAGTAATAGAGGACTTAAAAATTAAAAAAAATTAAAAAAAGTAAAGAATGATAGTAAAAATAGTAAAAATATATCTAGGACTTGCTCTGGTGTTGTTGTGGGCAGTGTGGGGTCAGTTCATTTTCAGATAGTTCCTTGGTCTGGCTTATATTTCTCAAGATCTATAGGCCCCTTCCTATGTAGTCGGTACTAACTACAGGGTTTTAATCTATTGCACCTGTCACTTCCAAGGCGGTTCCCTCTGTTTTAGCTTCTTCTGTTTGCTGGTCTCTTCAGTGTCTGATTTCCGCCCTGACACAAGAGGGCGGTGGTGGACATATTTTTAGGCTCACTTGTTCAGTCGCGCTGTGGGGAGGGAGGGACACTGCAAACAAATAACACTGGCGTGTGCTCGCAGTGTCTCAGCCACAGTGGGCCTGCCCCCGCTCACGGTGCGTGTGCCCTCCCTGTCCACACTGCTCAGGCTCTAGGTTGCTCCACCGGGAACAATCCGAGGCCGGCCCTGGGCTGCATGCACCTCCCAGGTCTAAGCCGCTCAGGTTCAGGCACTCGGGTAGTCCTCAGAGGCGCAGACTCGGTTGGGCCTGTGTATTGTGCCCTTCCCAGGTCCGAGCAGCTCAGGTGATGAGGTGTTTGGCGAGCGTGGTTGCTGCGACTTATCACCTCCCCCATCCCTGCTGCTCAGTTTTCTGGGTGTACAACCAGCGCACCTTCTCAGGAGGATATTGACCGTCCAGAATCCCAAGAAGTCTTAGTTAGCAAAGAAGCCTGCTTGCAGTGTGGTAGATAATGTCTCTCTGGGGCCGCGATTGCCCCCTTCCGGCTCTGGCTGCCTGTCACCGGAGGGGGATGGTCTGTAGCCAGCTAGCTCTGCTCAGTCCTTTGTTCTGTGAGTGGGCCTGACGGTGTCTAGGTTACGGCTTTTTGCGTAGCTCTAGTCAGTCCTTTGTTCTGTGTGCGGGCCTGGCGGTATCTTAGGGCTTTTCACGTGGTAGCTATCCCACAGTCTGGTTTGCTAGCCCAAATCAGTTTGCTCTGATTACCCTCGGGGCATTCAGGTCCGATCCTTACTCTAAGCAATGCAGCCTGCACCTCCCTGCCCAGCCCCCGCTTGCTAGTGGTGGGTGCAGGCATCTGCGCTGCTTCTCCGCTGGGGGAGTTACCACACGTAATCTGTGGGTTTTAATTATTTATTTATTTTTCCTCCCAGTTATGTTGCCCTCTGTGCTTCCAAAGCTCGCCACAGACTCGGTAGTGAGAGTGTTTCCTGGTGTTTGGAAACTTCTCTCTTTTTAAGACTCCCTTCCTGGGCTGGAGCTCCGTCCCTCCCTCTTTTGTCTCTCTTTTTGTCTTTTATATTTTTTCCTACCTCCTTTCGAAGACAATGGGCTGCTTTTCTGGGTGCCTGATGTCCTCTGCCAGCATTCAGAAGTTGTTTTGTGGAATTTACTCAGCATTTAAATGTTCTTTTGATGAATTTGTGGGGGAGAAAGTGGTCTCTCTGTCCTATTCCTCCGCCATCTTAGGACCGCCCCCTTGGCTTGGTCTTCTGAGTGAGTTGGTGCTTATGAGAGTTATTCATGCTTGAACATGGGTCCAAGAGGGGTGATGGAAGGGGAAAACAAAGAAAAAAAGCACTAAGGCTAAGAAAAGGTAGACACCTTTGACGGGTGGGGAGTCTGATATGGAAAGAAGGGTGAGAGAAAATAGAGAGGTAGCTTCTTAAAAAAAATGAGGTAAAATTCATACAACATAACATTGCTATTAACCATTTTAAAGTTTGCAATTCAGTGGCATTTAGTTCATCTGCGATGCTATTGAAGCCACCACTTTTATCTAGTTCTTAGATATTTTCATCACCCCAAAAGGAAACCCTGTGCCCACTAAGCAGACACCCTCCTCCCCAACCAGGCCCTGGCAACCACTGATCTGCTTTCTGTCTTTATGTGTGTGTGCTTCAAAACACTCTCTGACATACATCACAGCAGGATCCTCTATGACCCACCTCCCAGAATGTTGGAAATAAAAGCAAAAATAAACAAATGGGACCTAATTAACCTTAAAAGCTTCTGCACATCAAAGGAAACTATTAGCAAGGTGAAAAGACAGCCTTCAGAATGGGAGAAATTAATAGCAAATGAAGCAACCGACAAACAACTAATCTCAAAAATATACAAGCAAGTCCTACAGCTCAACTCCAGAAAAATAAATGACCCAATCAAAAAATGGGCCAAAGAACTAAATAGACATTTCTCCAAAGAAGACATACAGATGGCTAACAAACACATGAAAAGATGCTCAACCTCACTCATTATCAGAGAAATGCAAATCAAAACCACTATGAGGTACCATTTCACACCAGTCAGAATGGCTGCGATCCAAAAGTCTACAAGCAATAAATGCTGGAGAGGGTGTGGAGAAAAGGGAACCCTCTTACACTGTTGGTGGGAATGCAAACTAGTACAGCCACTATGGAGAACAGTGTGGAGATTCCTTAAAAAACTGGAAATAGAACTGCCTTATGATCCAGCAATCCCACTGCTGGGCATACACACTGAGGAAATCAGTCATGTCCAACTTTTGAGACCCTATGGACTGCACCCCGCCAGGCTCCTCTGTCTATGGTATTCTCCAAGCAAGAACACTGGAGTAAGTTGCCATTTCCTACTCCATTCTGTCTCTATGGATTTGCCTATTCTGGACGTTTCCCATAAACAGAATCATTCAATATGTGACTGTGTCTGGCTTCTCTCACTGAGCATAATGAACCTCAAAGCCATTTTGCTGGGTCATGTCTGTGATAAGGAGTCAGTTATATATATATTCCAGGATTCCCTGGTGGCTCCGATGGTAGAGTCTGCTGCAATGCACAAGATGAGCATTCCATCCCTGGGAAAGGAAGATCCCCTGGAGAAGGAAATGGCAACCCACTCCAGTATTCTTGCCTGGAAAATCCCATGGATGCAGGAGCCTGGCAGGGTACAGTCCATGGGTTTGCAAAGAGTCGGACATGACTGAGTGACTTCACTTTCACTTTCATACGTATGTTCCAGTCTCAAGGAGCTCACCCTTGCTGAGCCTTTTGCCTGGAATGCTTTTTCCTCATATGCACACATGGCTGACCCTCTTGCTTTATTTCACTTCTCCACTCAAGTGTCACCTCCTCAGAGGGATACTTCACTAGTGGGATTGGGGATAAGCTGAGAGGACAAAGAAGACCAAGTTGAGAGGACTTTGAGAAGATAGGCTTGGGCAGAAAATAAAGAGAATTCCCCATGGTCATTGTCAGTGTAAATGAACTGATGTTTTATGACTCAGCTTGTTTCATATGGTGGCTACTCTCTTTTTTAAATTTATTTATTTGGTACATCTAGTCTTAGTTGCAGCATGTGGGGTCTTCCATTGTGATGCACAGGGTTCTCTCTAGTTGCATCACGTGGGCTCTTTAGTTGGGCTCCAGAATGTGTGGGTTCAGTAGTTGCAGCTCTCAGGCTTAGTTGCCCTTTGGCATGTGGGATCTTTATTTCCCTGATCATGGATCGAACCCACATTCTCAGCATTGGAAGGTGGATTCTTTACCACTGGCTACTCTTGCATGGAAGGAACTCTGTGCCAGCTTAGGTTGCATTTTAAAATGTAGGTTTTATTATTATTTGCATATGGCAAGATCAACACATCAGGAGACACTGCCATTGAAGAGACAGCTTGTTGTACTCAGAGATCCCGATGGAAGGGAACATGATATGACAGGCCACACAGGCAACCACCAGAGTTGGTCAGGAGGCAGAAGGATTGAGGGGGAAGCATGGGTAGATCCTTCACTGGGACTTCTGCAAGAAGGAAAGGGTCAGGCAAGGTGAGCAGGCTTGGGAATGGCTAGTTTGAATAATTCCAGCAGGTTCTGGGGTGTGAAGGCTGTCCCTAGTTATTTGGTATCTCGGTTAGGTGTAATGAGGGCAGGGCGATGGTAGCCTGGAACCTGAGAGCTCCATAAAAATGGTGTTTCATGGTATGGGATCTTGATTGGAGGGTTTGCACATGAAAGAGGCACTCACCATTGTTTGCATCCTCTGAGACCTGGATAACTTTGGGAGAGGTAATCCTTTCAGGTGAGCATGGCCTCCTATATTAATCATCAAAAAACAGAAAATAAAAATACATGTTTAAAGACTTCCCTGGTAGTCCAGTGGCTAAGACTCCACACTCCCAATGGAGGAGGCCCAGGTTCAATCCCTGGTCAGGGAACTAGATGCCAAGTGTGGCAACTAAGACCCGATATAGCCAAATAAATAAGAAAAAAAATAAATATTAAAAAACTGAAGAGGCCACCATTTGAAAAAGAATGCATGGTTAATATAGGCTGTTACCTCTTTTGATGACTTGGTACTTTGATTGTTTTTCCTGCCTACTGCTTCCTCTGAGGATGGTCAAGCCCACCCAAAAACAGGTTGGAGGGAGAACAGAAATCAGCTAGGCAGCCCCTCCCCATGGAAGCTTGGTACAAGATGCTGTCTGTGCATGAGGGTTTTTCAGGGCTCCTGGAACCCAGGGAGTTGTCTATTTAATGTTTCTTTATTTAGGGGAGATTGCTCTTTCTGAAACTACTTTGTGTTTGTGACTGCGTCTCCTTTATCTGATTAGTCCTGCTTCTTAGAGTCATTCAAAACATTTTTTTCCCTCCATGGTACCATATGTTTTTCCTTTGAGTCTGTAGTACTTTCCACTCAAATTCTGGAAGTATGATGTGGTATTTTTCTCCCGATGATTCATAGCAGGTGGCTTAGTTCAGTGACTGGTAATGGCAGAGGCTGATATGTTATGGAGAAAGCAAGCAGATGTGTGTGCCTGTGGATCTTTGATTTCCGTGTCTGTAGTCTTTGACTTCCCCTCCGTATCTATTGCCTTCTCGTGTTTACTATTCTTTCAGTCCATCTCTTACATGTACTAGCACTACCTGTTGCTTTGACATCTATTCGAAGAACTCTATATTAGCCTGCCTATGACAAAGACATTTGGGCTCTTGGGGGAGTAGAGGTCATATTTATTTATTTATTTTTTAAAGTTTTTCTATTTTATTTTTATGTATGTATTTATTTTATTTCTATTTGGTTGCACTGGGTTTTCATTGCTATGTGCAGGCTTTCTCTAGTTGTGGTGAGCAGGGGCTACTTTTCGTTTTGGTGTGTGAACTTCTTATTGTGGAGACTTCTCTCTTGGTGAGAACCAAAGGCTCTAGGCACCCAGGATTCAGTAGCTGGAGCACACAGGCTCAGAAGTTGTGGTGTGCAACTCTAGGGCATCTGAGTTTCCGTAGTTGCAGCTGGAGTGCCTGAGTTTCAGTAGTTGTACCAAGTGGCCTCAGTAGTCATGGCACATGGGCTTGGTTGCTCCATAGCCTATGGAGTCTTCCTGGACCAGGGATCAAACCTGTGTCCCCTGTATTAGCAGGTGGATTCCTATCAACTGCACCATTAGAAAAGTCTGGAGGTCATTTTAAAAAGATGATATGGTAGGTGACTCAGTGGTTAAGAATTTATCTGCCAATGTAGGAGACTCCTGATTTGATCCCTGGGTCAGGAAGATGCCCTGGAGAAGGAAATGGCAACTCATTCCATTATTCTTGCCTGGAGAATCCTGTGAGCAGAGGAGCCTGGGAGGCTGCAGTCCACAGGGTTGCACTAGAGTCAGACACAACTTAGCAACTAAACAACAAAAAAAGATAAGATTTATTGAGTCTTATTATGTGCCAGATATTGTGCTAAGCATCTTCCATTCATTAACTAATGTATTCTGTCCCCAAACCATTTCAGGTATGTAAATTACTATTCCCATTATACAGATGAGGAAACCAAGACCAAGAGACTTTCTAAAGACCACAAAGATAGTGAGGCCAGAATATGGACCCATACCTGTCTGATTCAAAGATGGTATTTACCACGTTGACTAGTTAATGGTTTATGTGTAGTCCTTAGCTACTTTTGTGTCTGTGATTCATTTGTGTCTTTCTTCATCTAATAAAGTCCTGGAAATTCCAGAATTCCTGAGTCATCAGTAAAGAAGTCCCACATTTTGGACTCTGGACAAAACTGTAAGGAAAAAAATTTGTCTGCGGGGTCTTCATCTTCCTCTAATTTATTCAACTTTTTCTTTAGATGTTCAGTGGCCTCCTGGTCTCTCCTTTTCCTCATTGTTGTTCAGTCGCCAAGTCATGTCCAACTCTCTGCGACCCTGTGGACTGCAGTGTGCAAGGTTTCTCTGTCCTTCACTATCTCCTTGAGTTTGTTCAAATTCATGTCCCTGAGTCAGTAATGCCATCCACCCATCTCATCCTCTGTTGTCCCCTTCTCCTCTTGTCTTCAATCTCCCGGCATCAGGGTCTTTTCCAATGAGTCGGCTCTTCGCATCAGGTGGCCAATGTATTGGAGCTTCAGCATCAGTCCTTCTAATGGATATTCAGGGTTGATTTCCTTTGGGATTGACTGGTTTGATCTCCTTGCAGTCCAAGGGACTCTCAAAAACTTCCATATCGGCTTTGGTGGCTTGGATGGTAAAGAATCCGCTTGCAGTGCAGGAGACCTGGGTTTGATCCCTGGGTCGGGAAGATCCCCTGGAGAAAGGAATGGCAATCCACTTCAGTATTCTTGCCTGGACAATTCTATGGACAGAAGAGCCTGGTGGGATACAGTCCATGGTGTCACAAGGAGTTGGACACGACTGAGAGACTAACACTTTCCCTTTCTTTTTCCTGATACTAGGGTAAAAATGAATGAAGCTTTAATATATTGCTTTACAGGAGTATCCACATTTTACCAAATTCAAAACCTCAGTTAAAGAGGCAAAGCTCTGAATGTGGGCTTTCAAGCATTTCCCATTAATTCATTCCACAAATGTCCACTGAGGGCTTACCCTGTCCCAGGCACTGCACAGGGCTCTGAGTGTACCAAGGTGCAGAGGATGTGGCCCCATTCCTTGAGGAGCTCCCAAGGTAGAGGAGACAGGTATGTACACTCTCATGCACTCTGTGAAAAATGCTTTAATGGCAGAACCATCAGAGTGCTATGGAAGCAAAGCTGGGAGCTGATGACCAACATTGGTATGAGTAAAGAGGAGAGGGAAAAGGGACATTGAGGTAAATTTTGAAGGATGAAATGATGAGTGGGCAAAATAAAATCAGGAATTCCAGCTAGAGGGAAAAGAGCGTGTATGTGATGGGGACAAGAACTTTTTTTTTTTTAATTGGCTGTATGGCATGTGGAATCTTAGTTCCCCAACCGGGGATGGAACCTATGCTCCTTGCACTGGAAACTCGGAGTCTCAACCACTGCACTGCCAGGGAAGTCTGACAAGAACTTTTTAAAATGTGTTAATGCTCCCAGTTTTTCTCACCTGCCTCCTTCCATCCTCATGTTAAACAGAGTTGAGTGTTTCTTAGTCTGGTTACCTCCAGGCTCTTCAGGGTGAAAAGGTTGGGTAAAGAGACAGACAGGATTGTTGGTGGCAGGAGAGGCTTCTTGCTTGAAGCAGCAAGTTGTCAGGGGGAAAGGAAATCACAGAGGCGATATAAAGAGTAGGAAGACAACGGGGAGAGGTGGGAGGAAGAGATAATTTTTATAATATGGAGGTTGGGGAGGGTTTTCTTGGAGGCTGGTGAGAGAGAGGACCTGGAGATGTTTTGATCTGAGAGAAGTCTGAGAAGAGGAAATGGTGTTTCGAGAAGTCTGGCTGAGGTTTATGAGTTGATTCCTGTTTAATGTTCTTAGGGAGACCCAAGTAAAGAATGAGATTCCTTTTCATTTGCTTCGGCTGCCTCTTTATGCTGCACTGTCTTTGGCTTCCCTGGTGGCTCAGACAGTAAAGAATCTGCCTGCAATGCAGGAGACATGGGTTTGATCTCTGTGTCGAGAAGATTCCCTAGAGAAGGGAATGGGAACCCGCTCTGGTATTCTTGCCTAGGGAATTCCATAGACAGAGGAGCCTGGCAGGCTATAGTTCAAGGGGTTGCAAAGAGTTGGACACGACTTAGTGACAAACACTTTCATTTTCACATGTATACATATGGCTGTACTTTGCTGTACCATATGTATACATATGGCTGTACTTTACTTTGCTGTACCGTAGAAACTAACACAACATTGTAAAGCAACTATACATCAATGAGAATTAAAAAAAAATAAAAATGAATTAGCAAAAAAATAATAGCTACTAAAAAGCCTCTTGATGAAGGTGAAAGAGGAGAGTGAAAAAGTTGGCTTAAAGCTCAACATTCAGAAAACGAAGATCATGGCATCTGGTCCCATCACCTCATGGGAAATAGATGGGGAAACAGTGGAAACAGTGTCAGACTTTATTTTTTGTGGCTCCAAAATCACTGCAGATGGTGACTGCAGCCATGAAATTAAAAGATGCTTACTCCTTGGAAGAAAAGTTATGACCAACCTAGATAGCATATTGAAAAGCAGAGACATTACTTTGCCAACAAAGGTCCATCTAGTCAAGGCTATGGTTTTTCCAGTGGTCATGTATGGATGTGAGAGTTGGACTGTGAAGAAAGCTGAGTGCCGAAGAATTGATGCTTTTGAACTGTGGTATTGGAGCAGACTCTTGAGAGTCCCTTGGACTGCAAGGAGATCCAACCAGTCCATTCTGAAGGAGATCAGCCCTGTGATTTCTTTGGAAGGAATGATGTTACAGCTGAAACTCCAGTACTTTGGCCACCTCATGCAAAGAGTTGACTCATTGGAAAAGACTCTGATGCTGGGAAGGATTGGGGGCAGGAGGAGAAGGGGACAACAGAGGATGAGATGGCTGGATGGCATCACTGACTCGATGGACATGAGTCTCAGTGAACTCTGGGAGTTGGTGATGGACAGGGAGGCCTGGCGTGCTGCGATTCATGGGGTCGCAAAGAGTTGGACACGACTGAGCGACTGAACTGAACTGAACTGAACTGAACTGAAAGTGTCTCTGTATGAGCATTTAGTTTTAATTTTTAATTACATTTTTCTTGGAAGCTTATAGGGTGTATTGGGATAGACAGAGCTAATGCATCAAACAGCCCTCAAAACGATTGGCTCCAACACAAGGTGATTTCTTCTCATAGACTAGTCCAAGTTGGACGTTTCTTCCTATTGGATGGCTAGTTTCCATGTGTTGATATAAGGACCCAAGATCCCCGCTTGTGCCTTTCTGTTATCTCTGTCATCATCAGTGTCCAACTGCACTTGTTCTCAAGAACCAATCACATGATCACATGAAACCACAGGAGAGACAGGGAAGAAGAAATGAATTTTGGTGAACAGTTAGCAATCTCTTCCACACTGAGTGTCTTCAACATCAGATTACTGCCCTCCTTTGTCTCTATTTACATGAGAACACTATTTTCATATTCATCACAGCAAATGCTGCTCCTGTGGGAGAGGAGACCATTTAGGATTTATTCTCTGCATGGAAGCTCAGAGATAATGGCAAAGGAGGAATTTAGAATTCTGGGTCATCCCATTTGACTCAAGAGAGCTATCTTTTAAGATCATCTCCACTCAAGGCAGTGAAATGTCATTGAATAGCCAAAAAAGTTCTAATAACTTCACTACTGAGTTAGTGAGTGAGTGAGTGAGAGTGTGTGTGTGTGTGTGTGTGTGTGTGTGTGTGTGTGTACAACAGCAGTTGCAAACTCAATACCTACGAGGTCCAGACAATATAATGCACAAAATAATGGACAATATAATGGACAATAAAATTATGAGGTCCAGGTAATATAATGAGGGAAATAGCCTGAATGCATACTATGATGAGACAGAAAGTTCTAGAATGACACAGTGGGCAGTCATTTTTCAGCAGAGTTTTTGCATGGTGGAAATGTGAGCCTAATATCAGACTGATTTTCTAGAGATGTTGGAAATGCAGATTTTAAAAAAATAAGATGAAAATCTCCTTACTTTTAAATGTTGGCAACTAATCCTAATAAAAATAATACTACAGGTCAAACAAGACACATCTGTGAGCTCTGTGCAGGCTTAGGAGCTGGCAGTTATGGACCTCTGACGTACACGACGTGAGAAGAGGGAACACCAAGTTCTTATTTGTCCAGCTGGCTCGAAGCTGTTAGGATGAGCCCTGCAGCTGGATGAAGGTGAGGAAAATTCACTTTTTTCTCTGTCGAGGTTGGGATATAGCAAAGGAATCACTGTGGGCACCTGAGCAGCAAGGAGTTCATCACTGCATGTGTCTGAGCCCCTTAGAATAGATACAATTTGAATTTCTCCTCTTTTATCTATTTCTTCTTGTTATTTAAAGTGAACTTTTATTTATGCTATTTTGTGTTATCTTTTATTTATGTTATTTAAAGTGAACTTTTAAATAACTTCTTGTTATTTCTTGTTATTCAAAGTGAAAAGTGAAAGTGTTAGTTGCTCAGTCATGTCTGACTCTTTGCGACCCCATGGGCTGTAGCCTGCCAGGCTCCTCTGTCCATGGAATTCTCCAGGCAAGAATGCTAGAGTGGGTTGCCATTTCCTTCTCCAGGGGATCTTCCCGACCCAGGAATTGAACCCTGCTTTCCTGCATTGTAAGCAGATTCTTAACCATGTGAGCAACCAGTGAGAAGTAACAAGCATGATAGAAAGATGGAAGAGATTTACACAGTAAGGGAGAGAATCGACACCCATTCCCCATCCCCATGATAAGCCATTATAAAGTGTCTTGCTTTTCTCTTTTCCTTCATGATCTGGTGCTGGGAGACAAGAGAAGCAGTCAGTTCTCCTAGGTTTTAATAGGACCTTGCAGCATGGGTTTGCCTGTGATGCAATTTTCTAGTCTGATTCCACTTCATTCCTGAGCTGCACATCAGGTGACAGCAGGACATAATTCTCTATATATTTTTCATGAGCTGCTTCCCTTAGAGGGAGCTGTTAAAGAGAGATGGTGTCAAGGGAGAGGTCTGTGCCTGAAATAAAGGGCCTCCTTGTCTTCCTTTTCTCGTGTGTTGGTTGTTCAAGGAGCTCCTGTGATGTGCAGGACTTGGTGGCAGGTGCTGGGGATCTGATGACAGATGTGACAGGCAGGGGCTCTGCTCTCAGAGGGCTCCTTCTCCGGTAGGAGGAGGAGGCATCATTTCAGAAACCCAAAAGAGTTTTTGGGACAATAAAGCAGCTAGAATGCAAAGACTGACTGTGAGCAGGGGTGAGTTGTTTGTTTGTTTGTTTTTGACTGAGCCATGCAGCAAGTGGGCTCAAACCTGTGACCCCTGCTGTGGAAGTGCAGAGTTTTAACCACAGGGAAGTATCAAGGGTGACGTTTTTTTTCATTCTTCCAATTACATTTATTATTATTTTTAAATTTTTTGATTGAAGGATAATTGCTTTACAGAATTTTGTTGTTTTCTGTCAAACATCAACATGAATCAGCCACAGGTATACATATATCCCCTCCCTCCCAAACCTCCCTCCCATCTCCCTCCCCATCCCACCCTTCAGCCTGTCACAGAGCCCCTGTTTGAGTTCCCTGAGTCATACAGCAAATTCCCATTGGCTTTATGTTTTACATATGGTATTGTAAATTTCCGTGTTACTCTCTCCATACATCTCCCCTTCTCCCTCATCCTCTCCCCCCATGTCCATAGGTCTATCAAGGGTGACTTTTGAGTGGCCTAGAAGGCCCTTCTACAGAGTTGATATCAGAACTTAGACCTCAGTAGCAAGGAGGAGCCAGCCATTTGAACAGTTTTGGGAAGGGTGTCCCAGGCAGAGAGAAAAGTTAAGTGCAAAATGCCGGAGGCCAGAAAAAAGTTGGTATGTGCCAGAAACAGATGAAATTCCAGAGTGGCTGGATAATGGGGAGAGCAGTGGGCACTGAGGTCTAAGGGATGGGCAGGGGCTAGATCATTTGGAATGTTGTAGGTCATGGTTTGGGATCCAGCTGCTATTCTCTAAGTGTGATGTGGAGGTGGTTTAGTCGCTAAGTCATGTCCAACTCTTTGCAACCCCATGGACTGTAGCCCTCCAGGCTCCTCTGTCCATGGACAGATACTAGAGTGGGTTGCCATTCCCTTCTCCAGGGGATCTTTCCAACCCAGGGATCAAACCTTTGTCTCCTGCACTGCAGATGGTCTCTTGCATTGTCAGGTTCTTTACGAACTGAGCCACCAGGAAGCCGAAGTGTAATGAGTCCCCACTAAAGAATTATAATCAGGGGAGGGATGTTGTCTGACTTAGGTTTTTAAATGATCCTGCTGGCAACTGTTTGGATAAGGAATTTGCTGTGACCTGAATTGTATCCCCCCCGCCTCCATTTGTGTGTTGAAGCCCTAATCCCATGTGATGGTATTACAGATGGGAGGTCATTTGGTTTAGACACACCATGGAACGTGACTGAGTTCACCAGCCAGTAAGTGACAGAGCCAGAAACGAGCTTGGGAGAAGTCTGAGTCCCAATTTAAGTCCCTTTCTCTCATGCATAGTATACTCATCAGAATCTACAGATCAGACCCCAGACAAGGGATCAGATGCCTTAGTCTCAAGTCTGGTTTGTGTACTGTGTGCTTAATAGCTCAGTTGTCATGTCCGACTCTTTTTGACCCCATGGACTGTAGCTCGCCAGGCTCCTCTGTCCATGGGATTCTCCAGGCAAGAATACTGGAGTGGGCTGCCATTCCCTTCTCTAGGTGGATCTTCCTGACCCATGGATTGAACCCAGGTCTTCTGCATTGCAGGCAGTTTCTTTACCATCTGAGCCACCAGGGAAGTCTCATTTGCTACCTGCTAACCTACACTGACTGTCCCTGTGCCTCTAATATGTACCTCCCTGGTAAGGTTGTTGTTGTTGTTGTTCAGTCGATAAGCTGTGTCTGACTCTTTTGACCCCATGGACTGCAGCGTGCCAGGCTTCCTTGTCCTTCACCATCTACTGGAGTTTGCTCAAACTCATGTCCATTGAGTTGGTGATGCCATCCAATCATCCCATCCTTTGTCATCCTCTTCTGCCTTCAGTCTTTCCCAGCATCAGGGTCTTTTGCAATGAGTCAGCTCTTCGCATCAGGTGGCCTAAGTATTGGAGCTTCAGCTTTAGCATCAGCCCTTCAAATGAATATTCAGGATTTATTTCCTTTGGGATTGACTAGTGGACAAAACATAGTCCACTGGAGAAGGGAATGGCAAACCACTTCAGTATTCTTGCCTTGAGAACCCCATGAACAGTATGAAAGGATAAGATTGTTGTAAAGATCAAATGGGTTGCTTTTCTGAAGCACTTAGAACAGTGCCTGGCACATGATAGAGTATTAAATAAATAATAAAATATTTATTTAATAGAGTGTTAAATAATAGCAGAAAGGAATGTCCAACTCTAGCATCCTACTGTGCAGATGGGCCCTTAGGTATTGGGGAGAAGTCACAGGATGTAATTGTGTTGGACACCCAGTATATCTACTTTTGTATCTCTCTTGGGTCATCCACTGGCAACTCTTGATTGCTCATGAATTAATTTTCAGCACAGAGGAGGAATGCAGCTTCCTCCTCTCTACCACTTAGGTGGGTCTCAGGAATAGGCCAGAGAGGTCCTAGAACAAAAAGGCAAAATTCACTGACTCTCACCTGTGACAATGAATCGAAAATATTTCCAGTTGTCACAACTGGTGTGAAGCTGGCGTCAAATGAGTGGAGACTAGGGATTCTGCCAAACATCCGACAATGGAAGGACCAGCCCCCAAACAAAGCATTATCTGACCCCAAAGAGCAAGAGTGCAGAGGTTGAGAACCTTGGTGGGCCTTTGTTAAGGTGGCAGTTTTTGAGATACTGAGTTATAGAGTCATTTGTAGTTGTTTAGTCGCTAAGTCACGTCCAACTCTTTGTGACTCCATGGATTGTAGCCCGCCAGGCTCCTCTGTCCATGGGATTCTCCAGACAAGAATACTGGAGTAGCTAGTCATTCCCTTCTCTAGGGGATCATCCTGACCCAGGGGTTGAACCCAAGTCTCCTGCATTGGCATGCAGATTCTTTACCACTGAGCCACTTGGGAAGCACCTACAGAGTTATTAGAAATCAGCAAGCTTGAACAGCCTTGCAGACCCACTCTGGTCCCAGGTGAGGCTTTATGAGCCGAGCACCTCTCCTTGTTTCTTCTTTGAGCAGAAAATTCTACATAGGGAGTTGGTGGAAGTCAAAAATCCATCAGTTCTCATTTTACCAGGCATTTAGGAAAATAACTTTTCTCCTGCAGAAGAAATTACATGAATTACATTAAGATGGTGCTAAGGTAATAAAATTACATGCTCAGGATTCTTCTGAAAACTTCCTTTGTCTGGCAGGGCAATTTGAGTGTGGGAAAGACAGTCTTCCCAGCCACCACGCTTCCACATAAAGAGGAACAGAGGAAATTGGCTCCATCATGCTATTGCTGCCAGTACCACTCTGTGAAATTCCAATTTGTAAAAAATCTGCAGATTTAATCACAAGGCAAACCTTCTGATGCAGATCCATGAGAACAATGGGTTTTACTTTAAATGCACATTTATAAGGGAAACTTCAAATCACCATATGAAATGGTGGCAACCCCAGACAGGGGCAAATACTCTTGGAACTGGGCAGAAATGGACTCTAATATTGTGAGAATCATCCTCACTTTTGGTGTCGGTGCTGTTTGGAAGGAAATAGAAAATGCACATGTGATGAGAGAAATCTCTTCGCTTCCAGCGTGCTAACAATTTTTAGCTCAGAAGGAAAAAAAAAATCCTCGTTTTAATGTAAAAGAAAACCGAAATGACGGGGGAAAGTGACATCTGTTCTTAAGATTCCCAGTGCAAACGTCATTTAGAGGCAAACTGATGCATGTGATACGGTTGGCCAAGGCTGTGAGGGATGAGGCTGTGCGTGCTGGAGTCGAAAGAAGAGAGATCATGGCGACAGAAGTATCCTTGCTTGTGTGGCTTTTATTTATTTAATTTTAAAAACGTCTTCAAGACTTAAAAAAAAAATTTTATTTATGTATCTTTGGCTGTGCTGAGCGTTGCTGTGCGGGCGTTTCTCTTGTTGCGGCGAGCAGGAGCTACTCTATTGCCGTGCGCGGGCTTCTCATTGCCGTGGCTTCTCTTGTTGCGGAGCTTGGACTACAGGGCATGTGGGTTCAGTAGTTGAGCTCCCAGGTTCTAGAGCACAGGCTCAATATTGTGCACAGGCTTTCTTGCTCCGTAGCACGTGGAATCTTCCTGGATCAGGGTTCAAACCCATGTCTCTTGCATTGGCACGCAGATTCTTTTCCACTGATCCACCAGGGGAGTCTGGTTTGAGCTTTTTAGAAGAGTGGTTTTCAACCAGTGGTGACTGTGCCTCCCAGGAGACATCTGGCAACGTTTGAAGACATTTTTTGGGTCACTTTTGGCAGGAGGGTTCTGCTGGCACCTCATGAGTAAAGGGTAGGGATGTTGTGAAGCATCCTGTGAGGCACAGGGCTGCCCCCATAACAAAGACTCACCTGGTCCAAAATAATAATAAAGGTTGGGAAACTCCGTATCGGAGCTCTATTCCTTCATCTATAAAGTGAGAGTACCTGCTACACCTCTTCCACCTGCTTGTTCTAAGGATGCAGGAGAATGCGTTCCACAAGTGATGGTTGACTTCATGATAATAGAGATTTCTAAGGCATTCTTCAATTTTATTTCTCTATCTAAACTCCACCATGTTTCCCCACTGGCTCAATCCTCCTGCAATGCAGGAGACTTGGATTTAATCCCTGGATTAAGAAGATCCCCTGGAGATGGAAACAGGCAACCCACTCCAGTGTTCTTGTCTGGGAAATCCCATGGACAGAGGAGCCTGGTGGGCTGCAGTCCATGGAGACACAAAAGAGTCAGACACAATTTAGGGACTAAACAACAAACAAACTACCATAGCCACAGAACGCTTCCTAAATGCAAATCTGACTCTGCTGTTTCTCTCCTGAAAGCCTATATGTGGCTTTCCATCAGCTCCTATAGTACATCCAAACTGATCTTTACAGCCTTGATTTTCAGTGGTGCCCTTCTCCCTTCTACACCCCCGCCCCCCACACCACGATCAGGAATGCAATGGAATATACTCTCCCCCACCTCCACAGCTTTGTACTCACTCTTTTCTTTCCTGAATCCTTCCATCACACTCCTTGCCGTTTCACCTAGTCAGTTCCTACTTGTTCTTGGTGGCCTTAGCCTCCATATCACCTCCTCCAGAAAGTCTTCCCTTATTGCTTCAGGGTACTGAAGGTGTACTTGACAAGCTAGCACAGCTCAGTAAACATTTGTTGAGCGAATTAATGAATAGATGAATTAATGAGATCCTTGAGTATAGCTGTTTCCAGGAGAAAATAGCTCATCTTGATTTGTCTCCCTTCTTTCTCCTTGGGTCACTGTTATGATCATGCTAATGGGTGACAGTCCAAAGCGGGAAGGTTGCTGAGAAGAGCCTAGCAGAGGGTCAAGATCCTTTTTAACTTTGACCTGTGGCCTTGACATAATCCAGAGGGAAATGTCCTTGGATGAGAATAGCCACCTTAGAGTGAATTAACTGCTATTTTCTGGAAAACAGAATAGTCAGGGAGAGGTGAGAACTTAGTGAGTTGCTGGTAGCTCTGGGACTTGTGTGTGTGTGTGTGTGTATGTGTGTGTGCTCAGTTGTATCCAACTCTTTGTGACCCCATGGGGTATGTAGCCTGCCAGACTCCTCTGTCCATGTGATTCTCCAGGCAAGAATACTGGAGTGGGTTGCCACTTCCTTCTCCAGGGGATCTTCCCAACCCAGGGATGGAACCCACATCTATTGCATCTCCTGCATTGGCAGGTGGGTTCTTTACCACCAGCGCCACCTGGGAAGTTCGTATTCCAGACTATTTGTTATTGTGTGTGCCACTGAATTTCACATTCTTTGCTATATAATTAAGCTTCTGGAGGACAGAAACAGCCCCAGGCATCTTAATGTATATCCTGTCAAAGTGCCTGATAAAGAAAACCTTTCTGGTAAAAGTCTTTCCATAATAATATGCAGTGTCCCTATTTTACAAATGAATAAACTGAATATTCTCAAAGAGGGTAACGTGTCCTATAGTGAGTTAGCAACCAAACCAGGACTCAAAAAAAAAAAAAAAAAAAAGGCATAGCTTCATTGGAGACAAATTATAGAAGCTGCAATGTCTTTAAATTTAGAAAACAAAGTTAGCTCCCGCCAGAGCTGTGAGGCAGTTTTGACGTCTTCTGAAAGCCTCTTCTCCCATCCAATTTTATTTCTTAAAGTAGGAAGCCAAAGCTCACAGGGACACTCTGCCTCGTCTCCCCTTCCATTTATCAGTATTTTTGCCTCTCATTATACCCGTGGCCTAGTTTTCTTGGGCTCTTTGGATGTCAATGAGCGTATTACACTAGGTATTGTCCTTGAAAGTTTTTGAAGTTCTTTAGGCTTTATGAACAAGGTCTCTGACTCCAGCTGAGTGCCACCGATGACTTTGGCTCTGCTCTATTTCCTCAAGAAATCTAAAGGATAGTGTTGTCATCTTCCAAAACAGAAACTGATAAAGGCTGCCCTCATACTGAGAATTTCCCCCCCTTTCTCAGAGGAAGCAGAGAAATTGCTAAAATTGAGTTTTAGTGTGCAAGGTACTGCTGTCTTCTAACCAACAAAAAGTAAGCTGTTAGCTCTGAAAGAATGGAGCCTGTGATTTGGGGAGGCAAGGCGACTGGTGCCGAACCCCAGAGAGAAAGGAGTCAATGTTTCACATTATAATTCCATTATGGGGAAGCAGGAGCCAGCCTGCCTGAGAGTCACGTGTTCTGGGCACAAGGCACTGTGACACTGAATTCTGCCTTTGGATCTGGGTCTCAGGTGACCGTGGGGCTTTTGAAAGGGGACCTGGGTCTATGTTTTTCTTCTGCTCTAGGCTTTATCCAACCCAATGTAAAAATGACTAGCAGTTCCCAGCAGACTCTCATGAAGCTGTTTTGGCATCTCATGGGGTTGGAGGGGAAGATGAAGGGAGTTTAGCTCCATGCTTAGGAAGTGGGTGTGGAGCTGAGGGCTTGCTCCTCAGTGGGTGGAGTGGGCTCCTGAAATCTAATTTAAGGGACTCCGAGAAGACTCACTCACACCTGCAAATACCACCCCTTCAGATGTCGGAAATGTCAGCTAGAGCATCCATCACTGCTGAGATGTCCATCACGTCTTTCCACAGCTTCCTGCAAGGGGGCAGCACATTTGGTTGGTAACACTTCCAATGTGGGTGGTTTTCTCTAGCCAGCTTTCCCTCCTGATTGCAGATGGAAGGTGGTGGGGTGAGGCATGAAGCCAAAAGACACAGAAAAGTGGCTGCCACTGATTGCGGTCACCAGAAGTTCTTTCAGCTGTCTCTGTTTCTTTTTAACATACTGATATATAACACCAGTGCCTGTGTTTCAACAAGTTGGGGAATAACATGAGGGTGTACTCCTTTTAACACTCAACTTTTTTAAGAAGTGGAGGATCTGGAGCTGGCCAGCATAGATTCTCATCCTCGCTCTACCATTTATGAGCTTTGTGGTCTTGGATAATCTACTCAACCCCTCCGCATATGTTTCCTTACCTGTAAATGGGAACACTTACAACATAGGCTTATTTGAATGATTAAGTTAGAATAACATACGCTGTCTGTCCTAGTGCTTGTACACATACACAAAAAAGTCCTTCTTAGGACTTGCCTCGTGGGCCAGAGGTAGAGAATCCACTTTCCAGTGTCGGGCACTTGAGTTTGAACCCTGGTTGTGGAACTAGAGCTTCCCTGGTGGCTCAGACAGAATCTGCCTATAATGTGGAAGACTTGGGTTCGATCGCTCAGGTTGGGAAGATCCCCTGGAGAAGAGAATGGCAACCCACTCCAATATTCTTGCCTGGAGAATCCCATGGACAGAGAAGCCTGGCAGGCTATAGTCCATGGGGTTGGAGAGTCAGACATGACTGAGCGACTAACTCCTTGGGGAGCTAATATCCCACATACCATGGGGCAACTAAGCCTCTACGCCATAAAGAGAACTCTCACACTGTAACAAAGATCCAGTACAGATAAAAAAAAAAGATAAGCAGCAAGAATTTGCTGTATAACACAGGGAATTATATTTAGTATCTTGATTAACTTATAATGGAAAATAATCTGGATAAAATATGTAAAACTGAATCACTTTGCTGTGCATCTGAAACCAACACAATATTGTAAATCAACTATACTTCAATTAAGAAAAGTTGTTATTACACTGCTATGACGGGGTGTATGTCAAAAGGACAAGAGGGCTGACAGAAAGAGCTCACGATGGCAAAGCTGGAACATTTCAAGCAACAGAAACATTAATACAAATAAATATCCATGAGTCCATACTATCAAAGAAATATTTAAACACATACACAAGTGGGGAAAAGAGATAGATTTCTTGAACAGAAGAATTCCAAATAATTTATGTAGACATATCATCCTCAAGGGTCTTCCCAGGTGGTGCCAGTGGTAAAGAACCCATCTGCAAGTGCAGGAGATGTAAGAGACTCTTGTTTGATCCCTGGGTCCCTGAGTTGGGAAGATCCCCTGGAGAAGGGAATGGCAACCCACTCTAGTGTTCTTGCCTGGAGAATCCCATGGACAGAGGAGCCTGATGGAATATGGTCCATGTGGTTGCAAAGAGTCAGACACAACTGAAGCGACTTAGCATGCACACAGCACGTCATGTTCAAGGATGAGTCTCATAGCTGGCCACTCCCTTAAGTGGGGGCTTCCTTCCAAATAGGACAGTATAAAGGGGAGGGGGAGAATAAAAGAGTAATTCACAGTGCAGACATTTTGACAAATGTCAAATGATCTCAGCCAGTGATCAAGGTTAAAATCAACAGCCATGAATCATGTTGATACTAGGTGCCCTTGATATGGTGTGATAAAAATGGCGATTTATCTCTGTGGTCTCCTTCTCCAAACCCCATAACCTCAGCATAATCATGAGAAAAACATCAGACAAATCCCAGGGCAGGGAATCCTACAAGATACGTGACCAGTATTTCTCAAAAATGTCAAGGTTATCAGGAACAAGGAATGTCTGATAAACTGTTGTAGCCAAGCGGATCCTACAGGGATGTCAGCTAACTGTGATGTGATCCTGAATGGATTCTGGAACACAAAAAGAACACTAGGTAAAAATAAAGAAAATATGAACAAACCATGGGCATTAGTTAATAACTTTGCATCCATTGGCTCATTAACTATAATAGATTACCAGTAATCTATTATGAGTTAATGAGTAATCTCGGGCTTCCTTGGTGGCTCATATGGTAAAGAATCTGCCTGCTGCAGGAAATGTGGATTTGGTCCCTGGGTTGGGAAGATGCCCTGGAAAAGGGAATGGCTACCCGCTCTAGTATTCTTGCCTGGAAAATTCCATGGACAGAGGAGCCTGGTGGGCTACAGTCCATGGGGTGCAAAGGGTCATACATGACTGACAGACTGACACTTTCACTTCACTTTTCACCAAAGTAATCTAAGGTATTGATAATACAGGACCCTGGGCTCGGTGTAGGGGAATTCTTTGTGTTGTATTCTAAAATTTTCTATAAATCTAAAAATGTATTGAAAAACAGTCTATTTTTAAAAATTATTATTATTATTATCATGATCATTATCACTATTTGTTTTCTGGAGTTCTTGCTCCTGTGAAAAATTTCAAGGCTCCTACTAAGTCTAAGAAAACAGTCCCAGTTACTACTGCTTTTGATAGCAAGGAGACTAGTTCTTTTTGGTTCTGGTTGGTGTGGTTCCCAATCAGCTTGGGTGATCTGGCTGTCTACATGCTCTTCTAGAAAGCTCTACAGGCTTTCTTTGGTGGTAGAATGGTGAGCATATAGCTGCCTTCCTGGCTCTTCCAGGGGAATACATATTAATTCTGGAAATGGTAACCTAGCAGCATGACAGGACCCATGTCCACTAAAGAAAAGTGTTTGGTAAACTAGCTTTCATTCCAGGAAAAATCAATCATTTCTTTCTCTGTCAACATTGCCTTGTTATATACTTCGGCTGAATCACACATCACATTGGATCTTCATTATTCATCTTTACCCATCTGTGAACTCCCCAGGGGAAGAGAGTCTTCTCATTTATCTCTGTACTTCCAGAACTTAATCTTAAGCCCAGCATAGATGACAAAAAAATTGATGACTGAGTAGAGGACTGGGCAGCGGTGTTTAAACTTGCAAAGCTGAAACTCATTTTGATTGCCTATGCCAAAGAGAAGAGGTGGTGGGAGAGATTGCATTCTCCAAAGTTGGCCACAGCAATATCTCCCATTCCATATTCTGTTTTTTCAGTGTGGCCTTCACCCTTCTCTCACAGTATGGTGAAGTCTATGTCCTTTCCTCCTGAAACGAGTCGACCTTTTGGAATGCGTTGACCAATAGCATATGGCAGAAGTGGTACCATGTAAGTTTGGAGGTTGCATCATAAAAACTCCATAGAGTTCTCTGGCTTTCTCTCTTGGGATGCTCACTCTTGGAATCCAGCCCCCATGCTGTGAGCATGCCCAAGCATGGATATAGAGAGATATGCTTTGAGAGGAACTGAAGTCCTGGTCCACGTCCTTAGCTGAGCTTCCAGCTGAGAGCCAGTGTCAACTTGCCAGCCATCTTGGAAGGGGATTCTTCAGCCCCCAGACAAGCTACTCCAGCTGCTGGTGTGTGGAACAGAGACCAGCTAGCTCATCACACCCTGTCCAATTTCATGAGCCAAGTCAATAACTACTGTTGTTTCAAGCCACCATGTTTTGGAGTGTGTTAGGCAAGAATAACCAGAGCATATGGGAAAATAAAATCCCAACTGATTGAAAATAAGACTTGTGAGTTATTTTACTTTCCTTCCTATTTCATGCAAAAAGCCTTCTGATGCTGGTATTTTTTTTCACCGTAAGTGTGAATTGACTGAGAGCGATATAGCCACATTTGGAAGTGAGTAACCACAAGGATCTCAAAATTCTAATTTAATTAATGCATTTATAAATCAATTAGCTAATTCAGCAATCATTTGCATACCCATCGTGGTCCAAGTCCCTGGCTAAGGGGTGGTACCTGTCAGCAAGTAACTTAAACATGGTGCTCTGTCTTAATGAAGTTTAGAGTTCTAGTGAGAAAAGTAAATAAACAGTTACACAATCAGTTTAGATTTATAATTAATTCCATCTCAGTAGTGGAAAGAACTGAAGGATATCTATCCTAGAAAGTAGCTTCTTCAAATATCTAAGGACTGTGCCATGATTGATTCTCATGGTGAGGGCTTCCTCATAGTATGGTGGCTGGGAGGCTGCTCAGTTGATGACAGTGTCCTTCTGTGGGATGCTTTTCCACTCCCCAATACACAGGTGGGCTCTCAGCATCAAGATCTCCCTAGGTGACTCCACTCCTCTCACCAGAGTTGATTAATCTGGGAGGAGCGAACCCTGACTCAGGCTGAGCCAGTCACATTCTTGGAGCTGTGGGTAAGGCTTGTTAATGGTGGTGCTGGAGATGATCAGTTCAGTTCAGTTACTCAGTCGTGTCCGACTCTTTGCGACCCCATGGACTGCAGCACGCTAGGCTACCCTGTCCATCACCAACTCCTGGAGTTTACTCAAACCCATGTCCATTGAGTCGGTGATGCCATCCAGCCATCTCATCCTCTGTCATCCCCATCTCCACCCACCTTCAGTCTTTCCCAGCATCAGAGTCTTTTCAAATGAGTCAGTTCTTCACATAAGATGGCTAAAGTATTGGAGTTTCAACTTCAGCTTCAGCATCAGTCCTTTCAATGAATATTCAGGACTGATTTCTTTTAGGATGGACTGGTTGGATCTCCTTGAAGTCCAAGGGACTCTCAAAAGAGTCTTTTCCAACACCACAATTCAAAAGCATCAATTTTTCGGTGCTCAACTTTCTTTATAGTTCAACTCTCACATCCATACATGACTACTGGAAATAACCATAGCCTTGACTAGGTGGACCTTTGTTGGCAAAGTAATGTGTCTGCTTTTTAATATGCTATCTAGGTTGGTCATAACTTTTCTTCCAAGGAGCAAGCATGGTTGCAGTCACCATCTGCAGTGATTTTGGAGTCCCAAGAAATAAAGTCTGTCACTTTTTCCATTGTTTCCCCATCTATTTGCCATGAAGTGATGGGACCAGATGATCTTAGTTTTTTGAATGTTGAGTTTTAAGCCAACTTTTTCAGTCTCCTCTTTCACTTTCATCAAGAGGCTTTTTAGTTCTTTGCTTTATTCCATAAGGGTGGTGTCATCTGCATATCTGAGGTTATTGATATTTCTCCCGGCAATCTTGATTCCAACTTGCGCTTCATCCAGCCCAGCATTTCTCATGATGTACTCTGCATATAAGTTAAATAAGCAGGATGACAAGACAGCCTTGACATACTTCTTTGTTGATTGGGAACCAGTCTGTTCCATGTCCAGTTCTAACTGTTGCTTCCTGACCTGCATACAGATTTCTCAGGAGGCAGGTCAGGTGGTCTGGTATTCCCATCTGTTTCAGAATTTTCCACAGTTTATTGTGATCCACACAGTCAAAGACTTTGGCATAATCAATAAAGCAGAAGTAGATGTTTTTCTGGAACTCTCTTGCTTTTTCGATGATCCAAGGGATGTTGGCAATTTGATCTCTGGTTCCTCTGGCTTTTCTAAATCCAGCTTGAACATCTGGAAGTTCATGGTTCATGTATTGTTGAAGTCTTGCTTGGAGAATTTTGAGCATTACTTGGCAAGCATGTGAGATGAGTGCAATTGTGCAGTAGTTTGCACATTTTTTGGTATTGCCTTTCTTGGCAATTGAAATGAAAACTGACGTTTTACACTCCTGTGGCCACTGCTGAGTTTTCTGAATTTGCTGGCATATTGAGTGGAGTACTTTCACAGCATCATCTTTCAGGATCTGAAATAGCTCAGCTGGAATTCCATTACCTCCAGTAGCTTTGTTTGTAGTGATGCTTCCTAAGGCCCACTTGACTTCACATTCCAGGATGTCTGGCTCTAGGTGAGTGATCCCACCATCGTGATTATCTGGGTTGTGAAGATTTTTTTTGTATAGTTCTTCTGTGTATTCTTGCCACCTCTTTTTAATATCTTCTGCTGCTTCTTGGTCCATACCATTTCTGTCCTTTATTGATGGTTTTGTGATTTTTCCTGATGAGATTAGTCCTGAACCTGTCCCAATTTCTCCTTTCCCTAAGCCTGATTCTCTTCCCCACCATCCCATCTTCTTCCTCCTCTTGTTCTTTCAGCTCCTTCCCCTTCTCCTTCTTGATCTGATCAGATACCCAACATCTTTCCAGTCAATTTCCTTTAAGGCTAAAGCTACCTAGAGTGGTTTTTGTTATGTACAGTGACACCAGAACTTCACTAATACAAACTACAAGAGGGATTATCCCTGTCCTTTAAGACTCCCATGGGATAGACTTAAAACCAAGGATCAGAAGCCATGGCGGGAGAAATTTCAGTTGCACATGTGAAGGAACGTTCTAAGGACCACAGACAGATATGCAGAGACTCAGCTAGTGAGCTTGCTGTCCTCGGAGGCTTTCAGACAAAGTCTGGCCAACCAGTTAGATATGATGTTATCAGAGAATTGAAGCATTTACTTCAAAATTGGGCTGCCAAATGACGATGACAATGATGATGGTGGTGGTCATGGCAGCTAAGAGTTTTGTGCACTTACTGTTTTACCATGATAAGTATTTAACATACATTGTTCATCCTCACAATAACTCCATGAGGAAATATTGTTACTATAACTGTATGGCAAAATGAGGAAGCTGAGCCATCAGAAGTTAGGTAACTCACACAAGGTCATTCATTCGATGAGCCAGATTTTAAACTCAGACTCTGGGGTCCTACGAACGATGCTCTAGTTTGAGGTGAAACATCTCACTCCAGCCCCCAAAGCTCATAGGATTTCACCTCCTCTTCTTCATTCCACATCTCAGAATGATTCAAAATTAAAAGGTAAAGCAAAAATCTTGGGTAGTTAGACCCTGAATAGTAGAGAATACTTCATATGAAAAATAAATTCAGTCATACTAGACTCAGGCATATTAGACCTGCTTGAATCAGAAAATGGTAGAAAAAATGGTCCTCAGAGCCCCGTGTGCAAGTGGAGATGCTCACTATATATATCCCCATAAGTTGCTGCCTGCATTTTTTTTCTTTTTTTTTTTGTCACTCCTCTGAACATTTACTTGAATCATGTCTACTCTCTCTTTCTTGACTAAATGAGCTTTATAATAATAATAATTAGTGTTTTGTTTAGTTTGAAAACTCAGCGCATCCCTCCCAGCTCTGAATGATTTATTTTGTGATGGATATTAGTGCCGACAGAAGGTGTGCTGTGTGGGGGAGACAATTTGAATTGCCAAATTGAATTGATGAGTTTCCCAGAAGCAGACATGATTCAATTCTGCAGAAGTTTCTTTTAGAAATGTGCCTAAAAAATCCCCCACCTCTACCTGATCATTTATCATTCTTTTAAATCATAAGGAAAATGGAAAGTTCCTATCACTTTCTTAATTGAATAAAGGAGACAGACTGGGAGAGATCCTATTGAATACTGAACAGACTCCAAGCATCTAATTAGAGCATTTTCCTGCAGAGTTCCCTTTGCAGAGGGGGCGCCAAGCCCTGCTTCTCTCCTCACCTGTTTCTGATGTGTTTCTGCCTGCCTGGCAGGTTAACATGGCCAATCCAGTGTGTGCCTCTTTAATTGAATAGTTAAGTGCATCCCTGTTGCAGGGTGAACAGCAGATTTTCTAAGAATCTTCTGTGCTTTTGTTAAGCCTATTAGGATGTTTCCAAGGAGATGGGGACCACAGAAGGCAAATGGTGGTCGTTGCATCCCCTCAGGAGCTTGTTTACCCAACTGTGTTTGGAAACTCATTACTTTATTATGCATTATGGGATATATTTAGTATCCCAAGAAGGTGATGCTTGCATTTAGGAGCCAATTGTGTGCCTTCCATGCACCGTACATCTAAATTCCCTCCAATAAGCCATTTTAGGTATAGAAAGAGAAGTGCATTAGATTCTCTGGACCTACGACTTCTGCTGGCTTGACATAGGAGACACTGGTTTGTTAAAGCTGGGATGCAGTCTGAGTCCCAGGCACAGGATGGGGGGTATGTTTGGGAGCCCTTGGATGATACTGATAATAATAGCTAAAGTTTCTCGAGACCTTAACCATATGCCAGGTACTCTTGAGGGGTGGGGGAGCCCAGGTTAACATTCTCATTTCCATTGTTAACAGGGAAAACAAAACTTTGGCTCTCTTCATCTCAGAACCATCAAGAATCTGCTCTAACCACGAAGAATAAAGCTGTAAAAACCATAACCTGGGTTAATTCCTGTAGCCACAGGGCAACTGTTTTTAAGAATATGAGTATCCTTGCAGTCATAGGCAAAAAAAAATGACCAATTCCATGACCCTGGGGATGTATCTTTTTTGGTTTTACTCACTGTTGATTTCTGTTACCTTAACTTATAGCACTTCTCCTGTAGCATAGAAGTCAGCACACTTTTTCTGGAAGGAAGCAGATATCAAGTGTTACAGACTTTGTGGGCCATGTGGCCTCTGTCGTGTGAAAGGAAAATAAAAATGGAGTCAGTATTGCTAAAATGGAGCTAGGAGGCCATTGAGGAAGTGGGGCTTATGGATGAAATCTGACCTTTTGACCAGTTATCTTTTAAAAAAAAAACGTATTTACTTATAATTGGCTGCATTGGGTCTTTGTTGCTGTGTGAGGGCTTTCTCTAGGTGTGGTGAGTGGGGGCTGCTGTCTAGTAGCAGTGTGCAGGCTTCTCATTGCAGTGGTTCCTCTTGTTGCCGAGCACAGGCTCTAGAGTGCAGGCTCAGTGGTTATGGTGCATGGGCTTTGTTGCCCCACAGCATGTGGAATCTTTCCAGAGCAGAAATCAAACATGTGTCCCCTGTATTGGCGGGTGAATACTTAACCACTGGACCAGCAGTGAAATCCTGAACACTTATCATCTTAATACAGGCATCCAGAATATTTGCATAATGTTCTAGAAACTGAAGATATTTATCAGACCCTGGTCGCAAAGAGTCAGACTCGACTGAGCGACTGAGCTGAACTGAACTGAACTGAAAATGACCAGTGACAGCCATCCCTTAAGGATCAATATTTCCTTCTTGTGTCAGAGGTAACCTCATGACTGTTGCTTTTATAGAAGCCCTTGACTCTTCCTCTTCTTCAGAGTACTCTTTCAGTTTTACTCAATTCTATCTCCAGAATTGCTATTCTTGAGACCCCAAATAAAGTCTTTTGTTATTTGCAGCCTTCTGCTTTTTGTTGTTGTTGACAGTTGCAGTTATTCAACCCTACTCTTGTAGAGCAAAAGCAGCCATATGCAATGAGTAGACAAAGGGACATGGATGTGTTTCAATAAAACTTTATTTGTGAAAGGTGGCAGTGGCTCCAGGACTACAGCTTGCTGACTCAGAGACAGTACATAGTAGGTTCAGTGTATAGTAAATTCAGAAATGTTGATGAAAAATAAGGAGAAAGTTCAAACAAATGAAATTTAAAACAGAAAACCAGAACTTCCCTTGTGGTCCAGCGGTTAAAAATTCCTCTGCCAATGCATGGGACATAGGGTTGATCTCTGGTCCAAGAAGATCCCACATGCCACAGGGCAACTAACTCTATGTGCCACAACTACGGAGCTTGCGCACTCTAGAGCCCAGGCTCCGCAATGAGAGAAGCCACTGCGATGAGAAGCCCACGCTCCACAGCTAGAAGGTAGCCTCCGCTTGCCATGACTAGAGGAAGCCCATGTGTAGCAGTGAACAGCCAGTGCAGCCAACAAATAAACGATGAGTACATAAATGCAAAGCCAATCTTTGTAAAAAGTTTATGACAGTAAATACATGCCTATTGTAGAAAATTTGGAAAATATAAAAAAGTACATTAGGGAGAAAGTAGAAATCCTGACCAAAAGATAGGCCCAGTTAAAAATGTGGTGAATAATTGTTTCCTTTTAGTAATTTTCCTATGCATGCCTTTTAAAAAACTTGGTAAACAACTAGAATTTAAAATATACTACGCATTTGCTCTGTTTTTCTGGAAGGTGGCAGTTGAATCCAGCTTGAGACTATCGCAAGGAGCAACTCTTCTGTTCAATGAAGAGACCTCCTTCGAGTCCGCCTGATTGCCTGTATCTCTTCAGATCCAAAATCAGATTTCTTCCCATGATTTTAGGTTCTAAAAAATCCTAAACTGCCTTTTGGATTGCAAAAGATTTACTTAAACATCTCAGTAGGTTTTCAGCACTGAATGCTTTATTGCTTGTATGTGGTGTAACTCATTTAACCAAAACCTGGCATTTCTTCTCTAGTTCTGAGTGCTTGGAAGTGTCTGGGGTGCTGTTGGCAGAGGCCAGGACATTTTGAGGATGTCTTGCCTAAAATGGGAAAGGAGGTCTGTGATGAATGGTTGAGCCATAGGTGTTAATAACTTGGTGTGAGAGCGAGCCATCAGGAATTTTTTATTTCTATGTCATAGAGAGCAGGACTTTCCAGTTCCCCTCTCCTGGGACACACACACACACACACACACACACACACACACACACGACATCCCTGCGTGCATCTTCGAGAGTGTTTGATCTGCCCTGCGTGTGTGCTCAGTCACGTTCGACTCTTTGCAAACCCATGGACTGTAGCCCACCAGGCTCCTCTGTTCGTGGAATTTCCCAGGCAAGAATACTGCAGTGAGTTGCCATTTCCTCCTCCAGGGGATATTCCCGACCCAGGGGTCAAACTCAAGTTCTTATATCTCCTGCATTGGCAGGTGGGTTCTTTACCATCTTTATCACTAGGGCCACTTGGGAAGCAAGTGAAATTAGCATTATGAAGAAAATAAAGTGGAGTGGTATGACTGATAGAGGCAGGCAAAGGAGGGCAACATTCTATGCTGATTTCTATCTAAAATGATCTCTTTGCTTTCTTGCTTGTTGGTTTTTTAACTGTTTTTTTTTTTTTTTTTGTCAACTTAACTAAATTGACATCTTCTGTATCAATAAATATATTTCCACACAAACTACATAAAAATGTATATGGTATTCCATAGTATCATACTTTATTTAATCAACCGTAGAAATTTTAGGCTATTTGCAAAATTTTTAAACTTTTTAAGAAGCTAGAGTTTATGTTTTTGTACAATTATTCTTTCTGATACTCATACTGTTAATTCCTTAGTATAAATATACTTAAATGGAATTTCTGGATCAAAGTCTGTGCATTTGAAGTAACCAAAGTAACCAGGAAAGAGGTCTATGAGTGATGCCTTCTGAGTGGAGAGTGATGACAGGCAGCCAGCCAGGGAAGGGTTTGGGACATGAGGACGGAGGGAACAGCAAGTACATTTCTTAAATGATTTTTCTGGCCAAAGTTCCCCCAGCTTCTCATCTGTGCGTTTCCTCTCTATTGAACAGCAACCTGTTAATTATGGGTTGCCAAACAGCGCTAGACTCTAGGTCAGTCTGGAACATCCAGGTTCTAATCAGAAACTTGGGAGCAAATTCAGCTTGGAGATGAACAGACTTATTATCAGTGAGTGCTGTTTGGACTGCTGTTCAATTTTGGAAAATTCCTGAACCCTTGATTGGCTTCTACCGAAAACCAGAGCTGAGTTTCTCTCCCAGAAACGGTCCCGGAACTGTGTGAGCACAGATATGTCTGGGAGCTACTGGCTTCCAGCAGGTGAGATAAGAAATCTGTTAAATCACAGGCTGATGAAAACATACAAGCAAACACACCGAAAAAAAGTTCAAATTTGTGGTTACCCAAGACAGGGATATTGGGGTAGGGGAATTGGATGAAGGCAGTCAGAAGATACTGTATATGTCCAATTATAAGGTAAAAAAGTCCTAGGAATGGAACATGTAACATGATGAATACACTGTAATTAATACAGCTGTATATTATATACTATACTTGATCTTAGCCAAAAGGTGGAGAAGCGATATAAAAGTTAAGAGAGTAAATCCTCAGAGTTCTCATCACACACAATTTTTTTCTGTTTCTTTCATTTTGCATCTATAGGAGATGATGTTCACTAAACTTATTGTGATAATCATTTCAGGATGTATGTAAAACAAATCACCATGCTATGTGCTTTAAACTTATAAAATGTTCTATGTCAATTATATCTCAATAAAACTGGAAGGAAAAAAAATTTGTTAAATCATTCTGCAATTTCATCTGAGGGAAGGTAATAGGTGTGCTGGGGCTGTGGCAATCAAGTTTGGCTCCTTTGGGGGTGGTGGGGAGAAGACTGGGAGAGATTATATATTTTTCATTCACTACTGACAGAGGTGTTTCTTTAGGTAATATTTGCACTCATCAGACTTGCGGAATGTACCAACATTCTGTGCTGTTTGAACCAGGACCACTGCCAGGAAAATGCAACACACAAGAATTGTTCCAGTTATGAAGGTGATTTTGCTCTACTACATTCTTATTGTGTATGTTAACACAGGGGCCATACCAAACCATTCTACACTGTAAATATAAGCTGTAAAAAAATCTTTGCATAAAGATCCTTATGCAAGTATATTGATATAACATAATAGGAAAATATGAAATACAATGTGTTTTTGTACATCAGTAGAAAACTGGTGGAAACAAACTGTGATGGTTAGTCATCTAGAAATAGACTGCAGAGGCATTTACTCATTTAGTGAGCATTGTTGAGTACCACCGTGTGCTGGGCAGTCTTCTGGGTAATGGAAGTGGAAAGATAAATAAGACACATTGCTTGTTCTCGGAGAGTTTGTTGTCTTTGGGGGAATCGAGTCAAGGCTTTTGTAGTTGTTGGCTGTTTAGCTTTGGGCTTCTTATCTCTGAGCCTTGGTTTTCATGTCCACAAATCGACAGGATTCAGCCAGGTGACTGGTGGGGTATTTCCAGTACCAGTAGGGTATTTACAGTGATATTGCAAGGTTAGCAAAGGAAGCCCAAATAGGGCTGCATGATTGGATCAAGACAGTCCATGCTAATGCAGACAGGGAAATCTTCCAGGAACAAGATTCAGTAGAATCTTAGTTTATGAAGTCAGCTGTGAACTTGAACTTCGATGGAAATTGGCTTGGTTTCTTTTTTTTTTTAGAACAAAACTTTATTTACAAAATCATAACTTGGTCTGTTTCGGTATCACTACTGACAAAATGCCTTTGGTTGAAATATAAGTTAAGGTGACAGACTGATTTTAGCAGTTCATAAAACAAGATACCAGCACTATCCCATTTTCCTATTCCTGTGTGCCTCTGAATACAGTTAAACAAAACAAAATTTAAAAAACCTTTATAATGTACAATGGCTTCAGCAAACCACTTCTTTAATTTTGTTTTCTATTTAAGTGTTGGGACCCAGACAACTAATCTAAAATTTTCTATTTACAGAGAAAGCTCTAGAGAATGGGATAACTTAAAGATGGAGGTTAAAAGGCTTTCACAATACAATATCCACATGCCTTTATAAGAATGTAAATAAATAATATTAGTAAACAGTACATATTGAAAATCTTCTGACAAATTCATTTATCCAGCATCATGCTGAGGAATCAAGAGGATTTCTCCATACATTTTAGAGTTTTATCTGCTGATTCACAGTCTTGCTCCATATTAACATAGTTATCGCCAATATAACACGCGATAACCAGTACCCATGGAAACCAAATTTTTATTTTTAAAAATTCTCTGCTAAGCTTTACTTCCCAGCTGTGCTTCAAATACGTATACATGCTTATATGCATGGACTATGCATGGATATAAGCATGGTGGTAAACGTGTGGGTATTTAATGTCCCTTATTCAGGAATGTAAAATTAATGGCATCTTGCATCTAACTGTAAGAAAAACTCGCCCAGATTGGAAGATAGCGGAACAACATGTAAAAGCTTCTTCTACTTGAATTTAAGAATACATCTGTCCTGGGAAGAGGGGTGGAGAGACAAAGGGTAGAAGTAGAAGCAGATGTAGAAGAAAAGAACTACATTGGTTCAATAAACTCAGGTAATTAATTTGAGACAACAAATAAATAAATCAACAAATGCTCCATTTTTGTCTTCTGAAAAAAGAAATCATTGACAAATCCTTACTAACAATTTTTAAATTGGTCCATTAATATATTTTTTACAAAAGAAAAAGTTATAATATTACATATTGAACATATCATAATTGTAGTCATCTAATACACTCCTCCGCTGAGATATCTAACACGTCTTCATCTGTATTCTCTTCTACCTCTGGCAAGTTGCCCCAAACTAGGAAATTTACACCAGTAGAGTCTAGTCTGTTAATACCATAAACTGCCTGGCTGTGAAACATCCAGAAGTGTCCGTTGTTGCAGGAAAGAAGGCAGGAACAACATGGAACAATCACGTGATAACCAACAATGTTCCCACATTTTAAACATGCGATGTCCTTCAGTTTACATTTGCAGATTTCAGTGAAATAGCATCTTCCAATGAAGTCCACTGCATTGGTAGGAGGGATGTCTGTAGAGAAAAGGTCTATTTCAGTGTCAGCCAGCAAAACAGCCTTCATTCCCCTAGAGCTGAGCACTTGTTTACAGAATTTGCAACACAGGATGGACACGCGCCGGTCCTTGAAACTACAGCTGCTGGTAGACATGGCGTCTCGGAAGGATGAGGTGTGGGGTTTTGGAGTATCAATACCCTCCCTAGTTTGATTCCCCCAGGCTACAAAGCAAATTGTGAGGCCTCGAGCTTTTCTAAGCCCGAAAATTGAGAAGGATATGAGTTCTTTTTTGTTTCCCCGTTCAAGGGTAAAAGTAATATTTATTGAGTAGGAACAGTGAAGCAACAATCTTGCCTTTCTCTTTAACTTTCGGGGGGAAGGGAGAGGAGTTTGAAGTGAGGGGCAGGCAAACTGCAAGGTGCCTCGGGGAACTTCTCTACAGTTTTCCTGTCCTATTTGAAGGATCTTCTGTTCTTTAGTTCCTTTTGCAATTCCCTTAGCTTCTCGCCGACAGGATTTTACCTACAGGTTCCTACTCAAGCCCCCTCGCTCGGAGCGCTCCGATTCCTCTCTCTCTCGGATACGGGGCTAAGGTTCCCTACCCACGTCTCCTCTGTGGAAATCTTTCTCCTCTCCTCAGGATTCAGAAACCCCCTCAGTTTTCCCCACAGGCGAGTGTGGGTATCCCTTAACCCTCCCGCCACCCTCCTCCTCTCTGCCAGTTCGCGAGACCCCGGCTTCACTTCTTTCCTGGCACAGCCCCCAGGCTTCAGCGTGCGGGGTCTCGCGTCGTTCCTCCTGCGTCTCCCTCCCCTCAGCTTTCCCTGACGGCTCCCGCCGATCCCTCGTCTTTCCCGAGCGGCCGCTCCAGAGTGCGGGGGGCTGTCGGCAGGGCGGGGCAGAGGTCTCTTTGCGGGTTCGGTCGGCGTTGGGGGGGTCTCTGCCACCGCACACGTCGCTTTTTGCTCGCTCTTCCGCTCTCCTTGGTTTCTTAATTAAATAAAAAGCTTCGTGCAATTCTGCTTGAGGTGAATTCTCTGGTCTGTTTTTTTTTAAATTTTTTTTAGGATTTTAATTTTTGTTTTATATTGGAATATAGTTGATTTACAGGGTTGTGTTAGTTTCAGGTGTACCCTAAGTGACTAATTATCCATTCTTTTTCACAGGCACATCTGTCTATTCTTTTTCACTTTCCTTTTCCATATGAATTATTACAGAATATTGAGTACATCCCCCTGTGCTATACAGTGGGTTCCTGTTGATTATCTATGTTATATATATAGTGGTGTATAGGTGATAGTTCCAAACTCATCATTTATTGCCCTCCCCCGAACATCCCCTGCCCACCCCACCACCCCCGCTACATTTCCCTTTGGTAACAATAGTCTGAGACTATTTCTTTCTGTGTGTGTTTTTATATAAGTTCATTTGTATCTTTTTTTTTTTAGATTACAGTTATAAGTGATATCATATGATATTTGTCTTTGTCTGATTTTCTTCACTTAGTATCCTCTCTCTGGCCTTTATTTTTTAAGATAAAAAAAGAGATGCATTCTTAGAATGGCTGCTGCTGCTGCTGCTAAGTCGCTTCAGTCATGTCTGACTTTGTGTGACCCCATAGACGGCAGCCCACCAGGCTCCTCTGTCCACAGGATTCTCCAGGCAAGAACACTGGAGTGGGTTGCCATTTCCTTCTCTGTTCTTAGAACTAGTGACTGTAGAACTTACTGGTAAGTTTCTAGGTAAATTTCAGATTGGGTTTGGAAACACAATTTTTAAGTAACTAGAAAGAGAAGTAATGATCTAGCATGGATCCACAAGACAAAAGCCATTCACTGATCAGTTCAAGAAATACATTTAGTGTTTGAGGCATATTTATGTGTATGTTTTAGGTATCATTTTAGGTACTGTGGATTGAACAGTGATTAAAACAGTTAAAAGAATTTTTTTCTTCTTTTGTGGGATTTGTATTCTAGAGGAGGTAAGAGGAGTAGCAGACAGAGCCCAGGCAGAGCCTCAGAGGTCTCCTGTGGGTGCAAGATGAGCAACTTGAGAGGCTGCACATTACTTGAAGAAATGATTTAAATTGTTGCATCCAACTGGACTAAAATTTAGTTTTTACTAAATTTTTAAAATAATTATTTATTTGGCTGCACTGGATTTAAGTTGCAGCATGTGGGATCTAGTTCCCTGACCAGGGATCGAACCTGGGCCCCTTGCCCTGAGAGTGCAAGTCTTAGCCACTGGACCACCAGGGAAGTCACTGGACTGAACTTTATTTTTTTTTCTTTTATTCCCGCTCCATAGTCAGTGGGGCTGCTCCATAGTCAGTGATGAGAAGTACCGTATCAGTAATAAACTGCACTTTATTTGCATGTCTGAGAGGTAATGTGTGTAAACTGGAGAACCCAAATCAGTTGTATGTTCCTTTTTTTTGGAGGGGCTGGGGAACAGCAAGAGTCCTGAACTCTTATTATAAGTTTCTCTAACAGGTGTGTGGGTGCATGTGCTCAGTCATTCAGTTGTGTCTGACGCTTTGAGATTCCATTGTCTGTAGCCCACCCCTCCTCTGTCCATGGAATTTCCCAAGCAAGAATACTGGAGCAGGTTGCCATTTCTTACTCCAGGGAATTTTCCCGGCCCAGGAATCGAGCCTACATCTCCTGCATTGCCAGGTGCATTCTTTACCACTGTGTCACCTGCGAAGTCCTTTCTCTAATAGGTATATGACTTCAAAAAAATTAAGATGCTCCAAGCGCCTTGCAAGCAAATATTTTGCTTGTCATAAATAGTAATGGACATTCTAGGGCTGTGGCAATGAAGTTTGGCTCCTTGAGGGATGGTGGGGAGAGGATTGGGGAAGGTCATTTTCTTTTCATCTACTACTGACAGAGGTGTTTCTTTAGGTAATATTTGCAGTCAGTAGCCTTCTGGAATGTACCAACATTCTGTGCTCTTTGAATCTGGACCATTGCCAGGAAAATACAATTCATAAGAACTGTCTAGTTAGGAGAGTGTTTTTGCTCTACTAAATTCTTATTGTATATGTTAACACAGGGGGCTATACCAAATCATCCTACATTGTAAATATAAACTGTAAAAAAAAAATCTTTGCATAAACATCCATACGCGGGTATACTGATATAACATAACAGGCAAATATTAAATACAAACTGTCCATCAGTAGAAAACTAGTGGGAAAAAAACTATGGTTCATCCAAATAATGGAATAATAATACATATGATAATAATGCAATTGTTAAAAGAAGGAAACAGATCTACACATACTGAAATGAAGTAACCTTTGTGATATATTATGAAGAGCTCTGCATTTATATATACTTCCATTCATATAAAATGAATCTATAAATCCATATGTATATATATATATTCTTACCTATATCTATATCTACACCTATCTAAAACAATGTTAATTTCTATTTTGCTGCTTTTATATAAACAGAATATTTCTGGTAAGCTGTGTAGGAATTTAATACTCTTGGTTGCCTTGAGGAGAAGACTAAGGGATAGGATAGGTGGGGAAGCAGACATAGAGAAGAATTATTCTTCATTTGAAATTCTTTAATTCTATTAGGTTTAAAAATAAATATTTTCACATATTACTTGTTTTTCCAAAAAATTAGAAATGATTGGATTAAAACACATGTTTTCATTATTGGGGAAAAAAAGCCAACCACACATAAATACACAGTACCTAGGGTTGAAGGTTAGTTAAATTAACAAGTAGAATCTAGTTTTTACTAGATTGCAGCTTGAAGATTTTCAGCTTTTCTAAACTGGTAGATACAAAGAGAGGCTTCCTCCTCCCCTAACTGGTTGAATCCAAAATGTGTTATCCTGGAGGAACCAAAAAAATGGCAGGAAGAGAGGAAAAGGGGCGGGGCAGTGAGAGATTTCTGACTCCTTTGCCACTTTAGATTGTCAGTGGGGTACCCTGACATAAGCAAAAATTTGTAGACAAAACTTGAAATAACCTAAAGGTATGAAAAGAGGGGAATGGAAGCAGTATTTATTAAATACTTTTTAGGTTTAGGACCTTTGCAAAAGTATTTTCCTTAATTCTTACAATATCCCCATTTTTCATATAAGGAAACTGAGGCTCACATAGTAGAGGAATTTGCCCAAGGTCATCCAGCCAGTGAGCGGGATGTAAGGTCTGTAGGGCTCATTCATTTTATGATCTTTTCACTACATCATGATTTGCAGGTTAAGGTTTGTCTAGAGCAGAAGGAATGAGGCCAGCTTCCTGGCAGAACAGCAAGCCATAAGATAATAAGACCTGTCACCTTGGAGCATCATTTGTTCCTGATGAAAAGTAATTAAAAAACTGTTAGGCTTATATTAAAGTAACACAGATGTAATGTAAAGTGACATGCAAATGTCATAGGCATTTTAAAGATAACATTTAAGATGTCAGAGAAATTCCTTGTTGGTTTCAAAATACTTTCCTCACAACCTCTAAGCATTGGTTCTTTGCGATCGACAGTTGTCAGAGAGCTGCATGGGACCACCTTCTGAAAACCAGTGAGGTGTGTTTGGTCACATGTCCATTCTCCCAATTGGTATTGTGGGTTGTTAATCCACCGTGAGAGCAGACTACGGAAACCAGGGGTGTTGGCATGGGAACCCAAATGTGAGTAACATAGAAGTCAAGGGGGCAGAGAGGACGGGGGAGTGAGTTCACTGTGAAAATATGCACTGTGAATTCCTGGGTAGAGATTCTGTGTAGGTGTTTGTTTTATGCAACCTGGAGTGGGGGTTCTTTTTAGAGTCAGATAGTATCTGGAGGCAGCACAGTGAAGATAAGGCAGATACAAACTTTGTGCTGGAACCATACTACTCCTCCTTAGCCTTGTGCCTTGGGAGGCATTGCTGGGCTATCTCAGCACACTTTCTTCACGCTGATCATGGGCTTCATCTCACAATTTTCCCCAACATAACCATCACTACTAATGGGTAAATGGAACTCACATTGCAACAAAACCTACATGCATGAAAGAATTAAATCTAGTGGCTAGAACACACACTTGGAAGCCAGACTGTTGCTGCTGCTAAGTCGCTTCAGTTGTGTCCGACTCTGTGACCCCATAGACTGCAGCCCACCAGGCTCCCCCGTCCCTGGGATTCTCCAGGCAAGAATACTGGAGTGGATTGCCATTTCCTTTGCTCCTCCGTCCATGGGATTTTCTAGGCAAGAGTACTGGAGTGGGTTGCCATTGCCTTCTCCGGAAGCCAGACTATCTAGGTTTAAATCCTGGCTTTGACCTTAATGGCTGTGTGGCCATGACCAGGGCACTGAGCTTCTAGGGAATCTCACTCTCTTCTATAAAGTAAGGATAAAAATAGATCCCCACATCATAGAGTTGTTATGTCGGTTAAAATATGTGCAAAGCTCTTAGAACTGTTGCTGGCATATGCTAAGCACTCTCTACATTATTTATGTTTTATATTATTTATAATTGAGTAAGGTAGCTCCATGTTAAAGAGAGTGAGGATCAGGGAAGTTGAGTAACTTGCCCAAGTCATTCAGGTAAGAAGTGGTATAGCTGGGGAATTGAATTTAGGACTGTGGGCATCACTGTATGCACAATCTACTCCACATCATAGACTGCGTCATGAATGCCTTCCCACTGTAGTCAGTTTTCTTAGCCTTTCCTTTGGTCTATATGTGTAGGGCTGACGAGTAGAAGGTAGGGACAAAGGGCATTGCCAGAAAAGCCAGAATATAGAGTTGGATGAGGGCCTGTGTTGTGAGTGGGGGAAGTTGAGGGAAGACTAGAGTCCTGCGGGCCTGGTCCAGGCTTTGGTGAAAGAATGGGGTTGCTTCTTATTCTTGGGGATGGTGGTGGCAGGAAGCAAATGAGACAGAGTGCCCTGTGCTTCATGTGGGGTGTGGTGTGCTGGGTGGGCAGGGACGCTTGGGAACCCTGTTTCATAGTCTCTTGGACCTTGTGGCTGCAAATCCATGGATAACAGTTGAATCATTCACCCACTGAGCAACTGGGTCTTTCAAAATAAACTCTCCTCCTTCCCAGCACTTCTGGCAAGTTCCTCTATGTCTCTGTAGTAGATTGCAAAACTGGCCGTATGCTTCTGTCATCAAGCAGTGGAACCTACTAATCTATCCTTTGAATCAGAGACATCCATGTGCTTTGTCTTGACCAATAGAAAGTCACCTCCTTGCAGCTTCTTCTCAATGTTTTGAGAACCATCCACCACCATGGGACAAACCCAGGACAGCTTAGTGGAGGATGAGGAACACATGGTCAGAGACCCCTGTTGCCTCTGTGACAGCCAGCCACCCACCAGTCATATGAGTGAAGCCATCCCCAGGCAGCCCCACCTAACCATCAGCTGATCACAGATATTCACAGGAACCTTAGCTAAGGCAACCGAGGTCAGAAGAACCTCCCAGCTGAACCCAGTTCAAACTGCTGACCCCTGGAATGGTGAAAGAAATACATAATCACTGTTTTGAATCTCTAAGTTTTGGAGTGGCTTGTTACACAGCAGAAGACAACCACTACATGGATCAAGTATGGGTGGATGCCAAAGCTCAACCAGACAAAACAGCCAGCCAATTTTGATTTTGCATGTCTGACATCTAGTCAGGATTTTCCTGTGTAAGGAACACTTTAATTCTATTTTCCTATCATTTGTTGTCATTAATTCTTCAAATATGAGAGTCTTTAGGCCCCCCTCAAAACCTGAGGAACTGCACCTCTTCCAGCATGGCAGGGAAGGGAGCAGGATGCATGGTTTCAGCATTTTTTAATCTATAATTAGCTGCTTACAAGAGATGACAGAGTTGGGGTGGGGCAAGGAGCTGGAGTTCTGCCACCTACCAGCCTTACCCCGCCCCCAACTTTAATCAGAGAAATTCTAATTTTATTTGTCTATATATGCATTTATTTTGGTAATACATTTTTGAGTACTTGTTGTATTCTAGTCAAATATTTTTTAGAAACTCTGCTTGCCAGACCATTAACTGGTGAACCTGTTTGTTCACTGACAGAAAGATTCGTCTGCTACAAAACAAGTTTGAAATACACTGTTGTGTACAGTATTTTCTCAGAATCCTTTTCAGAAGGTGGAAGCGTTTTCCTGGAAAGGTAATTTTGGCAGAGCTCTCTGCATGTGTGCCAGGAGGCTGGCTTGGCTGGAGGAGGGGCAAGGGCTGGCTTTCTTGGAGCTTGGGTGGGGTGGGGAGTGCAGGAGAAAACTTCTGATGGATGTGATTGGCTCACAGTTGCTCCAGGACCCCCTCCTCAAGTTCAAGTCCTGTGCCCCAGCTCCTGGCTCACCCCAAGCTGCTTCCTGGCTCAGCTCCACCTCCCTCCTGGCATCAAGAATATTCCCACTGCCGTTGGGTGCATCCAGAACCGAGCAGGCTTCCCTGACAGCGGGGGGCGTTTGACTGCTTCATTTTCCCTTCTGCTCCTTCACATTCTTCCATCTTCCCTCCAAGACCTGGTGCTCAGCAACCTGGCCAGAGAGGAAACAGCTACCATCTGGCCTCTTTACCCTCCCTCTTCTCTCATCCTTTGAGTGATGGCCTGTTTTTTTCTCCTGTTACTTCTTGGAGACCCTTTCACATAAGAGGTGGACGCGGGAGGAGGATTCAGGACATGAGGTTCAGGAGACCAGTTCTGTGTTTCTTCCAGTGTGAAAAGAGGGACTTGGCCCCAAGGCTCCTCAAACCAGCCATCTGGAGCCACCTGTGCTGTTTGGCCACAAACAGCACAGCGAGGTGGAGCCTGCTCTGTCTTTGCTGAACAGGAGTATGCAGGAATGCCGAATCACTATGCCGAACACCGGAAACTATCACAGTACTGAAAATCAACTACACTTCAATTAAAAAAAAAGATCAGCAAGTGTTGGGCTGTTAAAGACAGAGCAATCCCAAGCAGATTTTGTTTTCTCTATTAAGAAGGACTGCAGAAATACAAACTATATTATATAGGATAAACAAACAACAAGGCCCGACTGTATAGCACAGGGAACTACGTTCAGTGTCCTGAGATAAACCACAGTGGAAAAGAATATAAAAAAGAATGTATATATATGTATAACGGAGTCAATTTGCTGTACAGCAGAAATTATAAATCAACTATATTTCAATTAAATAAATCTAAAAAAATAAAACAATTGCTACCAAGTTAAAAAAAAAAAGAAAAATGATTACAGAAGATGTGAAGGAGAGGTAAATTTTCTATTTTGTGATATCTTGCTTGTGTCCCAAAGATTAGCATTATAGGGACCTAGGAGGACCAACCCTATAAAACATATTTGAGTTCTAAACTTTCTAATTATTTAATGTCTGGACTCCTTACTTCTTCCAAGTTACGTAAGTCTCCCTTATTGGGCTTCCCTGGCAGTTCAGTGGTAGAGAATCTGCCTGCCAATGCAGGGGACACGAGTTCAATCCCTGGTCTAGGAAGATTCCACAAGCTGAGGGGCAAATAAGCCTGTGCACACAACTGTTGAGCCTGTGCTCTAGAGCCTGGGAGCTGCAGCTACTGAAGCCCGAAGAGAGCCCGGGCTCTGCTACAGGAGAAGCCATCGCAATGAAAATCCTGCAGAGTGACGAAGACCCAGCACAGCCAAAAAAGAAAAAGTCTCCCTTATTTTCCTAGGTACAGTGTCTATCCTAGGCTACTGCTACTGCTAAGTTGCTTCAGTCGTGTCCGACTCTGTGCAACCCCATAGACGGTAGCCCACCAGGCTCCCCCGTCCCTGGGATTCTCCAGGCAAGAACACTGGAGTGGGTTGCCATTTCCTTCTCCAATGCATGAAAGTGAAAAGTGAAAGTGAAGTTGCTCAGTCGTGTCCTACTCTTAGCGACCCCATGGACTGCAGCCCACCAGGCTCCTCCGTCCATGGCATTTTCCAGGCAAGAGTACTGGAGTGGGATGCCATTGCCTTCTTCTTCTTCTACCCTAGGCTAATGCCCCCATAAGTGCTAAATCAACTTGAAAGTTGGTTGTTGAAGGCTCTAAAGTTTCCACAGGAAATTTCTCTTTCCTCCCGTCCACTGGTTGTTCCTCTGACTTTTATCAGATCCATGTGCATTCACATACAAGCACATTTATGTTATATTATGGGCTTCCTTGAAGGCTCAGATGGTAAAGAATCTGCTTGCAATGACAGAGACCTGAGATCTATCCCTGGGTCAGGAGGATCCCCTGGAGAAGGGAATGGCTACCCACTCTAGTATTCTTGCCTGGAGAATTCCAGGGGACGCAGAGTCAGACTCGACTGAGTGACTAACACTTCATGTTATATGAGAAAGTTTTCGTGAGATTAATTGCTCTTAGTCACTGCATGGATACTCAGAAGATGTTTAACATCTTCAAATAAACACTTGTTGGGAACTTGCTCTGAGACTAGTGCTGTTCTAGATGCTGGGAAGACAACAGTGTGGGGTAAAAGCTTCCAGCACTTACGGAGCCAATGGGGAGGCAGACAGCACAGACATGGATCAGGAGTGGGATGGTTGACAGAATAATGTCCCCCCCCCCAAAGATCTCCACATCCCAATTACCAGAACCTGTGATTATGTTACAGTACATGGCAACTGAGAATTAAGGTAGCAGATGGCATAAAGGTGACTAATTAACAGATTTATTTTTATTTAAAAAATATATCTATTTTTTGGCTATGTCAAGTCTTAGCTGGGAGTCTTACTTGCAGCATGCGGGCTTCTCTGTAGGTGTAGCACGTGGGCTTAGTTGCCCCACTGCATGTGGTAATCTTAGTTCCTTGACCAAGGATCAAACCTGTGTCCTCTATATTGGAAAGTGGATTCTTAACCACTGGACCACCAGGGGAGCCCCTGACTAACTGATTTATTAATAAAACAGAGAGATGACCCTAGATTATGCAAGTGGGCCCGATGTAATCATAAGGACCTTGACATGTGGAAGGTGTGTGTTAGTTGCTCAGTCGTGTCCGACTCTTGGTGACCCCATGGACTGTAGCCCGCCAGGCTCCTCTGTCCATGGAATTCTCCAGGCAAGAATACTGGAGTGGGTTGCCATTTCCTTCTCCAGGGGATCTTCCCGACCCAGGGATCCAACCTGTGTATCCTGCATTGCAGGCAGACTCCTGACCAGACATCTGAGCCACCAAGGAAGCCCCAAAAAGAGGGAAGCTGAAATTCACACTCAGAGAGAGAGCAGATGTAATGAGAAATTACTGACCAGCCATTACTAACTTGGAAGATGGAAGAGGATCGTTGGCCAAAGAATATAGGAATTTTCTTCAAGTTCAAAAAAGCAAGAAAACAGATTTTATTTTAGAGCCCCCAGAAAAGAATAGGGCCTGCTGACACCTTGGTTTTAGCCCAGTGAGATACATTTTGGATTTCTGACCTTCAGAATGGTAACATACACTGAAACCATAATCACAGAAAACTAGTCAATCTAATCACACCAGGACCACAGCTTTGTCTAACTCAATGAAACTAAGTCATGCCCTGTGGGGCTACCCAAGACGGGCGGGTCATGGTGGAGAGGTCTGACAGAATGTGGTCCACTGGAGACGGGAATGGCAAACCACTTCAGTATTCTTGCCTTGAGAACCCCATGAACAGTGTGAAAAGGCAAAATGATAGGATACTGAAGGACAGGGAGGCCTGGGGTGCTGCAGTCCATGGGGTCGCAAAGAGTCGGACACGACTGAGCGACTGAACTGAACTGAACTGAAGCCACTGAGTATGGGTGATTTGTTGCAGCGGCCATAGGAAATTAATACAGATCATGTCTCCTTCTTCTTCATTTCAGTTTTCTCTTTCTTTTTTCACTTATAAGAGCAAGTGTCCTGGGGTCTTGAGAAGTCCTCTCCTTTCCTGTTGAGAGGCTGGTGTATACATCACTAAAGGAAACAGGGAGCCAACCTTGCTGTGGCTTCCAGAACACCCCCACCCCAAATCCCTCCCAAAACAAAAAATGGATAGCTCTTAAGTGGTTCTTGGATTCTCATTTTCTCTCTCAGTGCCTCAGGCTTCCCCACTTAAGAGCTTTGCCATATGGCAGTGTTTTTCTGGGCTCCTGTGATGCAGACAGCCATTTGACAAAAGTCACCCCACTGAGGATGCTGGAGGCTGGGGTGTGCTCAGAGATCTGATTTAAAATGTCCTGAATGACCCATAGTTTAACCTGGTGCCTGTAGCCTATGGAGTGGGTGTGTAACCTGCTGAGTGGACTGGTGATGGTGTGGTCCCAGCTGAAAGCAAGAGACTGAAATTCTTTTTCAAATGACTTAGCTGTCCCTTCTGCTTTTTGTTTATTTATTAAGACCTTAATACATTTATATTATGATATATAACACACATTCAGATAAGGGTAAAAAAAAAAACCACACGCACAGCTTAATGAAATATCACAAAGCAAACATTTGTTAAACCATTACCTGGCTAGTGAAAAAGAACATTTCTGACGTCCAGAAGCCCTTGTGTGTCCCTTCCCAATAAACTACTTCCTTCTTCTCAAGCATAACCAACTATCGTGCCCTCTCATATCTTCTTTTTCTTTTATACATTTCAAATATAACACACATACACTACCTTGTGTAAAAGAGATAGACAGTGGGAACCATAAAGAAGGCTGAGTGCTGAAGAATGGGTACTTTCGAACTGTGCTGCTGGAGAAGACTCTTGAGAGTTTCTTGGACAGCAAGGAGATCAAACCAGTCAATCCTAAAGGAAATCAACCTGGAATAGTCATTGAAAGGACTGATGCTGAAGCTGAAGCTCCAATACTTTGCCCCCCTGATGCGAAGAGCCAACTGACTGGCAAAGACCCTGATGCTGAGAAAGATTGGAGGCAGGAGGAGGAGGATGACAGAGGATGAGGTGGTTGGATGGCATCACCGACTCAATGGACATGAGTTTGAGCAGACTCCAGGAGATGCTGAAGGACAAGGAAGCCTGGTGTGCTGCAGTCCATGGGGCTGAAAAGAGTAGGACATGATTGAGCGACTGAACAAGTGGGAACCTGCTATAAAGCACAGGCGGCTCAGTTCATTACTCTGAGGTGACCTAGATGGGTGGGATGGGGTTGGGTTGGGAGGTGGAAGAGGGAAGGGATATATGTATACGTATAACTGATTCACTTCTTCATACAGCAGAAACTAACACAACATTGTAAAGCATTATACTCCAGTAATGAAGCAAATTAGCTTGTTTTAAATTTAAAAATGACATTGTAAAAATTCAAACAGTATCAAAGCTAAAGATGAATGGTTGATCACAATAAGCACTTCTTATTAGTAATGATTCTCAATTAAAATTATTATGAAGTAAAACATAATAGTGTGCATAATAATATAAGGAATAGCTGGTGCCCAACACACTGCCTAAAAAATAAAGCATCATCAATATGCTCAAAACCATGTGTTCCTTTCCCTGATCCATCCCTCCCCTGCCCCAAATGTGGTATATATTTATTAACTCCATGCACTTTGCCATATTTTTTCTAACTATATATGTGTAACTAAATAATATATCATTTTGTTTTTCACATTTTCACACCATATCAGACTCTGCACACTCTCTTTTGCTCAATGCTATTTGTGAGATTCACTCAGGTTGATGGTTCATCCCAGGTGGCCCTAGTAGTCAAGAATCCATCTGCCAATCCACGAGATGTAAGAGGCACAGGTTTGATCCCTGGGTTGGGAAGATCCACTGGAAGAGGAAATGGCAACCCACCCCAATATTCTTGCCTGGAGAATTCCATGAACAGAGGAGCCTGGTGGGCTACAGTCCTTGGGCCGCAAAGAGTCAGACACGACTGAGAGACTAGGGACACCCAGGCTAATACATGGAGTTCTTGTTTATCCATTTTGTCTTCAGTCTGTTTAGATTTTTCAAAAAGAATAAGAAGGTCTAGCCCATCTCTGCCTTCTCCCCATTCCCTGACCTCAGAGGTAAAGACAGATCGGGGTTTGGTATTTATAATACCCTCAGCTATCTCTTCCAAAGTATATATCCATGGGCACATACTTACGTGAAAGTGAAAGTGTTACTTGCTCAGTCATGTCTGACTCTTTGTGTTCCTATGGACTGTAGCCCACCAGGCTCCTCTGTCCATGGAATACTTCAGGCAAGAATACTGGAGTGGGTAGCCTTTCCCTTCTCCAGGGGATCTTCCTGACCAAGGGATTGAACCTGTGTCTGCTGCATTGAAAGGTGGGTTCTTTACCACTGAGCCAGCAGGGAAACCCCATGCAGAATTTTAAACAGTTACTTACAAACATTGGATCCTCAGAGCAGATATGAGCCCAAGCTCAGGAGTTGAATGCCAGCTCTGTGACTTTAGGCAAGATATTTCATTTCCCCACATTTTATTTTACTCATCTATAAAATGTGTTAATAAAAATAGCTGTGGCCAAGTGTTGGTGAAAGGATTCAATAAGATGATATATGTAAAGTGCTTATTGTACTTTCTGGCCTGTAGCAAGTGCTTCAATAAATGCTAGCTATTATCATTACATGTCGTTCTGTAATGTGCTTTTTCCTTTTAATAATTTATCATGCCATCTTTCTACGTCTGTAAATATGTGTGCTCGGTTGCTAAGTCACGGCCAACTCTTTGCAACCCTATGGACTGTAGCCAGCCAGGTTTCTCTGTCCGTGGGATTCTCCAGGCAAGAATACTGGAGTGGGTTGCCATTTCCCTCTCCAGGAGGTCTTCCAGACCCAGGGACTATAAACTTGCATCTCCTGCATTGGCATGCAAGTTCTTTACCTTTGAGCCACAAGGGAAACTCTGTCTGTAAATATAGGACTGTATTATAACATGAAAACACACACATGTATGTACACATGTACATGCACACACAAACACACAATGCTGCTGCTGGTGCTGCTGTTGCTTCAGTCGTGTCTGACTCTGTGTGACCCCATAGACAGCAGCCCACCAGGCTCCCCCATCCCTGGGATTCTCCAGGCAAGAACACTGGAGTGGGTTGCCATTTCCTTCTCTATTGCGTGAAAGTGAAAAGTGAAAGTGAAGTCGCTCAGTCGCGTAGGACTCGTAGCGACCCAATGGACTGCAGCCTACCAGGCTCCTCCATCCATGGGATTTTTCTAGGCAAGAGTACTGGAGTGGCTTGCCATTGCCTTCTCCGAAACACACAATACCTATTTACAAACCAGAGGACTGTATGGAAACTCACCATCATGATCAATTTCAACTTACTTTATTGGTCATTTTGAGCACTCCTGCTTTTTTATCCTGTAACTAGAGGGCTTGGCAGGTTGGAATATTTGTCATACATTTCAGGAGTTCTTAGCCAGAGATGGCAACCCTATTCCCTACAGGTCTGTGGATAGAATATAAACAATTAGTCAGTCTGGAATGGAAAAAAGGTTTTTTTCGCTGATCTCTCACTAATATTTAGTATTTCTTTGGTTATGATTGTAGGCCACAAACCACAAACCACAGTGGAATTAACACTTCCTGTGACTTGGTCGCCATTGGGAGCCATAGGTATTTTCATATCTCATTATAATTGTTGCAGAATCTTCAAATATTCTTTAGGCTCATTGCTTCTTTGAAATTACAATAGTTGTTAAGCCTACTGTTAGACTTTTTTTCCTTAATATGCTAATAAAGAACAATGCTCATTGCATATATATTGCTATATCACAAGTTTGTTTTAATATTTCGATAACTATATTTCAATGTAATTTGTTTCTTTTGGAATCCAATGTATTCTGTTTTATTCACTTAAAATTATTACACTGAGAAGGTCTATATGCTTCACCAAATTGCTGAAGTGATTCATACCACTAAGGAGATTAAGAGCCCCCTTGGGTTTTCTGACCAAGCTCTTTCTGTGTAGTTAGTATTTGCCATACTTTTCGGCTGCTCAGTATCTGAGGTCCTAATATTTGGGGGGCCCTTCCAAATGATGAGGCATAACCTGCCTCCTTGTACAGAGACTGAAAATGGTAGGCACCTGTTCTCTAGGTTTCCATGCAACTGGGACACAGACCCACTCTTTGTGTGCATGCATGCATGCTAAGTCGCTTCAGTCACGTCCAACTCTCTGTGACCCCATGGACCATAGCCCGCCAGGCTTCTTTGTCCATGGATTCTCCAGGCAAGAATACTACAGTGGGCTGCCATTTCCTCCTCCAGGGGCTCTTCCTGACCCGGGGATTGAACTCATGACTCCTGCAGCTCCTGTATTGGCGGGCAGATTCTTTACCACTGAGCCGTGTGGGAGGCCCCTGTATAGCGAAAGTGAAGGATGGCATTTCTGATACTAGATTGTGAAAGGTTGTGGCTTCCATCTTGACGTTCTTTCACTTGCTCTTGGATCATCCGCTGGCAGGAAAGCCAGTTTCCATGCTGTGAGCAGTCTTCTGGAGCAGCCCACATGGTGAGACTGTTGCCAGCCAAAATCTTGGCCTTCTCTGCCCACCGAAGCCAAATGAAAAATATGAAGACAGAGTTCGGGGGAAATAGGTGCTTTAATCCTCAGCTGGCGGAGAGGGGAAGACAGTAGGCTCGCGCCTCAGGAACTGTGCGCTCCCCACCCCCGCCACACTTGAGGAGTCTAGGGGCTTATATAAAGCACGGGCTTGCAGTCAGGAGTCGGTGGTGGGAAACGAAGGTGGTAGGATCTTGATTTCTTTTTCTTGGGTTGTTTCAAAGACAGTCATAAAATGGCACCAGTAACCCAGTGATTGAGTCTGGCAGTTCTGTGGCTCTGCAGCCTTCTTTCTGATGTGTAACTACAAGGGGAAGGGTGTTGTAGGCGTAAACATCAGATAGGGGATGTATTTAGCATTGAGTCAAAGAAAAAAATGTGAATTATAGCTCCTGCAGAGTTAGGGGGCAGAAGAGCAAAGTTACAGACACATAGAGTAGGAGCAGTTAAAGTAAAAAACTAGGAATGTTCAGACCCACTCACTGTTGTTTATCTTCTTCATTCGCAGGAAAGGGGAAGAGAAAAACTCATTCCTCTTTTTTTCCTTTTCACTGAAACAAGACTACAATGCCTCTGGCCAAAAGTCAGTGAAACACTGCGGCCTGCCAATGAATATGTGAGTGAGCTTAGAAGTGGATTTTCCACCCAAATCGAGTTTTCTGATGATTGTAGCCTTGGCTGACAGCTTTACTGCAATCTAGTAAGAAACCCTGCGGCAGAACCACCCAGCTAAGCTGCTCCTAAACCCCAGACCCTTAGAATATGTGTGAGATAGCATGTTTGTGATTTTAATCTGTCAGACTTTTTTGAAGGGAGAGACAGTTTGTTTCCCAGTAATAGATAACTAAGACACAAAATTAAATAAAATGCTCTTGCTACTTAGTATATGTAGCTCAGTGGATAGAAAGCATGTGACAAGGACTAAGGCAACATGGTGAGTCTCTCCTGTATTATGCAGCTAGTAGAATATGTAACACACAAATGGATAATAGCCATCATATGTAAAGAGATTCTATTAATCATTGTGATAAAGATCAATTACCCAGTAGAAAAATGAGTGTGTGACCATGGGTAAATCATGTAATCAGTTTCCCAACTTACAAAACTTTGACAGTCAAGTGCCTCTTTTACAGATTGGTTGAAGTCATGCCTGGCATGGAGTAGGTAATAAGTAAGTTTACCTAAAACAGATAAATTTCCATAGAGAAATATGGCATGGTCTCACTTATATGTAGGATCAGAAAATAGGCAAGCTCAGAAGTAAAGTAGAATGGGGGTTATCAGTGTGGGGGTGGAGGATGTGAAGTAAATGGAGAGATTTTGGTTAAAGGGTACACATTTTCAGTTATGTAGGATGGATATATTCTAGAGATGTAATCTCAGGGACTTCCCTGGTGATCCAGTGGTTAGGACTGCATGCTTCTTCTGCAGAGGGCAAGAGTTTGATTCCTGGTCAGGAAGATCTCCAAAGCCTTACAGGAAAGTGAAGAAAAAAATGAAAAAGAGATATAATCTCACAGCATGGTGACCATGGTTAACAATACCATATTGAATTCTTGAGCTTTGCAAAGAGAATAAATATTAAAACTTTTGCTTGAGCTCAAGCCTGAACGTGAGGCACACACTCTTGGTAACTATTAGAAGTAAAGAGTATGTTAATTAGCTTGATTGCGATGTATATATTACAAGAAGTGTATGTATGTATCCACAGTGTAGCTAATGTACCCTTTAGGGCTGCTGTGTGATCCGCACAGTCAAAGGCTTTGGCATAGTCAATAAAGCAGAAATAGATGTTTTTCTGGAACTCTCTTGCTTTTTCCATGATCCAGCAGATGTTGGCAATTTGATCTCTGGTTCCTCTGCCTTTTCTAAAACCAGCTTGAACATCTGGAAGTTCACGGTTCACAAATTGCTGAAGCATGGCTTGGAGAATTTTGAGCATTACTTTACTAGCATGTGAGATGAGTGCAATTGTGCAGTAGTTTGAGCATTCTTTGGCATTGCCTTTCTTTGGGATTGTAATGAACACTGACCTTTTCCAGTCCTGTGGCCACTGCTGAGTTTTCCAAATTTGCTGGCATATTGAGTGCAGCACTTTCACAGCATCATATTTCAGGATTTGAAAGAGCTGAACTAGAATTCCATCACCTCCACTAGCTTTGTTCGTAGTGATGCTTTCTAAGGCCCACTTGACTTCACATTCCAGGATGTCTGGCTCTAGGTCAGTGATCACACCATCGTGATTATCTGGGTCGTGAAGATCTTTTTTGTACAGTTCTTCTGTATATTCTTGCCACCTCGTCTTAATATCTTCTGCTTCTGTTAGGTCCATACCATTTCTGTCCTTTAGCCCATCTTTGCATGAAATGTTCCCTTAGTATCTCTAATTTTCTTGAAGAGATCTCTAGTCTTTCCCATTCTGTTTTTTTCCTCTATTTCTCTGCATTGATCACTGAAGAAGGCTTTCTTATCTCTTCTTGCTATTCTTTGGAACTCTGCATTCAGATGCTTATATCTTTCCTTTTCTCCTTTGCTTTTCGCTTCTCTTCTTTTCACAGCTATTTGTCAGGCCTCCCCAGACAGCCTTTTTTGCTTTTTTGCATTTCTTTTCCATGAGGATGGTCTTGATTCCTGTCTCCTGTACAATGTCACAAACCTCATTCCATAGTTCATCAGGCACTCTATCTATCAGATCTAGGCCCTTAAATCTATTTCTCACTTCCACTGTATAATCATAAGGGATTTGATTTAGGTCATACCTGAATGGTCTAGTGGTTTTCCCTACTTTCTTCAATTTAAGTCTGAATTTGGCGATAAGGAGTTCATGATCTGAGCCACAGTCAGCTCCTGGTCTTGTTTTTGCTGACTGTATAGAGCTTCTCCATCTTTGGCTGCAAAGAATATAATCAATCTGATTTTGGTGTTGACCATCTGGTGATGTCCATGTATAGAGTCTTCTCTTGTGTTGTTGGAAGAGGGTGTTTGTTACTGTGTGGATCACAATAAACTGTGGAAAATTCTGAAAAAGATGGGAATACCAGACCACCTGATCTGCCTCTTGATAAATTTGTATGCAGATCAGGAAGCAACAGTTACAACTGGACATGGAACAACAGACTGGTTCCAAATAGGAAAAGGAGTACATCAAGGCTGTATATTGTCACTCTGCTTATTTAACTTATATGCAGAGTACATCATGAGAAACGCTGGACTGGAAGAAGCACAAGCTGGAATCAAGATTGCCAGGAGAAATATCAAAACCTCAATATGCAGATGACACCACCCTTATGGCAGAAAGTGAAGAGGAACTAAAAGTGAAAGTGGAGAGTGAAAAAGTTGGCTTAAAGCTCAACATTCAGAAAACGAAGATCATGGCATCCGGTCCCATCAGTTCATGGGAAATAGATGGGGAAACAGTGGAAACAGTGTCAGACTTTATTTTTTTGGGCTCCAAAATCACTGCAGGTGGTGACTGCAGCCATGAAATTAAAAGACGCTTACTCCTTGGAAGGAAAGTTATGACCAACCTAGATAGCATATTCAAAAGCAGAGACATTACTTTGCCAACAAAGGTTCGTCTAGTCAAGGCTATGGTTTTTCCTGTGGTCATGTATGGATGTGAGAGTTGGACTGTGAAGAAGGCTGAGCGCCGAAGAATTGATGCTTTTGAACTGTGGTGTTGGAGAAGACTCTTGAGAGTCCCTTGGACTGCAAGGAGATCCAACCAGTCCATTCTGAAGGAGATCAGCCCTGGGATTTCTTTGGAGGGAATGATGCTAAAGCTGAAACTCCAGTACTTTGGCCACCTGATGCGAAGAGTTAACTCATTGGAAAAGACTCTGATGCTGGGAGGGATTGGGGGCAGGAGGAGAAGGGGACGACAGAGGGTGAGATGGCTGGATGGCATCACTGACTCGATGGACGTGAGTCTGGGTGAACTCCGGGAGTTGGTGATGGACAGGGAGGCCTGGCATGCTGCGATTCATGGGGACGCAAAGAGTCGGACACGACTGAGCGACTGAACTGAACTGAACTGAGGGCCGCTGTGTGCCATGCATAATCTCTCAGTTGTGTCTGACTTTTTGTGACCACATGGACTGTAGCCTGCCAGGCTCCTCTGTCCATGGGGATTCTCCAGGCAAGAACACTGAAGTGGATTGCCATGCCCTTCTCCAGGGTATCTTCCCAACCCACGGATGAAACCCAGGTCTCCCACATTGCAGGCAGATTGTTTACCATCTGAGCCACCTGGAAAGGGTTAGGGGCACCCAATCCCTGCCCAGTAGAAAATCTACATTTAACTTTAGACCGTCCCAAAACTTACCTACTAACAGCCTATTATTGACTGGAAGCTTTACTAATAACATAAATTGTTGATTAACACATATTTTATATGATTTATATATTATATACTCTGTGTGTGTGTTAATGTTAGTTGCTCAGTTGTGTCTGACTGTTTGCAACCCAGTGGGCTCCTCTGTCCATGGAATTCTCCAGGCAAGAATACTGGAGTGGGTTGCCATTTCCTTCTCCAGGGGATCTTCCTGACCCAGGGATCGAACCTGGGTCTTCTGCATTGCAGACAGGTTCTTTACCATCTGAGCCACCAGGGAAGCCCATTATATACTGTATTCCTACAATAACACAAGCTAGAGAAAATAAAATATTAAGAAAATCATAAGGAATAGAAAATATATGCACAGTACTATAGTATATTTGTTGATACTGTAAGTTTACACCATCTGTTTACAAAATGAATTGTCAAGGCTATGGTCTTTCCACTAGTTATGTACAGTTGTGAGAGCTGGACCACAAAGAAGGCAGAGCACTGAAGAATTGATGCTTTCAAATGGTGGTGCTGGAGAAGACTCTTGAGAGTCTCTTGGACAGCAAGGGGATTAAACCAGTCAGTCTTAAAAGAAATCAACATTGAATACTCATTGGAAAGACTGATGCTGAAGCTGAAGCTCCAATACTTTGGTCTCTTTATACGAACAACGGACTCATCAGATAGGACCCTGATGCTGGGAAAGATTGAAGGGAGGAGAAGAAGAGTATGACAGAGGATGAGATAGCTGAATGGCATCACCAATGCAATGGACATGAATTTGGGCAAACTCCAGGTGATGGTGAGGGACAGGGAGGCCTGACATGCTGCAGTCCATGGGGTCACGAAGAGTAGGACATGACTGGGCGACTGAATGACAACAATGTACAACACAGTCTTATATGATACAAAACATGGTATATGTTATATGTACTACTAATATTATGACCAAAATCTTGGCTTTCTGTGTCCACCGAAGCCAAATAAAAAAGTACAGAGACAGAGTTTGGAGAAAATAGAGAACTGGCTTTGATCCTTAGCTGGTGGAGTGGAAGAACACTGTAGACTCATGCCACAAGAACTGTGCCCCACTTCCATGGTGAGTCTATGGGTTTAACTAACAGGAAGGCTCACAGTCAAGGGCAGATGATGAAAAACAAAGATGGAAGCATCTTGTATTCTTCCTCTTGCATTGTTTCAAAAACAGTCATAGGTTGCCATCAGGTAGCCTGGTAATTGGGTCTCGTAGTCCCATAGCCCAATAGTTGGATCCATTGTCTTTCGTGTATTTTACTGAGGCCTTGTTTCTGTAATGCAAAAAGAGAAGAGCTACAAGGGCTGGTCTGCGACGCCAGTGCTGTAAAGGTGAGCCCCAGACAAAGAATGCAATTGGTATAGAGTCAAAGGATAATAGGGGCTTCTCTGTGGCTCAAATGGTAAAGCATCTGCCTGCAATGTGAGAGACCTGAGTTCAATCCCTGGGTTGGGGAAGATCCCTGGAGATCCCCTTGAGAAGGGAATGTCTCCCTACTTCAGTATTCTTGCCTGGAGAATTCCATGGACAGAGGAGCCTGGCAAGCTACAGTCAGACAAGCAAAGAGTCAGACATGACTGAGCCTCTAGGATTCAGAGAGAGAGAGGGAAAAGATAATAGGGGCAAAATGTAGTTCATGCAGAGTTAGGGGGAAGAAAAGCAAATGTTGTTACAGACTATAGATTCAGATCAGATCAGATCAGTCGCTCAGTCGTGTCCGACTCTTTGTGACCCCATGAATCGCAGCACGCCAGGCCTCCCTGTCCATCACCAACTCCCAGAGTTCACTCAGATTCACGTCCATCGAGTCAGTGATGCCATCCAGCCATCTCCTCCTCTGTCGTCCCCTTCTCCTCCTGCCCCCAATCCCTCCCAGCACCAGAGTCTTTTCCAATGAGTCAACTCTTCGCATGAGGTGGCCAAAGTACTGGAGTTTCAGCTTCAGCATCATTCCCTCCAAAGAGGAATAGTTAAAGTAAAAACTAGGAGTGATCAGGCCTGCTCACTGTTATCTTCTTTGTTCCCAAGAAAGAAAACAAAAACTCATTCCTCTTTTTTCCTTTTCACTGAAACACTTTATCCTTTTCACTGCAACACTAACGATAAACTTCAAACATAAAAAGGTAATATGAAGAAGAAATTCATGTTTATTTACAGGTATAATAATTCATGCATTGATAACAAAGAAGCGGCAGTGTAAGCCTAGTGTAATTGATGGTGCCATGTATGGTATATGTTTGTGTGCCTAAGTTTTTAAATAAATTTTGACTTTTTATAATAGCTTTGTATATATTTTGTGGTAGTGATAAATAGACTAGCATGCATTCATAACATACCTAACTTTTTCTTAAAATTTTTCAATATTTCTAGGCTACACAGTTTGTCTGCAAGTTTAAAAAAATCTGCCACAAATCTCCAAAAAATTTTCCAATATTTTTATTGAAAAAAACTCAAGTAGAAGTGGACCTGTGCAGTTCAAACCCCTGTTGTTCAAGGGTCAGTTGTATATGTCAAAACATCAGTTTGAAAAAAAAATCAAGTACATTTTAAATATATACAATTTAAAAAGATATCTCAATAAAGTTGTTTAAAAGAGATTGAATTGACCCACTGAAAAAAAAACAACCCACAAATACTCAGCAAAATAATTATAAAATAGCCAGTTAGTTTATGAAAAGATGCGTTACTTCAGTGAAGAGCAGAGAAATGTTAAGTCCAACTACTTGTGCTTAGAACAGTATCTGGCACATCATTAATACTCAATAAATATTCCCTGAATGAATAAGACCTGGAAGATGGAAGGAAGAGTGTAGAGAGTGTGCAGCTGCGGTCAAAGATGCCAGGCAGCGGGGAGGGCTAGGTCAATGTCACAAGGAAGGAACAGGCCTGACTTGTTTTGAGGACAGTCAGAAATGCTGTGTAGTTGAAACAAAATGAACAAGGGGAGCCTGGGTAGCCCTGGGGGATGTGAACAGACTCGTCAGCCATTGTGAAGACTTTGGCTTTTACTCTGGCCAAGTGAAGAGCTAGTGGTGGGTGGGTTTTGAGCAGAGAAGGGACATCTTCCAATGTGTTCTGGCTGCTGTCCTCTGAATTGCCTGATGGGCCAAATGGAGAACTCAGGCCAGGTGATCAGCAGTGGAGATGGTCAGACTTTTTTTAAAACAGCATACATTTATTGGGTTTCCCAGGTGGCTCAGTGGTAAAGAATCTGCTTGCCAGTGCGGGAGATGCAGGAGACATGGGTTCAATCCCTGTGTTAGAAAGATCCCCTGGAGGAGGAAATGGCAACCCACTCCAGTATTCTTGCCTAGAAAATTTCATGGACAGAGGAACCTGGTGGGCTACAGTCCATGGGATTGCAGAGTTGGACACGACTTAACAAGTGGCACGCACAAGCTCACATACATTTATTATCTCACTTTGAAATGATCACATGGATTTTCTTCTTTGGTCTGTTAATATGATGGCTTACACTGAATGATTTTTTAAAGAATATTTACTTGACCTTTTATTTATTTGGCTGTACCAGGTCTTAGTTGTGGCATGTAGGATCTTTGACATTCGTTGCGGCATGCGAAATCTTTAGTTGTGGCATATGAATTCTTGGTTGCAGCACATGTGATCTAGTTCCCTGACTGGGGATCGAACCCAGGCCTCCTGCATTAGAACACAGTCTTAGCCACTGTACCACCAAGGAAGTTCCTTGAATGACTTTTAAGTATTGAACAAGTCTGGGATTCCTGGAATAAACTCCACTTTGTCCTAGGGTATTCTTTTTTTTTTTTTTTTTTTTTATATGTATCATTGTATTCAATTTTCTGGGCTTTTCTAGTGTCAGTTGGTAAAGAATCTGCCTGCCATGCAGGAGACCCAGGTTCAATCCCTCGGTGGGGAAGATCCCCTGGTGAAGGAAATGGCAACTCACTCCAGTACTCTTGCCTGGAAAATTCCATGGACTGAGGAGCCTGGCGGGCAATAGTCCACAGGGTAACAAAGATATAGACACAACTCTGCAACTAACTTTCACTTCCATTCAATTTTATAGTATATGAGTAGTCAGATTTGAGATGTGTTTGCAGTTAGAACCAGGGCCAGCATCATGGCCATGTGATCTGTGGTGTCACACAGGATCCTTTATTCAGAAGGATCCCTGCTTGGTTTCATGCTCTGTCTCATCATCTTGGAATTCTTAATCTTTGGATGGGGCCCTCCATTTTCATTTGATCCCGAGCCCCACAAATTATGGACCTAGTCCTGGATAGAACTGGTAGGATTTGTCAACAGATTGGATGTGTGGTTTGAGAGAAGGAGAGGTGTCAGAGATAATGTGAAGGTCTTGGTCTCAGCAATTGAAGCTGGAGTTGATGTTGAGTGAGAGGGGGCAACTGCAGGATTGTTGGGATTAAGAGAAAGTAGGAGTTGCAGAGAGAATTTTCTAGGACATGTGAACTATTGTGAACGATTCCAGGGTCCTCTTTGGAGAGAGTTTTCTCCCCTCAGATTTCCAGCAGGGCCATGGCCCCATCCCAGAATGACTTTAGCCTGACTAGCAGAACAGTTACACCAACAGCAGCTGTGTCCTCGGGAACAATTGCTCTGACCCCAGAGGGACTGTGCATGCCACTGACTTATTTTTAGAATTCCTCATTTCTCCTCAACGGCAACTGAAATGAAAAATCCCGAGGCTGGATGTGAATGGCTGAATAAAAACCTTTAATTAAGAGTTAAAGACTTTAATCTGCCTCTAACTCGGTTTTATTCCTAAATCCTACAATTCTGAAAAGAAAAAGCAATTGAGAGAACAAAAATGCCATCTAATACAAAGCCGTGAACGTGTTAAGCCAAAACAATTGTGGTCTCCAGGGCAATTAAACTCTCCACTTTTCAGATCTGGCAAGAAAAAATGTTTTTTTTCTCCCGGTCTGAGCTGCACATTTTTCTCCAAGCTCTCCAGTTGTGCTGACTCAGCAGGAAATACATTCCTTCTCTCCCCCTCCCCCCACACACACACACCACTCAGACCTCTGGCTGGTCTACCTGTGTCTTCCTCTGCCCTCTTCCTCCCAGGTAACCTAGATGAGCCATGGAACTAAAATGAGGCTTTATTTTACTTGTTTTTTGGCCACTGAAGAAATGGTGGGGAAAAGTGCTCACACTTCTTTTTTAAAGATGCATATTTCGCACAATGTGTCAGAAGGAGGAAGGCAGTGAGGAAGGAGGAGGTGCCAATGGCTGACATGATTGAGAGGGAGAGAAAGCCCTGTGTTGCTCAGATGTAAATAATTTAAGGTTTGGAAGTGCTCACCTTTGGACCCAGTGAAGCTGTTGGGAACTTGTGCAGTGGGGGGGAAAGAAAATTGCTGAGACAGGAGGGAGAGAAGTGAGCTTACTAGCCTGGACTTGATTGATTCAGCCAGGGGAGCAGCTGATGAGCCCTGGTGGTTGAAATCAGCCAGTGCAGGAGAAGATTCCATGAGAAGTGAGCCCTCGGAGGGTGGGTGGGGGTGGGGGGGCTGTGGATCGGGAGCCCCCTTTCATCATGTGGGCTGAGAATTCTCATTGCTACCAAAAAGATGGCAGAGGCAGATGACTTACCAAGGCAAAAGAGAAGGGAAAACATAGTAATAAGTAATATTAATATAGTTCTTACCACATCCTAGGTAATCTTCTAGATTGGTAGTTGGCAAATGTTTTCTATAAAGGGCCAAGCAGTAGATATTTTAGGCTTTGTGCCCATATGGTCTCTGTAGGAACTGCAACTACTTAACTGGGTTCTGGTAGGGTAAAAATAACCAAGGACAGTATGTAAATGAATGGGTGTGGCTGAGTGCCAATAAAACTTTATTTCTGGACACTGAAATTCAAATTTCATTTTTCGTGTGTCATGAAATCTTCTCATTTCCCCTAAGTCTTTAAAAATATAGAACATATTCTTAGCTTGCTGGCAATGCAAGAACAGGTGGCAGGCTGTCTTTGGCCCTTGGGTGATTGTTTCCTGGCCCCTATTATAGATATTTCGTATGTGTCAGCTCTTTTATCCTCCAAACCCTGTAACAGTAACTTTGACATAGGAGCAAAAGCAGAGAGAAAAATTCATTGTCAATAGTCGCTCTTATGGGTTGAATTGTGCCTCCACCCAATTCATATGTTGAAGTCTTAGAATCCAGGACCACAGAATGTGATGCTATTCAGAAATAGGGATTTTGCAGATACAATTATTATGAGGTTATTAGAGTGGATCCTGATTCAATATGACTGGTATTCTTATAAGAGGAAGAAATTTAGACCTCGAGATACATGCAGGGAGATCTCCATGTGAAGATGAAAGCAGAGATCAACGTGATGTTTCAGTTAGCCAAGGAATGCCAAAGATTGCCAGGATATCATGAGAAACTGCAGAACATGTGGAACAGATTTCTCTGATACAGCCCCTGCTGCTGCTGCTGCTGCTGCTGCTGCTAAGTTGCTTCAGTCGTGTCCGACTCCGTGCAACCCCATAGACGGCAGCCCACCAGGCTCCCCCGTCCCTGGGATTCTCCAAGCAAGAACACTGGAGTGGGTTGCCATTTCCTTCTCCAATGCAGGAAAGTGAAAAGTAGAAGTAAAGTCGCTCAGTCTTGTCTGACTCTTCGCGACCCCATGGACTGCAGCCTACCAGGCTCCTCCGTCCATGGGAGTTTCCAGGCAAGAGTACTGGAGTGGGGTGCCATTGCCTTCTCCGATACAGCCCCTAGAAGAGACCAATTTGTCCGTCACATGTTGATTTTAAAACTTCAGAACTGTGACATGATAATTTCTGTCACTCAGTTGTGCCCTACTCTTTGTGGACTGTAGCCCACCAGGCTCCTCTGTCCTCGGAATTTTCCAGGCAAGAATCCTAGAGTGGGTTGCCATTCCCTATGCCAGGGGATCTTCCCGACCCAGGGATTGAACTCACATCTCTTGTATCTCCTGCATTGGCAGGTGGGTTCTTTACCACTAGTGCCACCTGGGAATCCCAATTTCTGTTTAATCAACCTTATTTGTGTACTTTGTTGTAGCTGCCCCGGCAAACAAATGCAGTTACATAGCCAGTAAACGGCATAGCAGAGGTTGAAAGACAGTTTGATTTCAGAGGCTGGGTGCTTAACCATTGTGCCATTCATTCTGAACTTAACTTTATAATAAAAGTTAAGAGTGTCTAGAGCCTGACAGAACCAGATACAATTTCTGACTAAAATTTCTGTATGCTGTGTGTTTTGGGGCAAGTTCCTCGACTTTTCTGAACTTTGCTTCCCACTTGTATAGAGTATGGATTACAAGATAGCCATTTTATAAGGATGTGAGACGTTGAAGATGATATACAAATAAAAGTGAAAGTGAAAGTGAAGTCTCTCAGTCATGTCCGACTCTTTGCGACCCCGTGGACTGTAGCCCCCATGCTCCTCCGTCCATGGGATTCTTCAGACAAGAATATTGGAGTCGGTTGCCATTTCCTTCTCCAGGGGATCTTCCCGACCCAGGGATTGAACCCAGGTCTCCCGCATTGCAGGCAGATGCTTTAACCTCTGAGCCACCAGGGAAGCCAAAACAAATAAAAGAGGATCCATAATATAAGAAACAAAGAAGCCCATGGCACACAGGAAATGTTCAATGGCTGCTGGTCATTTTTATCTGCTTACGTATCCTCAGACTTTTTTTTTTTTTTGATTTTAACCTTTTTATTTTTGATGATTCTTATTTTCATTTAGTAATTATGTGTATCTTTTCATATTGATAAGCATAATTTATAATGACTGTGAAGTTTACCATTGTGCAGATAGGCAATGATTTATTTAACCCAGACTCCCACTGATGGGCATTTAATTGTTTCTAACTTTTTTTTTTTAATTTTATTTTATTTTTAAACTTTACATAATTGTATTAGTTTTGCCAACTATCAAAATGAATCCGCCACAGGTATACATGTGTTCCCCATCCTGAACCCTCCTCCCTCCTCCCTCCCCATTCCATCCCTCTGGGTCGTCCCAGTGCACTAGCCCCAAGCATCCAGTATCGTGCATCGAACCTGGACTGGCAACTCGTTTCATACATGATATTTTACATGTTTCAATGCCATTCTCCCAAATCTTCCCACCCTCTCCCTCTCCCACAGAGTCCATAAGACCGTTCTATACATCAGTGTCTCTTTTGCTGTCTCGTACACAGGGTTATTGTTACCATCTTTCTAAATTCCATATATATGCATTAGTATACTGTATTGGTGTTTTTCCTTCTGGCTTACTTCACTCTGTATAATAGGCTCCAGTTTCATCCACCTCATTAGAACTGATTCAAATGTATTCTTTTTAATGGCTGAGTAATCTATCCTCAGACTTTTTATTAGTGTTTGTAATCTCACAACAGGAGCTTCCCAGGGGGCACAGAGGTAAAGAATCTGCCTGCCAATGCAGGCGACCCAAGTGACATGGGTTAGATCCCTGGGTTGAGAAGATCCCCCTGAGTAGGAAATGGCAACCCACTCCAGTATTCTTGCTTGGAAAATTCCAGGAACAGAAGCCTGGCAGGCTACAGTCCAAAGGGTCTCAAAGAGTTGGACACCAATGAACACAATCTCACAAGAGGCCGTTTTGTTCTTACAATGGCTATTTTGTAGCCACTCTGAAGACAGGCTCTTGGAGGCTCTTCCCCAGCACATGTCACCTTATATACACAAGGTCTACTTATATACACAGGTATCCTTATATGCACAAGATCACCAGCTGCACTGGCTAAGGACCTACCCTAATGACCTCATCTTAAGTAATTGTATTAGCTTTTTCGGTTCCCGATGCTCTTGTTGGAGAAGGTCATGGAGAAGACGTTACTGCTGGTCGATTCTCTAGCAGGAGGGTAATCAGAGGCTGCTCACCCGTCCCCGTCCTTGAAATGTACATTCTGCCCACTATTCTCACACCGGGAGTTGGTTCAAGGATATGGCTTTGAGAGAGTAGCGTGTTGTTCTGACCATCTGGATGGGATATACTGGATATAAGACTAAGCCCTGTAAAGTCCTCTATAAACTGTTGAGATTCTGGTGCCTGGATGCTGAGATCTACTTGTCTTGCAGGACCCAAGACACACTTCCTAGGTTCCCTGGCTTGTTAGTAAACCTGCCCGCTGCCAGTCTGGAGTAGCTGCCTCCTTCTTCCATCTCTCCATGCCCTCTATGTACATGGCAGCTTTCATAGGAAACTCCTGAAGTTTCTAACCCGTGGCCACATCTAGTGGAAGATTCTCTGCTGCTTGCAAGTGAGGTGTGGTGAAAACTGCTTGCTCATTTGATCTGCTCCGTTTATTGTTTAGGGTTTATCATCCAGGGAGGACGTGAGGGACTTAGATGGAGAATTTAGAGAACTTCCTTCTGGCTGTGTCCAGGGGCCTGAGAGAGTGAGAGGAAACTCTGAGGAGTGGGGCAAGGAGATGCCACATTTAGAGGGAGACCCCTTGGATGGTCTGTAAAAGATCTTTCAGAGAGCACCTTCACTCCCTTGTCTGTTGTTTTTGGTTGCTAAGTTGTGTTTGACTCTTTGCGATGCTATGGACCATGGCCTGCCAGCTCCCTCTCTCCATGGGATTTCCCAGGCAAGAATACTGGAGTGAGTTGCCATTTCCTTCTCCAGGGGATCTTCCTGCCCAGGGATTGTACCCATGTCTCCTGCATTGGCAGGCAGATTCTTTACTACTGAGCCTCCAGGGAAGCCCTCCTTGTCTGTTGTTTGTGGTCCAATCAGGGAGAAGGCAATGGCACCCCACTCCAGTACTCTTGCCTGGAAACTCCCATGGACGGAGCAGCCTGGTAGGCTGCAGCCCATGGGGTCGCGAAGAGTCGGACATGACTGAGCGACTTCACTTTCACTTTTCACTTTCCTGCATTGGAGAAGGAAATGGCAACCCACTCTAGCGTTCTTGCCTGGAGAATCCCAGGGATGGGGGAGCCTGGTGGGCTGCCGTCTATGGGGTCACACAGAGTTGGACATGACTGAAGCAACTTAGCAGCAGCAGCAGCAGCAGCAGGGTCCTCTTATATGCTGATTTCTACCGAGGTTCCAATTTGTATTCTTGAGACTGGAGGAAATCCATTCATTTGGGCTAAGACAAAGTTCTACCTTCCTATCCCCTTTATGCATTCCTGGCTGGAATTTTCTCAATGAAGTCTTTTTCAACTGGCAACCAGCAGGGAGCAAGGCATTGATAGAACCTGTTCTGGGATCCAGGATGGTAGGAGTTTTTCTTTCTTCTTTTTTTAAATATAATTTGGCTGCATGGGTCTTAGTTGCAGCACATGAGATCTAGTTCCCTGACCAGCGATTTGAACCCGGGCCTCCTGCATTACGAGTGTGGAGTCTTAGCCATTGAAGGAAGTCCCCAGGATGGTAAGTTTTGATAGGGGTCCAGAGTGTGGACAATAACGAGTAAAAATAGGGGATATTACTTATGGAATTATGGCTATAGGCATCGGCGGCAGGAAGGTCCTCAGTACCTAATGCAGGGAATGTGCCAGAGAAGAGACAGACAGGCACATAAAGGGAGAACAGCAGCAGCAAACTTGGCAGAGGCCAGCAGACCCTGGTTCGAATCTCAGCCCTCCAGCTAGCAGCTGTGTGATCTTGAGAAAGATGCTGAACCTCTCTGAGCCTTAGCTTTCTAATATTTCTAAATGGAATTAGCAGTAGTTACCTTATAGAGTAGTTGTCAGTGTTAAACAAGAACATGGGAGTAATAATACAGCTCTTTTGGGGATGTAGAGAGCCTAGCAGGACCCTGGGTTCAGAGTGGGTGCTCAGTAAATGGGGGTGAGAAATGAGGTTGGTGCTCTGCCAACTAGGATCCCATTTTTGCATGACCCCAGCTTTAGTTTGCTCTCACTTCCTGCAGCTCACATCTGCTGATCCCTTGGAGGGACCCATGCTCTTGGCTTAGGGAGCCTGGAAAGGGAGGTACAGGGCTATCTATGAGTCCAGAAGGCAGCCTTACACCAAAGACTGGAGGCCCAGTGACACCAGGCCTAAGCCCCCTCTGTGGGCCTCTGCCTGGGTTTCCGCACTTACTGAAGTCTCTCTCCTGCCTTTCCCTGCCCTTCCTCTCTCTCTCTCTCTTTTTTTTTTTCTTCTGGGAACATCTCTTTAATGAATCCCTTGTATTCATTAAACCCTGTGTCTGGAGACCTCAATCTAAGAACTACAACCCCTGTCCTGTTATATTCTAGTCTGAGTTTGGGGCCTCTGAAAATCACCAAGCCAACAAACAGGAAAACCATACTGAATTCCTTTTTTGCATAAGAGATAAAGACAAATGTGCTGTAAGTAAGTGTTAGTCGCTCAGTCGTGCCCGACTCTTTGCAACCCCATGGACCGCAGCCCACGAGGCTCCTGTGTCCTTGAGATTTTCCAGGCAAGGATACTGGAGTAGGTTGCCACTTCCTTCTCCAGGGGATCTTCCCAATCCAGGGATTGAACCTGGGTCTCCTGTGTTGCAGGCAGATTCTTTACCGACTGAGCTACAAAGACAAATGTACTATAGCTAAGGTCTTTAATGCAAGATAAAAGAAATGTCACAGAAGTCATTTGGGGGAGAGAAGGGATCAAAGTTCCATTTGGCTTTTATTTTAAAGATGTATTTAGTTTTTGGCCGTGGTGGGTATTCGTTGCTGCACCGGCCTTCTCTAGTTGTGGTGAATGGGGGGTATCTCTAGTTGAGGTGCAGGGGCTTCTCATTGCAGTGGCTTCTTTTGTGAAGCACGGACTCTTGGTACACAGGCTTCAGTAGTTGTAGCATGCATGTGCAGTAAACCTGTGTGGTACATGGGTTTATTTGCTCAGTGGCATGTGAAATCTTCCCGAACCAGGGATCGAACCTGTCTCCCCTGCATTGGCAGGTGGACTCTTACCCACTGTACCACAAAGGAAGTCCTAATTTGAGGTTTCAGTTCAAAGGTTTATGTCATTCCAAAGGGCGATGGTCTTTGTTTACTACTTGGAAAGATGGGATGTTTGAGAGAATGGCCGTGCTGCCTTCCTGGATGGTACATTTTATTCTTTTGGGGGCCAGTTCACTTTATCAGTTAAGGCTATGCATGGTCTCAGTTGCAGAAATTTTCCATGGGAAAGGAAAATCAGAACAACCATATATTTAGGTGCTATCTACATGATTGGTTAATTTTTTTCTCTTCCACACCTGGGGACATTTACTGAAGAGATGTTTATAAGCAAATAAGCACAGAACAGCCATTTAACCTGTTCAGTATCTTAAATCTCAGTCCTTTTTAGGTCAGTGGTTGTCAAACTTGGCTGTACCTGGGAAGTTTAAAAAATATTGATGTCCAAGTACCATCTTAGAGATTCTGATGATATGGATCTGGGGTATAACCTAGGCACTTGAGCATAGAGTGTTTTTGTTTATTGCTGTTATTATTGTCAGGATTATTGGAGCTTAATTTTTGGTGACTAGTTCTATATGTACTGATGAACACATTTGACACATAAACCACACTCAAACAAGATACAGATTTCCCCACTCCCCAAACTTCCTTCATGCTCATTTATAATCAAGTCTTCGCTTACCATGCCCCCACCTGCCACACACTCAATCCCTAGCAAACTCTGGTCTATTTTCCGTGCCTATAGTTTTGCCCTTTCCAGTGTACCATTAAAATGGTTATAGCCTTTTGAGTCTCCTTTAATTTGGTTGCTTTCAATTTTCAGCAATCATAAGTAAAGCCACTAGAAAATCTTATGTATAGGTTTTGTGTGAACATAACCTTTTATTTCTCTTGGATAATATCTAGGAGTGGGACCTTTGGGTTTTGTAGGTATATACTTAACTTTACAAGAAATTGCAAAGTTGTTTTCCTATGTCTGTACCATTTAGCATTTCTAACAAAAGCAAACACATTAGGTTTTTTTTTTTTTTAATAAAGCCATTCTAATGGGTTCATTTTATGATTTCATTGTGTCTTTAATTTGAATTTATGTAATGAAAATGAAGTTGAGTATCTTTATAAGCTTATTTGCTACCTGTGTAACTTCTTTGGGGGAGGGTACTGTTGAAACCTTTGACCGTTTCTCTAGGGCACAGGGGCTCAGGAGTTGTGGTGCCCAGGTTTAGTTGCTCTGCAGCATGTGAGTCTGCCTGGACCAGGGATTGAACTCATGTCCCCTGCATTGGCAGGTGGACTCGTATCCACTGTGCCACCAGGGAAGTCCCACAGATTGATTTTTGAAGGTTGAACTAACTTTGCATTCCCAAGATCATATTCCTGGGATACCTCATTCATCCATTCATTCCCAATTTTTTTTATTTTTATCATTCTACCACTGCTAGATCTTGTTTGCTATTTTTTGAGGATATTTGCATCTGTATTCACTGTGGACATTGGTCCAGAGCCGCACTACACAGTGCAGTGATTCCTAGACACTGGGCTATATAAATTTAAATATAAATAGATTAAATTCTTACATAAAGCCAAACATTTATTTCCTAAGTTACACTAGTTCTATTTCATGTGTTCAATAGCCCTGTGCGGCTCAGGGCTATCATATTGGATAGTGCAGATATTGCTACCAAAGCAGAAAGCCCTATTGGACAGTGCAGTTTTTAGAGTTTTTTTCTTTCTTTTTTTCTAATTTCTTTGTCTGATTTGGTATAGTATGATGGCTGCCCAATGCATGAGTTGAAAAGTCTTTCCTTCTTTCCTATTTCCCAGAAGAACCTGTGTAGACCTGTTTGTAGAAAAACTGTGGTCTATTCTGGGGAATGTTCCATGTGTACTTAAAAATGCATATTCTGTTGTTGGGTAGAATGTTTTATGAATGTCAAATTAGATCGGGTTGTTGATAGTCTTGTCCAAAACTACTACATCCATACTTGATTTCTTCCTGCTTTTCCTATCAAGTAGCTCTGAGACATGAATTTGAAAACTCTGGGAGCAGTGGAGGACAGACAGCCTCGCGTGCTACAGTCCATAGGGTCTCAAAGAGTGGGACACGACTTAGTGACTGAACAGCAGCAACGTGAAGCACCACGTGTATTTTTGCATTTATCCATTTCTCCTTTCAGACTTATCAGTTTTTCCTTCAGATATTTAGAAACTCTTTTGTTATTTGTGTATACATTCAGGATCCTTGTGACCATGGTAAACAGATCCCTCTAGTGTCACATGACTTGTTTCATGCCCCTGCCTCAGGGGCAGAAGATACTTTTGCCTTTTCTCCTGCTGCAGCAGGTCTCTACCTGTGGCCTTGGATTTGCTGCTCTGCTTCCATCATCTTGTGGAAAAGGAAATGGCAACCCACTCCAGTACTCTTGCCTATAAAATTCCATGGATGGAGGAGCCCGGTGGGCTACAGTCCTTGGGGTTGCAAAGAGTCGGACACAACTGAGCGACTTCGCTTTCACTTTCCATCATCTTGAGGATTTTTTTCTTAAATATTTGTTTGGCTGCATTGGGTCTTAGTTGCAGCACCCAGGATATTTCTTTGTGGCACATGGGCTTCTCTGTAGTTGTGGCACTCCAGTTCAATAGGAGTGGTGCAAGCTTAGTTGCCTGGAGACTGGTAGGATCTTAGTTCCCCTACCAGGGATCAAACCCATATCCTCTGCATTGGAAGGCAGATTCTTAACCAGTGGCTCACAAGAGAAGTCTTCATCTTGAGGTTTACATTCTGTTGGGCAGAAGGATCTCAGTGAAGGCTTTTGCATTTACTCTAGCAGCACAATAGAGCTATACCATCAAGGAAGACCTTTTCAGTATCTCACCCTTTATTTGGTCTTTCTCTCAAGCACCCTCTAATGGTCAGTGGAGAAGAGCTTGCGGATGTGTACAAGCTTCCCTCGTGCCTGTGACTCTCAGGGATTCACTAATCATATGCTAGCCCCATAGGACTGGAAAAGGTCAATTTTCATTCCAATCCCAAGGAAACGCAATGCCAAAGAATGTTCAAACTACTGCACAATTGCACTCGTCTCACACACTAGCAAAGTAATGCTCAAAATTCTTCAAGCAAGACTTCAACAGTACATGAACCAAGAACTTCCAGATGTTCAAGCTGGATTTAGAAAAGGCAGAGGAACCAGAGATCAAATGGCCAACATCCATTGGATCATTGAAAAAACAAGCGAGCTCCAGAAAAACATCTACTTCTGCTTTATTGACCTCGCCAAAGCCTTTGACAGTATGGATCACAACAAACTGTGGAAAATTCTAAAAGAGATGGGAATACCAGACCACCTGACCTGCCTCCTGAAAAATCTGTATGCAGGTCAAGAAGCAACAGTTAGAACCGAACATGGAACAACAGACTGGTTCCAAATTGGGAAAGGAGTACATCAAGGCTGTATATTGTCTCCCTACTTATTTAACTTCTATGCAGAGTACATCATGCGAAGTGTCAGGCTGGATGAAGCACACAGTAGAATCAAGATTGCAGGGGGAAATACCAATAATCTCAGATATGCAGATGACACCACCCTTATGGCAGAAAGCAGAAGAGGAATTGAAGAGCCTTTTGATAAAAGTTAAAGAGTAAAAAGGCTGGCTTAAAACTCAACATTCAGAAAACAAAGATCATGGCATCTGATCCCATCACTTCATGGCAGATAGATAGGGAAACAATGGAAACAGTGAGAGACTTTATTTTCTTGGGCTCCAAAATCACTGCAGATAGTGAGTGCAGCTATGAAATGAAAAGATGCTTGCTCCTTGGTAAAAAAGCTGTGACCAACCTAGACAGTATAGTGAAAAGCAGAGACATTACTTTGCCAACAAAGGTCCATCTAGTCAAAGCTATGGTTTTTCCAGTAGTCATGTATGAATGTGAGAGTTGGGCTGAGTGCCAAAGAATTGATGCTTTTGAACTGTGGTGTTGGTGAAGATTCTTGAGAGTCCCTTGGACTGCAAGGAGATCCAACCAGTCAATCCTAAAGGAAATCAGTCCTGAATATTCACTGGAAGGACTGATGCTGAAGCTGAACCTCCAATACTTTGGCCACCTGATGGGAACAGCCGACTCATTGGAAAAGACTCTGATGCTGGGAAAGATTGAAGGTGGAAGGAGAAGGGGATGACAGAGGACGAGATGGTTGGATGGCATCACCGACTCGATGGACATGAGTTTGAGCAAGCTCTGGGTATTGGTGATGGACAGGGAAGCCTGGTGTGCTGCAGTCCATGGGACTGCGAACAGTTGGACATGATTTAGTGACTGAACTAAACTGAGCCCACACTTGGCCTCCAGAAAATTAAAAAAAAAGTATCTGAGTTAATCTTACTCACATGCCTGGTGTCTCTGCATTCCATACTTTGCACAGATGATCCTTGGAGGTGCCTTTCTGTAAAGTTCAAGCTACTTGCTTCCCAGTGACCCCAACTTTTAGATGCGTTGAAGAAACATCATGGTTTTGAAGTTTTTCCTGTCTTTTTCTTGTTGTTAGGATGGGAGTGAAGCTCCTTCCAGCTTTCTACATCCTACAAAAGTCCATATGGTTGCTAATTTAAATTTTTTTTTCTACAGGTGTGCTTGCAAACTCCCAATGTAGAAGAGGTCACCTCAGCATTATATGAGAAGTATAGTTACTTTAATTAAAAAAGGAAAGGATTTTAGTGTGGTGATGAATGCTAGGAAGGACGGATTGGTGCCCTTAAATGCTGTACAACTTAAAAACAGTATTTTGAAAGCCAGGTTTTATCCCAGGGCAAAATTTTAGAGGTAACTTAATAATCCATAAAGCAGACTTTTTCAAAAAGTGCTGATATCTTCCCCTGGCATGCAATTTTGCTATAATCCTATAGCTCTTGCAAAAGGCATTGTTCTACTAGGTGGTATCTTTCTGTCCTTTAGATGGCAAATCCTCAGGTATAAATTTTTACATAGTCCACCCCCTTTCAATAATTGAACCTCATGTTCAGAGTGCTGTACTTTCGAAGGGTATAGAGATCACAGGGAAAGAGGATTAATACTTAGGCAAGACTCAGAAAGAGGGAGAACACAGGAGTTACAGAGAGAAATGGATTGCTTAATAAGGATTTAAAAAGAAAGCTTTTACTTTATTCAGAATTGTTAACTCGAGTCAGGACACATGAAGCAAAGGCAGTGTTTCTAGGAAAGGGTTTTTGTTTCTGAGACTTCAGATCCATCCAGGTCTCCGTGATGGCACCAATGCCATTGACTAGTGAATTTAATTTTAAAGAATGCTGGCTCTGGGAAAGTCCAGTGGGGTACAATAGAGGGAGTATTCAGGAAGTCTGCAGGGGTGCAGTCACATCACAGGCTGTGAATGGTGTCCCTGAGATGATACTTGGTTTAGACACATGTATATTTTTTTTGGATTTTTAAAAATTTAATTTTCAATTAATTTTTATTGAAGTATAGTTGCTTTACGATGTTGTATTAGTTTCTGTGTGCTGTGCTGTGCTTAGTCACTCAGTCATGTCTGACTCTTTGTGACCCCATGGACTATAGCCCGCCAGGCTCCTCTGTCCATGGAATTCTCCAGGTAAGAATACTGGAGTGGATTGCCATTCCCTTCTCCAGGGGATCTTCCTGACCTGGGACAGAACCCAGGTCTCCTGCACTGCAGGCAGATTCTTTGCCATCTGAGCCACCAGGGAAGCCTGTGTTAGTTTCTGCTGTAGAGTAAAATGAATCACCCATATATATACATAAATCCCCTCCCTTTAGGACTTCTTTCCCATTCAGGTCACCTCAGTGCATTGTTGAGTTCCCTATTCTGTACAGTAAGTTTACACTATTGATACTATATATATAACAGATAGGGCTTCCTTGGTAGCTCAGCTGGTAAAGAATCTGCCTGCAATGCAGGAGACCCGGTTCAATTCCTGGGTCAGGAAGATATGCTGGAGAAGGGACAGACTACCCACTCTAGTATTCTTGGACTTCCCTGGTGGTTCAGATAGTAAAGAATCTGCCTGCAATGCATAAGACCTGGGTTTGATCCTTGGGTTGGGAAGATTCCCCTGGAAAAGGGAATGGCTATCCACTCCAGTATTCTGGCCTGGATATTGGACAGAGGAGCCTGGTGGGCTACAGTCCTTGGGGCAGATAACTAATCAAACCTATATTTTAATGCTGGTTTTTCTTCTGAGTGACCTTGGGTAAAATCACTTCACCTCTCTGATTCTCAGTTTACTCATTGGTGACAAGGAGCTGATAATCCTTATGTCTTAGTGTTACTTGGTGGATGATGTGATAAAATCTGTATCACATCTGCCACAAGGCCTGACACTAAGGAAATGCTCAGTAAGTATAAATTCACCTCTCCTTGTCCCCTTTTTGGGAGCTGTACAAAGAAGGGGACGTGAACTTGTCCTCTGACAAGCCCTGTCCCCTGGGATCTTGATTTTACAAAATACACAATTTTACATTTGTACCTTTAGGAACCTGGAGGCATCTTTGCTGAATGGGTTGAGCTTTGCACTTGTGCCCTTTGGTGACTTAGTTGTATGGGTGCCATTATATAAAATATTAATAATTGTTTTCATTCTACAATTTGGAAATCAGAGCAATTGTCCCTTTGGCTCACTGTTGGACTGAATCTATGCCTTGGTGAGGTGTGTATAACTGGGGTCAGAGATTGCCAAGGGCTTGGGTCTTCTGCATCAAAGTTGATTAAATTAGCTAAGACTGTCTGGGTCAGACTGATCTAGGTTTGAATCATGGCTTTGCCAATTCTTAGCAGCAGAATCCAAAGCAAATTCCTATTCCTTTCTAAGTCTTAATGTTCTTGGTGACAAACTGGGAGAGGGATGCAATGTCTGCTTCATAGGTTGACATAATCAATGAGGTCAGGCATATCATGCACTCACAAATGTTCTATAAACAATTTATTGCCTGTTTACCATTTACCATGCTTAGCAGTGGGTTAAGCACTTTATGGGGTTTCCCTGGTGGCTCAGATGGTAAAGAATGTGCCTGCAATGCGGGAGACCCAGTTCAGTCCCTGGGTCAGGAAGATCCCTTGGAGAAGGGAATGGCTACCGACTCCAGTATTCTTGCCTGGAAAATCTCATGGACAGAGGAGCCTGTCACTTTATATGTGGATTATATAGTTTAGTGCCCATTAAACTCTGTAAGGCAGGTGATATTAGTATTCCTATTTTACAGAGGAGGAGGCTGAGGTAAGTTACTCAGTCAAGATGTGGTGGTGATGGGCTGTGAACCCGCGTCTGTACTCTTAACCCCATTACTGTGCTCCCTTCCATGTTCTTTGGCTTCTGCTTCTCCCCAAACCACTGTGGAATTTAGAAATAAGTTCTGATATTTGGTGACATATTAGTAGATGGCATGCCTAATATTGCCTTCTGAAAAGAGCTTTTAGAGCATTGCAGCTACTCTCAGAGTAGTGAAAGTAGCAGAAGATATTTCGGGGGACAACCTCCTGATATGGTAAGCTTTAATTCCCTGGTCTATCAGGCATTTGAAGCCTTAGGTTGGTAAGTTCTACTTATGGGCAGGGCAAAGACTCTGAGGGCTAAACAGACTGGGCAGACAACAGTGTCATGCTTCCCACAGGCCAAGGGAAAGAGTGATTTTTTTAGGAGAGCAGAATGACCAGAAGCAACTCTGTCTGAAACCTTACCTCTTTAAAAACATTTCTGAAGTCTATTTTTCTTTAGATCAATCTTGTTAAATGGAGGGGGTGTTCCCTAGTTGGTAAAATAACATTGTGTATTGAATCAGAAGTTTCTGCACTTGGCAGATAGTCTACAAAGGAGAGATGACATTTTGTCTTGATTTTTCTTATCATTTTCCATCAGGTTCCAGTTAAAACACAGCTGGTGCTGTGAAGTGCAGTGACAAATTAACCTCCCTTGGAGGTTCCTTCACCCTCCAAAGGACTGTCTCCTAAGGAAGGTATCTTGAGAATGGTTTCTCTGTACAGGAATGATTCTAGGAGTTGTAATTTATGAAGGCATTTTTGAGGGTCTCCAGATTTTCTCCAAAACTATGTTAATGAACTAGAGTACTTCATTTCAATATGCTGGGCATTGAATACAGTGATGGCACCTGATCCACAATTAGAAAAGTAGTCTTTTCTGATACAAAATCATTTATAGTCTTTCTTAAGTCCCATTTAGACCTATGTTACCCATGTTACACAGCCAGGTTAATGATGCAGAGGTAACATCAGAAGTTCTCTACATGGCAGTCCTTTCTTTGTTAAAAAAAAAAAAAACTGAGTTGATGACCAAAGCTTTAACTGACTTAAATAATTGATCCACCATACAAAAAAATGTCATAGAAGCTTCTCAGAGAAATGGGCCTCCCAGGAGAAAGCATTAAACCCTTACTGTTTTTCCTCAGTATACACTCCTGACTACCACAGACTATTGTTGATAGTTGAGCAGAAACAATAAAATCATTTGTAGTCTTCTCAAGTGTGTAGCCATAAACACAATGATCACTATTTATTTCACATACATTTAATCTAGCTATCTATGTACATCCTCTAGAATATTTGCATCTCTGAAAAAATAGATATAATTTACTCCACTTTGTAAATTAGGAAAAGGAGGCTAAAGTAAGGAGGGTTAAGTAAATTGCTTAATATCATGTAGCTAGTATTTTGTGGAACCAGATTCAGACTTAGTCTGAATTATTTCAAGGCTTCTACCCATTCTATTACTTTGTAGCCACTAGAGGGTATCATGAAGGAAAAGATTCAGTTCTTTTCTTTTAATACCTTACATGTAGCTAAAGAGCTAAGACATAACCATCACAATAAAAGGTTGAGAACTTATTTTGTGTCAGGGATTCTGCTCAACTTTCTGTAGAGAATTTCTCATTTAATTATCTCAGCAACCCCATGAAGTACATGTACTACTGTTCCAAATTGACAAGTGATGGCAAATAGCTTCCTTTATATGGTGGATTGGATCTGAGCTTCAAAGACAAGCAATCTGACTCTAGAGTCTATTCTTTAAACTACCATCGCTCCCCAGGACTGTTGATCTGGGACACAGATAGTTCAGAAGACAATTTAGCCTGAAGTCAGCCTGACTCAGCCTAAAGTCAGGCTAAGTGAGGGTTCAACAGTAACTGCAGTTAGGGAGCTGAGGGGTCAAGATGATGATAGGGGTAAGTTGTCCATGGCAATAGACATTTCAGAACCATGGACAGCCACCTAGAAAGGAGGTTATAGTTTGTCTAAGTCAGGTAAAGCCTTTATCTTCAAACAAGGTTGATGTCTCCTATCCACTATTTTTATTATTAATTGATCTTCACTCACTTGTTGCTTGGCTCAGCACCTCAGAATTCATAGATTCATTCTCAACATCCTCAAGAACTCTTGATGTCTATATTGATGTCCATTGATGTATAGAACATAGAGGAGGAGGAGGAGGAGGTGTGATGAGTGTACGGGAATGGGAGAATTCTCAGCCCTCTTAATCCATTGGTGTGTCCTCTAACCATCCATTTTCCTTTAATTCAGGATAATATTAAAACTAAAGCCAGGGTCCTGACAGTAAATGTGAACAGTTTAAAGGAGTTGAGCTGCAGAATACAGGCAATGTCACCAGGAAGTTCATGATTAATTGCTGACTGGAAGGTACAGTCAAATGCCACTGGAGGGTGAAATCATTGTAAGCTGCAGTGATCTCAGGAGACAATGGAGGGATGTATTTGTCTGAGTGTAGATAAGGAGGGGGTATTTCAGAAAAAGGTAAAGAGCACAGAAAAAAAAAAAAGTACAGATGTGGGGAGCTATAAAATGTCTAGTGGGGAATAAACAGGCTGACTTTTTTTTCCCCCCTGGAGACTCATATTCGTGAATGACCAGACTTGAGTCTTAATTGTATGTATGTACACAAAATACGAGCAGAATGAAAAAGCATCAGATATGCTTTCAAGCTGCTGGGTGCTGGTGTGGATACAGAAGGGCTCATGCACCTCTTTAGCCAGACAGCTCTATTAGCCCTGGATTTCTGCTATAATTATAAAGCATCATTAGAGACAAGCTGTGCTGTAGCATTTCTCCCCAAGCATCCAGGGGACCCAGAGAAGCTGGATTGTCATTTGCAGGAGACAAATGACAATGATCCCCTGAGATGTAATGTGCAGAAAAAATGCAATCCAATTATGAGGCTATCATTGTAAAGGTTTCTTCTGTTCCCAGCTCAGACAGAGGAGGGAGACAGGGTACCATGTTAACAAGAGGAAAGAGATCTTAACCAGAGTACAGAAAGATCCCTGCCATTTCAGAAAAACAATTCTTTGGGATTGAGTGAAATTAAATGCTTCAGGGAAAAAAATGTTTTGATGTATAAGAGAAAGAATATGGCTTAACAGCTAAAGTTTCTCTTCTGATGGACCTGAAAAGGCTTGGTGATGAAATTTAATTTCCACTTTCTTTGAAGAGATCAGAAACTCCATTGTGCAGTGAAGAGTGTTCCCAAGTGGAATTGTGTCCATTTTTAAGAGATCCATTAGTTGTTAAGATACATTGTCTTTAATTTTAAGGAGGAAAAAGAAGACCATGTTTTACTTGGCTTTCTGTGTTGTGTGATGGGAGAGAGAGGGTCATGTTCATTCTCAAACCACTGGGAAATGTGTGTAAGTATATTTGTGCACATGAAGATGCAGACTTTGGCCCCTAGTGTGGTGAATATTAAGATATTCATCCTTTACCAAGAGGTCATCCAGATTATTTCATGCCTGATGCCTTCTACCCAGTGAAGTACCAGCAAGGTATATAGGGAAGGACAGGAGCTTTGGCATGGGAGAGATTCAAATTCCAGCTCACCCACTTTCTAACAGTGGATCTTTGGCAAGTTAAATTTTCTGAGCCTCATTTTCCTCATCTGTGCCATGGGGTTACTTATTCTCTGGGTGAAACATTTGGGGTAGTGCCTGATGTATATGAAGTGCTTAAGAAATATCCATGACACATTCCCACATTACAATCAAAAGCAGTTATTTTGTTGCTTCCTTTGTGAGGTGGTAGACACTTCTTTTCGTCTTCCAGTATCTTTCCCCTCCTCTTCACTACTTAACACTCTTCTGATTTTCCTTTGAAATAAAACCACCTATTCCCCCATCTCAGTCCATGTGGCTTGGGTAGAGAGCTTTCTTTTCTGCAGAGGTAGATATACCTTCATCAGTCATGGTTTTCCTTGTTCCTGCCCACCCTGATTGTTTCAGGGATGGACACGGGACCCAATGTGGGCCAATAAGACTTGATTCCAGTACTTTTATGGATCTTTCTGGAAGGAGAAACTCTATTCTTCTGGTGGTTAAGAATGTATCAGATGGCTGCTCAAAAAGTTATACATAGAATGACAACATGACTCATCAATTCTATTCCCAGAAAAATACCAAAAACAATTAAAAACAGGTGTTCAAACCAAAGCTTATATATGAATTTCATAGCAGCTTTATTCATAATAGCGCAAAGGGGAAAACAACTCAAATGTCCATCAACAGAAGAATGAATAAATAAAATGGATAAAAATTCCATATAATGGAATATTATTCGACCACATAAAGGAAGAAGGACCAAGGCATGCTACGCCATGGTCAAACCTTGAAAACATTAGTTAGTGATAGCTTTGTAGGCACCTACGTCCTGCTGAGAGAAAAAGGCTGATAACACTCTTAACACAAGTGGAAGGAGAGTGTTTTCAGGGCCAGACAGCTCCATTCTCCCCACAGAAAGGAAGGTGACATGCTCTTTGAATCCTAGGCTCCATTTTTCTCTTTTCATTAGCATATTGAATAAGACCAGCTCAAATGCTGCTTCTTCCAGGAGAAATTCAAAGTTGAACTTAGTCACTCACTGTCATAGGGTGAAATATTTTGTAAATATCTGTTTCCCACAAAGATTAGGGGGCTATTGAGAGTAGCAACCATGTCTTATTCTTGTTTGTATCCCTCACCTGTAATGCATATTATGGTGCCCGACACTAGTGTTTTCTCAATGAATGCTGAATTTGAAGAGAACATTGGTCATAATTGTGTGTGAGAGTAACAAATAACTGATTTTAGATCTAGTTTTGTTGAACACTTAACATGATTCCTTAAAGTATGCATTTTATTATATAAACTATAGCCATATGTATATCTACCTATAACCTACACCTATATCTACTTGACACCTATATCTTCACCTACATCTATACCAATACCTGTGTCTACATCTATGTCTGAGTAATACTACCTGAGAGAAACTGAAACCCTTCCCTGTTTATGAAACCCACTATACCGTTGAACCATCCTCCAAGAAAAAGAAATGCAAAAAATCAAAATGACTGTCTGAGGAGGCCTTACAAATAGCTATGAAAAGAAGAGAAGCAAAAGGAAAGGAGATAAGGAATGATATACCCATTTGAAGGCAGAGTTCCAAAGAATAGCAATGAGAGATAAGACAGCCTTCCTCAGCGATCAGTGCAAAGAAATAGAGGAAAACAATAGAATGGGAAAGACTAGAGATCTCTTCAAGAAAATTAGAGATACTAAGGGAACATTTCATGCAAAGATGGGGTCGATAAAGGACAGAAATTGTAGGGACCTAAGAGAAGCAGAAGATATTAAGAAGAGGTGGCAAGAATACACAGAAGAACTGTACAAAAAAGATCTTCACGACCCAGATAATCACGATGATGTGATCACTCACCTAGAGCCCGACATCCTGGAATGTGAAGTCAAGTGGGCCTTAGAAAGCATCACTACGAACAAAGCTAGTGGAAGTGATGGGATTCCAGTTCAGCTCTTTCAAATCCTAAAAGACGATGCTCTGAAAGTGCTGCACTCAATATGCCAGCACATTTGGAAAACTCAGCAGTGGCCACAGGACTGGAAAAGGTCAGTTTACATTCCAGTCCCAAAGAAAGGCAATACCAAAGAATGCTCAAACTGCCACACAATTGCACTCATCTCACACACTGGTAAAGTAATGCTCACAATTCTCCAAGCCAGGCTTCAGCAATATGTGAACAGTGAACTTCCAGATGTTCAAGCTGGTTTTAGAAGAGGCAGAGGAACCAGAGATCAAATTGCCAACATCTGCTGGATCATGGAAAAAGCAAAAGAGTTCCAGAAAAACATCTATTTCTGCTTTATTGACTATGCCAAAGCCTTTGACTGTGTGGATCCCAATAAACTGTGGAAAATTCTGAAAGAGATGGGAATACCAGACCACCTGTCCTGACTCTTGAGAAACCTGTATGGAGGTCAGGAAGCAACAGTTAGAACTGGAAATGGAACAAAAGACTGGTTCCAAATCAGGACAGGAGTACTTCAAGGCTATATGTTGTCACCCTGCTTATTTAACTTATATGCAGAGTACATCATGAGAAATGCTGGGCTGGAGGAAGCACAAGCTGGAATCAAGATTGGCGGGAGAAATACCGATAACCTCAGATATGCAGATGACACCACCTTTATGGCAGAAAGTGAAGAAGAACTAAAGAGCCTCCTGATGAAAGTGAAAGAGGAGAGTGAAAAAGTTGGCTTAAAACTCAACATTCAGAAAACTAAGATCATGGCATCTGGTGCCATCACTTCATGCAAATAGAGGAAACAGTGGAAACAATGAGTGACTTTATTTTGGAGGGCTGAAAAATCACTGCAGATGTTGCCTGCAGCCATGAAATTAAAAGATGCTTATTCCTTGGAAGGAAAGTTGTGACCAACCTAGAAACATATTAAAAAGCAGAAACATTACTTTGCCAACAAAGGTCCATCTAGTCAAGGCTATGGTTTTTCCAGTGGTCATGTATGGATGTGAGAGTTGGACTATAAAGAAAGCTGAGTGCCGAAGAATTGATGCTTTTGAAGTGTGGTGTTGGAGAAGACTCTTGAGAGTCCCTTGGACTGCAAGGAGATCCAACCAGTCCATGCTAAAGGAGATCAGTCCTGGGTGTTCTTTGGAGGGACTGATGTTGAAGCTGAAGCTCCAATATTTTGGCCACTTCATGTGAAGAGCTGACTTTTATTGGAAAAGACCCTGATGCTGGGAAAGATTGAAGGCAGGAGGAGAAGGGGATGACAGAGGATGAGATGATTGGATAGCATCACCGACTCAATGAACATGAGTTTGGGTGAACTCAGGGAGTTGGTGATGGACAAGGAGGCCTGTTGTGCTGCAGTCCATGGGGTCGCAAAGAGTCCGACATGACTAAGCGACTGAACTGAACTGATATCATTGAACTTGGCATAAATCACTGAACATACTGTTCTACGTATCCTAGAGGTCACTGAACTATTGTATTACCTTCTGCGGTGGGACCTCCATCCCTGTCTTTAACTCAATGATAACCCTAACGATGAAGACAGTAACAGTTACCAGTTAGTGAGTATTTGCTTTGAGCTTGTATTGCTGTCACCGACATCATTTCATTCTCTCGACACAGCAGTCATTTATTTGAGCCATGTTCTGTGATTACCCTCATTCTACTGATACATGGAGGCTGAGGGAGGCTCAGCCACTTGCCCAAGGTCACATATTGCATTTGAGGGAAGAATCGAGGTTTCAACCTGTTTGACCTCCAATCCCACCTTCCTGACTAGCACAACTGCCAAATGGGAAGTTCTGCCCTAGTTGGCCAATTCCCTTTCGCTCCCACTTCCTGCTGGTCACCACCTCCCTCTGAAAGCTGAAGGGTCTAAGAACCAGCATCTGAGAAGTCTGTATGCTGCTGGTGCGCCCTCTCTTTTTGTGTCTCTCCAGTTTCCTGGAAGGGGCTCAGTTTGGGGGCAGTTCTGATTTGGTAACTTCATGAACACCCCAGAGGGTGTGAGTGGTCTTGTTTTTGTCCCTGTCATTACCCATTATGTCTAGAGATGTGCCTGCATTATAATATGAATTATCACATAGGAAATGACATAGATACCACAAAATCTTCAGAATATGTTGCCAGACACCAGTGTCTGTCATTGTCTTTATGGCAGTTTCAAATACATAAGCCCATTTTCCTTCCTAATTTCCAGAAATCAGGTTCAGGGAGACCCTGTCCTAACATTTCTGAGCCCTTTGCTGGGAGAAGAACCAAAGGAGGCTCCTGGGCCACCCTGGGCTTATTTGGCCTCAAATCCATCCTTTATCCTCCGTCTGCACACCATGGTTCCCAGACTCCCATGTCAGCAGAGTTACAGCTGAGTTTGGCCAATGGGAGGTGGTGATGGGAGACAGGCAGGCAAGAGGAAGGGATAAGCCTTGTTTTGGGTTGGCCAAAATTGTTGTTTGGATTTCCCATAAGGTGGTACAGAAAAACCGGAATGAACAAACTGGCAAACTCAATATTTCTCACTTCTTTTGCCTTGCATGGCATCTCTGCAGCAGCGGTGTCTCCTCTGTGGGCCCAGATCCTTTGGGAGAGAGCCCTTTTGTGCTGCACTTCAGTGACACCCGATCTTCCTTGGTGCCTCATCCTCGGAGTTGTAGTAGATTCTTGCTGTGTATTCATCTTTGGCAGGACCAAGACTAGGATGAAACAAGTGAGGCTGATATGGGATCAGATTCTGTCTTTATGTAAAAATTTTTTTTTTCATTTTATTTTATTTTTAAACTTTACATAATTGTATTAGTTTCGCCAAATATCAAAATGAATCTGCCACAGGTATACATGTGTTCCCCATCCTGAACCCTCCTCCCTCCTCCCTCCCCATTCCATCCCTCTGGGTCATCCCAGTGCACCAGCCCCAAGCATCCAGTATCGTGCATTGAACCTGGACTGGCAACTCGTTTCATACATGATATTTTACATGTTTCAATGCCATTCTCCCAAATCTTCCCACCCTCTCCCTCTCCCACAGAGTCCATAAGACTGTTCTATACTTTAGTGTCTCTTTTGCTGTCTCGTAGACAGGGTTATTGTTACTATCTTTCTAAATTCCATATATATGCGTTAGTATACTGTATTGGTGTTTTTCTTTCTGGCTTACTTCAGTCTGTATAATAGGCTCCAGTTTCATTCACCTCATTAGAACTGATTCAAATGTATTCTTTTTAATGGCTGAGTAATACTCCATTGTGTATATGTACCACAGCTTTCTTATCCATTCATCTGCTGATGGACATCTAGGTTGCTTCCATGTCCTGGCTATTATAAACAGTGCTGCGATGAACATTGGGGTACACGTGTCTCTTTCCCTTCTGGTTTCTTCAGTGTGTATGCCCAGCAGTGGGATTGCTGGATCATAAGGCAGTTCTATTTCCAGTTTTTTAAGGAATCTCCACACTGTTCTCCATAGTGGCTGTACTAGTTTGCATTCCCACCAACAGTGTAAGAGGGTTCCCTTTTCTCCACACCCTCTCCAGCATTTATTACTTGTAGACTTTTGGATCGCAGCCATTCTGACTGGTGTGAAATGGTACCTCATAGTGGTTTTGATTTGCATTTCTCTGATAATGAGTGATGTTGAGCATCTTTTCATGTGTTTGTTAGCCATCTGTATGTCTTCTTTGGAGAAATGTCTATTTAGTTCTTTGGCCCATTTTTTGATTGGGTCATTTATTTTTCTGGAGTTGAGCTGTAGGAGTTGCTTGTATATTCTTGAGATTAGTTGTTTGTCAGTTGCTTCATTTGCTATTATCTTCTCCCATTCTGAAGGCTGTCTTTTCACCTTGCTAATAGTTTCCTTTGATGTGCAGAAGCTTTTAAGGTTAATTAGGTCCCATTTGTTTATTTTTGCTTTTATTTCCAATATTCTGGGAGGTGGGTCATAGAGGATCCTGCTGTGATGTATGTCAGAGAGTGTTTTGCCTATGTTCTCCTCTAGGAGTTTTATTTTTTATGTAAAATTTTGATATTTGCTTTATCATAGATTTTTTTCTGTATCAATCTAGACCTTTAAAAAATTAAAAAAATTATTAGAATATTATCGCATTACAAGGTTGTGTTAGTTTCTGCTGTACAATAAAGCAAATAAGCCATTTTCATACAGATATCCCCTCCCTCTTGGACCTTCTGCCCAGCACACCCCACCTCCTCACCCCACCCCTCTAGGTCATCACAGAACCCCAAGCTCAGCTTCCTGTGCTTTATAGCAGCTTCCCACTAGCTATTTATGTTACACATGGTATTGTATACGTCAACTCTAATCTCCCAATTCACTGCCCCCTCGCCGTCCCCGCCCCTGGGGCCACATATCTGTTCTTTATGTCCACATCTCTATTTCTGTCTTGGAAATAGGTTCATCTGTGCCATATTTCTAGATTCCACATGTATGTGTTAATAACCTTGACTTATGATGGAGTTACGTCCAGATAAATCCATCATAAGTTGAAAACACTGTAAGTTGAAAATGCATTTAATACACCTGACCTGCTTAACATCTTAGCTGAGCCTAGCCTACCTTAAATGAGCTCAGGACATTTCCATTAGCCTACAGGGGGGCAAAATCACTTAACACGAAGCCTATTTTATAACACAGTGTTGGATATCTCTTGTCATTTATTGACTATGACACAAAGTGAAAAGCAGAAAGGTTGTCTGGGTACAGAACGTTGAGTGTTGGCGGTTTACCTGGTGACCACATGACTAAGAGATGCTCTTGGCAGCTGCCCAGCACCATCAGAGGGCCACACTGCCTAGGGCTAGCCTGGGAAAAGATCAGAATCCAAAGTGTGATGTATGATTTCTACTGAATGGGTCCCATTTTTCACACCATCATAAAGTAAAAAAATTGAAGTCAAGCTATTGTTAAGTCAGGACTTGTATTTCTCCTGTTCACTTGCTAAGTCGTGTCTGACTCTTTGCAACACCACAGACTGTAGCACACCAGCCCTCTCTGTCCTCCACTATCTTCCAGAGTGTGCTTAAATTCATGTTCATTGAGTTGGTTAGATGGTTAGATGCTATCTGACATCTCATCCTTTGCTGCCCCTTCTCCTTTTGCCTTCAGTCTTTACTAGCATCAGGGTCTTTTCCAGTAAGTTGGCTTTTTGCATCAGGTGGCCAAAACACTGGAACTGCAGCTTCAGTGTTTGTCCTTCTGATGAATGCTCAGGGTTGATTTCCTTTAGGATTGGCTGTTTTGATCTCCTTGCTGTCCAAGGGACTCTCAAGAGTCTTCTTCAGCACCACCATTCAGTGCTCAGCCTTCTTTTAGAAAAAAATTATTTATATTTAATTGAAGGATAATTGTTTTACAGAATATTGTTTTCCGTGAGACATCAATAAGAATCAGCTATAGTTGCACCCATGGTCCAACTCTCACATCTGCATATGACTACTGGAAAAACCATTGCTTTAAGTAGACAGACCTTTGTCAGCAAAGTGATGTCTCTGCTTTTTAATATGCTGTCTAGGTTTGTCATAGGTTTCCATTCAAGGAGTAAGCATCTTAATTTCATTGCTGCAGTCACCATCTGCAGTGATTCTGATAGTCAGGACTATATGTATTAAAGTAGGATTTCCACATTGTTCCATTTGGAATCTTGGTTTTTGTCACCTGAACACCTAACTCCCAGCCTTAAATCCCTGCTGTTTAAAATACTCAAGTGATTTCTCTTCCCCAGTGAGACACTGATAGATTGCTTCACACTGATTTTGACTTACGTGTCTCTGTGAGGTAGGGATTAGTATTATGTCCATTTTAAGTATGAGGAGAGATGCTCTGAAACCTTTGGTTACCTGCCAGTATCACTGAAGCTATGATGGGGCAGAAGCGGGTCTTGAACACAGGTCTGTGGGACTCCGGAATTCTCACTGTTAACCATGAAGCTCTGTGGTCTTATATATATTTCCAAAGGATTCAACTAAGAACAAAAATCCCTTTTGATCGGGAAGAAACCTTTTGATTGTGGAGAATGCTCTTGAAAGGGTCTCTGTCTGGGCTCTTTCAAACTGGAAATTTAGCAGAGAAGACAACTGTGTGAGAACGGGTGATATTGGGATGAATCTGGGCAGGTTTGTATTCTTCTCTGAGCTGATTTGTCTCAGTAAATCCCCAGAAAATATCACTCGTCTCATTTCCCTTCAATCCTTTTGTTTGAGTTTAAGTTGGAAACACTACCCCCCCCCACCCCCCCACCCCCGCCCCTCTTTCTTTGTAAATTCTCTTGATTTTGGTTATGTAACCAGGCCAGGCAGTTGCCTTTGCTGAACAAAAGTCTCAAATGAATAGATATCAATGGTAATACCAGTAATTAACAGTTTTTCTCTGCAGCGCATGTCTGAAACTGCTTTTATTGATTTATTTTGACTCTGTTCCATATAGGACAATTTTTCAGCTCACACAAACATATGCTTATCTCTTTTTGGTTCTGACTGTTCTGGGCCCTCCTTTTGGTTCCTCAGGACAGCTCCAACAGTGGGGCAGATGAAACGGGGCTATGGTACCTCAAATGAACTGTAACCTCGAAAGGTTAACAATGGGTGGGGGAAGAGGGAGAACCTCTTAATTTGGAGCTTGATCTCTGTGCTTTCTTTCTGATATAAGGAGAACTTGGAGTTTCATGGAGTTGTGTGTAGGGAGAGGACGGGGGGATGGGAGGAGTCATCCAGGCGAAGATAGGAGTCAAAGAGGAGGAAAATGGAAGAGAAAGAACCAGGTGCCAAGTTCTCCTGACTCAAGAGGCTCTGCTTCTCTGGGATCTAGCCTGGGGATCATATTCTTTCCCCTCAATATAGAGTATTAAAAGGCCACTTTGTTTGATGGCTAGGTATGTCAAAGTTACTGCTTTTCCCCTAGAATTGAGTTCTTTTATTAAGCTGAATGTAGAAAACTTAGATGACACAGAAGGAAAGGAGGAGGGGATGGGGAGGAAGCTAGTTTTACATATTTTCAAATATTTTGTGGTCCTTCATGCAGTCATGTTCCACCCCTACCCCAACTCTCTCTCTCACATGCACCCGAAATCTTTGAGATGCCCCTGAACGTGCCTATAGGACATAAGAATATTGAACATGTGACCTGTGTTTCAAATTTGTGATGTATCATGAGCCCTTTTACATGTCTAGAATTATAGCTTGGTGTTATCATTTTTCAAGCCCTAATAGTACACCATTTATTGTTTTTCAGTCACTCAGTTGTGTCTGACTCTTGAGATCCCATGGACTACAGCAAGCCAGGCTTTCCTGTCCTTCACTGTCTCCCAGAGTTTGTTCAAACTCATGTCTATCTATCTATCTGTCCATCTATCCATCTATCTCTCTCCAATGGAATACTATTCAGCCTTTAACAATATAATGTATATTATAGATATTTATAATATAATATGGGGGTTCCCTGGTGGCTCAGATGGTAAAGAATCTGCCTGCAATGTGGGAGACCTGGGTTCAATCCCTGGGTTTGGAAGATCCCCTGGAGGAAGGCATGGCTACCCACTCCAGTATTCTTGCCTGGAGAATCCCCACGCACAGAGGAGCCTGGTGGGATATAGTCCATGGGGTCTCAAAGAGTTGGACATGACTGAGTGACTAAGCACATAATAAAATATAATGTAAATATTTTCCTTCCTGGCTGCTTTTATTTCCTTATTTCCTTCCGTCCCTCCCTTCCTCTCTCCATTTTTGCTGTATAACCATTCTGAAAGAAACAACCTTAATTTTTCATTATGAATCTGAAACATTTGCTTAGAACAGATTCTTAAGTATAGATTGTTGGGTCAAAAAGTGTGCCTTTAAAAAAAAATAATTGGAGGATAATTGCTTCATAGTGTTATGCTGGTTTGTGCTGTACAACAGTGAGAATTAATCATAATTATATATGAATATCCTCTCTGTCTGAGCCTCCCTCTGCCTTCCTATCCCACCTCCCTAGGTCATCACACAGCACCAGGCTGGGCTCTCTTTCAGTTCAGTTCAGTTCAGTCACTCAGTCCTGTCCAACTCTTTGAGACCCCATGGACTGCAGCCAGGATTCTCTGTCCATCACCAACTCCCAGAGCATGCTCAAACTCATGTCCATCGAGTTGGTGATGATATCCAACCATCTCATCCTCTCTATTGTCCCCTTTCCTCCTGTCTTCAATCTTTCCCAGCATCAGAGTCTTTTCCAATGAATCAGTCCTTCGCATCAAGTGGCCAAAGTATTGGAGCTTCAGCTTTAGCATCAGTCCTTCCAGTGAATATTCAGGACTGATTTCCTTTAGGATCTCCTTGCAGTCCAAGGGACTCTCAAGAGTCTTCTCCAACACCACAGTTCAAAAGCATCAATCCAAAGTCAGGAACAAGACAAGGGTGCCCAGTTTCACCACTACTATTCAACATAGTTTTGGAAGTTTTGGCCACAGCAATCAGAGCATAAAAAGAAATAAAAGGAATCCAAATTGGAAAAGAAGAAGTAAAACTCTCACTGTTTGCAGATGACATGATCCTCTACATAGAAAACCCTAAAGGCTCCACCAGAAAATTACTAGAGCTAATCAATGAATATAGTAAAGTTGCAGGATATAAAATCAACACACAGAAATCCCTTGCATTCCTATACACTAATAATGAGAAAATAGAAAGAGAAATTAAGGAAACAATTCCATTCACCATTGCAACGAAAAGAATAAAATACTTAGGAATATATCTACCTAAAGAAACTAAAGACCTATATATAGAAAACTATAAAACACTGGTGAAAAAAATCAAAGAGGACACTAATAGATGGAGAAATATAACATGTTCATGGATTGGAAGAATCAATATAGTGAAAATTAGTATACTACCCAAAGCAATCTATAGATTCAATGCAATCCCTATCAAGCTACCAATGGTATTCTTCACAGAGCTAGAACAAATAATTTCACAATTTGTATGGAAATACAAAAAACCTTGAATAGCCAAAGCAATCTTGAGAAAGAAGAATGGAACTGGAGGAATCAACCTACCTGACTTCAGGCTCTACTACAAAGTCACAGTCATCAAGACAGTATGGTACTGGCACAAAGACAGAAATATAGATCAATGGAAAAAAATAGAAAGCCCAGAGATAAATCCACGCACCTATGGACACCTTATCTTTGACAAAGGAGGCAAGAATATACAATGGATTAAAGACAAACTCTTTAACAAGTGGTGCTGGGAAAACTGGTCAACCACTTGTAAAAGAATGAAACTAGAACACTTTCTAACACCATACACAAAAATAAACTCAAAATGGGTTAAAGATCTAAACGTAAGACCAGAAACTATAAAATTCCTAGAGGAGAACATAGGCAAAACACTCTTTGACATAAATCACAGCAGGATCCTCTATGACCCACCTCCCAGAATATTGGAAATAAAAGCAAAAATAAACAAATGGGGCCTAATTAAACTTAAAAGCTTCTGCACAACAAAGGAAACTCTAAGCAAGGTGAAAAGACAGCCTTCAGAATGGGAGAAAATACTAGCAAATGAAGCAACTGACAAACAACTAATCTCAAAAATATACAAGCAACTCCTACAGGTCAATTCCAGAAAAATAAACGACCCAATCATAAAATGGACCAAAGAACTAAACAGACATTTCTCCAAAGAAGACATACAGATGGCTAACAAACACATGAAAAAATGCTCAACATCACTCATTATCAGAGAAATGCAAATCAAAATTACAATGAGGTACCATTTCACGCCAGTCAGTATGGCTGCGATCCAAAAGTCTACAAGCAATAAATGCTGGAGAGGGTGTGGAGAAAAGGGAACCCTCTTACACTGTTGGTGGGAATGCAACTAGTACAGCCACTATGGAGAACAGTGTGGAGATTCCTTAAAAAACTGGAAATAGAACTGCCTTATGATCCAGCAATCCCACTGCTGGGCATTCACACTGAGGAAACCAGAATTGAAAGAGACACGTGTACCCCAGTGTTCATCACAGCACTGTTTATAATAGCCAGGACATGGAAGCAACCTAGATGTCCATCAGCAGATGAATGGATAAGAAAGCTGTGGTACATATACACAATGGAGTATTACTCAGCCATTAAAAAGAATACATTTGAATCAGTTCTAACGAGGTGGATGAAACTGGAGCCTATTATACAGAGTGAAGTAAGCCAGAAAGAACACCACCAATACAGTATACTAACGCATATATATGGAATTTAGAAAGATGGTAATGATAACCCTGTATGCGAGACAGCAAAAGAGACACAGATATATAGAACAGTCTTTTGGACTCTGTGGGAAAGGGAGAGGGTGGGATGATTTGAGAGAATGGCATTGAAACATCTATAATATCATATATGAAACGAATCGCCAGTCCAGGTTCTATGTATGATACGGCATGCTTGGGGCTGGTGCACTGGGACGACCCAGAGGAATGGTATGGGGAAGGAGGAGGGAGGGGGCTTCAGGATGGGGAACACAAGTACACCCATAGCGGATTCATGTTGATGTATGGCAAAACCAATACAATATTGTAAAGTAATTAACCTCCAATTAAAATAAATAAATTTATATTAAAAATAAATAAATAAATCCAGCTTGAACATCTGGGGGAAAAAAAAACGCATCAATTCTTCAGGGCTCAGCTTTCTTTATAGTCCAACTCTCACATCCATACATGACTACTGGTAAAACCATAGCTTTGACTAGATGGCAAAGTACTTTGTTGGCAAAGTAATGTCTCTGCTTTTTTAATATTCTGTCTAGGCTGGCCATAGCTTTTCTTCCAAGGAGCAAGCATGTTTTAATTTCATGGCTGCAGTCACCATCTGCAGTGATTTTGGAGCACCCCCAAATAAAGTCTCTCACTGTTTCTGTTATTTCCCCATCTATTTGCCATGAAGTGATGGGACCAGATGCCATGATAGTTTTCTGTATGTTGAGTTTTAAGCCAACTTTTTCATTCTCCTCTTAAATTTTCATCAAGAGCCTCTTTAGTTCTTCTTCACTTTCTCGCATAAGGGTGGTGTCATCTGTGAACCTGAGATTATTATTTCTCCCGGAAATCTTAATTCCAGCTTGTGCTTCATCCAGCCTGGCATTTTGCATGATGTACTCTGCATAGAAGTTAAGTAAGCAGAGTGACAATATACAGCCTTTAAGTACTTCTTTCCCAATTTGGAAACAGTCTATAGTTCCATGCATTCACTATTCTGTCCTTTGAGAAGAATGTACTGATGCATACAGGAAGTATGGCAGTTTTTACCCTACAATTACATCATCCTGTAAGGCTTCTCTGGAGCTGTAGTATTCGCACTGAGGACTCTAGGATGGATATAAGTTAGCAAGGCAAAGAGGGGGTGGTGATGGCAAACATTGTGATGGAGGAACTCTCAAGTGTAAGGAACACTTGGTAGGGAGTAAAGGACCTTCAAAGTGGCAGCTTGAGCACAAAGAATAAAGGGGGAGGGTATATCATTTAGGATTCTGAGGTTTATTATAAGGAAGTGGCTCATGCGATTATGGCAACTGGAAAGTCCCCAGATTGTAGTCAGGAAGCTAGAAACCCAGGAGAGCCAATGTTTCATTTTAAGTCTAAAGGCAGAGGAAAAAAATGAAAAGAAAAATTGTAAGACCTATGTCCTAGCTGAAGCCATTCAGGCAGGAAGTGTTTGATCTTATTTGTGGGAGAGTCAGCACTTTTCGGGGCTTCCCTGGTGGTTTGGACAATAAAGAATCTGCTTGCAATGCAGGAGATCCAAGTTTGATTCCTGGATCAGGAATATCCCCTGGAGAAGGAATTGCCTACCCACTGCAGTATTCTTGCCTAGAGAGTTCCTTGGACAGGTGAGCCTGCTGGGCTACAGTCCATGGGGTCACAAAGAGTCAGACAGGAGTGAGCGTCTAACACTTTCACTTTCTTCAGCCCTTTTGCTTTCTTGAGGCCTTCAACTGATTAGATGAGGCCCACTCACCTCAGGGAGGGCAATCTGCTTTATTTAGTCTACTAATTGAAAAATTAATTTTGTCCCCAAATATCTGTACAGACACATCCAGAATAATGTTTGACTAAATGTCTGGGCATCCTGTGGCCCAGTCAGTTTGACCTCCAAAATTAAGCATTATAGGGAGAACATGAAAGGAGGTTCAAGAAGTGGGCAATAGGGGAGGGAATGTAGATGGAAGGAGACCTGGACCATACAGGGCCTTGTGGACCACATAAGGGATTTTGGTTTTCATCATAAGAGATATTGGCAACTGTGTTGTTGCATTGTGCTCAGTTGCTCAGTCACATCTGATTCTGTATCCTCATGGACTGCAGCCTGCCAGGATCCCCTGTATGTGGGATTTTCCAGGCAAGAATACTGGAGTGGGTTGCTGTTTCCTCTCGGGGATCTTCCTGACCCAAAGATTGAATCTGCATCACTTGGGTCTTTGCATTGGTAGGTGGATTCTTTACCACTGTGCCACCTGGGTGGTTTTAGCAAGGCCTGGAGGTGCAGTGACATAGTCACATTCATGATAACCCTATGAAGTGTGAGGGGAAGGCATTGCTGACATATATGACAGATGAAAAGACTAGACGAGAACCTTTAAGTAGCTCACAGAGGCCCTTTCTCATTCCACAGTATAAATTAGCATTCTTTTGGCCATAGTAGACTACTACTTGAGGGTTCACATGTATATAGATAATTTTTGCAAGGCATTCTCCCAGTACACGAATTCACCACATCCCTTTACTTTAGCTTGGAATTGCTAAGGAGTTAAAGTCCCTAGAAGCCACCCAATGGCAGCTGGGGAGCTTGTGGGTAAATGCAGCAGCCTGACAGTCCCATGCTATGGAATCATCCCAAGGTGCCTGCTCCCCAGTTCTCTCCTGGGCCTCCCAGTGGGTCTGCACTCCCATCGCCTGAAGCAAGAATCTTTTGCACAACACAGTCTGTACTGGATGCTTCCTCTCTTCTTTACTACCCTGTTGGGCTTTTCTGAGATCACTTCCCCAACAAACAATTTACGTGTAAGTCTTCTCTGAGGACCTTCTTCTTGGGGGAAACCCAGCCAAAGGCAGGGACGCTCCTTCCAGGACAATTTTGCTTCTGTGCAGTTCTGCCACCAGCACTCGGGCTCTCTGGCTGGAGGTTTTAGTAATGAGCATGGGGCCAAGTCACTCAATATTTGTTCCTCTTTTCCACTCATGAGTACAGAGCTGGTGTCAGGGAAGGACCTCTGTGGACAGTGTGAGGAAATCTTGTGGGTGTTGCATTTGTGATGCATTTTTGCTTAAGGCAGGATTTGACAGTGGGTACCTGCTGGCATGCCAGCAATAGCAATGACACCATGCCTGGGGCTGAAGTATTAATCACCAGCCTCTGCCTAGTCCAGGGTAACACACCTGCCATCTTTTCACCCCTGACTCCTCTGCTACCCAATGGATCCCCAAGGCTCCAACAACAATTCATAGGAGAACCAAGAGCAGCACGACTCTGGCACACCTCCTCACAGTCAACTAGTTTCTGGCCCTCTCCTACCTTCTGGGTCAAGCCTTGTTCTCTGTTTTCCTGAACTGTATGTCATCAGATGAAGAATAAACTTGGGCTGTCATTTCCCAAAGACGCCAGAACTAAGGATGTAAATTAAATACTCATAATTGGAAGATGCCTCTCTGCCAGCCTTCTTTAGGGAAAAATTTCCTCCTCACTCTGTCTGATATTCCCATGGAGACGAGGGGGGACAATTCCTATCTGGAAGCAGGCTGTGGTATCAAAAATAATGGCTTCAGGCACAAGGAAAATGTAATCAATATTTACCTGCTGAGAGGTCCCATGATGGGAAGAAAATTGACTCTGTTCTCCAATGCGTATAGCCCATGTTGGTGTCCTGCTTTCTTTGTGTATTTGGCAGAGGGGAAATGCATAATCTTGGTTCTTCAGTGGGGAAAAACTACACAAAACCATTACATTGTCATCAGTCTATCTAAGATAATCCATTGCTGTGGGTGGGAGCTTAAAACATCCTAGCAGGTCTCCTGGTTTTCTGTCTGGTTTCTCTTTGTGCCTGAACCATTGCAGTTTGGCAATATGCTTGTCCTTACTCCACTCTACCCCTTGCCCCAAACAAATGACAAGTGATGACACGCGTTTCACTATCTATGTCACCTCCCTGGAGAATTCTCTTGGGAAAAACAAGTTACATGGGTTGATCATGTTTCTCTGGACTATTTCATCATAGATCTGAAAGTTTTACTCTAGAGATAGACCTAAAAATCCAGAGCATATCATTTAGATGATTTTTTTTCCCCTCCAGTAGAAGTATACTGATCTGAGTTTCTGGTTGCCAATAAAATGACAGAATGGATGGGGTGTGTGTGTGTGTGTGTGTGTGTGTGTGTGTGTGCATGGGCGCATGTGAGCTCAGTCATGTTTGAGTCTTTGTGACTCCCTGGACTGTAGCCCACCAGGCTCCTCTGTCCATGGGATTCTCCAGGCAAGAATACTGCAGTGGATTGCCATTTCCTTCTTCTGGGCTTCTTCCTGACCCAGGGTTCAAACCCGCATCTCTTGCACCTTCTGCTTTGGCACATGGGTTCTTTACCACTGTGACAACTGGGAAGCCCTGGAATGGATGTAGGTGATACGAAATGGAAAAGGGATCTATGGTTTGGAAAACAAATAGAAATCGAAAGAGGCAAGACCTGGCCTGACTTGGCCTTAACACCAGCCATCCTGGGGTATTTCTGTTGGTGTGGTTGCCCTTCAGTTCAGTTCAGTTCAGTTTCTCAGTCATGTCCAACTCTTTGTGACCCCATGGGCTGGAGCGTGCCAGCCCCTCCCTGTCCATTACCAACTCCCAGAGCTTACTCAAACTCATGTCCAGTGAGTTGGTGATGCCATTCAACCATCTCATCCTCTGTCATCCCCTTCTCCTCCCACCTTCAATCATTCCCAGCATCAGGGTCTTTTCCAATGAGTCAGTTCTTTGCATCAGGTAGCCAAAGTATTGGAGTTTCAGCTTCAGCATCAGTTGTTCCAATGAATATTCAGGACTGATTTCCTTTAGGATGGACTGGCTGGATCTTCTTGCAGTCCAAGGGACTCTCAAGAGTCTTCTCCAACACCACAGTTCAAGAGCATCAGTTCTTCGCTGCTTAGCTTGGTTGCCCTGGATACTTATTTTGCAACTGTACTCCAAAGACAGTGTCGGCTATGTGAATATCTCTGAAGATGGCTATCTTTACATCCTCTATTCAGTGTCAGGTCCTGGAGATGGGTACCTACCACCTGAGCTTTCATCATGGCCAACAACCTCACTTCCAGGTACCAGGGACAGGCACCCCATCCTTTTTGCCACTGTAAGGAGAGTCTTTGAAAGAGCAATCTTTTCCATCACCCACCCATCCTCCGCCCTCTTTCTGTTTCTCCCTTTCATTTGTCCTATCACTTTCCCACCCAGCATATAATTTTTTCATCTCTCATGTTTATGTTCTGCAACCTCCCACTAGGATCCAAGTTCCATGGGAGCAGGATTTTGGTCTCCCTCATTCATTGCTAAATCCTAGAACAGTGCCTGACACATAGGTAGCACTTAGTAAATGTAAGTTGAATGAATGAATCAATGAAATGGGAGAGACAGTTTGGATGCTGGACTGCTCCAAAGGCTGACTATCCCTTAAAAGAAATATTTCTCATTCTTGATAAAAGGAACAATCCCTTTTAGGAGTTGGCTCTTTGTGCTTAGCAAGACAAGACCATGAGAAACTCAAGTGCTGCAGAGAAAAACACTGCACTGTGACATTTTCCCCTCACATTTTCTTCTATGTAAAGATAACACTTATAGGCACTATCCACCAGCCTCTGTTTATCTACAAAGTGAGTCACAGAGGACTCAGCAAAGATCTTGGAATATGGCAGAATCATGTGAAGTCCATCTCTTCATACAGAGAATAAAGGGAGAGTCTAGTTCCTCTGCTAAGAAGGACCATTTGGGAAAATAGTACCACGGGACATGGAGCATTCAAGCAGTGGATCTGTGGGGAAAACTGTAGACTAATCTGTTTCAGCTCCCTCATCCTGATCATATGCTTAAGGACCCACATTTATTGAGCATATACTGCATGCCAGGAGCTCTTGCAAGCCTTCCACATCCTTTAATCCACCATACTGTTATCCCCATATTGCAGCTGAAAAGTTGGGACACACTTGAGATCTGTGTGAGCTATGGAAGTTGCATAAGGAAGGTCCCCCTTTCAGAACCATGGACAGGTACCTGGGTGCAACACCAAGCCAAGCTGTCTTCTAAGGATAAGAGAAGAAAGTGCTTACCTGAGAGTCACCCATCATACCCAGCACCCAATTGCCCTGACGAGACTGTGTTGACAGAGGTTTGGCCCAATGGGCTGTCTGTGATCTAGAGTCTGCAAGCCTCAACTACTGAACCCGAGTGCTGCAACTACTGAAGCCTGCATGTCCTAGAGACTGTGCTCTGCAACAAGAGAAGCCACTGCAGTGAGAAGCCCACACCCTGCAACAAAGAGTAGCCCCTGCTGGCCACAACTAGAGAAAGCCCTCACACAGTAATGAAGCCTCAGCAGAGCCAAAAATAAAGAAATAATAAATAAGATGTACAGGAGAGAGCCAATTGTGGGGCGCAAGTGCTAGAAGATTCCAAGACTGCTTATAATAGTCCTGTACAGAGAATCTTTCACTGCAGCCATGCTTGGCTTTTGGAGTAGGAGATTCACTTTTGGCTATGGAGATACACCATCTTTCTGCCCCTAATACACCACCACAAAGCAAAGTCTCTCGAATGCCAGCTGTTATTGTCCTTAACACAAGGGATTTGGGGAACTGCAACATGTTTTTCTTGTTATGTATGACATGGTGCTAATGGAGTCACTGGTGACTTTCTCCACAGTGGTGCGGTCACTGTAATCAAATGAACATGAACTCATTCGTGTGCCTTTACTCTGGGGCCAAGGAATTAATTAGGTTTGCGCTGGAGACGTATTAAGATATAAGATGCCAACTAAAATTCAAGATCTCCAGTGAAATTTGAATTTTAGATAGACAAGGAATAATTCTTAGTATAAGTATGTCTCATGCAATATTTGCAACATACTTATTCTAAAATATTATTCATTGTTTATTTGAAATTCCAATTTCACTGGGCATCCTGTACTTTTATGTGCTAAATTTTGCAATCCTAAGACTTTTGTTTTGTCTCTGGCTCTTCCTGGCCTTCTATTAGCCTCTTTCTTCCCCCTGCCTGCTTAAATGTGAAATCAGAAGTCATAAAAGACTTGACACAATGACAAGAATTTTAATGGCCTGAGGCATTAATTCATCCTTAACAGGAGACATATCCAATCTATTTAGGTTCAGGGATTTGAAATGACACATTTTCATATTTCCCACCCGCACTCCATCCCCACCAAGAATCAGGGTGGAATCAGGAGCAATTAATTCCATTCTTAGAATATTTGAGGGAAAATGCCTTCTTGTGAAGAGGGTGAGGATTTAAGGCCTAAAGGCAGATGTTGGAGACCCTTTGGACGGGTGTTAATTCGACTCTCCTTGTACCCCACTGCTAATTTCTTTAATAGTCATGAGCATACAGGTGTAGGTAGCAATGCAGAGGAGAGACATGTCCCAAATTTGGATGATTAAGACACCTTTTCTCATTTCCACCCTGTAATTTGAGATGTTCTTGATTTTCGTTTTCACTCGTCATCAACTTGCAGTGGCAGCAAACATTTTAATGTTAAAGTCTCTGCCCCCTACTTCCCAGACCCTCTCCCAAGCCATATACAGAGTCTAGAGATACTGTTCATTTTAAGAAAAGAGCCCTGCAGTGAATCTTTACACACAAAGGAAATTCCTTGTGTAGTGCAAATTACACATCTTCCCCATTTTATGAGTTCTGTAAATGTTGAAGCTTCTGTTTATCGACTTTTTAAAAAGTGGATGTTCTAGTATGCCACCGGGTGTCCTGACCTCTTGTTCCTCTTCCTTTCTTCCTACCCATCATCCTCACCCTATTCATCATTTTTGTATTAAACTCACAATTAAGGATTGCCACTCAGAGCAGCGGTCTTTGATTGTGGCTACATTTTCTGATTGCAGGGGTAATTAAAAGACACCTACAGATGCTCAGGGTACAGCCCTAAAGACTCTGACTTAAATAATCTGAGATAGGATACTGCTAAGACATTCTAATTGCAGCCAGATGGAGGACCACTTGCCTAGAGATTAAAAACAGAGAACCAGAACTGCAGGGCCTGGATTCCCACCTTACCTATGACGTGTCCTCTGGCAGGTAACCACCTCCCTGAGGTTCAGTTTCCTCATCCATAAGATGGGGATGGTCGCAGCAGAATTGAGCAGTTGTGATAAGAGATTACATGGCACACAAAGTCTGAAATATTTACTCTGAACCTTTACAGGAAAAGTTTACTGTAACTTAGCATAACATAAGCCCATGTAACGGGGAAGAACAGACTCTGATTCCATGTTGGATCTGTTTCTTTTCCTTTAACCTTTGTTTTCCATGGCCTTTGTTACTATAATCACCAAAAGGAGGCTGACATAGGTATGCCCACATGCATGCTAAGCGGCTTCAGTCGTGTCTGACTCTTTGCAACCCCATGGGCTGTATCCCTCGAAGCTCCTCTGTCCATGGGATTCTCCAGGCAAGAATACCAGAGTGGGTTGCCATGCCCTCCTCCAGGGGATCTTCCTGACCTGGGGATTAAACTTGTGTCTCTTCTGTCTCCTGTATTGGCAGGCGGGTTCTTTACCACTAGTGCCATCTGGGAAGCCCATCTATAGCTATCAGCATACATAATGGCCTGCCTCAGGGAACCCTGCCCCTCTGCCTGAATGTTAAACTAAAGTGCCTTTGTTCAGCTCACAGGGAGACATTTTGATCCTGTGAATGGCTGCAGAAAAGGAAGAAAATTAAGACATGCCCTCCCTGAAGCTGGCCAAGCCAAGAGCTATTCTGCAAGCCTTATGGCCTTCTTACTTTCCTTCCTCACCTCCTCCCCATCTCTATTCTATAAAAGAAATTGGCATCCAGACCTTGATAAGATGGTACTCTAGGACATTAGTTTGCCATCTTTTCAGATACCTGAAAGTTATTCCTTGTTTCAATACCTAGTCTCTCCCGACTATAGGCCTGCTAGGCAGTGAGCAGACTGAGCTTGGATTTGGTAACACTTGTTCCATAAACCTCATTTATGTCCTCATGGGGTTTCCAGCCTAGTCGGGGAAGATACTTTAAATTCCTCCCATATATTCCCAGTAAAGGCACAGTGTGATATTATGGAGACAGTCTGGGATTGGTTTCTTTCCTCAAATCTTCCCTGAACAACACATTTGATCTTAAGTAACCTGGTTTCCCCCCCATTCCTCTGAGCCTCAGTTTCCTCATTTTTTATGAGGAAAGGCAGAGTTTGATGATCTCTGTGGTCTCTTTTGGGGCTTTCCCTATGGCTCAGCGATAAAAAATCCACCTGCAATGCAGGAGATGTGGGTTCAATTCCTGGGTCAGGAAGATTCCCTGGAGGAGGGCATGGCAACCCACTCCAGTATTCTTGCCTGGAGAATCCCATGGACAGAGGAGCCTGGTGGGCTACAGTTCATATGTTCACAAAGAGTTGGACATGACTGAAGTGACTTAGTGTGCATGCACACACAAGGGCTCTTTTAGCTCTATAATGTTCTGATTCTGTCCCTGGCATCCTGTGTTGCTCTTAAAGCACAGCTCTATCCCATGGGTGTTCATTGGAAGGACCAATGTTGAAGCTGAAACTTCAATACTTTGGCCACCTGATGCAAAGAGCTGACTCATTTGAAAAGATCCTGATGCTGGGAAAGATTGAGGGCAGGAAGAGAAGGGGACGACAGAGGATGAGATAGTTGCATGGCATCACCGACTCAATGGACATGGGTTTGGGTGGACTTTGGGAGTTGGTGATGGACAGGGAGGCCTGGCCTGCTGCGGTTCATGGGGTCACAAAGAGTAGGACATGACTGAGTGACTGAACTGATTCTATGGGAACTGGTCCAGAAGACCTTTTCAATTGGGTGTGATGACGGACCAGGCTTTCCCTTCTCTACACTACAGGTGTTTTAGAGTGAAGTGATACCATTCTGCATCACAGCCACTCTTCTTTCTCTAGAGATTCAGAGAAAGGTTTAGAAATCCCTCTGTGGCAGGAGGCAGATTTGACTGCAGAGAAGACTATTTGGGCAACCTCAGCTGAGAGAGTTTTAAAGATGCTAAGCTGCTGGCTTTGAAGATGGAGGAAGGGGATGAGTGTTGAAGAATGCAAAGAGTGCAGGTCTAGAAGCTAGAAAAGGCAGCTGAAAAAAACTTCCAATCTGTGCAGGGAGCACAGCCCTGTTGATATTTTAATTCCACTCTGGTCAAATTGCTTTTGGAGGGACTTCCCTGGTGGTCCAGTGGCTAATAGTCCATGCTCCTGATGGACGGGGCCCAGGTTCAATCCCTGATTGGGGAACTAGATCCCACATTCCACAACTAAGAGTTTGCATGCTGCAACTAAGGATCCCCAATGCCATAACTAAAGGTTTCATGAGATGCAACTAAGACTCAGCACAGTCAAATAAATACTAAAACAAACAAACAAACAAAAAAACAAACCCTTGCTTTTTGGAATTCCAACTTTGAGAACTGTAAGAACATAAATGCATGTTACTTTAAACCACTGCCTTTGTGGTAATTGTTGTGACAACAACTGTAGGAAAGTAATATACCTTTGCTTACATTGATAAGTAACCCATGGATCCCAAGGAGAACAAGGAGTGTACATGTAAAGTAAGTCTTGTACCAGAGAGAGAGTAAAGACTTTTATTTTGGTCAGTTACATGGAAACACTGAAATGGAATAGAGACAGGGGGAAAAATGGAGGAGAGTTGAATGGGGTGAGAGGGAAAATACAGAAGGTCTGTGTTCCTCCCCAGCTCTTCATTTCCATCCATCACTGTGCCAGGGCAAATTCTAAGCTACCCCCACAATCTCCATCTGCTGGCATTAGTGAGACTTGAGACTTATTTCTAACCAATCGAATTGGCAGAGGAGATGTTGTCTGGGTCTTAGACCAGAGAGAGATGTCCTCGTCTGTGTGCAGATTGGAAAAGAATTTCCAGACACGAGGCAGAATGAGAGAAGAATAAAGTTTATTAGAGTGCGAGACTCTGTTAGAACAGTGGACTGGCTCAAGGGAGAGCCAAACCCTTTTGCAGGCTAGTGACCAATTTTTATAGCCTCAAGACAGAGAAAATTCCTACTAGAAGGGTGACATTAGGTGATTTGTTACGATGCTATAGGGTAAATAATAGGGTGGGTATTTCACCTAATATGGGGTCAGGGAACTGGCCAGTTTAGATCCAGAGGCATATGGCAACGATTGTTATTTATTTATTCAGAGATTTTTGTCTTGTAACCTTGTACAAAACTCCACATGTGTGCAAGAGAGGCTGTCCCATTGGCCTTGCAGAAATAAACAGCCTTGTTGGAACTGTCTGTTGAGAGTGGCATGTGTCAGGGAATGGTACTGGTGTCTGGGATTTGAGGACAGCCCCTATAGCCAACAAGAAACCAGGACCTGTAGTCAATCAGCAACATGAAGGTGAATTTGCCAACAATCAAAATGAGTTTGGAAGAAGTTCCTTCCTGAATCCACATTCAAGATGAGAACACGAGGACTTTCCTTATTGTCCAGAGGTTAAGAATCCACCTTTCAATGCAGGGGTGCAGGTTCAATCTTTTGCCAGGAAACTAAGATCCTACATGCCATAGAGCAACTAAGCCCATGTGTCATGACTACTGAGCTCATATGCTCTGGAGCCCGTGGGACACAACTAGAGAAAAGCCTGCATGCCACAATGAACGATCCTGTGTGCTGCAGCTAAGACCCAGTGCAGCCCCCCTCCCCACAAAAAAGGTGAGAACACAGGCCCCTCCCTCCCTGCTGTCCCCTGACACCCTTATTGACGCCTTGTGAGACCCACAGGAAGAGACCAAGCTGTGCCTAAATGTCTGAGCCACAGAAATGGTGAGATGGTAAATGTATCTCTTTTAGTTGGTAGGTTTGTGATAATTTGTTACACAGCAATAGGAAATATATATAATAAAATACATTCTAGTTGAGGTAGAGTAAATGATTATTGAAGGAGTGTGTTTGGGGCAATCTCAAATCTTTTACTTTCACAAAGATTTCCACTCTGTGTGAGCAACCACAATGCCTATCCTCATGACTCTCAAAAATTGAAGCTATCAAAGTTGTATTTAAAAGAAAAGATATGACCGAGGCAGTATCATTAGTGGGGTTTGTTGTTGTTTTTTTTTTTTTTTTGGCTATGCTGGGTCTTATTTGTGACATATAAGATCTTTGATCTTCATTGGTACATGTAGGATTTAGTTCCCTGACCAGGGATTGAACCCAGGCCCCCTTCTTTGACAGCTGGACTGCCAGGGAAGCCCCCAGAATGACAATTTGTTTTAAACTTAATTTAAGTATTTGATAAACTCAATAGTTGGCAGTATAGAGAATAGTACTCAGGGTAGGTAAGTTTTGATTAAGGCAAAAGGGAGGGCAAGGAGCAATCCAGCATAAAGATAGCATTTAAGAGGCATGTATGGAAAACTCACTATGTGTCAGATGTTACATTGAATACTCTACATATATGTCTTATTTAATCATCATTATTAACTCTACGGGGGTAGGTACTTTGACTATCTCCAGTATACAAATAGGGGCACGGAAAGCTTATTTAACTTGCTCAAAGTCACACAATGATGACTTACAATACAGTATATTAACACATATATATGGAATTTAGAAAGATGATGGCAATGATCCTATCTATATGCAAGGCAGAAAAAGAGACATAGATGAAAAGAACAGACTTTTGGACTCTGTGGGAGAAGGTGAAGGTGGGATGATATGAGAGAATAGCATTGAAATATGTATATTACCATATGTAAACTAGATGACCAGATGACCAGGGAAAGTTTGATGCATGAAGCAGGGCATTCAAAGCTGGTCTCTGGAACAACCCAGGGGGATGGGTTGGGGAGAGAGGTAGGAGGGGGGTTCAGGATGGGGGGACAGATGTGCACCCATGGCTGACTCATGTTGATGTATGGCAAAACCCACCAAAATATTGTAAAATAATTATCCTCCAGTTAAAATAAATACATTTTAAAGGAAAACCTTTAAAAAAAAAAGCACAATGTGAGAGTTTCTAGTTAAGATTGATTTGGGGGCAAAATGAGGACTAAAGCCTGGGAAACAGCATCTCAGATAGCTCTGAGAAACTGCTCCAAAGAGGTAGGGGGATGGTCAGCATGTATGTGATTTTGGTGAAGAGGGGATACATGCAATCAAGCATATATTTTTCCAAAGGGTTTCTACTAGTCTCACCAAGCTTTGCTATTCATGAGGAACAGTCATCATCATGAAGGATTTCAGTGCTTTTCTAGATATGGGGAGAAACAAGAGCTGGGCTCATAAAATAAGCTCCTGAAAATATCTGTCTGAAGACCTGCCTTGCCAGTTTTCCTCAGAGCACAGAGTGCCTCATTTCTGCTCTCCACCTTGAACTCCTTTCAGAGGGTGTTGAAGGTCAGTAGCTGCTGCAGCACATGATTTAATCCTCACAGAGATAGACGGCAAGCTCCAATGCAAAGTTGATAGCTAGGGCTGATGTCCAGGAGGGAGCATGCACAGGGACCCTTGACTAGGCAGGAGGCTGAAGAATGACTGGCGGTATGCAGGAAATGGGAAGGGGTCTTGAGGAAGGAGGAAGGTTCTCCAAAGAGAAATGAAGTCCAAGGCAGCTCTATCTGAAGGCAAACTGAGAGGCTATTTATGAAACAGACTACAACTAGGTTTATTGGCAAAGGATGCCTGAAGGATTTGCTTGCGAGTGACTCTGAGACTTTGTCCAGCTTCAGTGGGAAGGAGTGATCTGATTATTAGTATTGTTATTATTATTATTTTTGTTTGTTTGTTTGTTTTTTTAAGTTTTTTCCATTCTGTTTATTTATTTATTTTTGCTCTTAAACTTCCATTGACTATTTTTTATTTTTTTATTTATTTATTTTTTATTTTATTTTATTTTTAAACCTGAAACACTGTATTAGTTTTGCCAAACATCAAAACGAATCCGCCACAGGTATACATGTGTTCCCCATCCTGAACCCTCCTCCCTCCTCCCTCCCCACACCATCCCTCTGGGTCGTCCCAAGTGCACCAGCCCCAAGCATCCAGTGTCGTGCATTGAACCTGGACTGGCAACTCGTTTCATACATGATATTACACATGTTTCCATGCCATTCTCCCAAATCTTCCCACCCTCTCCCTCTCCAACAGAGTCCATAAGACTGTTCTATACATCAGTGTCTCTTTTGCTGTCTTGTACACAGGGTTATTGTTACCATCTTTCTAAATTCCATATATATGCATTAGTATACTGTATTGGTATTTTTCTTTCTGGCTTACTTCACTCTGTATAGTAGTATACTAATACTACTATTAGTATTGTTATTATTCATTGATGTGGTTAAGCAATATTGTTTTTTAAAAATCCCATGAGTTAATAATAATTTGATAATAGACTTTATTATTAACTCATGGGATTTTTTTTAAAAAACAATATCACTTAACTACATCAATGAACAATAACAAAAATAACACAGTAATGCTCAAAATTCTCCAAGCCAGGCTTCAACAGTACGTGAACTGTGAACTTCCAGATGTTCAAGCTGGATTTAAGAAAGGCAGAGGAACCAGAGATCAAATTGCCAACATCCGTTGGATCATCAAAAAAACAAGAGAGTTCCAGAAAAACATCTACTTCTGCTTTATTGACTATGCCAAAGCCTTTGATTGTGTGGATCACAAGAAACTGTGGAAAATTCTTAAAGAGATGGGAATACCAGACCACCTGACATGACTCTTGAGAAATCTGCATGCAGGTCAAGAAGCAACAGTTAGAACTGGATATGGAACAACAGACTGATTCCAAATCAGGAGAAGAGTACATCAAGGCTGTACTTTGTCACCCTCCTTATTTAACTTCTATGCAGAGTACATCATGTGAAATGCCTGGCTGGATGAAGCACAAGCTGGAATCAAGATTGCTGGGAGAAATATCAATAACCTTAGATATGCAGATGATACCACCCTATGGCAGAACATGAAGAAGAACTAAAGAGCCTCTTGATGAAAGTGAAAAAGTTGGCTTAAAACTCAACATTCAGAAAACTAAGATCACGGCATCCATTTCCATCACATCATGGCAAATAGATGGGGAAACAATGGAAACAGTGACAAACTTTGTGTTTTTGGGCTCCAAAATCACTGCAGATGGTGACTGCAGCTATGAAATGAAAAGATGCTTGCTCCTTGGAAGAAAAGCTATGACCAACCTAGACAGCCTATTAAAAAGCAGAGACATTACTTTGTCAACAAAGGTCCATCTAGTCAAAGCTATGGTTTTTCCAGTGGTCATGTATGGATGTGAGAGTTGGACTATAAAGAAAGCTGAGTGCCGAAGAATTGATGCTTTTGAACTGTGGTGTTGGAGAGGACTCTTGAGAGTCCCTTGGACTGAAAGGAGATCCAAGCAGTCAATCCTAAAGGAAGTCAGTCCTGAATATTCATTGGAAAGACTGATGCTGAAGCTGAAACTCCAATACTTTGGGCATCTGATGTGAAGAACCAACTCATTGGAAAAGACCCTGATGCTGGGAAAGATTGAAGGCCGGAGGAGAAGGGTATGACATGGATGAGATAGTTGGATGGCATCACTGACTCAATGGACATGAGTTTAAGTAAGCTCTGGGAATTGGTGAAGGACAGGGAATCCTTGCATGCTGCAGTCCATGGGGTCGCAAAGAATCGGACTTAACTGAGTGACTGAACTGAACTGAATTAATAATGTTGTGATAATTTCAGGTGGGCAGCAATGGAACTCACCCATACATAAACATGTATCCATTCTCCACCAAGCTCCCCTCTCATCCAAGCTGCCACATAACAATGAGCAGAGTTCCATGTGCTCTACAGTAGGTCCTTGTTGTTTATCCATTTTTAAAGATAGCAGTGTGTACATGTCCATCCCAAACTCCCTAACCATCCCTTCATTCCATTCATCCATCCCCAACAACTATAAGTTTGTTCTCTAAAGTCTGTGAGTCTGTTTCTGTTTTGTAAAGAAGTTCATTTGTATCATTTCTTTTTTGATTCCACGTATAAAGGGCATTCCTGATAATAGGCTTATAATTGTTGGTAATGTGCCTTTGACAGGGAGAAAACTTCTGACACTGGCAGAACATTGGGATCAAGTAATGTGAAAAGACAAAAATGGCAGCTTGCCAATGTTTGCATGAGGTCTTGCCAAAGTGAGGGCCACTTCTGGCTGGAAGAGGACAAAGGCACATAGCAGTGTCTAAGAGTGATGGCTGTCAGATCAGATAGCTTTCTTGCCTCCTGACGCGTTCACATAGCAGCTGTGTTGCCATGTGCAAGTTATTATGCTTGTTCTGTGCTTCAGTTTCCTCACCTATAAAGTGGAGCTATAGAAACTATGTACCTAGTAGCACTGTTGCAAACATAAAATGAGTTGATCCATGTCAAGTGCTTAGAACACTGGCAGTACACACTCAATAGATGTTATTATTATCAATACTATCATTATGTTGATGATGGACAACATTTTTATCTTTATTTTTTGCCACATTCCTGGTGAAGCAAGTTGGTTTTTTATGTATACATACCTTAGATGTTCCAGGCACTCTGCTTGATAACAGTGATCTCATTTCCTCCCATAATCTATCATCATTCCTGTTGTACATGTGAGAATCTTGGAGGTCATCAAGACAAAGCAGCAGTTTCTGGTAGAGCCAGCGTTCCAGCCAGAATGCTGAGACCCTATCCTCTCAAGTTGCTCTCACAAGAAGAGGCCATCAACCCTAGGGTAAGAGATTGGTACCACCAGTGGCTTAGATGGCAAAGAGTCTGCAAGAAGTGCAGGAGATCCAGGTTCCATCCCTGGGCTGGGAAGATCCCCTGGAGAAGGAAATGGCCACCTACTCCAGTATTCTTGCCTGGAGAATCCCATGAACAGAGGAGCCTGGCAGACTATACTCCATGGGGTCGTAAGAGTGGGGCATGACTGAGCACTGTTCAGGTCTGCAGGGAGGAGAACGTCCCTTTCTGCCCCAGCCCATTCACATCTCTTGGTGCAGAGCTCTGCTCTTACATGTGGCAGGGAGAGTGCTCCTTCTGCTGGCCTTCTAGTTTCTTATAGCCCCAAATCTGCAGTCTTCATGCTTCATCAGCTGCAGGCAGGGGTCCTCAACCCCTGGACCAGAAACTGGCTTGCACAGCAGGAGGTGAGTGGCAGGCCCGTGAGTGAGCAAAGCTTAATCTGTATTTACAGCTGCTCCCCATCTTTCACATTACTGCCTGAGCTCCGCCTCCTGTCAGTTCAGCGTAAGGTCATCACAGGAGTGAGAGCTCGAACCCTAAAGGAAATGTGGAATATTCTGCTGCTACTGCTTAGTCAGTCCATTGTGTCTGACTCTCTGTGACCCCATGGACTGTAGCCCACCTGGCTCCTCTGTCCATGGGATTCTCCAGGCAAGAATATTGGAGTAGGCTGCCATTTCCTCCTCCAGGGGATCTTCTGACCCAGGGATTGAACCCTCATTTCTTGTGTCTCCTGCATTGGTAGGCGGGTTCCAACCTGAGATTGCCACCAAATAGAAATAAAATGCACAATAAATAACATAATGTACTTGAATCATCCCAAAATCAGAATCATCCCAAAAATTTTTCCATGGAAAAATTGTCTTCCATGAAACTGGTCCCTGGAGCCAGAAGGGTTAGGGACCACTGTTCTAATGGAACCTCACCAAGTAGCAGGATTGGAGACATTCTGAGGACTTTTGGCAAAAGAGATCTTGGGTACTTTTCTTTTCTGTTTGGAAGCACAGTTCCCACTGAGTTTAGGGAGAGGTGACCCCACTGTAGATGAAGACACTTCCTGGGAGGCTGCTTCCACCCTTTTTCCCGAAGCACATGGGGTTTTAGGAGCTGAACTGAAGGCACAGTCTTCTTTTTGAGATTTCCTGTAGTTTCAAGGGCATGGTTAGCTTGCCTCATCACGTATGTTGTGATTCAAGGAAAACTGCAGAGACGCAGGGAGTAGAAAAGACATTTCACAAGAACACTGGGAATGAGAACTTTGGGGAAATGGGGAAGAAAGGAAAAGAATGAAGCACATTGTTGAGGGCGGTCAAAAATCCCAAATAAAAGAAGAAAAATTGTGCCTTTCTGAAAAGACCCAAAGTACATGACACGTGTTAGGAAGAAGACAACCATGAAGGGTAAACTTGAGAGAGTCAGGAGTGGGGAAGGTGACGGAGGATGTGGAGTGCTGGAGTAAGATGGATGGTAGGAGGAAAGGCGGCAGAACGGGAAATATGATAAACTCTTAAGTGCCAATGAGAGAGAGTCCAGTAACGAGAACCTCAGCTAAGACAAACGTAAGAAGTAAAACCCTTTCAGAGTGCAGCTGAGGGGCCGAATGGAACCGACAGCCAATGAGGGCAGGGCTGCAGGATGCAAAGCATGAAGGAGACAAATTCAAAGAGAAAGAGAATCTCTGGGCTGCCATGGCTGTCAAATGGCTTTGACAAGGGAGGCAAAGAGGGACAACGAGGGACCGATCTGACGGACAAATCCCCCAGCCCCGAGTCACATAGCATTAGAGGGATCTGCTTTGTGGGCCGTGACCGTCTCCGTTCTGGGATGCACATGAGGGCACATTCAGCACCGATGACGCAGGTTCCTTGTCTGTTTGAGATTAGGTTTAAGGTGGAAATGTCTAGGAAGCAGCTATAAGGACTCAGAAGTCAAAAATGTATTTCCAAACTTACAGGCCTGAAAGTGGAAGGAGGGGGTCATCTCTGTCCTAACATTGAAGCCTTTGGTGCTTTTCCTCCAAGAGCTGTCCCTTTGGTTTTCAGTCATAGCTTGTTTGTTTGTTTTGATTTTGTCCCAAGCCCTGGTTGAATGTAGCTTGGTGGATAGGTATGGAGACCTTGACCATCAATAGACTGGGTTGGAATCTTAGCTCCACCACTTACTGACCCACTCCTAGTGGTTCAGATGGTAAACAATCTGCCTGCAATGCAGGAGACTCAGGTTTGATCCCAGGGCTGAGAAGATCCCCTAAAGAAGGGAATGGCAACTCACTCCAGTATTCTCACCTAGAGAATTCCCTAGACAGAGGAGTCTGGAGGGCTACAGTCCATGGGGTCGCAAAGAGTTGGACATGACTGAGGGACGAACACTTTCACTTTTCCACCAGTTACTGGCTTCAGGTTTCTCAAATAGAATGGAGGTGATGTGGGGCCCCATAGGCTGGCTGTGAGGACCAAATGAAATCAGCTGAGTAATATTCTCAGCATGGTGGCGAGGCTGAGCTGGAGGCTGGGGTATGGATCAAGGCACAATCCAGCTCCATGTGGTTCTCGGCTGTGAAGTGAGGCAGGGAGCAGCATATGCCATAGTGAAGTATGAGAAATACAACCATGGGCTCTTGTTTTCAAATTCTAACCCTCACAGCATTTAGAGGACTTGTGGAGGAGTTTCAAGGAAGGGAGAAGGAGATACATAGGCATAGGGAAAATGTATTAGCCATGCAAAGAGAGAGTGGGGTTCTCTCTACCTCTAGACCAGAGAATTCCTTGAATGTCAGTAAGTAGAAACCAGGTCTACTTGCTTGCAATGCAACTGGAGGCATCAAGACCCCAGACAAGTATGCCTGGCTGGCAGCTCAGTAGAAAGGATGTATTCGTTACCTGCAAAACAATTCTCCCAACACAATGACTTCAAAGAGCAAACACTGAGCATAATGTGTGAATGTAAGAGGAGTGCTCAGATCAGTTAGAAAGGAAATCAGAGCAAATGTACACAGATTCAGTGAGATACGATGGTTAATACGTTTTGTACATTATGGGTCCTGTAATTTTTGTTGTTTAGTCACTCAGTCATGTCCGACTCTGTGACACCATGGTCTGTTGCCCACAAGGCTCCTCTGTCCATGGGATTTCCCAGGCAAAAATACTGGAGTGGGTTGCCATTTCCTTCTCCAGGGGATCTTCCAGATCCAGGCATCAAACCCATGTTTCCTACATTGGCAAGTAGATTCTTTATCACTGAGCCACCAGGGAAGCCCCGTGGGCCCAGTAAGTATTTGTCTGAATGAGTCAAAGAACAAATGAATGACTGGAGGTTTGGTGCAAAAGCAGAAGACAAACAGCTTGAAAAGACTTTTTAAAAAAACCAACAAGACATTCATTATATCCCAATTTCTATAGGTCAGAAATTTGAGTATGGCTTAGCAGAGTCGTTTGGCTTGGATTCTCTGACAAGGCTGCAGTCAAGGTGTTGGGTGGAGAAGGTGTCATCTTGGGACTCAAGTGGGAGATGATCCAGTTCCCAGATCACTCCTCTAGCTGTTGGCAGCATTGAGTTCCTTGTGTGCTGCTGGACTGGGGGCTTTAGTTCTGGCTGTTGGCTAGAAGCCACTTCAGTTCCTTGCAGGATGGCCCCTTCCATAGTGCATACATCACGACATAGCAGCTGGCTTTATCAGGGTTCATCAGACGAGCCAGAGAGAGAGGAGTAAAAGTATTTTGTAATGGAGTTTGAAAGTGACATCCTGTCACATCAGCCATATTCTATTCTTTAGTGTACACTTGAGAGGAGGGAATTATACAAGGGCATGAATACCAGGAGATCAGCGTCTAGGAAGTGGGGACCTTGGGGTCCATGGCAGAAGCTGCCTACCACAAAGGACTACCACAACCGTTCTTACAAGAGTTCTATATAAGCCTGCCTTAGATGTAGCAGAGAACAGAAGTCAACTGAGAGTGAAACAATAGGGGTATCACTGGGAGTCTGTATAAATAATTAGCCAATCACAGAGGAGGTCTACCTTGTGTCTCATACTATATCAGATCCCAGACTCATGATACAGGTGCAAGGGCATTATGGGAAAAGTCCTAAGAATGGCTAGGCTGAAAAGCACATTTACAGTTTTAATGGATGCTGGCAACTTGCCATCCCCAAAAGGATGTACCAGTTGTCATATACAGAATTCACAGTCGTTCCTTATCTTCTCTATTTTTCCTGGAAAAAATGTTCTGTGGCTAACTGCTGGGAACAGTGGAGTAGAAGTGATATGAGCAAACGATCATGTTCCATCCAAGTCAATGAAAGGTGAATCATAGACATTACTGTACAGCAAAAGAATAACTCTGAGATTAGATTTAGTGAAGCTCAAGGAGGGAGAATGACTTGTCAAACCATAAATGAAAGTCTGGCTGGGAAGTGTTGAAGAAGAGAAGGGAAGAAAATTGACTAGAGCAAGAACTCTGAATCCAGTATGGAGAGTGAATTCTAACTCTGAAGCCCAAGCTCATCCAAACATTAGCCTAAACATTCATTTATTCATCCATCCAATGACTGTTTGGTTCACTTTCTACATGTTAGCACATGTACATGACACTGAGGTTATAACAATAGGCTAGACTAGGGATCAGAACACTGGCCAGTGGACAGATCTTTTAAATCTTGTAAATACGTTTTTTCTTTTTTTTGGCTTTGTGGTGTGGCTTGTGGAATCTTAGTTCCCTGACCAGGGATCAAACCTGGGCCCATGGCAGTGAAAACACCGAGTCTTTACCACTGGACCACCAGGGAATTCCCAGGTCTTATAAATAAATTTTATTAGAACACAACTACACTCATATGGGCTTCCTGGATGGCTCAGCAGTAAAGAATCCTCCTGCAATGCAGGAGACACAAAGGACACAGGTTCAGTTCTTGGGTCAGGAAGATGTCCTGGAGGAGGAAATGGTCACCCACTCCAATATTCTTGCCTGAAAAAATCCCATGGACAGAGGAACCTGGCAGGCTACAGTCCAAAGGGTCACAAAGAGTCAGACATGACTGAGCAACTGAGCACACATAGTCACACTCATTAACTAACAAATTATCCATGAATGTTTTCACACTATGATGGTAGAGTTGAGTAGTTGTGACAGAGACTGTATGGTCCACAAAGTTGAAAATATTTACTATTTGCCTCTTACAGAAAAAGTCTGCCAGTCCCTAGGTTGACAGTCATGGTTGCCATCTAACTGTAAAGATGGACATTCATCCAATAATGTCCTAGGTGTATAATTATAAACTGTGAGTAGTGTTCTGGAAAGTACATGATGCCATGACAGAATGCAGCATGGAACAATTTTTGATAGCGTGGTCAGAGAGTACTTCCTGAGGACGTGGATTTTCTTCAGGGATTTGATGGAGGCAGGCAGAAAGCAGCTTGCAAAGAATGGGGGAAGAGATTTTGGAACAGAGGGCAGAGGATGTGTCAGGAATCCATGCTGGGAAAGAGCTCATCTCTCCCAGGAATGAAGAGGCAGCAGAGTAGCTGGACCATGGAGGGTGAGACAAGACTCAGTCAGGATCAGATCTTCAGGGACCCCCAGTCAATGGTCACAGACCTGGATTTTCTTTAAAGCACAATATGAAGACTTTGAAATTTTTATGATCAGTTTGATGAATCTTTAAGACCATTGTCTTGTTTAATTAGCTGATTTGAAGAGAGAAGAGACTGGAAAAATATTTAGTACCCAGGCCCTGTGTCTTTTTTTGCCTTGACTTAATAGTTCAGGATGTGTGGACAGAAACAGAATGTTTTATTCACTGAGGAGTGAGGCTTGTCAGGTTGGGCATAGAAGTGAGAAGCCCTTGGAAGCTGCCAGAGAAGTGGAGCAACGCAGCCAGGCTCTGGTGGCAATTTTGAAAAGTGAATCCTCTAGAGATATCCTACTTCTTGGGTCACAGAGTCCATGGAAAGGTCTGAACCACAGTGCTGTCCCAGGGAATACTCATCACAGGACTTTTGCAGCAAAGAAGGCTGCTGATGCCTTTTTAAAATAAGGTATTAAATTTTTTTGATTAATAATTAGTGTCTGTTGTGTCTTCATTGCTCTGCATGGGCTTTCTTTTATTGCAGCGAGCTGGGGCTACTCATTGTTGCAGAGCACGGGCTTCTCATTGCGGTGGCTTCTCTTGTTGTGGAGCACAGGCTCAGTAGTTGTGGCACATGGGCTTAGCTGCTCTGAGGCATGTGGAATCTTCTTGGAGCAGGGATTGAACTGATGTCCCTTACATTGGGAGGCAGATTCTTTTACCCCTGGACCAGCAGAGAAGTCCTGCTGATGCCTTTAAAAAGTTTTTTAAAATTTATTTTTATTGGAGTATAATTGCTTTACAATGTTGTGTTAGTTTCTGCTGTACAATGGAGTGAATCAGGTATATGTATACATATTAAATATATGCCCTTCTTCGTGGACCTGCCCCCCATCCCACTGCTCGAGGTCACCATAGGGCACCAAGCTGAGCTCCCTACTCTATAAAGTAGGTTCCCACTAGCTGGTTGTTTTACACATGGCATTACTGATGCCTTTTTAGACTACTAAAGTTGTAATTTTTATCAAGTATAAATGAACCAAGAGTCACAGACAACTCATAGTCTCCACGTCAAACCCTCTTCCTCCAGCTCTTAAGTACCACTTTCCCTGTGGTCCCTTCTCACAAGTGATGAAGATGTTCCCTTGTTTGGCTTTGCACTTGTTGCCAAAAGTGTTCAGGCTTGAAAACAAAACAAAAGAGCTAAGCAAAACAACTCCGTAAGTCCCTGCTTGACATTGAACAAGGAATTAGCTCACCTTTTCCAGATTTTACCTTATCTTAATGTCTTTCTAATCTCCTAGAAGGAACATAGCAATTTAGTCATGAGCTTGGAAGTGCTAACCAACATCTTCCCTGAGTAGATAGCTGTGTAATCGAATAAGCTTTCAAGGTGTCTCCTTGAAAGTTTTATTAAAAAGCTAGTACTAAAACCGCTTCAAATGATGTCGCTTTTTATCATCCCACTAAACAATGAGAAAACCAAGAGGAAGGCTGCTTAGGACAGTGCTATTGGTGAATGATGCAGCTGGACCTGATGTCTTCAAGGTGAACAATTAGAGAAAATGAAGGCTTTTTTTTGCCAAAATGCAAACTTTTTTTTCTCTTATGGGCTATCATGTTTAATAAAAATATATAGTAACATGTAAAAATGTGGACATTTTCCTTTAGGTTATTTTATAATCAAGAATGATGTAAATTGAAAGTTAATATAGTTAACTATTTTAATTAATTGTTAATTAAAACTATTCAGTTCAGTTCAGGTCAGTTGCTCAGTCATGTCTGACTCTTTGCGACCCCATGAATTGCAGCACACCAGGCCTCCCTGTCCATCAACAACTCCTGGAGTTCACTCAAACTCATGTCCATCGAGTTGGTGATGCCATCCAGCCATCTCATCCTCTGCTGTCCCCTTCTCCTCCTGCCCCCAATCCCTCCCAGCATCAAGGCCTTTTCCAATGAGTCAACTCTTTGCATGAGGTGGCCATTAGTTAATAGTTAATAACTAATAGTTAACAGTTTTCATTCCAATCCCAAAGAAAGGCAATGCCAAAGAATGTTCAAACTACTGCACAACTGCACTCATCTTACATGCTGGCAAAGTAATGCTCAAAATTCTCCAAGCCAGGTTTCAACAGTACATGAACCATGAACTTCCAGATGTTCAAGCTGGACTTAGGAAAGGCAGAAGAACCAGAGATCAAATTGCCAACATCCACTGGATCATTGAAAAAGCAAGAGAGTTCTAGAAAAAATCTACTTTTGCTTTATTGATTACGCCAAAGCCTTTGACTGTGTGGATCACAATAAACTGTGGAAAATTCTTAAAGGGAATACTAGACCACCTGACCTGCCTCCTGAGAAACCTGTATGCAGGTCAAGAAGCAACAGTTAGAACTGGACATGGAACAACGACTGGTTCCAAATAGGAAAAGGAATACGTCAAGGCTGTATATTGTCACCCTGCTTATTAAACTTACATGCAGAGTATATCATGAGAAATGATTATTCAGGACTGATTTCCTTTAGGATTGACTGCTTGGATCTCCTTGCAGTCCAAGGGACTCTCAAGAGTCTTCTCCAACACCACAGTTCAAAAGCATAAATTCTTCAGCGCTCAGCTTTCTTCACAGTCCAATTCTCACATCCATACATGACCACTGGAAAAACCATAGCTTTGACTAGATGGACCTTTGTTGGCAAAGTAATGTCTCTGCTTTTTAAAAATCTATCTAGGTTAGTCATAGCTTTTCTTCCAAGGAGCAAGCATCCTTTAATTTCATGGCTGCAGTCACCATCTGCAGTGATTTTAGAGTCCCAAAAAATAAAGTCTGTTTCCATTGTTTCCCCATCTGTTTCCCATGAAGTGAGGGGACTGGATGCCATGATCTTCATTTTCTGAATGTTGAGCTTTAAGCCAACTTTTTCACTCTACTCTTTCACTTTCATCAAGAAGCTCTTTAGTTCTTCTTTGCCTTCTGCCATAAGGGTGGTATCATCTCCGTTTCTGAGATTATTGATATTTGGGGGTGGCGGCTCAGAGGAGCAACCCCATGTCCAAGGAGCAGTGGCTGCACAGGCACAGGAGGGCTGAGAGGAGCTACTCCACATTCAAGGTCAGGAGGGGTGGCAGTAAGGAGATACCCCCTCGTCCAAGGTAAGGAGCAGCAGCTGAGCTTTGCTGGAGCAGCCGTGAAGAGATACCCCACATCCAAGGTAAGAAAAACCCAAGTAAGATGGTAGGTGTTGCGAGAGGGCATCAGAGGGCAGACACACTGAAATAATAATCACAGAAAACTAGACAATCTAATCACACGGACCGCAGCCTTGTCTAACTCAATGAAACTAAGCCATGCCCTGTGGGGCCACCCAAGACGGGCGGGTCATGGTGGAGAGGTCTGACAGAATGTGATCCACTGGAGAAGGGAATGGCAAACCACTTCAGTATTCTTGCCTTGATAACCCTATGAACAGTATGAAAAGGCAAAATGATAGGATACTGAAGGTGCCCAATATGCTACTGGAGATCAGTGGAGAAATAACTCCAGAAAGAATGAAGTGATGGAGCCAAAGCAAAAACAATACCCAGTTGTGGATGTGACTGGTGATAGAAGCAAGGTCCCATGCTGTAAAGAGCAATATTGCATAGGAACCTGGAATGTTATGTCCATGAATCAAGGCAAATTGGAAGTGGCCAAACAGGAGATGGCAAGAGTGAACGTCAAAATTCTATGTTCATTCTACGATTCATTCTAGGAATCAGCAAACTGAAATGGACTGGAATGGGTGAATTTAAGTCAGATGACCATTATATCTACTACTATGGGCAGGAATCCCTTAGAAGAAATGGAGTAGCCATCATGGTCAACAAGAGAGTCTGAAATGCAGTACTTGGATGCAATCTCAAAAACAACAGAATGATCTTTGTTTGTTTCCAAGGCAAACCATTCAATATCACAGTGATCCAAGCCTATGCCCCAACCAGTAATGCTGAAGAAGCTGAAGTTGAACAGTTCTATGAAGACTTACAAGACCGTTTAGAACTAACACGCAAAAAAGATGTCCTTTTCATTATAGGGGACTGGAATGCAAAAGTAGGAAGTCAAGAAACACCTGGAGTAACAGGCAAATTTGGCCTTGGAATATGGAATGAAGCAGGGCAAAGGCTAATAGAGTTTTGCTAAGAGAACACACTGGTCATAGCAAACACCCTCTTCCAACAACACAAGAGAAGACTCTACACATGGACATCACCAGATGTTCAACACCAAAATCAGATTGATTATATCCTTTGAAGCCAAAGATGGAGAAGCTCTATACAGCCCGCAAAAACAAGACCAGGAGCTGACCGTGGCTCAGATCATGAACTCCTTATTGCCAAATTCAGACTTAAATTGAATAAAGTAGAGAAAACCACTAGACTATTCAGGTATGACCTAAATCAAATCCCTTATGATTATACAGTGGAAGTGAGAAATAGATTTGAGGGACTAGATCTGATAGAGTGCCTGAAGAACTATGGACAGAGGTTCCTGACATTGTACAGGAGACAGGGATCAAGACCATCCCCATGGAAAAGAAATGCAAAAAAAGCAAAATGGCTGTCTGGGGAGGCCTTACAAATAGCTGTGAAAAGAAGAAAAGTGAAAAACAAAGAAGAAAAGGAAAGATATAAGCATCTGAATGCAGAGTTGCAAAGAATAGCAAGAAGAGATAATAAAGCCTTCCTCAGCGATCAATGCAAAGAAATAGAGAAAAACAACAGAATGGGAAAGACTAGAGATCTCTTCAAGAAAATTAAAGATACCAAGGGGACATTTCATGCAAAGATGGGCTCGATAAAGGACAGAAATGGTATGGACCTAACAGAAGCAGAAGATATTAAGACGAGGTGGCAAGAATACACAGAACTGTACAAAAAAGATCTTCATGACCCAGATAATCACGATGGTGTGATCACTGACCTAGAGCCAGACATCCTGGCATGTGAAGTCAAGTGGGCCTTAGAAAGTATCACTATGAAGAAAGCTAGTGGAGGTGATGGAATTCCAGTTGAGCTATTTTAAATCCTGAAAGCTGATGCTGTGAAAGTGCTGCACTCAATATGCCAGCAAATTTGGAAAACTCAGCAGTGGCCACAGGACTGGAAAAGGTCAGTGTTCATTCCAATCCCAAAGAAAGGCAATGCCAAAGAATGCTCAGACTACCACACAATTGCACTCATCTCACACGCTAGTAAAGTAATGCTCAAAATTCTCCAAGCCAGGCTTCAGCAATACATGAACTGTGAACTTCCATATGTTCAAGCTGGTTTTAGAAAAGGCAGAGGAACCAGAGATCAAATTGCTAACATCTGCTGGATCATGGAAAAATCAAGAGAGTTCCAGAAAAATATCTATTTCTGCTTTATTGACTGTGTGAATCCCAATAAACTGTGGAAAATTCTGAAAGAGATGGGAATACCAGACCACCTGATCTGCCTCTTGAGAAACCTATATGCAGGTCAGGAAGCAACAGTTAGAACTGGACATGGAACAACAGACTGGTTCCAAATAGGAAAAGGAGTTCATCAAGGCTGTATATTGTCACCCTGCTTATTTAACTTATATGCAGAGTACATCATGAGAAACGCTGGACTGGAAGAAACACAAGCTGGAATCAAGATTGCCGGGAGAAATATCAATAACCTCAGATATGCAGAGGACACCACCCTCATGGCAGTAAGTGAGGAGGAACTCAAAAGCCTCTTGATGAAAGTGAAAGAGGAGAGTGAAAAAGTTGGCTTAAAGCTCAACATTCAGAAAACGAAGATCATGGCATCTGGTCCCATCACTTCATGGGTAATAGATGGGGAAACAGTGGAAACAGTGTCAGACTTTATTTTTCTGGGCTCCTAAATCACTGCAGATGGTGATTGCAGCCATGAAATTGGAAAGTTATGACCAACCTAGATAGCATATTCAAAAGCAGAGACATTACTTTGCCAACAAAGGTCCGTCTAGTCAAGGCTATGGTTTTTCCTGTGGTCATGTATGGATGTGAGAGTTGGACTGTGAAAAAAGCTGTGCACCGAAGAACTGATGCTTTTGAACTGTGGTGTTGGAGAAGACTCTTGAGAGTCCCTTGGACTGCAAGGAGATCCAACCAGTCCATTCTAAAGGAGATCAGCCCTGGGTGTTCTTAGGAAGGAATGATGCTAAAGCTGAAACTCCAATACTTTGGCCACCTGATGTGAAGAGTTGACTCATTGGAAAAGACTCTGATGCTGGGAGGGATTGGGAGCAGGAGGAGAAGGGGCCAACAGAGGATGAGATGGCTGGATGGCATCACCGACTCGATGGATGTGAGTTTGAGTGAACTCTGGGAGTTGGTGATGGGCAGGGAGGCCTGGCGTGCAGCAGTTCATGGGGTCACAAAGAGTCGGGCATGACTGAGCGGCTGAACTAATGAACTAACTATACAGTCCATGGAATTTTCCATGACCAGAATAGTGGAGTGGGTAGCCTTTCCTTTCCCCAGGGGATTTTCCCAACCCAGGAATCAAATACAGGTGTCCCACATTGCAGGTGGATTCTTTACCAGCTGAGCCACAAGAGAAGCCCAAGAACTGGGATGGATAGCCTGTCCCTTCTCCAGCAGATCTTCCCAACCCAGGAATCAAACCAGGGTCTCCTGCATTGCAGACAGATTCTTTACCAACTGAGCTATCAGGGAAGCCACAAGGGTTTCAAGTCAGCCAGAAGCTGGAATTGTGAGCATTTAAAGAAGCTAGAGATTGGAGCTAACCACTGCAGCTGGAATAATACTGATAGGAGAAGTAAAACAGAGACATTCTGTTTTTCCTTCCTCCTCTAGAATCTTCCACCAGGAGTTCCTAACAGGAAGCCAGTCCCTCAAAGGAGTCTGTGAAATTTAGTGTGCAGAGTTCCAACTAGGATAACATACAAGTGTAGAAGGGTGGACAAAGAGCTGGGACAGAAAGGATAAATAACTGGCATATAGTATCCTTTTCTGTGAATAAAGCATCTTGGGTCCATAGGAGCCCCATCAGGCTGGGCTAGGCTCTGAATTCTCTTGACTCCATGAAATTCTAGTAGATTTCTTTCTTTCTGGCATAAAGTTTTCCAGGCTTATCGTGTATGTTTTATGCTCAAGTCAGCTATTTCTGCAAAAATCCTGGGTTCCTTTTAGCAGAGATGGTATGTAGAGACCAAAATCTAGGCATCATGGATATTTATCAAAACCCTCATTTTAAGTAGGCATTTGCCTACAGTCCATATTAAGTTTATAATTGTAAACTACCACCAGTTCTGGAGTTTTGTTGGGGAGGCTTATCTTTGTTTTTGCTGTCAGTCCCTTGTGGAAAGAGATGATTCCAGGTTATTTTAAATTTCCCTCATCATTGTGTTTTTGTTCCTAATTTCATGCTTAGTCTTCAAGCTTCTGGTTTTTAAATCCTAAGCCATGTTCCAATCTGACAATATAATTTGTAAGTTACTATTCTGTGAAAAATGTACATGAAGAGTGACATTAAAAATCAATCAAACAGACAATGAATACGTTTTGGTATATTTGTGTTATCAGTTGATCACTATTGTGGGAAATAGATGTCAGTTGAGGAGATCAAACATTAAGCAAATTTATGTCAAGAACTTGAATTGCAAAAGAGCTGTGGATTTTCTATATAATCAAATGGTAGAAAAACTGGTACATATAGTGAAATCCTCATTAAAATTCTAGGTGTGCAGGGATATTCAGACTCACTCAGGAAATCTTGCTCAAGCACATCAACTCCTTTATATCACCACTGGCCGTGTTGAAACTCAGCGATGTTATCATAATCTTTACTTCCCCTATAGACCCCGTTGACTTTAATGCATCTTTCGATTATACCCCAACAACCGAAGGCACATAATTATTCAGTTGCTTCCATATAAAAGTTCCACATATAAGTGACATGCTTCATAATTTTAAATGTGAAAAATTCCATGAGATTGGTCAACTTGGGAAAATGGTATTTTGATAATTGTGCTTGGATATGCCTGTGATAAAATCTTCTAAAAGCCCAGAAATTAAAGTAAACACTTTCCAGATCTTTGAGTAAAGTGAATGCTCAGGAAGATACACTATGTTTATGAGTGGCTTTGGGAAGCCTCCAAGCTTCACTAAATACTCTATCTTGAGACATATTAGAGGATAGAGATTCTGATTATTGCCTTCTGCTGCAGTCCTAGTTCTAAGAGAAAGGAACATTCATAAGGAGTTTGGTGGAAAAATAAAGTCTCTTATTTATCACTAAGATCCATTAAATTCCAAAGCATGGAAGTCTGGTAAAAGCAGACTGGAGAACAGAGTGGATCTGATGTCTCTCCCTACCTTTCCCAATATCTAGGTCTTAAACCATCCATCTACTTTTAGCAATAGGGAACAAAATAGATTTTGAAAAATCTCACCCAGTTTTGCAATTTCTCACTCAATGGAATTTTAAAATTCACACTCCATGGAGGGTCACTGATAGATTTAACATCTCAAGGTTTTTACAGGAAAGGGCCAGAGAGGACTCCGGGAAGTGCTGACTGCTAGGAAACAGAGAGGAGTCCTGGCTTTCTCACCTCAGAGATTGAGATCTATTGAACAAGAGAGTGGGTGGACCACCTTTCCTTGCTTTTGAGACAAACTGAGTCTCCCAGTGGAAAGCAAATCCTCCGGAACCTCACCCACCAATCAGATTAGTTAGTCTCACCCTGTGCTGCTGCTGCTAAGTCGCTTCAGTCGTGTTCGACTCTGTGCGACCCCATAGACAGCAGCCCATCAGGTTCCACTGTCCCTGGGATTCTCCAGGCAAGAACACTGGAGCGGGTTGCCATTTCCTTCTCCAATGCATGAAAGTGAAAAGTCAAAGTGAAGTCGTTTAGTCGCTTCCGACTCTTAGCAACCCTATGGACTGGAGCCTACCAGGCTCCTCTGTCCATGGGATTTTCCAGGCAAGAGTACTGGAGTGGAGTGCCATTGTCTCACCCTGTAGGGAGAAGCAAAGGAAGGTCAGAGTTAGAGGTCAAAGCCATTTCTTTGGGGGCCAATAGGATGAACATCTTTGAGAATCTGAGGACAGAAGAATCAGAATTCTTTCCTTTTGAGAAGCAGGGATAAAATGCCTTCAGGGGTGGGAGGCAAGGTGTTATGAGGGAGTGAAGGGAGCCAGGTAGGACATGAGGGACCTGGAGACACATAAACTATCCAAAGCTCACAGTGCCTATTCAAGGTCCAGCAGATGTTGGCATATGGGAACATGCGTTTGGAGCTGCTGGACCTCCTACATTTTCAAGAGAAGCCAAGAATGAGGGTTTTAAATAAAGCTTTCCAATTTAGAAATTTTGACAAACTATTCAACCTTTTCAAAGATCCTGTGCACACCAAACAGAACATAGCTGTGTGCTGGACTCAGCCCAGGACTCTCTGACGTCTTGTTTGCAGCATCATCAGCTGAGACAATGAAGCATCACTTTTTTTAAACCTCTGCTTAGGCTGGTGAAATGAGCCATACCACAAAGGATTAGAATAAGAAAAAGAAAAATCCCAAACTTACTGTATTATGGACATTTGTGTTTCCTGGCCTCTATTCCACTTCTCTGCCCTAACTCTGATTCAAGACAGACAATCTTGGCTTCTTTCTCTGGCCCTGCTGCTTCCCTCGGCAGCTCCTTCATTTGTAAGTCATGTGGTCCCGGTCCCACAGCGTCAACACACTGACTCTGGCTGAAGTTTTCTGTCATTCTGATTAGCAAATGTAGGAAGTTGATGCTGCTGTCCTCGACAGATGAGACACGGAGCCCCATTTCCAGACCGGAACGGCCAAGCCTTCATCCTGTGTCAGTAAAAATGTCACTCTGCTTTCTGCAAGGCTGGAGCCAAGTGCACAGGACAGCTTTGGACAGAGCCCATCTTGAGCATGTCAGTGCCTTTGTGTGGCTGGTGATGGCCTTGAAATGCAAGTGCCGTTAACAGGCTCCTCCTCATTATTATTATAATCTCCTCCTTACCTGTCTCAGATTACTTTCTGTGCAGAGAAACTTCTGACATTCATTCATTATTCAGCAAGCATTTATTGTGTTCCTGCTATTAGCTGGGGTCGGTTGAGGCACTGAGTATTCAGCATTAAATAAAAAAAAAAAACTTGCTCCCTGCCTTTGTGGAGCTGACATCCTAGTTAGGGAAGACAGGTAAGCAAAAATAAACAAAAGATGATTCAGCCAGTGATGATGCCGCCAAGCAACTAAAACAAGGTGATGTTGTAGTGATTGAGGACAGGGTTTCCTTTGATTGGTGTGACTGAGAGCTTCTCTTTATGGAGATGACATTTTAACTGACACCTGAATCATCTACTGTTTAAGTGTCCATGTATTATTATCATTATCACTTTATTGGATCCTTAGTCCTAGAGTTAATGGAGAAACAAGATTATTAAAGTTAAATATGGTTAAGGTCTAGAAATGGCATGCATTGAAGTATTAACAATGGTTATCTCCTGATAGTGGGTGTCATGAATTCATTAACTTAAGAAGTGCCGATATGACCCTGGGACTGTACTAAGTGCTGGGAATACAGTCATGAGCAAATAAAACAGACAATATTATATGGATAAAATATACAGTGTTCTGGGGAGAATGTTGTGCTCTGATGAAGGATAAAAAAGGGAAGCACTTAATTTATAATGGTGGGTCAGCTCAACCTAACACTGTGACTGAGAAATGGGAAGGATTCAGTCATGTGAAGAATATTGAGGGTGGGAATTTGGAGGAGTATTGCAGTTAATGAGGGCGGCATGGGCAAGGGTCCTGGGGTCGGACATAATTTGCTGTATTTGGGGAACTGAAAGAAAATGTGCTAGGATGGGACAAAGGGGTGAAGAAATAAAACTGCAGACATTTTGAAGATCCAGACTGGGCAAGTCTTGGGTTCATAAAGAGGGCTTTGGACTTTTTATGAAGAGCAATGGGAAACTCTTGAGAGCTTTTAAGTTGGAGAGTGATATGATCTGCTGTTCAGTTTTTATGAGCTCACTCTTTTTCACTGGGTGGAGAAAGGGCTGTTAGGTATAGAGTGGAAGCAGGGATATGTGTTAGGAAGTTGTTGCATTTATTCTGGTGAGAGATGATGGTAGCTTGGATGAGGGAAAGAGGACTCATGTTTATGGTCCTGTAAGTTGGTTCTTGGAGAAGGCAATGGCAACCTACTCTAGTGTTCTTGCCTGGAGAATCCCAGGGATGGGCAAGCCTTGTGGGCTGCTGTCTATGGGGTTGCACAGAGTCGGACACAACTGAAGTGACTTAGCAGCAGCAGAAGCAGCAAGTTGGTTTTTGCACAGCTCTAGGGGGTACCTTTCACCTGCACAATAATGTAAACAATGCTTTCTGGGGTTCAGTGCTGGGCCTGACCCAAGTCTGAGGCAATAGCATCAGCAGAGAGATAGAAGGAGTTGGGATTACTGATAATTAGATTGCATGGAGGGAAAGAAGAGACGACACTTAGAGGTGATTCCTAGGGTTCTGAGTTAGATAACTTTGGGGATGTTGGTGGCATTTTCTTAAATGGAGAAAGAGCAGATGTAAAAAAATTTGAGAGAGAAACAGCAAGAAACTTTTCTTAGATTTAAGTGTGATATATGGGAAGACATCCGAGCGAAGATGTCAAGTAAGTGGTTGAATACACAGGTCTGGAATTCAGAGTGGAGGTCTAGGCCAGGTACCAAATGTTGGAGTTTCTTCAGGATAAAGATAGATTTAAAGCCATGGGTATATATAGAGAAAAGATGAGATCTTGAGTCTGTGACCTGAGGAACTTCATAGGTAAGGAGAAGAGGAAGAGGAAGAGTTGGCTAAGAAGATGGAGAGAGAGCTGCCGTGAACTAGGAAGAAATCAGAAAAGTGCAGCTTCTTAGAAGGAGCATGGATGACTTAAGAGACAAGAGAGGAGCAGTCAAAACAGTCCCTTATCCTAAGGAATTATTCTTAATATAACATATGTTTATTCTTAAACATAAATGCAGGCAGGGGCTTCCCTGGTGGTCTAGTGTTTAATGCAGGGGATATGGGTTCAGTCCCTGGTCCAGGCAGATTCCACATGCTGTGGAGCAACAAAGCCCGTGCCCCACAACTACTGGAGTCCTCGTGCCTAGGGCTGGTGCTCTGCAACAGGAGAAGCCATGGCAATGAGAAGCCTGTGCACAGCAGTGAAGAGGAGCCCCTGCTCACGGCAACTAGAGAAAGCCTGCTCACAGCAACAAAGACCCAGCATAGCCAAAAATAAATTTATGTATTTAAAAAAATAACTGCAAGTGCATGCATTTTTGTCTCTAAAATGATGCAATTGCATGTACATTATTTTTCTGTGAGTGGCAAGGGCTGAGCTGATTTTGCTCCACAAGTGGAAAGCAGTGGTGGGTGTTAGTGAGGTGTGATACAGGAGTACATGGTACCTTATGGTTGTGGATGCTAAAGATGGCTAAGACAGAGCATTGCTCATCGCCCAGTTCTTCAGGGGTTAAGTGGAAACCCACTGCACTTGCCCACCTAGAGTGTACCCTGAGAGGAACTCAGGATGAAAAATAGATTGGGGCACTCTATGCTTTGGCTAAACAGGTGCTTAGACAGTTAGATGCAGCCCTCAGGATGAATTTCAAGGACCTCCAATTCTTGCATCTTCCCATACATGGGGAAAGTGCTAAAATCATTAACTTGAACTATCTGTTCTTTGGCATTGGCAGTATACTTACCAAGATGTATACTTGACCCCATGTGTCCCCTACCCAAAAATCGTACAGAAGCTGCTTCTCCTCTGCCTCTTTGGAGCAGTTTCCTCAAAGCTACTTGAGTGGCTATCTCAGTAAGACTCTGAATAAAACTTACACTTGCAATTCTTATGTTGTGTGCTTTCCTTTAAGTTGAAACACCCTAAAGGAGATCAGTAGAGCTGAAGTCGTCCCGGTGTAGGGCAGTGGTTCTCACTGCCAATTTGTGGGCCAATTTGTCACTTGGGGATATTTGGCAATGTTTGGAGACATTTTTAGGCTTCCCTGGTGGCTCAGTGATAAAGAATCCACCTGCCAATACAGGAGACACAAGAGACACATATTCGATCCCTGAATCAGGAAGATCCCCTGGAGTAGGAAATGGCAACCCACTCCAGTATTCTTGCCTGGAGAATTCCATGGATACAGGAGCCTGACGGATTATAGTCCATGGGGTCCCAAAAGAGCTGGACACAACTGAGTCCACACACACAGATACATTTTCATTTGTTATGACTGGGTGTTGGTCATGGTGAGGTTGCTACTGGCACCTAGTGGGAGGAGGCTAGGCACTACTAAACATCCCCCAAAGCACAGGATGGCCCCTGCAACAAACTGTCCATCCCTAAATGTCAATAGTGTTGATGTGGAGAAATCCTGTTGCAGTGCTTGTAGAGATTTTCTTGCTTCTTCCTCAAAGACTTCCCTGGGGGAGGAGAGAAACCTCCCATGCTGAGGGTTTATCTGTCTCCATTTTCTCGGAGTATCTATAACCAGACATGGGGACTTGATTGAAATGATTTCTTGACTGATGTTTCACACTTAGGCATATCTCCAGGCTATCAGAGATACAATTCATAGAAAAATTTCTGCGACTAGGATATGTATTTTTATTTTTTTCTGGAGAGAGAGAGAGGGAGAGCAAGAGACAGCAAGAGAGAGAGAGATAGGGTCTTTTGCACCAATGTTGCATTTTATTTCAATTATTCAGAAGTCCTCAAACACTTGCCCTTGTTCAAAAAATGGCATTTATGTTCTATTCTCTTGGGAATTGATTGACAGAGGTTGAAGAGGATTTAGCACCTGAAGGTGACCAAACTAATCTTGGCCTCACATATAGATTCAAAGGCAATGTGGCATTTCTATAACGCCTAAAATTTTTCTTTAATCAGAAGTTTGCCTGTAGATGGAAGGTGAAGGGCAGTTGGAGAAGGGACAGGATTATGTAGAATTCAGAATTTTATATCCTTAAAGAACTTTAGAAAACATCTAATCTGACCTCTGTACAGCCAGAGACTTTACGAATATCACAATTAGCCTCATCTTTCTCCCTCTTTGACTTTGGAGAAGTATAAGAGATTGCATGAAAAACTTGAACAGTGTTATAAAGAAAACTGGCCTGAACTCTCTCTCATTGTCTGTGCATGGGTTGGAAAAGAATTTCCAGACACGAGGCAGAATGAGAGGAGAATAGAGCTTATTAAAGTGGGAGAGGCTGTTAGAACATTGGGCTGGCTCAAGAGAGAGTGGACCCCTTTTGTGGGCTTGTGGCCAATTTTTATAGCCTAATGACAAAGAAAATTTCTATGGAGAGGGGTGGCATTAGGTCATTATTCAGGATTCTATATGATGCATATGTTTCTTAATATAGAGATGGGAGCTGGCTGGTTAGGAATATGATGGCTCATGACAAAGAGGATGGCTCCTGACAATAGTTGCCATGGAGCTTGGCTAATGCTGGAGATATTGTCCTATGACCTCAGTATAGAGTTCCACTCTTTCCAGCTGTGGATAGGTGTTCACTGTGGAAGGAGGAGGAATAAGAACATGTGACATAAAAGAGGCTGCAGAGCAGAGGATTATAGACTATCTTAGCATGGAGATAAGGGGCCTGAGGGGCTTCCCAGGTGGCTCAGTGGTAAAGAATTCACCTGCCAAGCAGCAGATGCAGTTTGATCCCTGGGTTGGAAAGATCCCCTGGAGATGGAAATGGCATCCACTCTAGTATTCTTGCCTTAGAAAGCCCATGGACAGAGATGCCTTGTGGGTTACAGTCCATAACGCTGCAAAGAGTCAGGCATGACTGAACAACTAAGCCACAGCAGCAGCAAGGGTCCTGAAGCTGAATCCAGCCTCTGTACCCTGACACTAAATTAAATCCCAGCGATAGAGTTTTGGGTGAAGTAGAAAAGAATAGCTAATATTATTGCTATGCCAGGCAAACCCACAGCGGGCTAGTGCCCTCAAAACTGCATGCCAACCTAGAGGTGGTAGTGAGGAGTTTTACAGGAATGGTTCAAGGAGGGCATTCTTCTGACTAGTTGGTGGTGAGATAATTGGGAGTCAACATCATCAACCACCTGCTTCCAAAAGGTCTGGGGTCTATATGCTTGTGGGAAGCCTACAGTCAACTTCTCCCACCTGGTGGGGGTTTCAGTATCTGCAACATAGCCCAGTGATATAGTAATACGTATCCTTGGTTTCTTTTGACTGCTCCTCCCTTGTCTCTGTGTCCCCTCCCTTCCGTGATCATACTGTGTGTGTGTGTGTGCTCAGTTGCTCAGTCATCCAACTCTTTGCGACCCCATGGACTATATCCCACCAGGCTCCTATGTCCATGAGAATTCCCAAGCAAGAATACTGGAGTGGGTTCCCATTTTCTCCTCTAGGTGATCTTCCCGACCTAGGGGTTGAGCGTCTCTGGCATCTCCTGTATTGGTAGGTGGAGTCTTTACCTCTGAACCACCTGGGAAGCTCCTTCCCTGATTACCAACTGCTTAAACCTGTCCTTTAGAATTTAGGGAAGGTTATGGAAGCTGAATTAAGCCTATTTCCTATAAGCAAGAGACAGAAATGGGGGACACAGAAAGGCTTTTGTTCCCAGGAGTGCTTCAGGGCCCTGCTTGGTTTCTATCTACTGGAGAATTTTGTTCATCACAGAAGACTTGATCCTTCAACAGCACTTGCCTATAGTAGGAACTTGGTAAATATCTGTTGAACACAGGACCCAAGGAAATCCTGTGCTAATTCCATGCAAACCCACTCATTTGTGGGGGTGGCAGGCTCATTGAAGAAGATGATATTAACTTTCATATTCTTTGCCTGTTAAGATGCTTCAGAGAAATAGATGGTTAAGAGGGATAATAATAGTAAATATCAGATAATATTTATATTCAGCTTCATGAAACAATACCTAAAAACTAAGGGCTGACATAAGGAGAAAAGTGCATTTTACTCATGTAATGAAAAGTTTGAAGATGGTTAGGAAGTCCAGTGCTAATGTGGTGACTCAGAGATGCTATCAAGGGACCTGGACTCTCTCTGGTTTCTATTCTTTGCCAGCCATCTTTGCATTTATCTTTGTCAAAATGGATACAAGATGGCTGTTTTATGTCCAGATGTGTTCTATGTCTTCCTTCCAGCCCAGAAGAAAAGGGAAAGGAAAGAGTGGTTGAGTCTATTCCATTTTATCAGGAAAAGAATGGCTTTTCCAGAAGTCCCACCCACTAAATTTCCTCTTCCATCTTATTGGCTGGAACTAGGTCACATGCTCATTCATAGCTGCAAGGGAGTCTGGGAAAGGTATTTGTCAGCTACCATGGACAAAATATGATCTCTGTTTGTAAAGAAGTAAAGGGGAGCTTGGCACACATCCTTTATTCCACAATTAAAGGGAATGGACTTGCCTGGTCCTTTGTAGTGAATTCAAGTCATTGTAGAAACTCCATTCCCATCTGAATGACTTGGCTTGAAATCCAGATGTAGAGCAGCATGGAGCTTCAGTGACACAGCTTCTGTTCATCACCACCTGGTAACTGGGCTTTGGTTTCTGCTAAAGGTCATGTGGTAGGGCCAGTACATCCTCAGGAGTCTGGGGGATAGCAGTGCCAAGTGAGACAGAAATCAATAAAGCAGTGGCTGTGGCTGCTTTTATTCACTGTGAACACAGGATTTAACCAGAGATATCACATTTGGCCAAAGGATGATAAACCTGAGTGTTATGCTGAGTCCTGTGGAGACATTGCAGATCTGGCTTCATTTTTCTAAGTACTAGAATCCAGTGGACCAAGTGAGAAAAATGGTGTGCACACAAGAAGTGCTCAGTAAATGGTAACTGTGGTGATTGTCATTTAATGGATAATATTGACCCAAAGAGAAATCTGATGCATTGTAGGATACAGTTACATTAGAGTAACTAAGATATAAAATATGCATGGTGAGGAGGTTGGCTAACATACAATTATAATTTTGTGTGCAAGTATAGAGAGTGGAAGGAAAGAGCTGAGGTTGGAGCAGATTTAGCATTCCTCTAAGTGTGAAGAAAAACCACTAGGGTGAGGGGAGAAGGGTGTTAGCAGGGGGAGTGACCACATGTATGTTTTGGAGAGCTCTCTCTGTAAATCTGAGACTAGATGGTGGGAGGAAGGGTGGAAACAGAGAGACAGAGATTATGTCACTACTGCAGGTGAGAAAGCATGGTGGCTTGGACCTCAGTGCTTGTGGCAGAAGTGAAGAGAGGTCAGATTTCAGATGTATATATCTATATGCATTTGTGTGTGTGCTAAGTTGCTTCAGTTGTGTCTGACTCTTTGTGACCCCATGGACTGTAGCCTCCCAGGCTCCTCTGTCTATGTGATTGTCCAGGCAAGAATACTGGAGTGGGTTGCCATGCCCACCTCCAGGGCATATTTCTGACCCAGGGATTGAGCCCAAGTTTCTCATGTCTCCTTCATTGGCAGGCAGTTCCTTACCACTAGCACTACCTGGGAAGCCCATATATCTCTATATAAAGATATATGTATTGGCTGTGTCCTGTGGCTTGTGGGATCTTAGTTCCCTAACCAGGGTTAAACTTGGGGCCCCTGAAGTGGAAGCGTGGAGTCCTAATCACTAGACTACCAGGGAAGTCCCTTGTATATACACTTTGAAGGTAGAACCAACAGGACTAACAGATGTATTTTAGGTGGGACTTGAGAGAAACAGGGGAGGCAAAGATGTCTCTTGAACAACAGAAATGATGGAGTTGACATTTCCTGAGTGATAGACAACTGAAGGAAGGACAGGTTTAGGGGCAAGTGAGGGGATCAGTAGCTTCTGGCCAAGTCTGAGAGGTCTGTTAGACACCCTATTTGGGACTTAACTAGGTAACTGGAAATTTGAGTCCAAAGGCTAGGATTGAAATTGGGGCCAGAGAATTGCATTTTAAAGTCCTGATTGTGTTGTTTGTTGTTTAGTGATTAAGTCATGTCCAACTCTTTTGTGACCTCATGGACTATAGCCCACTAGGCTTCTCTGTCCATTGAATTTCCAAGACAAGAATAGTGAGTGGGTTGCCATCTCCTTCTCCAGGGGATCTTCCTGACCCAGGGATTGAACTCACATCTAAATTTCAGGTGGATTCTTTACCATTGAGCCACCAGCTGGGATTTAAAGCCATGGTGCTGGATGGAGTCATGGGGTGGGGATATATGTAAGTAGAGAAAGGAAGAGATTCAAGAACAGGATCCTGGGTTAGCGAGAAGGAGCAGCCCATAAGGAAGGGGGAAACAAGATGTGGTATCTAGGAATCAAAGTGGAAAAAAGCCCCATAAGGGTGGATAGGGTCTGTGCAGTGATGATGATCTCTGCATTGGCATTATGGGGTCCCCAGAGATGTTGACAAGACCATTCCAGTCTCTTGCCAGGGATGACAGCCTTGTTGAAGAATAGAGTAGCATGACCCCAAGGTTCTGTGAGAAGACTCATGGTACGATTTGCTTGCTGTGTAAAGGAATCTGAATTTCATCATGAGGGCAATAATGTTGTAGGAAGAAGAGTGACATGGTCAGATTTGTATTATAAAAAGATCACCCTGACTGTACTGTGGGACAGGAGAGGTGAACTTGAAAACAGCTGATGAATGATGGAGGCCAGGACAGCTACAGTGGAGGTGGAGACTATAAACTGATTTGAAAGAAATGGAGGAAATGGAACCCATACTGCTTGAGAATGGGTTGGAGGTGGGAGGTAGGAGAAAAGGAGGTGGGTTCAGATCCTGACTCTGCCACTGGGTTGCTCTGTGACCTTGAGCAAGTCTCTTAACATCCCAGCACCTCAGTTTCCTCATCTGTAAAATGAGGCTAACAGGGGTATCTACTCCTTAAGGGTGTTCTAGGATTGAATGAGATGACGTGTATCAAATGCTTAGCATAGGACCTGACCTGTGGTAGCTATTGAGAACCATCAAGAGAATCTTTGAACATTTTAAATGTGCTTAACTCCTGCTAGGTGTTCTTTTTCCAGGGACTATCTCCCCCTTCTTCAGCAATAAGAACTGTTGTTGTTCAGTCACTGTCATGTCTGACTCTTTGCGACCCATGGACTGCAGCACTCCAAGCTTCCCTGCTCTTCACCATCTCCCAGAATTTGCTCAGACTCATGTCCATTGGTTGGTGATGCCATCCAACCATCTCATCCTCTGTTGTCCCCTTCTGCTTTCAGTCTTTCCCAGCATCAGGTTCTTTTCCAATATGTTGGCTCTTCACATCAGGTGGCTAAAGTATTACAACTTCAGCTTCAGCATCAGTCCTTCCAATGAATATTCAGGGTTGATTTCCTTGACTGGGTAGGATTGACTGATTTGATCTCCTTGCTGTCCAAGGGACTCTCAAGAGTCTTCACAAGCACCATAGTTGGAAAACATCAGTTCTTTGGTTATCAGCCTTCTTTATGGCTTAACTCTAACATCCTTACATGACTACTGGAAAAACTGTTGCTTTGACTATATGGACTTGTGTCAGCAAAATGATGTCTCTGCTTTTTAATACACTGTCTAGATTTGCCATAGCTTTTCTTCCAAGGAGGAAGAACTGAGGAAGGCAGAATTAACCACTGGACTGAGCGACTGATCTGATCTGATCTGAAGAATACATAGCTCAGATGACTCTCATTTTCTCCAGGAAAAAGACATGATTCATATATATGACTAGATGTCATAGAAACTATACATTATTATTTCATATAATTTCATTAGTGAGATTCAACTATCAAGAAACACTTTGACTAAAAGGATTCACTCAGGAAGAGGTGGGTATGATTGGCGCCCTTGTGATTGACATCTAGTGACTATTAGGTTTAATGGGACAACAATTTTACATGAAGATTTGCATATATCATGCCTTCAATTTGCCCACAAATCAGGCACTTAGGTACACAATTACCCAATTAGTGGATGTCATTTCCTAATTGCAGGGGCCAGCGTGATAACTGAGCCCTCAAATGTCTAAGCATTCGCAATTTGCTTCCTTTTAGGAAAGGTGGCACTTTGGAGTTTCCTGGTAGAGGTGAAACCATCTGACAGCTAAGGAGTCCTTTTCTAACTATATGATGGTGTCATTTCAGTACAGGCTGAGCATGGCAGTTAAGAAATTGAAGGAGCTATTCAATCTGGAGTTTCCACGTGGAGATTGTCAATATCTTACTGGACATCATATTGGAATTCATTGTCCTGGGATGTAGGTACTGATGTCTTGGCCTACTTTGGAAATCATCATTTCCTTCATGGGGTAATATTCCTTCCCTCTGGCTTGTGTGTCTCCATTGATTGGCATGCTCTGGCTTCAGTGGTAGGGGTATTCTCTTTGTCTATCCAGCATGCCCTTTGTATCAGTCCACAGCATCTGGCATTCAGTTAGACCTAGGGAGCTTTCTATTTTTGTCCATCATAAAAGGAGTTTCTTGGTAGGATCAGGATTTAACATAGAACTTGGAATTTTGAATCTGACCCACTTCCCAGTTTGGTGGGAAGTCACTGGAGATTCTTGTGGAGTTGCTTGCTAAAAGAACTAACCTACATTTCTTCCTTCCTTCCATTACCAAATCAAAGGGTATGCGCAGGTGTACTCAGTAAAGCCAATCAATCTACTCACACCAGGTTGTCATGAAGGTAAATGCAGCATTTATTTAAAGGCACCAGATAAGGAGTCCAGGACAGCTAATACTCAAAAAGCCCAAACTCCTCGATGGGTTTCAGCAAAGCATTTTTAAAGGCCAGATGAGGGAGGGGCATCCCAGGGTCTTTGATCAGTTTGTGCACAATTCTCTGATTGGTTGATGGTGAGGTCAGGATGGTGCCAATGATCAATCTTCAATAGGCCTGGGGCTATATGTTCATGGCCATCAAATAGCATCTCCCACTTGGTGAGGGCTTTTTAGCATCTGTAAAACAATTCAGGAAACATGCATAAGATACTGTTATATCTAGGGACTCCAGAGAAGAGCTAAAGCAGAGGATATGGGGGGTTCTGCTCCCCTATGGGTCCTACTCAATTACCCTTCCTTCTTTATCTCCTCCCTTCCCTCCTTCATGTCTCCTTTCCTTCCTCATTCCTTTCTTTCTTTGTCTCTCCCTTTCTCCCATCTTTCTTGCTTGTCACAGGAGGGAAAAGAAGATGGTGATATGAGAGGTGTGAAACACATAAGTTTTGCTCTGAATTACCAAACAACCAAGCCAGGATCATAATCTGGCCTTCCAGTTTTCATCTCCTTTCTACCAAAGTGGTTAGATTTGTGTATTAATCAAAATAATATTAGCATCTGTCACATAGAGTCCCTGAAATCTCAGTGGTTTCACTCTCTTATTTCTTGCTTATTTTTCATCACCTTTGTCAATGGACAGCATTCCGTGAAGTCACTCAGGGACCCAGGCTCCTTCTATCTCATAGCTCTGCCCTCTTCTTGGGCCTCAGACTCCTCTCTCTGTTGGCTGATGGAGAAAAAGTAGGTGGAGAAAGCATATGGGCTTCTCACTCACTTTGTACTGGAGGGAATGGATGTAACTTCTACTCACATTCCACTGGTGAGAACAAGTCACATGACACCCACCTAGCTGCAAAGAATGCTGGGATAAGTATTCTTTGGCTGGGCAGAAAGTCCCCAGCAGTAATTCCACACTTGGCAAGGGAAGACCCAGTCTTTGGTTGTCAGCTAGCCATTTATGTCACAATTCACATCTTTCAGCAGGCATCCCCTTCTCTGCCCCATTTCCCATCCAACTGGAGCTCACTTCATTCTGCTTTATCTAGAGCCTTACATGACCAGAATTTTTGCCAACTGAAACAGAAAACAGAAGTGCTGCATTCTCTAGCCAGACAAGCTCACCATGGGATCTCTGAGGTTCATAAATCACAATGCAGAGGCAGTTCATCATCTGAAAAATGAGGAGGAAGAGCTGGCAAAGCCCAGCTCATAAAACAGATGTTCTTTTGGTGGAGAACAGCAAAAGAAGCAGGGTTACAGAAATCAAAAACCCAGGAAACTAGCCATCCTACCTTAAAAAAGCACATCTTCCCTAAAGTAATTCACTTTCCCCCTCTTACTAGACCCTGCCCTCTAGGGAAAAAAAGGGGGGAGTTATTTTCCCCAGTTTAATTCTCCATTTTAAGCTGGGACAATAGCTCTTTTTCCTGTGTTTCCAAAATGTGGACGTTAATTTTTTTTTTTCCCACTGCATGACAAATACAATGATACCTCACTAACCACTGCGGGTCTGTTATGTTTCAGGATACACGCTGCTCTGCCATCCTTATCATGAAATCCCACTCAGGATAAATAAGATTCATTTCGGCTATAGCCATTTGTTCTTGTTAGGGAGCTGCCAGGATGGCATGAAATATTAAATGACAAGGGTTAATTCTGTTCTCAGCAAAGAGCTCCCATCTAATTTCCCATAAGATTGTACAATGGGTCATCGTGTCAGGCTTGAAATCATAGCCTGCAAAAGCCTTCCCTGGGAAGGTTCTGTACCCTGGCTGTATTGATGATTCTGGCTTTTGTGATGGGAAAACAAAGCTTATTCTCCCTGCCACTGGGAGGAATGAGGGGCTTGGTTGTTCCCAGGATGTGCAGCAGTGACTCTGACAATCTGCCTCTAGTGACTGGTGCTTTGTTAATTTTTGCTGGTTCCCTTGTGACGAATGGGGGTTTCTGGGGGTGGAGCTAGTGGTAAAGAACCTTCCTGCCAATGCAGGAGATGTAAGAGACATGGGTTCTATCCCTGAGTTAGGAAGATCCCCTGGAGAAGTACATGGCAGCAGCCCACTCCAGTGTTTGTGCCTCAAGAACCCCTGGGTGAAGGAGCCTGGTTGGCTACAGTCCATAGGGTCACAAACAGTTGGATATGACTGAAGCAACTATACATACACATCCTTTGGGTATTGGTCTTTCATGCTTACTTCTCCTGGTTTCTTATCCAGAGATTATTTGTGTTAAGTGAGAAGGTTGTCGCTTTAAATTACATTGATGCTTTATTAATATGTTAAATGATCATTCTTGAGCTATATTCACTTATAGCATATGCATGTGCATTAAGCAGTGCATTAGTAATGAATGAGAATGCTTTACTTAAAGATCTGTCTATAAATCAGTTGAACACAAGGGAAAAAAGAGTCATTGTTTATTTATGAAGCCTGGAAAAGAAATCACAGATTGTAAATGTTATGTATTCTCTTATTCTAAAAACATTATGAAACATTGATTATATGTTTGTCATTAAGTTTATACGCATGTTGCCTTTATATTCCTGATATAGTGTTACTCTTAAGGATTAAGCCTCTGAAATCTTCTGTAGACTTAAGAGTAGAAAGCTTCAAGTCTAGGTAGTAAACTTTGCTCAGACAGAAATTGGGTATGTGTTCTCTTGCTGTGCAAATGGTACACAGGATAAGCCTTCAGAGTGTGCAGTTCTGGGGGAGTGTTTTACTACTGCCTGGGGTCCATTAACACTTTGCTTCTCAGTAAATTCAAATTAATAGACATTCATTGGGTTTCTTGCCTTTGAATTAAGGATGGGACCAAGGTACTGTTTGTTGTTGTTTAGTCACTAAGTCATATCTGACTCTTGTGACCTCATGGACTGGAACCCTCCAGGCTTCTTCTGTCCATAGGATTTTCCAGGCAAGGATACTAGAATAGGTTGCCATTTCCTTCTCCAGGGGATCTTCCTGACCCAGGGATTGAACCTGTGTCTCCTGCCTTGGCAGGCAGATTCTTTACTACTGAGCCACCAGGGACAACCAAGGTACTGTTAGAACATATAAAATAAAGACATTCTGGGAAATTATTCCCTACAGCAGAACTGTCACTCTTCATAAGACTTCTGGAGTGGAATATTCACATGAAATTATAGCCAACAGGAAACAAGGCACCATTTTATTACTTGGCTAAGATTCTATTGAGAGCCATTGTTTCAAAATACATTGCTAGAGTGGCCTGAAGAATGTGGCCTTACATAAGAATCTATTGGGACCTCTATTAACTTCTAACCCCCTAGATCCTACTATAGCAATTGGACAGATGCTGGGCAAGTCCTAGGATGTGCATAAGGATGAAAGGAAAGGGCTCAATATGGCCTCATTGGCTGACCTGTACAATATGGCTGCTTGGATAGACCAGGCAGAGAAAGAGTGATGCTGTCCACTGGACCCATGGCTCAATCATTGTCCTGGAGCCTGGAATATAATGATATTAGTAGTTCCTTCTCTTGAGGATGAAGAAGAGATTGAATCAAGAGCTGTTCTTTTTAAAAAAAATGTTATTTATTTATTTGGCTGCATCAGGTCTTAGCTGTGGCACAGGATATTCATTGCCTTCTGTTAGATTTTTTGCTTCAGTGCACAGACTCTCTAATTGTGCATGGGCTTCAGTAGCAGTGGTGTCTGGGGATAGTTGGCTTGCAGCATATGGGAATCTCAGGTCCCTGATGAGGGCTTGAACCTGCATCCCCTGTATAGCAAGGCAGATTCTTAACCACTGGATGGCCAGGGAAGTCCCAAATAAGAGCTGCTCGGAACCTTCTTTTCTTGCTATACCTCCTCTGCACTGGGTTTTAGCCTGAGATGATGGACTTGGAGATAAGTAATACTAATCAGTTGCTATTTTTAAAATACTCAGAGGCTTGCAGTAGAGGTAATCCAGTAAACAAGTTAAACATTCTAGAAAATAGTAATAATAATAATCACAAAATGCCAACAACTTACTGAGTGCTTATGATGCATTGGGCACTGTGCCAAGAAGTTAAGTTCACACGTGTTCTGGAAGTAGCATAGGAAAGGGAATGATCAACTTTGGCAAGACAGGATTTCTGGAGGTGACATTTATGCTGCAATGTAAGAAGGAATAGGAATTCTCCAAATGCAAAAAAGATGAAGAACATTCTGGACAAGTGAAAGGGTGTGGTGTGTGTGTGTGTGTGTGTGTGTAATGACATAGGCCTGGAGAGAACTATACCCATCTCAGGGTCTCTGAAACATTATCTAGAGGACAGAGGTGGTGTGCAATGAATTTGAAAACAGAAGAAGAGTGAAATTGTACTTTTAATGCTAGGACAAGAAACTTGGATTTTTAAAATTCTTGACAGTAGCCTTTTAAGGGATGTGTGGGCTTCCCAAGTGATGCTAGTGGTAAAGAATCCACCTGCTAATGCAGGAAATGCAGGAGACATGGGTTTGATCCCCAGGTCGGGAAGATCCCCTGGGGTAGGAAATGGCAACACGCTCCAGTATTCTTGCCTGGGAAATTCATGGACAGAGGAACCTGGTGGGCTATGGTCCAAGGCTGCAAAGAGCCATTCATGACTGAGCATACACTCAAGAGATGTATAAGTAGAGAAAAGATTGCTCTAGGTCTTTGTAAAGGTCTTTCTGGCTACAGTTGGGAAGATGGCTTGGAGGAAATGAGACATGAGAGGTGAGCCACCCAAGAGTCAATAGGGGTGTAAACTAAGGAGATGTGATAACTTAGAGCAGAAAATGATCTGAAAAATCTGTGAGAAGAAGAACAGATGCCATGGTGGCTGCCAGGATGAGAGGACTGATGGGAAAGGAAAGAGTCCTGGATGACTTCATGATTTATTCATTAGGTGGCAGCCTCAGTGCGAAGGGCTGGAGTCAAAAGTAGACTATCTACCTGGTGCCAGTCTCTACTAATTAGAGTTCTTGGTTGAAATCAGAACCAATTCATTTTGAAAATTATTCATTATTTAGTTTACTGTACCAGATCTTGTCTGCAGCACTTGAGATTTTCCATCTTAGCTGTGGCATGTGGGATCTAGTTCCCTGACCAGGGACTGAACCTGGGCTGCCACACTGTGTGTTTGAAATCTTAGCCACTGGACCACCATGGAAGTCTCTTAAACCAATTCTTTTTATGAATTTCTTTAATTGTGGCAAAATACGTGCTTATGTTCAGTCGCTTCAGTTGTGTCTGTCTCTCTGTGACCCTATGGATTGTAGCCTGCCAGGCTCCTCTGTCCATGGGGATCTCCAGGCAAGAATACTGGAGTGGGTAGTCATGCCTGTCTCCAGGGATTCTTCCATACCAAGGGATTGAGCCCCATCTCTTATGTCTCCTGCACTGGCAGGCAGGTTCTTTACCAGTAGTATCACCTGGGAAGCCCATGGCAAAATGTACATAACACAAAACTTATTACAACACTTCTAAGTGTACCATGGTATTAAGTACATTCATAGTGTTGTGCAACCATCACCACCTTCCATATTCAGAACTCTTTTCATCTTATGAAACTGAATATCTGTACTTGTTGAATAATAACTCTCCACCCTCCCCTTCCCCTAGCTTCTGGCTATCACAACACAAAAATATCTTGTCTCTATGATTTCAGTCACTCTAGGGACCTCATATAAATCAAATCTTAACATTATTTGTCCTTTTGGAAGTGACTTGTTTCAGTTAGCATGATGTCCTCAAGGTTCATCCATGTTGTAGCATGTGTCAGAATTTCCTTCCTTTTAAAGGCTGAGTAATATTCCACTGCTTGTATAGACCACACTTTGCTTATTAACTCATTGGTAGATGAGCACTTGGCTTGCTTCCACGTTTTAGCTATTGTGAATCATTTTGCTATGAATGTGGTATAGAGTATTTCTCAAATACTCTCAAAGTATTTCTTTGAGATTCTGCTTTTAATTCTTTTGGGTTTATAGTTAGAAGCAGACTTGCTAAATTAAGTGGTATCTCTTTTTCTAATTTTTGAGGAACCACCGTGCTGTTTTCCAAAGTTCAAACAGCAGTGCACAAGAGTTCCAATTTCTCTACATCTGTCCCTACACTTGTTTTTTTTTTTTTTTTTTTTAATTTTAATTTCCTTAACTCTTTTGGCTGCATCACTTAGCATGTGGGATCTTAGTTCCTCGACCAGGGATAGAACCTGTATCCCCTGCATTGAAAGCATGGAGTCTTAACCACTGGACCACAAGGGAAGTCCCTGTATTTATTTATTTATTTATTTTTACATAGTCATGCTAGTGGGTGAGGCCAACTTTTAGATGTCTGAATTTCACCCTGTGCTACTATAGGGCATTCATTCAGGGTCCCTGGGAAATTATGTACAGGAGTTGTCTTTATTTCTATCTTCAGTTTTTCTGTGCCACCATGAAGGATTTTATTTATTTTTTCTGGAAAAATAAAAGGACTTTTACTCATTTATTTTAGTGTGAACATTACTGAAAACATTCTAATAGTACACAACCCAACGAGAACAGCATGTTTACAGGGACCATGCAGGAATTTAGGTTATTTGTTCAAATCCTGGTTCAGCTGTTTACTAGCCATGTAACTCTGAGCAAATCAGATCATTTTAACTTCCTCATGTGCAAAGTGGGAATTAGAAGTTAAGTACCCAAGCCAGGCTTCAGCAATACGTGAACCGTGAACTTCCAGATGTTCAAGCTGGTTTTAGAAAAGGCAGAGGAACCAGAGACCAAATTGCCAACATCTGCTGGATCATGGAAAAAGCAAGAGAGTTCCAGAAAAACATCTATTTCTGCTTTATTGACTATGCCAAAGCCTTTGACTGTGTGGATCACAATAAACTGTGGAAAATTCTGAAAGAGATGGGAATACCAGACCACCTGACCTGCCTCTTGAGAAACCTATATGCAGGTCAGGAAGCAACAGTTAGAACTGGACATGGAACAACAGACTGGTTGCAAATAGGAAAAGGAGTACATCAAGGCTGTATATTGTCACCCTGCTTATTTAACTTATATGCAGAGTACATCATGAGAAACGCTGGACTGGAAGAAACACAAGCTGGAATCAAGATTGCCGGGAGAGATAACAATAACCTCAGATATGCAGAGGACACCACCCTTATGGCAGAAAATGAAGAGGAACTAAAGAGCCTCTTGATGAAAGTGAAAGAGGAGAGTGAAAAAGTTGGCTTAAAGCTCAACATTCAGAAAACGAAGATCATAGCATCTGGTCCCATCACTTCATGGGAAATAGATGGGGAAACAGTGGAAATAGTGTCAGACTTTATTTTGGGGGGCTCCAAAATCACTGTAGATGGTGACTGCAGCCATGAAATTAAAAGATGCTTACTCCTTGGAAGGAAAGTTATGACCAACTTAGATAGCATATTCAAAAGCAGAGACATTACTTTGCCAACAAAGGTCCGTCTAGTCAAGGCTATGGTTTTTCCAGTGGTCATGTATGGATGTGAGAGTTGGACGGTGAAGAAAGCTGAGCACTGAAGAATTGATGCTTTTGAACTGTGGTGTTGGAGAAGACTCTTGAGAGTCCCTTGGACTGCAAGGAGGTCCAATCAGTCCATTTTGAAGGAGATCAGCCCTGGGATTTCTTTGGGAGGAATGATGCTAAAGCTGAAACTCCAGTACTTTGGCCACCTGATGTGAAGAGTTGACTCATTGGAAAAGACTCTGATGCTGGGAGGGATTGGGGGCAGGAGGAGAAGGGGACGACAGAGGATGAGATGGCTGGATGGCATCACTGACTCGATGGACTTGAGTCTGAGTGAACTCCTGGAGTTGGTGATGGACAGGGAGGCCTGGTGTGCTGCGATTCACGGGGTAACAAAGAGTCGGACACGACTGAGTGACTGAACTGACTGACTGACTGACCCTTTGCTGAGTTGCTTTGAGAACTGGAAGAACATTTGGTGTGTTGTAGAAGTTTGATTAGTATTCATTTTTACTCTTCTAAAGTTAAATAACATTCTTAATGGTGGGTCTTCAGAAAGGGAGGTGGGCAGAGACTGAAACCTGACCACACTGACTCTGAAATTCTATGTTATGTAATACTCACTACTCTGCTTACATGATGGAGTCTTTAGCAGCTCAGGCTGCTATAATAAAGATACCATCAATTAGGTGGCTGAAATAGTAAACATTTATTTCTCACAATTCTGGAGGCTGAAAGTCCAAGATCAAGGTACCAGCAAATACCAGTGTCTGGTGAGAGTCCACTTCCTCGTTCATAGACGACCTTCTCACTGTGTTCTTACAAACTTGGGAGACTTCTGGGCTCTTCATCCTCCTGAAAGTGAAAGTTAGTAGCTCAGTCTTTTTTATGGCTTCTTAATAATATTCCTGTGTGTGTGTGTGTGTGTGTGTGTGTGTGTGTGTGTGTGTGCATGCTCAGTCATGTCTTACTCTTTGTGACCACATGGACTACAGCCTGCCAGGCTCCTCTGTCCATGAAATTCTCCAGGCAAGAATACTGGAGTGGGTAGCCATTCCCTTTTCCAGGGAATCTTCCTGACCCAGGGATGGAACCCTGGCCTTCCAAACTGCTGGCAGATTCTTTATTGTCTGAGCCACCAGGGAAGCCCCCTGCTTAGTTGCTCAGTCGTGTCTGACTCTTTGTGACCCCATGGACTGTAGCCTGCCAGACTTCTCTGTCCATGGGGATTTTCCAGACAAGAATACTGGAGTGGGTTGCCATTTCCTTCTCCCAATGAAGTGCTATCATGCCATAAATCTCATCTTGGGGCCTCCACCCCCATGACCTCATTGAAACTTAATTACCTCTCAAAGGCCACACTTCCAAATTCTATCACTTTGGGAACTGGGGGATTAAGCCTTAACATATGAATTTTGAGACATAAACACTTAGTCCACAGCAGATGGCTTTTTTTTTTTTTTTTTTTTTTTTTTAGCCCCGTGTTTTGTCTTCTCTTTCACTGAACCTTTGACTAAGAACAAGCACAAATGCTTATCTGGTATGCAGTGAACACATTTGACATGTGTTTGAACTTCACCTTTTACTAGGGATATTCATACCGAATAGTTATTAGTCTCTTGCAAGATGGAGAGATTAGGTTGCAGTCAAAGAGGCCATGACAAGAGCAGCATCACCCTAGCTCAGGTGGCCAGAAAACACTTAGAAAAAAATTATATGTATTTCTATATAATAACATTGTGTTAACCCAAGGTGCCCTGAGTGATTATCCCTATGGAACACTTGCAAGTATGTAATGAAATGAATATTGTAGATACTGTCAGATTCCCCAGGAAGAGGAAAAGGAAAATCTTTGTAGCACAGAGGTTTTCATTTGTTTTCAAGTAAGAGAAGATGATATAGATTCACTTTGTGATTTTTTTTTCTGGCCTCATAGAGTCTGGTGCTCAGACTACAAATCAGGAAATCTGAACAATTCCAGGGGAAAATGTTACAGTGATTTGCCATAAATGCTCTGAAAATTGAATGATGAGCTCTAAAGATGTTGTGAGCATTGTCTTCCTTTGGTTGTCCAGTGGATTCTGAGAAGCTTAACTTTTGAAATTGGTCTGATAAGCCTGTGAGATGTTTCCCTTTGGTTGTGTTTTCCAACAGTAACACTCACCCCAGGAATTATTGTCATCATTTCTTTTAAGTTGTTAGGGAAAGGTCATTGTTTGGTCTTGAATAGGCTTTCCATGAATTTTCTATATAATAGAAATCCTTATTGGTTCCTACAGTAATCTGAGAGATTGCAGTCTTTCCAAACTTATTTGTGCTTTGAAGTCAGGTGGACTGGGTTATATCTCAGCTCTATGATTTACTGGCCATGCGAAAAGTGAAAGTGTTAGTCTCTGTGTCTGACTCTTTGTGACCCATGGACTACAGCCCACCAGGCTCCTTTGTCTATGGAATTCTCCAGGCAAGAATACTGGAGTGGGTTGCCATTCCCTTCTCTAGGGAATCTTCCTGTCCAAGGGATTGAAACCATGTCTCTCACATTGCAAGCAGATTCTTTACCATCTGAGCCATGAGGAAGCCCTATTGGCCATTATCAATAAACTTATTTGAGCCTATTGGTTTTCTTACCTATGAAATGGGGATAATACCTATCTCATAAAGATTACATAGGATTCTGTACATTGCTTGGTATGATGACAGGACATGGCACGTAGTCCGTACTTAATGTGTGATTGTGTGTGAGTGTGTGCTTGTTGTGTCTGACACTTTGTGACTCCATAGACTGTGGCCTGCCAGGCTCCTTGGTCCATGGAATTTTCTAGGCAAGAATACTGGAGTGGGTTGCCACTTCCCACTCCAGGGGATCTTCCCGACCCAGGGATTGAGGTGATGTCTCTTGCATCTCTTGCATTGGCAGGTGGGTTCTTTACTCCTGGTGTCTCCTGCGAAGCCCATACTCAGTAAACAATAGCTGTTATTAACTTGGGCTTCCTTGGTAGTCCAATTAATAACTTGGCTCTGACACCGTGCTCTTTTAAAAAGGAAAATAGACAAATATGTTGCGTGTAAGGGTTAAGAAGGCATAGTCAAAGAAGGATGATGTGGTACTTAATTTCCATTGTACCTCCTTCTTTGCCCTTGGTCTCCCCTGCCACCTCAGTTTTCTTCCTTCCTTGAGATGAAAGAGAATCATATAGGACCATGGCTTTGTCTACTGCAAGGATCCCATTTTCCGATATCTTCCCCCAAAGGGAGAACCAAGCCATCTAGAAACAATTTTTTTAATATTACTTTTATTTTTATTTTTTAATTTAAATTTATTTATTTTAATTGGAGGCTAATTTCTTTACAATATTGTATTGGTTTTGCCATACATCAACATGAATCTGCCACGGGTGTACACGTGTTCCCCATCCTGAAACCCCCTCCCACCGCCCTCCCTGTACCATCCCTCTGGGTCATCCCAGTGCACCAGCCCCAAGCATCCTGTATCCTGCATCGAACCTGGACTGGCGATTTGTTTCTTATATGATATTATACATGTTTCAATGCCATTCTCCCAAATCATCCCACCCTCTTCCTCTCTCACAGAGTCCAAAAGACTGTTCTATATATCTGTGTCTCTTTTGCTGTCTCACATACAGGGTTATCGTTACCATCTTTCTAAATTCCATATATATGTGTTAGTATACTGTATTGGTGTTTTTCTTTCTGGCTTACTACTCTTTGTATAACAGGCTCCAGTTTCATCCACCTCATTAGAAATGATTCAAATCTATTCTTTTTAATGGCTGAGTAATACTCCATTGTGTATATGTACCACAGCTTTCTTATCCATTCATCTGCTGATGGACATCTAGGTTGCTTCCATGTCCTGGCTATTATAAACAGTGCTGTAATGAACATTGGGGTACACGTGGCTCTTTAAATTCTGGCTTCCTCAGTGTGTATGCCCAGCAGTGGGATTGCTGGATCATAAGGCAGTTCTATTTCCAGTTTTTTAAGGAATCTCCACACTGTTCTCCATAGTGGCTGTACTAGTTTGCATTCCCACCAACAGTGTAAGAGGGTTCCCTTTTCTCCACACCCTCTCCAGGATTTATTGCTTGCAGAATTTTGGATCACAGCCATTTTGACTGGCATGAAATGGTACCTCATAGTGGTTTTGATTTGCATTTCTCTGATAATGAGTGATGTTGAGCATCTTTTCATGTGTTTGTTAGCCATCTGTATGTCTTCTTTGGAGAAATGTCAGTTTCATTCTTTGGCCTATTTTTTTTGATTGGGTCATTTATTTTTCTGGAATTGAGCTGTAGGAGTTGCTTGTATATTTTTGAGATTAGTTGTTTGTCAGTTGCTTCATTTGCTATTATTTTCTCCCATTCTGAAGGGTGTCTTTTCACCTTGCTTAGAGTTTCCTTTGTTGTGCAGAAGCTTTTAAGTTTAATTAGGTCCCATTTGTTTATTTTTGCTTTTATTTCCAATATTCTGGGAGGTGGGTCATAGAGGATCCTGCTGTGATGTATGCCGGAGAGTGTTTTGCCTATGTTCTCCTCTAGGAGTTTTATAGTTTCTGGTCTTACATTTAGATCTTTAATCCAGTTTGAGTTTATTTTTGTGTATGGTGTTAGAAAGTGTTCTAGTTTCATTCTTTTACAAGTGGTTGACCAGATTTCCCAGCACCACTTGTTAAAGAGAGTGTCTTTAATCTATTGTATATTCTTGCCTCCTTTGTCAAAGATAAGGTGTCCATAGGTGTGTGGATTTATCTCTGGGCTTTCTATTTTGTTCCATTGATCTATATTTGTCTTTATGCCAGTACCATACTGTCTTGATGACTGTGGCTTTGTAGTAGAGCCTGAAGTCAGGCAGGTTGATTCCTCCAGTTCCATTCTTCTTTCTCAAGATAGCTTTGGCTATTCGAGGTTTTTTGTATTTCCATACAAATTGTGAAATTATTTGTTCTAGCTCTGTGAAAAATACCGTTGGTAGCTTGACAGGGATTGCATAGAATCTATAGATTGCTTTGGGTAGTATACTCATTTTCACTATATTGATTCTTCTGATCCATGAACACGGTATATTTCTCCATCTCTTAGTATCCTCTTTGATTTTTTTCACCAGTGTTTTATAGTTTTCTATATATAGGTCTTCAGTTTCTTTAGGTAGATATATTCCTAAGTATTTCTTAGAAAAGTACAACTTTCCAAAACTGAAACAGGAGGAAATAGAAAATCTTAACAGACCCATCACAAGCACAGAAATTGAAACTGTAATCAGAAATCTTCCAGCAAACAAAAGCCCAGGTCCAGACAGCTTCACAGCTGAATTCTACCAAAAATTTAAAGAAGAGCTAACATCTATCCTACTCAAACTCTTCCAGAAAATTGCAGAGGAAGGTAAACTTCCAAACTCATTCTATGAGGCCACCATCACCCTAACACCAAAACCTGACAAAGATGCCACACAAAAAAGAAAACTACAGGCCAATATCACTGATGAACTTAGATGCAAAAATCCTTAACAAAATTCTAGCAATCAGAATCCAACAACACATTAAAAAGATCATACACCATGACCATGTGGGCTTTATCCCAGGGATGCAAGGATTCTTCAATATCTGCAAATCAATCAATATAATACACTACATTAACAAATTGAAGAATAAAAGCCATATGATTATCTCAATAGACGCCTTTGACAAAATTCAACATCCATTTATGAAAAAAAACTCTCCAGAAAGCAGGAATAAAAGGAACATACCTCAATATAATAAAAGCTATATATGACATACCCACAGTGAACATTATCCTCAATGGTGAAAAATTGAAAGGATTTCCTCTAAAGTCAGGAACAAGACAAGGGTGCCCACTTTCACCACTACTATTCAACATAGTTTTGGAAGTTTTGGCCATAGCAATCAGAGCAGAAAAAGAAATAAAAGGAATCCAGATTGGAAAAGAAGAAGTAAAACTCTCACTGTTTGCAGATGACATGATCCTCTACATAGAAAACCCTAAAGACTCCACAAGAAAATTACTAGAACTAATCAATGAATATAGAAAAGTTTCAGGATATAAAATCAACACACAGAAATCCCTTGCATTCCTATACACTAATAATGAGAAAATAGAAAGAGAAATTAAGGAAACAATTCCATTCACCATTGCAATGAAAAGAATAAAATACTTAGTAATATATCTACCTAAAGAAACTAAAGACCTATATATAGAAAACTATAAAAATACTGGTGAAAGAAATCAAAGAGGACACTAATAGATGGAGAAATATACCATGTTCATGGATCAGAAGAATCAATATAGTGAAAATTAGTATACTACCCAAAGCAATTTATAGATTCAATGCAATCCCTATCAAGCTACCAACAGTATTCTTCACAGAGCTAGAACAAATAATTTCGCAATTTGTATGGAAATACAAAAAGCCTCAAATAGCCAAAGCTATCTTGAGAAAGAAGAATGGAACTGGAGGAATCAACCTGCCTGACTTCAGGCTCTACTACAAAGCCACAGTCATCAAGACAGTATGGTACTGGCACAAAGACAGAAATATAGATCAATGGAACAAAATAGAAAGCCCAGAGATAAATCCACACACCTATGGACACCTTATCTTTGACAAAGGAGGCAAGAATATACAATGGATTAAAGACAATCTCTTTAACAAGTGGTGCTGGGAAAACTGGTCAACCACTTGTAAAAGAATGAAACTAGAACACTTTCTAACACCATACACAAAAATAAACTCAAACTGGATTAAAGATCTAAATGTAAGACCAGAAACTATAAAACTCCTAGAGGAGATCATAGGCAAAACACTCTCCGGCATACATCACAGCAGGATCCTCTATGACCCACCTCCCAGAATATTGGAAATACACATGTATACCTGTGGCGGATTCATTTTGATATTTGGCAAAACTAATACAGTTATGTAAAGTTTAAAAATAAAAAAAAATTAAAAAAAAAAAGCAAAAATAAACAAATGGGACCTAATTAAACTTAAAAGCTTCTGCACAACAAAGGAAACTCTAAGCAAGGTGAAAAGACACCCTTCAGAATGGGAGAAAATAATAGCAAATGAAGCAACTGACAAACAACTAATCTCAAAAATATACAAGCAACTCCTACAGTTCAATTCCAGAAAAATAAATGACCCAATCAAAAAATGGGCCAAAGAACTAAATAGACATTTCTCCAAAGAAGACATACAGATGGCTAACAAACACATGAAAAGATGCTCAATATCACTCATTATCAGAGAAATGCAAATCAAAACCACTATGAGGTACCATTTCACGCCAGTCAGAATGGCTGTGATCCAAAATTCTGCAAGCAATAAATCCTGGAGAGGGTGTGGAGAAAAGGGAACCCTCTTACACTGTTGGTGGGAATGCAAACTAGTACAGCCACTATGGAGAACAGTGTGGAGATTCCTTAAAAAACTGGAAATAGAACTGCCTTATGATCCAGCAATCCCACTGCTGGGCATACACACTGAGGAAGCCAGAATTTAAAGAGCCACGTGTACCCCAATGTTCATTACAGCACTGTTTATAATAGCCAGGACATGGAAGCAACCTAGATGTCCATCAGCAGATGAATGGATAAGAAAGCTGTGGTACATATACACAATGGAGTATTACTCAGCCATTAAAAAGAATAGATTTGAATCATTTCTAATGAGGTGGATGAAACTGGAGCCTGTTATACAGAGAGTAGTAAGCCAGAAAGAAAAACACCAATACAGTATACTAACACATATATATGGGATTTAGAAAGATGGTAACGATAACCCTGTATGTGAGACAGCAAAAGAGACACAGATGTATAGAACAGTCTTTTGGACTCTGTGAGAGAGGGAGAGGGTGGGATGATTTGGGAGAATGGCATTGAAATATATATAATATCATATATGAAACGAGTCACCAGTCCAGGTTCGATGCAGGATACAGGATGCTTGGGGCTGGTGCACTGGGATGACCCAGAGGGATGGTATGGGGAGGGAGGAGGGAGGAGGGTCCAGGATGGGGAACACATGTATATCTGTGGCAGATTCATTTTGATATATGGCAAAACCAATACAATATTGTAAAGTTAAATAAAATAAAATTTAAAAAAATAAAATAATTATAAAAAAAGAGAAATTCAGGAAATAACTCTATTCACCATTGCAATGAAAAGAATAAAATACTTTGAATCAATTTGGATTTTAAAGAACTATCAGTAAAAGAAAGAGCAGCATTCTTGTGGTTCCATCTAAGAACAAGACTCTGCCCATCAGAATCCATTCTTCTCATCTGCCTGTGCCCCCAGGGTCGTTACTTGTGAACTAGGAGTTATTTTGTACAAGCTTAATCACTCCTGAGACCACTCATTGTAAGCTCAATGACCAATATTTTATTGGCTCAGTTTTTTTTTTCTTTTTTAGGGACAAAGTTCATTAGCATCTGGAACTGAAGCTTTACGGACAGTGGCCGATATAGCATTGTAACTTCCCCCCTTTTTTAATTGCCATTGGACTTATAATTAATAATAAAGCTTGACTTTTGTTCTTCTGTTTTCATCTTCCAAAGTATAATAATTACAAACTGAACTTTAAGTAATTCTTCCATTAGGAGCTATTCATGCAAAATTAGAGGATTGTTTAGATGAAGCTTGACTTGTCCTCCTTTTCTTTCCTTCCAACTGTGTTGGCTTGAATTTCAGTCATGAGGGGTAGGAGGTCGTATTTGAAAATAAATGAGAATAAAGCTGCATTTGTCAATTTTAAATCTGATTTTAACTCTTTATTAAACTATCATGACATATTTATTTAACTAGCACATGAAAACATGAACATTCAATCCAGCCACTGTTTATGAGAACTAGGGCCTCATAGCTCAGCTGGTAAAGAATCCACCTGCAATGCAGGGGACCCAGGTTCGATTCCTGGGTAGGGAAGATCTGCTGGAGAAGGGATAGGCTATCTACTCCAATATTCTTGGGCTTCCCTTGTGGCTCAGCTGGTAAAGAATCCACCTGCAATGCAGGGGACCCAGGTTCGATTCCTGGGTAGGGAAGATCTGCTGGAGAAGGGATAGGCTATCCACTCCAATATTCTTGGGCTTCCCTTGTGGCTCAGCTGGTAAAGAATCCACCTGCAATGCAGGAGACCTGGGTTCCATTGCTGGGTTGGGAAGATCCCCTGGAGAAGGGAAAGGCTACCTGCTCCAGTAATCTGGCCTGGAGAATTCCATGGACTGTATAGTTCATGGGGTTGCAGAGAGTCGAACATGATTGAGCGACTTTAACTTCACTCACTGTGTGTGAGTCTCAGTGGAAGACACACTTAAGATGGACAGATGAGACAGAACCTCTGACCACAAGTGTATTAGAATGTCTTGGGAGGAAAGATGTAATTAAGAAAGAGGCCCAAGACTATGATTTGAAGCAATGAAAGCCACCCAGGCACAGTGGGGCATTCTTCGACTCCAGTATGCAGTGGAATTCTAAGAAAGCTTGTCAACTTGCTTAAGAGTTCTAATTGGAGGCATGTTGGCTTGTGTATAGAGCTACAGACTTTTCCCCTGATACTTTATTGAGGTATAATTTAGATAGAATAAAATGCACAAATCTTAAGTGTATAGCTTGGTTAAGTTTTGTATATATGTGTATATATATACACATAAGTGTCTGAGCACCTTGTATTAGTAGATATAATCTTTATCTTCAGATCAAGATAGAGTTTATTTCCTTCACTGCAGAAACTTCCTCTGCACCCCTTTCCTGTCAATTCCCCTCTCCAGAGGTAACTCCTATCAACCTTAGAGGTAACTGCCCAGAGGTAAGTGACCTAATAAGAGGTAAGTCCTAGTGACCTAATCTCTGGTGACTTCAATCACCAGAGATTAATTGAGGGTATTTTTTTTCTTTTGCTTTTATAGAAAAAATTATTTTATTAAGGTATAGCCGATTTATAATGTTGCATTAATTTCTACTGTACAGCAAAGTACAGTATTCAATTAAATATACAGTATATAGACATTATATATACATATACATTATATATATACATACATATGCATATATCACCAACTCCTGGAGGTTGCTCAATCTCATGTCCATCCAGTCAGTTATGCCATCCAACCATTTCATCCTCTGTCATCCACTTCTCCTCCTGCCTTCAATCTTTCCCAGAATCAGGGTCTTTTCCAATGAGTCAATTCTTCCCATCAGGTGGCCAAAATATTGAAACTTCAGCTTCAGCATTAGCCCTTTAAATGAATATCCAGGGTTGATTTCTTTTGGGATTGACTGGTTTGTTCTCCTTGCTGTCCAAGGGACTCCCAAGAGTCTTCTCCAGCACCACAGTTTGAAAGCATCAGTTCTTTGGCACTCAGCCTTCTTTATGGTCCAGCTCTCACATTTGTATATAATTACTGGAAAAACCATACCTCTGACTATATGGACCTTTGTTGGCAACACTCCAACGTATGTATTATATGCATACATGTAGTATATAGTAGAAAATATTCCAATATATGGTAACCGTTATTATGATTATTAGCATCTCCATATTTTCTTCTTATCTATCTACTTTAAGGCAACATTTTCCAGGATGGGCAATGTAGTGCTGAGTGAGTTAGTGAAAGTCCAACTCTTTGCAACCCCGTGAACTCTACAGTCTATGGAATTCTCCAGGCCAGAATACTGGAGTGAGTAACCATTCCCTTCTCCAGGGGATCATCCCATCCTAGGGATCAAACCCAGGTCTCCCTCATTTTAGGCGGATTATTTACCAGCTAAGCCACCAGGGAAGCCCAAGAATACTGGAGTGGGTAGCCTATTCTTTCTCCAGTAGATCTTCCTGACCCAGGAATTGAACCAGGGTCTCCTGCATTGCAGGCAGATTCTTCATCAGCTGAGTTACCTGGGAAGCCCACAATGTGGTGCTACTTGACATATATTTTACTCTAAGTATTAAACAGAAACAGCATTAAGAAATACTGAATCACACAGTGAAACTTTATTTCTATTCCAATTTTCTTTAATCCCAATTATGTCAAATGAAGAACCTCAGGATGGTGTTAATCTGATTTAACACCTCTCCAACACTTGCTAATCTTCCTTTTTAATAAAGTGAGAACAAGACACAGGCTCTTTGTGTTTAGAAGGCAACAGTAGCGAGAAATAATTCAATATTGTTTTTGTCTCATTTAAAAAATTTTTACTGTTAGTAGAATGGATGGTGAGTGGTACTAGTAGTATTTATGGTAGTGATTTAATCTGTTCCTAAATTGTTTACATCTAAACAGTGAATTATCTGAAAGAAAAAATGTTAAGAAAATAATATGGGAGGAACTTAGGGGCTGTCCTAAGTTGATCCCCTCCTGGGGGTCCCATACCCGGCTTCATGCTGACCCCCTGCCAGCACACACAGACACTGACACATGAGTGTGCAAGGGCATATATCCTTCATCCTTGGAGTCCAGATCATCCAGATCACATAAAGAACATGGCATATCAGGGTCATTGAAGGGGAAGTTTTTGGTGAACGAGATGGAAGTTAGCCAAGCAAGACCAGAGTAAGGACAGCTTTAGTCTTTGGGGAAATGGTCAAAGGGATTTCAAACAAACTACCACATTATGTATCATTCAGCCAGAGATATTTGAGACAGTGCTAATAGGATTTTAGAGACAAGTAGAACTGGGTCCAAATTGTGATTTTTGCAAATTACTGGCTGTGTGACATTGGAAAAGTAACCACTCATGGCCTAGGTGTCCTTATTTGTGAAATCATGGTTCTAATGCCTCCCTGTCTGAGTCGTTATGGGGATTAAATGAGGCAACACGTGTGAATAGGTTTAATGAATGTTTTGTATTGTTTTGATTATTTTGGATAGAAGTTCAAGAATGTATAGCACCTTCATTTGCTTTATCTCTACTGGAAATCAAGCAGGACAACCTTTTCTTGGCTGATTAAGCTTTGCTGCTTGAAAACTTCTCGTATGCCCCTGATTTAACACGTTCCCCAAATTTACCATCGAAACTTGTGGTAATGTGTCCCATCCTCTCAGCCTCTGCTCCCCTGCTAGAGAGAATTAGATACTGATCCTTGTGAATGGAGTAGCATATCTGAGTCCGGAGTCTGATCTTGATGTTTCTGTTTGATACTTTGCACTTAGATCTGTCACCAATTCCAGGCATTGTGCAGAGAAGTCAATTAGATGGTAAGCTTCTTGTAGACAGTGACCATATACTGATCTCTGAATCTGGAGCACCTGGCACAGCATAGGTGCTCAATAAACACGGGCCCTTGGGTGCCCTGTGGCTTCACTTATTTTCTTAGTAGAATGGAATGTCTTGGAAAGCAGGAGCATGTCTGCCTGTTCAGTGTTGAATCTCTCATACTTGGTGGGCTCTCAAGCCCCAGGTTGAATGAATGAATGAATGAGGCAAAAGAGAGGTTGTTTTTTCTTTTCTGTGTTTGAGACTGGGATGTGAGCAGATAACCAGGCCTACTTGAAGGGGGAGCCATCCACTGGCCAGACCTGTGTGCAGCTGGTCTGATCTGCTCCCTCTGTTGGCAAACGCTCTGCCAGAGGCCCCCCTCCAGTGCATCTGCCTGGATTGATCATCTTCTTTGTGATAAACAGGAAGGAAAATCATTATAGCACAAGCGCCTTGTCATTCCACATGCCTCTGCCTGTGATAAATGTTCTCCATTTACAGAGTCATCAGTGGAAGCCTAGAGGGAATGATTGCCATCCAGCTTAACCTGGAGCAGGTTCACCATTAAACAACTCCTGTAATTTCCACTGCTCAGCATTCAGCTTTTCCTTGCAGGGCTGGGGAAGAAACAGAGTCTTTGACGTCAAGACAGACAAATCTGCCACCTAATTGCTCTTTTGTCATCTGAGCATTGCTGTGAGGACGTGGACAAGAGGGAGTGTCATCAGATGGACAGGCATTTGGGGCCTCTAGAGCTTTTTAACACTTTTGGTGGGAGTATTTGGCGTGATCCAACAAAATTGGTAATATGCAGATTCAATAACCCAGCAAGTGAAGTCTTCAGTATTTACTCTGGAGAGTTGCCTGCATTTGTGCTTGAGGAAAGCTCAGAACAGCATTGTGTGTAACAGCCCAGATATGAACAAGATTAAATAGCCATCAACGTAATGGTATGTTTTTATAATGTGGTGTATTTATACATTAGAATATTCTACAGAAATTAAAATGAATGATTCTGACATACAAGATTCTTTACAAGAATAGTGAAACAATACACAAGAGAGAACATATGCTATAAGCCCATTCATATAGAATCGAACCCAGAGGAAAGTGAATATATTGTTTAGGTCTACATACAAAGGAAAAAAGGTCAAGGAAATAAATGATCATAAAAGTTAAGGTAGTGTTGAAAGTTAAGATAGAGGGCAGGGAGAGGCATTGATAGAGTGGGACCCAGGGGTGCTTTGGGGTTGTTATCCTTATTCTAGTTCTTCACTTTGGTGTCAGTTGTGACAAAGATACTCACTTTATAAGTATTTACTAAGCTGTGCCTTTGTACAATTTTCTGTATACAGGTTATTATTGTGGTTCAGTTGCTAAGTTATGTCCTACTCTTTCCAACCCCATGGACTGCAGCATCAGCCTCCCCTGTCCTTCAGTATTTCCCAGAGTTTGCTCAAATTCATCGGAGAAGGCAATGGCACCCCACTCCAGTACTCTTGCCTGGAAAATCCCATGGATGGAGGAGCCTGGTGGGCTGCAATACATGGGGTCGCCAAGAGTCAGACATGACTGAGCGACTTTACTTTCACTTTTCACTTTCATGCATTGGAGATGGAAATGGCAACCCACTCCAGTATTCTTGCCTGGAGAATCCCAGGGACTGGGGAGCCTGGTGGGCTGCCATCTATGGGATCACACAGAGTCGTGTGAAGTGACTTAGCAGCAGCAGCGCAAATTCATATCCATTGACTTGATGCTATCTAACCATCTCATCCTCTGCCACCCCCTTACTTTACAATAAAATATATTTAAAAAAATTCATCCTATAGATATTGAGCTGTCATTTATCCTAGTCATTAGGCCAGTGCTTCTCAAACTTGCAAAACGCTAAAATCGAGCCAGGACTTTTGTTAAAGTGCAGGTTCCTAAGTGCCTGGTGATTTTCGTAGCTGTGGGACTGATGTATGATTGTTTTATAAAGGAATTTTTGAAAGATTAATTTAGAGCAAGTTTTTGCATTAGAATCACTTGGGGTGCTTTAAAAATGACTATTATCTGGATTCTACCCCCAGAGCATCTGGTTTGGTGGGTCTGGCGGGCAATTTGAATATCCAGATTTTTTTAAAGCTCTCCAAGTGATTTCAGTGTTCAACTCAGTTGAGACTAGTGTTTCTTAAACTGTAAACTGGGTTTCTAGTTGGTTACCTGAGGACCCCATGAAAATTCAGATTCTGATTCAATGGGTCTGAATGGACCTGAGATTCTGCATTTCTTATAGGTTCCCAGGTGATGAGGATGCTGCTGGCACATGAACCACACTTGGATCAGCAAAGGTTTCGAGCCTTTGGAATCAGACATGACTCTGAGTCTCAGCTCTGACCCTAAATGCTGTGTTATCTGGGGCAAGGACTGAACCTTGCTGGGCCTCAATTCATTCATCTATAAAACGGATAATTTCTAGCAGAGTATCAGGCAGAGAGTAACTGCTCAGTAAAGATGGCTTTGCTGGTCTGATGTGAGGAGCTCCTGGAGGCTGTTGACAGTGGGTGTAGCTTCTAGTGTTGACTCTGCTTCTTCATTGCCTTGAACCCTGAAGCCTCATAAGGAGCCCACTGGGAGGGTCAGATAGAGGGTCAGCAAACCCTGCAGGCCCGTTAGTTTAGGAGAAAAGTGTAGTAAGTGCTGCAGAGGATGAGGGCTTCTGAGGTTGAAGTGGAGACTTTGACCAAGCCTGCTGGGAACTGAAGAGAATACAAGACAAGCCATGAATTCTGAGGACAGAAGTCCTTGATGTTGGGCTTCTTTGGACCTGCCTTTATTTTCTGAGTGTATATCCATATATACATACATGTATATACATGTTGTTGCTGTTTAGTAACTAAGTCGTGTCCAACTCTTTTGCCACCTCATGGACTATAGCCCTCCAGGCTCTTCTGTCCATGGGATTTCCCAGGGAAGAATACCAGAAGGGAAAGTGTTGCCATTCCCTTCTCCAGGGCATCTTCCTGAACCAGGGGGTGAAGTCATATCTTCTGCATTGCAGGTGGATTCTTTACCACTGAGCCACCTGGGAAGCCCCCTGGCACAGAGAAGGTGTTGTTAAAAGTGTTTCACTTGAATGATATGTTGGCTTCTGTCTCTTGTGTTCTTGGAAACATTGCAGCTGCAGGTGACTCAGTGTAGGCTCAAGTGTGTTGTGGCTGATCTTGTAAATGTCTGCATTTTTTTTTTTTTTTGATGGCCAGTTTGAGTGCCATGGTGTGAAAGCCCCTTTGCACTTCAAAGTACTATCATTTTAGGTCAGTGGTGCAAACCAGCTTTTAATGACATTATTTGCAGAGAAGAAAGGAAAAATAAACTTTATTACACTTTATCACTCCCTCCCTGCACCCTAGCATCATGTCTGAGTCACCTCTCAGTCGCTGATCTGTTCTGGCTGCAATTAAAGTCAAATTGCCTTTGGGACCAGAGCAGTCTCATCTTTATTTACAGCACCTGCAAATCATGTTGTTCCTCCTAATTTTAACAGCTTCTTCAGTGGCAAAAATCTCTCCTCTGAAGGAGCGGGTGGAGAAGTGATAAAGAACGGTTACTGAGCTCTTTCCTCTGGGGATAGGATGGAGGAGACTGGGCCAGGAGAAGGGAACGTTTGTGCTGCGGCAGTAGATGTCTCCCACCCTCTGGGTTCAAATGTGGGTGCTGCCTTTTATGGATTGAATGACCTTGAGCAGGTCATGGAAACTTGCTGAACCTCAATCACCTTGTCAATAAGATGATGGGAGATTAATGGCTGGTCAACTGATCCAGTGGACTGTAGGAACCCAAGGAGATCAATGGTAAAAAGTTCTTATGTTTTTAGTGGCAGTGAGAGGGAGCAAAAGGTGGGGGAGTCTGTAGTAATCCTATTACAAGAAGTCTGTTACATAAGAACCTTCAAGTTGCGAACTTTCAAAGATGCAAACTTGCGTCCACATGTCCAATCACATAAGCTAGTTCATCCGTCTGGTGTCCACTAACATGTACGTGCACCCTCTACAAGTGGTAGTTTTTGTGTCCTTTACAGTACTGTATAGAGTACAGAGTACAGTATCTTTATTTCAAGCCCAGGATGTCTGGAAGCAAGTGGAAAATCAGCAGTGGTAGCTGGTACTACTGTACTTTTCATGATACTGTACTGTAAGATTAAAAATGTTTTCCTTAATTTTGTGTTTATTTGTTTATGTATTATTTGTGGGAAAAGTATTATAAACCCATATCAGTACAGTACTAATATATAGAGAACTGAGTTAGTTGGATATGTAGGCTAACTTTATTGGACTTTCGAACAAATTGGACTTACAAACCCACACTCAGAATGGAACTCATTCGTATGTAGGGGACTTACTGTATTTAAACCATCAGGCTCACTGCTTGTTTGAAACCCTTCTCATCATGTATCATTGTGCTGAAATGCCTTTTCTCCTATGTCTGTCTCTCTATGCCTTTATCTCCTTGCCTATTTCCATCAAATTCATTCGGCAATACTTAATAATTTATAATAATAAACATGATGTGCTAGTCACTGAACAAGACAGATGTGGCTTCCAATCGTAAGTAGCTTTTGTTGCTGTTGTTTAGTCGCTAACTCACATCTGACTCTTTTGTGACCCCATGGATTGTAGCCTGCCACGCTCCTCTGTCCATGGAATTCTCCAGGTAAGAATACTGGAGTGGGTTGCCATTTCCTTCTCCAGGGCATCTTCCCAACCCAAGGATCAAACTTGCATTTCCTTCATTGCATCTCCTGCATTGCCTGCTGAGTCACCAGGGAAGCCCTGTAAATAGCTCAGAAGCCAATAATGGAAGAGAAGCTTGGAAAAAACTCACATGCCTATGCGATGATCACCATGCCACCCTCCAGGAAGGGAAAGTGTCTGGAGTTAAGAGAACATATAGTAGGGAGACCAAACCACACTGAAGGGCCAGGGAGCCCTCTGTGCAGATGGGGTTTCCATGCAGAGACATGAAGGATGTCTGGGAATTAACCAGATGGAAGGAGGGAATAGTGTTCCAGGCAGGTGGAACAGCATGTGCTAAGATCTACAGCTGGAATAAAGTAAGTGAAAGGAGAGGTAAAGTCACGAGCGGAGAAATCAGGTAGGCAAGTCACTTTGTTAGAGCAGTGGGTGTGTTTTCAGAGGAGGCTCCTGCTGCAGTAATACAGTCCTGGCCATGATGACACAACCAAAACAGAAGAAAACACATAAGCAAAGAAAGCAACAGTGAGAAGCCGTCTGGTTCTGCTTCCCCTGCATCACTGGCAACCTTTTCTCCAAATGATGTTTTTTTTTTTTCTTCTTCTAATAGACTTTATTGTTTAGAGCAATTTTAGGTTCACAGCAAATGAGCAGAAGGCACAGAAATTTCCCATATACTCTCTGTCCCGCCACATGCACAGTTTCCCAAATTGTCAGTGTTAAAAAGTGTTTCTTCAATCACCAACTTAGGACTTTGTGTATGTGTAAGTGGCTCTTTCTTAGAAGTCAAGTTATTCCTTGCCCTTCTGACTCCAGAGGGAAGGTTGGTAGGACAGGAGAAGGTAAAAATAATTTCCAATCAGTGTTGGACTGAGCTCTCCACGTGCGTAAACAGAACTCTGAGACATAGAACACTGGGCAGTAGTCTACTCATTTAATAAGATTCCTTGGGCTTCTCTGGTGGCTCAGATGGTAAAGAATCTGCCTGCAATGTGGGAGACCCAGGTTTGATCCCTGGGTTGGGACTATCCCCTGGAGAACGGAACGGCATCCCACTCCAGTATTCTTGCCTGGAGAATTCCAAGGACAGAGGTGCCTGGGGGGCTACAGTCTATGGGGTTGCAGAGAGTCAGACACAACTGAGTGACTAACACTTTCACTTTCACTAGCTTGACAGTCCTCTCTGAAGCTGGTACCAATCACCCTGTGACATTGTTCTAATCCATGCCCTCCTCCTCCAGCTGGACTCAAGCAGACAGATTTGCCTCCCAGGGGATGTTGCTTTGCCCATGTTTCCATGAAAAGTTTATTACCAAGCCCAGGCAATCACATTTACATTGCTAATTGAAGAAGAAAGCTACCATAAGTGCAAGAGTGAGAATTATTGGGCAGTATCAGGAAAGACATGCCCAGTTCCCCTGGGGGCGTCAGTGTCAGCAACCACAACAGGACACTCTGCCTGATGCTAATGAAAGAGATGCTTAAAATGAGCACCGAGGAAAATCAGCAGACTCCAGAGATTCTCAGCGAGGGCCTCTGACGTGGACTTTTGAGATATTTTAGTGCGATGGGATTTAATTGAAGTGGAGCAGGGTAGCAAATGGATTTCATTTCTTAAAAGGGTTCTCCTAGGGCCAAGGAGATATCTAAGCTGAACTTGTTCTACTGTTTTTCAAACCACTGATTTGGCCTGGCAAAACCCTCTGTTCCCTGTGAATAGATCCTATCCCTTCACCACGGCCATCACTTGACCTGTGACCCCATGGGAGGAGTCAAATTATTCACTTGTAGATCATGGTTATGAATTTGAGCAAATTCTGGGGAGATGGTGAAGGACAGGGGTGCCTGGTGTACTGCAGTCCATGGGGTCACAAAGAGTCAGACACAACTGAGCAACTGAACAAGATCGTGGCTACAAGTTCTCCTCTCCCCCATGGCAGGCACAACAAAGGGGAAAACCACCCCCATCTCCCAAAATGACAGGACGATGAACTATGACTGCCATGCGTTTTGATGACTGCTCCTTGCTCTCTGAGAATAACTTGATGTAAAATCCTCAGCCTGGGGGTGTTTAAAAAATATGAATTTGTTGTCACCGAGGGGGTTAGCAGAACAGGACCAGTCTTTCTGGATCAGGGTTTCATGTTTCAAGCAAAATAGGTTGTGAAGATCTTTTTGGTAACTACTAGCTCCGTTTACAGAGAAGACAATGGCACCCCACTCCAGTACTCTTGCCTGGAAAATCCATGGACAGAGGAGCCTGGTAGGCTGCAGTCCATGGGGTCGCGAAGAGTTGGGCACGACTAGTGACTTCACTTTCACTTTTCACTTTCACTCATCGGAGAAGGAAATGGCAACTCACTCCAGTGTTCTTGCCTGGAGAATCCCAGGGACGGGGGAGCCTGGTGGGCTGCTGTCTATGGGGTCGCACAGAGTCGGACACGACTGAAGCGACTTAGCAGCAGCAGCAGCAGCTCCATTTAAAATAAAATTATTTATTTACTTGGCTGTGCATGCCAAATAAATATTTTGCAAGTATTTATTTATTTACTTAGTTGTGGCATGTGGGATCTACTTCTCTGAGCAGGGATGGAACCCGGCACCCCCTGCATTGGGAGCAAGGAGACTTGGCCACTGGACCACCAGGGAAGTCCGTCCTAGCTCCATTTTAACTTGAAGGCTCCCTTTAATTTCTTTCAAAAGCTTTTAAATATGGAAAGTCCCAAACGTAAATGAAAGTATGATGAAAAAAAGTGACATCTGCAAGATGGCTGGATAGGAGCTTCCCACATCATCCCCCCTCCCATGGAACATCGATTTTGACAATTGCTCACAGACAAGGGTGCCTTTGTAAGGAATTGGAAGTCCAGTGGAAAGGGTCCAGCACATCCTTGGAGCAAAAAGCTGAAGAATAGACCATGTTGAAGGGATAAGAACAGCTTCACTTTACCCATGTCATCCTCTGCTCCCTGATGACACAGCTCAGTGCCAGAGAGACCCCCTTCAGTCGGGGAAAAGCGAGAGCGTGTGAATGAGGGCATGGCTTCCCCAGTCATGTGGGATGGTTGCTCAAGAGGCTGGCTTCTGTGTCTCCCCAGTGAAGCGAGCTACAGGACTGAGGGATGGAGAGAGGCAGGGAGCTTAGCAACCAGGACTCAGCGAGCATCAAAGGGAGGAAGATCCTATTAAGTTCTTCCCTGGACTCCAGCAGGGAGGTTGTCCATAAGCTGCTAGGGCTGTCATATATGGACCCCTAAACTGACCCGCCTCTCCATGGTCGGATCCCTGTGTGTGTGCATGGACAGTGCGCGTGAACCCTTGCAGACAGTGAGCACGAACGAGCAGAGAGCCTGTCAGACTCTGCGGGTTTGGGGAAAAGCACACAAACTTGAAGATCACAGGGCATTGCCCTTGGGAAACAAAACGGAGGCTTTTAACACCTGCCTGGCTTTGTGGGACTAAGCGAGGGAAACGGTCTTATGGATTCTCCTCTCTGTGGATTCTGTAACACTCACAGCCCCTGTCTCCTCTTCCTGTTCTGGATATCGGAAATATTTCCTGTCTTCCATGCACTTCCCTTGACTGTATCTGACTCTGGGACCAGGAGGTGGAAGGGAAAGATAGTAGAAAGCAATGGATATGCTCTTCCCTCCATCGGAGTTTTAGGTACTTGTCCAATGGCAGCCGCCTCCACCGTTGCCCCTGCTCTCCTCGGATGGCTTGGGGGCTGGGGCAGAAGAGAAGGGAAAGAGCATAAAAATGGGAAATTACTTCTCTCCTGGGACCTTCTAGGTGCCCTCTTTCTCACTTCTTAGATTAGAATGAGGACTCCCTTGAAGCTCTTAGTGTCTGCGCCTAGTGACTACTTTTTGAATTTTGCATGCCTCTGGGTTCAGGCTGCAGATAGTGGTGGGAAAAAAAAATCCAAGAAATTCACTGCTAGAGTGGTCTTGCTTTGAATTATAATTTTTCTTTCTTTTTCTCCTTCCTCCTCTTTTTCTTCTTTCCAGTCAGCATGCTAGTTTCCTTTTCCGAGTCCTCAGATGCTGTCCCAGGCCTTCTTGGCAAAGAAGAGATAGAGTGGGCTATGTTTCTTCATCTTTCCCAGGACTGGAAGATGAATGGTACATTTAAAAAAATATTTATTTGTTTAGTTTTGGCTGTGCTTAGTCTTTGTTGCTGTGTGCGGGCATTCTCTAGTTGCAGCAAGTGGGGATTACTCTCGAGTTGTGGCCCAAGGGCTCAGAAACTGTGGTTGACTAAGCTGTGGCTTAATTACTCCTCGGCATGTGCAATCTTTCCGAACCAGGGATGGAACCCGTGTGCCCTGTTTGGCAAGCAGATTCTTACCATTGGCCCACCAGGGAAGTCCCTGAATGATTCTTTTTTTAAAAACCTATTTTATTTATTAGGCTTAAGTTCTACATTTTTTTAAGTCAGTTTTATTGCAATATAAGTTGTTGTTCAGTTGCCCAGTCGTGTCTGACTCTTTGTGACCCTATGGACTGCAGCACATCAGGCCTCCCTGTCCCTCACCATCTCCTGAAGTCTGCCCAAATTCATGTCCAATGTATCAGCGATGCCATCCAGCCATCTCATCCTCTGCAATCAAATATACACATGATAAGTATACATTCAGTGGATTGTGACATATATATATATATACCCATATATACATCATCCTGATCACGAGAGGGGACGTTTTCCTTTCCTTGAATGATTCCTTCATATGCTTGCTAATCTGAATAAAAAATTTTTTAAACTTCTGGAAATGATGATATTTACTATTTATTTTTTTAAAAAAGAGTATTCCAATGCTTTATTCTTCTCTCCTCTTTCTCTCTTTGAATTATTATAATTCTGCTGAACACTTGAAAGTAAGTTGCTGACTTCAAAACCCTCTGCCCCATAAGATATCATGTGTATTTCTTAATAAGGACATTCTCTTACATGACTGCAGCAAATGATTGAAATCAGGAAATTTAATACTGATACAGAATAATGATATAATATTCAGTCCATATTAAGCTTTTTTACCTGTTGTCACATTTCGTGTCAGTTATACCACATTTTTCCAATCCAAGATCATTTTGCTGTTGATTTTTGAAGGAGACTAAAATCTCTTCCCATTCCCCAGTTCTTCAACTCCACATGAGGAGCCAAGAGCCCGGTGGGCTCCCAAATGAAGCAGTACCAAGGTTGATTCTGGATGGGGAGCAGAGGGGGTGAGAGGTCAAGAGAACAGCCCACCATGGAAGGAAACATGCTTCTTTTAGCTCGGCCAGCCTGGCCTCTGGCAGAACCATGCTGGCCAGCCATCCAGACTGCAACTCCTCAGGAGCCTTGGCATTCTGTGAGCCTGCCAGCAAAACAAACACAGTCAGAGACAGCAAGCATATTTCTTAAAAGTCAACTTGATCTGCCTCCTGGAGTGGAGGCTGCAAGTCCGTGTGCCAGTCACATTAGAGTAGTCAATTTCCTGCCAGCAGTCGGTAGAGGATGCAACCCACATGGGCTGCCCAGGGCGCCCTATCTGCAGTCATGACAAGGGAAAATCATGGTCTCCTCTCTAAGATGCACACAACCTGAATTCTCCTAGAAAACAATCCCCATCTCTCCCTTGCCCGGGACAAATGTGAATTTAGAAGGACGTGCTCTTGGCATTATTCATTTTTATATGGGGGCAACTTCTTGGACGTGGGCAGGTTGGGAACACATGTTTGTGGGCTGGTCGATCTTTGAGATGTGTAGCTGATTTCATGTCTCTTGGCCAGTTTAGAGCAAGTTGTTGCTCCTGGAGACAGTTATCAGATTGAAAATAGTAAGTTATGAATATCTTCAATCCTTCTTCCCTTTTGAGTTTTTCGAAATTGCTACTTATCTTTAATAATGATAGATAATTCATTGCTCTTTGTCCTATGGTGGTGATTTAGTTGCTAAGTCATGACTGATTCTTGTGACCCTGCAGACTATAACCTGCCAGGCTCCTCTGTTCATGGAATTCCCCAGGCAAGAATACTGGAGTGGGTAACCATTTCCTTCTCTGGGGGATCTTCCCAACCCAGGGATCAAACCCATGTCTCCTGCATTGCAGGTGGATTCTTTACCACTAAGTCACCAGGGATTCCCTCTTAGCAGTATAAGGTTCATAAAACCCTATAACCAAAGCCTTTAAGAGTGGAAGGGAGTGATGGTGCGTTATTAAATAGTCTTCATATTTACCAGTTATACATATATAGTCCAGAAGAATGTAAAACACACACACACAAACCAAACCCACAAAAACCTTTTTCAGGTCAAGTTCTATTTCCAACTATACAGAGGCCACTGACAACAGGTGTGCGTGGGAAGCAGATCCTCCTTTCTGCCCGGTTTGTCACTAGAATCTCAACAGGGATGAAATCTCACATGCATTCAAGTGCTTTATCTTCATGGTTACTATAGAACCTAACTCCTCGCTTTTAGCTCTTTCTTCTTCAGGATCTTACACTCCTCCCTCTCCTCACCTCACCATCCTGCCTCTTCTATTCTGTATTTAAAAATAGGATGTCAGTTGCTCAGTCACATTTGGTTCCACCGAATAAGTGCAGAGATGCGATTCTGGGTTGAAGGTTGATGGTGACTTTGGACCAGGTTGGGTAGAGCAATGACAGTCCTAGACAATTCAGCTGCCATAATAGCCTTCCTCCTGGCTCGCATACTTGACATTATGTTAAAAGAATTTCTTTCTTTTTTTTTTTTTATTATTCACCTTGAGTTACATTAGCAAATGCACCCTGTTCCCCATTTGTTAAATTATCTTTGGAATGTTCCAGGCCCAGGAGAGAATAAACCCTATCCATGCAAGTTATGTTAACATTAGCCAAAAATAGGGATTAATTTTTTGGCAAGTGCATCCCTTTTAAGGTAACAAGAGCACAAGGACAGGTAAATGCAATGGTTTCTTCAATTATTTGGGATCTTTAAAAAATATGGATTTGGATCCCTTCCTTGATTCTGCAACATTAGGACCTCTGAAAGGAAGGCTCAGGTACTACATTTTTAGTGAATTTCTTAAGATTCAGGAACTACAGCTTTAGAATGCCTAGCTGCTTCCTTCTGGGGAAAGAGGAAAACAGCTCCATCCAAGGAAGGGGCAAGTAAGAAGACATGTGCCTCTGGAGCAGTGGATGAGAGGAGTATTCTCCAAAGACTTGATGGGAAGAGAAAAGCTGATTACAATGGGGGAAATGAAGAATGCAGCATTACTGACAAAATGTGGATAATTAGTGGTTTAGGGAAATTGGATTGTTTAATATTGGATTAAGACTTTTTAGAGTCAAGAAAAGTCACATTGATTTACAAAGTGAAAAACCAAGGCAATGATATTCACAGCATTGAAGATTTCCCAAAGGGGCAAAAATAACAAGAAGGCATTTTCTGGTGAGCTGAAGCAGGACATAATATATGCTGTTTCTAGTAATGGGACACATTTCTGTTCACTTGGAGCCTAATTCTTTTAAACTTTAGGCTCCATGTAGACTGAAATCTTCATGATTATTTCAAGATAGATAAGACTTCTAGTACTCTGTGCTGCATTAGAAAAGGGGAAACATTTCTATTTTTCAAAAGTGAGAGGTGATGAATCTATCAGTCTTTCACTTATTCCACAAATATTTATTGAATGTTTACTAAATGTCAGGTATAAAGCTATGCCTTAAAAAAAAAAAAAGCTATGCCTTAGTGACAGACTGATGGGCAATTCTAATTATATGGTGTCTGTATTTGAAGACTGGCCTCCTATATCAGTTTCTATGTAGAAAATTAACCCCAAACTTGACTTAAAACACTGAACATTTATAATCTCACAATTTACATGGGCTAGGAATTCAGGAACATCTTAGCTGTCTGGCACTGACTCAGGGCCTTTTATGAGATTGAAGTCAAGATATTGACCGAGGCTGTGCTGATCTGAAGGCTTGACTGGGTTGGGGGGGATGGTTCGTGCACTGCTGTTGGCAGGGGGCCTTGGTCACGTGCCCCATGACCTCTTTACAGGTTAGCTTGAGCGTCCTTACAGCATGGCAACTGCCTTCCCCCAGAGTGAGTGATCTACAAGAGCAAAGAGGAAGCTGCCATGTCTTTTATGGCCTGATCTTGGTGTTACATACTGTGATTTCTGCCACATTCTGTTCCTTAGAAATCAGTCACTAAGTCTAGCCCACACACAAAGGAAGGGGAATTAGGTCCTATCCTTTATTTATTTATTTGGCTGTGTCGGGTCTTAATTGCGGCATGTAGGATCTTTGTTGCATCATGCAGGACCTTTTATTGTGGTGCATGGATTCTCTAGTTGTGGTGTGTGGGCTCCAGAGTGCAGGCTTTGATAGTTGTGGGGCACAAGCTTAGTTGCCCTGAGGCATGTGGGATCTTAGTTCCTCCACTAGAGATCGAACCTGTGAACCCTGCATTGCAAGATGGGTTCTTAATCAGTGGACCATCATGCAAGTCCCAGGCCCTATCATTTTAATGGAGGAGTATCAAAGAACTTATGGACATCTCTTTATATTATACCCCACTTTCCCTAAAGGACTTTGTTGCCTGTGATATAGCTAGGTTCAGATGCAGACTTAAGGGAGATGTATAAGCATGCTGACTGAATAATCTAACCACTCTCAAATACTAAGTATGTAATGATTATTGATAATGGTCACATACTAGAATAACTAGGGGAGTATAGCTTTCCAAAAATATTGACACCTGGATTCCAGCTCTAGAAATTCTGACTCAAATGGTCTACAATGGGATCTGAATATTGGTAATGAAAAAAAACTTTTCAGGTGAAAAATCATTGCCTGATAAACTCGAAGTTACCAATTAACAAATCTTTAAGAAACCTTTTTTTGGATGCCATTTAAAATCTTTGATTGCATGATTTGATGAGCTCTCCCCGTCTTTTATTGGCCTTTGCCACCATTTTTGCCCATTTATTCCCTTTATACGTCTTCTGGTTTGGTTTTCTTATTTATTTTGGACCCATGTTCTCAACTATGTTAGAGCTTGATGTAATGATATTTCCTTATAGCTTCATCGTGCATTCTCACATCTAGAGGAAAAATCTTAACTCCAGCAAAATTGGCTTGAAGTATGTGTGTGCTATGTAAAAATGTCAGGAATGCTATAATTATATTTTATCAGGTGAAGCTTAACATTTTAATAGGCAGTGTCTAAGACTGATCTGACAGGGTGTTTTTGGATGGTGAAATGGATGCTCAAAATAAGAAAACACCACTCAGGAACTAAATGAGTCACTTCTGCCAGACAAGTAGGCTTGAAGTTTATGCTGAAGGACCTGTATAGTATTTCTGAAGTGCTATCCTCTTTTAATGTATGTTCATTAGATCTGATTTGGAAGGTTGGGAAAATAACCCCTCTGTGACTTGTTAATCATTAAAGAAGAAGAGTGAACATTGGCAAAATTCCAGGAGAAGCCCTTAGCTGAGTATTTATATCATCTCGCCATGGGTGTAATTCACCAAAAATACTGATAGTTTAAGCAATTTCATCAGCTACACATCTCTATCCATTCCTTTGTGTGTTTGTCCACTGAATTGGATGAATGAGCTCATTATAGCTGCACTATTTATTATCATTTTTCTCTCATGGGAGTGAATTTAATTTACTTGGGTTATTCAGCTGATGTATGTGTTGCCTCTGTTTTGTTTATAAGCAGGATAGTCATGAGTCCCTTGCCTTGAGTTAGATCCCTGATGAGAAGCATAATTTTTGCACATTAGCTGGGAAATAGATAAACTATGCATTTTACATATGTGTGAAACTTCTACTTCTTTATGAAATGTTGATTGTTATCTCTAAGAATGATTGCTCTTTTCCTGGAGAGCTAAAACGATTCCCCTTTGGAAAGCTGGGTGATTAAACTGCAGCACTGACCGTCCCAGGACTACCAGGTTTGACTCTAATGACCTGACTGCCAACTTCCTTCTTATACAAGGCATTCTGCAAGGAATATAGGTGAAAATCATGGGACTGAAAGTTAGACTGGACTTGAGTTTCATTTTTGACAGCTCACTGTATGACCTTGTGCAAACTATTTCTCTGTCTGCCACAAAAAGCTGTCATGAGGGTTAAAGCAGTGCATAGATAATTCTTGTTTCAGCTTTCCTTGCTCATCTCTTCCCTATCCCTTCTATTCATTACAGTCCTGTTTCCTTTGAGGAATCGTATTCCATAATGCTGAATGTTTCACAGGGATGGGCATTTGGTCAAAGAAAGTCCAAACAGAATCTTATCAATGGAAACTTATTTTTAGTACCTTAAAGATATTTTTCCATTGTTTTCTGGATACCATTCTTACTACTGAGAAGTCATCCATTATTCTTATTGCTCTTTTGAAGGTAAATGCTTCTTTTTCCTTTTTCTGCTTTCAAACTTTATCATTATTGTTGGATTTTAGATGTTTTATTTTGATGTGTTTAGGTGTCTCTCTCTCTTTCTCTATCTATCTATATATATATAAAATCCCTGCTTGAGATTCATAGTTTCCTGAAACTGTGTTTTGATGTTTTAAGCATTTTTGGAAAATTCTTTTCAAAAGTTACTTCTCCCATTCTCCCACCTCCAACCAGTCTCTCTCACCTCCCCTATTGGGCATCCAATTACATAAATATTAGAGTATATCAAGAAGTCTCTTGTATCTTTTGTGTTTTTTAAAAAATGAATTTCCCATAAATTTCTTTTTCTGTGTGCTCCATTCTTAATATGTTCCACTGATGTATCTTTAGATAGACTAATTCTCTGTTGTGTCTAATCTAATGTTAGAATACCTATTGACATATCAAAAACTCTTTCATTTTCTGTATTTTTTCAGCTCTAGAGCTTCCATTTGATTTATGCAGATTACAGTTCTCTGGTTAAATCCTCCATTTTGCTATTTTCTCGAGTATATTAAAATCACTTTAAGGTCTCTGATGATCTAAAAGCCTGGTTTTCACTTTGTCTCATCTCTTGATGTGCCAGATAAATGAATGAAACAGTATAGAAACTATGGATGATGTTTTTCATCTTCTAGAAAGGACATGCTTTAGATTTTGGAAGACAGTTAATGTAAAGGCAGATAACTTTATCTAATATGCAATTCTGTCTAATACAAAACTGAATTAGTGTTTATAAGGGATGGTATATATTCATTCTGTCCTTAACTTTACGACAGAACACTTTAAGGGCCCCAAATCAAAACCTTGTGATGTTTACCAAAACCTCTTATTTTTGGTTAGTCCTGAACTCCAATTTTTGTCTCACCATCATTGTGAAACTACTATAAACCCTGCTTTGCTTTTTGGGATTTTAGTTTGTATTTTGTCTTTGGCTTCTCAGCTTCTCAGTCCCTGGTTAGAAATCTGTATGTTGCTAAAAGGGAAATGCAGAAGATAAATGTAAAGCTTACTTCCATCTTCTCCATGACCTTGGCCCCTCAAGTTATGTCTACTTTGGTAGCCATGGATCTTACTTTTACCCAACCACTTGAGACTTTTGAAGGAGCTGCTCATTCTTTTTAACCCTTTAGTCACCACTTTCTCCCTAGCTTCTCACCTTTGTTTCCAAATTGGCAAAGGTTTCAAGGGGAAACTTTGTACAGAATACCAGGCTTTCCTCAGATCCTGGCCACCTTGGTGGATTTTCAGTGACTTTGAACATCTTTTTAAAAATTTCATTTAGAAAGATGGTAACAATAACCCTGTGTACGAGACAGCAAAAGAGACACTGATGTATAGAACAGTCTTATGGACTCTGAGAGAGAGGGAGAGGGTGGGAAGATTTGGGAGAATGGCATTGAAACATGTAAAATATCATGTATGAAACGAGTTGCCAGTCTAGGTTCGATGCACGATACTGGATGCTTGGGGCTGGTGCACTGGGATGACCCAGAGGGATGGAATGGGGAGGGAGGAGGGAGGAGGGTTCAGGATGGGGAACACATGTATACCTGTGGCGGATTCATTTTGATATTTGGCAAAACTAATACAATTATGTAAAGTTTAAAAATAAAATAAAATTAAACAAAAACAAAAACAAAAACAACAACAAAAAAAATAAGCAATGTGGAAAGTATTTCCTAAGTAAGAAACAGTTCATGGAGCAGATTAAAATGTAAGATTCCTTTTCACACAGAAAAATTCCAGCACATAAGAGAAGTGAGTGAAGGGTTCAGAGTACACGGGGGTAAACCGAGAACTCTTACACAGTTTCTAGAACTCTATCATATGGCTCCACCAAGATTGGCAGAGCTCACATACTTTCTGAGTCACAAATTAAGAGTGTGTCATATTAACTTATTTGTGAGAATTCCAGTATCCAATTGATCAGCTAGCAAATAAGTCCTTCGAAGCAGAATCAATGAAATAATCAAAGTTCCTGAAATTTCTAGAAATCACCAAGACAAATGCCCAGTCACCACGGATTTCAAATATCGTAACAAAAATAAAGAAATAAACAAACATAATCACCAAACACTGAGAAGAGCAAAAGGCCTCAGACTATATTCACTGCGTGCTCCAGTTTCTTCTTCTAACAGTTAGGAAACCAGGTGTGATACTTAAATCAAAATAAAAACTAAATCTACACAGAGAATGTAACCACTATGAGCAAGTAATTATGACTAATCATGCCAAATAAAGTTTTTTTATAAGGAAAAAAATTTCATTTAAAGTTATTCTTTTTGGAACTTTTGGTCTGATACAAACTGGACCATTACATTTGGAAGCAGCATTGTCTGCTAAAATTTTAGTTTTGGTCTGTGAACCAGAAATGGAAAAATCCAGTGGTAATTCCTAGGGAACCAATTCTGGGACCTCTGCTGCTGAGCTCTCTTGTGATGCCCTAGTTGTAGCATTTCCGTGAGATCAATTTCTCTTCTCTTTGTTTGAATATATTACTCACCTGCTACTATAGTAAAAATCCTCCTTTTCTTAAACTTAGTCTGAGTATCTGTATTTTCAAATAAACCATAAACATAAAGCACATTTATCAGTTGGCTACTCAGCATAAGAGGACTAATTTGTATTCATGTAAGAGCAAAGTTATGTGATTATTTTGAAGGGGTTGTGGGGGGCAAGTGGCCTGGTTTTGCTGGGTTTTATAAGAAGCTCTGTCACTGCACTCCTTGATGAATTTGGAGAATTTATCCCCTTGGGTCTCAGTTTTCTCATCTGTAAAATTTTATGTTTGTACAAAATTACCTCTGAAATTCCTTCAAGCTGAAAATCCTATCTTCTGAATTGGAGCTAATTGGCCCACACAGGAATTGAATATATGAACTTGCTCTTCTAAACCCTTGATCTTACCAATTGATCAGACTAATATTTTACATACCATGTTCCTTTTTTTTTTTTTAAAGCTAGCTTTAAAACTTCCTGCCATGTAAAGTGAGGCACACTCTAACAGGAATTATACTAGTTTGGATAATATGGTGCAAAGAATAGACTTAGATGAAAAGGTCACTTTGACAGTGGATGTCAATGATTCTACCTGACTTGCATGTCTCTGTAACAACACCTTTGGTGATGCACAGGGTAGCCTGGCATGCTGCAGTCCATGGGGTCGCAGAGTCAGACACGAAAGAGTGACAGAACTGAATTGAACGACACCTTAAGATGTTCTTTTAATCTGAGCAATTTACAAAGATACCAAAACAACAACAGCAACAACAACAATAACAGAGATATATCTTTATATTTTTGGAATAGCTAATATATAGTTACTCCTGCATATACAGCCCTAACTTTATATAAATAAAAGAAATATATACAGCAAGATTTTTGACTTTTGTAGGAGGATGTTAATCATTTATTTCCAGTACAGTGAGAACCTCTGTATGTCACCATTGACTCTGTGAATGTCAATATCTCAGTTCTTGGTGGATAGTTTAAAATTGAACCCTAGACCTCCTCAATCATGAGGCACTTATTTTTTTGAAGAGACACTTTCAAGTGGGCTTTAGGAAGCATCACTATGAACAAAGCTAGTGGAGGTGATAGAATACCAGTTGAGCTATTTCAAATCCTGAAAGATGACGTTGTGAAAGTGCTGCACTCAATATGCCAGCAAATTTGGAAAACTCAGCAGTGGCCACAGGACTGGAAAAGGTCAGTTTTCATTCCAATCCCAAAGAAAGGCAATGCCAAAGAATGCTCAAACTACCACACAATTGCACTCATCTCACACGCTAGTAAAGTAATGCTCAAAATTCTCCAAGCCAGGCTTCAGCAATACGTGAACCATGAACTTCCAGATGTTCAAGCTGGTTTTAGAAAAGGCAGAGGAACCAGAGATCAAGTTGCCAACATCCTCTGGATCATGGAAAAAGCAAGAGAGTTCCAGAAAAACATCTATTTCTGCTTTATTAACTATACCAAAGCCTTTGACTGGCTGAATCACAATAAGCTATGGAAAATTCTGAAAGAGATGGGAATACCAGACCACCTGACCTGCCTCTTGAGAAACCTGTATGCAGGTCAGGAAGCAACAGTTAGAACTGGACATGGAACAACAGACTGGTTCCAAACAGGAAAAGGAGTACATTAAGGCTGTATATTGTCACCCTGCTTATTTAACTTATATGCAGAGTACATCATGAGAAATGCTGGGCTGAAGGAAGCACAAGCTGGAATCAAGATTGCTGGGAGAAATATCAATAACCTCAGATATACAGATGACACCATCCTTATGGCAGAAAGTGAAGAAGAACTAAAGAGTGTCTTGATGAAAGTGAAAGAAGAGAGTGAAAAAGTTGGCTTAAAGCTCAACATTCAGAAAACTAAGATCATGCATCCAGTCCCATCACTTCATGGCAAATAGATGGGGAAACAGTGAGAACAGTGACTGACTTTATTTTTCTGGGCTCCCAAATCACTGCAGATGATGATTGCAGCCATGAAATTAAAAGACATTTACTCCTTGGAAAGAAAGTTATGACCAACCTAGACAGCATATTAAAAAACAGAGACATTACTTTGCCAACAAAGATCCATCTAGTCAAGGCTATGGTTTTTCCAGTGGTCATGTATGGATGTGAGAGTTGGACTATAAAGAAAGCTGAACACTGAAGAATTGATGCTTTTGAATTGTGGTGTTGGAGAAGACTCTTGAGAGTCCCTTGGACTGCAAGGAGATCCAACCAGTCCCATCCTAAAGGAGATCAGTCCTGGGTGTTCATTGAAAGGACTGATGTTGAAGCTAAAACTCCAATACTTTGGCCACCTGATGCGAAGAGCTGACTCATTTGAAAAGACCCTGCTGCTGGGAAAGATTGAGGGCAGGAGGAGAAGGGGACGACAGAGGATGAGATGGTTGGATGGCATCACCGACTCGATGGACATGGGTTTGGGTGAACTCCAGGAGTTGGTGGTAGACAGGGAGGCCTGGCATGCTGCGCAGTTCATGGGGTCATAGAGTTGGACATGACTGAGCGACTGAACTGACCTGAACTGAACTTTTTAAAAGTATTACCAACCCAGTTTTTAGATTCTCTAAAATGTATTGAATCCAATTTATCAGAGAAATGTGTGCTTGGTACACATTCTTTTGCCTTTGGGGAAAATTGTTTTGGCTCTATGGTATCCAAATTCATCAAATATTAATATGTTCCTTTCTTTCCATATTCCTGTCAATACTATAGGAAAAAATGCCTTCATTTATCATCTGGGTTATTACAATACCTAACCTTAACTTCCAGCCCATTGATCTTCCCGTATTTTCTGTTGTTGCTGTTTAGTCGCTAAGTCATGTCGGATTCCTTTGCACCCCAAGGACTGTAGCCCACCAGGCTCTTATGTTCATGGGATTTCCCAGACAAAAATACTAGAGTGGGTTGTCATTTCCTACTCCAGCAAATCTTCCCCCCCCAGGGATGGAACTGGTTTCTCCCCTACTGGCAGATGGATTCTTTACCACTGAGCCACCTAGGGGATTCCATATAATTTGTTCTCCCTTGGATGCCAAGTGATTTTTTCAAAACAAAAGTCTGATTGTCTCAGTTCAGTTCAGTTGCGCAGTCGTGTCCAGCTCTTTGCAACCCCATGAACTGCAGCACAACAGGCTTGCCTGCCCATTACCAACTCCCAGAGCTTGCTCAAACTCATGTCCATCAAGTCAGTGATACCATCCAGCCATCTCATCCTCTGTCATCTCCTTCTTCTCCTACCTTCAATCTTTCCCAGCATCAGGATCTTTTCCAAAGAGTCAGTTTTTCACATCAGGTGGCTAAAGTATTGGAGTTTCAGCTTCAGCATCAGTCCTTCCAAAGAATATTCAGGACTTATTTCCTTAGGACTGACTGGTTTGATCTCCTTGCAGTCCAAGGGACCCTCAAGAGTCTTCTCCAAAACCGCAGTTCAAAAGCATCAGTTCTTCAGCCCTCAGCTTTCTTTATAGTCCAACTCCAACATCCATACATGACCACTGGAAAAATCATAGCCTTGACTAGACAGACCTTTGTTGACAAAGTAATGTCTCTGCTTTTTAATATGCTGTCTAGGTTGGTTATAGCTTTTCTTCCAAGGAGCAAGCATCTTTTAATTTTATGGCTGCAGTCACCATCTGTAGTGATTTTGGAGCCCCCCAAAATATAAAGTCTGTCACTGTTTCCATTGTTTCCCCATCTATTTGCCATGAAGTGATGGGACCAAATGCCATAATCTTAGTTTTTTGAATGATGAGTTTTAAGCCAACTTTTTCACTCTCTTCTTTCACTTTCATCAAGAGGCTCTTTCATTCTTCTTCACTCTCTGCCATAAGGGTGGTATCATCTGTGTATCTGAGGTTATTGATATTTCTCCCGGCAATCTTGATTCCAGCTTGTGCTTCATCCAACTCAGCATTTCACATGATGTTCTCTGCATTGTCTCATCCACTTGGTGAGAGTCCTTCAGTGTCTCCTCATTGATCTTAAGAGAAATTGGTCCATTGTCTGACTCTTGTCTATCTCCTCAGCCTCTTCTTCCACTAGACTACCTCTTCCCCATCCTCATTTTAGCCACAGTGGTTCTAAGTTACCAAAACAACTTTATTCCATGGGGCAGTTTCATTGGTTGTACATTCTGGCAACACCTTTGTCTTTTTGCTCAGGGCAAACCAATTCAACCTTCCAATCTAAAGTCAAGGTTAAATCATGTATCATTGTATTTTAGTACTGTTTCATAGTACTTGCATTTATTCCTGTGTTTTGTGATACTTCGTCTGAATCTCTCATGAGAAGCTAAGCTCCATGAAAGCAGGAATTTTTATCTCTTTTATTTACCATTGTTTCTACTCCCCAGGGTATAATACAGTGCCTGGAACATAATAGGTGCTTAGTAAATATGTTCTGAGTGAATGAAGAAAACAACCAGCTTAAATTAATTATTTCATCAATTGTGGGATGGTTTTGAAGATGTTTCTGTGCAAATCATTGTTCAATGAGCACATAGTGTGAAACATTTTCTCTGGTTTCAGTACCATAGATGAGCTGTCTCATGAATAACTGATGTGCTTTATTTTGTCTATAGATAGTGAAAATTAAAGAACTGTTTGTTTTTCCTTTTTTGTTTGGATTTTTAAGCAGGCCAGAGTGAAATTTAGCATTGAATTCCAGCTTGTCAGGTTCATTTTAACCAAGATCTGTTTATCCAGCATACATTTATCAAGCACTTGCAATGTGGAAAACACTGTCCCAGGCTCTAGATAGAGGGGAATGAGTGAAATCAAGCCTTATTAGCTTCTACAGGGACTTCTAATATTTAGGCAGAAGTTAATGAAAGAATTATACAAATCAGTTCAGTTCAGTTCAGTCGCTCAGTCGTGTCCGACTCTTTGTGACCCCATGAATAGCAGCACGCCAGGCCTCCCTGTCCATCACCAACTCCCGGAGTTCACCCAGACTCACGTCCATTGAGTCAGTGATGCCATTCAGCCATCTCATCCTCTATCGTCCCCTTCTCCTCCTGCCCCCAATCCCTCCCAGAAAGTTCTCACAATTGCAATTTTCAGATATACTATAGAAAATAAGTCTGTGGTCCAGTGGTAAAGAGTCCATCTGCCCATGCAGGTTACATGGATTCAATCCCTGACTAGGGAAGACCCCACATGTTGTGGGGCAACTATGCCTGTGCACAGGGCTGCTGAGCCTGTGCTCTAGAGCCCTTTAACTGCAACTGCTGAAGACTAGGACTTGTGCTCTATAGCAAGAGAAGCCCCCTCAAGGAGAAGCCCATGCACTCAAGGAAGAGCAGCCCCCACTTGCTGCCAGCCCACATCAACATGAAGACCCCGCACAGCCAGAACAAGAAATTTTTAAAAAAGGAAAATAAACCTTGGAATTATGAGGACTTGGTATAGCAGTATTTGTTCTGGTCAAAGTAATGTTGGAGGGGATGTCAGAAGAAGGAGTAGAAGTCAATTGGGCAAAGAATGGGGGAAGAACATTCCAGGGAAAAGCATGAGTAGAGGTCCTACTGCAGAAGGGGGTGTGGGGAGGAGAATAAACTCAAAATTAGTCCAGTGTGGCTGGAGTGGAAAGAACAAGGAGCGCCATGTGAAGCTGAGGTTGATGGGGTGTGCAGAAGCCAGGCTGTGCAGGGTCTCTTGTCAAACTTGCTAAGGAATTAAGTCTTTATCTGGAGAACAAAGGAAAATCATGAACGGTTTTTTTTTTTTTTTTTTTAAATAGTTAACCTTAACACCTTACATTTTATTTTTTTTTTAACATTAAAAACATCTATTTATTTATTTGGCTGTCTTAGGTCTTAGTTGCAGCACAAGGGATCTTCCTGCAGCTCAAGGCTTCTCTCTAGTTGCTGCACGCAGGCTCAGTAGTTGTGGCTCTTGTGCTTGGTTGCCCTGGGGCATGTGGTATCTTAGGTCCCCGACTAGGGACTGAACCCACGTCCTCTCCATTGAAAGGCAGATTCTTCACCACTGGACCAGGAAAGTCCCATGAAAGGTTTTTAAGAGTGGGGACATATCTATTTTCAAAGAAAAAATTCATCGTTGCCTCTAATGTGAACACAACATATACATGAATTTATATTCTTGGTATTTTGTACAGCCTGATTTTTCTATCATACTGTCTTTGGCTAAATTCTCCAGAAATAAAGCCATTTCAGAGATTCTTGTGCAAATGACTTATTCGAAGAGTGCTTTCAGAAGAAAGAGAATAAAAGGGAAGGGAAAAGAGTTTATCGAAGATGGGTCCCAAATGGAGTCTAGCTTCAGCCTAATCTCAAGGAAATCTCTGGAGCAAGCATTGTATCAGAATTGATCCCTGCTTGAGGCCAGGGAGCCAGCAGGGATCGACTGTGTCATCATCAATCAGCATTCCTAGCAGCTGTGGGACATGGCCTGTGAAAACAGGTCTGCGTGGGGCATCAAAAGTGCCCACCACGAGTGCTTTATTTACTTTTTATTGTTTAAAAGTTTTATTGGAGTATAGTTGTTTTACAATGTTGCATTAGTTTCTACTGTAAAGCAAAGTGAATCAGTTATATGTATACATATATCCCCTCTTTTTAAGGTTTCCTTCCCATTTAGGTCACCACAGAGCTCTACGTAGAGTTTTCTGTGCTATGCAGTAGATTCTCATTAGATTTATCTATTTTAAACATAATGTCAATAGTGTATATATGTTAATCCCAGTCTTTCAATTCATCCCACCACCCACCTTCCCCCTTTTGGTGTCCATAAGTTTGTGTTCTGTATCTGTAACTTTATTTCTGTGTTGCAAAGAAGTTCATCCATACCATTTTTCTAGATTCCATATACAAGTGGTATTATGTGATATTTGTTTTTCTCTTTCTGATTTACTTCATTCCGTATGACAGTCTCTAGGTCTATCCATGTCTCTGCAAATGGCACTATTTCATTCCTTTTAAAAATGTCTCCAATTTTCTTCCCCAGAGGCAGCCACTGTTATGAATTTCTTGTATATGCTTTCAAAAGTAGTCTCCATGTATTTTTAGTTATTGAAGTATAGTTGATTTACAATGTTGTATTAGTTTCTGGTGTCCAGCAAAGTGATTCAGTTACGTGTATGCATGTGTGTGTGCTAGGTCGCTTCAGTTGTGTCCGACTCTCTGTGACCTTATGGACTGCAACCTGCCAGGGTCTTCTGTCCATGGGATTCTCCAGGCAAGAATACTGGAGTGGGTTGCTGTGCCTTTCACCAGAGGACCCCCCCCCCATATATATATTTATTATATATATATATATGTATATTTATTTCACATTCTTTTACATTGTAGTTTCCCATTAGTATGCAGTAGATCCTTGTTGGTTATCTATTTTGTATATAGTAGTATGTGTGCATGTTAGTCACTCAGTCGTGTCTGAATTTTTGTGACCCTATGGACCGTAGCCCTCTAGGTCCCTCTGTCCATGCAATCCTCCAGGCAAGAATACTGCAGTGGGTAGCCATTGCCTTCTTCAGGGGATCTTCCCCACCTAGGGATCGAACATGGGTCTCCTGCATTGAAAGCAGATTCTTTACTGTCTGAGCCACAGGGAAGCCCCCATATACAGTGTATCTAGTAATCCCCAATGCCTAGTTTATCCTTCCCCCATCCTCTTCCCTTTGGTAACCATAGGTTTGTTTTCTATGTCTTATGCATTTTCTTTTACTTTCTGTAAACCAATTTACAGCATGGCATGCTTAGTCTTCTGCACCTTGTTCTCTTCTTTTAGCAATGAAACTTACAGAGTATTGTATATTGAAACACAGAGAGCTGCATCATCATTTTTGATGGCTGTAGAGTATTGTATTGTACCATAGTATATTGACCTTGATTTTTTCACTAAATATTCCTATTTAACTGTACTGTGTATATGTCTCTAAGCCACTTCAAATACTTGGAACAGAGTAGAAGGTAAGTAACTAAAACTAATACATGGGATCTCATGTCCTGTGAGAGACATAATCCAAAAAACCAATCAAAGGACCTGGAAATACCCACATTCAGAGACGGAACCATGTTTTTTCCTGTATGATCCTGTGAAGTCTAATCAGTGATGGATATTCAATCAGTTCATTATGGCCAGAGGATCTTGGCTGAAACTCTTGTCATTTCATCTGAAAATGGCAGAAATCCCAAGTCAATTTCAGAGCTTATTTCATAGGTTTCCAAGGAATCCATTATGACTACATCCAAAGGCCTCTGAACTTTGGTCCAGACTTTCTTTATTGATTTAATGTAAAGCCTAATAAAATTCCATGGCTTAAAAATAAACCAGCCTGATCTAGATATAGCTCAAAGGCAATGGTGATGGTGCTTTTCCCCTGTATCTTTGTCTTTAGAGATTTAATCATCATATCTAAGTCACTGCTTAATGGAGTCAAAGATCTGGAAATATTCCTGCCCAGTTGTGTTTGCAAAGTGAACAGCTGACATTCGTACAAGATGAAGAGCTGCTTTGAAAGCTAAGGACAGAATCTTGGCTTCTCCCCCGAGGCAGCCTGTTTAGCCATGATTCACACACTGCAGTCTCTAACATGGCGCCGGAGTGGGCTAGAGCTGCTGGTGTTTCCCCAGGCGGAACCTCCCTGGGATCTCTGTCTCATTCTTTCCAAAGGACTGATGCTCTATGGCCAAATGCCATATGTAAAGCATTTGACCCAAATTTAATGCAGTTCTGTGATTTCTGTTTGATTCTTTAAGAAGTCATGCAGATAGAGCTTAGATGTCTGCTTGTTGCTCAGATAAACATATCTCACCAAGAGACAGCTAACCCTCAGAGCTATATTTAAAGTTGTCTCATATTAAATAATCTGCCTGCAATGCAGGAAACCTGGGTTCGATCCCCTGGAAGAGGACATGGCAACCCACTCCAGTATTCTTGCCTGTAGAATCCCATGGACAGAGGAGCCTGGCAGGCTACAGTCCAGGGGCTTGCAAAGAGTCAGATGTGACTGAGTGACAAAGCACAGCACAGGACAGCAATCAGACACAATATTTTATAAGTGTCCAGCTTAAGATAAAAGTACTATTGTAAGTCTTGTATAAACTCTTTGTTTTCTGAGGATCAGAAAGTTAAGGTCAGGTGTTTGGTACCTTGAAATTGACAGTGACATAGGTTTGTTTTCTTTCACTTTCTTTTTGGAAGAAACAGAAGTGATGAGCAATGCCAACTACTTTATCCAACACTGCTCAGTGAAGGTGTTGAATAAACTATTCATTATTAGCAAAACTGCATTTTTAAGTTGGCACAATGACACCTTGATGGATTATATATATGGATAGTCATTTCTAATTTGCAGTTTGTACCGTTGACAGCCTACCGGCTGCTGGAATCCATCCAGTAATTGTGAAGATGTAATGCTTCACAATGCTCCCCCTAAGCCTCAGATTCCTTATGAATAAAAGAATTGTGAAGTTGTTTTAAGGATTTGGCGAGTTAGTTCATGTAAAGCCCTTGGCACAGTGCATTGGACATAGCAATCCCTCATTCAGTATATTTCAAATAGATATTTAATGAGTGCTTTTCATGAGTTGGGAATTACTCAAGGTACCAGAGATGTATACAGAAACAAGGAGTATGATGGTGGTGGTTTAGTTGTTAATTTGTGTCTGACTCTTGAACTTCATGGACTGTAGCCAGCCAGGCTCCTCTGTCCATGGGTTCTCCAGGTAAGAATACTGGAGTGGGTTGCCATTTCCTTCTCCAGGGGATCTTCCCAACCCAGGAATGGAACCCATGTCTCCTACATTGCCGGTGGATTCTTTACCGATTGAGCTACGAGGGAAGCCCAAGGAGTATGATGCTTACATCCTAATTTGTAAAAATGAATAAAGAAATAATCAAGATAAGTCTAGATTCCATGGACAGAGGAGCCTGGCAGGCTCCAGTCCGTAGGATCATGCGAGTTGGACATGACTTATGAATAAACCACCAGTAGATAGTAGTGACTACTATGAATATAACTATATAGGACACGGTGATCAAAACTGAATGGGAGGGGAGAGATTGGAAGATGAAATGGGCTCATGCACTGACTTTGTGCTGTTTGACCTCAGATCCATCTTTTCCATTTCCCTGTTGTGATCTGTATGGTCATGGGGCTGTCGGATATATTTCCCAAACTCCTGTGGCTTTGGGGTTCCAGATGGACTTCATCAATGGAGGCACTGTTAGGAGATTTGAGGGATGGAGAAGGGAGAAACCATGGTATTTCTCCCCACCTCTCTATGATGACCTTGTGTGGTTGCATTTCTCTTGTGACTCTGGCTTCTGCTGGGCAGGTCTTACTGAAGCTTCTTCCAGCCTCCACTTGGTGATCTTGGCTCATGGGCTCTGGTAATGCAGTTTCTTCCTTTGGCTTTCTGGGCTTGGGTGGACTTAGTTTTCCTGCTGTTGCAGATCTTTGTCTTGTAATTCCTTGTTTGTCTTCAATGGTTATCCATCCCATGTATCATTAATTGTCTATATTAAATTCCTTCTGTATTAGACATAGAGTCACAGATGTAGAAAACCAACTTATGGTTACCAAGGGAGAAAGCAGGGTAGGGATAAATTGGGAGATTGGAATTGACATATACACACAACTATACATAAAATAGGTAACTGATAACCTGTTATATCACAGAGAACTCTACTTAATATACTCTTATAATATACAGAGTTATTATATAATTCTGCAATTACCTATGTGGGAACAGAATCTATAAAAAGAGTGGATATATGTATATATATAACTGATTCACTTTATTGCACAGCAAAAACTAACACAACATTGTAAATCAACTATATGCCAGTACAAATTAACTTAAAAACTTCCTTCTGGGTTAAATACAAAGAAAGGTTTCTGCTTTCTTTGTTGGATCCTGACTTGCACAAAAAGTTAGAGTTTTTCTCAAAAGATACTATTTGAAATGAAATCTGAAAGGACAGGAAGATAGTTGTGTGATCTGGAGGAAGAACATTGCAGCAAGAGGGAACAGCAAGGACAAAAGCATCGAGATGAGGCTGAGATTAGAGTATTTGAGAAAGAGAGAAAGCAAGTGTGGTTGGAGCATGGTGAGGGGGCGGGAAGGTGCTAAGTACAGAGAGGAACACAGGGACTCCTGTTGGAAGATCTTGCAGGCCAAAGTGAAGGTTTGGGGGTTTATTCTAATTGTATTTGAAAACAATCACAGTGTTTTAAGATAAGAATAGGTTTTGTTTGAAAATATATAAGTTTTGTTTGAAATAGGTCATCCTGGCTGCTCTGTAAGAATATGGTAAAGTCCTAAGATTAGGACAAAGACCAGTTAAGTACTTATTGCTGGTGATCCAAGCTAGAAATTATGAGAACTGGAGCTTGGGTGGGAGAAAAGGAAACAGAAGTGGGTTGACTCCTAATATGTTTTGGAAGAATCATCCACAGAGCTACTGATGAGAAGAATGAGGGAAAAAGAGGCATCAAGTATGACTTCTAGACTTTTGCTCTTAAAGTTGATGGTATAATTTACACAGATGAAGAAAGCTAAAGGAGCCACAGGTTTTTGAGGGAGAGAAGATATTGGATTTTAAATATGTTAGAGATGCTTGTTGACATCTAAATAGTTATGTTGGGAGCTTTTGATCATGTCTGGACCTCCAGGGAGAACTCATGGTTAGAAGTATAGATATGGAAGTCAACAACACAAATCCATGCATTGGATAAATTAACAGAAGAAAGAATATAGGTATATATCAACCATTATTATTGTTGCTGTTTATGCTGCTCCTGCTGTTGCTTTTCTGACTGTTATTATAACAAAGTTTCAGACTGACTTAAAATTAAACCTTGACCAAAGTTTGAGACTTGCTAACTTAACAGTATGTGAACCGTGAAATTCCAGATGTTCAAGTTGGATTTAGAAAAGGCAAAGGAATGAGAGATCAAATAGCCATCTGTTGGATCATCATAAGAGCAAGAGAGTTCCAGAAAAACATCTACTTCTGCTTTATTGACTACACCAAAGCCTTTGACTGTGTGAATCACAACAAACTGTGGAAAGTTCTTCAAGAGATGGGCATACCAGACCACCTGACCTGCCTCCTGAGAAATCTGTATGCAGGTCAAGAAGCAACAATTAGAGCCAGATATAGAACAACAGACTGGTTCCAAATCGGGAGAGGAGCACGTCAAAGCTGTATATTGTCACCCTGCTTATTTAACATCTATGCAGAGTACATCATGCGAAATGCCAGGCTGGATGAAGCACAAACTGGCATCAAGATTGCCAGGAGAAATATCAATAACCTCAGCTATGCAGATGGCACCACCCTTATGGCAGAAAGCAAAAAAGAACTAAGGAGCCTCTTGTTGAAAGTGAAAGAGGAGAGTGAAAAAGTTGGCTTAAAACTCAACATTTGGCAAAACTAATACAATTATGTAAAGTTTAAAAATAAAAAAAAAAAAAAAAAAAAAAAAGAAAACTAAGATCATGGCATCCAGTCCCATCACTTCATGGCAAATAGATGGGGAAACAATGGAAACAGTGTCAGACTTTATTTTTTTGGGGGGCTCCAAAATCACTGCAGATGGTGATTGCAGCCATGAAATTAAAAGATGCTTGCTCTATGAAAGAAAAGTTATGACCAACCTAGACAGCATATTAAAAAGCAGAGACATTACTTTGCCAGCAAAGGTCCATCTAGTTAAAGTGACAGTTTTTCCAGGAGTCATGTATGGATGTGAGAGCTGGACTATAAAGAAAACTGAGCACCAAAGAATTGATGCTTTTGAACTGTGGTGTTGGAGAAGTCTTGAGTGTCCCTTGGACAACAAGGAGATCCAAGCAGTCCATCCTAAAGGAAATCAATCCAGAATATTCATTGGAAAGACTGATGCTGAAGCTGAAACTCCAATACTTTGGCCACCTGATGCAAAGAACTGACTTATTGGAAAAGACCCTGATGCTGGGAAAGATTGAAGGCAGGAGGATAGGGGGATGACAGAGGATGAGATGGTTGGATGGCATAACTGACATGAATTTGAGCAAGTTCTGGGAGTTGGTGATGGACAGGGAATCCTGGTGTGCTGCTGTCCATGGGGTCGCAAAGAGCTGGACACGACTGAGTGACTGCACTGCACTGAACTGAACAGAAGGTAATGACGGAAATGAGAATAGTGGTCAATTCGCCTAGATGCTTGTTAGAACATTCTTATCCTTTTCTCTGTAGACCAGATGGCTAGCTGGATAAGTAGTAAGTGTGATGGATGGGTCTGAGGCTCTGAACATCACCTCCACGAGCAAGTTTTCTGGAGAGAGGCCCAGACCAGTTCATTATAGGGTAGTGAATAAATCTGCTTCATATTTATATTTTGTATGAATAATTGAATAATCCATACTAAATTCCCCCATGTGAATATTTTGTGAGAGATAAGTTGTGATGAGTATGTTTGAGTTCGCAAATTCTTAACCTCTTTATTTAGGTAGACTTAGAGAATATTGTGCTTAGTAAAAAGTGTTAGACAAAGCCAAATTCTGTATCACCTGTGTGTGGAATCTGAAAATTAATACAAATAGATCTATATACAAAACAGAAAGATACAGATATGGAAAACAAATTTATGTTTATCAAGTGGGAGAGGAGAGAAGGAGGGACAAATTAGGAGTATGGAATTAACAAATACATACTACTATGCTATGCTATGTTAAGTCACTTCAGTCGTGTCCGACTCTGTGCGACCCCATAGACGGCAGCCCACCAGGCTCCCCTGTCCCTGGGATTCTCCAGGCAAGAACACTGGAGTGGGCTGCCATTTCCTTCTCCAATGCATGAACGTGAAAAGTGAAAGTGAAGTCGCTCAGTCGTATCCGACTCCTAGCAACCCCATGGACTACAGCCTACCAGGCCCTTCCATCCATGGGATTTTCCAGGCAAGAGTACTGGAGTTGGGTGCCATTGCCTTCTCCAATACATACTACTACTATACATTAAAAAGGCACGATACTGGATTCTTGGGGCTGGTGCACTGGGACGACCCAGAGGGATGGAATGGGGAGGGAGGAGGGAGGAGGGTTCAGGATGGGGAACACATGTATACCTGTGGTAGATTCATTTTGATATTTGGCAAAACTAATACAATTATGTAAAGTCTAAAAATAAAATAAAATTAAAAAAAAAAAGATGAGCAACAAAAATTTAATGTATAGCATAGGGAATTTTACCCTATATTTTGTAATTATCTATAATGCAAAATAATCTACAAAATACTGAAGTACTATGCTGTACATCTGAAATTAACCATATTGTGAATCAACTATACTTCAATTAAAAAAAATAAAATAAATAGATGAAAATAATAAATAAGAATTTAAAAACCCTTAAAAAAAAAGAAATAAACAATTGTTTTTAAGGCCTAACCAGCTCTTTCCAGAAAATTTCCCAGAACAAAACTAAGGAAATACTCAAATATTTCAAAGCGAAAGAGGTAAAGAAGGCACAGTGAGCTCATGTATGACCTCTTTGTTCTTAGGTCATTGCCTAGTGAGTCTCCAGGAGCTTAATTTACCCGCTGCTGTGGTTGTGCATTGCCTCTTGGTCATGTAGGGGTGAACTTTGATAAGAGAAAATGTTTTGACTATTCATGGAAATAGTCAAAATGTTTCGACTATGGAATTAGGAGTGACGTGGTGTTACCATATGGAAGTCAAGTATACCCGGGAAAAGCACCAACCGCAGGGTCTACAAGATGTTGGTTGTTCATTGTTCACTCAAGCCTTATTTGAATACAACTTGGACGTGAAAGTACATGTTTGAAAAATAACTTGGGCTGTCCATTTCTTAAATTAATAGACCATTCTAGGCTCTATTAGAAGCAGGGGCATGTCGTGTTGCTTGGTGAATAGCAACAAGAAGATGATCCAGGGAGATATTTTATCTGCTATGGTGCCAAATTCAGAGCATGCCAGCCTTGAGAGTGGCTTGGCAGTCTCCATAATACTGGTGATAAAGTAATTTCTCCACATGCCTAAATTAGTCTAATCAAACCTATCAGAATTCTGAACATCGAGATGTTAACACTGCCAGGAATTCTCTCGTGCCTTGGACAATGTCAGCTAGAAGCCCTGATAGTAACTCAACTTTGTTATTTCACCCAAGAGTGCTGTTCATCTTCAGTTCTCTCATTTTCTATTTTTATCCCAGTGAATCTGGTATATGGCAAATCCATGAATCCATATTAGTTGCACATTTGCATGGTAGGGGGAGGATAGGGGTAAAAACTACAAATAAACACAAGACAAACCATCTCTAACAATGGGGCACAAATATCCACCAGTTTTGTTTGGGGGTATTTTTTTGTGTAATTCTTGGATACTGGAGTTCCATATTGAATTCACTATGCAGTTCTCAGCATGACACTTCTTTTCAAGTTTTAATGCTGCCTTCATAACTCAAAACTTATTGTAAGTCTACAGTAACAAAATCAGCATGATATTGGCATAGCTATAGACAAAGAGATCAATAGAACAAAATGAAGAGCCCACAGGATAGAAGTGATTTTGCATATCAGTGAAGAAAAAGAGGATGTTTTCATTAATGTTGCTGAGACATTTGTTATTTATATGGAAACACATGTGATTGGACCCCTACCTCACATTGTACACAAATATGAATAACAAATTTATTAAACATCCAAATGTACAAGGGAAAACTAGAAAAATTATTTATTTATTTATTTACTTTTGTTGATCCTGCATGGCCTGCAGGATCTTCGTTCCCCGACCAGGACTGAACCTGCACCCTCGGCAGTGAAAATGTGGAGTCCTAACCACTGGATCCACCACAGAATTCCCTAGAAAGCTTTTCAGAAGAGAATGTTTGTGGTTATTTTCATGAACTTAAGATATGGGAAGATTTCTTAAACAAGGCCTAAAAAGCACAATCCATAAAGGACATGATTGACAAGTTTATCCAAGTGAAAACCATGCATATGCATTTATCCAAAGACATCACATAAAGAGTGAAAATGGAAACTTTGAGGCTGAATTCCGTCTGTTCTGTTTGTGAATGTTGGTTTATCAAGACCATCCCAAGCTATAAGAATGTAGACAGATGTTACAGCTGCTTGGATGTGACAACTCTTGCTGACCTCATCTCCATTATTGGTGACCCTGTCCTTCCTATCAAAGTCACGGAGAAGATAAATTTAGCATAATTGCTATTCTCTGCTTTTTCTGCAGAGTGTTAAAGTACTTTTGTATTCCTCTGGTTTGAAATGTGCCCCGTGGCTTCTCTGACTATTGCCAAAATATATGATATCTTCAAAGAATTGGAGTTTATAACTCAAAAATGTGTGTGTGTGTGGATGTGCATGCTAGAAAAGTTCTAGAAGTACTAAAAGTGAGTCTCTTCTTCAAGTTTGAATATAATGCATGCTCATTATAGAGAAAATTTGCAATACAGAAAAATAAGCAAGAAATAGCTCATAATTCTCCTACTGTCCATAGTCATTTATTAATGTTTTGGTGTTTGCTTTTTTCTATGTATATCACATTGTAGCATATTATTGAATTCTGGTCAATTCACTCAAGATAAGAACAAACTTCCTCTGTGTTGTTATAAACTTGGTAGAAACATTATTTTCTTTTTCTTTAGCTTCTTTTCCCCCCAGTTTTATTGAGGTATAATTGACATACAGCACTGTATAAGTTTAACATATATAGTATAATAATTTGGTTTGCATACATCTAGAAACATTATTTTTAATGGCAGTCCATGGGAAGTTGTACACCATTTTCATTAGGATCCTAGGCTCCAGGGCCACACTATCTTAAGTTTGAATCCCAAATCCACCACTTATTAGCTGTGTGGTCATGAGCAAGAAACTGACCATTTCTTCCCTTTGGTTTCCTCATCTGTAAAATGGGCTAATAAGAGTATCTACCTCACAGAAAGGATGGTTGGAATTTGATACTTATAAATTGTGCTTAGCAGGTATTCATTGGCAGTTGTTGCTATTATCATTGTGTATGTAAAGGGGTTGATGGATTTCAGTATCCTCCAGGCCCACTCTGTTAGTGTTAGAGCTTTCCTTGGTATCTTCCCACTGGTCTCTGTACATAGAGGATTCTACAGTTGCAGGGCTCATGAATGTCCTGAAAGGTGTTAGTCCACATGGTGTAGTTTGGAGATCTTCAAAGACTCAAGGGCATACGTGGTAATTCTTTTGCCAGAATACTATTGGAGATTGGCAGGTAGCTACTGTGGGAAGACCCTTATGAGAACACCAAGGACTGATCACTGGACTCTCAGCATCAGCCCTAATATGAGCTTCCTCTAATGGGGTTATTGGGGCAGTTTCATAATGCTGCCATCTCTTCATGTGATCCCCTGGTGTCCATCCCTCCTTTCCTAGTCTTAGGCAACATCCACCCTCCAAGAGCATGTCTTATCCCTTTGCCCAACCAGGAACAAAGATGAGAGGCATGATTGCCTACCCTTTTCCTTCCAGACAATTATTGTTGCATAAACTTCATCAGTCAACTTTCCCCGAAGACCATTCTATGTGATTATCAAGGCTTTTTTTGGAAGTTAGACTGGATATGGCTTGTTTCTTTCCCTCCATTCTCATGATAACAATCCCAATTTCCTTTGAATGCCTCTGATTAACTAGGAGAAGGGTCATGTATAATGGAGCACAGAAAAGAAAGCACAAAGATTAATATTTTAAAGTATTATCTCATCATAAATGAATGTATCATAATTTACTTAATCACTCTCCTATTACTGGACATTTAGATTATTTCCAATTTTTAGCTATTAAAATGGCACTGTGATTAACAATGCTAAAAATCCTTTCATATTTTGGATGACTTAGTATGAATAACCAGTAGTGGAAATTCTGGGTCAAATGATACAAAAAATAATAAATGCTTTAAGAATTTTCTTTCTTGTGTTAGGGGTAGTTTCCATTGTTTTATCAGGTGGTAGAAAATTAAGCATAAGAACAGGGTAAGATTTTTGAAATCATTGCTATTTAACTGTCCGAATGCCTGTAATATCCATTTATATTGACCAAAAAGACCCTAACAGTTTACTGATGTCTGAATTTCTTTGGCTAATGACTTTCTTCTCTTGTTAAAACTGTTAGTACTTGGGGGAATAGTAAAAGTTTAAGACTGTGCACTAAAAGATAGAGTTCGTTTTATCGGATCCTTAACTAACCTAACTTGTTTAACTAAGCATTGATTAGTAGCAGTGCCATGGCCATTGGGACAAAGGAGCAGGCAGTGTCACACGTGGCATTAGAATGGATTCCTGGAGGTCACAATAGCCAACTTTCGATTTCTTCGGTCTTTCAAGAGAAACGAATGGGAGATGAACCGATGGGGCGTCAAGATGACTATTATGCCTCAATTTCACAATCATATTTTCAAACAGTGGAGAGTAGGTCAAAATAAACATGAAGAATAAGGTTGTCCCTGATGTACTTTTGTGATGGAAGGAGAATGTTGTCCACTCACAGATAGTCTAAGCTTTGTCTTATAAAGAATTCCAACAGGGGTGCTATCAATGTGAGCCTACCACAGACACCAAATCTTGAATGAGATGGGTCCTATCCCTCTATAGCACAAACCTCTATAAAGGAAAAGCAGTACTCACTGAAAGTAAATAAACGGTGCTACAGAATATATGTATAATTTTATTGTACACTTAACACAAATATAATCATATATAAGAAATTAAAAACACTGTACAATAAAACTTGTAATTCATATTTAGTTGGTCCTAACTAGGAATTCCTGAAAGCTTAAGTCAGTGACTCCATTCTCATTTGGTCCGGATTTTTTCTTCTATAGAACCTCTAAGATCCATGAATTATTTTCTGCATATCTCATGTTCTTCTTGCTTTATGCAGTCCTCTGCTGGAACGCTTGCTTCCCTGAGTTAGAGAAAACTTATTACCAGAAATTACAGGAAATCCTCAGTCTCTGAAAGTGTAAAGCTTCAACATTTAGTTTAAATATGGAGCCATCATCAACTGCGTTGCTATGGAGATCCTTCCTCCCATGTGCTCTGCAATTTGTCTGCTGCCAATTATCCAGAAATAACTTCTCTATTTCTATGGAATATTCTGTGTCTCACCTACTGCTGCCTCTGTATTCTTTTTGAATTTTGGTGGAAGGAGGGATTTTCATTTCTATTCTTTGTAGGCAGGAAAGATAATTTTCAGTGTGTCCCAGCTGAAAAGGATTCCCCACTGTGCCACTTCCTGTGTAACACTATTAAACCTCCCTCTTCACTGCTTAGCTGCAGTGGATGAAGGTTAATATATTATCTATTTTGTACTCACATTAGACTAGACTACCATCTTGGTGGAAGTGGTGGGAAAGATGGTTATGGGTCAGTTTGACATTGTAGACTGTTGTTTTTCCCCTAGTAGTTTGATGAGTCAATTTATTTTCCCATATGAGCTGCCACTCAGAGTCAACCCCAGTGAGAAGTTAGGAGTTGAGTGTGGGATTTGTCTATTTCTCTATTTTGATTTGGAGCATCCATGCTTGGGAATTAAAGAGTCTTCCTTGAACTGATTCAGCATCATATGGCAGATTTGAAAGTACTCAGTCTATAACCATTGAGCTAGACCCCATGGGTGGCTTTATATTGCAGCAGGAATTTCAACTCTGCAAATTCCTTATCTTGACTCTCTTGGTAGGCCAGCAGATTCTGATGCAATAGGAGCCTCCTTTATCTATTGCCTCATGCTGAAAACTGATGACAATTTTGTTGATCATTACCTCTCTAAGCTCAACCAAGTAGTGTTCTAAGAATATCTTGGCTTAACAGAAGCCTTCCATTGTATTTTATAGAGTCACTTTTAGTGAGTGGTTTAATGAACACAGATCTGTTCGGAAGAACTGTTTCCTGCACTTGTAGCAGGGATGGAGAAACTGGGGAAGTTCTTTGAATTCTGCCCAACTTGGAGGCCTTTGAATGACAGGAAATGAAAGATTTGTCTGCCTGTATTCTCTTTCCATGTTTATAGCCCACTTGGAGCCTGTAAGGAGAACGTAATCCAAAAGGTTTGAAGAATATGGTGGATCAGATCCAAATGTGTCACTGGCTGGGTCTGAGATGAAGATGGTGGACAGTGGAAGAGGACCAATAAGAGACTGCCCAGTCTCATACTGTTTATATATCAATTTCTGACTTTCAGACAAGCAGACTCCAAATCTGTCAAACTAGTGAAGTGTCCCTACATCAGACTTCTCAGAAAACCTGTGTATGATGGGCTGCTATGTATAATCATTGAGGCTTATTTATTTTTGGCTGCACTGGGTCTTCATTGCCACACATGGGCTTTCTCTTTCAAGCAGCAAAGAGAGGCCACTCTCTAGTTGTGGTGCACAGGCTTCTCATTGCAGTGGCTTCTCTTGTTGTGGAGCATGGCTATGGAGTGTGGGTTTCAGTAGTTGTGGTGCACTGGGTTAGTTGCCCAACAGCACATGGGATCTTTCCAGGCTAGGAATCAAACCCCTGTCCCCTGCATTGGCAGGTGGATTCTTAACCACTGGACCACCAGGGAAGTCTAATCACTGAACTTTGATTATCTGTCTTTGGTAGATCCAATGATTGCCCCTGTTCCTGGTCACTGAATGCAATAGATATCACTATGCCTCCTGAAAGCATCACCTAAACACTTTTCTTCTGCGTCTTCAATGCTTTTAAAGCTATTGTAGAAGAATAGGGGTTGCAGAGAGGGAGCACTACACAATGCTGAGATGACAATCTGTTTAAAATTAGCCCCAAAGTTGTATTATCAGGTCAAAAAGGAGGTACACTTCAAATTTAGATATTGTCAAGTGACAACTTAAGGAATCTGCCCTCCAAAAATTGTCACATTGTTTCACAAACCCTGCGTATTAGAATGTTCATTACAGCCTTGTTTGTGTTAATAAAAGCTTGGAAACAGCCTAAGTATCCAGCCAAAGAGGATTGGATGAATAAATGATAGTTTATCCATACAGTGGAATACTGTTGGCCTTATATAGACTTGGGCAGAACTTTAAAGTGTGACTCAGCAATGGAATATAACAATGAATATAAGGGTATAGTAAATCTCCTACGTACAAGCCATCAAGTTGTGAACTTGCAAAGATGCAAACATGCATTCTATCAATGTCAGGAATGACTGCAGCTCTCCCTCCATCTCCTAAGGATGAGGATCCTTCTCCTCTACCATCTTGCACTTCCTCTCCCTCCTACAGTCAGTAACTCTTCTTGCCTCTTCACTCGATGCCAGCTGCTGTATGCCAGCTGTTGTACTGTACTTTTCAAGATACTGTATCGTAAGATTAAAAATATTTTCTTTATTTTTGTGTGTTTGTTTTTAATATATTATTTAAAAAGTATCATAAATCTATTACAGTACAACACTGTATAGCTGATTGTGTTAGTTGGGTACCTAGGCTAACTTTGTTGGACTTACGAACAAATTGGACTAATGAACTTGCTCTTGGAATAGAACTTGTTCATATGTAGGGGACTTACTGTATAGTAGAAAATCCGGAAGGCCATGTGCAAACTTATTAGTAGTAGTTAGCTATGGACAGTCAGTTTAGAAGGAGGAGATTTTTACTCTCTACTTATTTTACTATATATATATGTAACACACACACATATACATATATCCTTGTATTACTTATAAAATCTTTTTAAAGTGTCTTGAAAATCAATTCTCCATATGTGTTTATTTTGTTTGTTTGATTATACAATTCAAATCCTGGGTAACGATCATGTCTGTGACAGACTCCCATGGATGTCTTCAAGTCACACATGATTACTAGTTCCCAAGTGATAACTCCATCTCTTGCCCTCCCATTCAAGAAAGCACTCAAAGAGACTTGAGTCAGGGTACTACGATTATAAGAATAACCCTAAATATGTTGCAATTTACTTTTTTTTTTTTTAAAGTCACATATATAAAGCATACTATTTTAACCATATTTCAGTGTACATTTCAGGGGCACTAAGTACATTCACACTATTTTGTGCAACTTTCACCATCATCCATAATCTCATGAATGTTTCACTTCTCTAAGCTGAAACTCTGTCTCCGTTAAACTCACTAAGTCCCCATCCCCCCACCCCACACTCTACCCTTTCCTTCCTCACCCCCTACCCTTCCCTTATCCCTGGCCCCTGATATCTATGAGTGTACTTTCTGACTCTATGAATTTGACTCTTGTAGGTACTTTTAAAAGTAAAAGTATTTGTAAACTTAATATCTCTATGTAGATACATCTGTCTATCTATCTCAAACGCAAATTATATGAGACACATGGAATTGAGAACCACTAACATTGATGGGCAGTCATGACCTTTGGGTAAGATGTACAAAGGTGTGTGTGATACCAAGAAGATCAAAGTGCCATCTTTACCTTAAAGCTGCTTGAAGTAGAGAAGTACATATAGCAAGATACCTCATGATGAGCTCCTGCCTTGATTTGTGTGCATGGATATTTTAAGGGCAACTTCCAGCTGGGAGACTGAGGGAAGTCCTCATGAAAAAAGTGTCTCAACACAGTGGTATGATTAAAAGATTCAAAGGTGTGTGTAGGTGGGTTTAAGCTGAGGAGGAGTGTGGTAGGCAAAGATTATCTTTAGAGGACACTGCAACCTTCATGAAGGTGAGGGATTTGTTTCATTGGCTATGCTTTGCCTAATGTGTACAGCCAGACATTGAGAAAGTGCTCAGCAATATTTGTTGTGTACATAACAAGTCAAATTTAGCATCAGAAATAGAAACCAATCTAGTCTAGAAAATGGCCTATGGATCCCAGTGCCTTGTTGGTAAAACAATAGCTGCTGTGCATCTTCTTAATGTGTGAAACCCCTGGGAGGACTGCTGGATTCAGTCCTTCAACAATAGCCTTGGAAGATTGATGATTTCTCAGGTCCAGAGCTCTTTATTGGCTGCTGAGCAGAAGACAAAAAAAAAAAAAAAAAAAAAAAGGAAGACAAGATCTCTGCCAGTAAACAGTTTACTGATTCCTCTATGTGGCTGGCTTTTGATAAGTTGCACATTTGCACAGCTCCAGACACCATCTCTGTATTTATGTGACCCTCATGCTAATCCCTGAGTGATGATGGATAGCATGAATTATTGTTCCCCTTTTACCACTTCTGGGATCCAGAAGTGCAGGGACTTGTTGGTCTCACAGCCCAGGAGTACAGAGCCTGGGAGAGAAATCAATGTCTCCCAACCTTGCTGCTGTTCCCCTTCCAGTCACACAGTCTGGGACACTGTGAGACCTCTGTGAGCAGCTTGGTACGTCTTAGGAGGTACTGCTTGCTGCTGTAATTAAGGTGTGGATAATAGGTTTCCTTTCCTCTGGGAAAGAGGAAGAAACAAAACAAAACAAACAGAAACCCTCTGAGATGCTTCTGCTTTGTGTATTGACTTGAGGGTTTCTGTTTTGTTTGACTTTCTGGAAATCCCAGGAATGAGATTTGCCTTTTTTCTACCCTTGATTAGAATTATTGAATCTCTTCTGTTTAGTTCTTTGGAATACAATCCTCTTCAATTTACAGTGAGCAAAAATCCATCTTTCAATGTCTACTTCCCCATCATTTCCTTCTCCAAACAATCCTGGACATTGGGGCAGATAAATCATGGGTTATATATATGCTCAGATGTCAGGACAGCACTCATCCTTGGAATAACAATGGAGCATTTGTCCATGTTTGATTTCTTCCTTTCCTTTTACATCTTCCCCTCCCCATGCTCATTTCCTCATATTTTCTTTCTTTGCCATGTCTAAATATACCCTCTAATTTCATGAAGCATTTAAAAGCAAAATTGGATATTCATTCATTCAGTAGTAATGACTGCAGGCCTGCTGTGTGCCAGGCAAACTTTGCTATTGGTATCAGCTTTCTGCAGCTACTTCATACGTTACCACAAACTTAGTGGCTTAAACAAACACGCTTGTTATTTCACACTTTCTGTGGATCAGTGATCTGGGCTTAGCTCTATCCTCCGCTTAGAGTCTCATCTAGCTGAAATCTAGGTGTCCCCCGGGGTTTCAATCTCATCTGATGCTTGCTGTGCTCTTCCAAGTTTACTAATTGATGACAGAACTCATTTTTTTTTTTTTTTTTTTTTTTATGGTTGTATGGCTGAAGTCCTCTTTGTTAGCTGTTACCTGGGGATCACTTTCAGCCTCCAGAGGCCAACCTCGAATCCTTGCTACATGGTCTTCTTCTCTTATCAGGTGGAAGCTGACCTCTTAGACACTAGACAAGAAACTACTGCTGGTTCTCATCTCTCTGACATCATTTAAGGACTTGCTTGATTGAAGGTCAGTCTACCTGGGATGATCTCCCTTTTGATTAACTACTGATTAGGGATTTTTATTGTCTCTACAAAGTGTCATCCTCATTCCCATATATGTAACCTTCCTATGAGAGTGATGGCTCATCATAGTCTTAGGACCTACCTAGATTCACGGGAAGGAATTATACAGGTCTTGCATCCCAGAGAACAAGAATCTTGGGGGCAATTTAGGACCCTGCCTAGTAAGCTACATAGTAGATACATCTGTAACTAACACGTGCTTGATCCCTGCCCCTATGACATGTATGTTTAGTGGGAGAGTCAGACAACAATAAACAGATATTTAAAATTTGTGATAAATTCCGTGAGAGGAATCAACAGATTGATATGAAAAAATACTATGCACAGGTGACATTGTTTATTTTTATTGAAGTATTTAGAATTTATTGAAGCTTTACAATATTGTGTTAGTTTCTGCTGTACGAAGTAGTGAATCAGCCATATGTATACACATATCCCCTCCCTCTTGGACCGCCCTACCATTCCATGGCTCCTCCTTATCCCATCCATCTAGGACATCACAGAGCACCAAACTGAGCTCCTTGTGCTATACAGCGGCTTCCCACTTGCTATCCATTTGACACATGGTAGCGTATATATGTCAGTCTGAATCTCCAAATTCATCCCACCCTCCCCTACTTGCCCCCCATGTTCTCCACACATCCATTCTCTACATCTGCATCACCATTTCTTCTCTGCAAATAGCTTCATTCTTCTAGATTCCACATACATGCATTAATATACAATATTTGTTTTTCTCCTTCTGACTTACTTCACTCTGCATAATAGACCCTAGCTCCATCCACATCTCTGTACAAATGACCTAATTTCATTCCTTTTTATGGCTGAGTAATACTCCATTATACATATTTGCCACATCTTTATCATTCACCTGTTGATGGACACTTATGTTGTTTCCATGCCCTGGCTATTGTAAATAGTGTAGAACAACATTTATCCTGAGTAGTGTGGGGGATAGAAAGGAACAGTCACCTAAGATCTAGAGAAAGCATTCCATGCAGACCCACCAACTGGTTCAAAGGCATGGAGGTCAAAAAGACTTGTGCTTCTGTTTTTGATGAACAGAGAGGATACTGGTATGATGGAAGCAGAAGGAAGGAGAAAATGAAGTCTGAGAGGTAGGCAGGGGCCAGATGAAGCAGAGACTCAGAAATCATGGTAAGATGTTTTGGAGATGAGTAGCTAAAAGTAATTTTATTCAGGGGAGAAATATGATCTGATTTGTTTTAAGATCTGTGATATTGTGATACATAATAAGAAATATGTATTTAGTCTTCATCCCATTTTGGGAGGTACAGAGCTCCTAAGGAGAAGGCAATGGCACCCCACTCCAGTACTCTTGCCTGGAAAATCCCATGGATGGAGGAGCCTGGTAGGCTGCAGTCCATGGGGTCGCTAAGAGTCGGACACAACTGAGCGACTTCACTTTCACTTTTCACTTTCATGCATTGGAGAAGGAAATGGCAACCCACTCCAGTGTTCTTGCCTGGAGAATCCCAGGGACGGGGGAGCCTGGTGGGCTGCCGTCTATGGGGTCGCACAGAGTCGGACACGACTGAAGCAACTTAGCAGCAGCAGAACTCCTAAAACCATTGAAATTTACTAAGGGGTGAGAGAGAGCAAGCTATCTTTTGTTATGTTAGTGAGAAGACATTTGGACTGAACCTAAGGGTGATGACTAGTCCTCACTGAAACCAACCAGAGGATTAGAGAGTTGGAGCTTTCAGTCCCTCCCAGACCTCTGGGGAATGGAGAGGAGTTCAACTGGAGTTGGAGATGGAGTTCAATTACTAATAGCCAATGATTTAATCAACTGTGTCTATGAAATGAAGCTTCCATAAAAACCCAAAAAGACCGGGTTTAGAGAGCTTATAATTTACAGGACACATTGGCATTTTGGGGTGAGTGTCCCCTGGAGAGGGCTTGGAAACTGTGCTCCTTCCCACATACTTTGCCTTAGGCATCTCCTCCATCTGGCTGTTCCTGAGTTATATCCCGTAACATGCTTCTCAGAGTTCTGTGAGCTGCTTTAGAAAATTAATCAACCCAAGGAGGAAGTCGTGGGAACTGCCAGTCTGTATAATCATTTGACCAGAAGGTGAGGGAACAACCTGAACTACTGATTGACCTCTCGGGGTGGGGAGTCAGTCTTGTAAGAGTGAGTCCTTAACCTGTGGGATCTGACACTGTATTCAGGTAGATAGTGTCAGAATTGAGTTGAATTGTAGTATATTCAGCTGGTGTTGGAGAACTGATTGGTGGTATGATGGTGAAAACCCCCTACACATTGGAACTGGGTGCAGGATTATAAGATCACTTTGTGTAGAAATTGGATCTTATAAGTTCAGGAGAGGAAGTGGGAGACCAGAGTGGAAACTGCTGAGAGAATCCAGTAAAGAGGCGATGGAGGGCTGCACCAGAGTGGTGGTTGTGAAGATAGGAAAAAGGAAATAGAGTCGAGATGTATTTTGGAGAAATTAAGAAGGATGGGAGTTGCTGATGGATGAAATGTGGCACCTAGCAAGGGCATTTCCATTTTAAAAGGTTAATCACTTTGCTTAAGGTCACACAGTTAATAAGCATCTACAGGCAGTTTGTGGATGCAGGTAGTCTAGCTCCAAATCTGCTATTCTCTCTCCATCCCTTTAATTCTTTAGTGAAAGAACAATTTGAACCAGGCAGGTGATATAATTAACTGACACTTTGGAAAATATGCTACAAACCTGCTTATTTTTTCCTCTTAAAAATGCAGGTAAAAGCAGTAGAGAGTTGCTCAGTGAAGCTGATTCCAGACACACAGCAGAGAGCAGTAGCTTGCAATAAACAGCAGCTTGAAGCAAAACCTTAGTTCCCTGATGGGGTATAAAGCCATGGCAAAGGCGGTGAGAGCACCAAGTCCTAACCATTAAACCATGAGGTCCTGTGGCTAGAATCTGGAACCCAGTTCTTTTCTGCCTTGAAAAAAAAAAAATCTGACAAGGAGATGGAAGGTAGAGATGAAAGTAAGGTGTCCATGTGGACAGACTCATGGGTGAGCTTGGAGAGCCATTTATGTCTTTGGGGAAGTTTAAATCATTCATAAGCTAGCAGTCTTCCAGGTCTTTGCTTTCCTCTGGCCAATTGTTTTGCTTTGACCCCATGGCTGATTTGCTTCAAGACCATTTCTACATGTGTTCGCATCCTTCAGCAAAGATGGATTTCAGTTCAAGGGCCTTTGGGGGAGTTAGGACACTTTATTATGGCCTGGCATCCCCTCCCTTTTTGACCTCTAAGAAGCGTTTCTGTGCATGTGCAGTGAAGGTCTTCTTGGCCCCAAAGATGGGAAATATGTGGCCTCTTGATCTTTTACACAAACAACGTTATCCCCTCTCTGCCCTTGCCATTAGTGTCATCGCCAAGTGTCCACAGGAGACAAAGTCCAGATATTTACCCTGTTTCTGTTGTTATTTCCATCTCAAAGTATAAACAAGAGACTAGCTATAAATGTCTAATAACCTAGAGCTTATTTATCCCCTGCCTCAAGAAATATAAACAGGAGGCCCCTTTTAAATGCTTAGCCTGGAAGCCACATTTCTCCTGCCTCAAAGTCAGCACATCCATATCTTTATTGCAAACCAGGGTAGCATGGTCCTGGAAGTCACAGTCAGAGTAGAATTGTTGAATTTTTTTTTTCTTTTTACCACAAGGAGATAATCTTTTCCTGGAAGATTTCCAAAGGAACCCATCACAGGGTTTCTGGATACTGGATGGTGATTGTCATGCTGCAAAAACACCTTTGTATAATGAGCAAAGGAAGAAAGCAAGGAGGGGATGATTGCCCTGGATTTGGGTGATTTATGATTTCAATTTTTAAATTTGTGAGTCAGGTTTGAGGACTATGATGATCTACAGAGTCAGTCGAATTATCATCAAAACAAGCTTTCTCTCACCACCCGCCCTCCTTGTCACTCTGTCCAGAGGAAGACAAAAACATTTGCATAAGCACCAGACTAAATGATTTGCTGTCTATTAATCTACCTGCTAGAGATTATAGTTTCATTTTTTAAATGGCTGTAAATTGTATTAACAGACAGAGCTGGTAAGAAATTAAGGAGCAAAAGCTCCAAATCAACAAACTTAAATGACTACCTGTACCACAGTTTATATCTCAGGAGCTCTTCTTGGTCTCTAATGGAGAACAATGAGATGCACCTCAAAAAATGAGGTACACAAAAAGAAGAACTGCTCTTTTGGGGTAAGGGCATATTTGGTCAATATAAACCAAAAGAGAAGGATTTTGGTAAGCACCATGGGGTGTTGGGGTTTCCCAGGTGAAGCAGTGGTAAAGAACCTGCCTACCAATGTAGAAGATGGAAGAGATGCAGATTTGATCCCTCGGTGGGAAAGATCCCCTGGAGAAGGAAATGGCAACCCACTCTATTATTCTTGCCTGGGAAATTTCATGGACAGAGGAGCCTGGTGGGCTACAGATCCATGGAGTCACAAAGAGTCAGACATGACTGAGCAACTGAGTATGCACATATGGGGGTGTTATCAAAGGGGTAAACATTAGGACATTGGAGAAGGCATATCAGCAACTTACATTTGCTTGTGGCTCTGCAGATTGCTATCTAGGGCATGTGCTTCCCTGAGATGGCTAGTGTCACTTGAAGGTCCCTTCAGACCACTTAACCAGATAGAATGGATACCAAGGCAGCCATACTGTGAAGTAGTTTAGCTAAACTCTCAACAGCTTGCTACTTCCACCGTTACTACCTTTATTAGTACTGCAGTTCATTCTCATATGTTAATATAAGAGGTAACAGTGATTGAAGACTAATCATGGTCTAGGTATTATGCTAATTGTTTTACACCAATTAACTCATTTAATTCTTTACAACAATCTTGTCTTGCAGACACTAGGATGATCTCTTTTAAAGGAAAGAGAGGCTTAGAAAGATTAAGGAAATTTCCTAAAGATTCTTAGACAGTGAATGGCAGATCTAGTATTAAAATACAAGGTATTTCACTCTGGCTTTAGTGCTTTTAAATATAAATATAAAATAAGTGCCCTACTTTAGTAACTGTGTTCTAGTCCATTTCTTTTCTCCCTTCTTCCCATTCTTTTATGGATAAAACACTGTATCTTAGAGAAGTGAAATGACTTGCCCAAGGTCATTTACTTGTGTAAATTTTTAATGAGAAATCCAAGAGAGATTTCATCACTTAGGAAGAGTTTTTGAATGTCACTGGTATTCTAGCAGTGTTCTCAGTTGGAAAATGAAAGCCTCTGGCAGAAAAAAGAGTTTCTGGACACCTGAGAATGATGACACCTGAGAAGGACTGCAGCTATGTTTGTTTATGAGAATACCTTAGTCTTGATGTGCAGAAGTCCTGGTTCAGTTGAACAAATTATTCTAATGAATTCTAAGGGGAAAAAAGGGTAAACAAAGCAGTGATTTAAAATCAATAAAAAATGATTTTTTTAAAATTTTATTTTATTTTTAAACTTTACTTAATTGTATTAGTTTTGCCAAATATCAAAATGAATCTGCCACAGGTATACATGTGTTCCCCATCCTGAACCCTCCTCCCTCCTCCCTCCCCATTCCATCCCTCTGGGTCGTCCCAGTGCACCAGCCCCAAGCATCCAGTATCGTGCATCGAACCTGGACTGGCAACTCGTTTCATACATGATATTTTACATGTTTCAATGCCCTATGATCCAGCAATCCCACTGCTGGGCATACACACTGAGGAAACCAGAAGGGAAAGAGACATGTGTACCCCAATGTTCATCGCAGCACTGTTTATAATAGCCAGGACATGGAAGCAACCTAGATGTCCATCAGCAGATGAATGGATAAGAAAGCTGTGGTACATAAAAATGATTTTTTTAATTGCCTAGTTGCACTTAGAAGTTTCTCATTCTATAATATTTTAAAATATAATTATGATAAAGTCTCCCATCCAAGGGAATATCACCCTAGACATTAATTTATAAATGACCCACATTTTCAAATTCCACCATGTTGGTTTTTTCCCATAAAACTTATTTATATTATTTTTTGTTAAATTTTAAAAAACAATTTCTATTTATTTGTTTATTTTTGGCTGTGCTGGGTCTTTGCTGCTGCTTGGGCTTTTCTCTAGTTTCAGTGAGCAGGGGCTACTCTTCATTGTGGTATAGGGGCTACTCATTGGTAGCTCAGTGGTGGCTTCTCTTGTTGTGGGGCACAGGCTCTAGGGTGCGCAGGCTTCAGTAGTTGTGGTTCCCAGGATCTAGAGCACAAGCTCAATGGTTCAGGTGCTCAAGCTTAGTTGCTCCATGGGCATTAGGGATCTTACCTGACTGGGGATTGAACCCACATCTCCTGCACTGGCAGGTGGATTCTTTACCACTGAGCCACCACAGAAGCCCAGAAGTTATTATTCCCTTAATCTCTTCTAATTGCTTCTAAACCAGCATTAACAGTTGCATTTCTTGGGAGAAGGGACTGGGTGGGGGGAATAACTTTTTTGTTTAACTCACAGGAATTATTGTATCTTGATTACCAATGGAAAACAGTGTGTGGTGGTCAACTAAGTCCACTCACTATTTACAATTTACAGAGGCATGATGTTCTAACAGTTGTCCCTTAAACTCACAAATGGGTCATTTCAAATGATAGATGTTCAGAGCCACTCATAAATTGTTAGAATCAAGAAAGATAAATGTCAACAGTCCACTGTACTAGCAAAAGTAATCGGCACTTGTACTTAATTAACTACAGCTTTCAAAGTTAAAACCATGATTGAAAAGAGAAAGATTTTTTCTTTAACTTTAGGTAATTATGGGCATAGGAAGCCTTTCTAGAGTGTGTAGTTGTAACCTAGTTTACACTCCTGTTTATTTTGTTCAGAAATCCTAGTTCCTGATCGGGTTCTATGAAAGAAACAATTTAGAGGTGTCTAGTCTTGCATATCCATACATACTGTTTCTCAAACTTCCATGATGATGAGAGTACTTATTAAGTCCAGAGATTACCCAATTTCTTCCCCAGGAAATACTGATTCAGTACTGAACTGAACTGAATGTATGGGTGTGAGAGTTGGACTGTGAAGAAAGCTGAGCACCGAAGAATTGATGCTTTTGAACTGTGGTGTTGGAGAAGACTCTTGAGAGTCTCTTGGACTGCAAGGAGATCCAACCAGTCCATTCTGAAGATCAGCCCTGGGATTTCTTTGGAAGGAATGATGCTAAAGCTGAAACTCCAGTACTTTGGCCACCTCATGCGAAGAGTTGACTCACTGGAAAAGACTCTGATGCTGGGAGAGATTGGGGGCAGGAGGAGAAGGGGACGACAGAGGATGAGATGGCTGGATGGCATCACAGACTCGATGGACGTGAGTCTGAGTGAACTCCGGGAGTTGGTGATGGACAGGGAGGCCTGGCGTGCTGTGATTCATGGGGTCGCAAAGAGTTGGACATGACTGAACGACTGAACTGAACTGAATTGAAGACTCATTTGAAGCATAGGAATCTGTTTTAACAAATACTCCAAGATATTCTAATCACTGAGAAAGTTTGAGAAATACTGTGGTGTGAGAGGAAACACCATTCTTTACCTAAGATGTCATGATTTCAACAAAGAGAAAGATTTCAGTATAAATATGAAGTATCCTTATGCAAGTTCTTCATTGAAGTTGCTGTGTATCCTTCTTTCCATTTGGACACCTGGTTGGTTGTTTTGTAATAGTTGCAGTGGTTACATCTGTTGTAGGTAACACAGTTAGTACTTCCTCCCTCTCCCATGTTTATTAGAGAAATGAAAGATATATTAAAAAAAAATTGAGCTTCTAAAAATTAATACTATGATGTCTGAGATTAAAAAGTAATATACTGGGTGGTATTAATAGCAGATTAGATGTTTCAGAGGAAAAGATTAGTGAACTTGAAGAGATAATGATGAGAAGGAAATGGCAACCCACTCCAGTATTCTTACCTGGAAAATCCCATGGATGGAGGAGCCTGGCAGGCTATAGTCCATGCGGTCACAAAGAGTCAGACACCACTGAGTGACTTCACTTCACTTCACTGCACTTGAAATAAAATACATAGGAAAAATACTGGGGAAAAAAATAAACAGCATGAATGATATGTGGGAAAACTTTAAGGAGCTCAATATGTTTATAATTGCAGTGTGGAAAAATGGGTGGCAAAAAAAAAATTAGGAGATAGTGGCTGAAAAAATTTAAAATTTGATGTGAAGTTTAAACCTTGTAGCTCCAAGGAGCTCAACAAACAGCAAGGACAAGAAAGATGACAAAAACTTATCCAAAGTATGTCATATAAAATTGCTTAAAACCAGGGATGAAAAGAAAATCTTAAAGCAGTCAGAGAAAAAGCACACATCATATACAGAGGAACAATGGTAAGCATGACAGCCGATTTCTTAGACACAATGCAGGGAGACAGTGGAACAACTTCAAAGGATCAAAAAAAAAAAAAAAAAACCTGTCAGCTATGAATTCTATACCTAGTAAAAATGTCTTTCAAAACAGGAAGGTGAAATAAGGACTTTCATGAAATGTGTAATGTCTGACTATTTTATAATGAGAAATATTAGATTTTTATGGCATCATTTTTCTTTTGCAGTGGAAAACTCAAGTCTATCCTTTAGGTAATTTTTTCATCTTTGGATGGTGCTTTTGCAGTTCATTTCTTTATAAGTGAGAGAGAGAAAATGCATGTTGATAAATTTGAAAGAGAAATGCTTGACATCAGTATTAGGGTCTGCCCAACACAAACTACATTTTTATTTTTCTTAAAATAATTTTATTTACTTATTTTGGGCTGTGCTGGGTCTTTTTGCTGCACAGGCTTTTTCTCTAGTTGTGGTGAGCAGGAGCTACTCTCTAGTTGCAATGTATGGGCTTCTCATTGTGGTGGCTTCTCTTGTTGTGGAGCATGGGCTTTAAGGCATGTGGGCCTCAGGAGTTGCAGCTCCTGGGTTCTAGAGCCAGCCTCAATAGTTGTGGTGTGTGAGCTTAGTTGCTCTGTGGCATGTGGGATTTTCCTAGATTGGACCCATGTCTCCTGCACTGGCAGGCAGATTCTTTATCACTGAGCCACCAGATAAGCCTAAAATGTACTTTTCATATCCTGCTCAGATCTCTGGTGTGAACCTGGATTTCAGGATAAGTGAGCTAAAGCCAAGCTACTGTTCCTATAGTGACTCTGAAAAGGGCATGGAAATTGCAACCTCAGTATCCTACTGAGCTTCAAGTCTCCATTTGTTGCATGTTCTTAGGGAAGTAATGGGTTCTAAGTTATACATGACAGATGCTGAATGATTCTTCAGATCAGATCAGATCAGTCGCTCAGTCATGTCCGACTCTGCGACCCCATGAATCGCAGCATGCCAGGCCTCCCTGTCCATCACCAACTCCCGGAGTTCACTCAGACTCACATCCATCGAGTCAGTGATGCCATCCAGCCATCTCATCCTCTGTCGTCCCCTTCTCCTCCTGCCCCCAATCTCTCCCAGCATCAGAGTCTTTTCCAATGAGTCAACTCTTCCCATGAGGTGGCCAAAGTACTGGAGTTTCAGCTTTAGCATCATTCCTTCCAAAGAAATCCCAGGGCTGATCTCCTTCAGAATGGACTGGTTGGATCTCCTTGCAGTCCAAGGGACTCTCAAGAGTCTTCTCCAACACCACAGTTCAAAAGCATCAATTCTTTGGCGCTCAGCCTTCTTCACAGTCCAACTCGCACAGCCATACATGACCACAGGAAAAACCATAGCCTTGACTAGACGAACCTTTGTTGGCAAAGTAATGTCTCTGCTTTTGAATATGCTATCTAGGTTGGTCATAACTTTCCTTCCAAGGAGTAAGTGTCTTTTAATTTCATGGCTGCAGTCACTATCTGTAGTGATTTTGGAGCCCAGAAAAATAAAGTCTGACACTGTTTCCACTGTTTCTGCATCTATTTCCCATGAAGTGGTGGGACCGGATGCCATGATCTTCGTTTTCTGAATGTTGAGCTTTAAGCCAACTTTTTCACTCTCCATTTTCACTTTCATCAAGAGGCTTTTGAGTTCCTCTTCACTTTCTGCCATAAGGGTGGTGTCATCTGCATATCTGAGGTTATTGATATTTCTCCCAGCAATCTTGATTCCAGTTTGTGTTTCTTCCCGTCCAGCATTTCTCATGATGTACTCTGCATATAAGTTAAATAAACAGGGTGACAATATATAGCCTTGACGAACTCCTTTTCCTATTTGGAACCAGTCTGTTGTTCCATGTCCAGTTCTAACTGTTGCTTCTTGACCTGCATACAAATTTCTCAAGAGTCAGATCAGGTGGTCTGGTATTCCCAATCTGTTTCAGAATTTTCCACAGTTTATTGTGATCCACACAGTCAAAGGCTTTGGCGTAGCCAATAAAGCAGAAATAGATGTTTTTCTGGAACTCTCTTGCTTTTTCTATGATCCAACGGATGTTGACAATTTGATCTCTGGTTCCTCTGCCTTTTCTAAAACCAGCTTGAACATCAGGAAGTTCACGGTTCACATATTGCTGAAGCCCGGTTTGGAGAATTTTGAGCATTACTTTACTAGCGTGTGAGATGAGTGCAATTGTGCAGTAGTTTGAGCATTCTTTGGCATTGCCTTTCTTTGGGATTGGAATGAAAACTGACCTTTTCCAGTCCTGTGGCCACTGCTGAGTTTCCCAAATTTGCTGGCATATTGAGTGCAGCACTTTCACAGCATCATCTTTCAGGATTTGAAATAGTTCAACTGGAATTCCATCACCTCCACTAGCTTTGTTCGTAGTGATGCTTTCTAAGGCCCACTTGACTTCACATTCCAGGATGTCTGGCTCTAGGTCAGTGATCACACCATTGTGATTATCTGGGTCATGAAGATCTTTTTTGTACAGTTCTTCTGTGTATTCTTGCCATCTCTTCTTAATATTTTCTGCTTCTGTTAGGTCCATACCATTTCTGTCCTTTATCGAGCTCATCTTTGCATGAAATGTACCTTTGGTATCTCTGATTTTCTTGAAGAGATCCCTAGTCTTTCCCATTCTGTTGTTTTCCTCTATTTCTTAGTGAGACCCATAAACTCTGCCAAGCATTAATAGCATTCTTACTGTAACCAGCTAGAAAGAGTCACAAGCTAAAGTAGGCCATGTCCAGGGAATTTTGTGTTTCACACTTTGGGTGTAATGTTAACTTCCAGGAGAGTGGTGATTATCTCTAAGACAATGAATTGATCCAGATATTGATCCATACAAGTTTAGCAAGTATTTATTGAAAACCTTTAATCTATCAGCTATTATGTTAGACATTCAATTTATGAAAATATCCATACAGACTCTTCTTCAAGAGTTTACAGCTAATGTAAGAGGTAGACCTGGAAAACAATTACAGCACAGATTAAGTATTAATAGAGTTCATCAAAGAGCTATTATATTAGTTTGGCATAACAATATACCAGAAACTCTGTTAGGCAGTGGACAGCAAGACAGGACTCTATAAAACTTATAATATAACTTACGGGGTTCTATGGTAAAAATGGGCTTCCCAGGTGGTGCTAGTGGTAAAGAACCAGTCTGCCAATGCAGGAGACATAAGAGACATGAGTTTTATCCCTGGGTCAGGAAGATTCCCTGAAGGAGGGCATGGCAATCCACTCCAGTATTCTTGCCTGGAGAATCCCATAGAGCGAGGAGCCTGGTGGGCTACAGTCCAGTGAAAGTCACCCAGTTGGGTCTGACTCTTTGTGACCCCATTGACTATACAGTCCATAGGATTCTCCAGGCCAGAATACTGGAGTGGGTAGCCATTTCCTTCTCCAGGGGATCTTCCTGACCCAGGAATTGAACTGGGGTCTCCTGCATTTTAGGCAGATTCTTTACCAGATGAGTTATGAGGGAAAGTGGCTTTGCATGCATGGGAATAGTAAGAAAGAAGTGTATATTCTTTGTCTTGGGCATTTTGAACTATCACAATTTATTTGATGGATCTGACTCCTAATATTTCTTGAACAACAACAAAAAAAGACAATTCTTGCCTCTGGATTTGTTCACTTATTTGAGAAAAACAGCTGTTGGCCTCAAAGGGAATCATTATGCATATAAAAAGGTATGCATGACTTCTTTGGTCCTTAATTCATTATAGTAAAGACAACTCAATTATTTAAGTGGTAGAAACACACATAGTTATTCCTGGAAGAAATCTTAGAAATTATTTAACCCATTTTCATCTCCACCCCCTGTTAAAGATGAGGAGATTGAGAACTAAAAACCTCTTTGATGTCATTTAGTTAATGGTGCAATTGGGATTAGGGTCCCTTTTCTCTTCCTACAACACCTTCTAGACTCCAATAGCGTGGGTATAAAATAGAGTGGATAAAAAATAAGGGCAAAAGGCAACTGGACCGCAGGTTGACTTAAAAAGTCTGAGTTGAAGAAGTATAGAGATAAAAAGAAGGGATTTTCAGAGATGAATCCTACAGTACAGGGTACTAGTCAGGAATGAAGGGTCAGAGCCATGGAGAACACCAATGAGAGCTCTCAGGGGGGTTTTAGCTTTGGTAAATCATCCAAGAATTCTTAATCCTAAAACTCACACCATGCCTTCCTCAAGATGGGGAATTTAGGTTTTTTACTTTAGGAAATTTCCCACTGGGTGATGTGGAAACAGCACAGCATTGGGAGGTAGAAAGTCCAAAATCAGCTTCCACATTTTACTGACTGTCATATCCTGAGCAGCTGTTTAACATTTCTGAAGTTTCATTATATTTACCTGTAAATTGGAAGTGACCCTAATGCTGGGAAAAATTGAGGGTAGGAGGAGAAGGGGGTGACAGAGGATGAGATGGTTGGATGGAATCATTGACTCAATGGATATGAGTTTGAGCAAACTCTGGGAGATAGTCAAGGAAAGGGAAGCCTGCTGTGCTGCAATTCATGAGGTTGCAAAGAGTCAGAGTTACAAATGAGTAACTGAACAACAGTAAAAGTGGTAATAAAATTAAAATGTGTCTTTCAGAAATTCTGTAAATATTAAATGAGATCATTTACTAGAAATGCATATTTTGAGTAATAAATTATTATGCAGAATCTTTGTTTTTATTATTGTATACATTCTTTCTGGTATTTTTGTCATGGTACTTTAGAACTTAGCAGCAGTCTTATTTTTGGAGAAGGAAATGGCAACCCACTCCAGTGTTCTTGCCTGGGGAATCCCAGGGATGGGGGAGCCTGGTGGGCTGCTGTCTATGGGGTCGTACAGTCGGATATGACTGAAGTGACTTAGCAGCAGCAGCAGCAGCAGTGTTACTTTGGTTCAGGATCCTCAGTAGATAGTAGTGATGTCTATTATTTTGAAGTAAATCTCAGGAAACTTGAGTTCAGCGTGGTGGATTGAACACATCTCTTCATGCTGGCCCTCCTGAAATCCCCTAAAACACCAACAAAATGATAAAAAGTAAAAAATTTTTTAAAAGCTACACAATGAAACAGAGGACATAATAATAGGCAAGAAATTTCAGTATACTTTTGATTGTTGATAAAAGATGAGCAAAGGATACCTACCTGGCAGACTGAGAAAGTTGAAAGTTAGGTACCAGCGAGAAGAGGGAGAAGGCTAAAAACGAGGAGCTATATTTGCTGAGGCCCAGAAAGATTCAAAAAAGGCATGAGGAAGGATTGAGAACATAAAGACTGGTTGAAAGTTTTTATAATGAGAAGTGAAACCATGGGAGCTGCTCCCTCACTGCAAACCTAGAAATCATTTTACTACATGTCTTCTTCCTTGGCAGAAGATTGCAAGTTTATACTCCAGGAAGATACAACCAGAGGATCTCTAGAATTAGCTGAGTTCAGTTCAGTCACTCAGTCGTGTCCGACTCTTTGTGACTTCATGGACTGCAGCACGCCAGGCCTCCCTGTCCATCACCAACTCCCAGAGCCCACCCTAATCCATGTCCATTGAGTCGGTGACTATCTCATCCTCTGTCATCCCCTTCTCCTCCTGCCCTCAATCTTTCCCAGCATCAGGGTCTTTTCCAGTGAATCAGCTCTTCGCATCAGGTGGCCAAAGTATTGGAGTTTCAGCTTCAACATCAGTCCTTCCAATGAACACCCAGGACTGATCTCCTTTAGGATGGACTGGTTGGATCTCCTTGCAGTCCAAGGGACTCTCAGGAGTCTTCTCCAACACCACAGTTCAAAAGCATCAATTCTTTGGTGCTCAGCTTTCTTTACAGTCCAACTCTCACATCCATACATGACCACTGGAAAAACCATAGCCTTGACTAGATGGACTTTTGTTGGCAAAGTAATGTCTCTGCTTTTTAATATGCTGTCTAGGTTGGTCATAACTTTCCTTCCAAGGAGTAAGCGTCTTTTAATTTCATGGCTGCAGTCACAATCTGCAGTGATCTTGGAGCCCAGAAAAATAAAGTCAGTGTTTCCACTGATTCCCCATCTATTTGCCATGAAGTGATGGGACTGGATGCCATGATCTTAGTTTTCTGAATGTTGAACTTTAAGCCAACTTTTTCATTCTCCTCTTTCACTTTCATCAAGAAGCTCTTTAGTTCTTCTTCACTTTCTGCCATAAGGGTGGTGTCATCTGCATATCTGAGGTTATTGATATTTCTCCCAGCAATCTTGATTCCAGCTTGATTAGGATACCAGATTCAAACAAAATTGCTGCAATTCATGGGGTCACAAAGAGTCAGACACGACTGAGCGACTGAACTGAACTGAACTGACTCTACTAAAGATATGGCATTGAGAAAATATCTACATACTAAATGGTGAGACTCTGAGTTCTCTTTTTCCTCTTAGATCCCAGAATGTTGTCAGCCAAACCTAGACCATCCAACTAGGACAATGAAGTTACCTCTGGGAATATTTGCTACCTGAAAAGATAGTAAATTTGTTGTTGTTATTGTTGTTCTGTTGCTAAGTTGTCTTTGTGGCTCCATGGACTGCAGCACGCCAGGCTCCTCTGTCCTCTTCTGTCTCCTGGAGTTCTCTCAGATTCATGTCCATTGAGTCAGTATTGCTATCTAACCATCTCATCCTCTTCTGCCCTCTTCTCCTTTTTCCTTCCATCTTTCCCAGCATCAGGGTCTTTTCCAATAAGTTGGCTCTTTGCATCAGGTAGCCAAAGTATTGGAGCTTCAGCTTCAGCATCAGTCCTTCCAATGAATATTCAAATTTAGGATTGATTGGTTTGATCTCCTTGCTGTCCAAGGGACTCTCAAAAATCTTCTCCAGCACCATAGCTCGAAAGCATCAATTCTTTGCCTCTCAGCCTCCTTTATGGTTCAACTCTCACATCCATACATGACTACTGGAAAAACCATAGCTATGCCTATACAGACCATTGTGGACAAAGTGATGTCTTTGCTTTTTAATACTCTGTCTAGGTTTGCCATAGCTTTTCTTCCAAGGAGCAAGTGTCTTTTAATTTCATGGCTGCAGTCACCGTCTGCAGTGATATTGGAGCCCAAGAAAATAAAATCTGCTATTGTTTCCATTCTTTCCCCATCTATTTCCCATGAAGTGATGGGATCAGATGCTGTGATCTTAGGTTTTTGAATGATGAGTTTCAACCAGCGTTTTAAATCTCTTCTTTGACCCTCTTCAAGAGGCTCTTTAGCTCCTCTTCACTTTTTGCCATTAAAGTGGTATCATCTGCATATCTGAGGTTGTTGATATTTCTCCTTGCAGCCTTGATTCCAGCTTGTGATTTATCCAGCCTGGAATTTTACATGATATATGAAATTCATAGAAGTTAAATAAGCAGGGTAACAATATACAGCCTTGTATAGACATACTGGTGTTTAGGTGCACCCAGAAAAATAGTTAGGTCATTACTCCTAGAGTGAAGCCCACAAATTGACAAGTTCTATCTATGAAGATAGAACTACCCATCGTCCTCAACCAGCATTTTAGTGTTTTGTTATTAAATAAAATCCAATTCCATATTGGATTTACAATGAATAAGTAAAATCTTCTGATCTTTAGACACTTAAGGAAAGCCTCTACTATGAAATGCAATGACCTAAATAAAGGAATGCAGGGGAAATAGTGTCCAGACCACAAAATCCAATTCCATATTGGATTTACAATGAATGAGTAAAATCTTCTGATCTTTAGACACTTAAGGAAAGCCTCCACTATGAAATACAATGGCCTAAATAAAGGAATGCAGGGGAAATATTGTCCAACCATTAGTACCTTCAGAGAGATAGTAGACTATAACCATTGCATTATGAAAGAACAGGATGCTTTAGAAAAGGTACAGAAAAGAACAAGAAAGAAATATTGGAATTTAAAAGATGGAGGGATATTTGCCAAATTTTAATATAAGAATTTAAAGATAATGTTAAGTTAATGACTCAAAATTTTAGGAATAACAAAAAGATAGAAAAGACAAAGACAGAAATATTGCTGGCCAAGAAAATAAAACAGAAAATGGAAGGAAGGAAATGATTAAACTATCAGACCTCCATGACATGAATTAAAAGAAGTGTTATTGGGCATCCACACAATGTGAATAAAAATTCTACATACTAAAATACCTCCCTGTGAATTTTAGAGCAGCAGTGATTAAAAAAAAAAGATGGACATAAAACTTTCCCAAGATTTTAAAAATGCCCTAAAGAATGTGGACTTGGAATGGCATTGAGCTTTTCAAGAGTAACACTGCAGTCTAAATAAACACTGGGATTTAGAACACAATAGAAAGGGTGCATTCAGCATTTTGAGAGAAAAATTATTTCCAATCTAAAATTTCACACTTGGACAAATGGTCCATCAAGTTGGATGACGGAAAAAAGAAAACTTCAGACAGATAAGATCTCATTAAATTAATCTTTGAAGTTTCCTTTCTTGAAAAGTACTGAAAATGTGCTCTCCTAAAACAAGGGAGGAACCCAAATAAAAAGATGTGCCATTCAACTGCTGGACATTTATCCAAAGGAAATGAAATCAGTGCCTTGAAGAGATATCTGTGCTGTCATGTTCATTGCACTATTATTCACAATAGCCCAAATATGGAAACAATCTAAATGTCCATTGACTGTTGGATGGATAAAGAAAATGTGGCATATGAATTTAATGGAATATTACTGAACTCTTAAAAAAGAAGAAATTCCTGCCATTTGCAACAGCATGGATGAAGTTTGAGGATATTATGCTAAATGAAATAAGCCAAACATAGATAATGATTGTGGCACAGATCATGAACTCCTTATTGGAAAATTCAGACTTAAATTGAAGAAAGTAGGGAAAACCACTAGACTATTCAGGTATGACCTAAATCAAATCCCTTACAATTATACAGTGGAAGTGATGAATAGATTCATGGGATTAGATCTGACAGACAGAGTGTCTGAGGAACTATGGACAAAGATTCGTGACATTGTACAGGAGGCAGTGATCAAGAACATCCCCAAGAAAAAGAAAGGCAAAATGGTTGTCTGAGGAGGCCTTACAAATAGCTGAGAAAAGAAGAGAAGCTAAAGGCAAAGGAGAAAAAGAAAGGTATACACATTAGAATGGAGAGTTCCAAAGAATAGCTAGAAGAGATAAAAAAGCCTTCCTCAGTGATCAGTGCAAAGAAATAAAGGAAAATAATAGAATGGAAAGACTAGAGATCTCTTCAAGAAAATGAGAGATACCAAGGGAACATTTCATGCGAAGATGGGCTCAATAAAGGACAGAAATGGTATGGACCTAACAGAAGCAGAAGATATTAAGAAGAGGTGGCAAGAATACACAGAAGAACTGTACAAAAAAGATCTTCATGACCCAGATAATCACAATGGTGTGATCACTGACCTAGAGCCAGACTTCCTGGAATGCAAAGTCAAGTGGGCCTTAGGAAGCATCACTCTGAACAAAGCTAGTGTAGGCGATGGAATTCCAGTTGAGCTACTTCAAATGCTAAAAGATGATGTGGTTAAAGTGCTGCACTCAATATGCCAGCAAATTTGGAAAACTCAGCAGTGTCCACAGGACTGGAAAAGGTCAGTTTTCATTCCAATCCCAAAGAAAGGCAATGCCAAAGAACTACCACACAATTGCACTCACCTCACATGCTAGAAAAGTAATGCTCAAAATTCTCCAAGCCAGGCTACAACAGTACGTGAATCATGAACTTCAGATGTTCAAGCTGGATTTAGAAAAGGCAGAGGAACCAGAGATCAAATTGTCAACATCCACTGGATCATCGAAAAGCAAGAGAGTCCCAGAGAAACATCTACTTTTGCTTTAATGACTATGCCAAAGCCTTTGTGTGGATCACAACAAACTAGAAAATTCTGAAAGAGATGGAAATACCAGACCACCTGACCTGCCTCCTGAGAAATCTGTATGCAGGTCAAGAAGCAACAGTTAGAACTGGCATGGAACAACAGACTGGTTCCAAATAGGAAAAGGAGTACATCAAGGCTGTATATTGTCATCCTGCTTATTTAACTTGTATGCAGAGTACATAATGCAAAATGCCAGGCTGGATGAAGCACAAGCAGGAATCAAGATTGCTGGGGGAAATATCAATAACCTCAGAAATGCAGATTACACCACCCTTACAGCAGAAAGCAAAGAAGAATTAAAGAGCCTCTTGAAGAAAGTGAAAGAGGAGAGTGAAAAAGCTGGCTTAAAACTCAACATTCAGAAAACGAAGATCATGGCATCTGGTCCCATCACTTCATGGCAAATAGATGGGGAAACAATGGAAACAGTGAGTCACTTTATTTTTGGGGGCTCCAAAATCACTGCAGATGGTGGCTGCATCCATGAAATTAAGATGTTTGTTCCTTGGAAGAAAAGCTATGACCAACCTAGATAGCATATTAAAAAGCAGAGATGTTACTTTGCCAACAAAGGTCTGTCTAGTCAAAGCTATGACTCCTTTTCCAGGAGTCATGTATCGATGTAAGAGTTGGACTATAAAGAAATCTGAGTGCCGAAGAATTGATGCTTTTGAACTGTGGTGCTGGAGAAGACTCTTGAGAGTCCCTTGGACTGCAAGGAGATCCACCCAGTCCCTCCTAAAGGAAATCAGTCCTGAATATTCATTGGAAGAACTGATGCTGAAGCTGAAACTCCAATATTTTGGCCATCTGATGTGAAGAACTGATTCATTGGAAAAGACTCTGATGCTGGGAAAGTTTGAAGGCAGGAGGAGAAGGAGATGACAGAGGATGAGATGGTTGGATGGCATCACTGACTCGATGGACATGAGTTTGAGTAAGCTCTGGGAGTTGGTGATGGACAGGAAAGCCTGGTGTGCTGCAGTCCATGGGGTCACAAATAGTTGGATATGACTGAGAGACTGAACTGAACTGAACTGAGACAAATACTGTATGGTCTCACCTATATGTGGGATCAAAAATAGTCAAGCTCATAGAAACAAACAGTAGAGTGGTAGTTGCCTATGGCTGAGGAGAGGGAAAATGAGGATATGAAAGGGTTCACATTTTCGATTATGCAAGATAAGTTCTGGAGGTCTACAGACAAGGTGTTATACGATAGCTAACAATGCTGCGTGGTACACTTAAAATTTGCCATGAGAGTAGATCTATGTTCAGTGTTCTTTGCACAAATAAGAACTGTGATAATAATATAATAAAAGGGTGAGAGGAAACTTTGGGAGGTCATGAATATGTTTATGGCCTTGATGATAGTGATGGTTTCATAAGTGTGTGTGAAGTGAGGTGTTAGTTGCTCAGTTGAGTCTGACTCTTTGGGACCCTACGTACTGCAGTCTGCCAGGCTCCTCTGTCCATGGAATTCTCCAGGCAAGAATACTGGAGTAGGTAGATTTCTTTCTCTAGGGTATCTTTCTGACCCAGGGATCAAACCTGGGTCTCCTGCATTGCAAGTGGATTCTTTACCCTTATAGCCACCAAGGAAGCCCTATAGTGTATATCTACCCCCAAACCATCAAGTTGTGTACATTAAATATGTATAGCTTTTAATGTCAACTATTTTCCAATTTAAAAAAAGAAAAAATATATAGAATTCAGGAAACAAAGTCTCCAACTTAGGAAAGAGACAAAAGGAATTTCCAGGTTAATGAAAGGGATTTCCAGGATGCTGAAGAGTTGTGAGCAGATCATAATCTCCAGATTATAATCAGAGAAAAGAACTCCTAGAGGGTTGTTGTCAATAAACATAATAGAACGAAAACTCTCAGTGTTTCTGATTTACCCCTTTGCCCATCCTCTCCACTCCCCCATTGCTGCTGCTGCTGCTAAGTCGCTTCAGTCGTGTCCGACTCTGTGCGACCCCATAGACGGCAGCCCACCAGGCTCCCCTGCCTTGGGATTCTCCAGGGAAGAACACTGGGGTGGGTTGCCATTTCCTTCTCCAATGCATGAAAGTGAAAAGTGAAAGTGAAGTTGCTCAGTCGTGTCTGACCCTTAGCGACCCCATGGACTGTAGCCCACCAGGCTCCTCCATCCACGGGATTTTCCAGGCAAGAGTACTGGAGTGGGGTGCCATTGCCTTCTCAGAAGAAAACCTGGGTATATGGAACTAAAAATATTATTATTTCAAGCATCTGGATCCATGGGCTCCAGACAAACTGCCTACTCCTGAGATCTATAATTAAAATATGATATTAAAATAACTTCACTGCTAAATGCAAAGGAATTAGAAATGTCCTATATTCATTTAAAGCTATTATAGAAGATCAAGAATTCATACTCTTGAGAATAAAATGAGTAGATTTTGGATTATCCTGGATTTAAATCTGAAGATATAACTTTAACAGAGTTAAAAAAAATTAATAAATACTACTATTGAGGAATGAAAGAGAGGAAAACTCAAATATATTGGTCACCTACTATGTGCCAAGTCTTATTCTTGGCATGTAGAGTCTAAAAACCTTATAAGGATGCCTTTCTAGAAGTGATGAAAACATTAAGGAGAGCCCCTCCCTAAGCCCTTACTTTGGTTGGTTGATTTTTAGCTCAGCTGGTAAAGAATCTGCCTGCAATGCAGGAGACCCCGGACTGATTCCTGGGTCAGGCAGATTCCCTGGAGCAGAGATAGGCTACCCACTCCAGTATTCTTGGGCTTCCCTTGTGGCTCAGCTTGTAAAGAATCTGCCCACAGTGCAGGACACCTGGGTTTGATCCCTTGGTTAGGAAGATCCCCTGGAGAAGGGAATGGCTATCCACTCCAGTATTCTGGCCTGGAGAATTCAGGTCGCAAAGAGTCAGGTACAACTGAGCGAGTTTCACTTCCCAGCTCTAGAGATATGGATTCAATGATTGTTAGATATTCTGAACCATGGTAGGAAAGAGGCAATGGTGGAGAGAAGGTATGTGGTTGAGGAGGTACAAGTCAGAGAGATGGCCAGCCAGAGAGGTTTCAGTTTTTCCTAGGAAGTTGTGGGACGTGGATCTTTTTCTTCACCCATGATGTTTCTGTGTTCCCCAGGAGCTGTTGTGGTTCTTCTTTTCCTCCCCTTTCTCTTTCTTCCCTTTTCCCCTCCTCCTTCTCCCCTTCTTTCTCCTCCCCTTCTCCTTCCCCTTCTCTCTTCTCCCCTTCCCTGTTCCTCTTTCTCTTCTCCTCTCCCTTCACTTCTTTTTCTTATCCTTCTGCTTCTCCCCCTTCTTCTTCCAGCTAAGAAAACAGACCCAGAAAATATAATCACTTGCCAAATTTCATACATATAGTAAATTTGAGGGCATGGTTGGATCCTGTCTGATTAAAGGACCTGTCCTTTGCTTGTCGGAGAAGGTGATGGCACCCCACTCCAGTACTCTTGCCTGGAAAATCCCATGGACGGAGGAGCCTTGTAGGCTGCAGTCTATGGGGTCGCGAAGAGTCAGACACGACTGAGCGACTTCCCTTTCACTTTTCACTTTCATGCATTGGAGAAGGAAATGGCAACTCACTCCAGTGTTCTTGCCTGGAGAATCCCAGGGATGGAGGAGCCTGGTGGGCTGCCGTCCATGGGGTTGCACACAGTCGGACATGACTGAAGCGACTTAGTAGCAGCCTTTGCTTGTAGTGTGTAGTTATACAGTGCTTACAACTTCCAAAAGTGTTGGGCTTGCCATAGTTTCTTTATTGGCTCTGTTTTCTTATGAATCAGAACTTGCATGTCAACTTTGAACTGGTCAACCTCTAGACATTTAAAGGAGAGAGAAATAAACATGGCTTAGTTTATGCCACTGATATTTTGAGTCTCTTTCGCAGTCAAACCTAATTTAAGTCAAAACTAATTTAAGCCCGTTTAGTCACAGAATATTCTATTATTTTATAGATGCATATTCATGAAGAACATATTAGATACCTGGCACTATGCCAGTTTCAGGGGATAGAATGATGAGGAATAATAAACACAAATTCTTTGGAACGCCCACTGGGAAATATTTTTTTAAAAAGCAATTTGTTATTCAAGGTAGTTAGGTCTTTAGTTCATTAACTAACATGTAAATGTGGATTTAAACAATCATATTAGAAAAAGGAAAGCTAGGACACTGTGGGAATGAGATATAAGGCAATGAAAGGAAATTTCAGTGTTGGGGAGCTCTAGATATTTGAGGAATTGATGAAGGCCAAAGCCAGAAAACAAGGTGGAATAGGATAGTTGATAAAGCCAAATTACTTCCTTTCTAATTTTGCTGCAGTCTTTGGATCCACTTCCCTGGTGGCTCAGAGAGAGACCTGGTGGCTCAGAGAGAGACCTGAGTTCAATCCCTGGGTCGGGAAGATCTCCTGGAGAAGGAAATGGCTACAGTTCATGGGGTCGCAAAGAGTCGGACACGACTGAGCAACTTCACTCACTCACTCACATGGACTTCCAGTGCCAAGTGTGAACTGACCTTTCCCATTCCACCTAGGCAATGTCACCTGTTCTTGCTGAGCTTGTCTGACACATTTTGGGATGGAGGAGAAACTCATTTACCCAGTGTTCCTTGAACAGCCAGCCTATGATATTGTTCTAGGAGGCCCTGAGGAGTTCATCTTTGCCTGCTAAACAGATGAGATATTCCAGGTTTAAAATAACTTTATGCCACCAGGGTCACTGCAGAAGATGTTCTCAGTTAAGATCTGCCATTCATCCTATGGGGGCAAAAATCCATAAAGCTATCAGTAGCACAGGAATAGAGGCAGATGGGGAGAGAGAAAGTGCTCACTAGCCAGCATCTTCATTGCAAAATACCTACTGTTAGGATACTGTTCAGATGGCTGTAAATTCAGGAGTTCAGTGAAATGGAGTCAGGAAGAGGGCCGGAAGAAGCAACAGGTGAAAAGCCAGGTTTCCTCATGTTCTTTAGGAAGCTGATCTTTACTCAAACATTCATTCATTCCAAAGATATGTATTGAGTACTATCAGGTGCTGTACACTGTGGCTGGGATACAAAGATGGAAAAAGCAGACATGGTCTCTGCTCCAATGGGTCTCATCAACAAACAGAATATGAATATCCAGAGAGAGCCTGGGACGTTGCAGGGAAAGGGAAACAGAAAGGACATTTTTTGAGTGTTTATTATCCTCTTAATCTCATAAAAACTAGAAAGGATACAATCATCCTCCTTGGCTCCATTATAGAGAAGGAGTACGTGTGTGCTAAGTCGTTTCAGTCGTGTCTGACTCTTTGTGACCGCATAGACTGTCGCCCGCCAGGCTCCTCTGTCCATAGGATTCTCCAGGTAAGAATACTGGAATAGATTATCATGCCCTCCACTATGGGATCTTTCCAACCCAGAGATCGAACCCACATCTCCAGAGGCTCCTGCATTGCAGGTGGATTTTTTTTACTGCTGAGATATCTGGGAAGCTCATAGTAAAGGAGATCAGAACTCAAAAAGTTTAGGTAACTACCCCAAATTATTTGCTAACTCGTAAGAAACAGAAACAGAATTTTAACCTCGGTCAACCTGACTCCATTACTTAAACTATTGGTGATTAGATGAATGTCCTGTATCATTTCTTTTTTTTGGTTGTGTTGGGTCCTCACTGTGGCACATGGGCTTCTCTAGTTGTGGCATGCAGGCTTAGTTGCCCCATGGCCTGTGGGATCTTAGTTTCCTGACCAGAGATCAAACCTGTGTCCCCTGTATTGGCAGGCAGATTCTTAATCACTGGACCACCAGGGAAGTCCCCATGTATCATTTCTGGATTTATTTCCAAGGAGGAGGGTTATCAGGGGCTGCTTCCTTCTAAAGCCCAGCATAAGCATAAGCCCCATAAACATGCTTGAGGAAATAAAAACTCATTTTAATATTCAATTACAGTGACTGTTTGGCTTTCCTGGTAGCTCAGCTAGTAAAGAATCTGCCTGTAATACAGGAGACCCCCAGACTGATTCCTGGGTCAGGAAGATCCACTGGAGACAGGATAGGCTACCCACTCTAGTGTTCTTGGGCTTCCCTAGTGGCTCAGCTGGTAAAGAATCCACCTGCAACATGAGAGACCTGGGTCCAATCCCTGGGTTGGGGAGATCCTTTGGAGAAGGGAATGGCTACCCATTTCAGTATTCTGGCCTGGAGAATTCCATGAACAGTATAGTCCATGGCGTTGCAGAGACTAAGACATGACTGAGTGACTTTCACTTTCACAGTGAATATTATTAAGAGGGTAAATCTGCCACTACATATTTAAAAAAAGAAAAAGCCTTAAAAATCAAAGTTATATAGAAATGGTATTAGAAATGTTTGGGGTTTATTCCTGGCAGTTTAATTTGGATGCATTTCATGGTCATGACTTTGGAGTTGGCAAATGGCTAACTAAGAATCTCTACTTCTCACAATCTGTGGTTTGGATCTTTGGATGTTTTTTCCTAATTACAAAGTGATTGAGCAGATTTTAATAATTCAACCAAGTCAGACATATCTATCTGTTGTTGTTGTTCAATCACTGGGTCATGTCTGACTCTTTGAGATCCCATGGACTGCAGCACACCAGTTTCCCTGTCCTTCACTATCTCACAGTGTTTGCTCAAACTTAGGTCCGTTGAGTTGGTGATACTATCTAACCATCTCACTCCCTGTCACCCTCTTCTCCTCCTGCCTTCATATATCCCAGGATAAGAGTCTTCTGCAACAAGTCAGCTTTTTGCATCAGGTGGCCAAAAATTTGGAGCATCATCTTCAGCATCAGACCTTCCAATGAATATTCAGGGTTTATTTCCTTTAGGATGGACTGGTTTGATCTCCTTGCAGTATAAGGGACTCTTAAGAGTCTTCTCCAGCGCCACAATTTGAGAGCATCAATACTTTGGCACTCAACCTTCTGTACAGTCCAACTCTCACATGTGTATAGCTTTGACTATATGGACCTTTGTTGGCAAAGTGATATCTCTGCTTTTTAACATGCTGTCTAGGTTTGCCATGGAGAAGGAAATGGCAACCCACTCCAGTATTCTTGTCTGGAGAATCCCAGGGATGGAGGAGCCTGATGGGCTACCATCTATGGGGTCACACAGAGTCGGACACGACTGAAGCGACTTAGCAGCAGCAACTTTGCCATAGCTTTCCTTCCAAAGAAGCTTGGAAGCAAGCTTTCCTTACAAGGATCAAGAGTCTTTTAAAAATTTCATGGCTGCAGTCACCAACCACAGTGATTTTGGAGCCAAAGACAATAAAATCAGTCACTGTTTCCACTTTTCCCCCATCTATTTGCCATGAAGTGATGGGACCGGATGCCATGATCTTCATTTTTTTTAATGCTGAGTTTTTTAAACCAGGTTTTTCACTCTCCTCTTTCACCCTCATCAAGAGGCTCTTTAGTTCCTCTTCAGTTTCTGCCATTAGAGTAGTATCATCTGCATATCTGAGGTTGTTGATATTTCTCCTGGAAATCTTGATTCCAGCTTGTGCTTCATCCAGTCCAGCATTTTGTATGAGGTACACTGCATATAAGTAAAATAAGCAAGATGACAATATACAGCCTTGACGTACTCCTTTCCCAATTTGGATCCAGTTTGCTGTTCCCTGTCTGGTTCTAACTGTTGCTTCTTGACCTGCATACAGTTTTCTCAAGAGGCAGGTTAGGTGGTCTGGTATTCCCATCTCTTTAAAGATTTTCCACAGTTTGTTGTGATCCACACAGTCAAAGGCTTTAGTGTAGTCAGTGAAGCAGAAGTAGATGTTTTTCTGGAATTCCCTTGCTTTCTCTATGATCCAACAGATGTTGGCAATTTGACCTCTGGTTCCTTTGCCTTTTCAATATCCAACTTATACATATGAAAGTTTTTGGTTCATGTAGTTCTGAAACCTAGCTTGAAGGATTTTGAGTATTACTTTGCTAGCGTATGAAATGAGTGCAATTGTTTGGTAGTTTGAACATTCTTTAGCATTATCTGTACTAATGGCTAAAGCCCACATATTAAGTTATAATCGCTGTTCTAAATGCTTTGCCTTGATCACCTTATTTAAACCTTTCAACGTTCCTCTGCACTAGATTTTATGAGTATTGTTCCCATTTTATGGATGAAGACATTTTGGCCCAGCAAGGATAAGTCAGTTCCTCCAGACCACACCACTGGCAAATGACAGAGCCAGGATTTGAACGGATTTTGGACACAAGAGTTTAGTGTATATTCTTGCATCTTCTTCCAATGGAAAGGGAAAATCTTCTGCCTCTTCTCTGTGCTCATCAGGAATAAAATGGTATTTGCAGAAATCTGTTCTGGGAAGTAGATTAAAAAGAATTTTCAATTTCTCTCTGGTTCTATTATTTACATCTTCAGATTTGAGCATCTCAGTGGGAACTGAGATCACAGTCTAGGCAGTCCTGGGAAACCTCTAGTCTGGGGACTAGAGGGCTCCCTGTGGGGTGCCAGTTGATTAGATATTTGCCTTCAGGGTCAGCAGAGCTATGGCTTCCAGAGAAGGACACGTTGGCTCTGTTCTGAGCCTCTGGCTGCCGTCCAGTGCACCAGGTAGGAATCCTGCTGACTGCTCCTCTCTCAAGCTAGTAAAATCCATGATTTTCTCTGCTCCTCTTCCTAAAGTCCAGAACGAATTTTTTTACCTTCAGTTCAGTTCAGTGCAGTTGCTCAGTCGTGTCCAACTCTTTGCGACCCCATGAATCGCAGCACGCCAGGCCTCCCCGTCCATCACCAACTTCCGGAGTTCACTCAGACTCACGTCCATCGAGCCAGTGATGCCATCCAGCCATCTCATCCTCTGTTGTCCCCTTCTCCTCCCGCCCCCAATCCCTCCCAGCATCAGAGTCTTTTCCAATGAGTCAACTCTTCGCATGAGGTGGCCAAAGTACTGGAGTTTCAGCTTTAGCATCATTCCTCCCAAAGAAATCCCAGGGCTGATCTTCAGAATGGACAGGTTGGATCTCCTTGCAGTCCAAGGGACTCTCAAGAGTCTTCTCCAACACCACAGTTCAAAAGCATCAATTCTTTGGCACTCAGCTTTCTTCACAGTCCAACTCTCACATCCATACATGACCACAGGAAAAACCATAGCCTTGACTAGCCGGACCTTTTTTTGGCATAGTAATGTCTCTGCTTTTGAATATGCTATCTAGGTTGGTCATAACTTTCCTTCCAAGGAGTAAGTGTCTTTTAATTTCATGGCTGCCGTCACCATCTGCAGTGATTTTGGAGCCCCAAAAAATAAAATCTGACACTGTTTCCACTGTTTGCCCATCTATTTCCCATGAAGTGATGGGACCAGATGCCATGATCTTCATTTTCTGAATGTTGAGTTTTAAGCCAACTTTTTCACTCTCCTCTTTCACCTTCATCAAGAGGCTTTTTAGTTCCTCTTCACTTTCTGCTATAAGGGTGGTGTCATCTGCATATCTGAGGTTATTGATATTTCTCTCAGCAATCTTGATTCCAGCTTGTGTTTCTTCCTGTCCAGCGTTTCTCATGATGTACTCTGCATATAAGTTAAATAAGCAGGGTGACAATATACAGCCTTGACGTACTCCTTTTTCTATTTGGAACCGGTTTGTTGTTCCATGTCCAGTTCTAATAGCTCAGAGAATGTAAGACATTTCGCTTTAACTTAATCCTCCCCCAACATATTCTTCCCTCACTGATTCCAAACTATGCCCCAGATCAAGGTAATTCCCTCGGAAGTCTTTTTGCTGTTTCATACTGATCATAGGGTTCTTAATGCAAGAATGTGAAGTGCTTTGCCATTCCCTTCTCCAGCAGACCACATTTTGTCAGAACTCTCCACCACAACCTTTCCATCTTGGGTGGCCCTGCCATCACTTCAAGGCAAATGGATGGGGAAAAAATGGAAACAGTGTCAGACTTCATTTTTCTGGGGTTCAAAATCACTGCAGACAGTGACTTCAGCCATAAAATTAAAAGACACTTGCTCCTTGGAAGAAGAGCTATGACAAACCTAGACAGCATATTAAAAACCAGAGAGATTGCTTTGCTGACAAAGTTCACTATTGTCAAAGCTATGGTTTTTCCAGTAATCATGTGCAGATGTGAGAGTTGGACCATATGGAAGGCTGAGTGCTGAAGAATTGATAGTTTCCAATTATGGTGCTGGAGAAGACTCTTGAGAGTCCCTTGGACAGCAAAGAGATCAAACCAGCCAATCCTAAATGAAACCAACCCTGAATATTCATTTGAAGGACTGATGCTGAAGTGAAGCTCCAATACTTTGGCCACCTGATGCGAAGAGCCGACTCATTGGAAAAGTCCCTGATGTTGGGAAAGATTGAATGTAGGACGAGAAGGGGATGACAGAGTATGAGATGGTTGGATGACATCACCAACTCAATGGACATGAGTTTGAGCAAACTCCAAGAGTTGGCAAAGGACAGGGCAGCCTGGCATGTTGCAGTCCATGGGGACTGAACAAAAACATGAAAGTCTGTGGGACAGACATGGACTGGGGTTTCTCAAGCCTTAGACACAGGCTGCCTATCTCTTGGTTTAGATTTGCCCCAACTGGAGCCTGAAGGAATATTTTCTGGAGGAAAATTAAGAAAACATACTGGACTAAGTGAAGAAGGAGGGCAGCCACTGCTGGGAAGGTGAAGATTATATTGAACAGAAGTGTCACTGAGAGAAAGAAAACTCTGACCTTTTCTAGGCATTGAGTAAGAAATCCGAGTTTTCTGTAGAAAAGATATCTTTATTGTTTGATAGGAATATATCCGAAAAAGAGGTACACAAGGTACAAGAGAACAGAAAGAGAAACAAGGAAAAAGATGAAAGATAAAAGTGGAGGAGAGAGGCAGGGAGAGAAGCTATAAATACGAATAGATAGGAGATAGCCAGGTCTTGCAATGCACACCAGAAGCGATTAAAAAAAAAATTGCTTATTTATTTTTGGCTGTGCTGGGTCTTGTGTTTCTCTCTAGTTGTGGGGAGTGGGGGCTACTCTCTAGTTTGGGTGTCTGATCTCTAGGGCTTCAGTAGTTGTGGTGAACGGGCTTAGCTGCCCCAGGACATGTGGGATCTTCTTGGACCAGAGATTGAACCCATGTCTCCTGCATTGGCAGGAAGATTCTGAACCACTGGACCGCAAGGAAAGTCCCAGAAACCATTGTTTTATTTTCCCCTTTTCTGCCTCTCTTGTTTTCTCCTGAGCTGCTCAGGGTCATTCACACGTGTACCATCCAAACTTACCTTACTTGGATATCTCCCTGTGTTTAATTGCTTCTACCTCTCACCTCACCAATACTTGCTTGTCCTGAAGATGTTAAAGAAGAGTGTCTTGATGGGTCAGGAAACATTGGTTCAATTTTCACATCTGCCCTACATAGATTGTGTGGCTTTGGGACAAGTCACTTCCCCTCGCCAGGACTCAGTTTTCCCCATCAGTAAAATGAAGGGATACCATTCAGTAAGGTCTCACATCCTTTCTTACTATAAGAGTTTATCATGCCATTTGAAGTGAAGTCAAAATTGTTCAGTTGTGTCCAACTCTTTGCAACCCCATGGACTATACAGTCTATGGAATTCTCCAGGCCAGAATACTGGAGTGGCTAGCCTTTCCCTTCTCCAGGGGATCTTCCCAACCCAGGGATCAAACCCAGGTCTCCTGCATTGCAGGCAGATTCTTTGCCACCTGAACCACAAGGGCAGCCAAGAATACTGGAGTGGGTAGCCTATCCCTTCTCCACTGGATCTTCCCAACCCAGGAATCGAACCAGGGTCTCCTGCATTGCAGGCGGATTCTTTAACAACTGAGCTCTCAGGGGAATATGGCCATATAATTCCTAGAAGTCTCTTCTCCTTGGGGATCAGGTGAACATTTTCCTTGAGCATCAGTATTACCTGAAAGTTTAAGAATAAAAATTTCCAGTCCTCTAGCTCAATCTGTTGCTTCAGAATCATCAGGGCAAGGTCCTGGGAAGAGGGGAAAGACATCAAGAGTCCCAAATGATTTTTTTATCTTGGGGGAAGTTTGGAAAACAAGATACTATGGTAATTTTATTTCTTGACTGATATGGTTTAATGTTCTATCTGCCCTAGTTAAAATATTTACATTTCAAAGGGGTCTCAACTGCCTAGCTTGAGCAAACTCTAGGAGATAGTGAAGGACAGGGAAGCCTGGCGTGCTGCAGTTCATAGGGCTGCAGAGAATCAGATACAACTGAATGACAAGATCAACAACTGCCTAAACCCAAAGTTTATTAGTGTTTGAAAGCAACATAGGGTGAGGAGGAAGCACTTTTTGAGAGTGTACCTGTGCCTAGAAGCAGCTAAATGTCACATACATACTCCCTCAAATATGTGCACTTAGGAAAGTTATTTAACTTCTCTGTGCCTCAGTTTCATTGTCTGTAATATGGGATAATATGGGTTAGAAATCTACATCACTGGCTGTTGGGAAGGTTGTAAGTTTAGCATGGGACCTGGCATGTAAATAGCACTCAACACTTTTTTTCCAATGGACCTTAGGAGAAATATATTATTATCTCCATTTTACAAATCTGGAAAGTAGATTCATGTGGGTCATGTTTGTTGCTGAAATGGATTTTATAGGTAATTTGTAGGTGATGCAAGTGGAATTTGAACCCAGGTCTGGTGCTTCTGCTGCTAAGTCGCTTCAGTCGTGTCCGACTCTGTGCGACCCCATAGATGGCAGCCCACCAGACTCCCCCATCCCTGGGATTCTCCAGGCAAGAACACTGGAGTGGGTTGCCATTTCCTTCTCTAATGCATGAAAGTGAAAAGTGAAAGTGAAGTTGCTCAGTCGTGTCTGACTCTTCGCGACCCCATGGACTGCAGCCTACCAGGCTCCTCCATCCATGGAATTTTCCAGGCAAGAGTACTGGAGTGGGGTGCCATTGCCTTCTCCCGAACCCAGGTCTACACTGACCCTTAAACTTTCATTCCTTGTCTATACCATCTGATCACCTACTATAGCTGAATGGCAAGCCAATCCTGACTTAGTCAGATAACTGGCCAGTACTTAAATCTGTTTTGTAAAGTGGTTGTTGAACATAATGGGATGATCCATTCATGCTGGTAGAACAGCGTTTGGACAGCACATCCTTTAGGCTCTTGGATGATGATGGTTCTTCTTTTGTTGTCAAGGTTTTGCTCAAGAGAGTTGTACAGACTTCCTTTTCTCTTGGAAGATTTATAATTCACCATATTCCCTTCCCGGCTGCCCCAACTCCTGCTGCATTGGGTTTGATATACATTTCTACTTTGATCTCTTATTCATGACAGGCAGTTTTCACAAACAAATAGAGAAGGAGAGTTTTCCATACCAGAGGCAAATGGTTGATGTAATTCCTGGGCTTGAAACAGGAGTGATAGTTCGGCTTCTCTCTCCATATCTGTGTCTAAATGCAGTATTTCCATACTGTGTGCACATTTTACACATTCTGGTGTTTCCCATCGATGCCGTGAGTTTGTGTACTTGCCAGGCTCAGCTGTGACAACTCACCTGTATAGAGTCCTATAAATTGAGTGTTTATGCCCTTCCCAAATTCGTACATTAAAGTCTTAGCCCCCAGTATGATGGCATTTGGAGATAGGGCCTCTTAGGAAGTAAAGCTAAATGAAGTCATAAGGGTGAAGCCTTGACCCTTGACAAAGATTAGTGTCCTTAGAAGAAGGGAAAGAGAAAACACATTGCCCAAGAAATGTGTATTTCCAATTAGAAATTGGTCATTCCATATCATGTGAAAGAGAGAGTGGAATTGCCTTGCATTCCATGCTCTAGAACCCAGGGCTCTAGAATTATTATTTTTTAAGCTGGCAAATAAAGAAGGCTTTAGTAAGAGGTGCATTTGGTAAAGCATTGGGGTACAGTGTAGGTCTCAAATTGGAAACTATGGCTGAGCTAGCCCACAGAAGTGTGCTTTATTTGGCCTGCATATTGTTTTATTTTGGTTGTTGTTTTGTTTTAATTGATTCAAAACAAAACAAACTCTAAACACTTTTTGACCATGAACAGTTCACTTCTCTAAGTCTTAGTTTCTTATATGTCAAAATGCTTGCAAGTTCATAGTGAGCATTACATGAAATCACATATACAAATTACACTGCACAAAGCAGAGCCCATTCCAGGTGTTCAGGAAATGGCAGCTTCTGTTGATGAACATGAGTGTGCTAACAAATACGAGTTTTCCACCATGGAGAGTGTCCAAGCCTTTCACCTGGTCTATTTACAGGGAATCCCTTTCAAATTTGATCTGTTGAGAAGTGTTGATGGCTTATCCCATCACCTCATGGTGAAGTGCCAGCCCAGTATGCCCACCCACCAGCTGCCATAAAGCCCTGATATTCTCCAAATGTCAGCTGGAGAAGCTACTCCTTCTTTGAGTGACAGCCCAGAACTGTGATAACTCGCACTGGGGAATGTTGGCTTACCCACCACTCATTGGCCTTTTTCCATCCTTGGCCTCCAAGGCTTGCCTTCCTTTGGATTTGAGACAGTATTTCAAAGAATGGCAGATACCTCAGGGTTGACATTCTTTGAGAGTGGAAAGATAACCATAAGTGGGCCATCAAAAGGAATGCACAGCTTGGCAAAGTCTTCCCAGTGGGAATATGCATCTATATGGTAATTACCTCTTGACTCCTTGAACTACTATACTCCAATGAAAAGTCCTTGAAGTTGGAGTCCATGAGTGATTCATCTTTGTATTCCTAATTCTAGCACAGGACCTGGCTCAGGGGTGGCGCTCACTAAGGGCTAGTTTGGATGTGTCTCTGAATAACTGTTATTTTTTCTTTTTAAAAATCTTTTTATGGAAAATTTTGAGCAAACACAAAAATAGAGCCACTATATAATGATCCTTCAGGGACTAACCACTCAGCTTCAACTGTTATTAACATTTGCCACTCTTCATTCAGCTACTCTTCCTGGTTTGTTTATTTTATTTATTTTTTTCTGTAATAGTTTAAAGCAAATAAAATATTATAGCATTTCAACTATGAATAATATAGTATGCATTAATACGGAGAAGGCAATGGTACCCTACTCCAGTACTCTTGCCTGGAAAATCCCATGGATGGAGGAGCCTGGTAGGCTGCAGTCCATGGGGTCACTAAGAGTCGGACACGACTGAGTGACTTCACTTTCATTTTTCACTTTCACGCATTGGAGAAGGAAATGGCAACCCACTCCAGTATTCTTGCCTGGAGACTCCCAGGGATAGCATTAATAACTGATAAAGAATCTTTTAAAAGCAGAACTATAATATTATTAATCATACCTGACAAGTTCAACAGTAATTTAATATATATCCTCTACTACTTGGTTCATATTCAAAGTTCTACATTTGTCTTAAAATCTTTTTTTTTTTTTTTTTGGCCATGCTTTGAATGTTTGTTCAGTTTCACTTTAAAATATTTTGTTTATTTACTCTCAGAGTTGGTCTATGACTTTGGGATATGTTTGCTCTGTTTTGTACAGTCTTATTTGGGATATTTAAGGACCTCATAGTTGAAGAGCTCATCACAGTTTGTACAGGACACATGTTAGAGAATGAAACCTTGTGTGCTTCTGTTAATAAAAACAAAGTCTGCTTAGACATTTCTGATACAAACACACATGCATGTGCACACACACACACACACACAACACAGCCTATGCTTGAAATAGAAACAAAGAAAAATTTGGCTTTCTTCAGATTAAAATAGGAAGGACTAGGATACACTTTGCAAATAAGCCATTTACTTTGGTAAAGATGTTTCAACTTTTTAAACAGTGTATCTTATTTTTTTAAATTAGAGGATAATGGTTTCGCCATACATCAATGCATCGGCATTGGGTACACATATGTCCTCTTTCTCTTGAGCCCTCTCCTCAGTTCTCTCCCCATCCTACACCTCTAGGTTGTCACAGAGCACGGACTTTCTTGCATCATGCAGTGAATTCCCACGGGCTATGTGTTTAATCATATGGTAATGTATGTGTTTCACGGCGATTCCCTCATATCATCCCACACTCTCCTTCACCTACTGTGTCCAAAACGTCTGTGTCTCCTTTGCTGCCCTGCAAGTAGGATCATCAGTACTTTCTTGATTCCGTGTATATGCATTAATATACGATATTTGTCTTTCTCTTTCTGACTACTTCACTCTGTATAATAGGCTCTAGGTTCCTCATTAGAACTGACTCAAATGTGTTCCTTTACATAGCTGGGTAATATTCCATTGTGTGTATGGAACCACAATTTCCTTATGCATTCATCTGTCATTGGACATCTAGTTTGCTTCCATGTCTTAGCTATTGTAAATAGTGCTGCAATGAACATAGAGTATATGCGTCTTTTTCAGTTCTGGTTTCCTCAGGGTATATGCCCAGTAGTGGGATTGCTGGGTTGTATGATAGCTTTTCCCTAGTTTTTTAAGGAAGCTCCACACTGTTCTCCACAGTGGCTCTATCAGTTTGCATTCCCACGCAGTGCAAGAGGGTTCCCTTTTCTCTACACCCTCTCCAGCATTTATTGCTTGTAGACTTTTTGATGATGGCCAGTGTGAGATGATACCTCATGTAGTTTTTATTTCATTTCTCTAATAATGAGCAATATTGAACATCTTTTCATGTATTTATTAGCTATCTGCATGTCTTCTTTGGACAAATGTCTGTTGAGATCTGCCTACTTTTCGATTGGGTTGCTTTTCTAATATTGAGTTGCATGAGATACTTGTATATTTTGGAGATTAATTCTTCATCAGTTGTTTCATTTGCTGTATATTTCTCCCATTCTGAGAGTCGTCTTTTCACCTTGCTTATAGTTTCCTTCATTGTGCAAAAGCTTTTAAGTTTAATTAGGTCCCATTTGTCTATTTTTGTTTTTATCTCCATTATCCTAGGAGGTGGGTCATAGAGGATCTCACTGTGATTTATGTCAGAGAGTGTTCTCTATGTTTCCCTCTAAGAGTTTATAGTTTCTGGTTTTATATTTAGATCTTTTTTTTTTCCTTTTCATCATATTTTATTTTTAGATTTACATACAATTTATGGTATATAAACTTTTTACTTATTCTTTAATCCATTTTGAGTTTATTTTTGTGTATGGTGTTAGGAAGTGTTCTGATTTCATTCTTTTGTATGTAGTTGACCAGTTTTCTCAGAACCGCTTGTTGAAGAGACTGTCTTTTCTCCATTATATATTTTTGCCTCCTTTATCAAAGATAAGGTGCCTTCAACTCTTTTTTATACACTTGAAGTGATTTTCATATTGAGATAAATCAGAGCACTTGAAGAAATGAATTGAATATTACTGGCTATGACCTTCTATACAAAATTGTAGATTTTAGATAATATTTGTGGAGGTGCTTATAACTGAAATTATTTATGAAAATAATTTCTTATATCTTAGCTACTACTTGGCTTATGTTTGAAATTCTTTTGTTTAAATTTTTTAAAATTTGTTTTATTTTATTTTTTAACTTTACAATATTGTATTGGTTTTGCCATATATCAACATGAATCCACCATAGGTATACACATGTTCCCCATCCTGAACCCTCCTCCCTCCTCCCTCCCCACACCATCCCTCTGGGTCATCCCAGTGCACCAGCCCCAAGCATCCAGTATCATGCATCTAACCTAGACTGGTGACTCGTTTCATATATGATATTATACATGTTTCAATGCCATTCTCCCAAATCTTCCCACCCTCTCCCTCTCCCACAGGGTCCAAAAGACTGTTCTATACATCAGTGTCTCTTTTGCTGTCTCATATACAGGGTTATTGTTACCATCTTTCTAAATTCCATATATATGCGTTAGTATACTGTATTGGTGTTTTTCTTTCTGGCTTACTTCACTCTGTATAATAAGCTCCAGTTTCATCCACCTCATTAGAACTGATTCAAATGTATTCTTTTTAATGGCTGAGTAATACTCCATTGTGTATATGTACCACAGCTTTCTTATCCATTCATCTGCTGATGGACATCTAGGTTGCTTCCATGTCCTGGCTATTATAAACAGTGCTGCGATGAACATTGGGGTACTCGTGTCTCTTTCCCTTCTGGTTTCCTCAGTGTGTATGCCCAGCAGTGGGATTGCTGGGTCATAAGGCAGTTCTATTTCCAGTTTTTTAAGGAATCTCCACACTGTTCTCCATAGTGGCTGTACTAGTTTGCATTCCCACCAACAGTGTAAGAGGGTTCCCTTTTTTCCACACCCTCTCCAGCATTTATTACTTGTAGACTTTTGGATCGCAGCCATTCTGACTGGCGTGAAATGGTACCTCATAGTGGTTTTGATTTGCATTTCTCTGATAATGAGTGATGTTGAGCATCTTTTCATGTGTTTGTTAGCCATTTGTATGTCTTCTTTGGAGAAATGTCTATTTAGTTCTTTGGCCCATTTTTTGATTGGGTCATTTATTTTCCTGGAATTGAGCTGTAGGAGTTGCTTGTATATTTGAGATGAAATTCTTAAAATGTATTTTTATAGTTACATTTTTTTTGTGATTGGGATCCAGATAATTCTTGCCTTTTAACTATAACAGTTTATATAAGAATACAACTGTGATAATTAATCTCCCCACCTTTTTTTTGGTTCATGCTATTTATTTGTGAACAAAAAAATGAGTCACTGCCTGTTAGAACTTTCTACATCTGAGATTTGGCTGATTCTAACCTTGTGACTTTTTAACAACTTCCTCCCTTTCCTTTATTTCTTGTAATCTGGTAGTTAGGGTTAGAAGCTTTATGATTTTTATGCTTGTTTTCTTCTGGAAAAAAACCATCTTGGGTACCTCTCTTTGCTTCCTATGGCATCACATCTGGAGGTACTGGTTGTCCCACTTTTAGTGATTGAAAAATAGCAATCTCAAAATTATATAATTTCTGCTGAATTTATTAACAGGAATTCTCTTTTAAGAAACAATCTTAGTGAGGTAGATGAACCTAGAGTCTTCCATACACAGTGAAGTAAGTCAGAAGGAGAAAAACAAATATTATATATTAATGCATATATATAGACTGATGAACCTATTTGCAGGGCACGAATAGAGACACAGACATACGCAACAGACTTGCGAACACAGGGCAGGAAGGAGAAGGCAGGACAAGTTGAGAGAGTAGTGTTGACATATATACACCACCATGTGTAAAGTAGATAACCAGTGGGAAGGTGCTGTATAACACAAGGAGCTCAGCTTGGTCGTCTGTGATAACCTAGAGGGGTGGGGTGGGAGGTGGGAGGAAAGCTCACGAGGGAGGGGATATATGTATATATATAACTGGTTCACATCATTGTACAGCAGAAACTAATGCAACATTGTAAAGCAATTATCCTCCAATTAAAAAGAAAAAATCTGGTGACTCTGAAATACAGTTGACCCTTGAACAACCTGGGTTTGAACTGCAAGGGTCTACTGGTACCTAGGTATTTTCCAATAGTAAATACCTCAGAGCTACACAGTCAGGTCCACGGTTGGTTGAATCCACAGATAACAGAGAAACTGCAGATATGGAGGGCCAATTATAAACTATATACAGATTAACCCCTCCCCATGTTGTTCAAGGGTCAACATGAAAATAGTCTATTTATAAAAGAAGGCTAGATGCTTGATTTCTGTAATTTTAACTATCAGTTCTTCACATCAGGTGGCCAAAGTATTGGAGGAGCTTCAGCTTCAGCATTAGTCTTTCCAATGAGTATTCAGGACTGATTTCCTTTAGGATTGACTGGTTTGATCTCCTCACAGTCCAAGGGACTCTCAAGAGTAGTCTCCAACACCACAGTTCAAAAGCATCAATGCTTTGTGCTCAGCTTTCTTTATGGTTCAATTCTCACATCCATACATGACTGCTGGAAAAACCATAGCTTTGATTAAATGGACCTTTGTTGGCAAAGTAATGTCTCTACTTTCTAATATGCTGTCTAGTTTGGTTATAGTTTTTCTTCCAAGGAGCAAGAGTCTCTTAATTTCATGGCTGCAGTCACCATCTTCAGTGATTTTGGAGTCCAAAAAAATAAAGTCTGTCACTGTTTCCATTGTTTCCCCATCTATATGCCATAAAGTGATGGGACCTTCATTTTTTCTGGAGTTATTTCTCCACTGATCTCCAGTAGCATATTGGGCACCTACTGTTCTGGGGAGTTTCTCTTTCAGTATCCTATCATTTTGCCTTTTCATACTGTTCATGGGGTTCTCAAGGCAAGAATACTGAAGTGGTTTGCCATTCCCTTCTCCAGTGGACCACATTCTGTCAGAATAAGGACAGAAATGGTATGGACCTAGCAGAAGCAGAAGATATTAAGAAGAGATGGCAAGAATACATAGAAGAACTGTACAAAAAAGATCTTCACGACCCAGATAATCACGATGGTGTGATCACTGACCTAGAGCCAGACATTCTGGAATGTGAAGTCAAGTGGGCCTTAGAAAGCATCACTACGAACAAAGCTAGTGGAGGTGATGGAATTCTAGTTGAGCTATTCCAAATCCTGAAAGATGATGTTGTGAAAGTGCTGCACTCAATATGCCAGCAAATTTGGAAAACTTAACTGGCCACAGGACTAGAAAAGGTCAGTTTTCATTCCAATCCCAAAGAAAGGCAATGCCAAAGAATGCTCAAACTACTGCACAATTGCACTCATCTCACACACTAGTAAAGTAATGCTCAAAATTCTCCAAGCCAGACTTCAGCAACACGTGAACTGTGAACTTCCAGATGTTCAAGCTGGTTTTATAAAAGGCAGAGGAACCAGAGATCAAATCGCCAACATCTGCTGGATCATGGAAAAAGCAAGAGAGTTCCAGAAAAACATCTATTTCTGCTTTATTGACTATGCCAAAGCCTTTGACTGTGTGGATCACAATATACTGTGGAAAATTCTGAAAGAGATGGGAATACCAGACCACCTGATCTGCCTCTTGAGAAACCTGTATGCAGGTCAGGAAGCAACAGTTAGAACTGGACATGGAACAACAGACTGGTTCCAAATAGGAAAAGGAGTACGTCAAGGCTGTATATTGTCACCCTGTTTATTTAACTTTTATGCAGAGTACATCATGAGAAACGCTGGACTGGAAGAAACACAAGCCGGAATCAAGATTGCCAGGAGAAATATCAATAACCTCAGATATGCCGATGACACCACCTTAATGGCAGAAAGTGAAGAGGAACTCAAAAGCCTCTTGATGAAAGTGAAAGTGGACAGTGAAAAAGTTGGCTTAAAGCTCAACATTCAGAAAACAAAGATCATGGCATCCGGTTCCACCACTTCATGGGAAATAGATGGGGAAACAGTGTCAGACTTTATTTTTCTGGGCTCCAAAATCACTGCAGATGGTGACTGCAGCCATGAAATTAAAAGATGCTTACTCCTTGGAAGGAAAGTTATGACCAACCTAGATAGCATATTCAAAAGCAGAGACATTACTTTGCCAACAAAGGTCCTTCTAGTCAAGGCTATGGTTTTTCCTGTGGTCATGTATGGATGTGAGAGTTGGACTGTGAAGAAGGCTGAATACTGAAGAATTGATGCTTTTGAACTGTGGTGTTGGAGAAGACTCTTGAGAGTCCCTTGGACTGCAAGGAGATCCAACCAGTCCATTCTGAAGGAGATCAGCCCTGGGATTTCTTTGGAAGGAATGATGCTAAAGCTGAAACTCCAGTACTTTGGCCACCTCATGGGAAGAGTTGACTCATTGGAAAAGACTCTGATGCTGGGAGAGATTGGGGGCAGGAGGAGAAGGGGACGACAGAGGATGAGATGGCTGGATGGCATCACTGACTCGATGGACGTGAGTCTGAGTGAACTCCAGGAGTTGGTGATGGATAGGGAGGCCTGGCGTGCTACGATTCATGGGGTCGCAAAGAGTTGGACACGACTGAGCGACTGATCTGATCTGATCTGATCTGATGGGACAAGATGCCATGATCTTCGTTTTTTGAATGCTGAGTTTTAAGCCAGCTTTTTCACTCTCCTCATTCACTTTCATCAAGAGGCTCTTCAGTTCCTCTTTGCTTTCTGACAAAAGGGTGGTGCATATCTGAGGTTATTTATATTTCTCTCAGCAATCTTGTTTCCAGCTTGTGCTTCATCTATCCCAGCATTTCTCACGATGTACTCTGCATATAAGTTAAATAAGCAGGATGACAGTATGCAGACTTGACGTTCTCCTTTCCCAATTTGGAACCAGTCTGTTGTTTCATGTCTGGTTCTAACTGTTGCTTCTTGACCTGCATACAGATTTCTCAGGAGGCAGGTCAGGTGGTCTGGTATGCCCAACTCTTGAAGAATTTTCTACAGCTTGTTGTGATCCACAAAGTCAAAGGCTTTAATGTAGTCAATGAAGCAGAAGTAGATGTTTTTCTGGAACTCTCTTGCTTTTTCCATGATCCAGCAGATGTTGGCAATTTGATCTCTGGTTCCTCTGCCTTTTCTAAATCCAGCTTGACCATCTGGAAGTTCCCGGTTCACATACTGTTGAAGCCTAGTTTGAAGAATGTTGGGTATTACTTTGCTAGTGTGTGAGATAAGTGTAGTTGTGTGATAGTTTGAACATTCTTTGGCATTGTCTTTCTTTGGGATTGGAATGAAAACTGACTTTTCCATTTCTGTGGCCACTGGTGAGTTTTCCAAATTTGCTGGCATATTGAGTGCCACACTTTCATAGCATCATCTTTTAGGATTTAAACTAGCTCTGCTGGAATTGCATCACCTCCACTAACTTTGTTTGTAGTGATGCTTCCTAAGGCCCACTTGACTTCGCATCCCAGGACATTCAACTCTAGGTAAGTGAGCATGCCATCATGGTTATCTGGGTCATTAAGGTCTTTTTTGTATAGTTCTGTGTATTCTTGCCACCTCTTCTTAATATACATGTATATATGGCAACCCACTCCAGTACTCTTGCCTGGAGAATCCCATAGAAGGAGGAGGCTAGTAGGCTACAGTCCATGGGGTTGCAAAGAATCAGACATGACTGAGCAACTTCACGATGATGACGATATATATATATATATATATATATATATATATATATATATATGTAATTTCTAAATAAGAATAACTGATACTAACACTGCTAGAAATAGTTTAAGCTCTTTTGCATTTTGGATATCTGCCCCTTGGAATGTAAATTCAACATATTCTGTGCCTGTCACTTAAAATAATTTTTGGGTGATTATGCCAAAAACTTGATATACAGTTATGGTATTTGCTTCAATTTGTATTCTGCAGGAAATTATCCAATACCAGTGTGGTCTCCTCTAATTAAATTCAATTCTGAAATTAACTGCCCAGAGTTAACGTCCAATCTCATACGGTAAAGGGTAAGGTTCCCCAAGAAGACTCCCCCTTACTTCAGACACCAGCCTCAAGTAGGGACCCAAGGCTGCCTTCACTAATGCACAACTACAATTTTGGGGCTTCCTACAACTAACTTCCTTCTGTAATTTATAGAACCACTCACAGAACTCAGGGAAGTGCTATACTTAGGATTACCATTTTCACATAAAGGATACAAATGAAGAGCCAAATAAAGAACATAGGGTGGCAAGGTTTCAGTATTATGCAGTCAAAGCGTCTCCCCTTCTCTAGGCCTTTGATATGTTCATCAGCCAGGAAACTCCCTCAATCCTTGATGTTCAATTTTTTTCTTTTTCTTTTTTTTACCGAGGTCTATTAATTACATAGGAATGATTGATTAAATCATTGACTATGTGATTGAACTCATATTCCAGAACTCTTCCTCTCCCAAATGTTGGGCTGTTGAAAGTTCCAACCCTCTCATCATTTGGTTGTTTTTTCTAGGGACCAGCCCTCATTCCAAAGCTATGTAGGAGCTCTGACATTCGTCACCTCATCAGTATACAATGGCATGCCCATCACTCATGAAATTTCAATGATTTGAAGCTCTGTGCCAGGAAGCAGGGACAAAGACCAGAGATTTTTAAAAATTATATTACATAGATGATTCTCAAGTTAATGCTATTTATTAAAAAAAATTATTTATTTGGCTGCACCAGGTCTTAGTTGCACCAAGCAAGATCTTCATTTAGGCGTGTGGACTGAGTAGCTGTGGTGTGCAGGCTTAGGTGCCCCAGGATATGTGGGATATGAGCTCCCCAACCAGGGATCAAACCCGCGTGTGTCTCCTGCATTGGAAGGCAGATTCTTAACCACTGGACCGCCAGGGAAGTCCCTTTGTGTTATTTTCAATGGTGAATATGACTGCAAGGAGATCCAACCAGTCCATTCTGAAGGAGATCAGCCCTGGGATTTCTTTGGAAAGAATGATGCTAAAGTTGAAACTCCAGTACTTTGGCCACCTCATGTGAAGAGTTGACTCATTGGAAAAGACTCTGATGCTGGGAGGGATTGGGGGCAGGAGGAGAAGGGGACGACAGAGGATGAGATGGCTGGATGGCATCACTGACTCGATGGACGTGAGTCTGAGTGAACTCCGGGAGTTGGTGATGGATAGGGAGGCCTGGCGTGCTGCGATTCATGGGGTCGCAAAGAGTCGGACACGACTGAGCGACTGATCTGATCTGATTGCTATTATGACATTGCCCAAATAAAGGTACCTAGCAGAACATTTCTTACATTGAAGTTGTTCCACTAATTATTTGTGCTCAGATGATTCTCAGTCTCCTTGGGTTTATGAATCAAATGGTGCCTATGTTCTTTGTATGTGGGTTTCATACACAGGGGTCTTTTCTCCCATCTTGGTTCTTTCCAAGACTAGGACAATTCCATTTCTGTCATATATAAAATATCAGTGTTGCTGTGGCTGGGTTTGATAAATGAATATTGAGTTAAATTGAAAATTAAAAAAAAAATGCTGAGGATATAAAGGTAGGAGGTGTTAGGAAAATACTCTTAACTCTTCCATCTATTAGTAATTTTAATATATAGTTTCCCAGAAAAAGAATCTACCTTTATTTCTTTGCCTTTATATCTGCTATTTTGTTTCTGTCAGTGATTCTCAAGGCTTGTGGCATCTGTCAGACTCCTAGGGGAGCTTAGGCCTGGGCAAGACCCCTTTCTCCACCTACCTGGAGTCAAGTTTAATCAGTTCTAATTCAGTTGATCTGGACTGTGTTTGGAGCATTGGTATTTTAAAAAAAAATATACCCAAGCACTAGTATGAACTCATTTAGATTAATATAGATGCATATATATCAGAGGTTAAAGCATCTGTTTGGAATGCAGGAGACCCGGGTTCCATCCCTGGGTCGGGAAGATCCCCTGGAGAAGGAAATGGCAACCCACTCCAGTACTCTTGCCTGGAGAATCCCATGGAGGGAGGAGCCTGGTAGGCTACAGTCCATGGGGTCGCAAAGAGTTGGACACGACTGAGAGACTTCACTTCACTTTTAGATGTATATGGTTACATATAGAAGTATTTATAGAAAAATGTGTGTATATATATATATACACACAGACACACACATATATACAGTTAGATAAGATACGTGAAATTTTTTTTCTGTTAGTTGAGAGGACCTAGAAGAAACACCCAGTAGCAACAAGCAGTCCCAGAGCTCATATTTTAATTTCTCATATATTCTCCAATAAACTCTAAGCTCCAATAATATGTATCAGTGGTCCTTGGAGAAATAACTGATTCTAAGACTGGGCAACAAATATATAAAATAAGCCTAGAGCACATGTGCTAGAGAGTTAATGAAGTGCTAAAAACAAAAACCAACCACAAACCAAAATAAAGCCCCACAATGATGGGGATATGTCAAAGATGCAGAAGTCAATTGAACGAATTCCCAATGGCTAAAGCTGGAACAATTTGAGCAACAAAATAATAAAGTAGTATTGGATGACAACTCAAAGTGAAAAATAGCCACCAATCCACACTGATACAAGTAAATAGTTAAATAAATGGGGGAAAGAGACCAATCTTCCGGGCGGAAGAATTCCAAATAATTTAGGTAGATATTCCTTTTTCAAGGAGGGAGAGCCTCAGACCCCACTCTGTAACTGTGGGCTTCATGCAATGACTTCCTTCCAAAGAGTCCAGTATGGAAAGTGGGGAATAAGAGTGTCTGGATAGAGGAGAAATCTGAAAAACACTACTAAATGAGGGGATCAAGGTCAACATCAACAGTGAAAAGTCATCTTGAAAGCATGTAACCTTTGGTATTATGGCATTTTACCTCTGTGTTCTTCTTCTTATGAACCCATAACCCCAGTCTAATCAGAAGAGAAATATCAGACAAATCTCAGTGGAGGGATATCCTACATTCATACTTGAATAGCACTCCTCAAACTGTCAAGATCTTCAAAAACAAAGTGAGTCTGAGAAACTGTCACAGCCCAGAGTGCTTAAGGAGAACATGATGACTACATGTCACATGGTCCCCTGGATAAAATTCTGCAACAAAGAAAGGACATTAGGTAAAAACTAAAGATGTAAGAAGAAACTATGGGCTCTAGCTAATGATCGTATATTAACACTGGTTCACTTACTGTAAAAAATATATCAGATTAATGTACCATGCTAATAACAGGAAGACCTGGACGTGGGGTATTTGGGGACTCATTGTGCTATCTTCACAATTTTTCTGTATATCCAAAAGTTTGCTAAAGTGAAAAGGCTTATTAAAAAAGAAAAAAAGAAAGCCTACCCAGGTATTTTCTTCCTTCCTCTCCTTTGCAGTGTCCCAGACTAAATGAAAAGAAGAAAATGATCCATTCTACCACAGTTACAATGCCCATTCAGTATGCTACTCAAGTATAAATTGGATTATCTAACTGTTAAAACTGAGGTGTGACTTTCTAATAGGCTTAACATTTTTGGGTGGTATTTACATTTTAAAAGAGGCACTTATTTACTCAAATCTCAAAATATAATACCCAGGAGATATTTCTGAGCTGAGTCTTTTTGGTGCTCTGTATCTGTGACTTCCATAAGCAGCACTCACAAAGAATAACAGCACAAAAATAGATTCATAAACTTTCCAAAAAACTTCTGAAGCCTTCAGAGACAAAGCTGATAGCTTTGGACACAAACACGAAATAAAATTTCAAAACGCCAAACCAGGAGAAACAAAGCATGGTGCAATGGGAAGATCTCGGCCACGGATATCAAATGGACCTGGGTTCTAATTATGATGCCGGGAACTTTCCTGGCAGGCCAGTGGTTAAAACTGCGTTTCCAGTGCAGGGGACTCAGGTGCAATCCCTAATGAGGAAATTAAGATCTCAGATGCTCCACAGCAAGGCCAAAAAAAAAAAAAAAAAAATTATGATGCCCGCACTGATAACTTGATGACATTGGCTGTGCTACTTGATTTTTTGAGTCCCAGTTTCCATACTTGAAATAGACATAGTTAAATATTTATCATGGTGCCTACGTGACACAATGGGGCTTCCCTGGTGGCGCAGTGGTGAAGAATCCGCCTGCCAATGCAGTAGGCTTGGCAATTCCTGGGTTGGGAAGATCCCCTGGAGAAGAAAATGGCTACCCACTCCAGTATTCTTGCCTGGGAAATTCCACGGACAGAGGAGGCTGGTGGGCTATAGCCCATGGGGTCGCAAAAGAGTTGGACGTGACTACTAACACAACAAGTCACACAATACAAATGAAAAGCCGAGTATGACCCCTGGCACATAACAGATTTTTTTTTTTTTAAGATGACTGTTAATGTTTTGCTGTCTTTATCTTCATCATTGTGATCACCATCAATGGCTCCTGCAGTGCTAAGCTGAATTGTCTGGGGAAAATTACTTACCATCCCTCAGCTTCAGTTGCTTGTGTAAAATGTCTATAAAAACTTCATATTCTGTATGGAAGGGCTATGAAGCTTAAATGAAGTAATGGTTTTGTGTTTTTCCTTGTGGTCTGACACAGTTGTTTGTGTCTGCCTGATTATCTATCCATCAGTCTTCATATCTATTCATCTATCTTTAATATATAAATAGAGTTAACAAAATTTTCTGTGCAAGAAAAAGTATTTGTTTTTAACAGTGGAAAGGAATGAGTTATAAAAAAGCTCAAAGGCTTTTGATATTCATATGTTCCAGATAAAATTCTCAGAAAATGCATATACATGAAGAGAGACTTAATCTGCAATAATTAATGAAAAAACTATTGGTTTTGAATAATATTGGAACTGTAGGTTTACTACAGGAGCCTGCCTTTACTTAAAGGTTACTCCTAATTAATATTTTTTGAATGAAAAAAATGTTGGTTCTTTCTTGCTAGGGCACTGAGGCCGGCTGAGAAATTATTAATAATTCTGGATGCTTTGAAGCCTGAAGCCATGAATACTTCTCTTATTTTTCAATGCATTTGCCTGTATTGCAGGATCCTTGCAAGTTGCTTGTCAATAAATATTCAAAAACTTCATGGTCACACTGTGATAAGCAGCACAGTGGTTAAATAATCTTTGTTATTCCTGTCATCCTGCTTTTCACTGACATCTGCCCAAGACCACACACTGATTCCTCCCTCAGGCAACACAGGCTCACTTTTCTCTCAGATTCTAGCCAGAAAACAGGCAGACATAGTGGTCACATTGCTGGAAAGTGAAAGTAAAAGTCACTCAGTCATGTCCGACTCTCTGTGACCCCATGGACTGTACAGTCCATGGAATTCTTCAAGCCAGAATACTTGAGTGGGTAGCCTTTCCCTTCTTCAGGGGATCTTCCCAAACCAGGGATTGAACCCAGGTCTCCTGGATTGCAAGCAGATTCTTTACCAGCTGAGCCACAAGGGAAGCCCAAGAATACGGGAGTGGGTAGCCTATCCGTTCTCCAGGGGATCTTCCCAACCCAGGAATCGAACCAGGGTCTCCTGCATTGCAGGTGGATTCTTTCCCAACTGAGCTATAAGGGGAGCCTTGCTTGGTTGAGTCCAATATTGCTTGGTTAAAACTCAGACCTTTTTGGATGAACTGGGAATCTAGCATGAAGGGAAAGGAAAGAACTAAAAAGGGGCCCAGGACTGACTCCTGAGTAACTCTGCCCTTTAGAATTAAGAAGAAGAGTGACAGATGGATGTAAAGCCCTGGTCTGGGAGAGAGGAGGAAAACCCAATATTCGAAAAGCAAACAGAGCCCAGCTGCCCATGCAGGCCTTGACAAGTGCTGTTGAGAGACTGAGTAAAATAAAGGCAAAGGGCTCTGCGTTTGACAGATGGAGGTCATTGGTAATATTGGTAAGCAAAGCTCCTGTGGAGGGAGGAGGGTGGGGGAGCTACAGTGGAGAAGCAAATGGCAAGTGAGCATGCAGGGGAGACCTGTGCCTTTCTTTGTGTTTGAAAATTTTTATAATTAAATAAAAGAGAACACTTCTAAAGCCAGTATCAAAACCTGTATTCGGATAGGTACACACACACACACACACACACACACACCCACACACACACACCGGCCCTCACATTTCACATCGTGGATGACATAGGGTATGAACTCAGGTCCACTGAATCTCAATGCCATCCTACCTTCCCACCACACCATGTCACAGCTCTGTGAAGCTACCTCATTTACAGCTTTTATTTTTCTGAAGCCTTAATAATTAGATTCCTCTGCTACTCTCTTTCTGACACTATCTTGAGGGCAACACTATCCATTTAACTTTCTTTGTAGGAACAACTGATTTTCAAGAATTTATTGCATGGTAGAGTAAGGTCTTCTTTTCTTCAATGCCCCTTAACTAACCATATGGTAAGAGCAAAAGACCCAAGTTCTTCCTACGGTCTATAGCAATGGTCCCCAACATTTTTGACCTCAGGGACCTGTTTCCTGGAAGACAGTTTTTCCACAGACCAGCATGGGGAAGGGGGTGGTTCTGAGATGATTCAGGAACATTACATTTATTGTGCCCTTTATTTCTGATCTAATGCTACCACTGACCTGACAGGAGGTACCAATCCACAGTCCAGAGCTTGGGGATCCCTAGTCTACAGGGTTGTTGTTCACATCACCATTTGGCTCCTGGCCCCTTTTCTCACCACTTGCCCCCTGTAACAGTCCCCCAGCCATATTGGCTTCACTGCAGATCCTCCATCATACAAATATCCCCACCTTGGGGCCTTTCCACCTGCTCTTTCCCCTTGCCTTGGACACTGACCAATAATTACATGATTCACTCCCTAACTTCATCTGGAACTCTGCCCAAATGTCACCTCCTCAAGTGTTACCTTTCTTAACATGCCTAGCTGAAAGAGCAACACTTGTTCCTTTCTACTCCTTAATCCTTGACTATCATATTTTCATAGTACTGATCTCATTCTGATTATATTGTTCATTCAGTATTTATTTCTTAAGTGTTTCTGTACCACTCTTCCCACACCCAAAAGCAAGCTTCATGTGATTAGCCAGTATGGTGGACAGGTTCTTGGTACAAAGAAGTTATTTAATAAATAGTTGTTGAGTGAGTGAAAGAATATGGCTGGGACTTCCCTGGTGGTCCAGGGCTTAAGAATCCACCTTGCAGTGCAGGGGATGCAGGTTTGATCCCTGGTTGGGAACTAAGATCCCACATGCTGAGGAGCAACCAAGGCCCCATGCCACAACTACTGAGACCACACCTCACAACCACAACTAGAGTCCCTGCACGCAAGGAAAGATCCTGTATGATGCAATGAAGATCCTGTGTGCCGCAACCAATACTCAATGCAGCAAAAAAAAAAAAAAAAAAAAAGAGAGAGAGAGGAGAGAGAGAATATGGCTGATATTTTCTGACTTTAAGATGATTTTTTTTCCTTTTCTTATTTTAAAAAATTATCTTTATTTGTAATCACGAAGGAAAAAACCACAGAGTTAAATCAGGAGTCTTAGAGTTGTGGGAGACCCAATAAAGCATCTAAATCAGTATTTCCCACAAATTTCTATGGTATTAGTTGAATCTGTGAAAAAAATAAGACTTTTGAAATAAAGCACATTTGGAGTATAATACGCATTGATACAGAGTAATAGAGAAGATCTATCATAAAGAAAATTTAACTGGTTTGGTGATGATTTAGTCACTAAGTTGTGTCTGACTCTTGCGACCCCATGGACTGTAGCCTGCCAGGCTCCTCTGTCCACCGGATTCTCCTGGCAAGAACACTGGAGTGGGCTGCCGTTTTCTTCTCCAGGGGATCTTCCTGACCCAGGAATCACATCCGGGTCTCCTGCATTGCAGTTAAGATTCTTTACCAGCTGAGCTATGAGGGAAACCCCAGCACTAACTGGGTGATTCACCTAAAAGATTTTTAATTATTTTTGGCTGTGGTGGGTCTTTGTTGCTACCTGTGGGCTTTCTCTAGATGCAGTGAGTGGGGCCTGCTCTCAATGGTGGTGTTGAGGTGTCTTACTGCGGTGGCTTCTCTAGTTGTAGAGCACAGACTCCAGGTCTACAGGCTCAGTAGTTGGATCACATGGGCCCAGTAGTTGCAGCTCGAGGGCTCTAGTGTGGGCTCAGTAGTTGTGGTGCTGGAGCTTAGTTGCTCCGCAGCATGTGGAATCTTCCTGGACCAGGAATTGAATCCATTTCCCCTGGGTTCCCTGAATGCCTAGAATCTGTGCATTGGCAGGGCTTCCCTTATAGCTCAGTTGGTAAAGAATCCCCTTGCAATGCAGGAGACCCCAGTTCGATTCCTGGGTTGAGAAGATCCACTGGAGAAGAGATAGGCTAACTCCTCCAGTATTTTTGGTCAACTGGTAAAGAATCTGCCTGCAATGCAGGAGACATAGATTGGGAAGATCCCCTGGAGAAAGGAAAGGCTACCCACTCCAGTATTCTGGCCTGGGGAATTCCATGGACTGTATAGTTCATGGGGTCACAAAGAGTCGGACACGACTGAGCAACTTTCACTTTCCCCTGCATCGGCGGTTGGATTCTTAATCTCTCAACCAACAGGGAAGTCCTGAAAATACATGTCTTGATCATAGCATATTTTATTTCTTTGGAAATTTTCATGGCACTCTATTTTGTGGACTATATAGAAACACATAAATGTACAGTATAACCTAGGAAGGAAGATCAGTGTGGTGCAGGCATTAAGAGTGTAGAATCTGACCTCTGGTCTGCCTTAATTATATCTTGGCTCCTAGGCTACAAGCTGTGTAACTTTGGGCAAGTTATTTAATCCTTTTGTGACTGTTTGCTCATGGGCAAAATGAGGATGATGATAGTGGAACCTATCTCATTCAGCTGTAATGATGATTAAGTGGGTTAATCCATACAGGTACTTAAACTAATGCCTAACTCATAGTAAGCACCTACTAGCTCTTAGCTGTTACTATTATACATGCATATGTTTTTCAGTAAAGTTAAGTACCAACCTGAGGTTGGTTTTCAAATTCTTTTGACCCTTGAAATTTGAAAAAGCAAACAGGTTTCAATCTTGTTGTAGTGACAAAGAATTCTGGCCTTCTTTCCAGGAATTGCTCTTGGGCAGTTTGAAAATCTCTCTTGCCCATTTCACCAAATATTTAATGATCTCATTTGACTTCTTGGTTTCTTTACTTCTGGCTGCTAAGCTGTACTCAGACAGAAAATATGCCAAATAGTATTATGTCCTGACTATGCAGATATGCAATTATCTTTCACAAATATATTGTTTCCTTCCTTCTCTACGTGTGTTTCTGGCCTCTGTCTGTCTCACTCTTATTTCATCTCTTGTCTGTCTCTCTTTTTGTTTAATTGAAGTATTTGTTGCTTCCCTGGTGGCTAAGAAGGTAAGGAATCTGCCTGCAATACAGGAGACCCAGGTTCAATCCCTGGGTCCAGAAGATCCCCTGGAGAAGGGAGTGGAAACCCTCTCCAGTGTTCTTGCCTGGAGAATTCCGTGGACAGAGGAGCCTGGCAGGCTACAGTCCATGGGGTCTCAAAGAGTTGGACACGACTGAGTGACTAACACACACACGTACATAGTTGATTTACAATGTTGTGTTACTTTCTGGTGTATAGCAAAGTGAGCCAGTTATATTAATACATACATATATTCTTTTTCATAGTCTTTTCCATCGTGGTTTATTGTGGGATATTGAATACAGTTCCCTGTGTTATGCAGTAGGGACCTTGGTGTATGTCTATTTTGTACATAATTGTTTGTATCTGCTAATCCCAACTCCTAATTTATCCCTCTTCCACCCTCTTCCTCCTTTGGTAACCATGTTTGTTTTCTGTTTCTGTGTGTCTGTTTCTATTTTGTAAATAAATTAATCTAAGTTTTTAGATTACATATGTAATTGGTATGGCATTTTTCTTTCTTTTTTTTGGTTTTATTTTTTTTAATTTTTTTAATTTTATTTTTTAACTTTACAATATTGTATTTTTTTTCTTTTCTTTTCTTTTTTAGCTTTACAATATTGTATTGGTTTTGCCATATGTATATCTGTGGCGGATTCATGTCGACCCAGAGGGATGGTATGGGGAGGAAGGAGGGTTCAGGATGGGGAACACAGATATTTTTCTTTCCATGTCTGACATATTTCACTTAGCATAATGCTTTCCAAGTCTATCCGTGTTGCTGCAGATGGCAAAATTTCATTCTTATTTATGACTGAGTAGTATTCCATTGTGTGTATGTGTGTGTGTGTATATATTCCATAGAGAAGTTCATCTTCTCGAACCATTCATCTGTTGATGGATAACCTGCTTTACTTCCATTTCTTGGCTGTTGTGAATAGTGACTCTGCTTTGAACATTGGGGTGAACATATATCTTTTCAAATTAGAGTTTCTCTGGATATATGCCCAGGAGAGGAATTGCTAGATCATATGGCAACTTTTAGTTTTTAAAGAAACCTCCATATCATTTTCCACAGTGGCTACACCAATTTATATGCCCACCAACAGTATAGGAGGGTTCCTTTTTTCCGCTTTCTCTCTAGCATTTGTGATTTGTGTCTCTCTGTCTTGATCTCAGCGTTTGGCTATTTCTATCCTAACTTCTATTTGTTTCTGTCTTTGTTGTTATCTCTGCTTATGTCTGCCTTTTTATCTTTGTCTCCTTTTTCAATGTCTTTCTCATATACACACAAAAGCAATACACATATTATGTCTGTTTTTCTCTTTGCATGTGTGTGCGTGTGTACATGAGCTATTTCCCCAGACATGACTCTGCTTCCTTTTGTATCATCTTTTACTAACTTTTCTTTCCCTTTATCACAAGAGGCTTGGCATCTCTAAGACACACATCCAAGTTCTCTTGGTTTGAGCCTTTTGAGTTGAGCTAAGTGGAAGATAAAGGCCCCTCTGAATGGCTTCTTTTCTTTAAACCAGCATTGCAAACATGCCAGTGTCTATTTGGAAAGTCTTTCATTTGGGAGGATTTTTCCTCCTCAAAATCCCTTTTAAAATTACCCACTTGCGGTTCAGTCTTTGTCTGTTTGTGCAGCTCAGTTCCACCCGAGGTCAATCACCTCTCTTCTTTGCCTTTCAATTATCTTTGGTGCTTTTATTCCCGTGCACAACTTGCGTTGCTACCTAGCAATTTGAATCAGAGTGTTCAGCCTCTGAGATTTGTGAATGAATAGCACTCCTGATAACAAGCATTAGTTGACAAGCTCCATCTTCTGTCCACATTGTTAAATGGTGGGAAGAATGAAATATAAATAAAGTCAAATTCTTGTATCTTCTTTTGGGTAATTCTCCTATTAATTTCACTGTGAGTAGAAAACCTGTTGTTTTTATTGGAAGCAAGGACATTTGACACTAGCATTTTAATCAGATTTGTCCAGAGTAGTTTGGAAGTTGATTTTCAAGACATCAAAACATTATCCAGAAGACTCTGTCACGGTGGGTTTGTTTCTATGGGTTAAAAAAAATATCCCAACAACTTTTGACCTATATAATCTGTCTTCAGAAAGTGATTTCCGCATGCATGACATGGTTAGACTGTCTTGTAAAAACACAATTTTTATTTGACAGTTTTAATATTTTGAACACTCCATGTTGACATTTTTATCAGATGGGTTGCTTGTTTTCATTGACAGTAGGAGTTTGCAAACTAATGAGGAAAATAAGAAAGGAAATTAGCTTGAAGCTGCTGAGTATTTGCGACCAGAAGGTAAACGAAGGAGGTACCAGAGTCTGAAAATAATTACCATCACTGCCACAGTCCTCCATTAGCGTTGGCAAAAGACCCAGGGTCTGACAGTTAAATTAAAGCTTGCAACCCAGTGAAAAATTAGCAACAGAAAGCTTGAATTCTGGTAACATCACACTGCATGCCGTTTACTGTAGGGCTTTGACAACTCTGCTCCATTCATAAGATTCATTGGTGAAGCAAGATCCCTTAGAAGATGTAGAAAACCAATTCATCTATAGCAGGCGATGTTTACAAAGCAATGACCCGGGCAGTCTGCTATGAAAGTCAAACCTTACTCAGTGAAATTCTTCTTTTATTATGTGGCATTGGATGATGACAGAAGTCTGAACTTTAAAAAATTTTTAATTGGAGGAAAATTGCTTTACAATGTTGTGTTGGTTTCTGCCATACAAAAATGCAAGTCAGTCATAATTATACATACATCACCTGCCTCCCCTCATCCCACCCCTCTAGGTCATCAGACTGCCAGGCTGGAGTCCCTGTGTTACACAGCAGCTTCCAACCAGCCATCTATTTCACACATGGTAGTGTATATATGTCAATGCTACTTTCTCCATTCGTCCCACCCTCTCCTTCCCTGACTGTGTCCATAAGTCCATTCTCTACTTCTGCATCTCTATTCCTTCCATGCAAATACATTCATCAATACCATTTTTCTAGATTCCATATATACACATTTATATATGGTATTCATTTTTCTCTTTCTGACTTACTTCACTCTGTATGATAGGCTCTAGGTTCATCCACCCCATTAGAACTGACTCACATGCATTCTTTTTTATGGCCGAGTAATATTCCATTGTGTATTTCTTCCACATCCTCTTTATCCATTCATCTGTAGATGGGCATCTAGGTTTCTTTCTTGTCCTGGCTATAATAAATAGTACTGCAGAAAACATCATATATATGTCTTTTAGAAGTGTGGCTTTCTCAGGGCATATGCCCAGTAGTAGGATTGCTGAGTCATGTGTGTGTGTGTGTGCTCAGTTATGTCTGACTCTTCACAACCCCATGCACTATAGCCTGCCAGGGACCTCTGTGCATGGAATTTTCCAGGCAAGAATATGGGAGTGAGTTGCCACTTCCTACTCCAAGAGGTCTTCCTGACCCCAAGGGTCGAACCCACATCTCTTGCGTCTCCTGCATTGACAGGATTCTTTACCAACTGCACCAGTTGGGAAGCCCTTTAGTAGGGTTATGCCCAGTAGTAGAATTGCTGGGTCACATGGTAGATTTATTCCTAGTTTTTAAAGAAATCTCCATATTGTTCTCCATAATGGCTGTATCAGTTTACATTTCCATCAACTGTGTAGGAGGCTTCCCTTTTCTCCATCCTCTCCAGCATTTACTATCTGTAGATTTTTTTGATGATGGCCATTCTGACTGGTGTGAAGTGATGAGTCTGAGCTTTGAAGTCAGAGTTGCACATAATACCCAGTTCCAACACTTATTGGCTGTATGTCTTTGGTCTGGTAACATCACCATTTTGAGCCTTAGTTTCCTTACCTTCAAAATATGTATAATACCATAAACTACCTAATAAAATTACTGGGGGTCAATAAGATAATGCATATGAAGTACACGGTGATGCCTGGCCCATCATAAATGATGGAATGAATAGTTGATCTTGTTCAAGCAAATGGTAGAGAAGGAGATTTATTTCACTGTAGACATTTGGAGGCTCCTTGGAAAATGTGGAAGCTGAGATTCATCTTGAACTAAGAGTAAGGATTTGACATGAGCATATAAGTTGGGAGAAGAATGGAAACCTGGAAAAAAGGAGACAGCTTAAGCAAAGATTTGGGAGATGGGAGGGTTTATGGCTTATTCAAGGAATAGGAGAAGGGCAGGGAATAGGGAATGACCTTGAGCTAAAATAGATTCAGGACCACTTTCTCTGTGATTTGTTATGCATAAGACATGACCTTCTTGAGTAGCCAAGTTCAAACTAGGTTCTCTAGTACAGTTCTTAAGTATCAGACTGCAGGGAATACCTAAGGATACGCCACCATTTAGGTTGCTCACCATTTTTTCCAAGATCCTCAAAGGCACTAACCCTTATCCCCTTTCCCTGGCCAATGCTTGCCAATCTGATAGATGAAAAATGGTGTTTTCTAGTTGACACTTCAGTTTAAAAAATTTGCAGTACAAATATAATGCTATAATCTTTTAGGAAATTAATCTGGCAGTGTCTGTAAAAATTAATTATATTTGTATTAATTGGGCTTCCCCAGTAGCTCAGTGGTAAAGAATCCACCTACCAACACAGGAGATACAGGTTTGATCCCTGGGTTGGGAAGACCCCCTGGAGAAGGAAATGGCACCCACTCCAGTATTCTTGTCTGGGAAATCCCATGGACAGAAGAGCCTGGCAGGCTACACTCCATGGGGTTGCAAAAGAATTGGATACAACTTAGGGACTAAACAACAGTAATAATTATATTAATTATGTAATTAAATATGGACTTCCCAGGGGGCACTAGTGGTAAAGAACTTGCATGCCATTGCAGAAGTTAGAGATGCAGGTACGATCCCTGGGTCAGAAAGATTCCCTGCATGGCAACCCACTCCAGTATTCTTGCCTGAAGAATCCCATCGACAGAGGAGCCTGGCAGGCTACAGTCCATGGAGTTGCAAAGAGTCAGACAAGACTGAAGTGACTTAGCATGCATAATTAAATATATAATTAATTGTAAAATTAATTACATTAATACCCCTTCAGTCACAAATCCAGCTTTGAGGAATCTTATAGAAAGAAGCATATTAGTACCTGAAGATCTCTGTGTTAGCATGTTTATTAAAGTATTTTTAACAATGGTTTAAAAGAAAGCAAATTCCATATCATCTACTGATAGAGATGGTTGAATTGATGGACTGGAGTCCTCATTTTACAGAATATTATTCAGAATTTTGGGAAATTAATTACATCTCTATGCCTTAATATGAGCAAGTTGTATACAATAGTGGGAATAGTGTGATCTAGTTATTTTAAAAATAACTTTATGTATGTGACTATGTTTACATATGGTTAGATGAATGTAGATGTAAAAGATCATACACCAAATATGTGTGTTATCCTGTTTCTTTGGTGGAAGGTTGACAAGAATTGAATGAGAAGAGAGAAACAGTTGCCCTTTTCTTTGTACAACTCTGATTTTGACTTGTTGTCACAAGTATGCATTGTGTAACTTGAAAGGAAAATCCAATAAAATATATAAAAAAGGCATGCACCTGGTGAATGGCAGATACAGGAAAAGAAAAGTAGACTAAAAGCAAAGGGAAATTGTGTGGGTTGTAAGCCTAGGAAAGAATGAGTGATAGCCATTTTTGTTCATTTAAGTACCTGATGGGTTTAAAGTCTGCTTGAGGGCGATTTTTCCTCATTTCCTGCACAGTGTAAAAGGAAGCTACACAGCTCTTATCTTGTCATGGAATCTGCCTTACATGAGGTGGTCTCTGATGACCTGTCCAGCCCCATCTCCCACCTGACTTATTCATTGGTAACATTGAACTGTTTATCTAGTGGCCCACATTCTATCATAGACACACACACACGTGTGTGTGCACACTTGCATGCATACACACATGCACCAACATTCATGGCTGTGCTTTACATGGTTCCCCACCGGTATGTTGTTCCTTTAGACCAGAACACTCTTTCCTCTACTCATGGCCTGGTTAAGTCCCATTCTCTAAGATTTGAGCTGGGAAATATTCCTCCACTGAAGACCGGACTCAGAAACCTGCATATGAGCCCTCCCCACACCAGCAACCCAAGTAACCGTCTAGCTCAGCATTTCATCTGCGCATGTGGTACTATCTCCTCAAAATGAATTTTCTTTCTCTCTTTTCCATAAATCATTTTAACTGGGTTTCAGGCCCAGTTAAGATTTTTCATGGAATTTCTCCAAAGCACTAGAAATTGGGTGAATTTTTATTTGGTTTCTATTTCAGATGAGGAATTGGAAGCTCAGAGTAGTTCAGTGACCTCCTCATGTTCCCACAGTAAAGTATTGACAGGCTCAAACATCAAAACCATATCTCTATACTCCTAACTTGGGACTTTTCTGCTGCACCCACACTGAAACTGCAGATATAGACACACTCCAATGAAGTTAACTGGTGACTCTATTACTATTATCCAGGTATGCCTTATAGTCTATTTACAGGTTGCCTCAGAAAATCCCATTGGTTTTGCCTCATGTTGACTTGCTCTAAGCCAGACTATAATACCCTAATGACCACGTGTATGAATTAGGATGACTTCAGTTGTGACAGGAAAGTCTAACTTAAATAGCTTAAATGTTAAAGATGTGCATTATCTCATATAAAGAAAAGTTTGTCTCAAGACATGAGCAAGGGGACTTCCCTGGCAGTCCAGTAGTTAAGATTTTGCACATCTAACACAGGGAGTGTAAGTTTGATTCTATCTACAGGGAGTGTAAGTTTGATTCCTGGTTGGGGAACTAAGATCTCACATGCTATGTGGCATGGCCAAAATTAAAATTTAAAAATAAATAAATAGACCTGATTCTGACATATGCACAAAGTCAATTAAAATAAAATAAAACTTCCCCTTAAAAAAAAAGAAGCACATGTTAGGAAGAACATTAGCCTTCCCACCTTTCTCCTCAGCCACACTTGTGACTTTTATCTCCAACTGAGTCACCTCATGGTTCCAGGATGGTTGCTGCGGTTCCAGACCTCACAGCTGCACATAAGAACAATCAAATGTGGAGGAAGAATCCCTATCTTTAACTCTTTCAAAGATAGGAGATAAAAATTCCACAAGTCTTCCTCTATGGGCCTGTGCAGTGAAGGATTAAAATCGCCCCAAGAGTTGGGCTTTGGCCTCAGCTCCTGGGAGGTAACCTTTAAGCCCTTGGGGAGTCCTGCATGATAAGAATATCTGTTTACCCGGGGGCTTTGGGCCAGGCCAGATAGTGTCTGTTGACAAGGTGACTTAAGGTGGGAGGTCTTGTATAGCACATCAGCTTCATCTCTGCAAGGGCTGGAGGCTAAGGTCAGCCATGGGAGCGGTCAGTTGCATCTTTGTGACTGAGCCCCAATAAAAACTCTGGATACCAAGGTTTGGATAATATTCCTGGCTGGCAACATAGCATACATCATCATACACTGCTGCTTGAGAAGTAAATGCTATCTGCATGACTCCACTGGAAGAGAACAACCATAATCTCCACGCTGGGTGTCTCTTAAATGTTGCTCATGAAACTTGGCTGATTTTAATATGTTCTTTTGCTATTAAAAAAAAAAAAAGCCCTTAATAGTTGCCATTGAAATATTAGGTGGCATTTCAGGGGGCTCCAAAGAGCTCTAGTTCTTTATGTTTCTTTGCAGAAAGATTTCAGTGAGAGGTGAAGTGATAGAAAAGTGGTTTATTAGAATAGGACTCTTGTGAGGCTTACACTTGTTATTGAGAGGGTGCCAAGCCCTGAAAACTTATTGGGCTACAGGTTTATAATCAAAGGAAAAGGGATTGGAGGAGAAGACCTTCTTTGTCTTTCTTGAGTATATGTCATGCTCCCATCATTAGTTCCCCTTCCCAGTTGGGCAGGGGAGTTTTTTGCTTCCTACATGGTCAAGCTAGGTCTACAAATTATTTTGTGTGTGTATGTGTGTGCACGCGCATGCGTGTACATGCATGCAGAGAGCATGTTCCAGGGATTATTAACTTATTAAGCTCACTGGGCAGGTTGTGGGTCTCATGCCATCATTGTTTTATTGTTTTGGGGCATGTCTCATGCTTCTGTTGCATGGTTTTGTTGCTAAGCAAACCTGCTTGGTTTTGTGGTTAAGCAAACCTGGCTCAGATGGTAAAGCGTCTGCCTGCAATGTGGGAGACCCGGGTTCAATCCCTGGGTTGGGAAGATCCCCTGGAGAAGGAAACGGCAACCCACTCCAGTACTCTTGCCTGGAAAATTCCATGGACTGAGGAGCCTGGTAGACTACAGTCCATGGGGTCGCAAAGAGTTGGACACGACTGAGCGACTTCACTTTCAAACCTGCTTTTGTGAGTCATCATTAATTTACAGGGGTCTCCCATACTTTTTTCTGTTAACTTTTAACCACCTATTTTGTCTGTCCTTTACTCTGTCCCTATCGGTATGAAGACTTTGCTGAGTTCTGTGAAGGAGAAAGTGTTAGTTGCTCAGTTGTGTACAACTCTTTGCCACCCCATGGACTGTAGCTTGCTAGGCTCCTCTGTCCATGAAATTTTCAAGGTAAGAATACTGAAGTGGGTAGCCATTCCCTTCTCCAGGGAACCTTCCCAACCCAGGGATCGAACTCAAGTCTCCTGCATTGCTGGCAGATTCTTTACCATGTGAACCATCAGGGAAGTTTGAGTTCTATGAGTCCTAGGCAATTATTGTATTATACCTGCACATGATCTTGGAGACCAACAAACTTGTAGGTGATGTCAGAAGTGAGAGTGGTCTTGTAGACATTGTTCTCTACCTCTTTTGAGCAGAGCAGCACCCCAGGCTCACCTCACAATGAATCACAGGAGAGTGAAATTTTCATGAGTGAATTGAGCTGATAAAGATTTAGCCTCTGGGCTGGTGAAGAGCACTTGGTCCTTGAGTGTTGACATTTCTGTTAGCAACAAAGAAGGGGCCCGTAGCTGCTGGGGAAACATCTAACAGTGTCAACCACGAACTGTTGCCGCTCTTTTTCTGCCCAATGGAAGCAACTTCAGTACCAGAGGAACCTTTTACCTCTGCACTTTGCATCCATCTCTGCTTTCCATGGGCTGAGGGACAGGGAATCTTCATTCCAGACAGCAACACTGATAAACTTGTCAATGCTGTGATCCATCTGGAGTCCAGAAGGCTTTGACACAAGCAGCTTGAGCTGATCTTCTCCCACAGTTGGTATTTGTGCAGAATAAGGACCGAAAATAACTAAGTAGAAACCCGAGAGAGGTCTTCCTTAAGACAATTTTCTATTCACAAACCTCCCATGTGTATAAACTCAGCATCCCACCAGCTTCCTTTGGCATTCAAGTTGATTGTAGAGATACAAGTGCCCAATGAAAACAATAAATTCAGGGACTTCCCTGGTGGTCCGATGACTAAGAGTACACATTCCCAATGCAGGGGTCCAGGGTTTGATCCCTAATCAGGGAACTAGATCCCACATGCTGCAGCTAAAGATCCTACATGCTGCAACTAAGACCCCTAGATATTTTGAAAGTAATAAATTCATGTAATAATAATATCAGTTGATTGACTGCTATTATGTGCTAGGATTGGGGAAGGGCTATGCATGTATTATTTCATTTATTCCTCAAAACAATCATGTGGGGTTGGTTTTGTTGGTAATTCTTTCTGTGTAAATAAGGAAACTGAGTCTCAGAGAGTTGCAGTAACTTTCCCACAGTCACACAGCCAGTAAGAGCTGTAGTTAACCTGGAAGCCTCTAAATCAGAGTCTAGAGCCATTGGGCCACACTGCTATGTGAGGTCGTGTCTGCTGGGAAAGAACTTCATCCCAGGAACAGTGGGGTACCACTGAAGGGTTATGAGGAAAGGATGACTAACTCATTCTGGGAAGGGCATCTGGGTAAGATGAGAGTGTTCCAAGCTGCCTGTGGTAGGGATGGCCAAACTACTACTGGAGTTTCTTTGAGAGCTGTTAATACCTTGAGTGCACACTTGCCTCATCTGAGAAGCATCCTTTTGATCTGTTTTACACCTTGGATTCCACATACTATTTCATTTGAATGAAACATTTAATTGTTTTTAAAAAAGAAAATTAGAATTCCATTGTGGACCAAATCCGGAAAGTTGGTAATTTTGTAAAGTTATGTTGGAAGAAAACATGTCCATTTACATGTTACCTAAGGTTATTTTTGCTGTAAATAGCAAAGCCTAAAATATTTACTGTCTGGCCTTTTGCAGAAAACGTATGCAGGCCTCTGAGCTAGATCAGGGTTTCTCAGACTTGGCAATATTAACATCTTGGGTTGAATGATTCTTTTTGCAGGATTCTGATCTGTGTGTTGTAAAATGTTTTAACAGCATTCTTGGCCCAATGAGAGACCAGTAACGTCGTCCCCACAGCGGTCAGCCAATACCCCCCAGATGAGAGCCACTGAACTGGATGATATTCATGTTCTTTCTGGGCCTGAAATTCTAGATATTTATTTATTTATTATTGGAGTATAGTTGATTTATAATACTGTGTTAGTTTCAGGTACAAAGCAAAGTGATTCAGTTATATACACACACACACACATATTAATATATATTGATATATTTGCTAGCATTTAGCTGTTCATAGTTTATTCTTATAATTTTTTGTATTTCTGAAAAATACAAAAAAGCATCAGCTGTTATTTCTCCTCTTTTATTTCTTATTTTGTTTATTTGTGTCTTCTTTCTTTTCTTCTTGGTGAGCCTGGCTAGAGGTTTGTCAATTTTGTTTATCCTTTCAAAACCCAGCTCTTGGTTTTAGTGATCTTTTCTATGTTTTTTTTTTTTTAATCTCTATTTTATTTATTTCCTCTATGATCTTTATTATTTTCTTTCTTCTGCTGACTTTGGGTTTTGTTTATTTTTCTGATTCTTTTAGTTAGTAGGTTAAATTGTTTATTTGAATTTTTCTTGTTTCTTTCCAAAGGCCTGTGCTGCTATAAAATCTCTTAGAACTGCTTTTGCTGTGTCCCATAGATCGGGTAAGGTTGTTTTCATTGTCTTTTGTCTCGAGGTATTTTCTGATTTTCTCTTTGATTTCATTGTTGACCCATTGATTTTTAGTAGCATATTGTTTAGTCTCTATGTAATCATTTTTTTTCCTGTTTATCTTTCTGTGGTTTATTTCTAGTTTTGTACCACTGTGGTCAGAGAAGATGCTTGAAATAATTTCTACCCTCTTAAATATTAAAAAATATTTTCTTTAATTCTGAAGTATAGTTTTCTGAGTAGTGCATCCTTGGTTTTCCCCTTTAAACACTTAAAATATGTCATGTGAGTCTCCTCTTGCTTGCCAGTTTTCTACAGAAAAGTTTGCTAATGCTGATTCCCTTGCATGTGTGGCTCTTTGTTTTTCTCTTGCTGCCGTTAGGATTCTCTTTTTAACTTTTGTCATTTTAATCATGATATGGTTTGGAGTGAGTCTCTTTGGGTTCATCTTGTTTGCACTGTCTGTGATTCCTATACCTGGATATCTGTTTCCTTCTTTAGGCTCAAGATTCTTTCAGCCATAAGTTTATCAAATACATTTTTGTTCCCCTTCTGTATTTCTTCATCTGGGACCCCTATAATATACCTAGGGGACTCAGAAAAGGATGGGGATATTACAGGCTTGGAGGTCATCTTCTAATGTAACTCTCTAGCCTTGGTTGTAGAAGAGTCTTTCTGACAGTTTCATTTGCTTTCATGAGAATTGCTCCACATGGAGATATATTTTTGCTGCTGTTGCGGGGAGTTGAGCTCACTGTCCTCCTACTCTGCCATCTTGATCCCCTTCCTCCCTGGTGCAAATTTGAATTTTCCCACAGAATAGGAGAGTTACCTCTTGGAAGTACTAAAGTTTTAAGAAAGTTTGTGAAATGAATGATCAAATTTTCTCAGTTCTCTTTTTTTGCTGGTAAAGAAATGTGGCTACGTGACTAATACATTCAATGGTACGGAGTAAAAGAAAGTGGGAATTAAGCTACATTTTATGATTTGGTAATTATAAACTCTTGGTGCTGGAATATCACTGTAGGGTTAGACAAGAAAATGATGCTTGATTACAATATTTCCAGGCTTATAGTGTCAGTACCATAATTTAAAAAACTCAAGTTTTGGACTGTGATGTTTTCCATTTTCACAATTTCCTCTGCTTTTAAAAATTATAAGAACTCAGAGATCCTCTGTACTTGTGCCATTATCAAGTACTGAAATGGTGGTCTTGAAATCAATTTCACTGAACTAATAGCTATCGAGTTGTCTACAGTTTAGACATCTCCTTGCAGCCAAGAGATGACACAATGGTGTAATCAGAGAGGCATGTAAGCTAATTATCTATGGTTGAATTTTGACTCAGATTCAGTAAGAGATTTCACACTTAGGTTTCGAGCCATGATGGGGAACTCTTGCTTTTATGTGTATGAATGTGTGTGCCTACATGGGAATGTGAAAGATGTGCTATGTGGAAAGCTGTCCAGGGAAGAGAAATGATGTGAAGGTCTCTGTCCAAATGCTGAAATTCTTGAAACCTTTTGCAACCAGTGGGTGGATCCTGGGCTGAAAGTCAAAATGTCTGGGTTTCCTTCTGCTTCTGCTCATTGCCTGTTCTGTGTCCCTGGGAGAGGTTCCCCTCTCTGGGCCTCAGTTTTCTCATATGTCACATTAGCACATTCGATGGAACAAAGCATTTGACATTGTGTTTTGTAGTCCGTCTCTCCTCCAGTCTTTCTTTCTCTGATCTCCAGCCCCACATGTAGGCCAACTCAACATATTCCACTCCTTCTCTTTTATCTTTCCCAGTCCATTATCTCCTGTTGGCTTCCACTGGCAGCAGTACTATTATGGGATAATTTTCCAAAAAGATAGAATCATGATTTCCTTAGTCATATGAAGAAGCACATTAGGTTGAATAGTATCCCCCTATTCACATTTGTGAATGTGACCTTATTTGAGGATAAGATATTTTCAGATGTAATCAAATTAAGATGAGATCATACTAAATTAGGGTAAGTCCTAAATCCAGTGACTGATGCCCTGTAAGGGGAAAATCTCAAGACAGACTCACAGGGAGAATGCTGGGTGTAGACAAAGACAGAAAATTAGAGTGATGTATCTGCAAAACAAGGAGTGCCAGAAACTATTAGAAGCTGGGGAAGAAACTACAAGAAACTGAAAACTGCCAGAAACTACAAGAAACTAAAGAGAAGCAGGGGAGGATCTCCCCCTAGAACTGTCACAGGGAAAATGGCCCCACTGACACCTTGATTTCAGGCCTCTCTCCTCCAGAGCTGTGAACGAATAAATTTCTGTTGTCTTAAGTCACTCAGTTTATGGCAATTTGTAATGGCAGATTAGCAAACTGAGACACACACGTTAAAGATTTTATTTAACTCATATGAGGACAACAGCCAGCAAATGGTTCAAAGCACAAATTAATGGGGAGTAAAGGAAAGTTAAAATGGATTTGCAAATACAAAGCTGCTTTTACATGAGGATGAGGGAGTGGGGGATTATCTCTCTACTGGACATAACTTACTTGCACATCTATACAAAAATTCTTTTTACTGCTATCAGTTATCTACAACTTACCAAGTTGGGAAGTAGCTCCTGTAGAATCAGACAGCTTGGAAGATACCCTCTTGACAGTGCATGGTTGTCCAGTGACATACACACGTTCCCTCCCCACTTTCTTGTTCACCCAGGCTGAGAGTTCAGGGTCATTTTGTGGGGTGGGGACACGCTGTGTGGCATGTGAGATCTTAGTTTCCTGACCAGGGATCGAACCCTATCTTCTGCATTGGAAGAACAGTGTCTTAACCAATGGACCACCAGGGAAGTCCTCCAGGGCCATTTTAAAAATTTTCTTTCTCTTCTGTGCTTCTTGAAACCCTCTTCTTGCCTGTTTCCCTTCTTGTACCTCCATCTACTTTAGATTGTTCCTGGATCATCCCTGGCTTCCCCTATTCCAACTTTCACTTGGAGACCCAAAACTGGCCCCAGATTCCTGTTGTGATGGGGATTAAGGCAGTGTAGTGGGCTGAGTAGCATGTCCCCAAAATTCCTGTCCACCTGGAACCAAAGAACGTGATTTTATTTGGAAATAGGGCATGTGAAAGATGCAATTTGTTAAAAGCCTTGAGATGAAGTCATGGATGTAAGGTCAACCTAACTCTAGTGACTTGTATCCTTTTAAGAAGAGGAGAGGACATGGAAAGACACACAGACACACAGGGAGGAAGTCCATGTGAAGATGGGGCAGAGATTGTAGTCATGCTACCACAAACCAAGGGAGGCCAGGAGCCACCAGAAGGTGCAAGAATAAAGAAGGACTCTCACCAAGGGCCTCCAGAGAGAGCACGGCCCTGCCAACACCTTAATTCTGGCTCCGTGAAATTGATTTCAGACTTCTGGTCTCCAGAATTGTGAGGCAATAAATTTGTTTTGTTTTCAGCCACTGCGTGTGAGGTAATTTATTATGGCAGCCCTTGGAAACTATGACAGGAGGAGACAGCAGTGGGAAATAATTCAATTTCACAAACTTTTGCTAAGGACCTGCTGTATGACTTCCAGCCTTGTGCCAGGCATTGGAGAACTGGAAAGTGTTGAAGAGGAGCTCTGGTCACCTTTGATAACACATGGTAGTGACCATGTGATATGGGCTGCCTTGCCTCCTCCTCTTCCTCTTCCTTCTCTCCTTCTTTTCCTCCTCATCCTCATCCTTTTTTACTTCCAAATGGATCTTCCTTTTCAATTCATCATTTGGGTTTTGTCAATGTATTGGGTCCCTCCTGGGCATGTGTGTGCACATGCTAAGTCACTTCCGTCGTGTCCAACTCGTTGCAACCCTGTGGACTGTAGCCCACCAGGCTCCTCTGTCCATGGAATTCTCCAGGCAAGAATACTAGAGTGTGTTGCCTTGCTCTCCTCCAGGGGATCTTCTGGACTCAGGGATTGAACTGTGTCTCTTATGTCTCCTGCCTGATAGGTGGGTTCTTTACCACTAGCACCACCTGGGATGCTGCAAACCCTACAAGCCCCACCTGTTACTCCAGATGCTTCTGCAGCCACTAGTTGAGAGCAGATGTCAACAGTCTTCAACTGGTCAATCCCCACCCTGGACCATGAGGGTATATTTCTGGCTTCTATGACACCATGATGGTCTATAGGAACTGATTGGCCTTTAGCTTGGACACAGAAGTTGTATATGTATTTGTGTGTGTGTGTGTGTGTGTGTGTTTAATGCCTGTGGGACCACCTTGAACAATGGGGCTGAGCAGTTGAATACCCCCAGGCAGAGAGATTGAGATGCATTTCATCAGCCTCTGCAGACTGAGCACCCTCAGCAGGGGTCACCCCATAATGCATCTTTGCATTGCTCTCCCTTCCCCCTGTTCCTCTTCCCTGGACTAACTGCAAGTCCCTATGATCAATTCCCAAAGAAACAACCTGCAGGGAGGCCGTAGCCACTGTCAGTGCTCTCAGGGGACCCAGCTGAAAATAGCATTCCTCTCTGCCCACGGTGTCTTGCTCTGTCAGATCGTCTATCCATACAACTGCAGGTTTGAGTCATCTTGTGCAAGTCACTCCCCTCTCTGCTTTCTTACCCTCCAGTCCAGGCCAGGTTTTCAGTCTTCTGAACATAATGGAATAAAATATGAAATATGAGGATATAGAAGCTGGTTGAAGGAGTCCTTCAGACCTTGATGCCATGGTTGTTAAATGCCAGGGGTTGCTCTGGACAGAAGAATGGGATCATCATTGTCTGCAGCTCAGATCTTCCAGATGCTTCTGGGGACCTGAACCAGAGAAGTGGGGGGCCATTTTCAACTTTTTCCTGTTTCCTTTCGGCAGTAATTGAGAGTCCTGAGTGATTCCAGTTATCACCATGTATTTCCTATTGCTGCTGTAACATATTATCACAAACTATTGCCTTCCCAGGTGGCTCAGTGGTAAAGAACCCATCTACTAAGGCAGGAGATGTGGGTTCAGTCTCTGGGTCGGGAAGATCCCCTGGAGTAGGAAATGGCAGCCCACACCAGTATTCTTGCCTGGGGGAATTCTATGGACAGAGGAGCCTGGAGGCCTACAGTCCATGGGGTCGAAGAGAATTGGACACGACTGAGCGACTAAGCAGTAGCAGCAGCATTGGCTCAAAACAACATAAATGTATCTTCTTGTAGTTCTGGAGGTCAGAAGTCCTAAAACCAAGGTGTTGGCAGGGCTACATTCTTCTTGGAGGTTTTAGAGGAGAACCCATTTCCTTGCCTTTTCTAACTTATGGAGGTCTCCCGCATTCCTTGACTTGTGGCCCCTTCTGCCTTCTTCTAAGTGCATCGCTCCAACCTCCACAATTCCATCATCATATCTCCTTCTTGGTCTCTGACCTCTTGCCTCCCTCTTATAAGATCCTTTGTAGTTACATTGGGTTCAGCCAGGTAAACCAGGCTAATCTCCCCATCGCAGTGTCCTTAATCACATCTGCAAAGTCACTCTTGCCACATGTTACCTCTAACACATTCACAGGTTCTGAGGATTAGGGCATGGAAATCTTTGGAAGGGGTCATTATTTAGATGAGCAAAAACTTTCTTGTATCGTGTTTATGACATCGGTGAAAAGTTCTTTATCCATCTATCTATCATATATATAATCTGTCTAGTTAACTGCATCCTTATGCATCTCACTGACCATGATTCTTAAATAATGAGGGATTTTTTCTACCTGGCATAATTATCAAACAAAATGAAATTTAAGCAAAGAAGCTTCAGACAATGAAAAATGCTTGGTCACTACAGAGGAACAAGATAATTTTAGAAATGACGCTTGGACTCTGGAGCACCTTGTTGAAAAGTAATATTTTTTCCAGGAGGAAATATTATTATGTGGAAGTCTCAGGTTGTATCAGATCTTTACAAAATCAGTGTCTGTCAAACTGGGTCCAAAATGAGATTTATGCTCAAAAATTAGGTAACTCCTTCTTAGCTGTTAATTGATACTCTCAGGATGAGATCTTAATGCTTGGCCCATTTCTTCTCTTCTGGTCCTTGTGGGTGGGGATTTTTCTCTCGTATTTGCCAAAAGCAAAAAGTAACGATTCCAATCACTGGGGATTTAAATGAAAGAAGGTTTATCATTTTCTACTCATAGTTGTGGGCTTCCTGGGGGGTTCAGTTGTAAAGAATCCACCTGCCAATTCAGGTTCAATCCCTGGGTTGAGAAGATCTCCTGAAAAGGAAATGGCAACCCACTCCAGTATTCTTGTCTGGAGAATCCCGTGGACAGAGGAGCCTGGCGGGCTACAGTCCATGGGGTCACGAAAGAGTCAGACACGACTTAGCGGCTAAGCAACAACAGCAACCCACAGTTGTAATCACAGAGGACCTGCATATCTACTGCAGTTTGTGTAAATCTCTGCACACTGTCACATTCCCATCTTGTGGTTCTTTTATTCCTATTGAAGTTCTTATAATGATTGTATGCAACATAATGATTTCAGAAGCCTGTGTTCTGTTGGATGTGTGTTGGAGAAACTTGTCGTGGTTTCTCAAGAAAATAAAATTTTTTATTCAAAATGACCTCTGAACTTCTGGCCACTTATTCATTGAGCAGCCTGAGTGTGTGACGCAATTAATCCTTCAACTGAGTGGATGGGAAAGTCAGGGCAGGTGGGCTTGACACCTACTAGAGGCAACATTCATGTCCCACATTGATGAGGGATCAGGGAGTTAAGATTATAACCAAAGGAAGAGAGTTTAGGAGAGAATTCATTCCTGCCCTCTGGCATTTGCTGAATATCTTTATGAACTGAGATTATTTCCCTCACACAAAGGCCAAGTTACTAGGAAAAGCATTAGTTCAGACTCATCATCTTAGGACTTAACAGCAGGTGCTAATGGCATGTGTGTCTTTGTAACTAAGTATTTGAAAAAAGCAATCATTTTGGACAGAAATTTTGACCTCAGAGTACTGCCCTTGGCAACTATAAACTATTAATACTTTATAACCCTAGGGGTCCGGCTGCCTTTGTGGCTAATCCTCTCAGAAGCTAATCCTCAGGGCCTCTGCAGATAATGGCCCTCTTTCCTCCAAACTTCTTCTACTTTCACTCTAGATGAATCTACTTTTTCAGTTTCTTCTGATTGATCAGAAACATCAAACAGTTCTCCATTTCATATGTTTCCTATGAATAGAATCCAGCCTTCTTGGTCAGGCTCAAGGCTACATTTCTTGTCTTATCTCCTACTTTTTCCCAGAAAGTTTTAGCTATTGAAGACATCTTGCATTGTCCTGCACCTATGACTTTGGTCAATACTTATTTTAGCTTAGAACCTGCTCTCTCATCCTTTTTCTACAAATTCCTATCTCTTCTATAAGGGACAGTTTAAGTGCTTTCTGCTACCAAAAGCATCCTTGTATTTTCTCAACTAGATGAAGCCTTTTTTTCCTTGAAATTTCCCTTCCTAAGAGAATGTTTCTGTAAACGTTCCTTCTTAGGTATTGTTTGTGAGAAATGTTGGGCTCATTACTGCCTATGATTTTTTTTTTAAGTTAATAGTTCAAGCCATATTTCCCTTAAAGGATTGACTTGGTATGAAGTTCAATTTAATATTACCCGAATGAGCAATCCCCTGTCTAATTAAAATGATTCAATTAGCTAGGATGACATAATTTATAAAGGGAATACTGTTTTTAGCATTTTTAAGAACCTATTTAAACCATGGGCTCTTTTTCACCAAGAGGTTGCGTGCATGTGTGCTAAGTTGCTTCAGTCAGGTCTGACTCTGTGATACCCTATGGACCATAGCCCTCCAGGCTCCTCTGTCCATGGGATTCTCCAGGCAAGAATACTGGAGTGGCTTGCCATGCCCTTCTCCAGGGGATCTTCCTGACCCGGGGATCGAACCCATGGTTCTTAGCTCTCTTGCACTGGCAGGCAGGTTGTTTACCACTCGCACCACCTGGAAAGCCCTCACCAAGAGGTTAACAAGGCAAAATTCCATAGAATTTTGCATAATATTTCAGAATTACCTCAAACCACCATACCTTCATCAGCTCTTGATTAAGAACTTGTGCTTCAAAAGGTTACTTCTCTTGTGTTGTGTATTACCTGAAGCACAAGGGAACCATATTTGATATTGCCAATAGACAACTTCCAACAGGATTAACATTAAACTTGATCCAGTAACTGTATTTTTAGAGTCTGCTGTCAGAAGGAAAAGAAAAGCTATCATCAAGGCCTATCTATACATAGGCCTTGAGAAGTCAGGATAAGTGCCATTTGCTGTGATGGAAGTGACATACCCATTTTAGCTCTGTACTGATCAGAAATGCTTTAATTCAAGTGGCCGAGGGCTCAAACTGCCTTCTCGGTGGCATAAAAATAACTTCTCCAGATCCATGGAGACCATTGAGTGCATGGGATTCAATCCTCTCATAAAGTAATAATACACTCTGGTGTCAATGGAGCTATTTCTTATTAAGCAAGATTAGAGCTATAGCTAAATATCCAATCAACTGTTTAGGAGGTTTTTTTGTGGCTGTTATACAAAGCTGTTAGAATAGCTGTGGGCCAAGTGATTAATTAATTGGCCAAATTAATTGATTTAATCTGGTCATTATTATGCTAGAGAAAGCAGCCCTCATGAAAGAATAGAATTTTGGATGCTAGCTGTTCAGTGTCACCACGTGCAAGTATAAAACTGAACTAAATCACTGTCTCTCTCTTGCTCGCTTTCTGCTCCAAGTCTTCTCTCTCTGAGAAATCCTTCACCTTTTCTCTGGCTCTCCACTCATTTCCGTTGATTCATGTAATTTTCCTTATCATTTCTTTCTACTGACATTTCTACCAACCCCTCAAACCAGACCACTGCAATACCCTGCAATCATGCTTCCAGCTTCTATTCTCTCCTGCATGCCAACAAGTTTATTTTAAAATTATTGCTTTGAATTTTTTTTTTTTTTTTTTGGCTGTGCTAGGTCTTTATTGTGGCATTCATGCTCTTCGTTGTGGTTCACGGGCTTTGTCTACTTTCGGTGTGCTGGAGCTTCTCTCTGGTTGAGGAGAAATGGCTTAGTTGCCTCTGTTGGCTTAGATGATAAAGAATCTGCCTGCATGCAGGAGACCCAGGTTCTATCCCTGGGTCTGGAAGATCCCCTGGAGAAGGGAATGGCAACTCATTCCAGTATTCTTGCCTGAAAAATCCCAAGAGAAGAGGAGCCTGGTGGGCTATGGTCCATGGGGTCACAAAGAACTGAAAACAACTGAGTTCGTAACACTTTCACTTTCATGTGGGATTTAGTTCCCTGACCAGGGATCAAGTCAAACCCATGTCCCCTGCATTGGAAGGTGGTTTATTAACCACTGGACCACCAGGGGAGAACCCCCCGCCCCTGCCACCTGCAACAAATTCTTACTTTATATGAATGTACATAATACTCAACATTCAAAAACCTAAGATCATGGCATCCAATCCCATCACTTCATGGCAAATAGATGGGGAAACAGTGGAAACAGTGACAGACTTTATTTTCTTGGGCTTCAAAATCACTGCAGACGTTAACTGCAGTCATGAAATTAAAAGACACTTGCTCCTTGGAAGGAAAAACTATGACAAACCTAGATAGCATATCAAAAAGCAGAGACATTACCGACAAAGTTCCGTCTAGGCAAAGCTGTGATTTTTCCAGGAGTCATGTATGGATATGAGAGTTGGACCATAAAGAAGGTTAAGCACTGAAGAATTGATGCTTGAACTGTGGTGTTGGAGAAGACTCTTCAGAGTCCCTTGGACTGCAAGGAGATCAAACCAGTCAATCGTAAAGGAAATCAAACCTGAATATTTGTTGGAAGGACTGATGCTGAAGCTGAAACTCCAATACTTTGGTCACCTAATGTGAAGAGCTAACTGATTGGAAAATACTCTGATGCTGGAAAAGATTGAAGGCAGGAGGAGAAAGGGACAACAAAGGATGAGATGGTTGGACGGCATCACTGACTCAATGGACATGAGTTTGAGCAAGCTGTGGGAGTTGGTGATGGACAGGGAAGCCTGGCATGCTGCAGTCCATGGAGTCAAAGAGTTGGATACTGCTGAGTTACTGAACTGAACTGAATAATACATGAATGCATTCCCTCATCAAAAGACATGGAGCATGTGTGTGAAATCCCTTTGACACCCTCATCCCCCAAATTGTGCTCTTCTCTCCAGACTACTCATATGTGTACGGTTTGGCAGGTAAATTCTTTGTATTTGCCAATGTATGTACTCATTAAAAATATATTGAATGTGTATCAGAAGTATCTCAATTTGTTATTATTTTTAACTCAGCAGTATGATTTGGAGGTCTTTAGGAATTCTTACATAGAGATTGATTTCTTTTTTTTCAACTACTGCATGGGATTCCATAGTATAAATATGACAAGCTTATTAGGTCCCTTCTTGTTGATATTTTCACATTTTCATTATTAGAAGCAACATGATTTATTTCTGCATCTTCTAAAACACCACGGAGCACTCCATCATAGAATTTTCGGATGTTTATACCATAAATGCATGTGGGGAAGTCTCTACTCTGATTCTCCTCCTTTTTATATGTTACTTCTTGCTGCTTCTCTACTATATACCCACCACTAAGCTGGTATTTACATCCCTTTCCACTCTTGTGCTTTGGCTCATTCAGTACGAGGCTCATTTTTTTTTTGTTGTTGTTCATGATCATTGTCATCGTCCTCATTATCATTATCTTCCTCCTCATTACCATCATCATCACATCACCCCTTACCCTTACTATATTCTGGTCATTTTCTAAGTACTTTACACATATCTACTCTTTTCTCATTTTCTTAGTACTTTACATGTATCTAATCTTTCTCACCAACCTATGATATAGGTATCTTAACTTTCCTCATTGTATAGATAAAGAAAAACTGAAACACTGAGGTTAAATAATTTGCCCAAAGTCACCTCGCATGTACATGATGTGGCCAGGATTCAAGTCTGGGCAGCCCAGCTCCAGAGGCAATGCTTCTGACCCCTCATCTGTACGTTCTCTCTTTTCACAATCATAAGCCACCAACTTGGCCAACTTCCTTGACCATCACTGCAGACCTCTACATTTGGTCTCCTGTTCAACAGACATTTCAAGCCCCTTTACTCTGTGTATGTTCTGTGCTAGTTTCTGGGGCAATATTGGCAAATGAAATGGTGCGGTCCATGTCCTGAACTTGTCAGGCCAATAAACTTGACCTTCAGATGCATTGCTATCCACACCACTCAGAGGTACGTGATGCATACTACTTTTTATCTTTTTATGGTGTGTTTTGCATCCTGTATCTTCCTTAGGGAATTAGTTGTGTTTTTGCTGTTGGACATCTCTCTTAACACTTAGATGATCACAATTGCTTGATGATCATTTAATGATGATGATGCTATAATAGACAATGTTCCATATAGATTGCTTAAGTCTTACCTACAAAAGAATCTGGATATGGTGCCAGGTAAATCATGTCTTGCTAATAAGTCTCATTCCCACCTTGATGTCCAGAGAACTACTTGACATATGGCTGAAACCCACTCACTGAGGACTTTTATGTCCCCACTCAGGAAGTAGGACTTCAGTATCTACAGATCATCTGAAGAACCTCATCTGAAGCCTTGGGTTCTTTCAAGAAGAACTGTTGGGGTTAGAGAAGTGTGTGGAGTCAATCCTGGCTCTTGAGCTCCACGTGTCTCACAGTAAGGGAGACAAAGGGTAAAAGAGTGCCTGTTCATCAGAGTGGCTGCCTGTCTGTCGATTTCACCTTCTGTAGATCTGCTTCTGTTGAATTAATGCCTCTGGTGCCCACATTTAATATTTTATATGCTTCCCTGAACCTAGAAGAAGTCAAAGCATTTGGAAACATCTTTAGGATTCACAGTTTAGCAGAGGATTATCCTATCATGTAACATACCAAGTGAAAAATACCAGGAGTTGGGCTTTCACTTTTTTTTACATAACAGATGCTGAGAAGAGCATCAGAGGGAAGCAGGTAAAAACAACCACAATTAAGTGGAAACAAATTTGCTGTATGACTCAGGGAGCTCAAATAGGTGCTCTGTGACAACCTAGAGGAGTGGGATGAGGTGGGAGGTGGGAGAGTAGTTCAAGAGGGAGGGGACATCTGTATATCTGTGGCTGATTCATGCTGATGTATGGCAGAAACCAACATAATATTGTAAAGCAATTATCCTTCAGTTAAAAATAAACCATTTTTTACAAAAGGAAGTGGAAACAATTGAGTTAGTGGTTCAGAGGTCTATGTTCCACATCAAGATGCTACCAATGGGCAAGAAGAAAAAAAAACTCACTGGGCCAAATTTGTTAAAATCAGGCCTTGCTTGTTAACACACCAGGCAATACCTTTGGAGCTTTTTTAGAGCATTTTGTTGTTGTTGTTCATTTTGCCTTGATTCTGCTCCAACATGGGGAATTAAACTCAGTCTATTTACCTGTTCTGAGCATTTTTAGCAAAATACTCACAGGTTTGTTCTACATCCTTGCTTCGAGAAAGAGGAAGTCTTCCCTGATCTCAGTACTTTGTATTCGTCCAGTGTTTGGGGCGGATAAACACAGCCTGGTAAGGTTTCACAGATGAAGGAAAGCTGATTGCTTAAGTTAGTGGCAGAGTGAATATTAGGTTATGGCGCTTCAAATCCTGTCCGATCACGAGTTTTCCACCACAATGCTTTTCTATTCTGTGCTGAGTATACCTCTTAAGATGAATATCAACATTAGCCTGAGAGGTCTGGACACTATTCAAAAATCATATCCCTCCAGTTCTACAGAGGCTGAGCTCTAATAATGCCAACCTGCTCTTTAGTCCCCCCAAACATCTCTTGGCTTTTTTTGCACACGTGGTTCTCTCTCCTCTTCCCCTTTTGTGTGATGAGAGCCTCCGCTTCCTTCCAGACTTAGTCCAAATATCACTTTCTCCAGGAAGTTCTGCATGCTCTCAGTTTCACTACAGCATCTTAAGATTACCCTTTCCTTTAATATTCATCTCAAATGTCTGAAACTCCAATCTAAGAGCAGGCATAAAATCTATCTGTGCCCAGTATCTCTAGGGATTCTTGGCAGGACCCACTACAGGGCACTTATCCTCTCCCAGTTGTCTCTTGCCCTGAGTTCCTGTGTTCTGCCCACCTCCTGCAATTTCTCTCTTCTTTCCCTTCCCCCTGGCCCGTACTGACACAGTCTTCAAAGTACCACTGACACAGGCTGTCCTGTCTAGCAGATATTTATTCAACAGAAGATTTTTGCTCACAGTGGGAGATTACCTCATGGAAGAACAGAAGAGACAATAACTTCAGATGAAATATTAGATGTCACGATCCCAAGAACTCATCAAATGTTCCCTGGCACTGGGGATTTCTCACTGACTGTGTCTCAGCTGAGGATTTTATTTTATATACCTTTCTTACCCTCCCTCTGTGGATGTCCCCTCCCCTCTACTTTTGCCAGCCTTGAACTCTTAACATTCTTGTGACTTACATGCAGAGCTTTCTAGTGTCTTCCTCTTTTCTTCTGAACTAATCTCTGGCTGACTTGACATATCCAAAAATTTCATTAAGGTGGCCACACTTAATAAGAGGTTTTTTTCTTCTGGTCTCTCCCTTTAGTTCACAAAGCATCTGACGCGTGGACATTATCTTTTTTATCGGTAGCATCTCCAGTGGGTGAGAAAATGGAATTGCTAGAAGGGAGACAGTCAAGGACTGTTTTCTCTTTTTAAAATGTATGTTTATTTATGGTTTGCATTTTATTTTTACAGTGAGTGCCTATTGGTTTATCGGTGTATTTGTAATGAAATTATTAATGCAAGGAAGTTTAAAATAGCCTCTTTCTAATTCTTGGGATAATATTCAATTCTCATACAGGAGTTTCTTTCACAGGGGCCTGGTAAACAGAAGAGGAGCCATGGAAAGATTTATTCTCCTTCTGTTCAGGCAGAGCAAAGCAAGTTCTTTGTTTATGTCAGATTTCCCAGACACCACATGAGAAGGCAGAGGCTGCATCTTAATCATTCTTGTAGTGTAAGGAAAAGTGGTGGTTCAGTGGGAAAGTACCCACTGCCTAGAGAGTATTTTTTCTGCTTGTTGAGTGTTGACCATTGTTGAGTTCTTTGACGACTGTAAGTCGTGGATGACCCACAGCAATGCAAAACCATCTTTGCCAGTAGACATCCAAAAATTTTGTAAAATGAAGGTTCATATCTGGACAGTGGAGATTCTCAAGGAGAAGAGGCCAGTTTTTCCCAGTTTGAATATTCACTTTAATATTCCTGACCTATGCATGGGTATAATCTTTGCATTCTTCTTTAACCTGACAGTAACCTCCTACCAGTTCCCTCATTAATGACAACTAAATTCTCTAACATGTTTTCACTGTAAGAGTCATGACTTGACCTTTTCTGAAGTTTTAAAATAATCCTGTAATAATTCCTTTGTTGCCTCTGTCAAAGACTGATGATGCATGGTCCCTACAATAAATGTTTGTTGAATGAATGGATAAATGGAAAAACAAGAAGGTCTAACCTCACTGTGCACTGAAAAGCTTTAGAAAGCTGAGCACCGAAGAATTGATGCTTTTGAACTATGATGCTGGAGAAGACTCTTGAGAGTCCCTTGGACAGCAAGGAGATCAAACAAGTCAATCCTAAAGGATATCAACCTTGAACATTCATTGGAAGGACTGATGCTGAAGCTGAAGCTCCAACACTTTGGCCACCTGATGCGAAGAGCTGACTCATTGGAAAAGACCCTGATCTTGGGAAAGATTGAGAGCAAGAGAAGTGGGTGACAGAATGAGATGATTGGAAGGCATCATCGACTCAATGGACATGAATTTGAGCAAACCCCCAGAGATAGTAAAGGCAGACACTCACAATGAGTTGAACACTACTCAGCGACTTAACAACAAACAAACCTTGTTGGTGTTAAAATAACGTGAGTTCAAGTAGGTGCATTATTAACAAGTCTGAACTTTCTCATGGCTTGCTAGCTAATGTTAAGATTGGTGATAACTTGGGTTTTACCCAAGCCATCATCATTTGATGTTATTTGAATTAGAAAAAAAAATTTTTTTAAGAAAAATTAGAAAAGATAGAAAGGATAAAGAATAAATTGTAACCATTCCATAATTTCTCTCCCTTGAGTAATCACAATTTTTAAAAGTATAATTTAACTAATTTAAGATAGATAATAAACATATATGGCAAAAGTACAAAGCACATGAAAAATTTTTAAACATTTTTTTTTCTTACCAGGATAGTAGTGGCTTAAAACAGCACAGATTTATCTTACAATTCTAGTGAGTAGATGCCATAAGATCAAGGTGTTGGAAGGGCTGTATTCCTTCTGGATTCTCTAGGGGAGAAGCTATTTCCTTGCCTTTTCCAGCTTGTAGAAGCTTTTTGAGGCTTTTGGCCCATCCCTTCATTTTAAGTCTGCAATGTAACATCTTCAACTCTTGTTTTCTCTCTGACCTCCTCTTCTGTCATCACATATCCCAACTCTGATATTTTGCACCCCCCTCCCTTTTTTTTTTTTTAATAATTTATTCATTTTATTTTTGGTTGTGCTGGTTCTTCATTGCTGTGGGCGGGCTTTCTCTAGTTGTGGTCCCGGGCTTCTCCTTGCAGTGGCTTCTCTTGCTGCAGAGCACGGACTCTAGTCGTGTGGGCTTCAGTAGTCTTGGCTCATGGACTCTAGAGCACAGGCTCAGTAGTTGTGGCATATGGGCCTAGTTGCTCCACAGCATGTGGAATCTTCCCTGACCAGGGATTGAACCTATATCCCCTGCGTTGGCAGGAGAATTCCCATCCAGTGAACCAGCAGGGAAGTCCTGGCCTCCCTCTTTTAAGGATCTTATGATTGCATTGGGCCCACTCGATAATCCAAGATAACCTTCCCTTCTCAAGATCCTTTGCTTAACCACATTGCAAAGTCTCTTTTGCCATATACATACCACAAATACTGAAAAATAGGACCTGGACATCTTTGGATCTTATTATTCTGCCTACCATAGTCTCCTAGGGTTGAGTAATCACTATTAATTCTTGGTTTATTTCCTTCTAATTTTTTTCTCTGCCTCCCTTCATTAAACAAGAATTTACTAAGTACTTATGGCACCCCACTCCAGTACTCTTGCTTGGAAAATCCCATGGATGGAGGAGCCTGGTAGGCTGCAGTCCATGGGGTCGCTAAGAGTCGGACACGACTGAGGGACTTCCCTTTCACTTTTCACTTTCATGCATTGGAAGAGGAAACGGCAACCCACTCCAGTGTTCTTGCCTGGAGAATCCCAGGGACAGGGGAGCCTGGTGGGCTTCCGTCTATGGAGTCGCACAGAGTCGGACATGACTGAAGCAACTTAGCAGCACTTAGCAGTACTGCATGCCAGATACTATAGCTATAGCACTGAAGAAAGCAGACAAGGCCCCTACCCTTTTAGAGCTGACAGTCTAAGTGGGAGAGGAGAAAAAAATAAATACATAAATGAATAAAAATATCCCAGTCAATAAAGAGCACATGTATACTTCTGAATGAATATTTTCTATGCATTGAGTTTGTGTGAGTTAGTAAAATGTGTTCTGATCCATTATCCATTATTAACTGCTTAAGCACAAATGCACCGGTACAGAATTGCTTTATTGAAGTATAGTTGATTTAGAATGTTGTATGAATTTCTGCTGTACAGCAAAGTGACTCAGTTATACATACATATATGAATATTCTTTTTTGTATTCTTTTCCATCCTGGTTTATCACAGGATATTGAATATAGTTCCCTGCAGAACTGGGTTTTGAATCAGCATCTGACTCTACTCAATGGTCCTGACTGTCCTCTGTGGCCCTAGAAGATTCTGTAACCAGGTGTAAGAAGTTAAAGTTGGTCACCCCCAAAGGTCAATGACTCTGCTGCACCTTTGTGCCTCTGAGACTCAAAGTCAGACTTTCAAATGCAACAGCCTCCTGGGGGAACACAGAGTAAGAGTAATTTTTTTTTTTCCCTGTAGGGTTACAAATAAGAAAGGCATTCCCAAAGGGCAGGGAACTTGAATTTCCCTTTGAGCTGTCCTTGGTTGGAAGGAGGGGACTGTCATGTGGAGGAGAGAGAAGCGATGGTGGTAGAGGAGAAGGTGAGGAGAGGAGGCGGCTAAGTCTGACATTTTTCTCTTGAAAAGGTGATGCTTCTAAAGGCACCCCCCCACACACACACACACACATATTTGGGGAGAAATCATGGTTTATCAGCATTCACACTTAGTAGGTTTCTTTTCTTGTCAGGATGTTTCATTTAAAATGAAATGTTCTGCAAACTTTCAACCCTTTATTTTATTTGAGAACCTGATCTGAGAATACTTATCTTGGAGATGAAGGTGTGTGTGTGTGTTTCAGTTTTAAACTAGGTCCCACACAGAAGCTGTGTTCTAAGATTAGGAAGAAGGTGAGACCTTTTGAAGGGCTTACATGTAAATTGATTCCAAGTCATGGCTTAATATTGATTTATAATAAATTTCCGGTGGGGCAAGTTCATGAGTTGTTTCTTTCTATGATTTAGCACATGAGAGCCCTTGTTTTGTGGCACATGATAATGGCCTTTTCATATAATTAGACACAAGAGTAGTGTCATCTGTTAAGGCTCTCTTTCTCTGCCTCTTTCTCAGTCCCTCTCCTGATTCTGATGTCTCAGAATATTTTGCCCTGATAGCAAATAAAACAATGTCTCAATTCAGACGTCTGAAAAAGATATAAGAGGGTTTACCAGACACAGGCATTGGAGAGACACTACATTCATCGTAGAGTCATGTCTTCACTCACTTTAATATGTATATACTTAATTGAACTATAATTGACATACAATGTTATATGTTTCATGTGTACAAAATAGCAATTCAGTATTTGTGAACATTATGAGGTAATCATTACCATAAGTCTAGTTGCCATCTGTCATCATTTAAACTTATTACAGTATTATTCACTGTGTTTCTAATGCTATGTATTACATCTCTGTGACTTATTTTATAACTGGAAATTTGTACCTCTTAATCCCTTTCACCCTCCATCCCCCCAGCTCCTTCCCCTCTGGAGACCAGTCTGTTCTCTTTATCTATAAGTTTGTTTCTCTTTTATATTTGTTCATTTATTTTGTTTTCTAGCTTCCATATAGAAGTGAAATCATATGGTATTTGTCTTTTTCTGAACTTATTTCAGTTGTTTCCATATCTTGGCTATTGTAAATAATGCTGAAATAAACATAAGGTTGCATATCTCTGTTCAAATTAGTGTTTTTTGTTTTATTTAGATGAATAGCCAGAAATGGAATTGCTGGACTATAAGGTAGTCCTATTTTTAATTATTTAAAGAAACTTTGTACTGTTTTCCATATTACATTCCATTACACTCCATATTACATCCCCTTCAAAGGTGAATGAGGGAGAATATGTTTGAAAATCATATAAATGATAAGGAGTTAAATCCAGAATATATTAATAAAAAAAAACTCATACAACCTAATGTTGAAAACCAGTTTAATTGAAAAATGGGCAGAGGACTCGAACAGACACTTTTTCCAGATAAAAATATTCAGATGGCACTTTAGAAAAAGCTCAGGGAAATGCAAATCAAAACCATAGTGAGACATCACTTCACTCTTGTCAAAATGACAAGGAATAACAAGTGTTGGCAAGGATATGGAGAAAAAGGAAACTTTGTCTGTCTATAATATCATTTAATATCATGTTAAATGCTTGCAAAGGTCCATATAGTCAAAGCTATGTTTTTTCTAGTTTTCATGTATGGATGTGAGAGTTGGACCATAAAGAAGGCTGAGCACCGAAGAATTGATGCTTTTGAACTTCAGTGTTGGAGAAGACTCTTGAGAATTCATCAGATAGCAAGGAGATCAAACCAGTCAATCCTAAAGAAAATCAGTCCTGAATATTCATTGGAAGGACTGATGCTGAAGCTGAAGCTCCAGTTCTTTGGCCCCCTGATGTGAAGAGCCGACTCACTGGAAAAGACCCCGATGCTGGGAAAGATTGAAGAAGGCAGGAGGAGAAGGGGACGACAGAGGATGAGATGGTTGGATGGCATCACTGACTCAATGGACATGAGTTTGCACAAACTCCAGGAGAGAGTGAAGGACAAGGAAGCCTAGCCAGCTACTGTTCATGGGATCACAAAGAGTCAGACACAACTGAGCAACTGAACAACAACAAAGGTATTATGTTTTTTAAATATACTATTATTTAATATAATATATTAATTGTATGTATTATAATGTATTATATTAAATACTATATAATATATTTAATATATTAATTGGTATAATATTTTATATTTATTTTCTGATACTTCTAGGGGTGAGTCTTAGTTTCACTCATCCAGATGTTGATTACTGATCTTTGATATTTTTTGGACTTTTCACCCACCATATTTGATTATTGGATTAAGGTTGCCAAGTTCCCCGCCCCACCCCCTCAGCTGCTATGGTCCCAGGTCCCTGGAGTAATACAAATTACAAAAGAGACTAATCACCTGGCAAACATTTAGGAGGTGTTACTGGACCATGCATGACTGTGATAAGTTTTCACAGATAATCTCCAACTACCTGTTCTTTTCCCAGTACACTTCCTTAAGCACCCAAATGAGCATCATCAGGAGACCCTAAGTCATTTCATCCACAGCCTTCACTCCATGATCCAGAATGTTCCTATTTTGTCATATGGGGAAGAAGGAGAGGTTTCTAATTCTGACTTGTTCCATGGCTGGATTCATTCAAATAAACTCTGGCCTTAATATCCTCATCCCAAACCTCTTGGATTTTATACACCAGAGAGGAAGAATACCTCTTTCATCTTTCCCTTCTTTGACCTTGTTCTTTGAAGGCTATGACAGTATCTAAGACCTACAGGTAGATCATAAGCAGGTGAATATTTTTTACATTTATTTTTAATTGGAGGATAATTGCTTTACAATGTTGGGTTGGTTTCTGCCATACATCAACATGAATCAGCCATAGGTTATACATGTCTCCTCCCTCTTGAACCTCCATCCCACCTTCCACCCTATCCCATCCCTCTAGGTTGTCACAGAGCACCAGGCTCTGCTCCCTGGATTATAGAACAACTTTCAATTAGTATCTATTTTACATATGGTAATATATTTTTTTCAGTGCTGCTGTCTCAATTTGTCCCACCCTCTCCTTCTGGGGAGGACACTTCTGTGTCCATAAGTTTGTTCTCTTGTCTGAGTCTCTATTGCTGCCCTGAAAATAAGTTCATCAGTACCATCTTTCTAGATTCCATATATATGTGTTAATATTTGTTTTTCTCTTTCTGACTTCCTCTCTCTGTATAACTAAACAGGTGAATCTTAACTAATGATTTAGGGAAGGAAGGAAAGGAAGATTATTTGTATACCACCTCTTCCAACACAAAAGACTTGAATGAAGGTTTGAACTTTTCTCTACAAATTAACTTATCATTGTATTTTATTAAGTTCTTGTAGGATTCATGTCCTTCCTCTGTAGGTTTGAAAGGTTCCCTAATGGACTGTAAGCCCACTGTGGACATGAATCATCTGTGACATCTTTGCCTAAGCCACCACCACTTCTCTTTTAGGTTATAGCAACAGCCTCCTGTACGGTCTCACTACTTGTACACCTATACCTATAATACATTTTCCACACAGTGGCCACATAATAAAAACACAAGTCATATCGTATTACTCCCTTGCTAAAACCATCCAGTGGCTTCTGTTGCCCCAGAGAAGAAATGGAAACTTTACCATGATGTACAAGGTCAGTCTCTACACTCGTCTTTCTATTTCCTCTTCAGTTCATTTGCCAACGTTCCAAAAATCTGACCTTCCCACCCCAGGGCCTTTGTACTACTTGTTCTGTCTTCCTAGAATGCTCTTCTTTCTTTATTTTTAATTGGAGGGTAATTGCTCTACAATATTGTGTTGGTCTCTGCCATGTATCAACATGAACTAGCCATTGGTATACGCATGTCCCCTCCCTTTGGAGCTTCCCTCCCACCTCCCACCCCCTCCCACCTGTCTAGGTTGTCACAGAGCACCAGGTTTGAGTTCCCTGCGTCACAGAACAAACTCCTGCTGGCTGTGTGTTTTACACATGGTCATGTGTGTGTTTCAATGCTGCCCTCTCGATTTGTCCTTCCCTCTCCTTTCCCCACTGTGTCCACAAGTCTGAATGCTCTGCTTTAAGACTTTTCATGTAGCTAATTGCTTCTTGCTGTTGAGATACCTTCTGATCCAATATCCACCTTTGTCATTCTTTCTGTATCTCAGTTTATCTGAAAAAGGGCTTGTCTCTGTAAGATATTTTTTTCTTCATTTTCTTCTTTTGTTTTTCTGTCTTCTGTCCCTCCTCCGTCTCCCTCCAAGAAGATGTAAGCTCCTTGACAGCAGAGATCTTTTACTGTCTTGTTCACAGCTGTATTCTTGCTTAGCATCTAGTACAAAACTTGACACATAGTGGGTGGTCAATAGATATTTGTGGGTTGAATGGATGAATTATTTAACATCCCTTCCATTCCAGATTGGAGGCCAGATTTTCTTGGGGAAGTAAAGGATGTATTTGCATTGATTGATTATTGTTTGTGTAAACTTTTGCAGATGGAACATGAGGCTGGGAGCACTGACTTATAGAAGCGTTGGTTCCTGGGGTGACTGGCATTCAGCCTCTCATGCCTGAGTGACACATTTTCCCTCCCCGTGTAGTCAAAGCTGTTGATCTGAATGTGGCTCAGGTTCCATGGGCCCAGAAGCAGCTGTAATTAACTGCCTAAGCTTTGAAAAGGTATTTTGAGCTAACCCGGAGCAACCAACTTTGTAAACAGTAGTTAGCTAGAAAAAGAGGTAACGCTGTGTCTGTCCTCCCATTTTCTATCATATGCATTTCAAGGTTCAAAGGAATTATATGAAAATGAATATTCCAGCGTTCTCATATACACCTGCCTTCAAAAGAAGAAAGAGAAAGTTTTATGTAGGGCAGCATGTCTGCCACTTTAAATACTAAGGCCAGGGATGTTTGAGGAGCAAAAGGACCATGCAGGTGGAAATCATTTCTCACTGCTAACTATGCCCCGTGGGACATTTCTCAGAAAGGGTGCATTTACTCATAATAATTGCGGTGGGGAAATGTGGGGAAATATTGCTGGCCCTATTTCTTATTGACAGATGAAACTGAAGCCTAGAGGTCAGTAATACACACCTACTCCTCTGTCCAAGTGATTTGTTTTTTCATTCATTCATTCAAGACTTATTAGGCCTCAGTGTGCAGCAGGGGCTGTGTGCTAATTACATATATTCAGTGAACAAAACAGAGGCGGTTCCTCCCTGTCCTCGTGGGGCTTAGAGTCCTTGGGAAGGAGGACAGTGAAAGTGAGGACAGGCATTTGACAAATAAACATGCAGATAAATATTTAATTATTACAATAGAGCAAAGGCTGTGAAGAGAAAGGACAGGGTGTTATGAGAGGGGATATGAAGGAATCTTTATTTAATTATTCATATTGGAATATAATTGCTTTATAATGTTGCATTAGTTTCTGCTGTACAAGGAAATGAATCAGCTGTATGTAATTTTATATATATATATACACACACACACACATAGGCTTCCCAGGGGGCGCTAGTGGTAAAGAACCCTCCTGCCAGTGCAAGGAGACACAAGAGACACTTGTTTGATCCCTGGGTTGGAAAGATCCCCTGGAGGAGGGCATGGCAACTCACTCCAGTGTTCTTGCCTGGGGAATCCCATGGACAGAGGAGCCCGGCAGGCTACAGTCCAAAGGGTCACAAAGAGTTGGACACGACTGAAGTGACTTAGCATGCACACACACATGTGTATACCCCCTCCCTTTATTTAGGTCATCACAGAGCACCGAGCTGAGCTTCCTGTGGTTTGTAGCAGGTGAGGGAACCTTCTTTAAATTAGGGGATCAGAAAAGCCTTTCTGAGAAAGTGACATTCAGCTTAGACCAAAGAAGGAGGAGAAGCTGGGGAAGAAGAGCTCCAGTTCTGAAGAGTGGTGATCAGCTGGGGCCAGGAAGGCGCTTGATGTGATCCAGAGGTAGACAATCCCACGTGGCTGGATGCTAGAGAGTTTAGGGGCCTAGACACAGTGGCTGATGAGGGGCCAGATTGTGAGGGTACATGGAAATTTGGATTTTATTTTGTAGGTAACTGGAAGCCAAGAGAGGAAACATCTGAGACTGTGCTTCCCTAGCAAGCTAAACAAGAATAGGTCCCCAAACCTTTCAGAGTGTTCCCTAACACAACTGAGTTTCAACTGAGGTTACCTGGGGGAAATATAATTAGTCCTCTTGTTTGTAGAGGAGAGTCCCTTCTGCTTCCTGGGAGTCCACCCAGAGTAATTCTGACACTGCTACCGCCAGAGAGTCCTTTTCTGTGAAGGATGTTGAATCTTGAAAAACTCAAAGGAGATTTACTCATATGATGGAATAATATGCAGCCATTAAAATAATAAAGAAAAGAGTTGGGGATTTCCTGGCAGCTGCTCCAGCGGCTGCAGCTCCACACTTCCACTCTAGGGGGCGCAGGTTCGATTCTTTGCTGGGGAACTAAGATTCTACATGCTGTGTGGTGCAGCCAAAAAAGAGAAATAATAAGAAAGAAGGAAACAAAAAGAAAGGAATTTAAAGGATGTGAGAAAATGCCTTGACTGTATCTGTTTTTGTTCAGTTGCTCAGTCATGTCTGACTCTGCGATCCCATGTACGGCAGCACACCAGGCTTCCCTGTCCTTCACTATCTCCCAGAGTTTGCTCAAACTCATGTCCATTGAGTCAATGATGCCATCCAACCATCTCACCCTCTGTTGCCCCCTTCTCCTCTTGCCCTTAATCTTTCCCAGCATCAGGGTCTTTTTCCAATGAGTTGGGTCTTCACATCACTTGGCCAAAGCGTTGGAGCTTCAACTTCAGCATCAGTCCATCCAATGAATGTTCAGGGTTGATTTCCTTTAGGATTCACTGGTTTGATATCCTTGCTGTCCAAGGGACTGTCAAGAGTCTTCTCCAGCCCCACAATTCAAAAACATGAATTCTTTGGCGCTCAGCATTCTTTACAGTCCAACTCTCACATCCATACATTACTCCTGGGAAAACCATAGCTTTGACTATATGGATCTTTGTCATCAAAGTAATGTCTCTGCTTTTTAGTACACTTCTATGTTTGTCATAACTTTTCTTCCAAGGAGCAAGTGTCTTTTAGTTCCATGGCTGCAGTCATTATCCACAGTGATTTTGGAGCCCAAGAAAATAAAGTCTTTCACTGTTTCCATTTTTTCCCCATCAATTTGCCATGAGGGGATGGGGCCAGATGCCATGATCTTATTATCTGTTTACAAAGTAGTATGTATTACATGATCTTATTTTTTTAATGGTGTTAACCAATCCATGTTTTGGAAAAATGAAAGCCCTGGGTGGATATTTATCAAAATGGCACTTCTGAGTGGTAGGATCCCATATATGTTTAACTCTCACCAAACTTTGAGAGAAGACATTGCTGGCCTTAATTTCTAGATAAGGAAAACTATCAAAGGTAACACACTGTTGGGGCTTCACAAGTGACTCAGTGGTAAAGAACCCGCCTGCCAATGCAGGAGACATAAGAGATATGGGTCCAACCCCTGGGTCAGGAAGATCCCCTGGAGTAGGAAATGGAAACTCACTCCAGGGTTCTTGCCTGGAAAATTCAAGGACAGAGGAATCTGGCAGGCTATAGTCCATGGGGTCCCAAAGAGTTGGACTTGATTGAGCACACCTACACACTCAACACACTGTTAAGTCACTCACACTCATTCATCCATTCCTTCAAGAAATATTTATTAGGTACTTACTGTGTATCAGGGGTTGTGCTCAGTTCAGTTCAGTTTAGTCACTCAGTTGTGTCTGACTCTTTGTGACCCCATGGACTGCAGCATGCCAGACTTCCATCACCAACTCCCAGTTGTCCATCACCAACTCCCAGACCTTGCTCAAACTCATGTCTGTAGAGTCGGTGATGCCATCCAACCATCTCATCCTTTGTTATCCCCTTCTCCTCCTGCCTTCCATCTTTCCCAGAATCAGGGTCTTTTCTAATGAGTCAGTTCTTCGCATCAGGTGGTCAAAGTATTGGAGTTTCAGCTTCAGCATCAGTCCTTGCAATGCATATTCAGGACTGATTTCCTTTAGGATTAGCTGGTTAAATCTCTTTGCAGTCCAAGGGACTCTCAAGAGTCTTTCCTAATGCCACGGTTCAAAGGCATCAATTCTTTGGGGGCTCAGCTTTCTTTATAGCCCAAATCTCATATCTACACATGACTACTGGAAAAACCGTAGCTTTGACTAGATGGACCTTTGTTGGCAAAGTAATGTCTCTGCTTTTAATATGCTGTCTAGGTTTTTCATAGCTTTTCTTCCAAGGAGCAAGCATCTTTTCATCTCATGGCTGCAGTCACCATCTGCAGTGATTTTAGAGCCCCCCAAAATAAAGTCTGTCACTGTTTCCACTGTTTCCCCATCCATTTACCATGAAGTGATGGGACCGGATGCCATGATCTTCATTTTCTGAATGTTGAGGTTTAAGCCAACTTTTTCACTCTCCTTTTTCACTTTCATCAAGAGGCTCTTTAGTTCTTCTTCACTTTCTGCCATAAGGGTGGTGTCATCTGCATATCTGAGGTTATTGATATTTCTCCTGGCAATCTTGATTCCAGCTTGTGCTTCATCCACCCCAGCGTTTCTCATGATGTACTCTGCATATAAGTTAAATAAGCAGGGTGACAGCCTTGATGTACTCCTTTTCCTATTTGGAACCAGTTTGTTGTTCCATGTCCATTTCTAACTGCTGCTTCTTGACCTGCATACAGATTTCTCAGGAAATCTGCCTCATGAGGCAGATCAGGTGGTTTGGTATTCCCGTCTCTTTAAGAATTTTCCACAGCTTGTTGTGATCCACACAGTCAAAGGTTTTGGCATAGTCAATAAAGCAGAAATAGATGTTTTTCTGGAATTCTCTTGCTTTTTCGATGATCCAACAGATGTTGGCTATTTGGTCTCTGGTTCCTCTGCCTTTTCTAAATCCAGCTTGAACATCCGGAAGTTCATGGTTCACGTACAGTTGAAACCTGGCTTGGAGAGTGCTTGGGGTTGTGCTAGGCACTGAGTTTTCAATGATGAGTATAGCAGATGACTTTTAAAAATGTATCCTGTGTTATTTCAGACATAATGAAAAAGTGTCAAATAAAAAGTGCAACTAACATCCATGTATCCAATAATTAGACAAAGAAATAAAACATAACTGATGAAATTGAAGGTCCCTGTATATTATTCCTGTCCCATTACACTCCATCCCTTCCCCTTAGGGCTAAACACTTCTGTAATGTGGGTGTTTATCATTCTCAGACATTTCTTGGATTATAGTTAATTTTTATCTTCCTTTTCCATGCTCACATCTTTGAAATTTCCTGCAGTGAACACATATCCTTTCAAGGAAAAAAAAAAGTGAAATTATTTTTTAAAACCCAAAAGGAGATGTTGGAAATCAGGGCCCCCAAAAGAGTGCCTTCAGAAACCTGCAGTCAAGGGCCTTCCTTCATCTTGGTGAGCCCTTCGAACCCTCCTGCCCAAGCTGTCCCTCCCAGGCCCTCTCCTGAGATCCAGATAATCATCAGCCAGGAAGGTCTCCTTCTCAGGTCTTCTCGCTTCCTAAAAATATTTAAAGGACAGTGTTTGTTGATGCCTGGAGCTGGGGCTGTCAGTCTTCTGATGGGACTGTGTCCTTGATCTCTGGCTACACCCTGTTC